>NC_091484.1:13364908-14682406 GCF_947461875.1 Haliaeetus albicilla | reverse complement strand
AATCCACCACTGTGACAGCTCTTTTAAATGGCTTGTTCCATTATCCCAAACAGTTTGGGACCCCTGGTGTACAGCCTAGTGCAGAGCCCAGGCAGCAAAAGCCAGCAAGACTATTTCCCAAAGCTGCTGGAATTTTTATGATTGCTGTATTTTAAACTACTTACAAACATACTGTTAATCTGCTCCCAAATACACCTATGTTTTAGGATCAAGATAAGTGCATTTGAATGCAAATGTGGGTAATGTAATGCAAATTGCTTTAATGAAAACGAGGCTGCCTCTTTAAAAGCATTGGCATTACCAAAAGAATACAGGCTAATATAACTTCCCAGAGTACACAGCATCATGAGTTTGCTTTCAGAACTAGACACTCACCAAGGAAGGCACATACAATATATAAAATAGAAAAAAGTACAGTGAAAAGGGAATAGAAAAGGGAATAAAGCTGAGATGAAAGGGAAGAGGGGGAGAGAACAAAGTGAGAGGGAAAGAGGATGCTACAAGAATCAGCAGAAGATTAAACTTACATTTGGTCACAAAAGAAGAAAGAACTATATTGGTGCAGTCTAGATACAGCAATAGATATACATTTAAAGAAAAATGAGCATGAGAGGGAATGGTTTTAAGCTGACAATGGTTTGGAATGAAAATCCCGAGGCCCACCCTCTCCCAGATCTGATCCTAAATTGCATGTGATGGATAGGATTTCCCTCCAGTGTTCACAGGCAGAAAGATCTGTCCCTGGGGTGTTGCATGATGAACTGTGGCTGCATTGGGAACTTGATCCCCCTTTTAAACTTGTGGTTGATGTCAGGTCTGAAATGTAAATGTGAAAACACCCCCCACCCTGAAATCCAGAATGAATCCACTTGAGATGAAGTGAACTGGGGTCTTCATGGGAAAGGCAGGAGACCTGGTATTGTCACTGGTAAGCAACAATATTCTTGTCTCACTGCATCACTATGTAAAGAAGAAACAGAGACGGGGAGAAACAGCCCTGATTGCTCTAAGGCCTTTGCTGGGACTCTCATTCCTGTTTCACAAAGCACTAAAGCTCGTGTGCCATTCCACTGACTTCAGTGAAAAAGGTGCAATATTTTCCTTTTACTTTACTGTTTCAAATCCAGTGATCAAACAAACAAAAAAAGTATATGTAAGGAAGAAGTATACTGGAGAGAAGGGAGGCACACTCTAATTCCTGCTCCAGATGTTTTCTTCCTCCTGCCATTTGGTTTCTGCTCTTCCTAAGCACCGCAAGTTAATCGTCTACAGTAAAGTAACAAAAACGAGTGGCAGCTGTTGCCAACACCTCTCTGCAGAGCCCTGGAGAAAGAAGTCTGCTCTCATGTCTGTAGGGTATCAATGGTGACATCCTGATTTACTGATAGCCGGTTTACATCTCTTTGAGGAAAAGGGCCTGTCTCTGCCAGCTGGGACAGAGAGGCAGAGGCAAAGATGATTGCAAGCTGTGTGGCTTCATTGTGTGGGGTGACATTCTGCTCTACAGCTACATGGAGCTGTGCTGCAGCAAAAAAAAAAAAGGTTGGATTGTAGCAGGGTTGATTTAGGAAAATAGTGTGCAGGACTGGAACTGCAATGAGGTGCCCTTTGGCCCCTCAGAAGTCAAAATGAAAAGAAGCTGAAATATCTTTTCCTTTTGCATAGTGTGGGCAGTAATTATCCAGTGACTATAATGTGTAAGCAGCATTAGAGGAGATAACATTTTATTCTGACCTGATCAGGTGTCAGGGTGGCGAGCACAGCAGGTATCTAAGTGTCTTCTTTTATGGTTTTTCATTGTGTGACAGAGGAAGACTGTCTCCAACACGCTGCCCACGGGAGCTCCAGCACTGGCCGTGCCCTTGGTCCCTTGCTCTGCCTCTCTGTGGTCACTGCACCTTCCTGAGGCTTTTGGCCTTTCCTGCTAAAAGCATTAGGCTAGGGTACAGCAGTGAGATTGGAGTGTAGCAGCAGAGTGGATGCTTAGTGAATCTTCCTGAACTTAAATGATTGATTACATGATTGCCTGTGACTGCCAGGGGTGGACTTGAAGACCCAGGTGGTAGTTTTCAGACCTGTATTCACTGATCACTAGTTGCCTCCACCGATCAGTTTTGTGGTCCATGCCTTCAGTGTTGTTCCATTCTAAAATGGATGTAAAGTGTCCTGATGAAGAGCAGCAATATCAGGGCTCATGCACCTGATGGGGCTGCGCAGAAACCCATGTTCTGTTCTCAAATGATTTGTGTGGACATAATCAAATAACTTTCTGCCTCTCTGCCTCAGTGTGCCCATCTGTAACTGAGGGCTATGAGGCATGCTACATGGCTCCCTGGCTGAAAAGCTCTGTGACATTCAGGGAAGCATAACTGACATTATGAAGTTTCTTCTCTAATAAACTGTCTTTGGGGCCAGGCTGGTGTAAAACACATTTGTGTGAGTCTGGTACTAGACTGTCATTTAAACCTGGGTGGTTTCTCACAGACTGGTGCACTGCAGGTTGAGCAGAGGGCTCTGCAGGCTCCCAGTGGTTAAAGGTCAGTGCTGGTATCAACAGACTTTTATGTCTTCTCTCAGCTTCCATGATGATGTATTTTAAGGACATGTTTTTGCTTTGTACGTCTGTAAAAGGTGCCTGCATGGGAGTAATGGAAATATGCTTTCCTGTCTTTTGTGTCTGACCGATCTCCTTAGGTCAACTGGGAGAAGGAAGATGCAGAGCTGGGAGTGGGGAGTGCCTGCTCCCTGGGGTAGGAGAGCAGCGAGGTCCCCTCCTCACCCTGCCATTTCTGCTTTTCCTGCTGGGACAGCAGGACAAGACAGGATAGTAGCTTATCATAGCAACTAGCAGCTTGCAGAGCTATCCCTAAGACAAATAGCAGTAGGCAAAAGGATCAGATTTAGATCGTGACAAATATGTGGACAGATTGGCCGGACACTACTCTGTGCACTCCACTGGTGATTTGCTTAAAGACCCCTCAGCAGTGGATGTATGAAGAGGCCTGACAGAACCATCACCACCAGCAAAAATGAAAGCCACCACCAAACAGCCATAGCAGCTGTGCCCTGGGACCTTGCTGTGTGTCTCTGCCTCCAGGCTGGACTGATTCTGCTCCCTCAGGTCGGAAGGAGACAAACCGAATCCTGGATGCCTTTGCAGGAGGCTTGGTGCAATCTTGCTGCTTCTCTGTGTCAGGTTAGTGTCAAATCTGTCTTAGTGGATTACACTGGCTTAATAAATGCAATCCCATTTCCCTCAGCTCCAAGGCTACAACCCAGTTATTGAAAACAACTTTTGTAGCTCAGGATGGAGACACATTTTACTGGCGCTGGGGGTCATAGACTTAGTCCCTGCTATCATTCATCCTAGGCTTCTCAAGCAAGGCGAGGATGCACTGCTTTAACAACTGGCAGCCACTGCAGCAGTGAGGCTCATGCAGACAGATGCTCTGGCCTTGCATCCTGAACTCGGTGCAACCCTCTGCTCCCTACCTCCTGTACCAGGAGCAGCAAGTGAGCACCCAGCACTGCCTTTCGAATGTCAGTGCCAGGAAACAAATGGTCTGTCTGTCATAAGACACTGACCCCCACCTTCAGAGCTCTCAGCCAGCACAGGGAGTAATGGCATTTCCAGACCCTTTCATTTTTTTTTTTTTTTTTTTTTTCCCCTAAAGGTGAATATGTAGAAGTTGGTGACAATAGCAAGAATAGAGCTGGCTGTCCTGCTCCCTGGATATGGTGCCCCTTCCAGCACTGAATTACCTATAAACTGATTGATGAAGGGAGACTGCACACAACTTTTTCCAAAGAGTTTGCCTTAAAATGCTAGTTACTGGACAACAAAACAACAGATTTCTAGCCATTTCTTTTCAGGCCTTTTGCTACCTAGAGGACACAGCTGGAAAATTTGGGAGTCTGGACCATGGTGCTGTGGACTGAGAAGTGCAGCAGGTTAGCGTAGATGGGAATGACAGCTCCAGCTCTCCCTTCTGCTCTGGGCAGCTTGAGCCACCAGCATGTCCTGCTCGGTGCCTGTTCTGTGGAAGCTGAAAGCTGTGCTCTTGAGTCGTTTATGTGATTCCGCTCCTGCCAGGTCAGAAGTCCTAGAGTGAGATAATCTAGGCTGATATCAGTTTTCTGCTCTGTTGGTTTTGCTTGTAAACCCATTACCAAGGATTGAGATGGATGCTTTCCCGTAAGAGCTTTACATTAAGTCAGATTCCCCATCCATGTTGAGAATTCTGTGTCTGACCCTCCCTGGTTTCCAGATGTCCCAAAGACATTAAAAGCAACATGGGGAGTGCAGAAGGAGGCATGAAACACTATTGTATTTCTTTTTTCTCATTGTTGTCAATTAAACAGGATTTATGTCTTACTTCTCTGTTCTGTAATTACCCCCTGGGATTTATTTCAGATAGCTCAAGAAAACAATATACCTCCAGAACTTTCTGGCTGCTGAGAAGAGTTATTGCTGTACCTCCTGATTGTCTAGCAAAACCCAAGTCCCTTCATTACTTGCTTTACTTTACTGAAGCAGAAGAGGGTATTCATTGTAATTTTGTTCCCTTTCAGAAGGGTATATAAAAAATGGCCCTGGGCATGTCAGGTACGGTGATCCTCTAGGACAAATTTAATCACAGATCACAGAGAGCATTAATTAACCCCTGTGCACGTCACACTGCAAGAGCTCCCCTGTGCTAGCCTGCAGAGTTAGACTTCGCAGCAGAGAAGTTGTCATTAGTGATGAATGAAGGGCAACCTGTTGTTTCTGATGAAATGCTCACTAATGATGGTCTGATGCTATGGGATTTTTATTTTGCATTCATTTCAATAACAAAAAAGAGATGTTTTATTTTTCTTCCTACACTTTGAAACATGTGATTGACTGGCACTTTAAGAGGATATGTGGTTGCTTGATTTTTTTGAAAGCTGAGAGGTGGGAAAGGGATTTGTTTGCACTTGAAGGAGGGCTTGACAAAAAAAAAAGAGAAATATTGACATAATTTAGGTAACACGCACTGTAAACAAGCTGCTAGGTTTCTCTTATAATAATTTACATCCATTCCTCTGCAGAGTGCAGCCTGTTATTTCTCCTCATCCAAGACAAAGCCAATCATTCTGACTTGCAGGCTTCTTGCACATATTTCTGCCATATTTGCCCTGAACTTTGGGTTTGATGAAACCCCATATCAAGTCAAGTGCTGCTGAAATCGCCAAGAATTTAATACAAGATAACAAATTGGCTTGTTTTATTCATATGTAGCTTTGCTTCATGCAGCTCAGCCCGAGTTAGCAGACAGGTTTGCTTCCACCACAGTTATCTGGGATCGCAGGTTAGCTCAAGGTCATGCAGGTCTACTGCTGAAGAAGCCAACATATGCTAGAAAAACATACCCAGTGGGAATGTGTATCTTCTCCCTACAAAGGCAGACAAGTGATTCTGCCTGCAGCCATCCCATCCGTGAAAGACTAGGTGATCATTAATGAAAATGATTCCACAGTCACTTCAAGCAGGGCCATCCAGACATAATAGCACCTCACACCACTCTGTCAGGAGATGCTGGACACCCTCACGTGTTAGGCAGGTTTGCCCAGGGGGACACTTAGACCTCAACACCTTGGACAGGACCTAGATAGGTCATGTTGATTCTTCCATCGCTTTAAAGGGCAGATGGCTGTGTTGGTCCCAAGGTAGGACTGGCATGTGTACTTGTTACTACTAATGCTGCATTAGTCCTAAGGGAAGCGAACACAGGTTGTGAGGAGCATCCTTGGAAGAGGCAGTAGAACAAATTGTCTTGCTCCTGCCTTTAGATTCAGCATTGTCCTGCTCAGCAGAAGTACTTCTGCTGTCAAAGGCAGGCTGCAAAGTACTGCTGTGCATGTAAAACCTCCCTTGCTTGCCAGCAGTCATAAATTACAATGCATCTCATTTCTGAAGTTACTTTGCTATAGCTTGGGTATGAAAACCATGATATAAAACCAAATTATTCTTTTTCTCAACAGTGGCATTCTATAACACTCAGGCCCTAAACAGGTCCTCCCCATTAGTTGCCTACCCAGGCAATATGTGATGAGTCCCTCAAGGCTGCACTGGCCATTCCCCATGGTGAATGTCACTATTTGCCTTTTTCTTTCTTGGTTACTCTTCCTCTTCTTTTGTGGCAGTCTCATGTTTTGCTCTCTGTACACCTCCATGCTGTTGTGTTCTTCCGTGCTTTGGAAAGCCACAATCATGTCCCAGGGGGCAGAGAAAAATGTAGATGGCTGTGGAGGAAAGAGCTTTACCTACATCAGTGCTGGGGGGGGAGGGGGGGTAAATCAGTGAGGGAGGATGAGGTTGTGCATTCATTGCAAACTCAGGGGGAGGGAGACCCATAATTTCTGGCTCTGTTGATTGTTTCTATCAGATAAGTAGTTCTAAAATAAAGTTAGCAAACAGAGTTGCTCTTTCTGCCTCCAGAAATTCAACCCTGTGCTGCAAAGGTTACTTTTGCTGTTAAAAATGCTAGAAATCAGAGCAGTTGTTGCTAAGGTTTCCTGCTAATTATTCCAGAACATGATGCTCATATTCATTTGCCATTCTGAATGCAGCTTCATTCAGAACTTCTTGTAACAAAAAGTACTGTTTGCTTATTAAAAATAACTGACTGGCTTGAAAGGTACCTGGGAGCAGCCAGAGAAAGAACAAACATTTTTTTATTATTATTTCCAAGTGAAAATGAAGGGTCCAAATTAGAGCTCTGGCATGTATTTGTTGAAGTCTTCATAAACAGTGCTCACACCACAATTGAAGTTACAAATACCACATCTATGAGACCCTTCTTCTGTCATCACTGCAGTATTTGTAATGTTAATGCTTGTTTCTGAAAGTGTTTTTGCTGAGGAGCCTCAGGCATTTTTACTTGTTATTTTCCTACTAATGTCAACGAGGTAATAAGTTCTTCTGTTTTTTTCACCTCTATCTCTTTTAAATGTACCTGTAAGTAACCATTAGGCTTTTTGGGAAAAAAAAAATCATTAGTGTGTTCTTCTAAACAAATGAATAATATGCTGGCAGTTTTCAAGTTCCCTTTTAAGCCACTGTCTTATACTTTTTTTTATATTGTAACTCCAGAGCCAAATTCAATAAGGTCAAGAGCTTTGTACAATGAAACTGTGTAAAGTAAATGGTACCAGAATGACAATGTCTCACAGTCTGTATTGCAAACCAACGGGGAAGCTGACACTCTGAATTGAACTGTTTGCTGAATAGTGAATCTTCAATGGATTGCAATGTAATTTCTCCCCTTTGAAAAGAAAACCTTTCTTTTGAAGCGAGTGAGTGTAGTTTCCTTCAAATAATCAGCTGTAGAAAGTAGATTCCCAAGTCCACAACACTCATATTTCAATGCAAATTTGATCTGTAAACAAAAATTAGGCAGAAATAAGTAAAGATTTTCAGAACTCTGCTGCATTTGTCCCAGATGCATCCAGGAGTTGTGGGCAAGGACTCCTGAGTCAGGTCCAGTCAGTGCCTGGGAAAGTTGGTAGCTAGAAACAAGAAACACATCACTTGGCAGCCTCTTTCTGTATTTCTGTCCTCAGGGTCTATCAGCTGTGAAAATTTCCTCCACTGCTTTGAGATTTGCCTTACTATATAAACAGAAACATTAAGGTTTCTGTCTTCACTCCCTATGTCATTCAAACCTGTACAGAGCAGGAATGAACTGGAAGGAAAAACCTCTGTCTGATGCTGGGTAGCTTAGGAACTGCTGGGGAAAGTCATCTACTCTACCACTGACTGCTTTACATGCTGCAGAAGGAGGATGGATTTTACCGGACTTGCTTCTTGTGTTGTGTAGCCAGTTTGAAATTTGTTGTTAAGGTTTTATAGAGTTGGTGCTGAATATTGGTGAAGTTTGGGTATAGGGAAGAGAGCGGAGATGTACCTATAGACAAGAATGTATAAAAGTGTGGAGGGTGGAAGAAGTGGAAGGAGGCAGACCTGGGGAGTCAGTCAGAAGCTACAAGACAGCCCAAGGGGCTGCAGCAGGAGCTAAAGAGCCACAGGTGGAAAAGGCTACACCAGGCACATGCAGCAAATCCAGTGTAAATCCAGCTGTCACTGCTGCATTGGACTTGGATCCGTGTCTCTGTTTCCAAACTGGTGGTAGCACTTCTCAAAATGTAGCAGACTCAGGGCTCCTTAGGGAAAACAGCACACATGGTTTTTTCCCTGTGGCTTTGGGTTCAGTCAGGATTTTAGGCAAATGGTCCTTTCTTACTTCTGCATCCTGTAAGCTGTTGTCACTGTTGTTTCTTTTTGGTAGCAGGTCATCACTGAGAGAAACTGGAGCAAATGCTGCGCTTGATTTCTTCTCTCATATGGTGAATTCCTCTGCTTCATATGTTGGTTGGGTGGCTGATGAAGAACACCAGGAGGAAAAAAAGCAATTATATCCAGCACAGGCACTCACAGCTGGTATCACAGCTATGTATTCAAAGCGATAGTTACAGTACTGCTGGAAAGCCATAACATTTACAGTTTCCAGTCATGTTAAGCCCTTCCTGGTTAAAGCCACAATGTTCTTTATCTTCAGAGTTAAACCCCCAGATCTGTGCTTTAAGTAACCCTGTGCCCAGAGTCTCTCTACGTGCAGGGTAAACCCAGCAGGGAGCATGGTAGCCTCACTGTGTATGGCAAGAAAATGTATTTGCGTGGGTTTGTGTGAGGCTTGTCTGCTTCAAATATCTCTGCTCTTGGGTAATTACCAGCTTCTTTTGAATCTTTCCAGATTCCCTGCTTCTGCCACCCACATTTGATGTGGACAACAGGATTTCTCAGTCTCAGCTGTGCTCGGCTTCCACTTCACATGTTGTCAAATGACTAATCCAGAATTAAAAAAGGTACGAAACCTCTGTAGCGTATTAGATTTTTGTGGGCAGGTAACTCCAAATTACACTGTGTAGGCAGGCAAAACCAAGGAAATTTAACACTTTACAGGTTGCCATAAAAAAAGGTTGGTGACATTCAACAAGGGAGTACAAACACTTAAAAAATCCTTGCAATCTTGAAATCCGTCAGTCTTTCTCCTGTCCAGATTTGGGGCATTTCTCAGAGCCTGTTGGTTGCTTCCATATCTTCTTACCCCTCTGCTCTCCCTTGCCCTCTCTTCCATCTCAGCTCTGTGACCTGAGTAAGTTAACACTGCCAGTTAAGAGATGGGTTGTAAGCAAACACGAAGTAATTTTGTAAGAACACGGATGATATTTTGCAGTTTCTTGTAAATCACTTTGGACATACCTTTGGTAGGTTTGCAGCATGTGGGATCTCTGCTGAACTGCAGAAGACCTGTAGTACTGTTGCCATCAGAAAATGCCCATAGCCGTGGGCCTGATGGGGCTCTGCCCAGGGTTGTGTATGGGCTCGTAATCAACTTGATAAAGCCATGTAGGATCCTACAGCAGATTGTCAGAAGAGCAGAGGTGGTTAGTGGCCTTGTAGCTACAAGGTTAAATAAAGCAGGCCCTGAAATGCATACGTGAGAAATGGGAGTGCTGCCTGAGAGGTAAATCAATGGAGATAATGGCAGCAGTGAGAAATACCACCACCTACTCCCTTCCTGAAGTCCTGCAAGTTTCAACTTGCCTTGAACAAAGGCTTGTGTAGTAAATGGTGGCACAGGCTCTCAGCTCTGGAAACTTAATTTTAACTGATCATCAGCAGAGATGAACCTGGGAAGTGTTTTTCCTTTCCTGAGACAACCGAACTCGAGCAAAGCCAGTCTGCTAAGAATATTTGCAGCCTTTTGGTTTTCCCCCAGTCCTTCACTTTAACTGCATGCCTGCAGAGTTATTAGGATTGCTCAGTGCTGGGGAGCTTTTTAGCCAGATAGCCTTCAGTGTGTTTCAATAGAGCCCATCGTGGCTGGCGGGCCACCAGCTGTGCTGGGTTTGCCATGCCACAGCACCAGCAGTTGTACCCGCTATGGGAAGGGCCAGGTGGGCTTGAGAAAATGCTTAAATACTTGTGAGAAACAAACAAATCTGAGAATTTGGTGACCTCTTTGTAGACAATTTATAGGTGGTGAAAGGTGAAACTAGTCAATCTGTCTATAGTAAATGATTAATTAATTTACTTTACTATTCTCAAACTCTGGTCTGTGGTGAGCAAGACAAGCAAAAACTCCACATATGAGTGCCAGCTACTGGGTCTGACGTTGTCAAGGCTGAGATATTGATCTTCTGCTCCTGATATTTGATGAGTCCCAGCTCCAGGGGCTAGCAGACTGCAGATCCCTAGGGCTACAGACAGCTTTGGTTTCTACCATCCCACAAGAAAGGTTGGGCAGCACCAGGATGTTGCACAAAGCCCAGGGAAGGGTGATTGCTAGCCTCCAGTTTTGCTGCTTCAGCTTTGTCTGGAGGAGCATATGGCTATCTGAACCTTGCAACATTAAATTAGTCCAGCCCTTCAGCCTGGGACGAGGGATTTGTTCACACAGACAAGTGAATTATTAATACAATTTGCAAGAGGTAACCTCACTGAATCACTCACACAGCTGCTACTTTCCCTGTATGTAGGGCTGCAACTGCAGCAAGGTTAATACAGAGCATCCATCATTTCCATTAATAGATGGCAGTGCTGTGTAGATCCCTCGTGTGGTCTGCCTTTAATTATTTTTTAAGGTGGCCTCTGTATATTTCTTTGCAGTGAAGGCTGAATTGGAGAATGGAGGTCAGGTCTGTGGACTGACTGATTAAAACTGCCCATCACTCCTTCTGTACAAGGATCTTTCCAATGCAAATAATGCCTTGTAGCAGAAGAAATAGGAAAAAAGTGCTGGTGCAGCCTTTATTTGTGCAGAGGCAGATTTTGAATAGACTTTTTGGGGGGGGTTAGAGGGGAAGAGCAGGTTTTCCCCCCTCCAAAATATAGAGGAAATACTGAGCTGCCTTTTGTGGCTCCAAATCCTAGGTACACTAAGGGTGGAGAGAACAGCACTACTATAGGTTTTCCTTGTTACTGCCCTATTAGTGGTCGGGACTGCTCTCAATGCTTCAATTTATTAATATAGTTTATAGTGCATGTTATATTTTTAAAAGGCTGTCTGTTACCCGAGAATGAAATTATATGCAGAAATCTCTGTTGCTTTTATCTGTCCTCTGGGCATCCAATTGACTTCACAAGATTTACACCACGTGTACATGAAACACAGAAAGTAACTGGGGTTTACCAGATTATCACACCTTACCTCACATATTTCACAGTAATATTAACAAACAATAGTCCATCCGGAACAAATATTTCTTTCTTATGTACTGCTCTGACGGAGAGTGAAATAGTTCATGTGAAGCCTATGTGCATACAGGTACATATGAAAAAGCAAAAATGAGTATTAAAAGTAGCAGCCAAATAAATTCACCCTACATGCAGAAACCTTACAAATAACATTATAGGGAATGGTAGCAGGAACAGGATCCCTGGCCCAGACAGAAGGGGAAATTGGGTCCAGGGGAAAAGAACTGAAGTTCAAACTCAAGTTTTTTTGTGATAAGTTTAGCCCCTGTTGTCATTGATTTACAGTCTCTTCTGTATTTGCCTTTACAACGGTCAGTGAGGTAGGACTGGATCCATTCTGCTATAAATGATGATCATGCCAAGGATGAAAACAATGGGTGGCTTCAGATGTATTCTTGACTCACTTCTTCTGGCACTCAGAGGACCCAAGAGTGTTTGCACTTGTCATCATGAGTGTACATGCCCAGCTCTGTGTCTGCCATACAGCCACAGGCTGAGTCTGCATCTCTGCACTGGACTGTAAGGGCTCTTCCATCATGGTCTGGAAAAGGAGAATAGGATGTATATGAAGGCATCCTAGGCAGTCTATCTCTGAACCCAAGCTGTGACTCTGGCAAATCCCCACCTGATGTCTGTGGAGCCAGCATGTCACTGCTATGACCAAACCCAGGGTGCTGAAGAAATCCCTACTGATACAGGTGCGTAAGGTATCTCTGTCTTTAGTCTGTCTCTGTCTCTCTAGATATCTATAAGAAATAGTTTATGAGAGAAATATATGGCTAACAGATATTTGGTGAGAAATGTTGAATGCTTTCATTGAGTGATGTACTAAATTGTAATCCCTTACATTGAAGAGCACTAGGAGCTGCTTAAGCTTTTATGGCTGGACCTCCAGTTTTCTCCTGGTGTGTTTTAGTTGCTGCAAATTAGGGTGTCATGAAGTATGGAGAAAACTTGCTTGCAGAGGATGTGTCTAATCCACTGTTCTGATCGTCCTGACTCACCAGCTACTTGTATGCCACTAAATAATATCCAACCTCAAATGAACACAAGCTGCTAAGGGGTCATTAAAATTCCTTCTCAGTCTTGATCATTAAACAAACCATACAAGACACAGCCTCCATACCTGGAAAAAGTGGCATGTTAATGGAGATGCACCCAGCATAATTGCTGTCATCCATCACCCCTGTCCCACTGATATTGACAAAGTGCAGCTAAATATTTAAATAAGCCATTTTTCTTCAGAAGCCGAAGGATTAGATGCAGCCAAATTTCTCAGTCTAGTCAGCAAACGATACAAATCCAAGGATTAAACAGGATTTTCTGGAGTGAATGAGAGCTGCTTCTGCATTATGCTTTATGAAAAAATATTCTTTGCTGCCAAGACTGTTCCTTGGGGCGAGAAGGGGAGGAGAGACAATTCTCCTTCTTATTGAAAGCAAGCAAAATAGAATTAGTTCCTCTTTGCTCAACACTCTTGATTTACTTTGAGGGTGTAGTTGAAGGAAAATGTGGCTTTCCCAAGCCCCATTAGACACCTACACTTCTTCTAAAAGCAATACATTTGAAATGAAGATGTAGGGGTTACAAGGCTCCATGCATGTGTTTTGCTTCAGGGTCAGCTCCTTGGAAGGCTTGCCAGGTTACTATCAGTAAAATAGAAGAGAAATGCTTGTTGAAGTCATTTTTACTTGGAAACATGTTGGCATGCTGCACTTTTCCTACATTTGGTGATGGGTATATTGAATTTATTGGGTAAGATAAGAGGTTCTCACTGAAGCACAACAGGTACTTGCAGAGGGAGACAAAAAGGTTTACAAACACAAGAAGATATATTTGCTGGGGCTGGCTGGGCATTTTTTGAACAAAACTTCTTTTCATTTGGAATGTCTCAGTTCATTAAAAGTGAATGAAGTCATTCACAGAAAAAATTACTATTGATTTTTTTTTAATAATCAAGTGTAAATTTTTAGGCTTTGGTTATTGCTTTTTTCCAGCATAAAATAACTTGATTTTATTCATTTGTCTTTAACCATAATAATATTATGGTTAAAAAAGTGAAACAAAACAGAGGAACAGAATGAACTCAGCTGTTTCAAATTAAACTGAACTGAAATATTTGAAATTACCCAAACCAAGAAAGTGAAAAATCTCCCTTGGAATCTTGAGTTTTCAAAACTGATTTGAATTTGAAGCTTTATGTTGATCTGAACAGGGGGAGAATGCCGATATGTCCCATCATTCTTCATGGGATAGGAAAAATCAGTTCCTGGCCCTTAGGGGTCACCTCAGCACTGTTTGACAACTAGCAGGAGTGATCTGTGAATTATTTTCTCTGAAAGTGTGAAATGCCCTTAAATCTTGTTTTTTTTCTGATGACTGTGTGTTGGTAGGGGGAGGAAGAAGAGATTTACCTTTGCAGCGATAGCAAAAAAGTTTGCACATCTTAGCATTTTTTAGGTAGTGCCCTAGATTTGTTGGTCTGACTGATTTGGAAGCTGAGCAGAAGTCCTGTCCACTCACTTTAGGCAAGGTATGAATCTCAAGAAGAATTGCAGTAAATGAATTGGCCAGAGCTATTCAGTTTATGCAGTATTTGGGAAGACTTTTTCCCCCAGTACTTTATTCCTCTTTGCATATTCACAATAATTTCCTGTAGAATCTGAACTCAGATAACATCTGAACAGAACTCTGTTCAAGGCTCAAAATATTACCTTTCTCACTGGTACATCTGTCCAAGGATTGCATGTGCTTGTCTTGTCAGATGAAATGTTACATACTTTTTCCCCTTGAATCAATCAATGTCAGGAGTCCAAACCTCATGCCCATCTCTAGGGAAAGACAGCAGCATTTATAAATCATGAAGAAAAAAAATTAAACAGGTAAGATAAATGTTTTTCAGCTCAGGCTTGCAAGGGACTATGGAGTGAATATTTTCCCCTAAATGCTGAGAAATAAAACTATTCTATCCTTACGTTATAGAGAGCAGGTTTTGGTGGAAATTAAGTAGATTATTCCTTATGACTTTATTGAAATTCTGCTAAGATGTCTAAAAATGCACAAGCCTGTTGCTTTGCGAGGAAATTCAGTGCGTTTCATCTTTGTGAATTGACAGTGATACATAAATGTCAGCTTTATTGAACATGTCTCCACTGTCTGGCTATCCAAACAGTATTAATTAACTCCCAAAGTCCTGTTCCAGCATGCATTTGGACTCATTTAAAAACTTGCACTAGAGCAGTTGCTAGACAAATGCAGACTAGAAATATGGTGCACATTTTTTAGTGAGAATAATTAACCACTGAAATAAATTGCCCAGCGGCAAGGTGGATTCTCCATCATTTGAAGCTCTTAGCTGGAGGCTAAATGTCTTTGTGAAAGATATGTCACAGCTCCAACAGAAGTTATAAGCTTGAGGGTGTGCTGTCTGTAGGACACGCTTATGTATTTACAGCTTCATTGAGCAGGGTCTGTAGGAGAGTTATTCATGTTCTGCACCCTAGTTACAGAAATTACTGGTAGGACACAGCTCTCCTGCTAGCTGGGAGCACGAAAGCAACACTTACCCACTTCTCAGGAAGATTCTTAGTACCTGCTACCACTGTGAAATCAGCGAGCCAAAGCACGAGCTTGCTTTGTTCACTATATTTCTCACCAGATCTGAGCAGAACACTAAAATCTGTTAAATGTCACCAAAATGGAAAACGTTTCAGAAAAACCTTAAGCAGATTTTCTTTTTTTCTTCCTATTCTGAGAGCTCTTATTTTGACTAAAGGAAGTCTGGCAAACTTCAATGGAGGTTAGCCTGGAAAAGTTGTGAATCGGTAAAAATAACAAACCTCTTTGGATTTCATCTTCAGGAAGTAATGGGATTTCACATAAAAATGTGCATCTGGAGAGGGATCGGAAACTCTTTTTTGTGTGGTACCTGTTTGCTGATGCCCTATTTCTATCCACCTGGGTGAAAAGTCCGTATCCACACAAGCCAGCTAACTGAAAGAAAAGGAATAGGTAAAATACAGCAGCCAGATTAGCGATAAAGGGAAGTGCATGGTGCAACTTTCAGGTGCTCAGCCTCACATGGAGGCTCCAGAAACATCCTGAGAGCAAACACTTGGTGAAGCAGGAGCCAGGAGGCAGCTCCGCATAATCCCCCGTGCAGGTCGATGTCAGATTGGCTTGTCTCAGACTAGCTGAAAGCTGGTGGATAATGGGATTAAACAATAAGCATTTTGTCACAGTAATGAATCCTGGCATCCATCTTTCTGATATGATTAAATCAGTCTGGAGACAAATTCTTCATTTCTGACACCAGGTCACGGCACAAGTATGCAGTTTGGTTTTGTTTTATTTTTTTATTATTTAGATACTTAGTTAAGCAAGGTGCTGCCAGCAGTAACAAGGTCACTCAGGATTAATTTCTACCTTGGTAAATGGCAGGATACATCGAGCATTTTCGTTTGCTCAGCTGTGGATGTAGATGAGTCTCTGCCTGGCAAAATGGTGGCTGGTTTCTTTCCCCAGAGAGGGCACTCACCCTGCACGCACACACAGAAAGAAATATGCTGTTTCCATTTGCCCAGTGCTCTTGGACTCCACTCATTAATAATATTATGCAAAGCCCAGTGTGGCTAGCTGAATAGGATTATGCCATAAGGTATGCAGAAAGCTGTTAAAGGGCCATATAATTATTGTCATTGAGGAAAAGTCCCTTTCACAGCAGTTCTGATGTTTGCAGGTTAAAGAAGGCTTTGCAAATACGCTATCAGCCATTCACAATTAACTTGGTTATTGATGGCACTCCATAAATGTTTAAAAACACTGAAGGAGAAGTAATAAATGGTTGATTTGTTTTCTTGACTGCAGCTGCTGCAGGCTTGCACTGTTTGTATATAATTCTTTATTCCACTTAACACCAGTGTATATATCTTCTGTTACCTCCCCCACTTTTAAACTAGACTAATGAGGTATCTTCTGTATTTACTGCAGGATAAAGAAAACTGCCTGCAGTTCAGACCTGATTAAAAAAAATCCAGCAAGCCAGCACCCAGCTTCACCTGTTTGCTTCTCAGGGGTTTAAGGAATTACTTAAATTCCACCTGTGGGAATGTGGACATGTTTCCCCACCTTCTAGCATGTCACTTTTACAAACAGTGCTTTAGCCCAGAAGTTTTTACCATCTGCTGAAACGTGTTTTCAGGTTCTTCCCTAGCTAATGTGTTTAGCTGGAGGATCTGGGGAAATAAACAGAAACTCTTTGCTCTGCCATCCATGGAATGCCTGGCATGCACACATATATACTCACCCCTCCTCTAGGTACCTTGTGAATCCAAAATCATCTGGTCTTTTCTGCTGATCTAATCTAGGGCTTCCTTTCATTCATCGTTAAGATCTGTAAATAGTTTGCACTCAGGTGCAAGTCTCAGGAATTACAATGTTGATGCATGAATCTTTGTCTTAAACGGAAACCTTTTTTCTCTTTGGTAGCCACTGTAGTAATTCACAGGGCATAGATTACAAGTTTGGTTATGGATTTGAAAAGAGAAAAAAAAAACAACTCTGTAATCAACAAGAAATTACAACTTTGGTGCTGTGGAATCAGCAGGCAACACTGCTGCATAGCTTAAAAACAGCTGTCCTTGCTCCATGTCCTTTTTCACTTGCAGCAATAGTTTTTAGACTCTTCTAATCACTCAATTTGCTTTCCTGTGGGCTGGCAGGGTCATCAGCTACTGTAAAAAATAGTATATTCAGTGGAATATATCTCCTCTGAAGGACAAGATTGTTCTTTTCAAAAAAATCTCTGAAAAGGGGAAATGTTTGCTAAAATTCCCTTCAGAGCTGCTGTACGCTTGATTGTGTTTTTATAGGTTTATGGTGTGCTTTCCCCTTCTTCCAGCCCTCGGGGCACTGACGGCCCCATGCACTAAAGCCTCCCCACCTTATAGTTAGAAAGGAGAGATCAGTAACAGCCATAAGCTCTCTGCTTGCAGCTTTTATGCACATCCACTCATAACGCTAAGCTCCTCCTCACTCTTCATTCAGTCTCAGGAAAACCATGGCCTCTTCTGCCCTTGGTGCTGGACGAACAGCGGGGAAGGCTTGACATGAGATACCTGCGACAGCTCCTGCTTGCCCGCACCTTTCCCAGCCTGCTTGTTCCTGTGAAGGTCTCAGCTCTTTGTGCAGTAAATCACTGAAATGCCACAATCCATGATGAAGAACCCTACAATCAATTCTGGTTTACCTAAATAGTCAGGCTGCAAACTGTGGTGGTTCATCATCTTCTGCCCACGTGCGCAATGTGGTGCAGGGAGAGCCCTGATGGCAGCAGAATGGGTTCCTGCAAAAGTACTGACATTCACATTGCTCACTTCAGTGGTGACAGTCACAGTCCCAACACTTGTAGTTAAATACAGCCAGATTTCAGCTGATGCACCTGGAAAGGAAAATTGCTGGTGGACCCACAGAATGGGAGATTCTGTCTTGGAAGATGGTGGCTCTGGGACGGACTCAGGGGTCATAGTGGGCAACAGCCACAAAGTGAGCTCTCAGCTCTGCAACAGAAGGGCAATCCTGAGTGTGTATGAAAAGAATCAAGTGGAATTAGGGGAGTGGAACCCCACCTCTGTCCTCAGGACTGTAGTGATGGCTGCTGGAGGCCTGCATCCACTTCTGACATTGCCTCTTCTGGAGCAACAAGAAGATCTTACACAGACCTCAAAGGAAAGCTACGAAAACGATTCAGGGGATGGGAAATGAGTTACATGACCTGAAGCACAGACAACTCTATTCATTAGCTTATTAAAAGATGGAGAGGAGATTTTTATTGTTCATTTTAAGAACATGTACATGGAGAGGGGGCTTGAGAGTCAAGGGCCTTTTGACCTTGCAAAATAGAGCCTAACAAGAAGGCTGGAAAATGAGTGTGGAGAAATGCAGCCTTGAAAAAAGATAACATTTCCTAGCAGCCAGACTGAGCAGAGCTGGCTGTGGACTTGCAAGTGATTGTGTATAATGAGATTTGGTATCTTAAAAGAAAAGAATTTCCATCCAATTTCAGTGAGAACCTCTCTTCCTTGTCTGTCAGCGCTGGCAGGAGCCTGGATTGCTGGCATGCTCGTGCTGCCTTCAAAGTCTCTGAACTGCAGTCCTGCAGCATCATCCCCTTTCTGCTGCCTTATGGTTATGCTCACCCATCCCTCCTCCCTCGGGCGAAGAGCAACGCTTGTGCCAGAGTACTGTCATAGGCACGAAGGGACCAGAACATTTGAACTCTGCCTTCTTGGCTTTATTTCATGTTTTTTGAACTTTAAGTGAGATGCAGTCCTGGGAATTTTCAACAAATTCAAACCTCTCCCTATGAGGTTGCAGCAGCCAGGCAAAAGAAAAAAGAAACTATGCTCCTATTTGGAGGCTGGTTTTTTTTTCCCCAACTACTTAAGTGTAGGCATGAATGGAGGCACCAGGCATGAATTTAACCCTTTCCCTGGAAGGGGTTTGGTAAATAACATTAGCAGGTAGAAAATGATAGATGTGACTACTTATTCACAAAAGCCTCACTGCAAAGCGGAAGCATCATGCTCTGACCTTCTGTTGAAGGGAAACCAGGAAGAGAGACAAGGCAGGTCTTTATTTAGTTTCAGTTCTTTCCTCTTTTCCCTTTTTTCTGCCATTTCACTTGCCCAACAGCTTAGATCTGAACAAAGTATCAATACATCCCATTGTGATACACCAGGGACACTTTCAACCCATTTATTTTTAAGCGTTCACGCTCTCTTTTTGGTATCTGCTCCAATGTGTGCTATTAAAAAAAAAGCTTCATTAAAGCAAAAGGTATTTGAAAAGGTGCCTATGTGTAAAAGAACATGTTGGGAGCTAATGGGGGCTTTCAGGGGACTTGACTCTACCAGTGATAATTGAAACAAACAGACCTCAGTGGCCTACACTAATTCAGTGGAGCTATATTCCTCTTCCTTTTATATTATACATGCAGTAGTTTAGCACTCCCCAGCTCCCCACTGGCATTAAGAGACACTTACAGCTGTTCTCCTCTCCCTAATAACGGCGCTCTGTAGAGCTAATGGTGGGCTCTGAGGGCCTGATGAAGTGCTGCGGGGCTCTGACTATGCCAGCCAGAAGACTTGCCATATGCCTGGGGAATTTCACCTCTGTTTACACTCAATTCAGCCGAAACTCCCAAGGTGAAATTCCATTTAGGCTGGTACATTTCTGCACTAACAATTATAGTTATGTGGTGAGCACTTTCTTTTATTTCTGCTGGGCTGGTGTCTGTTGTATGTAACCAGATATGCGCTGCCTTCACCCCTGCCGTGGTGACCCCAATTGCAGGAGAAAGGAAATTGAGATTTAAATGGGGAAAACTTTGGTTCAAACAAAAGTATATAAATAAAACCACAAGAAAAGCCAAAGACTTTTTGTGCTGATTTTCTCTGTTGCTGTGCTCACAGAACAAGGACAAGAGGAGTAAAGTAAAAAAGGAGTAGAGGAGTAAAAAAGGAGTAAAGTAAAAGCAGTAAACCTTTCTGTTGGATACACTCATATCAGTCTAAGACAATCTATAGAGGATGCTGGATTTATTCTAATTTCATAGAAAAGCAGAAAAATTATATAGAATATATTAGATATGTAGAATATATAGATATTATATAGAAAGCAGAATTTACATTGGTCATAGTCATTACTAAGTGTAAGAACAATGCCCAGATGAATGAGAAAATATCTATGGAAGATGGAGAGACGGTGACTTCCATAATAACTTTTATGCCTATCTCTACAAGCCTTGAATGGGTGGTCACGGCCCAGTGTGCTCCACAAGCCGGCTGCCAACCTGACACACGGTGCCTTTGGGCTGGCCCGTGGAGGACTGTTTCTGGTCATGCTGCCTACGGGGGGAGAGGTCCCCTTTTCCTCCCATGCTCCAACAACACCCATTTATCCAAGCAGCCAGTGAACATCAGGAACTGTGGAATTTGTTGCTGCCCCTGATGGAGTTGCACCGGCAAAGCCCCCGGCACGGTTACCCCCAGGGCTGCGTCACTGAAATATTCTGCGGTATCCCAGCGATTCGTTACAGGTAGGTTATGTTTCCAAGCTTTCCTTCACAAACACAGAACTGCAAGTGTCATATACTCATTTGCTTGAACTCTTCTTTTCTTGTTTTGCTAATTGTTATGTGCTTTTCAGAACAATGAAGCTCAGGTCTGGATACAATTAAACAAATTCCAATTATCCATAGTTACCTGTGCCCTTAATGAAGCCCTGGATAGTTGTCGTGGTTTAATCCCAACCAGCAACTAAGCACCATGCAGCCACTCAGTCACTTCCCCCCCACCCAGTGGGATGGGGGAGAGAATCAGGGAAAAAGTAAAACTTGTGGGTTGAGATAAAGACAGTTTAATAGGACAGAAATGAAGAAAATAATAATGATAATAATAACAATAACAAAGTGACAATAATAATAATAAAAGAATTGGAATATGCAAAACAAGCGATGCACAATGCAATTGCTCACCACTCACCAACCAATGCCCAGTTAGTTCCTGAGCAGCGATCCACCCCCCCAGGCCAACTCTCCCCAGTTTATATACTGGGGATGACGTCACATGGTATGGAATACCCCTTTGGCCAGTTGGGGTCAGCTGTCCTGGCTGTGTCCCCTCCCAACTCCTTGTGCCCCTCCAGCCTTCCTGCTGGCTGGGCATGAGAAGCTGAAAAATCCTTGACTTAGTCTAAACACTACTTAGCAACAACCAAAACCATCAATGTGTTATCAACATTCTTCTCATCTACTCAGCTACTAGGAAGAAAATTAACTCTATCTCAGCCGAAACCAGGACAATATTGTAAAATTTTCTAACCCCTAACTACCTATCAGTGCAACAAATTTAGTTTAGAAGGGTTTTATTCTTAAAACCCCCCACCTGTATGTGTTTACTTATAGATGTCTCTCTTGTGCACCTTTGGTGGATTGTATTGGAGAAACCACTTGCTTAATTTGAGGCCAAAGGAGATCTTCCCATCTGTGCTCTGTTGGCCTGTGTTGGAGAGCAATCCAGCTTGCACCAGACCTCATCCTCCCCTTGCTCCGCTTGCTGTCCCTGGGGTGCCCAGGGTGTCAGGGCCGCAGCTCAGGCACCGCGAGGAGGAGGCAGGGTGGCACGTTGTCCTGGTTTCAGCCCAGATAGAGTTAATTTTCTTCCTAGTAACTGGTAGAGTGTTACGTTTTGGATTTAGTATGAGAATAACGTTGAGGTGGCTTTGCAGATGTCCTCCAGGAAAGACATACGTCAGGCTTTAGCCCCTTGAGAGGCTTCATCAGCAGGATTCTGGAGCCTCAGGGACTGGATATTATATAGGAATATTGGGTCTTTCGGTACCATCTACATCTACCTAGGTCCAACATGCCGGCTACAAACCTGAACCCATTTGCACAAGTTTTAGCTCCTTTCAAATCTGATGCTGTATGCAGCTACTGTGAGCAAGGAAACATGTCTCTGACCTTTTGAAACCGTAACTTCTATCAGTCATGTCTCTTACTAATTGCTGCTGCAGTTCATGGCCCTGGGTGGAAGGAAGAGCGTTACAAAACTGCCCTTGCAAAATATAAATTATTTTAATTACAGTCAACATGCACTTAATGTGAAACACAGTGAAATAAGTTTCCAGCTGGCTTTTTAAACTGCATCTATAAAATGCACAAGCATATCTTGGCTGTGCAAAAGCTGGGTGTGCTTGGGGGGGGGTTTACTGAAGTACCAGTTTGTAGGCTCTGCAGCTCACGTGTGTGCACTCCTGTTGTACGTTCTTCAGTGAGGATTGTCCTTTCATAGAATAGACAGGCTTGCAGTTTTTGCAGATGCAATTAGGGAAGTCTGCTAAAAATGCAATCTAATATTTAGGCATTTAGTTTCCTTTTTTTTTGTATTCTTTCTTTTTGCATTTGGTAGATGGGTATCAATATCAAATATTTTTCTGCTGAGGTGCTGCAGCCAAGTAATGAACTTTCCTGCAGGCTCAAGATAAGTCTAGCTTCACACCACAGATATCTTCGTTTTGAAATAATGACTTTCCTCTGTTCATCAGGAAAGGTGCAGGTACGAACCTAAAGCAGCTGCTAAAGCCCTGGCTTGCAGTTCTTTCCTATTAAGCAAAGCTCTTAAGCATGTTTCTTTACTGAAAGCCTAAGATCTGCATCAGTCTTTGCTGAATAGGGATTGATTTAAAATTGTGCTTAAATACCTTCTGGAACGAAGGCATATATAAAGAAACATGCAGCTGGAGTTTCTCTTCATTTGCACTGATATGAATCAGGCACAAATTCACTGAAACTGGCGTTACATGTGGGAGAAGAATCAGGTCTCAGGCATATTAGAAAATAGCTGTGAATATTTCAGTTGTCTTACAAAACTTACCCATACTTTTAGGAAACTAAAACTATCAGTCTGCTTTAAAAATCAACCCCTCAGCTGCCAGCAACATGGCCCGTTAGCTGTTCCATTAGCCCATATCTCCTTTCCAAAAAGATGGATTTGAATGTTCATGCAATCAAGCTATCATGTTGGCTGAGCATCCTTCAGAGCTTTCTAATATACAATAATATGACTATCACTTTGTGCCTAATGTTTCATAAAAATGCCATATATAATACTACCTTCTTGGCTTCCTATCTTCTTTAATGAAAGGTTGCAGGAGTTGCATTTCCAAATGGTTACTCTACTAATCATAAAAAAAGAAAAAAGAAAAAAAAAAGAGAGAGCTAGGATGCTATTGTAAAATACTCTGTAATTGTGATGGGGGGAGGGAAGTGGGCATCCTATTCCCTATAGTGTTCAAAAGCAGGAACATAATGAATATGTTATCAGCTACGGTAATCATCACATCTAATTTCTGCAATTATATATTATATTTGTGTTTATGTTCAGCATTTCTTATGTCTCACATGTATAAGCATATGTGAGAAGTTGGGATTTGGAAAGTCACAATAGACACACCAAGCCCTTGACTTTGGTGACATTCCTCCCAAGTATTAATTTATGTAACACAAATATATGGATATGTAGAAATTGATACAAACAACTTTCTGAGTAACACACAGATGTGGTGTTTGTTCCTCCCATTACCTAGCTGCCCAGTAACGTTGTCCTATGTATTCAAAGAGAATTTCTCATGAGCAATTACCTCCCTGTGCTATGCTTCCTGCAGTTCTCAGGGACAAGCTGAACGCTGGTTTCTGAAAAATAGGCTTGTGGGAGATTCATTCCCCCCCCCCCAATAATTTCTGACCCCTGCCTCCCTTTTTATAGGCTTGGAAAGGTACAGGGTCATTTATACTCTAACTTTTCCTAGTCGAATATTTTAGGTACCTGACTTTGCCCATCTCTAATAAGTGGGCAGACATCTGAAAACCTGCTCACCATTTCTGTGGGTTCATTGACATTTTGAAAATGTGCTTCTTTTTATCATCTCCAAAATGTCTTCCCCTACAAACATCATACTTAGAATGAATTATTAGCCTTTCTGGAGATTTCTGCCTTTTAATGCTTGCTGTGGAATTTTCCAGGAGATTGCAAGGATGTAAAAAATTTGCACTGGGATGCATACATATAGATGTGTATATATATATGTACACATATATGTGTATATATAGCCACACTTGGCTAACGGCAAGATGGATTAATCTAGACTTACGAAGAAAAGGAATATGAAAAGCAGGTGGGGCAAGAAAAGAACGAGCAAAAATCTTTTCATAAGGCCTGCAAAGAGGAACTGATTTGAAAAGAGATCTTGTTTATGTAGCACAGGGAATGTCCTTATTTTCACATCTCCATCAACACTTGGGTCTGACTCCTTAGACCCAAGTGTGACTAAAGGACTCACAGCTTTTGTGCTGAATTTCTTGTCCCAGGCTCTTATGCAGCTGAATCAAGGCAACACAGTGAGTCCCAGCAGCTGTGTGTGGCCTCCCAACAGGGAGTGCAACTCTTCTAGATGTACAGGAGGTCTGACTCTTCATCGGTGGAGTTGTGGTCTGAAATACTTGTTCTTTCACCCAACAAAGAGCAAATGCAGTTGACCCTTTGAGTTAAGGATACTACTGTTGAAAATTCAGATGCTTATCTATCAGTGTTGGAAATCTAAAAAACAGTGACTCCCATATGTCTGTCCAGATTTCTTCCCTGTTTCCCAGATGGAAATGCAGATGCTGTGCTACGTTTGCAGAGTCAGCCCACTAAATCCAAAAAAACCATATTTCAGGTCTGTAGAAACCCAAATACCTTTAAAAGTATTGGTGCGTGTTGTCACAAGATGCGCATGTGCCTGCCCATTTGTCCAGACTGGTCAAGAGCAACAGCTCTACCTGGGCTATTGGCTGTCTGAAAAGCCGGACAAGTGTCTGCAAGACCAGAAAGGAAGTGAACAACATATGAAAAGTGTAATTTGCAAGCAAAGGACAAAATGTGGCACGTGAGGCCAAGGGAGGGCATTTCGGTGAGTTTCTAGTACAATATTTACCTTTGTCATCAAAGAAAGGGGTAGATTTAACAATTCTCTGCAATAACATATGCTGTTGGGGTGACACAAAGAGGTAGAGTGTGATGGTGCAGCTTTTCCCTTCCCACACCTCTCCTGAACTACAGCAGTAATCCTCTGCATCACCACTCGTTTCTATGAATGCTACTTGCTTTCTTTAACCTTAATAGGATTTTCAAAGACTTGAAGCTGTCTGGCAGTCGTCTTCTTGAATCCTTTTGGAGATAATCAGGCTGATGTGCTAATCACATTTGTGCTGTATTTAAAAATAGTGGGACAAAGTCTGAAAAGTGCTGAGCAGCACTATTCACCTGCAGCTTGTTTACAAGCAAAGCAGAATGAAAAGAGGTGGCCGACTGCATAGCAAATGGGGATGTCCAGATGCTTTGCATTTGAATTAGAAAATAAGCCAAACCCCAATTATTCACTGGATTGAGGTTCCTTTGCTGTGGTGGAGGGCGAGCAGGGGAGAATAGTTGTCTCAGCTTGATCACATCTGAGGATAAACACCTCAGGCTGATCCTTCCTTAGCCCTGTGAGCAGGCTCCGATCTGTGGGATTTATGCTACACATGATTAGGTGTGAAACGGAGAGGAAGTTTATTGCAGAACGCTTGGCATGGGCTTGGGGAGTAAATTGATAAAGACGACATGTACATTGTCAAGTTGGGTGTTCTTAATTTATAGAAACCCTGAGAGCCATTACTCAGTTCCACCCGTGCAGTTCTCCCTGCCAAATCCTACTGTATTTATAGGAATAAATAAAAAGGAAGAACTGGTTGAAGATGGAGAAGCCACTAACACAGACACGCATATGCTTATACAAAATGCTCGGGTTTCAAGGTCTGGCAGTCTTTCTTTAAAGAGAGCTCTTACACCAAAAACTAGCCAATATAGAGACACGCAAAATGAATTTGTTCTCCAGCTTTTTTTCTTTCAGAGGCTCTCTTGGGTATAATATTAACTATTCTCTCCAGTCCCATAGTTGGGTGCAAAAGTGGAGAGGAAAAAGCAATACACTTAAAATTTCCTAGCACCGTTAAAGCATATCACATCCTGAAATGATCACCCTTGATCTCAGAGATGGCCTGCTCACAGGCGGGTTAAATCTATTACTCTGACTTCCAGGTGCATGTTAAACTGCTAGGAGAATAAATAAGCTGCAGATCCCTTCCTGTTGTCCTGGTCTGGAGTGGGCGCAGAGAAGGAAGAGGCTCCCACTTTCTGTGATGCACTGTGGTGTCCCACAGCCTCCTTCACCTGCTGCCTGGGTCTCCCCAACCTCCGTGGTGCAGTATCTTGGGGCTGTTGTCTGGTCTGCTGGAGATGAGGGCACTGCACAGGAAGGGAGGATGTCGGGACAAATCTGTGTCTCGACTGCCCTAAGCCTCGCCGCAGCAGCGGCTCAAGTCAGAGGAGCTTCAGACACATTAGTTGCCCTTAGTGAGAAGGCACTGTCCATGTTAGTTTTGGATGTCGCTGTTAATGAGTATGATTATTCTCTGGCTCACATGTCTCTTTGCATTAATCGTGGTGTACCGCTGCCTGACACCCTGAACATGTTCTCTTTCTGCTTTGCATCACTCAGCCTGCTGCATAAATGGCAATGCAAATGTTTCCTTGATAATTTTGTCACACCAAATCTGATCAAATTCATTCGGTGTCATGCACATGCACAGGCGCGCACACACACGTGCTCAAAGACATTTGCCCTGAGGCATTAAAGCTAAACTCTGCTCTCTTAGTTGAGGAAACCCAGCCAGGAAGTTGTCCAGAGTGCTTGTGCATTAAGTGACCTGTTTTTATCGGTTTTATGGGCTGGCTGAGCTTTGTGGTACAAAAGGAAGACATGGTGGTAGTGCTCTTGAAAAAACCCACTGTCTAGTCGTGCACAGGAAATGGATTTGGGGACCAGCCTTAGCCATAGCCTTGCATAAATCACTTTGTGGCTCTGTGCCTTGATTTGATAAATCTTCCCTATAGTTTATTTACTGGAGGCTTAATTAATCTGTTTGCCATGTACTTTCAGATGGGGTGTGCCCAGATAGTGTCAAGACAACAGTAGGAAGAGTAATTTCTTAGTGAAAGGGCATCAGCAGCCATTTCTCAAACCTGAGCTTCCTAATTCCAGCTCTAACACATAGATCCCATGAGGAAACATGGCAGGTCTTGGGCAGCATCAATTCACAGGCTGAGTACTGCTGGACTTGGTGATGTGACTGCCTTTCTCTAATTCCTTCCCTTTTCAACAGAGAGATCCCTCAAAGGCTTTCTTTTGAAGCACAGAGCTATTCCAGACCTTGAGAGATGAAAGCCAGTCTGAGCAAGGTTCTGAGAAGAAGCTATCAGAGTTTGAGCTCAACTGCCAGCTTCTCCTCCTGACAACAAAGCCCATCTATTCTCATTTGCTATGGCCTCCATATTTCAAAGGGTGACTAATTCCACTTTCTATAGCCTCTTGAGACCTGTAGTTTGCTTCTAGCCTTTTTGATGGTTTGATTTCATATGTACTGCTAGAGAAATAGGTGAAAGCCTGTTGCGCCTGTAGACCGCTGGCAATGTCCAGATTCATTCCGCCATTGGCCCCCACCTAGAAGGCTGTGAAGTGAAATCAGAAGAAATCAAACGTCATGCAGGTAAGCAGAAAAAACAGTTTGGCTTCTTATGATATGGGGGAAAAAATCCAACTCTTTTTGATGTGCAGAAACAAAAGAAGGAAAAAAGTATTCCCTGCTCGGAAGTGATTTTTTTCTTCTTTTTGACAAGAGATTTAAGTTGGAAAATTTTCTGCAATGTGAGCCCAAGCTCCAGGACTCTGTGAAAGCCCAGCAGCTGGAGCTGATATGAACAAGGGTTTAGCTGAGACCTCACCCTATGCTGCTGTATTCAATCTAGCGTGGCAGCATCGCTGCTGCTGATAAGCATTGCCCTCCACACTACAGCCAGTACACAGGCAAAACAGAGCGTTAACAGCTGCTCAGTGTATTGCATCTTTATTTCCAAAGCATTTTACGTAAAAAATTAAACATTAGCAGCTGTTTGTGGGTGAATATGTAGCAATTCCTCATTTGGCATAACGGCCCTGAAGGACTAGTAAAACTTTTATCTGTTCCACTTGGTGACATTACCAGGCTGACACAGATCTGAACAAGGGCAAGGAAGGGAACATTATAATCAGGGGCTTATTGATTGCCTTAAAAAATTAAATAAAAGGTGTTATGCAGTGGAAATGCATCCTTCTTGTTAGCCATTAGATGAGTCAGACTGACACAGTTTGGGACTCTTCGTCCTGTAGGAACCTTGGTGCTGCACCAAAGCAAGAGGCTGCAGAATGCTGCAGAGAAGATGATTGCTCTAGGAAAGAATCCCCGAATTTCACAAGCTGTGGGGAAGGGTGGACAGGATAACTTTGGTGGTCAGACAAGGGTGGCAACACCCAGGCGTGGATGACTCCGTCTGACCTGGGCAGGGAAGATAGTTAAGCTGCATATTCCCACCACAGCCTACCTTGACAGGAGCTATCTGCAGCAAAACATTTAAAGTAACTTCACAAGCCTTCAGGTTCCCTAGGGAAAGGAAGCTCATTTGTAGCTCTCAGAGCTATTTCTTGGCTGTTGGCTGACCCTGAGCAGCATCACTGTCTCAGTGGCATGCTGGTCACATTTTAAGTTTCTCTTGTGTCCATGGGGCTGAGGAACAGTCAAACCTTTCCAGCCTATTTAGTCTCCTGCAGCTTCTGAGTCTGTTTAACCCCATATGAAACAAGTCTTGCTTTTCTCTTGTTAGCAGATGTTGATAAATGTTAATGTGCCTGCTCCTGTCTTTTTGTCTTGTTCTGTCTCCTTCATGCCTGTCCATGGGAAATGATGTCCCTTCTTTCCTTTCCTTCCTGCCTTGAGTTCAGAGAATTATGTGTCTCTCTCAGAGAGACAGAGGCTACAGAAAGTAGCCCCTGGCTCCTTGATAAAGAGCTGGATTAAATAAATCCCTCACACCATTGTTAGTGATCTGACCCCAAGGAGATCTCGTGGGTGCTTCACTCAGCTGCTCCCCAAATGATGTGCAGCTGTGTCCTTGGAGGGTGGCTTTCCATTCTGGAGGTTCAAAGAGGCAGTCTGAGGCAGTTTAGTTCAATGTTTTAGTTCTATTATACTTGAATTCCTCTTCATCCCCAGAGTCTTTTAAGCACTGGCAAACTGGTAACTCTGTCAGGTCCTAATATGTCTATATAGTGACAGACATCCAGCAGATGTAAATCATTATATGCCACTGAAGTCAAAATTAGGAGCTGGCCAAGTGTTGCATAAGTCTGTGTTAGGCCATTTATTTTTATTTAATCATTTTTGGAGACGAATCGTGCATAATCCTTTCTAAAGCCCAGAAGCCCCTCTGTTTCCCGTTTTACCTGCTTTCCCTCACCAGGGCTGAGCCACTGTTATTGCAGGCAGCAAGAGGGCAGGGTCCCAGGACGATGCTCGCAATCTCTGTGGCCGAGCAGAGCTGAGGGGTGGGAGCCCAGGGCTCAGTGCGCTGGCATGCACTCAAAGGTGGGGATAGAGGTCGTTTAAAAAACACACTGGTGAAAACAGTAATGCTGCAAAAAAGCCCCAGAGCTGCTTTAGGAGATGAAGGCTGGAAAGATAAAATGTGTGTCCTTCCTGTTAATCATATTTCCTGTTCTGTGCCATTTTATAACCAATAGTGTATACATTTTTGCTGTTCACATCCCCATGGAGCTGTCAATGTGAAATACGCATTTCTGCACTAACTGGGATCCTCTGAATTATGTAAAGTTCTCTGAGCTGCCTCAGCAGGCCTTTTAAGTGGGCTTTTACTTCTTGATCTGATCAGTTAGTGGACAGTGGTGGCAGAGCTTAGATGAGCACAGGCTCTGTGGGTCCAAGTTTTACCTGGCACTTCCACAACCGAGCAAGGGAATGAGAATGAAAAGCCCCGCCTGAAACCTTCTGGGCTCCTGTCTGGCAGTCGATGTTTTGGGGGAGCATGGGGTCAGATCAGGTCACACTCTGACAGCAGTGGCACAGGGAATTAATGAAAAAATGAGGTTGTAGCAACATCAAAAGATTGCTGCATCAAAGTGTAGTAATTGCCAGAACAGGAGAGATTTGAAATATCTGATAGCTCCTTTATGAGATTATCAGTTTTCAGAGGGAAAAAAGATCAGAATTAAAAAACTCATGTGCAGAAAATTAGGAAATGGAACAGAAACGGCGACATGGCATTTTGGATCCTGTTCTCAAAAGTAGAGCATCACTGAGACAGAGCCAGCACTGAAACTGTAATAGAGACATTAGCAATCCTTCCAGACTGGCAGAAGTTCAAGGATTTGTACATGTCTGATGGAAGGATTGTTCACTTAATATCTATTTTTCTATGAGGAGATGATCCTGGCATCAAATCCGATATCATCCTAACCCATCCAAGTATTTCTGTTGATATGAGCAGGTGGAGGCTGTTTCACGGCTGGAGGACGACCACACTCCCTGTGCACAGTTGCAGCACAGGAGACGATACAGACTTGGCTAAGGAATAAATCCTCTGAAGGAAGATGCAGACACTTAGTGAAACTAGGCAAAGCGTTCAATCCATTTATCAAAGAATATGCAGTTCTCATTTCAAGGCAGGTGAGGCATTGATGATAACTTCCGAGTGCAGAAACTTAATCTACATCCAGAACATTTTTTAATTAACACTCTGCAGCTACCAAAGGCAAAAAATCAGCAGACGACTTATGAATTTGGTGTCGGTTCTTGGATGATACCAGGCTACAGGGCTTTCTTCTGCAGTTCTTTTCACTCCTCTTGACTGCTCCATCAAGCTGTTCTGTGCAAAGTGAAGGGATGAAACAGAAGCGAAACTGTTGTCTGTCTGATTTTGCAGAGCACAAATCTATTTTCCTCTCAAGTTAAGGGGGAGAACACACATGGCGAAAATTACAGTCGTTACTTCACTATTGTTTCAGCTGCTGCACTGCAATACCAAGCTAAACTTTAACTTTCGTGACTGAGGGGATGGCAGTGAGCACATAATTGCCAAATTTACAAAAAATGGGGAAAAATCAAGGGGGGATGGGGAAATATTAAATGATCTCATCCTCCCAAGCTTTAATGGAAATGAATCGAGGCTGCTAGACAGCTCAGGAAGGCAATTACAGGGAAATAATCTGTGGTGTTTAGTGAAGCGGTGATGTGGGGCATGCTGAACATGATGGATCTGGCTGCTATTTCCAGTTAATAATAATGCACTTTAAGAAAAGGCGGTGCTGCACATGTTTGTGCTTTGTGTCTGTTTGTGTAGTAGAGGAGCCAGACAATTATTTATTTTTTTCCTGCATTGGGAATTGCCTTGAACTCAGTGGCTGGAGTGGCTTGTAGCAATGCAAGTTTCCCCTCAAGGCAAAGCTTCTGTAAGGCAGTATTTGCTTTTGTGAAGATCTTGGCCTTCTTTCCAACAGTCCAGCTGCTGGAAAATTGTGGCTTAGGGAGCTGTTATGCTCTTTGAGAGTTGGTATGTGCCCTGGTTGACAGCCATCCTTGGCTGAAGTCCCTGTTACAGGTCAGAACTAGTTGTTAACAACAAAAAGTGCATGTGCCTGGAAATAAATGCACTTATTAATAGAATCAAGCAGGGAAATACCTTTTCTGTTCCTAAACCTTAGGACTTCCTTTCTGCTACAGCGGTCTAGAGACAGCTGAACAAGCTGTAGAAAAAGAGACTCTTAAAACTGTCCTGGACTATTTACTGAGGTTTGAAAAGTTGGTTTAGATTTTCCTGCCCTTGGTCTCACTAGAAAGCAGAAGGACCTGTCACCTGCAGGAAGGGCTGCTTAAAGAAGGACCATGTGGGTGTGCAGGTCTGACAGCAAACGACTAGCCTCGCTGTTGCAGTTCAGTCGTGGGTGAACTGAGGGGCTGGTTCTCCATTGCACTGTGCTTTACCTCTGCCTGGTAACATAAGCAGCCCTGAAACTGGCTTTAAATGACCATGGGGTGCAAGTGAGCCTTGAGGAAAATGGTAGTTGGACCCAACGAGTGTCTGTGCAGTTCCTGTTGGTACAAACAAGCGCTCTCTTTCTACTTTTCTAATTTCTTCCTCTGTGGGTCCTAAATGCAATCTGATGGGTTTTTTTAAACACCATGCCTTGTCGAGCTACCCAGTACAACCACTAGGCATCACTAATTTATTCTGCATTTAGTTTGTGGGCTCTGTCAAGCTGATTCTGACTCTGAAATCATCAGTCTGATTTCCAGGCCAAATATATTAGAATAAGCTCAGAGAAATGTAATAGAGACCAACACATTTAAATATTTATCTGGAGTGAACAGAATGAAATTCCCAACTCTTGAGATTTGCTTGTTGCTAATGATTTGCTAATAAGTCAGTCTGATGCAGGCTGACAAGGAAATACTTTTCCCAATGTGAGGGGCTTGTGTTTCTACCTCATACTGATTACTTTACAGAAGAGTCTTCTTCACCCATAGACACCTGGAAGTCAGGTGAGAAGGGAAAGAATCAACATATGATGCCATGAGAGCATTTCTAGAAGATGCATTGCAGAAGAGTAAACAGAATTCATGTCCATTATTGTCCAGAGACTTATTTATGAGTAACATTTCGTAAACTCTCCATCTCATTCCAGGTCTGGGACCTGCTTCATTGTATGCCAGAAATAGAAAACAAAGATGTATTCTTTCCTGGTTTTCTATAAATGTATATGTGAAGTTAGTTTAGTGCTGGTGGAATGTTGCAGCCAATCATGCCTATAGATTCAGGCCCTCTAGTTACCTACATGTTACACTGAAAGCTTTTGCTGTCTGCTATGTCAGTGGGTCCCAATTCCAACCTAATGGCAGGTCAGCAAGGAGAAGGTCTGTCAGTAGTTCATCCACCCAATAGTTCTCACACTACCACCAAAGGTACTGCACATTACTGGCAAGACCTTATACAATAGCCATACATATTGGAAATAGGCAACATTTGCTAGCTGGATCTTCACTGGTCCATAAACAGCTCTGATCTCTATTTACAGAGAAATATATCGATTGTTCTAAGCTGGACTCTTTTAGACTTTGATTCCCTCGAGGATGGTTAAGAGTGTTTATAAAGGGAGAAAAAAATAGCATACGTGTGAGGAATGGATAGCTGTTTACAAGGAGTAAATCTGAAAAAACAAAATGAAAATTAGAAATATGAAATTTATGCACAAAATAGGCTACAACTCAGTGCATACCTTTGGTGGGGATGAAGAAAGTAGAGGTGTGGATTTTGAGACTGTCATTACTTTTCTTTTTTGACATTTCAGCATGCAACTTTGCAATCTTTTTGTTTTAAAATAGCAACCTTTAAAAATAAACCTTCATCATAAATATTTTTTAAAGTAAAATAACCAGGGAGTAAAATTAAACCAAATTTGTAAAGGAATATTAGATATTGGCTGGCACAAAATAAGTTTTCATTTTTATTTTATCAAACACAACTCAATGCAAAGTACACAGAGATTTTACATAACTCTTTTTTTTTTTTTTTCCTCCTGCCTTTAGAGCAAACTGTGCGGTCCATTGTCCACCCAGCTCTAACAAGAAACTGGGTTTGAAGATGGTGTTTAGTTGATTCTTTAGCACCTATATTTTCCTTCTGGCTTGCAAGTGTTAAGGTTAAAAGAATTCATCTTTCATCTGGATATGTTTCTGTGGAGATTTATTTTACTCAAAAGAAAGGAAAAAGGCAGTTATGCTAAAGCAGTGGAGTTCTGAGCCACTGGTGGAGAAAGATGTCCAAAGAAGACAGCACAGGGCCCAGAGTGGGAGAAGAGACCCTGTCCATGTGCTGGGTGTAGATAGGGAAGAGCCTATGCAGTAGTGAAACATCAGAAAGGGAGCTGAAAGCAGGTGAGGGAGTAAAAAGGAAAGGAAAAGCTGGCAGCACCGTTAGGTATGTTCAGAATAAACTGCCCCAGCTCTGTGTTCAGACCAGTCAGAAAACCAGACATCCCCAAAAGTATGACTCCCCCATGGCCACAGGGAACTGTAAGTGATGGGAATGGAAACCTGCTGGAAAGTAATTCATAGCTGAACGCAAACAGCTCTGATAAAACTTGATGAGGGATGCTCAAGCAACAGGGATGAGGGGGGGCACTGCATAAAAATGACAATTGCATCATCTTGGATTCCCATCTCAGTTCCTCTAGATTTGCCTTTTGATTTCCAATCAGTCCCTTGATCCGCAGACTCTGCTGTCAACACCTGCTTTCCCAGAGCATCTGAAAAACGAGCTGCCTGGTGCGAGGCCGGGGACAGGCGCCTTTCCCAGAGCCAGGCATACATTTTACATTGTTTATAGTCTGCATTTCTGAGTCATTACTCAGTGGTACAAGAGTGCATGCGTGTGTGTGGAGGGGGGAGAATAATTGTGCCGTTAATGATTGCTATTTTGATTACAGGATGCAATTGTCACTGCGGTTGGAAGCCAATCAATGCGTTGTGAGTGGGAGCCCGCTGGTACTTTCCAATGGTCCTTGATTAAAAAGGAAGCTCTTGGCTATCTTCAAGCAGCAGGAGAGGAAACAGCACGGATGAAGGTGAGGCAAGTGCCAGACTCTCACTCCCGATGCATCACAGCTCATTTTCACCATAGTTTAGTCACACAATCTGCTTTTTTCTCATCTCTGAGGCCTTCTTCCCCCTTTGCTCCCAAGCAGACAATGTCTAGAGCAGTTTCTGCTCTTCGGTGGCAAAAACTGAGTGCTCGGATCTTTGCTCTGGTATATTTTCCTGCAAATTAAATACGTGGTGTGCCTTCACAATCCATCTTCAATTTATATATGCTGTTGCTTGCCTTTCAACACACCTTTTTTCAATGTAGTTGCAGATAACCAAGTGTGTAATCTAGCTCAAAGCTAGCGACAATTTACAGGTAGGCCTTTTTACTATAGCAACAGGGCATTTTAATTAAAGTGATGGCTGAAGGCAAAAATATGCAGTGCTTCTCCCAGATTTTCTGTGGATTTTCAGATAGTGGCATTTCTTCTATCCTGGAAATCTCCCAGCACCAGGTGTGTCAAATCTTTTCCTAAGAAGAATGGAAAGAAAAAAAAAAAAAGGGCGTTGTTCTCCTGGTTTTTTTGCTAAAAAAAAAGGAGAAAAAGTGAGTAAACTCATCTAAACTCCAATATTTTATCTGACTTAAGTCACTTAACCAATAACTCACCAGAGTGTGTTATGGGGACAGGAAGAGGTGGGAAGGAATTTGCACTGAAACTGTCAAAAAGTTTTGAATTGTGTCTTTAAGTCCTATAAATTTGAAATGAGGCACCTAAAATATCACCTCACCTTTAAATGTTGCGAATGCACACAATCCTTGGTCCAACAAAGCAGTATTTGTTGCTGAAGAGCACCTGAAATCAGACTGTGTTTTGGTAATTGTGCCTAGGTATTTTTGTATGTTTAATAACTTTGGTCTGTCTCAAGATATAGGACATTCATAAAAGAAAAAGAAAGTCACAGGTTCATCCTTGGGTTTCACACTGTGTGAAACATCAGCTAATTGATGTTGACAGGTCTCTGCAAATGCTGTGATGTGAGACTCGTAATCCATGATGAACACCAGTTAGATTTATGGGGATGCAGTGATGAAGCTTAAAACTTTACTTAGCACTCTCCCCTCTAAGTAGGTACATGCAGTAGTATTCTCTGTATTGTCAAAGTTGTTATAATTTTTAATGTGCATTTGTAGATCAACACTGATATCTTGTTTCTAATAATTCCTGGCAGAGAGGTTGTCTCTCACTCCAACCCGCCATAAGAATTTCAATTCTCTGGTGGAAAACACATGGCCTCTGGTACCTGGAGTGTTCCTTTCTGGCTGGAGAGTTAGCTGGTCTTGTTTTGCCATGGCCAAATGAAAGTGGAGAAACATTTGGAATTTAAAGGTGTATGTTCCTGCAAAAGCAGTGTTAGTCATTAATATGGGATTGAATCTGCTGCGTGAAAGGGATCATATCACCACATAGCTTTGTGCCATGATGTGTTTGTTACGTGATATTAAGCACTGGTAAAAAATACAGGACAGAAACAAACTTAAATAGTCACTCAGGCAAACTGCAAGCATCTGTAGCCCATGCTTTCAGAAAGGTTCACATATCAGCAAAGGGGACTAAAAACTCTATTATGCTCCTTTCCCCTTAGAAACCCTGCTAATGCCTCCATCTTTTTAGCTTGTTAAATATGGGATAGGCTAAAAGGTAAACATTCAGATACAACTGTCATAGCACAAATAATAAAAACCCAAAACTTACAAGCTCTCATGATATCAGAAATAATTACGTGTCTTCAGTGCCAGGTCTCAGATTGTTTTCTATACCCTTTCATTACCCCACCAATGTGACAAGGCAGCCCACACACTCCTAAATAACTCTGAAAAAGCAGCCTCTTATGGGATGGAGCTGATAGCTAGCACACAAAAAGATGGTATCTTTGTTCGTTAATAATGTACAAGTGACAACTATCAGGGGAGTGGTTTTCAGCAGATATCAGAAATATATAGAAGCTTTGAAGAAAGGGTCCAAGTCTGATCAGTTAAGCAGCACTGAGGGGGCGATGGGGAGAAGGGACTCACATGTCTGCGTGCAGATTGAGTGCAAGAACTAACCCAGGCTTAGAGAGTGGCAAACAGTTCTTGTCTTTGGTATCTGGGCTGCTGATTTGGATCTGCAATTAATGGCTAAGAAAGCGTAGCACTGTTTGTCTGACAGTTATCTGCCATGGATAATCTTTTCTGAGAACCACAGCCTAAATGCAAAATGCTGCAGAAAAGAACCCCTTCGACTTCAGTGGTCTTTGAATAGGGGCAAGAGCAGGATGTTTTCTGGACACCCTTCACAGCCAAGCACCTTCCAAAAAACTCCTAATCCTCTTACAGTATCAGGAAAGGAAGAGCTGGAACTGAGAGAAGGAAGATTTGAGGCTCATGGTCACAGTGCATCATCTCTCTTTTTCATTTTGTTTTTAGCCCCCATATCTCTCTATTGATAACCATCCCTAGTCTCCCACACTAAGTTTTACTCTACCACAGTCTTGTCCTTTCAGCTAAGAACAACAGCTTGCACCAATGGCTCTATTAAGATGAGGGAAACTTGTTATTATAGATAGATAGGCAATCTTTTACTAAACTAGACCCTTTTTTTATATAGTGTTATGTCATACTACTGCAAATACATAAAGCAATTCTAGTATAAAGCAAGGTATATTGAAGGTATAACGAAGGCATAATGAATGCAATATAAAGTATAAATGGCTATAAAATCCAGAATTGTTGTAGGCCTTCTGCCCCTATCCAGAACTAGCTGTGGCCCAGCTCTCCTCCAGACAGTCTGTCTGCCAGGCAGATTCAGGTGGTGGTTGTACTATGGAATTACTCGTGTGAAAATAGAAGAACTGCTGTACAATGCTGGATCAAAGACCCATGTAACTCCTTGTCTTGTTCCTGACAGTAGCTGATAGCAGGTTAGCTAGGATGGCATCTACAAGAAAAAAGGTAATTTTCAATTGATGATTTTCCCAGCTTCTGGAGTTCAGTGCTTTCTGGGCTTGATAATATGCAATATGTGTAATAACTATGTGCTGCAACAACTTATTTCAATGAATCTTTTTCCAATCTGTTCATGGTTTCAGCCACTGAAATATCCTGTGACAATATGCTCCTCGAAGTAATTCTTTATTCTGTGCTTAAAAAATTATATTATTTATTTTTATTTGTTTTAATCCTGTTGCCAACACTTTTCATTAGGTACTTCCCTGTTTTCATATTGTAAGAAACTGAATAATCACCTCATGTTCATCTTCTCCATGCAGTTGATAATTTCATAGGTTTATCTCATCTTTTACCCTTCTTCATCCACCATAGTTGAATAATCACCATCTGTTTAATGTAGTCCAGACTCCTATAATCTATACAGTCATAAATTCCCTCCCACTGAATTTCTTCTACCGTTTTTATGTGTCATGAGAGCCTTTTACACTTCTTTGAAACAAATTTCAAGTTTGGTTATTGCAAGTGATTTTTCTATCCTCAGCAATTTGCCATATCAGTGTTCATCCTTATTTTGAGGTCATGTAGAATTGTTGAACAAAAGTTCTAGCAGACATCCTTTTAAGACCTTGCTGGAAACTAGTAAAAACTATCCTTCCTTTTGTTTCTTATTTTATAACCAATCATTAATCCACAAAGTGAGCAGTCCTTTTATCCCATGGTGATCTTACTTCTTTAAGACCCCTAGTAAGGAAATTTAATGAAAGTCTTTTGGAAATCCAACTATGCTATGTTGACCAATCCTTTTTATTTACAAGCTCATGAACACCTTCAAAGAATTCCAGGAGATTTCTGATCACAATTTGACTTAACAAAAGCAATGTTGACTCATCCTATTTATTCACATACCTACTTACTGTTTTCTGTATTATACTTCTACAAATTGTCCAGTACAGACAATTATTTCCCTAATAAAAGAGAAAGAATGGAAGAGATTAGTCACCATCCTTTAAAATTAAAGATGAGTGATGTCTTCAGGAAAGCACATCTTGATTTAATGCACAGTGTTTTTGTGACTTTCAAGGAGTAGGAAGGAGAAGCAGCAGCCAGGACTCCCTGACAGAAATAAAGATAATGATACAGTTACTTACACTGGCATCACGGAGGTAAAAGTAGGGGAAAGGGATCTGGAAGGGGGGAAATGGTATTTTACAGTCAACTGATTAGGATCTTCACGGCATGGGCTGAAGTCCTTTAGAAGATTTTCTGTACAGTGCTCCAGTGGAGATGATGGTAACAAAGTCAAAGTTCCTCTGATGTGAAAATACTTGTTTAACTTCTAGTTTTTCTTTAACATTTAACTTCCCTGTTACAGTATATTTATTTCCTGGGTTTAGTTTGCCACCTGCAGACAAAGTGTAAATGAGAGAGCTGTAGCACTTAGCCATATGTGATGATAGATATTTATAGGTGACACATGTTTTGCAAGGAGAGCAGTTATTGAACTTGAATTTTATTTTTAACTTTTTACCCAGAAATCAAACCTAATGATAAATGCTGAGGGCCTAAAGTTCCTTAACCATCATTGAGTAAATCTGTAATGCTCTAATAGGACTGGAGGAAGCTTGCCTTGGTTGGAAAATTTAATTTGATATTTCTCCATGGCTGTAGCAGTAAATATTCCTGGGTAGAAGGTGTCAGAGTGTTTACTCCTACTACGGGAGAGAAAGCACACAAGCAACAACTCTCTGACAGCCCATATAGACTTTCACCCACAAGTAGTATCTACTACAACACTGGTGTTGCAAGAGTAATAATAAATCACAAGCTCAGACTGGTCATCTGGAGCAGATTCCTTTTAAGCTACAGCCTGCCCTGCTCCTATTAAAGTTGGCGACCATTCCGTGCCCTGTCTTTTTGTCATTGATGCAGAAAATGGACTTTCTCAGCCTTCAGAGACAATCTGGTATCCACACTGCCAGATGTACTTTCAGAACAGTATTTTACTCCGCCTGGCTGATATACTGTCCTTAAAAATGAGGGCTGTGCAGTGTTGGCAGTAGGTGCTGTTACAGCACCTCCTGCAACAGATTCTTCTAGAAAAAAAGTTAATGTGTTGAATCTTCCGAGCTCCCAAGAATGATGCTGATAGCAGTGGCCAAAGTTCAAGAACAGAAAAACAGATAAGAAAAACTGGCTGCTACATAGTTGTGAAATGTGCTGTAGGGACTTGCAAATGTAAAAGCATAGTCAGGTGCCAGAGCTTTAACTCTCTGCTACTGGCAATTTTGCCATGTTCATAGATGTTTTCCTGCCACATGAAACCATCAGGATGCCAAAAGCCAATTTACAAGTCCAGAAGTGGAAAAACCTTTTGATTATTTGTAACATCAGAGGATCCACATAGTTGTAAACCATCATTTTGATTTTTAGGCTCAAACATGATAAGAGCAAACAAAAGAACAAATTTTACTTGTTTCACACTAAAACATTGCAAAATAGCAATTTCCATGTGTTGCAAGAGTGTCTTGTAGCAAGGAGCTCCACAGACAGATTAAGCGTGAGCTCAGTGTTTAAGATCTGAGCAGGTCATCCAGACTGAATGACCAAAAGTTATCCTTTCTCCTTGAGAACAGGTGCTTACATTAGAAAGACAAACAAGCAAGCTTGTATCAATACTGAAGTCAACCAACCTGCAGCACCCAAATACTCCATTTGTAGGGAGATAATTATTTAATTTTTTTAACTCTGATATTAATGTTCTATGACAATTAAAGCCAAAGAAGTGGTTACACTTGGAGCACAACTGTGAAATTATGGCGTGACTAAAGGTACTGGGAGTTTGTCATTGAGCAGTTGCAGTATTTCTCCCTGACATACATGAACATGTTCTGCCTGCATAAAGCGTGAATTTGGACACCACTGTGATGGGAGAGCTCATAAAAGAATAGGAAAAAAAAAAAAAGACAAAAGAAACATGCTTGTTTATAGGGGTGTCAGGAAAAGAAATAACCTCTACAACAGTGTCTGGGTCTCCAGGGCTATGAAGGTGGCACTTTCCACCTGCACAAAATTTACTGGAAACATAAAATCCAATAAGGAGAAATGCATCATTTGTGCTGATAGTCTGCTGTAGAGTTTCTGCTGGAGAATATTACCTCCCATGACTCTTTTCCTCCTAATGCAGGATCACCTCTAGTATTTCCATCCAGAAAGAGTGGTTAAATAATCAGGGTCCATCGTCACACTGTTGGATTATCCTCTTGTCTTCTCATTTGGCCACAAGGAATTGGTTTCTTTTCCAGGGTGGAATGAATAAAGATTTATGCAGACGTGAAGAACAGATTTGTAGACAGACGTTACGATAAGTGAACAATACCCAGTCTCTAACATCTTCTTGGACAGGGCAATTTATCTGAGCAGTGGGTGGAAGAATGCAGAGGGTGAGACTTGGCCAGGACTGATAGATTTGTTTATCTCCTGTATAGAAGTACATGATTTTTAGCTAGTTTCAAAGAGGACCATTAAAATATCCCAAATCATAATAGTTAATCACAAGGGAAGCTTCTGAATGTGTTAAGAGTTTCATAGCTCTTCTTTAGACTTATTTTCTATTACACTAGGGATTTGTTAAATTATTTTCCTGGGTGGCAGGTTTTTGTATTTTCCTATGAAGTTTCTTGTTTGATAGTTTTCTGAGATAAGTTACTAGGTGAAATGGTCACCGATTCTTATCCATGCTGACAGTTGTAATGTTACTCTGAAAGGTTTTTGACTAACAGTATAAGAGAAAATGGTTGTAACACTGACCCACAGCTGTCCTGTCCCAACTTGACTTTGCAGCGCTATTGAAAGGAGCCTGAGCACAAATGAGCTATGCTGCACTGCCCTGTGCCTCCCAGCAAAGAGCTGAAATCCAGCTCTGCCTTCCAATTCTTTTCTTTTTGTGTTTGAAGACAAGAGAAAACTAAGGGCTGAAAGAGAAAAGTAGAAGGTTACCAGAAAAGAAATCTTACAGTAATACAGAAAAGAAAAAAATCTCAGTTCTGGAGAATACATATGTTGCCGTATTGATCTCGTTTTGCACTACACTTGCAGGCTCAGGCAGAGCTACAAGCAGTAAGAAAACTCCCTCTCCCACATAGTCCCATTGCAATTGCAGCACTGCTTGCTTGCTTCTGTATGTCCTGATCATTCACTACTTGGCAGTTCCTTATCTCATTCCTAAATCTCTACACAGAGAACCATCTTGATCATTTCAGAACACTTACGGGATGGTGATTTACCTGAGAAACCACATCTATTAAACAATTTTGGCCCCTTTGCCTGCACTGTGCCACCTCCTTTCACTTGGGAATACTTCTGAAAGCCTTGCACCCCTGTAGCTTTTCAAGATCCATGACTGTTGGAAGAGTGAACCTTTCCAAAAGGAAAATCAGTCTTTATGCTTCCAAAAAAGGAATTCCATGCTCATCTCCTCCACATTGAATTAATCAAATTAAGTGCAGTTCCCTCTTCTATGCAAAAGCAAAACATTCCTGAGTGGAGGAAATACTGGTGTTGCAGTGGTCTGGTTAGAAAAATGCAACTTATTAATTAACACCAGTTCTTGAACAGAGATGATGTTCAGCACCAAGCAGTTTTAATATTTCTTTCAAGAAGCTTGTCCAAATGCCAGGATTTGGTTCTTGGGAGCAACTTGGCCCTATGACTTTGCTGTTGTTTGAATAAGTGCAGCAGAAAACAAGGGGTTTTCCTGTATGAAGCTGCTCCATAGGAGTAACACTAGGGCAGCCTCGCTGCAAATGCTGCTCAGCGGTCATCACAGAGGAAATGCAGAATCTAGTGGGGGTGGCAGAAAGACACACTCAGAGGTGTTTGAGGTGATTTTTAATGCTTAGCAAACAGCAAATGTATTTTTTTGCTATGTAGAAGCTGCTATGGTTGGACCTAAGGATTGTTGGGGCCCTGGCATTACCTTCAAGGGACATAGATATATATAGATATGAATTTAAGTAAAGCCTTATAACCTATCCAGGCATATTCACAATGTGTTGTAGAAAAAAAATAAGAGTATGGTTGGGTATGTTTTTTAAGTAAAAAATTGGATGTTTCTGATCACCATTATGTCCCACCATCCACCCCACTAGCCAAAGACTCAAACAGAAATTGACCGTCAGGGCAATAGTTTTGTTTTGTTTTGTTTTGTTTTGTTTTGTTTTGTTTTGTTTCCCTCAGGACAACATTTTCTATTTATTTCTCTCTCCAGTGTTTGTAATTCATAGCAGATATGTCTTTATTGCCCATTCCTAATACATGTTTGTCTGAAAATACCAATGGTTTTAACACTAGCCCTTGAGAAGGATGGTTTTGTGCTGAAGGCAAGATTCAGGCATCCAAACTGAATTCAGTTCCAGTGGTGATGCAGATTTCCCCTGGGGCTGTGGGGCACAGCCGTGTAATGTGCAGACATTCCTGAGCTAGTGGAAGGAGCAGCCAGCGCATCTACAATGTGTGACAGAGCTGGGTCACACAAGTATCTCCTGCAGCACGTCACTCTTGAGCTTAGGTACTTGATGTGCCTTTAATCTCTCTGCACCTCCATTTAACCTCCATAAAATCAAAACAAGAATTCACTTCTCCTCTTCTAGGGTTGTCCTCTATCTATGGACAGCAAGTCTGCAGCGAACAGACATTCTTGTACTAGGATAGATCTGTGTATGTGCGTACGAGTGTGTGTGTTTAACAGATTAAGTTAAAAACAATCTTTATCGCTTCATTTAACTAAAGCATTTTTCCAGACAAGTTCCTCTGCTCGAATGTTCCTTCTAATTATCATTTTCCCTTTACAATATGTTGTGTCATGCTGCTTAGGAGAAAGCTCATAGCGAGAGAGAGCACTGGGGTTGCGAAGGAAATATGTCCTGGCTATTAGAAAGTTCAATGAAGCGCTGACTTTTATATCATCATGTAGGGATGGGTGAAACAGTCCAGAAAAAAAGATCCCCAGCTGAGCAGCAATGTGTAGCTTTAAAAAAATCTCAGTTTCACAATGTTTTTTTAAGGTTTCTCCATCAGTTGCAAGATTATTTTTCTCCCTGTAAGTGTTTTTATCCGAACTGATTGGTCTCAGAAGCAGAGGTTGGGTTAGTAAGTGGAATTATAGCCCCAGCCAGGGTGCTTGCCAGGCTGATTGCTTTGTGCCCTGAGCGCTGGTGGTTCTGCCCTGGGCTGCATGGGGGCCTGCTTTGCTCAGAAGGAATGATTTAGAGTCGCGTTCATTTGTTTTTATCCCAATTCCATGAGCTGTTTGCAGCTGTTCATTTAACAGTTTAGTGCTTCCATCTTCCATAGGCAGGAGCAACTGCTCCAGTGCCTTAGACATTGAAACTTCATTTCCAGTAACTGGACTTGGAGGACTGGGAGATGGTAGAAAAATGCTTGTGCTCCAGTGAACAGGGACAACATGGTGGCCACATAAGTCAACTGAGAGGTATTTTGTAAAATGAGCCTCTGCAAGCTACAGTTCTACAGGGATGAAACAAGAAGAGAAGAGCCGTGAAAGCAAGGCCATCTTGGGAGAGTTTTTCTAGGGCATAGTGTCTCTGCAGTGCCAAGGGAGCTCAATTAGCCCAAACAGCAAAAACATTAGGTATAAGGAATCTCTGCTGATGCAGGCAGGTACAAGTCCCTAAATACAAACGAATTCAGGATTTTTCTCTGTGGGAACAAATCAAGCTGAACATAGGACAGACTCTTTTTCCAAGCAGTAGTTACACCAAAGTGCTGCAGAAGAGTGAAACTGCTATATGGCATCTACTTATGGAAGAAAACCTATTTCCATTTTATATCTTCTGAAGGATCATGAAGCTACGTCAAAAACTTCTTACCCAAAGACTGTTCATGAGCCAGTATCACTGAAGTCAATAGGAAAATTTTCAGTGATTTCAAAATAAGGGTTTTTTTCCTTTCTTTTATAGAAAAAAAAAAGATATTTTTTTTTCCCAGCCCCTGTGTGTTAACTTGTCAGATTAGTTGTCAGGCTGCAGTAGAAGTTGAAAGCTTAATCATTCTAATTATTATTTTTATTTTGAATTGTATTTATTTACTCTTTGTTTCACAAGGTCTTTTGTCTTATAAAGCAGAATTCATCCTCCAGCATTGTTGTAAACTTTTTTCCTAAAGTCCACATTTTCCATTTCAAACACCTACACTTACCACGAGAAGTTCTCCCTCTCAGCACATCTGCTATGCTGCTCTGTCCCTCCTGTGCTCCGATTTGAATTCTAGTACCACTAGGAAAAAAAAACCCTGTATCTAGGATTTCAGTGTTAATTGTGACTTTTTATTTCGCTTCAATGCTAAGCCATTCTACAGCACTTGAACAATATTTCGTGCGGTGAATTGTTAGCAGCATCAGCTACCAAGAAACAGTAGCAGTTGGAAAGATTGTGCAATTTGTGTTGGATACAGTTCAAGGTCTTTTACACAGACCTGGAAATTGTGCTAATCTTTCTGTTCTAGGGCACTTTGCAAGGTATTTGTGCCACGCAACTTCAGATATCTAATTTAATCAATTAAGTTAGCTACCTGATCTCCTCTACTTTCCTCTATAATCAATGGGGAAGAGGGAGAGCTCCTCTAGAGTGTGACTCAGAGCACCTAAATTAGGTTCCTGTTTGAAATGTTGCTTCAGAGAAGGCTGAGTTTCTCCTTTAGTTACATTGAGAGTCAAATTAGACTAGTTAGTCATCTCAGACTGGTCGGTGTGAATTCCTGCCTTTGTACACTTACCTGTAGTATCCAAACGAGAGAAGACTTCAACTCTTAAGTCCTCCTTCTATAAATGCATGCCAGCTTCCTCTGCAGCTTGCTACATCAGGCAAAAGCATGAGAGGATGGTACTGTGACAAGCCTCTGTTCAACAGAGAAGTTATTTTCAAAAAGTCATTGCACAGCTCAGTCATGAGAGCATGCTGGTGGGTCTCCACAGATGTCCAGGCCTTTGCAGTTCCAAATCCAGCCGTCCAAGAGCAGTAACTTGGTCTTTCCCACTCTTAACATCCATGCTTAGGCAACACTGAACTGCAAACCCCTGAATTTTTGCTAATGCAACTAGTTCAGTTCTTGCCCTGTTCTACACTGGAAAATGCCTGCTCAGCATATCTCTACATTACTTCAAACCTCAACAAGCATCTCATGAGCCTCAGCTCCTGGTTTTAGCTAATGTTTCTGCACTCATGTATAGATGATGATTTCCAGGCTGTTCATGATGAAATCCCAATGCCCTTTTCAGAGTCACTGGAATATATGGTTTTGTCCTCCTGGGAGATGCTGCCAGGATTGTTTAGGATCTCAGTATTAAGAACATTGGTTTTTCCTCTGATGTGCTTGGTAGCTTACCCTGTGCTTTCAATATCGATGTGTTATTTACTGGCAATTCCTTATGCTTCTATAATTCTCCTTTGAATGGTCATTTGCTTTGCTGGCCAGCGTTTAAGTCCTGAGATCAGTGATTTTTCTCATGGCCCATAAAATAAGAAAAGTAATTCTGTGCTTTATTTCTGCCTGGTAGAAATCCATATCTGGAAAAGTGGGGCAGGCTCACAATTCATTGGCAGGCACTGGGCAACTTATATAGTATGAAAGCAAACTGCGAAATATTTTTTATGAATAGGTGTGCACATTTTTAAAGAATCCTTGTGATCAGTAGACTCTTCTAGGTCAGGTTAGTAATCCCCCAAAATTGAAAAGTAATACAGATATTACAGGTTGCCCAGTTAGACAGATATACGTATTATATGAGCTGTGATACCCAATGGGAATTTCTCTATGACCTTATTGATCTAGATTATCTTGGAGTATTAGGGTATTTATAATATTTCACTGATGCCCAGATGCAGTGGAATTCAAGCACGAAGCTAAACAGCTTCTCCGATATTATCTATTCATCCCCCTGCTTGACAGACAACGGATAACCTTCCCGGTTCAAGGAGCTGCATCTGTCTTTCAACAATGCTAAATGGTAAGTAGCAAGTGTAGTTTTTCTGAGGTGGGGAACCTGGGGGTTGAAGGAACACTCAGCATCTAAAAGAGACCTGTGGAGAGATGGATCATCAGAGGGGCTGGGGAGAGTCTGAAGGACCCAAGCAATGGGGAGAAACAGCCTTGTATGCATCAGCTTATTGTTTTTAATGTAACTTTTCTCTGAAAAGCTTTTATTTTATGGATGATAAAATATTTTAAAAGACTGCATAGGCAGTCATAGACTGCTTACATTTTCCTCCACATTGACCGTTGTACACACAAGTGCCTGTCATGTCAAGAAAGAGCTGAAAGCCTCAGGTCTGGGTAGGGAAGTGAAAAGAGAAACCTCCAGGGACCAGGGCTCTGGTTGAATTGGGAACTCACGTGCTTTTTCATGTACCTGGGCTAATTCTGGGCATTGGGATGACTATTAGGCATGCTCATGGGAAAAAGCTCTGTTTACAGAAATATTCCTAGAAAGAGAATGTTGAAAATGAAATCAGAGCCTTTTTCACTGGAAACCTGTTTCTCAGGCTTCTGCTCATCCCAGCAGAGACTGCAGTGATTCCAGGTGGTCTTCACATCTTATTGAGCCAGAGCAAGTACTGAAGATCCTGCTCACTGGCAATATGTCAAGCAAGAATTGTTTACTGAGGTTATCCAGCAAATAATTCCAATAGTGAATAAATACAGCAAAATCACCATCTGCCTGTGGATAACTGGAGAACAGAACAAGAGGCCAAATTCGCAGAGCAGATTATTCCTCTTTCTCTGTTGGGAATGCTGAATGGGACCTGCTCATGCTATTCTTTACTCTAGACCAAATAATCTTGTGCTTCCATGAATGCTAAATTCACTCATATGTGCCTCAACTGATTACAGACACATAAAATCGTGTTCTTTAGCTAAACCAATGTGTTTACACACCCATGCTGGTTACTTGTGAGACTTTTTAATTCATGGACTGTGGAAAAATATTTTCTTACGTTTGCTATTCAGTGCTGTCTGCTATTCTGTTGTAGCTTTTGTAACTTTAACAGGTGCAAAAAAGGTAAAAGACAGATGTGTCAATTGGGTGACTAAAATAAACAACTAATTTCTTAATTTAAATGTTTAAAGTTAACATTTGCATTGAAAATGGGAGTTGCATTGAAAAACCTAAGCAAATTTTTAACAAATTTACTTCGGTAGACTTCTGCAGAAATTACTGGGGTGTGACACAGTGCCTCTTTGACCCACCTCTTACAAAAGAGACCTAAAGTAGCAGCTACACTGGTGCTATGAGTAGGAGAGCAAAGCAGGACTGAAGTCAACAGGCACGGATGCTCTCAGTGTTCAGCCAAGCCCTGGAGACTGTAAATTGGGATAATCAGCTTTGGGCAGATTGAGCTGTAGGCACATGCTAAAAAGTACGGCTGAATTAGGACCACAATGGTAGTAAACCCAAGTAGTTTGGTTTGGTAGTAGGTAGTGTTTGGTGCAGTTTCATAATTGGTGAAACTAATGTACAGCCAGGGTGCTCACAGCTCTACGTGGTCCTGCCTCTGCCTTTGTGCCAGTGTCAGGATTTGTGCACCAGGGGGGATTCTCCAGATCCCCTTTCCAGTACTGGTTTTGACTTTGAGACCTATTCTGGCGGTGAAATTTTATGCTTCATTTTGTGTGCAAATTGGACCCAAAGTCCAACAACATCCATAGAAAAAAAAAATCCAGTTTGAGAGGCTTTGGAATTCAAACTCGTAACTCATTTTACTGAAGTTAATAGATTTTGTGAGTACACCTATGACTCAAGCTTCCCTCAAAGCCTGGGTTTGGCATTAAATGATGAGGCTCCTGGAAAGAACACTCCAAATCCTTTTAATGCATCTTTTGGTATTATAACCTGAGATGTATATTTTCAAAGCATTTTCTCTTACATCTGGGTCCAAGTTACAGTCCTGATTATTTTTATAGAAGAATAGTGATTCTCATTTCAGTGACAAGACTGCAGAGGCTGTGCTTTTGGGGGGAAAAATTCAAAACTTTCACTCTGATAAGGCAAAACAAATACATATTTGATAATAAAGGACTGTAGTCAGAAATCTCTTGTCTGCCATCAACCAATCTTAAAATTATTTTGACTTGAAATATTTTCCACCTACAGGTGAAAAGGCAGAAGGTTATATGCTGGCATCAGGAGCAATGTTGCGTGCCTTAGGAGTTGTACATTTGGCCATATGACTGAAGGTAATCATTATTTTTATCAATCCTATCATATAATCCATGTTTGTGTGGCTGTTCTATAGTTGCCATTGCAGTGTAAAAATGAAATAATGGTTTAATAGTGTCTTCAGCTACAGAGACCATATTATATTACTTATGGATTATGCTCATAATATTTTGTCTAAGATAAAAATAAGATTACTGGTCAAAAGAAGCATTAGAGTGACAAAGGTTTTCATATTTAGAGGAATGTTATAATTTGGGGCAGCATAAACCGGGAATTCTTGGAAAGAATTATTGGAATATATAAGACACTTTGTCTTATATAAAAGAAAAAAAAGAACACATTTCAGTGATCTGGAAAATGAGGCTACTTTCTTGAGTTTAGAATTAAAGACTGTGAAAAAAGCCCTACCACTTAATTTTTTTCCCCCTATACTTACTCAAGTTTATCACAACAGGGGTGGTAATAAACAAAAGGTAAACATCCACTTTGGCAGCCAGATGATCAACCATAATGGTTATTTCATTTGATTATTAGTTCTAACATTTAAGAGAAATACTTTTGCTTTGTCTATTGTTTCTTTTAGTGGTAGTTTTGTTTTGTTGTCTTTCCATCTTTTTCTTGAATGATACTAAAAAAAATACAGTAAGAGGTTTACAGGGTAGCATTTTACATTAAAAACATAGATTTTTATTTGTTTTTCTAATTTTCTGTTCGCTTCCTTTCGTTGCCACGAATTGGAAGGTGACAAATGATTTTGTGAAGGGATAAGAAAAAGAGCTTCCACAATGACATTTAAATTGGAACCCACGTTTGATGGCATGCAGATGATTTAAATACGTGTCACCAATGCACAGCTATAAAGGCAGATTTTAAAAATGCTTTTGCTTCCTTTACTGCTGCTTTAACATGCATCTGGAGAGTGCTGTGATCCAATGGAGCCATTGTAAATAAGCTGCAACCGTTGTCTTTCAAAGCCTTTTCTTTACTTGCGTTCCTCAGGTGAGCTGCATTGTGGGGGTTATAAATAATGATTATAATCTTAACGCTTACTATGCAGATAGAATTGGCGGTGTTAAAGTCACCTCACAGTGAGCACTCCTGACCCTGTTTCTAGGTTTACTATTCAGTAGGGGGTCATAGCATGTCAAACTCCCACAATTCTGAACTCCGCACCTACTGCCAGCAAACATATTCATCCTTTCTCTAACTGTATGCAGGGGGCAGAGCTGGGATCACCGTCACTGGAAGCAAGCAAATTACCTTCTGCAACCACCACGTGCCTAATACATGTGCTTGACCTTCTCTCATATTTCTCAGAAAGGTCTTCAACCTCCTCCAACAGTGAGTACGCTACCATCATGCCTAAATCCAGGAGTGCTCCTTTAATATCCTCTGTTTTCTTGTTAGGGGTAGGTTTGAATTAAATTCAAGCATATAGGCACTACTGACATTTGGGAACGTTTGGATCGCTACCTGACTGTGATAGCTTGTGCCCCATTTGATTTACTGGTGAAGCAGAGGTTCTTGTTAGCAGTGTGTGTGCATGTGTGTGTGTGTTAATGCTACTAGCATCATAGCCAAAATCAAACTCTTGCAAGGTGAAAGAAGACCTCCAAATCCAAGGCTATCGATGCTTAATTGGCAAGAAAAAAAAACAAGTTCACTTGTTGTTTATTACATGCTGAAACACTGTGATTTTAGTAGATTTGCAGACTTTATTAAACAATCTCTATTAAATAAAGACAAACCCAATGATTAAATGTCTCTCGGTACCTTGCATGAACTTACTGAGACACTAACAGTGTAAAATCTGAATATTTCCCATGAAACAACTGATATATAAATATCTGATACGGTGGTGTCTAAAAAGGAATAGTTTAACACCTTTTTTTTCCTAGCTGCTTCCCTTTAGGGAAATGGGAGATGGAAGGGAAATTACAATTGTGTATCAGGAGGAACATAGCTGATACCCGTACAGCAGCATTTCTGCTCTCCATCCCATGCTGCCGCACTCAAGTTGCGCTGCATGGTGCCTTGAACCCTGTCTGATAAATACAAGTCTGGAACACAAAGAATCTTTAAAATGTTTTTTGTTGGGGTTTGCATTAAGGGTCATCTTTGCTGTTTGTCTCATCTTGGCATCTTACTACTCGTCTCTTCTCTCTCATCTGATCCTGACATGTCAAACGGCTCAGTTGTCTTAGTGCTTGGGTGGATGGTGATGGTTCCTTATCACACCAGAGCTGGTCTGGAAAGGCAGCAACTTCTTCCTGGCATGTTTTCATCCTTTTGTTTTGATGGTAGAATATCTGTCTACCTATGTGTACGTACATATTTAAACTGAAACTTGACACTCGTTAGCTGTATTAATCCCTCTTTTACCTCTATTCGCAGTATGAAACAGTTTATAAGCCACAAAGTTACCTCCCATCTTCATTAGATAAGAATTTGCCTTTTCTGTCTTTTTACATTTTTCATCTCTGTCTCTGCTCCCAGACCATCACTTCTATTTCTGTTTTCCTTAACTGGTACTATTCTGAATGCATTCATCGGGCTTTTTGCTTCTTTAACTTGGTTAGTTCAAGCTGGCCTCCAACACAGACCTTTCCAAATCTCCACTGTTATTCCTATGCCTAGTTTGTATATTTCACAACCCTTTTATTCTCTTATTCCCTCAGTCTCTTCACTCTCAGTGTTATACCTTCAGTCATGCTGCCCCTGCTTTGGACACATTCCTCTCAGTTTCATCAGGCAGCCTTTTCTCTCCTCCAACAAATCCATCCTTCTGAATGTTCCCTCCAGCATTCCTTTCCATCTCTTCCCCCTTTACCCAGGTTTCCTCACTCTTTCCAACAGTCAGCTATTATCTAGCATGCTGGTTTGGCTTGTCTGACTTTGCTCGAAGCTCTGCTGGGCATGGACTCAATCTTATTTTGGATTATTAATGGGGCTGGAAACCCCTGGTGGGAGGATGAATTTCAGGTTTCTGGGGCTGCATTGCAGAAACGCAGCATCGCCACTCGAAGGCTGTGTCTTCTCCCCACTGAGACAACTTCGGACACGTTTCATCGGTCCTGACTTTCACACATAGCAGCAGAGCATAGCAAAGATGTGAGTGCAGGAGGCCTGCTGGTGTCCTTTCACAAGAGGGTTATTCTGGACATGGCATTGCCAAGCCAACCGGAGCCAGCAAAGGCAATCTGGACCAAGGCTGGAGCAAAATCTGCCAGTATCACATGGGAAAGGAACATTGAATCTTTGGGCATCTGGGTCCATGGATGGAGCGAGGACTCAGCGCAGCCAGGAGTCAAGCGGAGCAGCATGTGGTGCAGCAACAACAGATAATTGGGACGAGCCAGCAGCCAGCCAGCCTCATTGTGTTTTAGAGAAATGCTGTTTAACTGGGAGGAGCAAGGAGTGAGATTGAAAGGGATAAAGGTGGCAGATGAAGGGAAGAGCCTTTTCACGAATATAGAGCTCGAGATGGCCGCCCTGCTTCCCGTCTGCTTGGTAAACGTGTGTCGTGAACTCCACAGGACCACGTGGTCCATAGCTACTGAGCAGGGAGAGTCAGACCTGTGGTATCAATAAGGAGAGGCTGAGCCCCACACATACCGGTGACAAGCACCTGCCCTGTGTCACCAGGATAGGGCAATGAGAAGCCCGAAGTGCCTTGGTCTGCTCATTGCCACAGGTTTTCTGGCTCCCTGGGTGTGTGCTGGGTGTTCAGAGCAAACAGAAGAAACTGGTGCTGGTGAGTGAGAGGTTATGGAGGTGCTAAAATTCCTTTATTTCCCCCTGAAAAATCCATGCCTCGTGCAAGATGTCTGAATACTACTGAGAATCTGGACCTAAGTGTATGAACGCAGGGAAGGACAATTTGGGGACAATTGCAAAACACTCAGGAGGAGGATTCATGGACTTGAGGGCTAGGAGGGACTATTATCATCATCTAGCCTGACTACCTGCATAATACAACTCAGGAAAACTCAGCTAATAATTTCTGCATCAAGACCATAACTTCTATTTGAGTTATAGCATCAATTTTCAAGAGACATCCAGTCTTGATTTAGAGAGGATAAACTTTGGGTTCTTTTTATCTGTCTTCCAGTGTCTGAGCCTTGAGGGTGCACTCACATCTGGTTTTGAGCTTTTCTCTGCAAACATAAAGGCTTGATAATAACTTATAAAAAATAATTTAAATTAGCACTGAATTTTTCATAGTGCCTTTTTCATCCATGACTTGGGGCTTTACACAGTACACCCCAAAAGTTTGAAGCTTCTGATAACATCCCAGCTTCTGGCAAAACAGTTATCTCCTTCCCAGAGATAGACCAGATTAACAGTTTCAGAAGGCAACCTCTTTTCTGAAGATTTCCATCCAAGAGGAGGTGACCTGACAGGCAGCCCTTGCCCCATCAAACAGCGTAACTTTGCTATGGTGAAATGTGGCTCTCCCATCCCATCTGAGCTCTGACCAGCTCTTGCTCCAAAGCACCAAAAGCCACCGATTAAAAAGGCATAAAAGGGTCTGAATAAAACGAAGGTTAATAGATGCTGATGTGGGAGTAACCAGGGCTGTCAGGGAGCGATTAAGCTGCCGAATAATCTTCCACCTGGAGCTGTCAGGCTGGTGTCTAATGTTTCATTCAAAGAAGGAGCTCTACATTCCTGATGAGTAAATGACAGAGAAGATTTCAGTTAGAGCTGCTCTGTGACTCAAATCCTGACATATCCTGGTGGTTTACCTTCAGTTCTCCTGCTGTTCTCCGGGGGACGCCAACCCATTAATAACACATTTTAAGATGTAGATGGGGGGGCACTGCTGCAGTTGATTGGCAGGTAGCCATCAGTGGGTAGGGAGGGTGCACCTTTCTCAAGCTGTGAATTGCCTTTATTGCAGATATTCGGATGGGGCAGGAAAGGAGTTTAAAGCTGCTAATACGAGGGAGCCATATCTGTTATTACATCCGTGCAAGGGGAGGCAGGCCCCGCACAAGTAGTTACCTGCAGCGCCGTTAATGCACCACCAGCCTGGCCTCAAACCAGGTGGGGGGCAGGGAATTTTGACCTGTAGTAAGATTTCCCTTCACTTTTCCATGTAGTTCAAAACCAAAACAAAGTAGTTCGCAAACTCAACTTGCATTTAGCGCAAAGCACCCCAGATGGGGGTAGGAAGGTAAGAAAAACTATTTAGCTAAATGCAAAACATTTTGCTTGACGATATTTCTTGTTTTGAATTTAGCATGAATTAAGAAATGGTTGAGTACCATGGAAAAAAAAATGAAAGCTTTCATTTTGGGTCAAACAGGATGTTTCAGTTGATTGAAGGTGAGTATTTGCTCCTTTTCTCTCATTACAGTGGAAAAAATGTTTCAGGTCAACACAGAACAGCTGTTTTGTTTTCCAAATGAACTGAAAAATCCATTATGCTCACAGCTGTACCTGCAATATCTCTGCTACTCTGCTCCTGAGGTCCCCTATGGAGCTGTCAGCAAAACACAAGATAGAAGACAGATTAAACTGTATTTTTTTGTATGTTTCTTGCTCTTGTAGAGATGAAAGTGAGCCACACCTCACAAACCTGGACCTCCCTCTGGATCCCACTCAGGACTTTTAGAAAACCTTACTCTGACCCTTATCTTTAGAAAGGGTTCAAGTCAAGCTCAGGATTTTGCCCCTCATCCCACCTCATACCAGTACTTTATAGTGTAAAACAATATTTGAGGGGACATGGCTTCACCACTGTTACTGCAGGCCATGGAAAAAACTGGCCCAGCTGAGTCCACAGGCCATTTCTGTTCCCTGCCTCTATCTGCCCTTGGGTCACTCCTCTTAGCTGTGCTCCGATGCACCTTCCTGCTCCCACCAGCCTGTGCACCACCAAACTGTGCCCTGGCATCACTGACTGTCAAACCCCACCAATATCCCAATGTGAGGACTGGATTTTCATGCTGGAACATACGGGATTTCTTTCATGCCTTGGTGGGACAGACTTGTGTTAGGAAGCCCTGATTAGGAAAAGACTGTTTGTCTGCTTTCAGAGTGGTTGAGTTTGAAGAAAACAGCTTTTGGTACAGCTAATTAGGAAGGTTTGTATGTCATGAGCATTTGGATGCCCCTGTAATCTGTGCATGGCATGGGGCAGGGGGCGGCTTTCCCATGAGGTGTGTTTGTTCAGTTGGAGAGTAGCTGCAGGGGTAAAAAGGTAATTTAATAAAATATCTCCATGCAAATAATCCGCTGCATCAGAGGGAGATACTTCACACGTATCTGTCTCTCTCTGCATTTCATTGGCTCCTCTATGTCTCCCTGCTCTCCCCTGTGTGTATTGGGAATATTTCAGGCTGAAAAGAAGTCAGAGCTGTTTGCTTTTTACAGCCTGTTTGCACCCTACAAAGACTTGGTTTCTCATGCTAATACGTGGCAACATGCTCCTGCATTTGCCGTACAGCAGTGGTACTGTTGCACTCTCTGTACTGCACTGCCTTGTGCCATCTTCTGGTTGTTCCCTCTCCTGCTGGACCGACTGCCCTGGTGGGGGTTGCTCTGCCTGCAAGACCACTGCAACAGAGGCAATGACTGATTGTCTTGTGAACTCACTGCAAGCTAGGTGAAAATCATTTCCCCACTCTGTTAAACTTGAGAAAAATGGTTCTCAAGCTGTTTTGCTTCTTAGGGAGTGGTCCAGTGTGTTTCTACCATGTTCCCATTCACCTCAGTGCAAAGTGATGGGAAAGTGGGTGGAAAACAGTGCCAGGTGCGAACCTGTGAAATGAAGCCAGTCAAAGTTTACAAGGTGGACATGAAAGCAATTTTTTTTTTTTTCTTTGGGGTCTGAGACCCCAGGCTGGCTGAGATCAGCCTGATTTACATCCATCTCTCTCTTTTCGGCACCCCTTGGTTCATCCTCATCACCAGTCTCTGCATGCAATAAATCTCAGCGAAGAAGAGTAAGCTTATGTTTGGGCTTTGCTTTCTTCCCCATTTGCACTCTGCAAAGGGACACACATGAAGTGACACCTCTGAGCTGATCCTGAACCTCAGGAAATGTTGTCAGGAGGGAGCATGATTTTCTGACTCTCTCTTTCCTCTTCACTGGGCTCTGGAGGCTCTGGCATGGATTTACTGACTTGTTCTCTCTGCTGTCTGTCGGGCTTCACTTTAATGAGCGCTTGGAGGGTCATTCAGCACTACTTTGCTGTGCAAAGGGGCGCAACCTCAATTTAAGATTTAAGACCAGTGCCCCCCTGCTGCAAGACTTGTCCCTACTACCACTTTGGCTCTGTGGATAGCACTTATGTATAAAACTCCATAAGGAAAGTTAATGTATTTTTGCTAGCTTGTAATGATGCTGTGCATGTAGGACCAAAACTATTCTGTGAGTTTATAACTTATGTCAGGCTGGATTCATCACAGGAGAGCAAAACTTGGAGCAAGTGAGCTGTGGAGTTTGCCCTGCGCCTCCTAAGACTAATCAGTGGAAGTTATACAGCCAGGGACAGAGATTTCCATTTGCCTCATCCAGAGCACAGAAAGAGGGAAGAAGTGGTCCGGGGTTTGGCTGACGTCTACATTTGCCTTTTGTCTACATAAGCATTTGAATGACAATAAATATCAAATAATTCTAGTGATAATTGCTGGGTTCTGGTATTTTTAGAAAACTATTTGTAGAAGCAGAGGCAGAGATGAGAACTTCTTTCCAACAGGCTCCTGGAGACTAAAACCTCTCACATGTTTTAGAAAACACCAGTAGGAAATGCTTTGTAAGCTTTTTTTCCCCCTCTCCCTCCCTCTTCTCATGTCTGCTCATGGTACCTTCATCTTGACCTTCATAAGGGCTTCCACATTTTTAGTTTCTTTTCTTACTTCTCAAATGCCTCCTGTCCTGCTTTTCTTGTCTAGGCTGCATCTGCCCTATTGAGCTATGAGGTCTCAGACAGAAATGTGCTATTCTACCTATTATACATGGTGCAAGTCCAAAGCCAGACCCACTGATGGAAAAGGCTAGTGCATTTATCAGGAATACACTGGATTTTTTAAGCATCCCACTGTGCCTTTTTCCTAGGCATGCTTCCCTCTTGGAGTGAGTGTGTTTCCAGCATCCCCATCATGTGCCCACAGGACAATCATAAAATGGGCTCTGCTGTCTTCACCAGGATGCTGCTCTTATAAACACTCTGTGCTGAAAGGTCTTCAACCCTTCTCTTGCAGGGGAGAGGCTATGGGTGAGACAACAGTAGGTGGGAGGCCACAGGACAACTACACATCCATGGCAGCTCCTCTCAGGTTCACACGGCAATTTTCAAATCTTATTTTTGTCTTCCAGCACGGAGGGCAGGAAGGGGCCTTTGAGGCTGGTCTGACAACCAGTCAGTAAAGTCAGGACTGGCTATTGCAGCAACACTGTTGCTCCATCTACAAGTCCTATATTGATTAGGCCTTGTACAATGATGTCCTAGAGTTATATTACCTTCCTGGATACAAGATGTTGCTGGATTTTTTCACTTTGCAGCTCCCTCACGCCATGCACTGCGTGTACTGACTGATGGGTTCAGTATCAGGGATGTGCTCATAATTTTGGGGAGCAGGAGAGGCATTCACAGGAGCTCCAGCCGTGCCTTCCCCCTCTGTCTGTGAATCATGGTTGCATTGTACCTGGGAGGTGAGCAGCATATTAGACATAATGAGGGTTTGGTGCATCCAGTTATTTTGCCCTGTCACTCTGTTCTGCTTTCTTTTTGTGTGTGTCAGCAAAGGAAAGGCATGATTTATAGTTGCTTCTCATGGCTTCCAACACCTGCCCGTGCAGGGGAGGCTTTGCTCCTGTACGCAGTGCCACACACAGCATCCGTTTAACAGAAGCTGTTACATAGGCTCTAAGTGACGAAACTAAATGGAGACTATTTTTAATAAACTTGAGAATAAAGTGTTGAGAGAGAGAGGCAGGAGAGGGGGGCGCAGGAGAGAGAGAGCAAGAGAAAGTGACTTCCTAGTGATCATTAGCTGGCGGGTTCTCTTTGACATGCAGGTCTCCACGAATGCGCCTGTTGAAAGTTTAGTGGTGGAGACAGTACATCTAATGGGATCTCGGGGGAGGCATCCTCTCACCTATGGATAACAGGCTGCAAGACAAAGCTGTCAGCTTGTTCTGATTTACTACTCTCTTGCAGCTGGGAGATAAAAGTTTGCACTCCTTGTAGCGAAGCAGGCAACAGGACTTCTTATGGCAACACTATATCAAAAACCAAAAAGGTACAAGTGACTTGAGCCAAGCAGGATGAGGAGGGAGAAAAATATACAAACTAAAATAGCTTTATGGTTTACATCCGGAAAATGCCCAGTGCATCAGACTCATTTACTGAGAAGTATGACCTCTAACTCTCTAGCTTGGTGACTAGAGGAATGACTACCAAGACAGGCTTTTCACAGGAAAATCCCAATGTGGAAAGATTATGTAATATATGAATATTTATTTATAATCAGATTTCCAAATGACAAGTTTAGATTTTTTTACCCTGAATATGACATGGCAATGCAAGTGTTAAAGTGAGACCTTGCAGACTTCAGTTTTATGTTGTGTTTCGTATTTCCTGTGCAGCCTCAGTCAAATAAGTCCCTTTTTGCTCCTCTCCTCCCTCCCTGCAAAGCAGCCATCGCAGCATGTCGTCACGTTCACAGCTGGGGAGACTCTTGCAGAGATGTTCGTTTAGAGCCTGAGGGACAAATGAGCATGATGGTAACGGAGACAACAAGTGACTCAGGAAGAGTTACAGGCTTGCAAGTGTGGCTAACTGTAATGTAAGGTCACAGCTCCAAATACATTATAATCCCCCAGAGAAGCACCTTGCTTCTAATTTTGCTGATAGCACTGGCAAACAGGGACGAAAGGGCCAGAACCGGGGCCAGCTCAAGCGCTTCAGTGTGGCTGTAGGACCTTGGCTTGGACAGAGCTGAATTTTTCTCTGTAGAGCAGAGAAACGTGCTGGTGGTTGTTAAATTCACAGGCCACACCAGTCTCAAGAAGTTGCCTAAGCTAAAAGGAGGGTGAGGCCAGAGGTGGCGCCGGGGCCAGTGTGTGGGACTGGATGGACACTTGTTCTCAACCTCCATTGCTCTTCCTGCACCCCTGAAAGAGACAAGTCTTAGCGTAAATATGACAAAAATTGAGGCCAGAGAGAGAAAACAAGAGGCCAGAGAGGAGGTGACATCCAACACCATGTCCTGGGGGAAAAACAGAGGATGAGTATAGTCATCTGTGAGCCGGGGGCGGGACGGGGGGGAGAGCCTGAAGGAGTTAATGTCTCCAACACTGTGGCGGGGCCAGCTGTGCAAAACAAGGGACCCTGAAGGGCCGGTGAAAAGCAGCCGCTCGGCCCCGGCCACCACCAACAGCAGCAGGAGGAGGAGGAGGAGGAGGAGGAGGCGGCCGAGGCCGAGGCCGAGGCCGGGCCGGAGGACGCCCGGGTCCGGGTGCGCCGAGCGGGGCCGCTCCCCGGGGGCGGCCGGAGATCAGAGAACGGGGGGGGGGGGAAGGGGCTCCCCGAAGGCCCCCCAAGCCCGCCGACCCGCGTCCCGAAGGGTCCGAGAGCACAGACCGCGCGTGACACCCCATTAGCCTAATGAGGGCGGGTGCCCGCCCGAGAGCGGGGCAGGGAGGCGGTAAAAGGGCGGGAAGTGAGGCCCCGCGCGTGCGCGCCCTCGGGCAGGGGCCCTCGGGCTGAGGGGAGCCCGAGCCCGGGCCCTCGCCCTCCGCCCTTGTCCGGAGCCCCCGCAGCTCATCCCTTCGGACACAAACCGCTGACCCAGCCTGGGGCCGGGAGCGGATCCAGCCGCCCCCGGGCTCCGCTGGGAGAAGGAGCCGGGAAAGCAAAGGGTCCGCTCGGAACTCCTGACCCAACGCGGGGGCTCGGCTCGCCTTCTCCCCCGAACTGGTGTGTAGATGTACGTGGTTTCCAGGGGTTACTGAGGGGGTTCCGTGCCAATTCCTGCTGTGAGAAACGCCTCCCGGGTTCAGGCCGCTTCTGCCACGAGTGAGACGTTCAACTGATCGTTTGGTGTCACTTCACCTTAATTTAGCCCGAGGGAATTCTGAACTCAGCGGGACCCCTCCCTGGTCTGGCCAGCCCGGGTGGTGACAGGGTGACATCCCCTGGGGGAGTCACTGGAAGAAACATCTCTGGGCAGGTCCATGGGTCAGCTCTCCCAATTCAGTGTCTGGTGTCATTGCTCAAGACCGCTGAGCCTTCCCTAACCTCAGGCTTCTGGGATTTATCTAGGTTTTTATTTTATTTTAGACTGGTGGCAAGAAGGGACTGCTGTACAGATGACTCTGAGGTGGAATCAGTGTGCATAAACAAACAGGGAAATGGGAGACATTTTTCTCTTTAATGTCATCTTGAGTTTTTCTGGAGCTGTCTATTTATCGCCAGTCTGTAGGTCCACAAGATGATGAGACAGATAAAATGGGATGATAAGCTTGCAGTAGAAGAGAAACTTTCAACAGACTTGTTGATTTATTGCACTTCTCAACTCAGGTGGATTTAGGGGTGAGGGGAGGATAAATTTTCCCCTACCTTTTTTTTCTGCTCTTAGGTAGCCATTAACTCTCCATGGACCATGGCTTTCATTTCCCATCAGCTTTGAATTACCCAGTCTAGGACTGAGCTGGAAGGTAATTTCAAGAAAGAGGCAAAAAGAGGTGGGGAGAAACCCAACCTTTTATTTAATTCTGACTGCAGCTGACTTAAATTCTGCCCTTTATCAGGGCTTGCATCAAAGACAGACTGATAGGGATGCTGCTATGGGCAAGGGGCGATGACAGGCTTGCCTAGATGGTCAGGGAATTGTGGACCAGTCCTGCAAGGAAACTAGGTTGATCAGAAAGATTCAGCAGAGGTACAATCAGCATTACCTTCAGGATAAGGAAATTGGTATGTATGGCCATGTAGCAAGCAGATGAATAGTACGCTGCTTTTTGTATATAACTGTACAGTGAACAGAGCGCTTTTTCAACCATTTTTAACGAAGGCTGCAAGTACCATAAACCCTTAAACCAAGAGGGTTTGGGAATAGTTTTGATTCTGCCCACAAATTCCTGCTTTGTCTCTCTCCTTCACCTTGAAATAGTGCTTAAGGACAGACGCAAAATCACTACTTCACTTGGAAGAAACAAATGGCTCCGCATCTACTGTGTCCCCTCTAATGGATTAAAACCTCTCTCTGAACTGCAATAGCAATCCTCTAGGCTGGTTCCCACACCTTGCCATCCATCCCTTACCCCACCGTAATCAGTGTGCTTTCAGGCAGGGAGCTCAGACTCCATAGAAACACCAGTTTTTACTTTCCTTCTCATTGGAGTTTTTTCTCCATGAACAGACCCAAAATTCTGTGTTAGTTTGTGATATTGTTGAGAGCTTTGCACAAACAGGAATCCATGGCAAAGATTTGATAGGGGAACTGGCCCATATATGGCAGTTGAGTGATGGAGAGATCTTCACCCACACTGAGCATAAAATGCAACAGAGTGAAGCAATAAATAAATCAGGAATGGGAGAGAAGGTGAGAGGATACTTACCTTATTCTCTTTCAGTGTTTGCTTTCCCCACTTTGGAGTAGATTTCCCCTTTCTGGATTGTCTAGTGCAAAAATCCCACCAAAAGTTCAGAAGCTGCATAGTTTTGCAGCCTGAGAAGCTAACTACACAAACACAGCTGCCTGGTGGCTAGCCATCCTGATTGTGCTCGTGAAAAAGTGAATCCTGGCTTCAAATAGTGGCTCTTAGTCAAAAATGTAGAGGGGCACTAGAAATTAATGTAGCTCATCATGTTCATAATGGTTACAGTGCACAGTAGAAAGTGCCGTCAGTGTTTAGTGGCTCATAGTTTGCTCAGTGAAATTGTGGTTGAGGCTACTTTGCATACACCTATCCTGCTGATTATTCTCCTCTTCCCCTTCCCCAATTAGGATAGAAAAGATAAAATTCATGTTAATCAAAAGCTAATTGATGACAAGATGACAATACTAATATAAGAGCCCATATTCCTATGTAACAACAGCCTCCTAAATACCACCATTCCAATTTAAAAGAGACAGCATCAATGTTCTAATACCTAAAAACTGTTCTCACTGATTGTGGAAAATGATTAAAAGGTCCAGTTTGGTTGTTATCCGGGTGTGGGGTGGTGTGATGAATCACTACAGCACCCAGCATGCTTGACGGGTGGCAGCAGGTGAAACCCTGCATGTTGTGCTATAGCAAGAGGCTTTCCAAAACCCTTGCATCAGCTGGGTGCGCTGGCAGGAGCAGCAGCGATACCATGTCCGTGTCTGTCCTGTGCACATCTCAGCAGTGCAGATGAAGCTGAATCCCTGCAAGTATGAGAGGTCTCCCAGTCCTGCTCCAGTACAGGGCAGAGCTGGGTGGGGAATGGCTCGGTAGGATGAGCTTTACAGCTCCTGCTGCTGCTGCCAAGCAAGGAGGGATGTGGCAGGGAGCGGTGCTACTGGGGAGATGCTCTCTGCCCCAGAATGGATGCTCCCTCATAAACCCCGTCCTGAACATGCCAGTGAACAGCAGAAGCCAGCCAGGCTTTTGTGGGCTCTGGCACAGGTGCTGCAGGCAGAAAGTCCAGGCCATTTTGGCTGCCACTGGCAGTCCTCTCACTTGCCCAAGCATGGAGCTGGCTCTGCCTCTGGGCAGGGATGGAAATCACAGCAGCGCTCACGGTCTGTCAGAGCTGCTTTGTCCAAGCTCCCTTGGAGACTCCCTGACCCCCTCCATGGGAGAAAGTCTGGCACACCATCCCCAGTGGGGAGGCCAAAACAGTTTGTGCCGCTCGTGTGCCACACTCCCCCCCTTTCGTCTGCCAGGCCAGGCAGGGTGCTAGCCTGTGTTGCAGGCTGGTACCAATGCACACACTGCTCTGGGACCAGAGCAGGGCTGGTTGCAAACCACCTAGCAGACGCTGCCCTTTCATCCCTTTGCATACTGTTCCCTAAGCCCAGGAGGCAGCAGCTCGGTTAGGATTGGAGTAATTTCATCCTCAATATAATCTGCAAATTCCTCCTGGTACCTCCTTGCTTGGCTGCGGTCCTGCTGGCACTTTGGGAGCTCCTTGCTGGAGACGCACGTGACTGGCATCCAGTCCTGCACGATGGAGTGGCCCCTGACATCACTTCTTCGTAACAGAGATCCATTACATGAAGGTAATGGCTTTGAAGGACTGAGACAATTCAGTTAAAGAAGAATTAATTCTACTCTGTCTTTTTTCTGATTTTTTTTTTAATTTGTTTTTTTATTTATTCTGTGAATCTGTATTGTCTAAGTGAAATATCCATGACTGGTAGCTTTTTCAGCAACTTGGCAAGGCACCCAGAGTTATCAGGGCAGGTCGAGGGTAAATAAAATCTGGGGAGGGAAGATGGGGAGTCAGTGGTCACAGTCAGTTTGGATAACAAATCTACTAAGACACCATCCAAGGAAGCAGAGAGAGAGAGAGAGAGACCTAAGTGAGGTGCCAGGAGAGCCCTGTAAATAAAATCAAAGCATAGAACAGATGAAGTGTGCTGTGGGTAGCACAAATTTGGTTTCAGACAAGTCCATTTTGTAAGCAAGATTTTACATTTCCTTTGAGTCAAAAATAAGAGCTCGCTTGGACTAGTGAGTGATCTGGGAGAGACTCTTGGCTTTTCAGGGGGTGGTTCTCCAAGGTTTTATTCACCCCAAAATGATAATAAAACCACAAAAACCCACCTATCAGTGACATTTGCTTCTCTGTAGAAGACCAATTATGTAATAACTGAGCCATGCATAAACTCTGCCCTGGGACCTGAAAAGATGCCTGTGTCGGGACACAACCTACGAACCCAGGGTGCTGAACTCTGCCAGCGTCACAGAGGGAAGCACACAGGTACCCAGCACTCTCTGCTTTACGTGACAAAGCACTCTGGAAGCAGACATACAGCATGAGAAACTTTAAAAAATGGCAAGGTCTCTTTGGTCTCTCTAAGCCCGGGACACTACAGACAGACGAGGAGGACTGTCTTTCCTCTGCTCAGCTGAGATAATGGTGCTGCTGGGTGCTATCAGGGGAAATCTGCTCTGACATGTGGCAAAAGCAAGGTTTGCAAGTTTTGCGCTTTGTTCCCAGGGCCCTGTGGGTTGTGTGAGGAGCTGGGAGGGGTTGGAGAGTGAGGTGCTTGGGTTTGGCTGGTCCCACTCTTGTAGCTTACTGTGGCTTGTGGGAATTACTAGGCACTGCTTTGGGAACCAGCAGTGGTAACACTGCAAAAATGTCAAATAGTCATATTTTTTATAAATGTTCCTCACATCCAGGTTTGAAAGTGGCTTCAGAACTATTCCCTGAGGGCTTTGGTTGCTGTCCTACACATAGGAAAATAACTGCTGGATTGGGATTTTACCGTGACCGGGCAGCACCCAGGGGACTCTCACACACTGCTCTGATCTAATCCTCATGAAGTCTGACCCTTCCTTTCGAATGAAGACTAATCCATCACACCCTAATTGTGAAAAACATTAGCAGTTGACAAATGTGGTGTTTACAGTGGTAATAACAGCCTGATTGATGGCCGGGGCTAGGGAACTGCAGCTTGCAACTCTCCTGCTAGTGAGCTGGTGGGGCAGGGACAGGCAGCAGAGCCACTGTGCCAAGCATTTCCAAAGGTGAGGTTTAGCATCTGCATGTGGAGTCTGGTGGGGAATAAAAGGGTTTTTCTGGAGCTTTGCTGCATGTTTCAGCATTTTTGGCAGGTCTATACCAATGTCCAGCATTCCCAGGGCTGATATGGGAAAGAGAAGTAGCCAGGTGCGGCCACCTTCTGCTGCTGAGATCCAAACTCTATTGCATTTAGCCTCTTCAGCAAAGATAAATAAACTTCACTATTAGCTTTTTTTATTATCCAAATCATGCAAGAAAAAGCATTCACTGACCTGTTCTGCTATAAACTATAAGTGGTCCTGAAGACCATGAAGATGGACAACTTTTTAGAAATGCTAGACAGAAGTACTGCATGCTCTGTTAAGTTTTTCATTAGGATTTTTCTCCCGTCTGTGTGTTTTTCACACTCACTGGATTATGCATTTGCATGCATTATAATGAGAATAGCTACAATCATGATAGTTTTTTTTTTTTAAATCTTCATATAAAAATGTCATAGGACAGAAGCAGACTGTCAAAGTTAGAAGGGAACATCCCATTTTTGGTCATGTGTTTTCATGTCTCTTGTGGTGGAAATGCAAAGTGAGCCTGGGCTGCAATCTAAGTTCTGCAGGGAGTTGTAGTTGACAGAAATAAACCATGTGGTGAGGGTGCCACATGAACTGAACATAAACATGAATTAAACCCTGCAACTGTGAAGGAACCAGGGCTGTTGAAAAACTAGTACTAAAAATGTAAATTTAAACTCTAAAAGAATGGATTGGAAGCAGATTTAATTGCCTCAATAAAGGGGTAACATGAAAATTATGGATGTCAGAGAAGATTAAATGTACCTTAGAACTCAGAATAGACTGTTAATGTATGATGGATGAATGGCAGAAGCCTGACATAAGGCTATTACACTGATGCAATTACATAGAAAATGTGGATAAGTGGTTAAAAAAGGTGAGTGGAAGGCAGGAGCTCTTGCTGGGGTACAACAGGGGTTTTACATCATGGAATGACCTTGGTCTGAATCTTTTCTGAGCATGTCTGGTTGGACTGCTTGGAGTCCCACCCTTACTTGGATCCTGGGAGCTGTGTAACTTTGTTCACGTGGCTGGACAAGTTAACCTATTCTTTGGAAAGTGTGCTGTATTCATTTGGGCAAAGTCAGTGTTAACATGCCTCACTGTTGGCAACTGGGACACAGCACTACATGTAGACAAGCAGGTGGGACAGGACATAGCTCCCCTAATTTTAGACATCTACATCTGCACTAACCATTTAGGCTCCCTATGCAGTCAGTGGGGAAAATATTCCACCCACTTCTAGACTGCAATTAATCTCAAAGGTTTTAGACCTAAGCATTGCAATAAGATGAAGAATAGTTAAGGAATGACCACTTGGGTTTCCCCAGAATGCACAGGAATAAATATAGGAAGGCATATGGTGGAAGTGTCAGCGTTAGCATATGTGAGGTTATGCCAGCATTGGGAGAAGGCCAGTAGCTAGATTTAATTTAACTACGGATAGATCAGAGCAGGATGCCAGTGCCTGCTCACTGAAATCCTGTTCTGCTTGTGCTGTAGGTAACGTCTTGCTGAGTGAGAAACCTGCTGGTGCGAGTGCTGCATGTCAAAATCACTAGAGAAACTTCTTCAGTGTTGCAAAGAGGTTCCATGACGATGTGGCTTCTGCGGTCCATCTGCAGGTAAAGGACACCTGTCACCAGTGCCTCTGGAGTGACTGCAACAGGGGTGGCACTTAGTCAATGGGAAGTGTCACCATGCTGGCAGGCAGAGGCAGATAAATGAAAGGCTTTGAAACAAAATGCAGTTGCCAGGTCCTTAGCAATTTTTCTAATAAGGTTGTGTCCAGCAGCAGGAGCATCTGAAAGGACTCTTGCCACTCATAAAAAAAGTTTTCATGCTATCTCCCATTTCAAGAAACTTGTTGCTTTGGCCAGCACAAATTTTCCAGGAAAAAAGAAACCCCACAAAACAACAACAATGCATCTGTTAAAAATAGGTATTTCTGAATATGCATGATTGGCCTTAGAAACAAACAGTGATGTTCTGGGGAGGAGGCTGTTGTATTTTACCGGCATACTAACACAAATCAAAATGCAAAGGTAGCAGACAAGGCACTATTAGCTGGGGGGTGGGGGTGGGGTGGTGTCTGCCACAGGCTCATAGTGTGACCTTTGCCAAATTACTTAAGCTGTGAGTGTCTCGGGCTGTCTTGGTAGAGGAAAATACATGTACTTATTTACCCACCATTCAGGGGAGCTGCAGGGCTTAATTATTCAGTGTTTAGGAAGCATTCGTGTAATGGCAAGATCAAAAAATGATGCTATGCAAGTGCAGAAGTTTATTCTGATTAGATTAACCATACAACTGGTCCCTCATACTTCCAAACCAAGGGCTCCCAGAGGAGACTGCTGTTTTTCATAATCCAAACACAAAACCTCTTCCTGTGCACAGCAGGTTGGTGAGTTATCAGAGGCTTGGATCTAGCTTGACTTCAGTAAAAGTGCAAATGTCCAGAGAGCCAAGGTGTCTGCTCCGCAAATGAGGTCAGATGAGGACAGATGTCACCAAATGAACTAGATTAGGAGCAGACAAATGACTTGAACCATAGGAACACCTCAAAAGCTGAAGCCTTCTTACTTTGCAGGTGAGTTTGCTGTGGCCTTGCAGGCAGTCCCCAGGGTCTGAACCTCTCAGCTCCCTCTGAGGTGGCTATCCATGAGACATCTTCATGGCAGCACAGGCTGCAACACACTTCGTATTGACTACAGCTTGTCCAGCAACTGTTCATTTGAAGGGTTTTCATACAGTATCAGACTATAAGATTTTGGGAAAAACAAAACAAAACCCTCAAACCAAAAAGTCTCTTATTTAATCTCCATTTCCCGTAATTCCTTTCTGAAACTGCAGGAACTGGCATGAAAACATCAGGAAGCACATGTATATGCTCCCTCTATAACTCCCCTGTTGTCCATCCTTTCCTCTTCTGTGTGTAACTCCTTCTCTTCAATTTTAAGGAAACCTTTTTATCTTTGCCAACTCATTTTCTCCACCATTCATGCCATTCCTGACTCCAGTGCGGGCTGTCAGCACTATACCATAGTCACTCTCCCTGTGGATTTCCTGTATTCTTCACCTGCTTTTTAAAGCCTGTCGAAAGCTGCCATAGGTAAAAGAACTGTGGGGAGCCATAATTTGGGAAGTTTTCAGAGCCACTTGCGGCTTTTTTGCCTGCTGCCATGCCTGACAACTTGAACTGGTGAAATTATTCATTGGAAATAAAGCATTTGAAGAATATAGCTATTGATTTTTATGAATGATTTATGTATTATTTATATTCCTGTAGCCTTTAATGACTCCTTATGGACTGGGGCTCTACGGTGTTAAGCTTTGCACACAACTGCACTAGCACAGTATGTTTAGTCAAGGCTAGTAAACAGGTGGGTGTGGTTCAGGACAAGTTGCCCAAGGTAGGTGAAACAATTCTATTTGGTGTGGTAAGTGACTGTCAGAGTGCAACCTGCCCTGCTGTTAGCAAGTATTTTGTAGGCATCTTGTCATAGGTAAATTTTAATGAGATATTTGGAGGAGGACAACACGATTTTGCATTCCTCCCATGGGCAGCATGGTAATATGCCAAAAGAAGAAAGAAAAAGCTTGTTGGAAAATGTAACGGATGGGCAATAAAAGCTGGCATTATTATCAGAGCAGAAGGTTCTTGATATTTTTTACCCTGTCTGCAAGCAGGTTGCCTTTGTTTTGTTGAGCCCCTTGTCTCTCACGGCTGCCTGTTAAATGCTGAAGTCCATCTGCACTCTCACACACATTTTAGCCCAGAGGCTGGCTTGCAAAATCAGGCTTGCAAAATCAGGCTTATATACAATAATGGTTGGTTATCCAACCCGTGGGAGAGGGCCCCTGCATTTCTCATTGCTGTTTCTGTTCCCTGAGCGCTTGCTGGATTGCACATTTAGCCCAGTCCTGTCTGCTTATGAACAACTCAACCAGGATTGAGCCTCACATCTTTTGTGAGATTAATGAAGTGAACTTTTGAAGATGACAGGCAGAATCCTTACTCAGAGTACTCTCAGTCCAGTGAAAAGAACTCAGCTGTGCTGAATTGTAAAATAAAGCCCAATTTCATCCTGGAAGATTAGCATAACCTCACAGGTATCACTGAGCTAAAGGGCACTAAGCCCAGGCTAGGGGCTGAAGTGGACCCTGAAGTAATAAATGATAAATCACAATATCACTAAACTGGCAAATTTGGTTTAAGTAATATTAAGGAGTAGCTTCTCTGGTGCCTCATTATGTCTGCCCAGGTGACCAGCAGGTTTGTTTCACAGGTTCTCTTTCAGCAACCCCATATAAGTTGTGTTTTCAATTAATACCGAACAACAGTATTTTGGATGCACAACAAAGCCTCCCACAACTTTCTGAATGTTCATTGTTTTCACTGAGTTTCATCTCTGGGAACACTCATATGAAAATTACTCCCCGCCCCATCGCCCCTAACTTTCTTTCAGGTCAGGAGATTTCACTGCCTTGGCAGGGCCTTTAGTAAAGACATTTTTATTTACATGGGTATTATGCTTCTGTCTTCCATCAGGCATCCATCTGGCTGGGCAGTCATGAAAGTATTAATCACAAGGGTGTCTAGACACCCACTCCAGAATGGGGAATTCAGAAATTCAGTGCAAGAAGATTTTACATCAGATTTCACTGCTTCAAAGTGCTATTGATTTTACTTGAAGAAGAGTATTGAATACTTTGAATGTTTTAATAATTTCACCTTTTTGTTTCTGCACCTGTTTTCCAAAGCTGGAAACTTTGGTCATTTCAGATGGGTTTTTAGTTAGAAAACATCCTAAGCATCCTTATCTAGAACAAACCTTAAGCATGAGTTTGACATATGGAAATTAATAGACTTCAACAAGGGAAGAAGGTTTCCAGTTTAAAAAAAAATACTCCATTGAGTTGTTGTGAACTTCCACAGGCTGAATACTTTCCAGAATTAGGACGTATGTGCTGGAACTCTGACCTGCCAAGTAGCTTAATACAACCATAAAGTCTCCACCTTTTTTACCCCTTAAATTCATGGAGTTACAGTTTAGCTATAAGTTTTATTGTGTGTTTTTGCTTTGGTGTATGTGCACTTGCTAAATTGTAGCCATTATTGGAAGTAATCTAACATAACTGAAAAGGGAAAATACGCCAGAGCTGTATGTATGTATTTAATGAATACCCAAAGGCCACGAAGAAATAATTTTGACCCAACCATGCCCCTGAATATTGAGTTTTGCCTGAGAGTAAAGATAGATTTGAAACATAATACTGTAGCATCTGTTCTGCTGCCGTCCAGCAGCAGGCAAAGAGGCTTTTTTTAAAAATAAAAGAAAACAAAACCTGAGATGGTTGAAAGCAGAGTAGAGGGTGAGGGCAAGGAGGAGGCTGTCTGCGGACAGCTCTCCATCTGCAGGTCCTGTGGCAGCTCTGCTGGCTGTTTCTCAAGTGTGGGAAGGACCTTCTGAAAGAAAACATGTCAAAGGTGTGGACCAATGGTGGGGTTTTTACTGGTTTGAACTGGTTTGGAAATCTAACAGTGCTGATGGGCAGGAGATTGTGAGAATACTTCCCAGGAGCCAAGGTGTGAAGACTCAAAGATACCATTTTTGAGCCACAGAAATCCTTTTGTCTGGGAAAGAGAAGATAAACAAGGACTGCAAGATAGTACATTTAAGGAAAGGACCTAATGTGGAATCTGTTTAGAAAGAAGAAAACTCACGAGTCAAACTAAATGAAAGGAAATACGAAAGAGCCACAGGGCCTAAGCCAGGTTCTAGCTGTTGGAGATCAAGATGGGTCATGTGGGTCATTCTCTGGAGGAGAATTATATCACTTTAGTAAGTGATGATCTTTGATAAAAGAATCAGATTTATGCAGAAAAACTAAATTTTCATTGAAAAAAATGAACCTCACCTCAGAATCAAAGATTGCGTGGAGGTGCAGCATTCAATATTCATGCAGCGTGGGCCAGTGCTGGTGCAGGACCATAGCTTTGTGTCCATCAGCCCCCCGGTACTGGCTTCACAAGCTAAATTCCAGTGCAGAGCCTGTGGTAACACCGTGATTTCATTATGCACCACTTCCCTCAGAAGGAGAGGAGAAAATGATGCTCCTGGAAACATAGCTTAACAAGTTATTTGTGTTGGTGAGAAAAATTAGGAGCTTGAAGCAATTTATCTCCTTTGGGGCATTCTGATAGACGTTCAGGACATTCTATTTTTGAACAAAAAGTAAAGAAAAAAAGCACAACAGGAAAAAAAAACCCTTTTTTGAACAGCTTTAGTGCCTAGCTGGCTCAAGCTCAGACAAGTATTAGAAAGCCCCAGAGAGATTAATATACAGGGCTTGAGCTCCACATTTGAGGGTACCATGAGAACTTGCAGATCAGCCCAGGTCAAACAGACCAATCAGTTTTGCCTCACACCCAGAACTCCCAAATCGGTTTGTAACCCAAGTATTTCCATGCGCATCAAATCCTCTTCCTGGGTTGGGTGTTGCCACATGGGATCCCTAAAAGGGTTGTGTTGACTTACCCATAAGGGCTTCTTTTGCTTCCTAAATATACATTTGTTCAATACTGTCCCTTAAACAAGAGCAAACCCCGCTGCATAATTTGGAATCATAAGAATAATGAGTTCATTAACAGGTGTTGGATGGATTAAGTCATGTATAAGGCCTGGTGTTATAAGAGTTAAACAACGCATTGTATTACTATAATTGGAGTTATAGGAATCATAGTAAAGGAGCACCAAAAGGTAATTTCCAGTTTGGCTAAACCCTCCGTGATTCCCTCTGGCCACAAATTATCATATTTCTTCTTTGAATCAGACCTCCCCTATGTTTTCAAGCACCTGTAAATTCAATGCTGTTATAACAATCTCTCATCCTCACACAGACCACTGAAGTTCTCTTTTTTTTTTCTTTTTACACAAATTCATTTGTGAGATATTTACTGCTGAAAGCCTGATCTTGGCCTCAGCTCAGCTGATAAGTAGGTATAGAAAGGCTTTCAGATTAGAAAGACAAATAAATATTTGATACTGCTTAAGCTAAAAGAAGGTTCAATTGTATAATGTTCCAGGGCTGATTTAGATACATGAAGTCAAGAAACAGCAGAAAGAAAGTGAATACAGCAATCTCTTGGTCTGAGTGCTGCAGAAGCTAATAGATGTGATGTGAGATCACCTCCTGGTCCGAGATGCTCTCACAGGGCGGGAAAAAGGTTGATTTAAACTTCTTCAGTTTGCTTAAACTGGCGCAATTGTACTGAGCCAAAGTAGATGGAGTAAATCTGAAGTATACCAGTTGAGATCTACCACTGATCAGTATATTTTGTTGTTCCTTCTTGTTATCCTGAATATATTCTACATGTGCATAGTGTGACAGCTGGCCCTGAGACAAAGGAATAACATATGTTGTAGGAAGAACTTGTGTTTAATACAAGATAGATGCACTTTTCAGCACTTAAAGTGAGCTTCCACTGAATGTGCAAAGCAGATAACTGCATCTGCAGATGCATTTGGTGAAAATAATGAGTGTGCAAATAGCACATATGATTCAGTACCCAGTCTAGGAAATAAATAGGTCAACATGATCTGTCACTGTGGCCTGTGCTTTGTGCTGGTCCTGCAGTGAGTGGAAAGCTTCCAAATATCTGACGTATTGGCTTTTTTGTCTTTTAATGGGTACTCCATATTCTGTAATAATAGTGGTACGTACAGTCGGTGTTCCTATCGCTTTGCATTGCCCTTTGGGGGGAGGTGAACAAACCTTAGCAACCTTCTCCTCTTTTTCTTGAACAATTCCTTAACACATGCTACAATCATCCTGAAATGCATTCAGTAAATCATCTCTGATTGCACAGTTAAAGGGCACTACTCTATATTGGTCATTTAAAACATCTTCAAGGGTTTCATTGATGAAGACTTTCCGACAGGAAAGAGGCAACAAGGAAGATCTATTGAATTTTGAGTCACTGTATGCTGGGTGTTACATTAGAACTTAAATCAGATCCAGCATTTCACAAGGAAAGGAAAACAGAAAAGTCAAGTGAGATAAAGGGCTGTTTATCCATAGGAAGACGTGATATGTGTAAAAAGAGCCACCTTACAAAAGGGTTAGCTGTTCAAAATGCCCCCTTAAAGAAGATACAATTAGAGCTTAATCGTTTCTTTCTTCAGTTCAAAGCTCCCACATCTAAGTTAATGAACACATATGCCAAGTCAGCCCTATTTGTACCTCGCTTATCTTGACCATTTAAACAAGCTGGCTCTTTGCTAACATTGCTGTTTATAGAGATTGCACATCTCTGCATGGGAGCATTGCTCTTCTTTGTAGGTTGGATTTTGCTCCGTACAGACTGTTGAGGATCAGATGTAATTTCTTCCTTCTAAGGAAGTCCTAACAATTAATTTACAAATAAGTTGATAAAAAGCTAATAGATGCCAAATTAACCACAGGGGGACTCCTGATCTGTTCCCTGAACCACAGGAACATGGTGGAAAATTACAAGAAACAAAAATCAATAAAGAAAGAAAGTTGGAGTCCATAAAATCCAAGGAAGGTACAATTGTTACTTGACACCAAGTACAGAGCAAATTAGTTTATTAATGTGTACAATGCAGCACCATGTGTTTGAGGCTGCTGTGTGTTATGGAAAGGCTGCAATGTGGAGTCAAGCTCTCAAAAGCTGTGTCTATACCAGTAAATTAAAGATACCAGATATTACTGTGTGACACTGAGGCTGGCAGGCTCATCACCATACCATACAGCTCTCTTCTCCATCAGTGTAGGCTGCTGTTTGCAGGATGCTTGTTGAGATAGCTCTAACATGTTAAATCACAAATCCTTCATAAGAATTCTCTAGAAATGGATTTGTTAGCCTGGGCCAAAGTGGGGGCTGCTGTAAAAATGTTGGCCAGCAGGTATCTGCTAAGAGAGTGTGAGGAGGAAGGCGAGGAGGCAGCAGTAACACTGTGCAGAGCCATGCTGGAAGGCTGGCTGGGACCTGGAAGCAGCACAGGCATCTCGTTAGGGACCACTGAGCACTGATAAATTCATAATGTTTCTAGGCTCAGAGACACACTGTGTTGCATTGTTAGGCACAGACCTGGCCCTGCCTCTGAAATTGGCTCTTTTTGAAGTGCTGTGTCCCAGCCTTGTGCATGCAGAATGTCTTTCTGGAGTAGGTTTTTCCCTTCCCCCAAATTAGTGTTTCTCTTTCCCTGTTCCATGCACAATGCCACATTTTTCTCTTCTCTCCTTGCATGTTCTGGGGGAGCAACTTGCTGAGGCCGGCGGTTAGCAGTATACATGTCCTTGATGCTAACCCATTATGGTCCATCCACTTTAAAGTGTGTTGGCCTTGATGCAGTTTTGCACTGCACCTACAGGTAACTGAGTCCTTTCCTCTTAATATGCATGTACAAGACATACACACACACATATACATACGTATACACACAGATACTCCTGTACAGGCTATGGGCTGTCAATCAGTTATACATCTAAATGTGCAGGCATCTCAACAGGTATCTCCTCAAATCTAACTGATCAGATTGCTCCAGGCATGGTATTTCTGTCATTTAAACATTGCTATGGTCATATTCATGGGAGTGTATGCTGTGGGTCTTTTCATGGTTAATTCTGCGTTGCTGTTTGGCAGCACGCTGGCTCAAGGTAGAATGCTGATCCAGCAATATAGGAGCACACAGGCTCCCCACGTGTGTCAGTTCAACACTTACAAATTGATGCCCATCACACTTCGTCAAAGGTGTCGTTACAGACTCCAGGAGCTACTCATTCATCCCGCAGCCCAAAGTACCAACAACACCGGCAGCACCCAAGGTCTCTTGTAAGCAGTGAAATCTAATCCCCAAAGCCTTGTAGTAGTGATGAGCAGAAAATCACAGCAGCGGGTGTTGGAAAAATAGGAATTCAGCTAAAGCAACAGTACCTTGACAACACTTGGTGCTGCAAACATCACTTAACTTGACAAACAACCAGTAATAGCTAGAGTGAAAATAAAGGGTTAGGCAGGTAGAGAGATAAAGTATGAAGAACATGCTGAGCAAATAACAGCCTTTTGAGAATCAACATTAGCATAATTACTAAACATAGGTAATTGCTGAAATAGCATTTGCTGGCAGCGCTTATGTTTCTAAATGCAACACTTTCTCTCTTTCCTATGTAATCTTCTGCTAGGAGTATAGAGTGCGCTTACACTCTGCTTTTAGCTGAGAGAGAGCTGGTATGGAAATTGGCACTATCTGAAAGCCGAGGGCATAGAGAGGAACAAACACATTTAACACCTTGGAGTCCAACCATCCTTTTTAAACAAGGTTGTCATACTTGGGGCTACATGCCTTGTTAAAAATCTATATGTTATACCATCAACACAGCATTTGTCCCAGCGCCCTACTCGATACTTGATAAGATTGGACATCTCAAATCAATTCCTATTGATTTCTCTCTGCTGAAATAGGATAAGCATGTGACAGACACAATGAGTGTTTAGTACAGTAGATCAAGCCATTCCAGCACCAGAAAACAACTTGGTTGATAAAAAAAATAAACAAAACCCCCAACAAACATAAATGTAGTAACATGCAGAGCATAAGCAAAGGTCCTGGCTACAGTCAAAAGCATTAGCTGGTTCTGCTTAAAAAGGCATTTGGCCACAGTTTGGATGGAAGAGCACATGGAAATTAAAAAAAAAAAAAGCAATAGATGAGGTTACACCTGTGAAGGTTGTAGAGCTGATCTGCAATTATTTAGGAGCACTGTAGGTGACCTTGGTACTGAGATCATGCTGTACTGGCTTACTGCATCTCTTACTGTATGTTGCTTTGCAGAGCAGATAGGAAACTCTCAGAAGCAATAGCTGGCCTCTACCTAAGTAAATTACCTATAAATACAATGAGGAGGGCAAAAAGTATATGTGCACTATTAGCTGTGAAGATTCCTCTGGATAACAGAAGTACAAAAGGGACTTAGCCTGGTTTTATTGAAAGAGAAGCAAAAAAGTTATTTGAAAGTAACTGCAGAGGGCAAAAATGGGACCATGCAAGGGTGGCTCAGAAAGGACAGGATACCAAGATGACAGCCCCCACGGAGAAGGCTGAAGTAGTAGGGCCTTTTAGACCTTCAATGTGGTGGTAAGATACAAAAAAGTCATATGTGGAAGCAGTTCTCACTGACTGAAAACTTCTTTCTGTTTTAAAAATTGCTGTATTCTTGTTATGAGGTCAGAAGTTGATATCCGTCTCTGGACCACTGATCATGGCTCACTTGCCAATCGTCTCAGATGGATGAATTGAGAGAAATGGGTATCATCCTGACATAAACCATGGACTGTGCGATCCCAAAGCCTGGAGCAAAAGCATGAGGCCTCCCTTTTACAGGCAGCCCCACAGGTCTCCAAATACTGCCTCGTCGGCTCCCTGGTGAGCCTCTGTGGGGGTTTCACCGGCAGCAACCCAGGTATGTGTTTCATGGAGCATAAATTGCAATTTCCTCAGGGATATCTCAAGCCTTGAAGATTTGCACTTGCACATAAATTCCTCAGAGGAAACTCAAACACAATAAGCAAGAAGCATAAGGCCATTTAGTGATCCATACATAAAAATGAGATAAAAAATGGCAGACCCTTCAAAAATAAACCAGAAAAGCCTTCTACTGCCTAACCCTGTGGTAGCATTTAGACAGATGTTTCTTTAGGCAAGAAGATCAGTATTTTGCTGTCATTCATTACGGATTTACCAGTTTTGTATTGATTTTGTCGTGGCCTCCTATGTACTTTAATTGCTGCAATAGAAAAACAAGTTGCTATACATGACATTTCCTTTCTGAGAAGCTGGCAACAGAATTGCATGAACCACTGGTAGATTCACTGATTTCCCGTGTGAGTCAGTAATAAAATGATGACTGAAACAGCTTGTCCTTCTTTCTGTTCCAAAACAGCAATTTTTTTTCAAGAACTCTCGCTAGCTGTGGATGTAAAAATGGAAATCTTCCTAATTGCTGGATAATATGGTAGACTGTCCTATAGTATTGCATGGTTATTAACTCTGAGGTTTTATTGATTTATTTTGAGGGACAGGCACCTGAGTGCCTTTGCTTAAGCAAGCAGGTTGTTCAGGCTGTGGGTGAGGTCCACCCAGAGTTGGCCAAGGGCAATGGGGATAATTGGCAAAGTGGTCTCTGCTGCTCTTATCGTCAGATTGACAGGGTGCAACTCTCAGGAGTGTGGGTTGAAGAAGAAATGCTTTCTTCCTCTGGGATCAAGCCACCAGCTCAGATTCAAGGCTTCTCACCTGGGAGATTTGCAGCAGCTGGAAACCCATATGGTGTGGGGCAAAAAAATACCACAGTGTGCTTGCAGACTGAAGAGCAGATAAGACTAAGTTACCTCACCTTATACTTCTGGAAGGATTTTCTTTGATGTTGTAGTTTCTAGAAGTTCTTCTAGGGTATTTCCAGCTGTCCCAGCTAAGTGGACTCTACTTTCCCTGAGGAGCTGCTATGCTAGCAGAAGGCATCTGCTCACTGAGTACCTTGAGGCTGAGATGGAGATGAGAGAGGAGGGCTTATTTTGCATTCCTTGTGCTTTCCTCCCTCAACTTTTAATATTTTCAAAAAGTAATGCTCTAATCTTCTGTGTTTAGCAATGTGCTGGCACCCTCTGTCTGAGTTTCCATAGCTGTACTCTTGTTGTGCATTTCCAATCCTGATACTTTTTTTAATGTATTTTTTAAGCTGTGACCCTGGCAAAACTGAGTCCAAGGAATGTAGTAGACAGGAGGTAGTTCACCTCGTTGAAACCTGTGTCAGAGTCAGAATTTGTGACAATACCCACTATTCTTCTTAGACTGGTTTGGGTCCCACTGTATGAAATAATGTGGTAAGAAAAGAACCACAAAATTCTTCCCTCTAGCAGCTTGGTGTTTGCATATTTAGGTACCATAATGAGAGGTGCTACAAGAAAACATAGATAGATGAAGGCATGTGAGGTGATCCATAAATAAAATAATTCAGTGTGTCTATAAATAAATTAAATTCTGCAACAATCTGTGGAATGATTGCTGGAGGTGACTTGTTGATATGTGTGTGTCCCCCTCCCCCTAAGGGAAGGGAAATCTCCAGGGTGGAGTGCAGTGGATATACAAGGTATCTGTTCCATTATAATTCCCTAAGCAACATAACCTGCAACCTTAGATGTTAGCAACACCAGGGGAGCTTGGTATGCTGACTCTAAGAGAAACAACACGGAGGGTGGAGCGGAGTGGAGACACTGCAGCCAGGCTCTGTGATATCACTGCAGGGATGGGGAACTGGAACTACTGGAACAAGAATGGAAGGTCCCTGCATTGAATCCACTGAAGCAAGGAGGTGAAACAATGGGGTTCTGTCAATGCTATTGTCTTACTTCTGATTTATATCCTAAGTACCCAGTTCTGGAGTAGTGACACGTTAAATCATGTTCTCTGGATGAACTTTGCTCATTGTAATCTCATTATAATACCAAAACACACCTCCATCCTAAAAGCTACCCACCTTCAAGGTGCAATCACCCCTCACTGAGCATGCGTGCTGAATTTTCTCTAGCATATACCTTTAAAAACAAAGCACGAGAACTTTATACCAGCTAAAGTAAAGGTATGTATGACTACAGTCATTCAAGCTCCACCTAAAAAATAAGAAAATATAAAAGGGCTTAAGAGAGGAGGAATGATAAGGGAAGACACCATCATATACAAGTCAGGAGGACATCACTGACTTTTGGGATCAGTCAATGGGCTGAACCTCTCTCTCCCCCTCGCATAGAGATGCCTATCGGGTAAGATTCGAACTCTCGGTTATACCGAGTGCTTCCCTAGGAAACTTAGAAATCTCTATAGACTTTTTCCATAATTTAGTGTGCTTGTAGTTGACTGTATTATTATTTGCACATGCTTTGCAGACAGTGTATTTATCACCGGCAATCCAAAAGAACCTGTACTGTTGCTTTAATAAACTGCACTGCTCATTAATCTAGTTGTGATAGTTCGTTAATGCAACCAAACTCCCTAAGTCTGATAATTCTTGTGCATTGAACAGAGCTAAGCTGAGAGTACAGTACACTATTAGTGCATCTGTCATCATGATAGTTGAACATATTGAACACGACTGGACTTACAGCGTTGAATTGAACATCACTCAGAAATTAAACCTAGCCGCCCCCAGCCTCTCTGACATCTGAGGATAAGCTGGAATGCAAGGGGTTTTATTCTCTGCCAAACTTTATGCTTTAATGCAACACAACCCTGTGAGGTAAGTCAGTATTACAGATATTTTTGAGATAGATAAACTAGGTCCCTGGAGATGAAGCTGGTGATGAGTTGTCTCAGCAGCATGTTGGAAGTAGAGCCTGGGCAATCCCTGGCAGGACTTCAGAAGTGGCAAGATTGTTGAGGAAGGAGAGGGTTTGTTAGGGTTGGTCAATTTGATAAGAAACGATTGTATACAATTAAGCAAAGTAAAATAGGATCTGACAGCTCTAAGGGTGTATCAGGATTTGTGCATGTGTTTCGTGGAGACACACAATCTACTTCCTAAAAAGTATGATTGACAGAAGTGGCAAAAACATGCTCAGTCCACAAAGCAGAGGTGAGCTGAAGGGGAGGGGAAAAAAAAAAAGGGGGAGTAGCTTGCTTTGCCTTCTGCTGATCCTGCTTCAGATCAGATCAGAGCTGCTGGAAGACTCCTCAAGGAGTATTTGCAAGCTGTTCTGCATGGCCATTTCAGCATAGCCCAGCTGGTTAATGCTAGCAAATCTGGGCTGGTAACAGTTCCCGAAATAAAACCCATCTTGCCAGAAGAAGAAAGTCTAAGAACAGAAAAGTCTCGTATTTTTTCCATCATTGCCTATGTACTTCTCAGAGACATGTAAACAAAGCCAACTTGTTGATGAGAAATATGTCAATCAAAGAGCTGCTGAATGTTCTGGAGAACAGTTATCACTAGATGTTTTGACTAAATGTCTGAGAGCTCATGCTCTTGGGAAATTTCCCGATAGATCTGAAGATAAATACACAAGATCCTGGCATCTCTCCTCACTGGATGAGAATCTGAGAACTGATAATTATTTACATTTAACCTGCCCACCTTATAAAACTTGTGGTGTATCCTTTAGAAGGCAGCATTGGAGCATTTCTCAGTGGTGTTTATTAAGGACAAAGTCCCAGTGAATATTTAAATTCTGCCAGACTATCTACATTTCAAATCATGTCAGAATAAAAAAAAAAAAATCACTCTCTATGTCATATTCATCTATAGTCACTTTGGTCACAGTTGAAATACAGAGGTAGCAAAAATCAGATGAGTAAACCTGTTCTGGAAAGCTCTTCACCTGGGGGGTAACATCACAGGCATTTGGTGAGGCAGTGAGAAGAAATTTGGTATTCAAAGCAACTTTTGTAAGTTTTCATTTAAGTCAGGTTTTTAATGATCCCCTGCTGCGAAAGGTCCCCTGCTGCCACAGTTCTGTGCTACTGAACGATCCTTCATTGGGGAGAACTCTGCTAAATCCTAGGTTTGGGGCTTCAGGGAGGCAAGATGAATTACTGGGAGGTTGGCCTCAAACAGTAAGAAGTAAAGATTCACAACTAGGCACCTGCAAAAGCACCAAAGTAGCACGTCGCTGCTGGTGGTCTTGATGCTTGCTTTTCTGCACAACACTCTGAAAATGGGCATTGTTCACTGTGATTCGGAGTCTTCTCCCCACGCGTGAGCGCTCTTGAGCAGTGACATCCAGTGCAGCAGCCTGGGATGGCTACTTGAACTAGGACATGGGGCAGTAGAGGACAATACAGGACAATCTCTAAGAAAATAACACCCCCTTAACCTGACCAGGAGATAATTTTTTTTTTTCCCTCTTATTTTTCTTTTGATCAAATTCTACTTGTGAGGATATAGGCAGCAGCCACTGTACAGAAATCTTGAGGACTGGCTTGAACCCAGAAGAGGAATCTGTAAGCAGAGATTTTTAATTAGAAAGCTCAAATTTTCATCTCTGGCAGGAGCGACCTTTCTGATTTGTTTATCAGGAACATGCACAGGAGTGATTCTTTCTGTTGTTCTGGTGACAAGAATAACAGTGCATAAGTGGTTTTGTTCTCCACCTACGTTACAGGTACGCATGTTTTAATTTTACCTGTTACAATCAGTCTCTCCCCCATAGCACCCATCTGACTGGCAGAAACACAAGCCCACACAGCCCATTGAGTAGTAAACATATCTGAGAAATGTCACGGCATTAACCAAAATTTCACAGATCAGCACAAGGAATAAATATAATGAAAAAAATGTTTTGCCCATGAGAATTAACCATTAGTGGGAGTAAATGACTGACTGACTTTATTCCTGGAGCCTCTTGTAGAGTTTTGTAATTCTCAGTCTCAGCCTTGAACCTATTATTGGCTTGCCCAGCCTCTGCATCTTTTATCTCGGTTAAGTCAACAAAATACAATCTGGTTCACAGTAAGCTATTGCAGGTATACAGTGCATTAGCATAAATATCATTGCATAGTACTGCAACAGTATAAGCATTTTATCTGATCTGCTAAATAATTTTCTCCCCCAGAGCAGTTAGAATTCAAGATAGTCAGTGTGGTGTGCATTGCACTGACCATCTGCCTAATGTAGTCTGGTTGTCATGGTTTAACCCCAGCCAGCAACTTAGCACCACAAAGCTGCTCACTCACTTCCCCCCCACCCAGTGGGATGGGGGAAAGAATTGAAAAAACCCACCTCATGGGTTGAGATAAAGACAGTTTAATAGGACAGAAAAGGAAGAAAATAATAATGACAATAATAGTAATAAAATTACAATAATAATAAAAGAATTGGAATATACAAAACAAGTGATGCACAGTGCAATTGCTTACCACTTGCTGACTGATGCCCAGTTAGTTCCTGAGCAGCGATCCTCCCCCCAGGCCAACTCCCCCCAGTTTATATACTGGGCATGACGTCATATGGTATGGAATATCCCTCTGGCCAGTTTGGGTCAGCCGCCCTGGCTGTGTACCCTCCCAACTCCTTGTGCCCCTCCAGCCTTCTTGCTGGCTGGGCATGAGAAGCTGAAAAATCCTTGACTTACTTAGACTAAACACTACTTAGCAACAACTGAAAACATCAGTGTGTTATCAACATTCTTCTCATGCTAAATCCAAAACAGCACTATACCAGCTACTAGAAAGAAAATTAACTCCATCTCAGCTGAAATCAGGACAATATGTACTTTCCTCTATATATATGTATGTATAGATATATATAAAACAAAGGCCACCAGCCATGCTTAAACCCAACTTCAGATCACTGGAGGAGAAATTTTAATGACAGATTGGCTGAAGGATTAAGCTTCCACTTTTGTACATTTGTAGCTTAAGGAATCACTTCCTTGTTTTCTACAAAGACCCACCAATGTGTAGGATTTCTCATAACCTGTCAGAGAATCTAGCTTGCCAGAATGAATTAAATATATAACCTTAGTGATTCTGTGCATAGTCTTCACTTTGGTCATGAGCTCATGTTTTTATAGCAGAAGAGTACCTGCTCTCCAGGCCGTGGGGGCTCATAGGAGCCCTGAACACCTTCAGTGTCCACAGTACCTGGCTTCCAGGGAGCAAGTGCATGGGCAGCAGCAGACCCCATTCATATGCTTCAGCTCCAGCAACCCACAGTAGGAACAGCTTCTTTTCTTTAGCCCATTCAGTCCCTACCTGGCAAACTTGAAAAGAGGGAGGGAGCCTGCTGCACAAGCTCAGCTAACAGTTCACACATAGTATTAATTACAACATGTCTTCCTAGATCACTTTGCCTGAGGAGACTGGTTCTTACGTATGCTCTTCTGTACTAGCTGCGGGTAGCAGGGATGCCCCAGCTGTCCCCATTATATCCATAACACTGGGTTTGGATCTTATTCTTCTCTTTCCTCTTGGATAATCAATATAGGCCTCAGATGAACAGAGACCAGCTGTATTCCTGTTCTTTCAATGGAAGTGATATGAACTAGAGCAAGAGAAGGACAATAAGGGCATTGCTGCCTTCTCCTGCATATTTTCAGATCTACAGTCTGCTCAGCCTGCAACCCAAGGCAATGTGTGAGACCATCCTGTTGCTGCAAATAGTCCGTATTTGCTGATCTTTAGAAGTTTCCACAAAGACCATTGCTGAGAAAAGAGGTATCCTGGCTCATTGTCTATGTATCTGTGCTGTTTCTGGGTTAATGTTCATTTACAGTGGTATTATGGGAGCAGTAAATCACAATAATTTGTTTGTATAAAAACTCTTCTATATGCCTAGACCTAAACATATGAGTTTCATAACTCATAAAAATTAAAGTAAACAACTCAAGAACAAACGCAAATGATAATTAAGTTTTTATTCTTCTAGCATTCCCAGGCCACTCCTGGGACTTGCTAGTCTTGTCAATATTTTAACACGTTCAGCAGCTCTTGAAAGTAAACAAATGGCCATCGGTGGGTAAGCACTTCTTTATTTGTTTTTCAGAATTAGTTGCTCAGGTAGGCTGTATGTGTGTGGCAGACTGAATACATTTACTTCAGAGGCACAGAAACCAGGCTTAGGCATCTGTAAATGCTGAAATCTTGAACATGTTCATATCAAACCCAAGGTCCAGATTACATGAAATGTTTTCTATACCAGCTAATCAGCTAAGTACCAACATAGGGCAGATGGGAAACCAAGAACTCGGATGCATTAGTCTCCCAGACCTTTAGTGACCTCCAACAATCCTTTCTACTAGGATTTCTTTTGGCAAATAATGGGACTTTCACAACACATGCAAAAATTGTCAAATTCAGTTTGTACAGATTCAGTTTGACAGTATCCCTTAAAAATCACCGAGAATATTCTGAATGGCACCATTGTCCTATGGCTTTTTGCATTAAAACTCTAGGTGATCAGGAATGGCTGCTCATTTTTCTGCACCAAAAGTCAGCGAGGAAAAAGCCAGAAAACAGTCATCAGAGACAGATTACTTATACTGGGAAGAAAACTACATAATCAGACCGCAGCTCAATACAGGGAGTTAAGTTATCAAGAGCCTCAGAAGATGGTTTGATGTGGACAAACAGTGATGCCTCTGACAGTTCTGTGCATCCTATGATATCAGGTGGAATAACCAGTGAGGCCGATACAAATTACAGCCCCAGAGCCGCAATCCAGCTCATGCACCTTTGGATAAATTAGGCCCTGTCTCCATTGATGTTAAAGCTCTGGAGGATGCTAACACAGTGAAGTTATTTCAAGCCCTGCTTGTTGAGTCAATGCTCTGCGCAAGGCAGTTTCTTGCCTTCCTGCAGGTAACCTCATACTCACCTCGGGGACTTGGCTTGAAGGGAGAAGGCTGTAAATGCAAACACCGTATGCTGGATCATGAATCGCCCTATCTGCCTGCTTAGCTCACCATGATGCAAGCAGTGATGTTTGGAAGTAATTACTGCAGTCAAGTCCTCTTAATACTCCTTCTTTCCTATTTTTGTACTAGAGTGGAAAGAGCTCTCCATCTCCCCTGGGTTGCCATGCCCCTTACAGCCTGAATTATGCTCGATTGTCATAAAAACGACAAATGATGTATCCTTGCTATAAAAGCCAACCTCATGTTAAATTTCAGTGTCCTGCTCCAAGGTACCAGAAATGTTTTACCTGGACAAAATCCGTATATATTTGTTCAGAAATACCCAGACAAGCAATATACAGGCTTTCAGTTTACAGCCTGGTGTAGTTCTGGGTCACAGAAAAGAGCTATAAATGTACAAGCACCAGGCAATTATAATAATAAACAGAGTTATTTCACACACATCACCACTCACAAAAGGCAGTGTTTGGACTTCTGTAAATATACTGATACGTACTTAATTATTAAAAACAGCAAAGACCTAGGTATGTATGCATATTATATAACTATGTAGCCCCCCCCCCGCCTCCCCAGTTATTACATATAAGCATATTTTCTTAATTGCCATGTGAAACTGTTGCCTCCTAAAATTCTGTGGGTGGTTTGAAACAAAATACTGAAGATTAATACAGTTTTGAACTAGCAAATTACTTCTTGTGTAGCTTAGTTTAGCTTTATGTAGCTGCAATAAATGTGTATCTTGATGATATGTTTAATATTACATTACATTGTACTATTTTCCATCGTGCTGAGATACATTTTAGCATTTTTCCACAATGTAAGATGACAGAGATCAATTACAAAACTATTAAATGTCAATTAACATCTTTGCAATCTGAATCCCAAATGAACCTGTTAAAACTACCTTGTTATATGTCACTTACATGTATAAATGTTGGTTAAATGTTTAATGAATGCATGAAAAAGTAATTACCTATTTACTGTTTATGTAGTGGTAAGCTAACCCCATCACCGTTAGTTATGTCCACTGGAAAACTAAGACTGAATTTGCAAACCTGAGTGGCTAAAACTGGTTCCGAAATGCATCATTCATTAATCAGGTGCACTTCTATGTAGTGCCTGAATTTAGATTTGGGAATCTAATTTTCAGCACTTCAACAGGAGTATTTTGTCCTATTAAGCTATGAAGTTATTTTTTAGCATGGTCTAGTCAACACTGGTGCTCCTTACCATAGAATTTAAGCATTATGCAGCATCTACAAAGCCTTGAGCTTTCCTGGAAAAGGTCGTCATCACATAAAAAATTCATGCTTTTTAGCAATAATTTAGGCTAAAATGTAGTCTCAGTACAACAAGGTTAACACCTCCACTCTTAGGAAAATGTAGTCATTGCCCTTGGGATAAGAACTTCCCCCTTGCAGAATATTAAAAGTAGGATTTTTATTTATTGCGGGTAGTCAAGACTTTGCTTTGTCATCTCAGCTGAAAAATGGCACCTTTAGGAACACAGCAGAGGAGATCACATTGCCTACTTCACTTATCCATCTCAGTTGCCTTTGCTAACAACCTATTCTCTTCATCTGGTCCATAGAGAGTGCAGAAGTGCTCTGAAGCATGCTCTGGTGACAGCAAGACTCTCTCTGTTGACTACGCAAAGCCAAAGGGGATGAGCCTCCTGAGACCAGCACCTGTGTTAAGGTGGGTAGAAGTGGTCTGGGGAGCAGTGCCTGTGTCGGGGCAGACCCGTCGCAAGGAAAAGGTACCTCTCATGTCACTTAGGCCAGCACTGGCTGTTTCTCTCCTAGTTAGAGGAAACACATTTGTTTCCAATGGGTATTGTTCACACATCTCCCTTGCCTCTCTGATGAGTTACTTGTGCAGGAGTGAGATCAAAAGGACTGTTAAAAAGCCAAGCCAGACCAGCAAGTGTACAAGCCTGTACAAGAACAAAGCAGGGAGCTACTAATTGAGGAATGCTTCTGCCTCTCCTTCCTGGCTGGTAAAGCATAGTCTTCCCAAGGCTAAGCTGAGGATCAAAGGGGGATACTAAATCTTACAGATCATAGCCTGCAGAAAGAGCAGTGGAGAGGGAGGCTGTCAGCTGTGGCAGGCAGGCAGATGGAGAGTTGGAGAGGAGCAAAGGCTCTGGTTCCTTGGGCAATGGGGGACTCCATGGACAAGTCAGCCTGTGGTGGGCTCCTGAGGGAGCTACCAACCTCCAGGAACAGAATACATGCAGCTACATCTCTTTGACCCTTTCAGTCACCCTTCTGTTGTTCTTGGCAAATACAACATTCTTTGTATTGGAAGAACTGTCTCTCTGTAATTAGGAAATACAGTTCTCAGGTGCCAAAGTAAAAGTATCTGCAAGTGTCACGTATGGCAGAAGGGAGGGACCAACCTTGAGATTGTCAGTTGGAAAGATCCTGCTACAGGGACACATGCAATCACCAGCCTGCAGCAGGGACCAGGAGGAGTGACGTCCCCAGGGTTCAGGAGCCTGGACCTGGCTGTGGTGCAGCACGGTGATAGTTTGGAAGTAAAACTGCACAAAACCCACAGCCAGTCCTGCTGGACAGCATGGTCTCCTGGTCATGGTCTTCTCAAGGACTTTTTCCTTGAAGTCTATGTATTATGTCAAGGGCAACCAGCAGGCTGCTGCCTTAGACAGGGTCTAACTCTGCAAGGACCCTGAGAGAAACTTATTAGAGGCAAAATGCTTCATCAGAAGTTTGCCAACTGTCCTCTGACGGCAGACGTTGTTTCAAACTAATACTTTCTCTTCCGTGTGCTGGATCATGCCAGCTGAAGATGTTATGGGACTCACTCACTGCATTCTCATGAAAATAAATGCATATCGGCCAGCAGACTTTGCTGTATGGCTCTGCAAAGCTGATCTTCAGCCTCTCCTCTGCTTTTTGTACCAGATGCCTTCAGACAAGGCTATTGACACTAACTGGGTAGGAAGGGCACCAGCAGTAGCCTCTGCTGCCAGATTGTCCCACCTGCAGGTGTAATAAAGTACCACCTTTGGGGAGCCCAGAGCTATTCTTTCCTGTTAGCCTGCAGCAAAACACAGCAACAGGCACAGAGGTGGCTTTGCTCTTGAAACTTGTAGATTCAGGAAATGATGTACTTTTGTGGATGGCACGATTTCTAACAGAAGAAACAGCACCAAGAGTGTTGTTAAGAAGTGGACATCTGTTGAGAAGACCTTACTCTTCCGTAGCTGCTGTTTTGCTGGAGTCGTTCTGGTGGCTCTTTCTTTACAAAGGAAAATACTGGGTGTTTGGGTCTTCCTGCCAGAACAGAGTCAGAGGGCCTTTTTTGTTCAGTTGTTTTAGGAATGCAATTTGGTAATTCAGTTGCCTGCCTGATAAATGTCTGCCCTCTGATCCCAGCTACAGGAGATGGAATAAAATGTAACTGGATTTGACAGAGAGAATTCATCTGCTGTGTTTGAGGGACAGTGAAGCAGCCTGGGGAGAAAAACATTACAGCAAATTATGCTTCCTTATCTCCCTATGCAAACAGTGCCACATCACCTTGGAGTAGTGAATGAACAAGACTTTGAAAGGACAATACCCATCAAGCTCAAACAACAGTGCTGCCCTGGTCTGACTCCAGGGCTGGGGATGTGGGCACAGGTGAAGCTGCTGTGAAGTCCCAGCTAATCCACTTTCCCTTTCTGGTCCCCCTCTTGTGCTTAGTTTGCAAGTTTGGGGCAAGGGATTGCTTCCCAGCAAGGCTAGCACCTGGGACCTTGCTCTGAGTTGCAGCCTCCATCAGCTGCTGCAGCCCTGCCTGCTTGCACTGTCCTCCTCTCTGCCAGAGCAGTGAATAGAGATGGCAGTGCTATGGGTAGAGAAACCCTCTACCATTTTTTTGTAGCATTGTTCAGTGTTTTTGGAGTACTCTCCCCCAGCAGATACACCCAACAGTAAGCCCAGCTCTGCAGATGCCCTGGCTGTAATACAGATACTCACAGGGCTCAGGAACTACAGAACAGACAGGGTTGGTTTTTTTTAATTTGCCAATGCAAAATATGTTTATTCTGATATTACTGTTTGGGTCAATTCAGTTCTTAGATGTGGTTCAAAACATCACCAAGCACATACATTAATTGGTGTCTTTATTTCAAACACACTCTATTTTCCTATGAACTGACCCTTATTTAATGGCAGTGGGCGGCTATCAATCAGGCTGGAAAGACTGGACCATCCCTAGCTGAGCGGGCTCCGAGCTTGTGGCTAATGGTTCCTTGTCTGCCTTTCTGCTTTCTTAGTAGCTTTGTATTTTGGGGATGGGTAATGTTGAGGTGTGGATGCACAGCACTGGAAAAGTTGCACATGCAGAAGTGATCTCAGATCAGCACTCTGCCCAGGGGTGACCCAGCTCAGCACCACTATGCTGGGCTGCTTCTAGCAACGGGGGTCCTTATATTAGTGGGTTTTTAAAAGCATGTCTAGATCCCCCTAAAATTTGTCTTGCAAATAGCCAGAGCAGGGTGCGTGAAGGAAAAAGTCTGCTGTCCTCCCTGGAGGAGGAAAACTTGCTCCAGGGTACTTGCATCCTAATCCCTAAATTCATAGTGCCATAGGGACTTTTCTATCAGTGTGGTGACTATGACGTATCTTCAAAGTGATTGGGAAAGGAGATGGAAGTAAATTTTTTTGTGTGTGTGTTCACTACCTGGATTGTAACTATCTAACCTGACCAGATGTCCTCCATTCCTCCCATGTCAAAGCCCGCCTGCTCCTTTCCTGAAACATCCATCACACAGCAGGTCAGCTCTTCCTTGATTTGTAGGAGATGGTTGCCCAGTCTGCCTCCCCTTTAATCATTCCTCTGACAGCAGCTAGAGAGATGAAAAGCTGGGGTGATCTAAGTAATCCATTTCTAAGTGTAAAAAGCCCCAAAAAGTCAGGGGAGAGTGGAAGAGAGTGGGTCTGTCTGCTGAGCAAACAGACTGATTACGTCAAGGGACAGGAAGAGCAGCACTTGGAAATCAATACGGATGAGGCTTTGAAAAGGTTGACTGACTGTACTGGATTAGCTATCGATTTTTGTCATTTTCACAGCTAGTGCCATGCTTTCCACCTGCTGAGGCCATTAAGCTCTGAGGCCTTAAACTTCTAATCCCCCGCTAATAACAACAAGACAATGGCCCGGCAAGCTAAGGATCTAACAGGATGTCCAATAGCTTTGGCTCTGTATCGAGTGTGCCAGTGTCTAGGAAGCAATTGTGGCAGCCTGGAGACACTGTGTGGAAACAAAATGCACAGAAGGATTCCGATCACTCTCAGAGGCCAACTGCAAATCAGTATTTATTGGTAAGAATCTCCAACTGGTTTTCAGTTAGCACCAGCAGCATGGGACGCATCACTTTGGGGCGATCTCTCTGAGCATTGATTTTGCTAAAATAACCACAGGCAAGAATTTCATTTGTTTTCAGGATAACTTTGGTAGAGGTGCAAAACAGTGTGGCCTCCCTCTCCAGCAGCTAAAGGGCTGAAGCTATATTCAAGCATCATATCATCACCATAACTTTGTTTGTTCAACACACCCAGCTGTAAAGAAACCCTGAGCTTATTTTATGGTAGGACTGTAAAAAAAGGGATGTTGGAAGGAGTCAAGTCCTTGCCATACATCCTGAATGGAGACAGAACACAGGAAAGGATTAATGGAAATGCTCTTCTGAGGTGGATGGGAAGGTGGCTAAGGAGTGGATAAAAGAAATGGGTAGAAGAGATCTGGCTATGAGTGAATGCTTCCAAGGCTGGGGAACTAAGCCAGCTTCTTCTTACACCACCTTTTATATAGAGTAGGTTTGCCAGGTCATGTCAAAGAGCTGATCAGCCTTGTCCCAGCTCAGCTTCCAGAGAGTCTGCAAGTATCAGCTGTTGTGTGAACATCATCGTGGATGTGGCCTAACAAACTCATGCCATACAGCTACTCTACATCTCACTGGAAATAGTCTCTTTGCAGCCTCTGGAGCCTTAAAAAGAGTGTCCCAGAGTTCAATCCCACAACACAAGCCATCTGCATCTCTCAGCTTTACTCCCTCAGCTCTGGAGGTGGTAAGCAGATGAGTGCAGCTCACCGAAGGATCACTCAGCCTCTTCTGCCACCCACTGCTCCAGATTCTCACCATCTCCAGGGCTGCCTGAACTCAGTGCAACTGTGACTGAGTGGCAGAGTGCACCCAGAAGAAGAGAAAAACCCTTGGAGATATGCTGTGTATTCCTTAGCAAAGTCTTGGTCCTTCATACAGCCATGCTCAGCAACATCACCTTCTTTCCTCTGTTGCAGCCACCACATCTTTCCTTAGAGCCCATGTGGTGGAGAGCACAACCCTCTGATGACCTGCTGCATGTCAGCCATCTGCTCTCCTACAAGACACAGTCCTAAATGCCCAAACACATTACTAGGGTTTATTTATTTGAGAAACTGAGAGATCTGGCTAAAGCCAGTGCTGCTGGCAGAGCCTGGGTGCAGTCACAGCGCTGCGTCCGCAAGCCTCCGGTGTGCAGCTGTGCGTGCAAACAGCTGATTAGAGCGCACTGGGGGGGAGCACATGCAGCAGCCTTTTGTGCCTGTATTATAAACGCTTTGCTGAGTGACTGACTGCTCAACTTTTCTGAGAACCTCAGTCTAAATGTTGACAGTTTTATTTTGCTTGGGTTTGCTATTTATTTTAAGGGTTTTTGTGGTTCTCTGAACCTAAAGGATTATTGTCAATATACAAAACAAATGGACTCCGCCAGATTTCATCCCTTTGGAAGCAGGGAGATAATGCTCCTGCAATAGCAATCATCACTGCCCACCCAAACGGGCAGCAAACAAAAGCAGAGGGATGTGCGAGGGAGCAGATAGAACTTCTCGATTCATAAACCTTGTGCAAATCCGGAGGATGCAACGCTGCGCTCTCCCTTGATCCTTTTCTTCAGGCATCTGGCCAGCTGGCAAAAGCAAGTCAAATGGAAATATTCTCTCTCATTTTCTTCTCAGATTGTTCCTTGCTTTTTAAGGGCTGATACATGGTTTCAGCCTGTACATCATGTAAGTCCTCCTGAAGTTTTCCAAAAACAGAGGAAAGGCAAAAAGTGCTGAACAAAGCAATAGGAACAAAAGGAAACAACTCAAATTTTTCACTTACTTCAGTGCACCTAAAATACCTGCCCTGAAATCAATGAACCCATTCAGAGCCAATACTGGACTAAATGATAGCAAGATCTTTAAGGTGAATGTCTTCAAGGCTACTGAAATGAAAATAACCCTGTTTGTAGTACTGTTATTTTTATTTCTTACATTAATTAACATTTGTTCTAAAGTTCTGTCAGACTTACTTATAAATATTTTAACTCTTCCTCTTAAGAGTGGCTAGAGATGTTAGTTGTAAAGCTTTATTAAATGTGAAGTAAATAGTAGTTGGGTTTTTTTTAAATTGCTTAGAGAATTTAAAAAAAAAGTTTCATTCTACTAAAAATTATTTCCCCTGCTTTCTCAAAATTGAAGAAAACAAATGTCTTGATTTCTCAGCTCTCATCAACGTCATCTGCTTGAGGCTTAAGCAAAATGTTTTGACGGAAGCATTTGACAGGATTATTTCTTTACAGTGGCTGGGAAGGGTCTGGGATGGGAAGAGATTAAGTGACACAACCTTTCACCTCATATGGTTAAATAATTTGTGGAAGATCCATAGCTGGTACAAATCACTTTAACCACAGAACCTTTTTTATTAAAAAAAAAAAAAAGGCATTTTATTTAAAAGCTGTTTATTCTGAATACTTATCAGTTGCCTCAAGGAGAACACAATATGGAAATGAGTCCTCTCGACAAGTTGGCTTGCTTGTTTGGTAATACCGCCATGCATGTTTTGCCATGTTGTTTTGCCAAGTTCCTCTATACACTTTTTTTTAAACAAAAGTAACAGCCTGTAAGGGATACAGGAAGAGAGAGATGCCAGCAGCAACCAGGAGAAGACCATGTGCATCCAGTACATGATAACTTTATGTTAACCTGTGTGAACAGGTGAGTCCCCACAATTCCCATGGGAAGTTAGTGGGACAGAAGGCAGCCAAAGGGGCAGTTGTGCGCTGCCCTCCCGTCCTCCTCTAACCCAGTGGTGGCTGGAACGCATCCTCCCCCAGGCCCCGGGCAGCCTCTGCTCCCTGCCTGCGCTGGAGGCGACTGGTCGTGACCTGGATTTGGATGCTGCTGCGTGAGTTTGTAAGTACAAGAGGGACTGTCTCAGTTTACCTCCTATGTACTGTGCTGATTTGTTGACTATCTATCTTTATGATTAAAAAAAAAAAATAGAAGGAAATGTTTATCTCATCTAATCGTAACAGGCAGCACCATCTCTCTCCTTTGCAGACCACACATGGGTTTGGACAACAAACTGTTTGGCACTGACACCCAGTTCTTTGCACAGGAAGCTATTCACAGGATCCAACACTTGTGCAGGGCTTTACCAGTGTAAGTATTACCAACATTTATCTAGACTTAGGCATTCTCCACCCTGTCGTATTTGAAGCTCTCTTGCCATTGCTGTCGCAGTTCTCAGCTCCCTTTGGGAGGAAGGTGCTGGGTGTCTTTGTCCCTGCGGTGGGGGCTCGCGGGCCACCTGGCTATTGCATTTGCATGTGTAGCCCTGCCACCCACAAGGTAAGAGAAAGGTGCAGCATGCTATTTATTTCACTGAAGGCAGAACACTTTTTTTTTTTGTTTTATCTCTTTCCAGACAGTTGGCTTAGTTTAATGGACTGTCTTTCAGCCTGTGCATAATTCTTCTGCAAATTAAATTCTCTTAGAAGCCCAACATAATACAGACCGTGTTGTCAGCTCATTACTTTTACATCCTTTCTTGTTCTGTTTATGTGAGCAGAGGTTTAATTAACTATAATCTACTGTGTAGGCAAGAGGAAAAAACCACTCTACTTGAAGGTATGTATTTATACTCTATTATATTTTTGAACTTTTTTGGGGGGTGGGGGAGTTAACCTTTTTGTCTATGAGCAAGGCTGGTTGCTTTTTTTTCTATGCAGATGCTCAGGGAAGTCTAAGGCACCCACGCTTGTCTGTCACCCTCTTAGTCACCCTCGTCAGCCTCTTACACAGTAGTGGACTGGGCTTAAATCTAAAAGAAAAAGTGGAGCCTTTGTTGCCTGTAGCCTCGGCCTCTGCAAGCTCACCATGCGGGTTCACAGTTGGTCACGCTAGCTGTCCGTGCACAGCCATGCAGGTGCAGCTCGTGCTGAGCTCCAACCTGTGCTGAGCCCCAGCCACTGGCCAGGGGCCATCTCAATGGGGCAAACCGCTGGTGTTTCCCCCTGAGGAACACTGGCTGGGTGGGAGGCAGCAAGAACCTGCTCTCATCCCTCCGTGTATCCAGAAGGCAGTTAAAGTGCTCAGCTGCTTTGCTGTATGTACTCCACCGATGACGTTTCCTCTGTCTGTGAGGTCATTTGTTCTTGTCTATGATGGCAAAAGTACAGAAATTCCAGCTAATAAAATGAGGCTTATAAAGGCACTGTTTTGATTTCTCAAACCGTGGGTTAAAATGATGTAGAGGCTTTCCTGATGACATGTTTATAAAACAGATGCTTTCCCGGTGAACATTTATAAAACAATCTATTTCATCCACAAATTATGCTTGTACCTGGAGAACCTTGAGTGCCCAAACAATCCCACATGCTTCGGCAGAAGGGAGTGCAGCAGAAGGTGCTAATTTTTGCACAAATGCCAGGGTTAGCTGTCAGATTAGAGTGGGATTAGATAGGGGCTGACACGTGTTACTTGAGCTAAATTTAGATCTCACCAGCCAGATTCAAATTCCCTCAGAAATTCACAGGTTCCATTCAGAAGATAACAGGAAGCAAAATTAGCATTCATTATTATTAGTTTCAAAGATCAAATTAAGTAATTAAGCTAAATTTAGAGAAATTGTTCTCATGCATCTTTTACCATTGTGTAGTGTTATTCCTGTTTCATATGCAAAGAAGGGCTCTGAATTTGAAAGTTTGGTTTGCTTTTCCACTGTTTCAGAGGTTTGAAGAAAAGCTATTCCCTGTCCCAGCTCTGCCCAACGAGCATCAAAGATGCATTCCTGCTGGCAGGGGTGGCCCTTTCGCATCCACACAAGCTTGAATGGCAGAATAAGGTTACCAGCCGGCGGGGCAGGTGCCGTCCTGGGGATAGCTCCAAAGGACTCTTCCTGAAACGTGCTGTTTTGTAGCTGAAGCCATCTGATTTACATATAAAGTTATGCCATATATTTGAGGAGCTTTGTTGTATTGGTTAAATCCCAATCAGGTTATGTCACTAAGATCACAGTAACTTTACAAATAATTTATCACGGTTGCCAGTGTCAAAGCATCTGACACATTACAAGTACCTACTCAAAATAATTTTAACATTCAGTCTCAGCCCATCTCACAGTTTTGTTGCCTTATGCCCAAATAACAATAAACTAGTGGCTTCTGTGTCCAGGGCAAATCATCCTGCACCCATGTCCATTACACTTAGCAAAGCTCTTGTCTTATGAGGCCCCTTGGGTGCCTAACTTCTTTCTACTCATCTCACCATAATTGCCAGAAAACTTCAGCTTATCAATACCGATGTGTGTGCATAACCATGGCTCTTAGAGAGCAAACAGAAGGCACTTACCGGTACTGTGGCTGAAGTTATGGAAATTGTTTGGCCCACAAAGTATTTCATTATGGTTTTCCAAACTGGCAAAACTGGTTAGATGTGACCTGGTAGGATGTGGTTCACCAACAACTAGTGACTGTCATTCAGGTGGTTAGAGGGTTTGTTGCCCACAAGCATCATGTTGGAGATAATACCCCAGGAAGTCCAAGAGATGCCTATTACTAGAATCATGGCCAAGGAAGCATGTGTTCAAAAGACCTTTGGACAAGGTATGGTCTCTTGAAGTTTTTTTTCTTGAAAGCAAGCCAGGCTCCAGCCACAGATGTGGGGAGCTGCAGGTGTTACTCTGCACTCTCATCATTTGCTGCCAGTGGAGCAGTGACAGTGTTCACCATTAAAGGGGCCCAGTGATTAGCTCATCATGAGCCATTTCTAACAAAGTATCCTTTCCTCCCACCCATAAATTGCTCACAAGGTGTCACTTTTTTCCTGGCTGCTCAGCTTTATGCTGACTCTCCCCTTGCACATTATTATCATCTTGTGGGTCGAATGTGAGTCCTTAATGTTTAGACTTCAAAAGCTGGGGGTCAGTCACACACGGTGGATTGAGTTCCCCGTTCCCAGCCACGGGAAGGTGACCCTTGCAGTGGACACTGCCACTGCATGTGTTCTCCCATGGGGACTGACACTTGGCTTTCCATTCATGCTTTCCAGTTTGAAATGTACACCCCCCAAATGGCTGCTGGACTGAATATGTTGGTTCTCATATTTACAGAACGCTGCTGAACGCACCAATAAACAAAACTCTCTTTCATGCCAATGAGCACCAGTGAGCTTGAAGCCAGTCTTTTCCAATGTGAGAGACTATTCATGCAGCTACTTTCTGGCATTCCTTTTGCTCTAATTACAGCTACTTCCCCCCCCCCCCCCCCCTTTCTTCATTAATGAACGAAGACACTCAAGCCTCAATTCACAAAGGCGTTTAGGCATCCAACTCATGCTGAAATTCCTGGTGAATCTAAGCATTAGACACTCCTCAAGTCTCCTCTCGCTCATGAAGTAACACTGGGGACTTGCGTGGCATTGCTCCTGATTTATACCAAGTTTGGGTGAGTGAAAAATCAGAGTCTCTGCATTTGTGAGGGAGAGGAAGGATACTTCAGTGACTGAAATCCTAACAGGGAGGTTGATGATACACGTGCTGTTTCCCAGCTCTGCATCTGACATTGTGAATGACCTTGAATAAATCACATCCCTTCTTCTGTGTTTCTGGCCATCTAGCACATCTCTGCCTCACAGGTTTGTGAAGCTCCATGCTTTCATGTTCATAGATAGTCTAGTCTGGGCTTTCCCAAGGGGACTTGATGTTTATGTCCCTTTTGGGACTCTCCCTTAGTCTCTTTGAAAATGCCAATTTTAGAGATTACTGCAAGGAAATAGCAATAGGATCCAGAGCAGGAAGAGTCTGTCACTCAACTTGGCGTTCCCATCTTTAAAAAGAGTAAAGAGGACAACAAAAAAAAAATCACAGGAAAAGTTAATTGCCTTATGTTTATACTGGAGGATATCAAGTTTCCCCTCAAGAGTCGCTGCTCGTCTGCCCACATCTGTTCATAGCCAGGGCTGTGGTGTCCCAGTGCTGAGTGACAACACTGAATGTGTGATGCATCAGCATCTGTAGGCAGAACCTGTTGATTGTTTACTGCTACATGTTTCTTGTGCCTCAGTCAGCTTTTCAAGGGCAATATGAGTCCTCAGTAAAAGACTGTGCTTTAGCTGAAAGTGCTGAGGAGTTGAGCTGATCCTCCTCCATATGCCACTGCTGTCCCCCTGCTGAGGGGGAGACCTCAGATACACTCTGGTATATGGACCAGCTCGTGTTTATTGTTCCTGTCGTGTCCTCAATTGCTCTGTTAGGTTGTATAAGACTACATATTCATTAAGTGACAGGGGGAGGGTTTTTTTTTAAGTTTTTATTTCCCTCCCTTCATGATTTTGCCTTACAGTCATCAGAAATACTGAGTCTGGCCTCACTTTGCTGGAGAATAAGATTTTAAAATAGAGACGAAGCACTGCTTACCCCCAGCTCAGGGAGTGCTACTCTCACTGAGTGTAGGAGTCCATCAAAAAAACCTTAAGAAAGCAAACTTCTGATAATTACCTCAGATGTGCATCTTCCATTTCCTTTAGCTGCTTAAGTTTTACTTTCTAGCCTTTGTAATGTCATAATCTCCTTGTTCTCCACCCTCCCCATCATCTAAACAGTTAATTGCATGATATCAGACACAGCAAGAAGAGGGTAGCCTAAAAGTCACAGAGGACCAAAGTGCAAGTTTGGGGTGCAGTCGAAACCAAATTCTTATGAAAGCCTAACACAAATGTGACTCATCCCATCTCAGCACAGCTAAGGAGGAGGTGCTGGTCCTGGAGATGCTCAGCTGTCTGCAGCACTTGAGTCAGGTTAGCAGGAGCGTGAGGCTGTCACAGACCTGCAGGAGGTGCTCACAGTCTTGAAAGAGCAAGCCATAAATTTCAACCCAATGAGGTTTTTGAGCAGCCACACAAGACAAGGAATGAATTACTGAACCCATTCATGCTTAGTGAGTTATTAAGTGTAAGGCCAAAGACTGCAAGTGCTCTCTACGCAGCAATGTCTGAGTTAATAAACCATCACTCAGACACCGCAGAATCTGACTGCAGTGCTGAATTGTTATTATGAAATGTATTTTTTTTAATAGTCGTATTTGTTCGTTAAGAGAAGATGTTCAGAAGTTCTGTGCAGTACATTATACTGTGTCACATTCATCTCTCCTAGTACCAATCAGCCAGGTCTGCTCCCCTCATTTCTGCTGTCTGGTTTTACAGCCAGGGACAGTGTTCCTTTGAAGAGACTGTGCTGCAGTGCAATTTAAGGGTTTGTTGCCTCCTCCACATGGAGCATCATGAAGGCCATCTCTGAGCATGGCAATCAAACAGCAGAGAGACGGTTGCAAGCAAGGCTGAAGGTAAGGAAATGACTCCAGGCCACTGTTTGAGAACAGGCATAGTTAGACCTTTTGTCTCCTCTCCCTTCTTCTTTCAGAGACGTGTTTTTTTGTGATTCAGAGGCACCATTTCAAGATGACCCACAGATCCATGTAGTTATACGGGTAACCATATAACTCAGGCTCTGAAAATAGTTGTGAAGACTTACAAGCAAATCTAATGCTGTCTCTGAAACTATAGCAATAGAAGGCCTGAGCTCCAAAACCACCCCGTCTTTCAATATCTCTACTTAGAATCATAGAACCATAGAATTGTTTAGGTTGGAAAAGACCTTTAAGATCATTGAGTCCGACTGTCAACCCAACACCACCATGCCCAACAAACCATTTCCTGAAGTGCCACATCTACGTGGTTTTTTTAACACCTCCAGGGATGGTGACTCCACCACTTCCTTGGGCAGCCTGTTCCAATGCCTGACAACCCTTTCAGTAAAGAAATTTTTTTCTAATATCCAATCTAAACCTCCCCTGGCACAACTTGAGGCCATTTCCTCTCGTCCTTGTCCTTCTAGGTTTGCAATTTTCTTGTGAATGTCTGAATTTTTCTTGTGAATGAAGCTCACCCACAGAAAATTGTTGCTTCTTAAAAATATTCAAAATGACTACCAAAACTAAATACACCTCATCTGAATACCCTGAAAACTCACTGAGGACACACTAAATATAATAGCTTAAATCTTGCTTTTCTAAGAAGTACTCCCCTCTGGGTTTCTCTTATGAAGCTCATGCCTCCCCTGTGCAGTTACCACCCTGCCTTTTCTACCTACCTGCCTTGCTAAGGCTAACCATTTATAATCTGTTACCATAAGAGAAGGAGGCTGTGTCAACTTAGCCTTGCAGAAAGCATCAGAAGCACTAAGCAAAGGAAAGGCTAGAACATTTGTCCTCCATGTAAGGACTATTGCTTACCCAGTGTTTCTTGTAAGGTCTCCTATCACCTCCATGGGGGCTCCAGTTGCATAAACCTAGTTTTCACAGCTAAAATGGATGGGGGTTTTAGGCTTGAGGGTAACTGTTATACATGAGGAAGAAAAAGCATGCAGCCAGCTAAAGGAAGGGAAGCTCAGAAGAGAAGTCGTTACTGAGGTCATACCTTTCACCTCACAGTAACACTGCAGAGCTTCACAGTGCTTCAGCCACATCCAAAAGTGAAAAATCCCATCTCCTTAACAGTGAAGATGGCCCCACTCATGCCTCAGCCTGGAACAGAGCTTTGCAGGACAAACATTTTTGGTGTTTAAATGACAGAGAGTATCATCATTTGCATGAAACTCAACACATCTTAGCTTGAGCATCAGAAATGAATGGGCAATGCTTTCAGATGTTTTCCAAAATTTATTGTTAGGGAGTTGGTTTTGGTTTGTTTTGTTTTGCAAACATAATGACCTTCCAAAGTTTTTGGTGAATGGATACATTTCTCTACATGTTTCTGTCATGTACTATTCCTGGATGAAGACATCAGCTTTTTGCCTGATGCACATATACACACAGTTGAAAGTCTCTTTCCAACACACCTTAGTATAATACAGTATTATCTGATATTTCAGAACAAGGAGTTTTAACTACATTTTGAACCTGCAACTTCCATGACTGTAATTCTCTGGTAAGATTTTCAGTGACACAGAGAATTACAGGTTGGGTTTTTTTTCCACTGAGTTTAATACAGCCCCATTCATTGCTGTTAGAGGAGCTTTGAAGTTTTCATGCTTATGCAAAAATCTGATATTTGCAGTTAGAGTTAAATTCAATTTTTTTTCTCCAGCCTGACAGCAGCTATGCTGTACAGTACTTTTATGGTAAATGTTAACTATTTCAGAAAGGAGAAATGACACTTTACAGTTGTGGGGTCTCTCTAGAACATAATGGTACGTCAAGTAAAAAGCCCACACTTACTTACTAGAGGCACTCAAGGACCAACTCAGACTTGGTCCGTATGCTTCCAACTTCCAGGAACTCCAGGACACCTAACATCTCACGAAGTCAAGGCCCCCAAAATGATAACATTAAGTTATTATTCTGTATTTTTAATTGATCAAAAATAGATGATGTATTTTTCCTTGCAATCAGTTTCTGGAATCTGAAAATATTCTTGCCTTAGGGTAACATTTCCTAAAATGGCTAAGCATTGCTTTCAGTGGGGGTTAGTGGGTTAAATACCTTTGGGGATTTGGAGTCAAAATCTCAAATGTGAGGACATATACAGCGAAGCCATGAACTTTGATAGGAATAGCACTGGAATACCAGTAGTGAATAAATAAAAAGAGAGTACAAGTTCTTCAGGTAGAGTATGAATCTTGCTACACCCTACAAGATGCTGTGCATTCATCATTTTTATGATTATACAAAAATAACAAAAAAAAAAAAGAATAATCGTAGGATCACAGGTCATAGAATAATTAAGGTGGGAAAGCACCACAGGAGGTCTCTAGTCCAGCCTCCTACCCAAAGCAAGGTCAGCTATGAGGCCTGAACAGATAGTCCAGAACTTTATCCTGTTGGGTCTTGAAAAGTTCCAAGGACAGAGACTGCACAACCTCTCTGGGTAAGTTGCTCCAATGTTTGACTGCCTTCATGGGGAGAATTTTTTTCCTTATAGTCAGTGTGAACTACTGTTTCAATGTACACCCTTTGTGTCTCTTGTCCTCCCACCATTTACTGCTGTGAAGAGCGTGGCCTGTCTTCTCAATGACCTCCTCATAGGTATAGGAGGGGGGCTGCTCCTAGATCCCCTAAAGCCTTCTCCTCTCCCAGCTGAACAAATCCTGGGCCCTGGGACCCCTGTGTATGTATATGGGACCTCATGAGTGTATGTTGGGGGGAAGGGGGAATGCATCTTCATGCCCTCAAAACCTTATGAAAAACAGATTGAAAAACTGTCACTGTGGTCTCACATTATAATTCAAAGCAGTTAAAAAATGAAATTAGCACAAAATAACCACAGACAAAATATGGTAATTAATGTCAATTACCCTGGTTGCTATAGAAACATGACTGAAACAAGCAGAAGTTACAGATAAGTTCAAGGTGATCCACAAATGTAAGTGGCTGGCATGGTCTTTTTTCACTAGCTGATTAGGACTTTAGCTCTTCTGGCTGACAACCAGTTATCGATGGAATTTAATCCATTTAATAATCCCATAATCACTTTAATCCAGTTGGCTCAAAGTATTTTGCAACTGGTTGCTCTAACTGATTAACAACTGTCTTTTAAGAAATAAATAAAAGCTATCTGTGCACTGCATATGCAGCAGCGTTTAGCAAAGAACTGGTTTCTGCAAAGCATGATTGGATGTGTAGCAAAATCTCTGTAAATTATAAATGCATAACCGTAGGGCACAAAGGGCTTTTAAGAGTTTTTTATTTCATTAACAGGCACCAATATCTCTTCCGCTTTTGCAAAATATAACTGGGAGCATGCAAGGGAAACTTGTTAAATGATACCCCCTCTACCAGGTACCTTCAGATGCAAATGTGCAGTGAGGGCATCAGTTTGAGTGAACAGTGAACTCGGATGACTCAAGGTGCTTTGGAGGTCAAGGACATGCAAGACATTGACTTTGTTCCTGATCTGCCCCTATTTTACTAGGAGATGCTGAACTGGTTGACCAATAATTTTGTGGCAAATGTTTGAAGAAGTGTTTTCTTCTGGAATTTCTTCTTTTTTTTTCTTGGAACAACACTCAGCTATTTGCAAGATCTGTTGTAAACTATAAATTCCTCTCCCCCAGCCCAGCACTATTTCTGGAAGTTTCATTTCAAACACAATTTATGGCTCAGATGAAAAACAAAGATGTTTTTAAATAATTCTATTTTTGTATGGCATTTCACCATGCGTTAGCAGTACCAAAAGAAGGGGCAACACGTAATGGGACATCTCAGGTTTATTGAGGTATCATTTCCCAATGGAAAACAGTTTAGATGAAAATATATGTCCTGGGTTCAGCTGGGATAGAGTTAATTTTTTTTTTACAGGAACCTGGGAGGTGGGGGGCATAGCCGGGGCAGCTGACCTGAACTGGCCAAGGAGCTATTCCATACCATGTGACATCATGCTCAGTATATAAAGGGGGAGCGGGCCGGGGGGTGGGCTCTTCTTTTCGGTGGGGGAAGTGGCAGAGCGTCGGGTCCCGGGTGGTGAGCAGTTGCACTGTACATCACTCTTTTTGTATACTTTTTCATTAGTACCGTTGTTGTTGTTGCAATTTCTTTGTGTTGTTCCAGTAAACTGCCTTTATCTCAACCCTCGAGGTTCCAGGTTTGGTTTTTTTTTTCTCTCCTCCGTTTTCCCCCCATCCCACCGGAGGGGGGCGGGAGGAGTGAGCGAGCGGCCGCGTGGTCCTTTGTTACCGGCTGGGCTGAAACCACGACAGTCCTTTTTGGCGCCCAACGTGGGGCACGAAGGGTTGAGATAACGACAGATCTGGCCAGAGCGTGTTGAAACAAATTTGTCATACGCATTTCTTATACTAGATAAATAGATGTTAGTCACAATGTTGATTCAGCTGTTTACATGGTGGCGTTTTGTAAGTTCTTATATGCTTTATGTATTGCCTGTAGTTGCGTATCTCATCTCTGGGAGAGTGATTGGGATTATCATTTTGCTGTACTGGGCAATGTCGACTTGTGAAATGATTACATCACTGGTCATGAGGTTAAGCTGTTATCTGTATGAGGCAGTGATATCATTTCCAGACTTTGGGCACCTTCTGTCGGATTTTATTGGTAATTACACCCAACCCATGGGGAAGTCAGGGGGGGATACTTCCCCCCATCCGTTCCCCTCCCTTTTCTCTTTCCAACTAATTACAACAGTTTTCGAGAATTTTGAATATCCTTGGGATGCGCAAGCCTGTGTGCTGTTAGTGCTATGCCTCCTGACTATGTTTCAGGTCTTGTCTAGGGCTACAAAGAGGCTCTTTAAGAGTACCACCCAGAGATCTGTCCCAAAGCTGGATATTTATGGGTGGCACGGCGTGTGGGAGGATGTGGGCAGGTATCTAGAGAACTTCTCACCTCCAGTGACTTGGAAGTTCACTCCCGAACAACTGCAGAACCCTCATGAAGTGATAGAATTTTTGAAAGGAAAATGCTGTGGCTATCCCAGAGACACACAACTCACTACACTGTGCTGGGCCCTGGCCGGTATCTACCAAACCCTGCTTGATACTATGCAGCACCCCCAGGGGGAAAAGGGGGAAAAGATGGAAAACAAGACAACATGCACCGTGGCTGCCCCAACCCCGACAACATGCACCGTGGCTGCCCCAACCCCGACAACATGCACCGTGGCCGCCCCTACCACGACAACAGGCACCATGGCTGCCCCTACCCCGGTGACAGATACTGCCACTAAACCAGAGAACCAACCTGTGCCAGTATCAGTTGCCCCTGTACAGAAAAAGAAACACACAAAGAAATCAGTTCGCTCAGTGAGAGATGAAGATGAACCAGGGTCATCGCGAGAACAGGAGGAAGAGGCAGAACCTGAAATAATTACCCGATCTCTATCCCTGAGTGAGTTGCGTGACATGCGAAAAGATTTTAGCCGCCACCCAGGTGAGCACATTGTTACCTGGCTGCTCCGATGCTGGGATAATGGGGCTAGTAGTGTGGAATTAGAGGGTAAGGAAGCCAAGCAGTTGGGATCTCTGTCTAGAGAAGGGGGTATCGACAAGGCGATTGGGAGAAAAACACAAGTCCTCAGCCTCTGGAGGCGACTTCTGTTAGGTGTAAAGGAAAGATACCCTTTCAGGGATGAAGTTACATGTCACCAAGGCAAGTGGACCACCATGGAGAGAGGTATCCAGTACCTGAGGGAATTAGCCGTGCTGGAGGTGATTTATAATGATCCAGAAAATGCGCAGTCACCCACAGATCCAGATGAAGTCCAATGCACACAACCGATGTGGCGGAAGTTTCTACGAAGTGCACCACCAACCTATGCCAACTCATTGGCAGTAATGTCCTGGAAAGAAGGCTATGGACAAACGGTGGATGAATTGGCTGTCCAACTCCGGCAATATGAAGGAAGTCTCTCTTCCTCCCTACGGGCCTGTGTCTCAGCTGTAGAGGAATTGTCCCGAGAGTTCCAGCAATTCAAAGTAGATATGTCCTCCTCCTCACCTGTACAGGCCCGCATTGCAGTTATTGGGAGTAAGCGTTCCTCTGCCCAAGAGAGAGGAGAGAGAAAGTACACACGACGGGCTAACCTGTGGTTTTACCTGCGTGACCATGGAGAGGACATGAGGAAGTGGGATGGAAAACCTACCTCAGTCTTGGATTCACGGGTACGGGAGTTGCGAGAAAAAGCAACCAGAAAAGAAGATTCTTCTTGGAAAACTGCTGCTCCAGTTTCCCGTGAGCAGTCCCCCGGGCGCAGTAGATGGGCCGATCTCATTTCTGATCCTCTTGAAGGGACTTCTGATTCACATGTGCAAAAAGTGGGTAACAGATATTCTAACCAGGATTAGAGGGGCCCTGCCTCCAGCCAGGTGGAGGAGAGGGACAACCGAGTCTACTGGACAGTGTGGATTCGATGGCCTGGCACGTCAGACCCACAGGAATATAAGGCTCTAGTAGACACTGGTGCACAATGTACCCTAATGCCATCAAGTTATAAAGGGGCAGAACCCATCTGTATCTCTGGTGTGACAGGGGGATCCCAAGAGCTAACCGTATTGGAAGCCGAAATGAGTCTAACCGGGAATGAGTGGCATAAACACCCCATTGCAACTGGCCCAGAGGCCCCGTGCATCCTTGGTATAGATTATCTCAGAAGGGGGTATTTCAAGGACCCAAAAGGGTACCGTTGGGCCTTTGGTATAGCTGCATTGGAGACGGAGGAGATTGAACAGCTGTCTACCCTGCCTGGTCTCTCCCAGGACCCTTCGGTTGTGGGGTTGCTGAAGGTTGAAGAACAACAGGTGCCAATTGCTACCACGACGGTGCACCGGCGGCAATATCGCACCAACCGAGACTCCCTGATCCCCATCCATAAGCTGATTTGCCAATTGGAGAGCCAAGGAGTGATCAGCAAGACTCACTCACCCTTTAATAGTCCCATATGGCCCGTGCGGAAATCTAATGGGGATTGGAGACTAACAGTAGATTATCGTGGGCTGAATGAAGTCACGCCACCGCTGAGCGCTGCTGTGCCAGATATGTTAGAGCTTCAATATGAACTGGAATCAAAGACAGCTAAGTGGTATGCCACAATTGACATTGCTAATGCATTTTTCTCCATTCCTTTGGCAGCGGAGTGCAGGCCACAGTTTGCTTTCACTTGGAGGGGTGTCCAGTACACCTGGAATCGACTGCCCCAGGGGTGGAAACACAGCCCCACTATTTGCCATGGACTGATCCAGACTGCACTAGAAAAAGGTGAAGCTCCAGAGCACCTGCAATATATTGATGACATCATCATATGGGGCAGCACGGCAGAAGAAGTTTTTGAGAAAGGGAAGAAAATAATCCAAATCCTTTTGAAGGCTGGCTTTGCCATAAAAGAAAGTAAGGTCAAGGGACCTGCGCAGGAAATCCAGTTCTTAGGAGTAAAATGGCAAGACGGGCGTCGTCAGATCCCTGCGGACGTGATCAACAAAATAGCAGCTATGTCCTCACCGACTAATAAAAAGGAAACACAGGCTTTCTTAGGTGTTGTGGGCTTTTGGAGAATGCATATTCCAAATTACAGTCAAATTGTAAGTCCTCTCTACCAAGTTACCCGGAAGAAGAACGATTTTAAATGGGGGCCTGAGCAACGACAAGCCTTTGAACAAATTAAGCGGGAGATTGTTCATGCAGTAGCTCTTGGGCCAGTCCGGACAGGACCAGATGTTAAAAATGTGCTCTACACTGCAGCTGGGGAGAATGGCCCTACCTGGAGCCTTTGGCAGAAAGCACCTGGAGAGACCCGAGGCCGACCCCTGGGGTTTTGGAGTCGGGGATATCGAGGATCCGAGGCTCGCTATACTCCAACTGAAAAAGAGATATTGGCAGCATATGAAGGAGTTCGAGCCGCTTCAGAAGTGGTTGGTACTGAAACACAGCTCTTCTTAGCACCCCGACTGCCAGTGCTGGGCTGGATGTTCAAAGGGAAAGTTTCCTCTACACATCACGCGACTGATGCCACGTGGAGTAAGTGGATTGCACTGATCACACAACGGGCTCGCATAGGAAACCCCAGTCGCCCAGGAATTTTAGAAGTGATCACGGACTGGCCAGAAGACAAAGACTTTGGAATGTTGCCAGAGGAGGAGGTGACACGGGCTGAAGAGGCCCCGCTGTATAATAAACTGCCAGAAAATGAGAGGCAATATGCCCTGTTCACTGATGGGTCCTGTCGCATCGTGGGAAAACATCGGAGGTGGAAGGCTGCTGTATGGAGTCCTACACGACTAGTTGCAGAAACTGCTGAAGGAGAAGGTGAATCGAGTCAGTTTGCGGAGGTGAAAGCCATCCAGCTAGCATTAGATATTGCTGAAAGAGAAAAGTGGCCAGTGCTCTATCTCTATACTGACTCATGGATGGTGGCAAATGCCCTATGGGGGTGGCTACAGCAATGGAAGAAGGGCAACTGGCAACGCAGAGGTAAACCCATCTGGGCTGCCGCACTGTGGCAAGATATCGCTGTTCGGATAGAGAAGCTAGTGGTAAAAGTACGTCATGTAGATGCTCATGTACCCAGGAGTCGGGCCACTGAAGAACATCAAAACAATCAGCAGGCAGATCAGGCCGCCAAGATTGAAGTGTCTCAGGTGGACCTGGACTGGCAACGTAGGGGTGAGCTATTTATGGCTCGGTGGGCCCACGATACCTCAGGCCATCAGGGGAGAGATGCAACATATAGATGGGCTCGAGATCGAGGGGTGGACTTGACCATGGACACTATCGCACAGGTCATCCACGAATGTGAAACATGTGCCGCAATTAAGCAAGCCAAGCGGCAAAAACCCCTGTCGCATGGGGGGCGATGGCTGAAATATAAACAGTGGGAGGCCTGGCAGATTGACTATATCACACTCCCACGAACACGCCAAGGCAAGTGCCATGTGCTTACAATGGTGGAAGCAACCACTGGATGGCTGGAAACATACCCTGTGTCCCATGCCACTGCCCAGAACACTATTCTGGGCCTTGAAGAGAAAATTTTATGGCAACACGGCACCCCAGAAAGAATCGAGTCGGACAACGGGACTCACTTCCGAAACAACCTCGTAGATACCTGGGCCAAAGAACACGGCATTGAGTGGGTATATCACATCCCTTATCACGCACCGGCCTCCGGAAAAATCGAACGATACAACGGACTGCTGAAAACTACATTGAGAGCGATGGGGGGTGGGACTTTCAAACATTGGGATACACATTTAACAAAAGCCACCTGGTTAGTTAATACTAGAGGATCCGCCAATCGGGCTGGCCCCGCCCAACCAAGACTTCCACATACTGTAGAAGGCGATAAAGTCCCTGTAGTGCGCATGAGGAGTATGTTAGGAAAGACAGTCTGGGTTAGTCCTCCCTCAAGCAGAGGCAAACCCATTCAAGGGGTTGTTTTTGCTCAGGGACCTGGGTACACCTGGTGGGTGATGCAGAAGGATGGGGAAGTTCGATGTGTACCTCAGGGAGATTTGATTTTGGGAGAGAATAGCCAGTGAATTGGGCTGTATGATACCTAACTGCTAAATACCCTGCCAATGCATGTCATTGTATCTATAGTGTCTATATGCCATATCAAGGGTATTACTGTAAGAATTACCCAAATGACTGCGGGATGGACTTTGAAACTAAGCCAAGTACAACAGCGACAGAACTTGAACTGACACCCAGCAATTTCCTCAAGATCAACATCCTCGACCTGCAGAACAAGGGCGTGAGTTGCACCAAATGTACTAGCCACAAGTTCCAGAGGCAGCATACAACAACCCACCATCTCACACCATCTCTCTTATCCTGAAGAACTGTTACAACAGATGGAGCCCCAAAGTCATGGACTAAATAAAATCAATGGACACATTAGAGGAATAGCCCATACGCTAAAGGAATACCATTCGCGTGTGTGTGCGGGGGGACGATGGGGACGGACGCAAGTCCATATACTTATATGTATAAGACAAGGAAGTGGTAGTGGTCGATTGGAAAATGTAAGATCTGGGCATGATGTAGATGGTATAGAATAAGGGGTGGATAATGTCCTGGGTTCAGCTGGGATAGAGTTAATTTTTTTTTTACAGGAACCTGGGAGGTGGGGGGCATAGCCGGGGCAGCTGACCTGAACTGGCCAAGGAGCTATTCCATACCATGTGACATCATGCTCAGTATATAAAGGGGGAGCGGGCCGGGGGGTGGGCTCTTCTTTTCGGTGGGGGAAGTGGCAGAGCGTCGGGTCCCGGGTGGTGAGCAGTTGCACTGTACATCACTCTTTTTGTATACTTTTTCATTAGTACCGTTGTTGTTGTTGCAATTTCTTTGTGTTGTTCCAGTAAACTGCCTTTATCTCAACCCTCGAGGTTCCAGGTTTGGTTTTTTTTTTCTCTCCTCCGTTTTCCCCCCATCCCACCGGAGGGGGGCGGGAGGAGTGAGCGAGCGGCCGCGTGGCCCTTTGTTACCGGCTGGGCTGAAACCACGACAATATACTGACCAGGTCTGTAATGACATACTTCGTCAAGCACTTTGAAATCTACTAGTGAAAAAGAGCATTTTTTACAAGATCAGTATTAATTATTATAATGATTATTTGGTTGCTTAGTTCCTGGACATTTTTGTGGTCCTCTTAACTCAGGATGTATTGTGTTGTGATTTATGAGACTCAGGATCAGTTATAAATACTGTCTAGCCGGTGATCCTTCTACGTCTGTATAACGCTCAGGAGCTCAGAAGTAGCACGCCTAAGAGTTTTGATTAACTACCCTTTGGCAGTTTGTGAGGCTGAACTTGTTAAAAGTTTTAAAGAAAAGGATTTCAAATAGATTTTTCCAGATTTGGGCTCTACCTCATCATTTGAACTTGCCTAAGACAACTGGCATGAAGGGCAGTACAGAAGGATAGCTGGTTGGATTGGATTTGCCAGCTGAGATCTCCTCAGCCGTCACCTGTAGCACCTGGGAAGAGTAATCAGCTTGGGGCACATTTCCTCGCTTATTTGAGGTGTGTTCACAGACCACAGAAATCTTTTAGCCGTCCCATACCAAGGGGAGCTTTTGTCTGCCAACACTTCTCTCAGCTGACAGTCAAAAGGAAATTAAATACTGGCTGAATTCGTAGCGCCCCACAGGAACAAACTGGGGGACTGTCTCTGCTTATTGGACTCAACTCCACAAGTTACACAGCCTCTCTCAGGCTAGAACAAATAGAAGATAATAAAGACAACACAGATCGATGACTGACTTGTGTTTACAGCTGTAGGGAGTTTTCGTATTTCATTAAGTTTCCAGCTGAAGTTTTGGTTGAGTCAAACTTATGATGTGAATGACTGAAGAGAGGGTTTCATCTCTGGATGGAAACAGGTATTTGGAAACTGGACCCAAGACCCTAGTGATCCTGGGCTCACTCTTCAAGTGAGGCAGAGTTCATCTCTACTTTCAAAAGAAAGTCTTCATAAGCTGTAGGGTTTGGCATGAGCTGGTCTAGAAACAGGATAAGAGAGTGTCCATAGGCAAAATAGAAAAATAGTATGGAAGAAATTTATTTCTGTCAAATTGAAGTAGCATACAATTTGAGGTTTTGGGGGATTTTTTTTGTGCAGGGATGGGGAGAGAAAGGGTTAATGAAACTAACCATTTTTCGGGGTGGAAAAGCAGAAAACAAACCCTGAATTGCAAATGTTTTGGATTAACTGAGAGCATTTAATCAAACCTAAAAATTGTAGTGTGTTTTTCAGTGCTTCATTATTTAAGCCTTTTTTAAACTTTGTAAAATCTGTGCCAGTTTTATTTTTAGGAGTCCAAGAAAAAAATAAGCATTTTTGAAAAAACAAAACTTTTTTTATATTTTTCTACTTCTACAGCAAAAATGTTTGCCAAATTAAAAAAAAAACAAACCATGTGAATAGCTTCCTCCTGGAGCTCCATTTTTCTACAAAATTTCTACTTCAATAAATTAACCCAATTATTGAAAAAAAGCCTATGCATAAAAAGGGAGTTTGAGTCAAACTTAACTTTGTGCTGTCGCTTTTTTGCGTCCATTGCTATTCACAGCAAATCACAACGAAAGAGCTACAAATTTATTTTCCCATGTAATACATGGTTGAATGGGAGTAAATGCCCTTCACCACTGATGAAGCTCTCTTCCATATCTCTCTTCACGTAGTTAAGACTTATCTATAGTTTGTGTTAGTTCCTGCAAATCAAAAGCGATGGATTTTCCTCTGTTCTACTTGTAATGAACAATTTCTGTTTCTCCTTCCGGGGAATTATGTAGTAGAATTAATGGGGCTGTAAGTCCATAAAGTAGAGTACATTTTTGAAGTGGGTTACTTGCACCTTGGTTAGTATCACATGTTATTTTATAGATGCAATGAAGGGAGAAAAAACTCCCAGCCAATGCTTAGAGCACTTTCAGGCTATTGTTGAGACTTGCTTAAGATGGTGTTTTATTCAACGTATTTGCAAAATAATGAAAAATAAAGAGAAACAGTTTTACATACTACTTAATACAGGTATGGAAAGAAAAGGGCTTGCTTTCAGTGGACTTTATATGAAGAGTGGAAGGAAAGGTTAGCCAGAGAAGGAAAGGATGAATACCTGAGTGTGGAGATAGGAATGGCTAAGACGGAAATGAACTTAAGGAACCACCAGAGCATCATTTATGGAAGTGAAGGGAGAGGGCAAGCAATTTGGCAATAGCCTATTCTGGAAAAGCAACAAAGGTTTTGAAGAAAATATTTTTCCTCCTGTGAAGGAGGAAGAAATTCCCATATGGGCTGCGTCATGAGGACAATGATTGCCACAGTGGCCACAGTTGAGACTGCAGAAAGGGATAGGCAACTAACTGGCTGAACAACTCAAACACTGTGCAACACAACTCAAACACTGTGCAGGTCTCTGGGTTTCCAAGCCTTGTCTGAGAATTTGTGGTGAAGCCAAAGACTGTGCTTGCAGGTTTATGCCAGCACCCAGAAGCAGCAAGAAATTTTCTTCCTTTGTGCACTCCTGTGTCTGATTAAAATACCTGGTAAGGAGCATTTAGTTTTTTAATTCCTAAGCTATCACCTCTGAATTAAGTTTGGAAAAGCATCTGGCCACTGTAACACTCCATAAACAAGTCCTGATTCAGATATGGGCAAACCATACTCACTTTGTGTGTCTCTACGGCTAATAGAGGCAAATCTTTGGGCATGGCTTTCTCTTGATCTGGGTAAGCACTTGGCAATTCCAGCTGAGGACGTATTTCTTGGGACTGCAGAAGTAGTCTTGATATCCTAAGTGAGTCCTAGGACTTCCAGATATTTGGCTACCTTAGGAAATATCAATGAAAGGGAAGCAAAGGAGCACAAAAGAAGTCCTTGTTTTGAACTCCCAGTGAAGTTTGATCTCTGTCCAGTTCATTTTGGGTGAATGTTCTGGTTAGTTCTTAACTGATCTTTCCCAGTTGCCACTATTCCTGAGACAACCTGGGTGGGATATGAGTGCTTGGAGTCCTGCAGACCTGCTGTGTCACCCTCACTACTGCTGCTACCTGTACTGTCCAGAAGATATGAGTTTGTGCTGCACTCACATCATGGGACTGATGCACAAATATACTCTTCACTGCTTTAACAGGATTTTCTGATATGTCATTATCCATTTGGCTGATTTTCCCTTCTGCAGCTGATAGTAGTTTTTATACAAAGATTATAGAGTGAGTTTTCCTAGTCAGGAAGATGAGATTGTTCTGTAGTTGGGTCACATTTGTTTGATCCTCATTAATTCCTCTCCCCAGAAACAGTGACATCCTAGTGAAGAAAGACTGGAAACCTCACAGGCATAACTTTCCAGAGAGTTTGTATTCTGCTTGCCAGCACTTACCAATGCCCAGAAACAAGTTTTGCATGAGGAAAGCACAAGGCAGCAACTATTTGCCCATGCAATTACTGTGATTGTCTACACAAATCAAGTGGGTTTGTATGCAAATGGCCAGTAAGCATCTAGTGGATGAAATGGCTTGAATTTCAATTTGCAATGAATAGTCGCATATGCAAACACATGTAAAAATGTGTATGTGTATTAATATCTGACAAATCATCAACCTCCCTTTCAAACAGTTTTTTGGCTTGTGTCAGTTAAAAACTCTTCGGTGTGCCATATGTAACCCCTTGCAAGTGAATAGTGGCTCTTCCAAAAGCAATGATTACTGTTAACTACCAGTCACTATAATGCTTCCACATACGCTAGGAAGCTTATTCCCAATAATTAGTAATTAGCAGTAACTATTTTATGGAGCAGAAAAGAGTTGATTACATTTGTTTTATCAGCTGGTATAATAATAGAAAAAAGCTTGTTTCAGAGAGGGGAGAAAAAGGGACGATTTCAGAAAGTTGGCTCTCACTTGCCAGCCGTCCATCAGTGAAACAAGAGCTTCAGGGATCAGGAATTATTGATTTTAAGGGAATTAACTCTCAGCTACAGATAGTTCAGTTTCAGGGCATCATTTGTAAGCTGAGCTGTAGCCATAAACCAGCTGGCACAGGGGGCCTGATCCAGAACTCCCTCAAACGATTTGGACAGCAATGTCAGGGACATCTTTGGGTTAACAAGTCCCCAGCTTGAGAGGAGTCTCAGTTCTCAGAGCACCTGGCACCAGGGAGAAACCCATTTACAGACAATTTCTTCAAGACAGAAGAAAAGTGGTTTCTGAAATGAGGAACAGGTTTCTTCCATGAAAGTGAGCTGTGAGGATTGTACCTGGCACACATCAATTCCTGCACAGCCTCTAGTGCCTTTTGAGCTAGCCGAGAAAGTACAACCAGGTAAACATAGTCTCTGCTGACACCAGACTCCCTTCTAATGCTCACCAAGTTAATTAATTTTTGCTCAATTTGATTTGACATTCAGATCAGTGATATGTTTATCCTTCTAATGGGCACTTCTCCCTATTCCTGGCTTCCTCTGAAAGCTTTAACAAATGACAGGGACTTTTTGGGGTGGGTAATGAGCCTTTAATTTTGTACTTATTTATTCATTAAACATCAGTAGTATCTGGAAAACAACAAATTGAAAGACTGTCAGTGTATTTAGTCTCTGTTCTTTAAAAAAAAATCTTTTACAGCCACAGGTCTATTACTGCCTTTGTGCAAGTTAGACCTAAGATATCTCAAGGATTACATTTGTTACTCTGCAACTAAGGCATATATCATCATAATGAGTCATATTGCTCTGAAAACCTCTGTGGCCTACTCAGTCCTTGGGCTTTCTATGGGGACTTCAAACAATTATGCCGAGCAGCACTAGCTCTAAATGTCTTTGTGCAGACCTGAAATGAAACTCATTTCCCATTTTTGATTGGTGCCTGCACGTTTCTGTTACCAGGATCCCATGCTACATGCAAAGCTTGGACAAGGGGCTCTGGTTTCCACTCGAATCCTATGGAGTTCCCCATAGTATCAGTGCAGAAATGGATGTGGTTATTGATATAAAGCAGGACTGTGAGATGGAAGAGACAGAATGATTTAGCAATGGAGGTTGAGATGACAGAAAAAAATGAAGAAGATGGCAAATGAGAGAGAAGTAAGACAATGAAAGACACAGGAGAGAAAAGAGGGGAAGAGCTTGGTAGAAGGGATTAAGGAAATAGAGACCAGAGCCAACCCTCAAAAGCACCTTGTTCTGGTGACCATCAGGACAGGACATTAGACAGGATGAGCCACTGCTAAGATCTAGTTGGACAATTCCTATGAACTGCAGGCAGGCAGCAACAGCTATCCCACAACTATAATTTTAGATCTGGTGATGTTAGCAAAAGTTGACAGACAGCTGGCTACCAGGCAGAGACATTCAGCAAGAAAGCTGACTGGGTAGTTATATTTTTTCCCCACAGATAATTTTTCACAAATAATACTGAACTGTTCCATTTCCTTGGAAAAACTTATTCTGTCCTATATATGGGGAGGACTTAAAGGAACTCTATTTTATTATATTAAACTGTTCTGTCCTAGAGCGCTAATTCTGCTTTCCCTACCCAGGGTATGCCTTGTGCTCCCAGCTCAGCTGGGTTAGTGTTGCAAAGGGCTCGGAGCAGGGGCTCCAAAAGTGACAGGCTGAACAAAGGCCGCCAGCACAAGCTCCCACTTCATCCTCCTGCTCCTGATAAAGCGATAATTGCATTTGCTCAAGCGTTATCCAATGCTGCTTGTGATGATGTCTCTTCTGCATATTGCTAGTAACACAAGACTGGTAAGGTCCTCTTCCAGGGTGGACTCTAACAATGTGGGATCTGAGTCGGGGAGCATTAGGGCTGGGCAGGTTTTCACTTTCTGCTTGGATGATTTTGTTAGGCTTGAGTCTGGACGTGTAATGACTGAACATCTTTGTGCACCAGCCCACAGTTCTGCCTCTGACTGAGGCACCTTGCTCCTGGGAACGAGCACCTGATTCAGCTGTGTGTCTCTGCCCTGCTCTTCACTGTCCCCTTCCTGGTTTTGTTTATTCAGAAGCGCTTTGTAAACCCCCCTGATTTCTTGGTCTTCTCCTTTCTCTTTCCTTTCCTCCTTTCATTTTAGCCCTTTTCTATTATTTCCCTTACTCTCTTTTATTTTCTTCTTACTCATTGGCTCCTCTATTTCCTGAGTCCTACATCCTACTTGCAAGACACATTGCAAGAAGGACCTTGGGAGAGCACCGTCTCTCAGGACTTTCCTACAGCTTCCCAATACACTGGGTCTTCTGCAGGTCCCAGAAAAAAAGGGCTTGGTGGGGGTCCCCCTTTCACACTACCGTCCTAGTTGCCGTGAATACTTGCAGACGGCAACTTTGCAGTTCCTCCTACCTCCTTTCACTTCTTCTCTCTCTTTCTTTTTACTCTTGCTCTTCCTGTTTTTTCACAGTTGCACACATGGTAGCCAGCAGAAGTGGGAACTGCTGGAGAGGCAGCAGGAGTGCAAAATTACTGGCACAGGTGAACAAACAAGTGAGTAGAGATGAAATTGAAAGAGAAGCAGGGCTGAGTCTCCTGGAGACATGCAGAGGTCCCAAACCAGCTCTTCCAGCACTACAGTCTGATGTTCTGCACATGGCAAAGGTAAATCGCAGGGCCCCGTTCACTCCCAGCCTCCTTTATTCTTGCATTTCAAAGCACCTTCATTTTCCCAACTTTACTAGGCATTCCCCCACCATCATCAGCAGAAGTGGTTTCCTGCCTAATTTTTTCAACAATATTGCACTTTCAATGCTCTGTGTGCACATGTGTAAGAGTGTGTGTGCATGTGTGTGTGCACACACAGGTCTGACCCAAAGGGTTGATGCGCTTTCTGCTTTGTGTCCGTTGAAACACTTTCCTACTGTGTAGCACAGCTTTTGGAGCATTCTCAGCTAATCAGCTGATATACACTTCTGGTCTTAACCCTATAATTTTACCTAGTGGGTGGTTCAGGCATTGGCTGACAGTAATGGGAAGGAACATAACGTTGTGATTGTTTATTGTTCTGCAGAATGTCACAATTTACCTTTGGATGTGGGTCTGTGGGTACATTTTGTTCCCAATTTCTGTGGTGTGGTTCCTAGGGTCCATGACCATGATGCTTTTCATTCCCTGTACAGCATTTCCAAAGCAGAGTTGTTTTTGTTGGCTATTTTTGCTATTTTTATCTGCTGGACAGTGTATGTAGCCTTTTTTCTTTGGAATACTTGTGATCCACTAAATACTTGGAGATTAACCGAGGACCTCTCAAGACTTGGAAAAGACACCGAAAGAAAATTTCTTAAAAGCTGGGAGAAGCTGGAGGTTTTTTCTCTGAAATTTCAGAACCCAACATTGAGCAGCGAGGGTGTGTTGCTGGACTTTTCCAATACCGGCACCTGCAGCTGTTGCAGCCCCAGGTACACCAGCAAAAGGCCACCTCAAGTGCTGGTGGGTCATGGTGATCCTTGGCCCTGGATGGTATTTAGTTCTGTCTTTACCACCCTTGTAGCACCTGATCCTTGTGTCTTGCTGCCCTCTTGCTGTTTCAATCCAGCTGGGGACAGCACTGCCTGATTTACCATTTGTTCATCAACAACAAATTCCTTTTTTAGTTTAAAAGCCTGATTGTTTACTGCAGCATTTCACAATTTCCCTCATAATCGGGTTGCCTAGAAATTAGGCTGTGCATGCATAGCAGGAAGCCAAATGCATCTGCCCTGCTGTTACTACAAGAGCCCACCCACACAGCAGATAAGAGTCCCAACACATGTTCTGATGGGAAATAAATCCAGAAGATTTATCAAGAAGGGTACATGGGGAGAGGGCTAAAGGCAAAGTCACTTGTAGAAGGAGAGGGTCTGTGGGTCCTTTTGGCCAAGCAGATCTGGCAGGTGAATGACAGTCGGTTTAGGGCTGTGTCCGCACACCGCAGCTTCCCTGTGGTCCCCCACACAGAGCAGCCCTGATCTGAGCATATGAGTAGTTGTTCCCTTGGGAGTTAATATCAATGCAAAATTCATGATGGCAGCTAGCTAGGAAATATTGACTTTTACAGCCCAGGCACTCTAGGCCTTTTACTGGGTAATAACTAGCTGCTAACCTCCAGTGATGCCTGTTTGCTGGCTGTCTTGGCCTCTCAGCTCCCAGCGCCTCACTCACACTCTGACTTCATTTTGCTTTTGCAGCCTTTTGGCAGGATGCAGCAGGCCATGCAATGAGCACAGGCAACGATGACCTGCCTTCAGCCTCACCATGAGCCTCACCACCCCATCTGGCCAGGTAACCGGCTTCTGGCCACATAACTGGCTTCTTCCTGCAGTCTGGGTCTCTGTGAAAGATTTCGTGAGGCCAGCAGCAGTGGGCAGGCCAGGCTGTAGGGTAAAGACACCACTGAGTTTCATGCTGACCTTTGCTTACGCAAGAAAACAAGCAGGAGTCTTCTTGCCCCGTGTTATTTCCAGACCATGTTGCACCATCATAACTGGTTCCTTTAGCATAGTGTGGGAAAACTCCTTCAAACACTGTGTTCAGCTCTTCAATGGCTTTGTCCCTGCTGCCTTCTTGCTGCTTCTCCCTGCTCTTCTCCCACACACATGGAGAGCTCCTTCAGTTGATGTCCAAGCACTGAAGTCTTCTCCATCACTCCCAAGGGACACCTCTTGGGCTGCACAATCTGACTTCTCATCAAGCACGGTATGTGTCTGTGTTTTGGTGGCAGCTCCTCCAGCCTTGGCAGTCTCTTTCTGTGCAGAAACTCAATTCCTTTGGGAGCCTTTTGGTGAAAAACCCTGCTCCATCCTCCATGCTCAGCCCACACAACACAGGACACAACCTTCCAGTGCATCAGATGATACCTCCTCCTGCAAGTACCACAGTGCCATGCGAGCTGCCTAAGTAAGCATCAGGAAAGCACATCTATGCTCACCCAGTGTGGCACAAAGTAATAAAGGGGGGAAAAAGATGCAGTCTGAATATTATGCCTGAATATTCTATTATTACTATATCAGTGTGTCAAAATTGAAAGCAATGTAAGATTTCTCAAGAGGGGCCATCCATAATGCATTGCAGAGCTGTGTGTAGGTGGTTTATGAAATGTATTTTATTCAAACCAGTATATACAACACTAACATTATTGAAAGAAATTGAAGGCCCAGTCTTCTCTCCTTAAAATATTCATCATTCATGTTATAGTTCTTTAACAAAAACTAAAGCCAAATGCATATTCAATTTTTTTTTTTCCATTCAGACTTACCTGCTATTCATCTCTGGTGTCCAATGGAGACGAAATGTCCTCTTATTATTCCTGTATTAGCTTCTGACAGTTCAATTTCTCTGAGTGCTGTGTTTGAGACAACCCTTAACAAATAGTCACATAGGTAATTGCTTTGATCCAAATTTCTTGCCAAATCTTTTAGATCTGATGTAGATCACAGGCAGTAGGACGTTGACACATTCTGATTTAGCCCTGGCAGCTGTCTCTCTGAGGCTTTTTCTTCTGATAAATATTATTACAATAGCTTTCAACGTATGCACAGTTTCATTCTCTCCTTCCAAATAAGACCTTGCAAAGGTATTGTGCCAGAAATGCTCCACAACCTTGTTTCTGTCTTCATTTTGCATTCACAGAAATTATAAGGGTATCCAGTGGTTTAAAATTGCTATTTCATTTCAGGTGACTTCTTGGAAGAGAGATCATCTCACCAGTTCATGGACCTTACCTCCACCCTGAACATCTAATCACGGCTGTTCAAAATACGTTGTAAGATGACTTAATCTCCCACCACTTTAAGCCTATCGTTTACAGCATGCTTTTCCTGATGAGATTTAAGGCACTCATTTGACAAAGTTCCCTCTTGGAAATATGTTTCTTGCTTTACCTGATTTTTGCCTCTCAAGCATATTTCTGCCCAAACTTCTTCACTAATTATTTCTGTTAAGAGCAGCAGTTTGAGGTGCTTGGCAAGATCATGAGTCTCCTGGGCAAAGCACAGTGTATTCAGACAGGAGAAGCTCTGCCTTTCACCAGTTTGCAGCCTGAAAAAGATAAAGAGTTTCAACAGGAGAGAAAGGGAACTTCACAATTTTAGAGGGGAAACTGAGGAAGGGATAGATTAGGGACCACGATTCTCAAATCATATTTAGAAGTCTAAGCTGTCTAATTATTTTTTTAGATGGTATCTAAATTATTTTCAGTATCTAGGACTCTGATGGGCCAGTTTTCCCAGCAAGCTTGTAGGAGAGGTGCAGAGTGACACAGCTAGTCCTCAATTTTAATCACAGGCTCATTAACCCTGCCGCAGACTGCCATAATTTTGCTTTGTCCCCCTCAGTGGGATTTTGTGTTCCAGAAGATTTTGCCTGTGATGAGTTATTATTGATTTTTCCAGGCTGTCATTAATCTTTCAAGCACTTCTAAAATAAAAAAATCCTCTGGATTATAAACACATGTCTGTACCTTTGTACCACTGAAATCCGAGCTGAAAATGCTCTGTCTCCTACCTGACCCCTCTCCCTCACCTTTCCCTTTGCTAGCTGTACTTACATCTATCAAACAAATGCTACAAACCTTCTGGCAGCAAGAGCTTAATAACAGGGTCTCCAAACAAACAGAAAGAAAAAAAGAGACACACTCCTGACCTGCCATAGCTCCCATTAGCCCATCCCTGGGTTTTGCATGGGAGTGGGGATCCACTGTGCCAAACTGAAAATGTCTTTAGTTCTAATGGTAAATTATAGGGAGCTGGGTAAGATGAAGAAAAAACACTTTTCCACTGGGAACAATACTTATATAGAAGTAGCACTTACTCTTGGTCTCTGCAGAGAACAGCTAGTTCATGCCACAGAGCATGAATGAGGAAGACCTCTCTGCTTTCAGAAAGGCAGTTCCTTTTCATATGCACAGTGGTAGCTAAGATTTGCTGACAATTCTAAAGCCAGGAACTAGCTTGCCTTTCCTCCCTGTTCCAGCCTAATCACGAGTAGCAGAAATGTCTGTCTTGAATTGCAATGTAAATATTAAACTTACGTGTAAAGGCAATGCTTAAATGCAATGCAGACTGCATGCTGTGGACTGAGCGCCAAGTGTCCATTGCATTCACACGCCAAAATAATGCCTGTACAACCAAAATGGTTTTCCCTTTGTGGTCGTCTTTCCCCAAGAACGATTTAGGGACTTCTTTAGACCTCTCTCCATTGTCCCTAGCACTGTGAAGCAGCAATGCCACACAATGCTGACTGGAGCTGTCCCAGCAGTTCTTCTTTCAGTCTGGCCATGAACCTGCTCTGGGAGGGCCCAAGACCAGATAATGGCCCTTTGGTGTGAGAAATGGAGTTTGTGATAGGAGGAAAATCACCTACTGGTCCATTAGCAGCTTCCAAGATTCCAGAGACCTAGATAAGACTCTACATTAGCAACTCCTGAACATCACAGGGAGTGGAACAAGTGCTATCCCACCTTTCTCTGAAGAGAAGGACCAAACAGGCAGCAGCAGAGAAGCCAATCCCATAGCTCATTTTAGGTTTCATTGCCAGAAATGGCTCTAATTAAAGTGTTGTACTGCAGCAACTGCTACTGGGATTGCTAGGGAGCAGCATGATATAGAAAAGTCCATTGATGTGACCATACCACCCCAACTACAAACATCTTAAGTGCAAAATGCACCTTCTGATGACCCACAGTAGCTTAACAAAGTAGCAAAACCAAATGCTATATGAGCTGGTTACAAAACTGTGGCAAAATTAAGGCCATCTCACCAGAAGACATTTGGCTGCCTCTGCAAAGCTAATTCTAGATAACACTGAAGGATCAGGAGCTTTTTTCTCTTGAAACTGGGCAATATAAAGAACAGCATGAAGGTGCAGCAGCATGTCAGCATCCCTACCTACCATATGAGTCAAGACTGATTGCCCTTGTACTGGGTCTTCCTCACCATTTGGCATACAAGCATATTAAAGCACTTGTAAGTGTCACCAAGAATTGTCTAGTACAAGGGAAATATTAGCAGTTACCTGTTTTTTTCTGAACTGGCTGCATGTGAACTTCTAAGCCCAATCCATTAGCTAAGTAAAATGTTAGCATAGCTAGCCCTTGAGAGAGCTAATTCATATAACTGCACATTTGCACAGGCAATGGGAGAAGACACCTGACAAGCAGTAGTTGTATTGTACAGCCTACAGCGATGTGCTGGGCTATAGGATAACAGAAGAGAGTCATGAAATTATTATGGTTCCCAGCTGCTGTCAAGTTCTATTGTCACTTGAGTGGTGCTAGGCGTTATCAAACATGTCGAGTTACATCTGTCATTATTGTAGGGAAAAAATGCAATTATTTGTAGAAAAAGAAACTATTTATGTGAATATAGTGTATTCTATCAATTTTTTCAACTACCAAAAAGCAGTGGGATACACAAAACTGGGTGGAGGTTTTGTTCTTCTTTTTTTTTTCCCAGAAAGGCTATGTAATTTTGGGGTCTAATAACACTTGGGAAAGTCTGCTCAGAGCTACACTAAGAGCTCATTTGTACAAGGGCAAATGTATCTTCTAAATCTGTCTGCCTGAAAGGAAGTAAAGCTTTAAAAAATAATTAAGATTTCCTACAAGCGCCTCATTCACAATAGAATTTCATAATATGGTTACGTTAAGAGGAAATGAATGCCTCTCATTTGAGACTATTACCACAAATGAATTAAATTATCAGATACCTTTTGGAGACTGGATTTAAAATCTGGATTCATCTCAGAAATGGAGTAGTTCCAAAATGCTCTGTTAGTGCAATGGCACATGAACAAGATGCGTAGTACCCAGGTTCTGGTGCCCAGGTCAGAATGACCCCACTACATATTTAATGAGTATGTGCTGCACACAGCCTGTACCTCATTACCAGCGGCTTTTGGCAGGATGAAGTCAGTGACTTTATGGCAAAATAAAACAAATGAAAAGATGATATTTTGAAATTCATCTGAAATAACAAACTTGGAGTAGTCCCAATAGCTCCTATCCTGACCCTACTGAAATCAACAGAAGATGAGCACTAAGCAGATGTACTGGCCTGGATGTGCATGACCAGATCCATTGCTCTCTGGCTCTATGTCTTCACCAATAAGCTGTTCTGAAAAGCAGGTGGGTAAACAGTGTATTGAATCAGGCTATATCTGATTATCTTGGCTAAATATGTTTACTGAATCACACAACTGGCATAGTGTTGGTAGTCTAGCTGATATGAATTACTCCATATTTAATAAGAATATTTTGCTTTTCCTCTGAGGATCCTAAAGCTCCATTGTTAGGGGACCCTTCTTTTCACTTAATCTTTAATGTCAAGCCTGCCTGCTTCTCAGCAAGCCAAAACCTTATCCAGGGAAAGGTAAGGATTGCTCTCAAGTATAAACCATCCCTTTTACTTATGTAGAGACAAACCCTTGGTTAGTCCAAAGGACTATTCAGGGACCCCCCACAAGAGACACTCAAACATCCTCTTAGGATGGTATTGAGTGTATCAGAGCATAGTTGTACAAATTAGCACTCTTTAGCTCTATCAACAGTCCGTGCAGTAACTAAAATGACTCTTTAAGCTTTTAAACTCATCTTTTGTGCCTTCTGTGCAGCATAACGCAGAGAACCTCCAGGTGAGAGGGAGCTGCCCACCTATCTGTTTCCCACGTCAAGACTATCTTTTTCCTTTAGCCTCCGGATGGACAGAGACTCACAGAGCTAGGCTGTAGTTGGGGGTGAACTCCTGTGAGCCTGGATTTCACTTGGCCACTGGCTTCACCTCACCCCGCCATCCTGCATGCGTGCCTGGACCAGGCTGAATGAACTGTGCTTGGCATGGGGAGAAAGGGAAGTCGTGTGGCTGTGCTTAGAGCTGAGGGAGAGGGAGGCAAGGGGCGGAAAACAGGTAGTGTGATACAAAGGAAACATGCTCAGGACCTCACAAATTGCATCAGAGGTCTTCCCCTGTGTTTGGGCTTGTATCCCACACTGCCTGCAGGTAGGACTTGGCTTGTTTTCTCAGCTAATCCCCTAGTTTCTAGCATGGGCTCCACTCAAGTCCACTCTCTTTTTGCAGCTGTGTGAGCTCACTGTTTCCTCTACTAAGTCACTGCAGAGCCGGTGTTGAAGGCAGTCCCAGAGGGCTGCAACTTGGCTTCTAGAGAGAAGAGCTTCTGCTCTGGAAGAGCAACCCACCCTTGTGACACTGGCCGACCTGCTCTCCTCTCTGCCCAGCCCAACCCAGAGCGCTGCAGGCTGGCCAGTCCATATTGCTGCCATGAAGAGCAGGGAGTCTCTTTTTCTCTTCAGATGAATGGATAAATAAAAATCAGGAACAGGAATACAAGCCTTAAGTGATAGGAATGCTGTTGTTTTCCAGCGGGACACTTCTTGCTCTCAGCAATAGGAGCACGTGCTGTGCACATCATTAGTGCAACAGGAAGCCCATATTCCCCAAGCTCTCATTCCCATCTGTGCCCCCAGTCCATCTCTACTTTGCGATGGCACAGCTGGGTGCCCTCTTTGCTGGAAGAAGTGGACTGAGGGTTTCCTAATTTATCTCCTTGTGCTGCATGCTAGAGCCTGCTCCAAGTAGCATGGCATTTCTGGTGTGTAAGGTGGGCAAAGTTGGAACTCGATTTGTTCAGAACATTTGAGTTTGTAACAGTAGCTAGGTTGTTTTGCAATAAATTCTTTGAGCTTAAAAAATAATACCAAGAATAAATACCTTCTTATGCACTTCCCCTATGTGTTTAACCCATCAACACAAGGATTTATAACCTTCTTAACAATTAATATCCATTCTCCTTGCAGTAACTTCTCATTATAGTGGGCTTTTGCCTTCACACCTGAATATTTTTTAAATAGCATTTGCTGGGTGCACTATGATTTCCTGATAAAAGACTTTAAGTCTGAATCTTGTCACTAATTCTGCAAGGTGATCACTGTATTTCAGCCACATGCTTTGATATTATCATTAAATGTACAAAAAGGATGCTAATTCCTTAGCTGTATCTGCTCAACACACAGAGGAAAAGCTTTCAAACTAAGGCCAAATGAATAAATAAAATACAGGTTGACATGGAGACCAGTTTATTAGCTTCTCAGTAAGTACATCTGTAAATAAATGTGTCTCGTGTTTTCTCAATATTTGAAACAAGATGATACAGAGAAGGGCACACAGCCTTCAGCCCTGTGAGGCTTGACTGTTGCATAGTCATAAAATAAATGTCTAGCTGTTGCTTTTCACTTCAAGTATCAGCTGTGTAGAAAGGTACATAAGGGCCTACAATCAGTTGTTTAATCAGCTTTAAATAATAAAATAAAAAAACCCACAGACATTGAGACTACCTACTTGTGCGTAACTGATATGCTTGATTTGTGAGAATTATGGGGAGTAATCATATTATCATTTCCATTAGATTTTTCTCTTCCACAATTTTTATAACTCAAGTGATTCATCTAGTAGATGAATATACAGACACAGACGAATACTTTAGAATGGTTTGTGGAGCTGTTTATGTTTAATTTGTCACATTACAAGTTCATCTCACCTAATTTTCCAAGAGCTGAAGTTGTTATTACAAACACAAGGACTTAAAGAACGTCAGTGCCATGGAGTAGACGAGGGAAGAAGAGAGTAGGCATGGGAAAAGGAGGGTAAGAAACAGCAGTGTATGCAGTACCCGCTGAAGAAAGGGTGCAGCGTGAGAGGAAATAAAAAGGAAGAATCATGCTGAAAGAGAGGGTTTAGGCATTTCACAGACGATACTTGTAAATTGAGAAGGATCTGGCATAGATGAGCTAATGACAGCAGACAAGCGCCTCGCTCAGGAGTCCAGCTGGTCGGGGGAACACAAAGCTGCCTCAACTGTCAAGGCTTGAGGGTCACATCGTAAGTCATTGGAAAGATCAGTTCCCCAGACTGACAACAAAACCAGTGCTCTTATTCAGGACCTTTAAAGTTGAAGCTGGTGATGATCCCTTGCACCTCAGAGAGGGATGAAGATCAACAACTGGAAACAAACAGTCACAACGCTTTCATTATCTTTTGTGTGAAAAATTCCTAGAGCATTATTAATTTCTGATGATACTTGCAATCAGTAGAACTCATTCATTTTTTAAGTTTCGCTTATTTGCAGTGAATGGATCTGTTTCTCAGCTGGGTAGCTGCATTCATTTTGCAATAATGGTGTTTGTTTGACATCTGAGAAATTAACAATGCAAATGCCTCCATGTCTTTGTAGCACATTTAAAATAAAATATCTTCTCGTACTGAATTGATGGCATGACTGTAAAAAGGGCTCCATAATAGTCGAAACATTTTTCAAAACCCATTATACTGTTAGGCACTTGGACGTGATGGGATTGTCTCTTGGGGCCCAGCTCTACCCGCACTGTCCAAAAAAAACCCCAAGCCCTCAAAAACCCTGGGAATCACTGTGCAACTCTGTGCTGTGGTTTTATTCCTTCTCCCACACCTACCTGCTCTTAGGGGCAGCCCATGTCTCTCCCAGCTCTCCCTCTCTGCCTCCTCCATTGGGCAGACTGCAGTGATGGATGCAAGCCCACGTCTCTTTGCTCCTGGGCAGCATTAATGGCTTCACCTCTCTCCTAAAGGTGATGACGTCAGGTAGCAGATATCCCCAGAGGACTCCTGGACACCCTAAGACTGGGCACTTTAATTGAGAATCTTGCAGTGTTAGACTTTATAATTCATATTCAAGAGGTGTCCTGACAATAAACGTGGTGGGTTTTACCCTTACGTTTACAATTAAAAGTCTGGAAATGTTTAACAAATACTAAAAGTTGAAAAGAGAAGAAGAATAAAAAGTAAAGTGCAGGCACTATGCTAACAAAAAAATCTTATTATTTTTAAGCAAATTTTTTTTTAGGCAGGGGGAGGCTGAATGTAGTCTGCTGGTACACAGAAATAATAGTGCATTACTTTCCTGCCCTGGCTGACAGGAAGACCCACAACGATTCATACTGTACAGTTTTCTGTTGACCTCCTGTTTCCACAACCCATTTATGCCTACTCATTTCTGTATTTTCTTTGGTTCATGACCACGAGGAAAGCCCTTTGTTTACAAGCCATTGATAAATTGTCATTTACAGGAGGCAATAACTTCCTTAAAAATTTGCATAATGTTTTTACTGGTCATTTAGGGCTGTTGCATATTATATTAAACCTTAAATGGCAGGTTTTTATTATGCATTAAGCTTCAAATAGTATTACGAATCCACCAGCCTCACTGGAATATTTTCTATTTCCTGAAATTTAATTGTGTCGCAAGCCAAGGCAGCTCATAAGCTTCAATAAGTCTCATTACTAAATTGGGATGTTGAACTGGCTATTTCAGTTCACTTACATTAAATAAAATGGACACATCATATTGCCAGCAGGCCTGCAAGGACCGAGGTCATGGGAAAGAGCTTCAAAGACAGACTAAGGAGCAGCCCAGCTTGAAGAGCGCTTTAAAACCTGGCTTCAGATCTTCCCTCTGCCTCACAAACTCTGGCATTGGGAGCAATGCATGTATATATCTGTAGACATATAGAATAAGGGCATAGCCTCCAGAGACATCAGATTTCCTCCAGGAGGTTCCCTTAGGGCAGAGGCATATAACCAGCTGTAGAATGGTGCTAGGGCTGGCACAAGAACATCTGCTGTCTGCATGAGTAGGGGAAAAGAGGACTTTGGGAAACTGCTCCTTCTTTTCTGGGAATGTGGGTCACTGGGGCTAGTAAATCAAGTGAGGCCACCACTAATTGCGATGTTGCCTGAGATCTACTTCAGGAGCCATTAAGTCAATGGCTTTGAGTTAGAGCCCAAGGTCAGGTTTAGCTTAAGTTTACCTGGCAGTGTGATTTGTACTCATAGAAGTAACTGGCCTCAGTAACAAGTGTTCAACTGTCATGGACCAGCTCACTGCTTAAATTAACTTGCTCAGTTGGACTTTCAAATAAAGCTGTTTTAAGAATGCAGTGTACCATAGAAAGCAATTTGTTTCTTTAAGATTTAGTACCAAATGCCTAGGTTGATTTTGATTCTAGAGAAGGCAGCAACTGGTAAAGTGGGTAATTTGAAACTTAACGTATTTCTCCTCCCTAAGATCTGAACACATGAAAATTAGGTGCAAAGTGCTTCTAATTTGTCAATCATTCCTCATGTAATTTTATTCCTCCAAGAAAATTGCCTGGAAGAGTGTTTCCTTTTTCCTTCATCTCCTTTCACTGCACTGTTCATTTGACTTGATCCCAGTTCAGGCAGGAGAGCAACACCCCCGCACCCACCTTCACGTCGTCTCCCATCGTGCCAGCTGCTGCCTCCAGATGACATCTTTCTTTTGCCATCTGCAGAATAGCTGTGTAGACAGGGTAAAGATAAAAGGAGAACTGAATGAGCCTTCCATCCAAAAGACAAACTCTGATTCATAGCTACAGTTGAAATAGCCTTAAGCAGAGGAAGGAGTGGAAGTATCCCAACACTTCTGAGAAAAATGGTTCTGCTGATGTTTCCCATAGAGCCTGTTAAGTGCCAGAAATGGCATAAGGCAACCTTTTCTTGTGAAGTTTCCACCTCATGTCTATAGCAAAGAAAGTTCAGATAGGTTTCTGATTTAGAGCCATCAAAAGTACATGCAGCGCAACATAAAACCAAGCAAAACACATCAGGTTTTAGAGTTTGTCAAAAATGCTTACATTTACATCAATTTCACAGAGCAGTTTGGAAAGGTTCATAAAATCTGAGCCCAACTCTCAGGGCTGCATTTCATGCAAGCTGTGCAGAGAGATACAGAAAGTTATCTGCTTGCTTCAAAACGAGTTCATGTCAAACAAAACCAGAAGGCTGGATGAAGCTCAGTCATGTCAAGCTACGCTGGGAAAATCTGTGCTAAGCAACCCTGCTTTCCAGCTCTGCTCCAGCTCTAACAAACAAACGTAAGGAGAGTTTAACTGATCCACCCTCTGGAATTGCAAGAGATCAGCCTACTAGTAACGTGTAATTGTGCGAGAATGTATTTATCTATGGCTCGATCATAAATTCTGCTCAGAATTTAAATGTACCAGTGTTATTTACAATTCGAGACCTCTAAGCCAAGCATGAACTACTTTGATGCTTTGATAGCAGCTGTCTTTTCTCAAATGCAGGGGCCCTGGCTTTGCTGTAGTACATTGATTTCTCTCTGAGAGGGGCCAATATCAGCTCAGGGTAAAAACACCCTGGTCTGCTACTATAACAACATGTGTGCAATGCTACAAATGGAGGGATGCAAAAAAATGGAGATGGAAGAGCAAGAGAAATTCCTTCTGGGAATTTTATTCTTTTTATATTCCATTATAGCCTGAGCTTAGGGTACTCTGATGAGTACATATGTAATATGCAGTGCAAGAATCACCCCTAAAATTCAGCACCAGTTTTGGCTCCTTGACATCGGGGGGGAGGGGGGAGGGCTGCGGGTGTCGTCGGATCATTACACTTCACATGAAGCAGCATTTCTTCTCATAAATTTAGCTGCCATTAATGCCCCTGAGTGACCTCAAGTTTCTTGTGTTACAAGAGAGGCAAAAAAAAGACTCTACTCAGTTAGTGCCACACTCTTCATGCTTAATCCCTGCCCCAGAGAGGTCCTGCCTGCTCTCTGCCCATGGCAGGTGGATGATGAACATGGAGGTGTACTAAGCAGCTTGCTATGTGGCACCAGGAATACACTTTACTCATAAAATAACAAGTGTTTTTTTTAAGAACAGAAGTAGAAGAGATGTCGTGATGTTGGATCACTAGAATCCTGAACCAATTTTCCTAATTCTCCTTCTCAGGAGCTGGTTGCTTCCTACATACGCCAGCATTTATCAAGCAAATGCAGCCTTTTAGCTTGGTAAAGGATGCCACAGAAGGGCAAATTTGATTCTCCCCTTTCCCTCTTACGCCCTCTACCATTCATTTGGGGAAAGACAGGTCGCTCGAGGGAATTCCTCGCAGTTGCTGCCCATGCGTAGCCTGTTGGCATAAACAAGCCTTAACTACTGCACACACCACAAAACCAACAAACCTCCAGAGGTACAAGCCACACTCTATCATGCCTCATGCATTATCATCAGAAGCCATTTCTGCAGCAGGAAGAAAAACATAGCTTGGTTTTCAGACATTGGATTTACACTGCAGCTCTGGCAGAGAAGGGAAAAGAGAGAGAGGGGGGAGAAAAAAAATCAAGTTTTGATTTTTAAAATGAGCAAATTGATGTGGAAGTCACAGATGGTGAATAAATATGGGGCACAGAACTGTCATTTGGCAGCCAGTTCTCCTGACCAATTTAAGACAGATATGCTGTTATCTAGTTTGGTTCAGGGAAAATATATTCTGGGCAGCAGTTAGCCATTTAAGAGGCCTCATTGTTTCATAAAATATATTTGGGTTTGATACAAACACAATTAATTCAGCTTTCTAATATTGTGTTTGAACCAAACCCAAAATCTGTGTTGTGAACATTTATTCTTTTATGTCATTTATTAGTTCCAGGTTCTTTTCTGAAGGCTTAGATTTAAAAAGGGATTTGCAACAAAGAAAGAACATTTGGGGTGACTTCAGCTGGTGCAGCAAACTCCATTCTTATGCACTGTTTTGAGATGTGCCTCCAAATTATCTGACAAATGATATGTTCCAAATTAAGTCCCTCATTACCCATGCTTTTCTATTGCTAAGTGCTGCACAGTATTCTTCATTATTATACCACTGCATTTTGCGGACTTATTAGGCTTTGCTTGTTGGGTCTAGCAATGGAATAAAAAGGATTTGCATCAGGCATAGCACAGCCAGCAGTTCTGGCAGCTGAGTCACTGTGCAACTGCATTTAAACTCTCACGTTTTGTGAAACACCATCAAGATCTCCAGCTCTCCTGATCTAGAGGCTTCGTTTCTCGCAGCTGTCCACACAGATCTCCTTGGGTTTGTCTAGATAATTTGTGCTTTGAATGCTGAAAAACAAAGGATATGGCAAATGAGTTGAAGTGCAAAACAGTTTTTCCAGGTGAAGAAGTAGCTTGTTGTCCCCTATCTTATCCTGCTGAGTGCTGCAGTGGTGTAAGGACCTGTTTGGCAGGAAAGTCTGGGCACGCAGCAGGTCTTGTTTTGCACCCAGGTGACTGCAATCCCTGTTTAGCCAGTGCCACGAAGCCCATCATCTGTTACTACTGAGTGCAGCTTCTGTGCAATCCAGAAGGCACTGGCCACCACAAATAAGCACTGGTCCTCCACCTGCAAATCAACCCTGCCTTTCCTTCCCAGAAATGTTTCTTAGTCAATATCTTCTGTAAAATCCTGTTTTCCAACACACAGCACACAAAACTTTCCGTGGTTCTGAGTTAGACCAGGTTCAGCATCAAACTTCTCTGAGTTCAGTTGTCAATTACTGACACTACAGATGACAGAGGGGAAAAAAATCAAATCTCCACTTAGACATCAGTCCCCTCCTCCACATCTGTGTAACTTTAGGGAGGGAAAGGAGTTGGGCACAAATATTTCAAGACTATGCTTGGGCTTCCCATTCAGGTTAGGGAACCTATGGCATAAAGCTCTGCTGCAGATCCCTCTCTGTAACCAAAGTGAACTGAGATTTTTAAAACAGATGAACAAAGCCTACTCTGCCATACATTATCTCTCATCTGGTGGTAAATCAGGACTGTTCATATCTTCTCTGACTGGCAAAACACATCCCTCCATCCCAGACATAAATGCTAATTAGTGAGATTTCTGCTTCAAATTAGTGACGCCAAAGCACTTTGAGATCCACACATGAAAAGAGACACAGAGGCCAAAGTGTTACTGTTCTCTTTCGTCACAGTGTTTGAAATAGATATCCTTTAATAGCTCTGTTTTCTCCTAACAGGTAGTCTGGTAAATGAGCCCTGGTGCCCAGCCTTTTGCAGAAACACAAGAAACCATGAGCAGCGCTCTTTGAAGCTCCTCCACAATTACAGTCCTGTGCTGGGGAGAAGGAGTGGGTGTTAACAAGTTTCAAAATATACATATGAACCACAGAGATTAGGACTTTCAGAAAAGCCTTCGGTGAGAATACTTGTCAAGTCTAAGATACATGTGTAGTTATTCAGTCTCCAGAGATGAAAGTAACTTCTGATGGTATCTTCTCTACTCACCACGTTACCATGTCAATGATAAAAAGACCAGTCAAGCTTCCTGGCTTTGGAACAAATGCAATTATTAATATTTGTCTGTTTTTCCCTCCCTTAGACAGGTGTCTGTATGAAGGAGAGCTTAAGGAGGGCAGGCATCTGAGGAGAGAAGGAGAACAGTGCAGGAGTACCAGTGCTGTCAGTTACACCATGCTCTGCATTAATGCAACTGCAGTGAGAAAAGGCGGCTCCTGCTCCTCAGATTCCCTGTTGTAGGTGATAAGGGGAACGTGCTGTGCTCTGTGCCAGCAGCATCTTTCACAGGACAGGCTATTATCATGGCTACAGGGATGGAGCCAGGAGAGAGAAGAACAGAGCACTCCACCTCATTGAGTGCTTGGCCTTGAAATGCATGGCACCAAACACCTTCTGAGGTTGCATCGACCCACACAGGTGAGGCATGTTTGTACCTCTCCTTATTAACAGGTTTTCTGAAGCTTATTACATTCACAAAATACCTCAGGAAGCCATGTCAGGGAAGTGCTATTGTGTCAGGTGGTGTTAATCATCTCTGCGTGATCTAGAAAGGTGGGGGATGCTGCACACAATGGAAAGGAGATGGTGAGATGTAATTCGTGCTGCTTTGATAATGCAAAGTGCAAAAAGTGCCTTCTGCAATAAAGAAATAATAGTAGTTAGCATTAATTGCAGGTTTTGAACTAGGGGATCCTGCTGGTTTATACACATATGGTAAGCATCTTCTCTACTTTGTGGATGGAGAAAGGAAAACATGAAAGGGGAAGAGTTGCCTGCAAAGGCACACCGGGATGGATAAAAGTGAAAGTCAAAAAATAACTTTTTGAAAGTACAATCAGATTTTCAAACCATAAATACTTTTTGTTTTAAAAACAAAAAAGTCTATTTACGTTCCAAGATTAAATGTTGACTCTGTAAACTTATAACCTATTACACATTTTAAACTAAAAACGCTCTATCTGGATGTTGCACGCTTGTCACTGCAGATAAGAGGAGGTCAAACCAATAACCTGTCTCACCCAAAACTGATGTTCACAAAAGTGCATAAACTCATGGTCGCTCCTCCAGGAACTAAAGGACTATTTTTCTTTATTTCAGCTTATTCAACTACTATAGTACTGTGACCAGCCAACTCAGAAAGTCAAAAAGTCAGGATCTGTTCAATTCAAGAGCATAAATTAAGGATGAGAGAAAGAGATCTATCTTTTCTAAAACCACACCATAAGATGACTATAAATACTGCCCTCATTCATCGTCTTTTACACTCAACTCTTTGATGCACTGTTATTTAATGAATGAGACACATGAGCAAAATACTGCCTCTTCAGTCCAGCTTCCCATCAATTCCCATGTGAGAAGGTGACTCTCCACTAGTAAAAAAAGTATGTCATCCACCTTTTTTAAGGTTACAAAATGTAAAAATGAAGAATTGATTAACATATGGTTAAACAACATACTTGTTTAAATCACTTTGTCTAGGTATAGGGCATTCTTCTAGCTAGCAGAAAACAGAAAGGCCATCTTGAATATCAATCATCTGTTTACTAATTATGTATCAAAATTTTCAAGGTTTTTCCATAGGAAAAAAAAGAAAATTAATTAATAGTATATCTACACTGTAAGTTGTTCATCCATCCAGGCCTGAAATTTTTCTCTGAATACCTTCATATCTGCATTGGAAATCCTAAATTCCTAAGCTGCATGTGGCTCACACTGCTCCTGTCCTGCCTATGTGAGCATCTCGACTAATTCCTGCCCCCATCCCATTGCAGGGCGGTCACTGCTCAGCACCATGCAACACAGCTCAGACGCGCACCCGCCTGCTCCAGCAGTCCTGCCAAACCCCTTCCTGCACTTTCCAGGTCTTTGGAGCACTCTCTCTTTTAGTCCTCTGCTCAGCAGAAGCCAAGAGGTACTTAATACCACCCCATTTGGCACCTTCACTCTGGGCTGCCTATTTCAGGCTGCCAATACAAGCGCAGCAGCTCCAAACTGCCCAGCTGTGCCAAGAATTCGCTCCCTTGCATGCAGCTCACCAGCCAGAGGCAAATACATGAACTTTAGAGATTATCTAGAGGGAATATTCCAGGAATTTAGATTTTAGCCACAGCAGTAGGACCATACATCATTAAAGCTACCTCTCCTGCCAATGCAAAAAGCAAACATCGATGATTTAAATCACGGTTCCCTGGTGGCTCATTTAAATCACTTGGATGGAAATCAGTCCACCTTGTCACTGTGGAAGAGGTAGAAATGGAAGTTGTGGATTCATGACTCCCAGGTCAACGCTCTGCATTGGACGTGGACCAGGTGACAATAAATCCTGCAAGGCACAGTATATAATAAGCAGTTTTATGAGGTGTGGCACTGATGAAACCTGGTTCGTACAGTTGTGTGTGTCGTGTTTGGAGTTTCTGTTGTCTGTGAAGTGTGACCATTGAACAAAGCTTTCCCTGCAGTCATGATATGCAACATTGTGCTCTTTGGTGTCTTATGAGGGTTAAGCTCATGAATCAGCCTTTCTTTCTGTGAGCACTTTCATGGAGTCTTTCTCTCTTTTTTTCTTTCTTTACCTGCCAGCCTATTTTCGGGAAACCTGCACAAGACACAAGGGTGGTATTTGCATTTGCTGTAAAGCTGGTACCTTGTACATGGAGTCACACTCAGAGCGACGCAGCATAGGGCAAGGAGCCTTGAAAGCATGTCTGATGGCACCTTCCCAGGAGCAGCTCAAGCTGGACACACACAGGCCTGGCCCCATGTGCCCAGACACATCTCGGGATGCTCTGTGCAGCCTGTGAGATGCAGGACCCAAACCAGGCACCTGGCCCCCATCACTGAAGCGCTGTGCAGGGCAGATGCATTGGCAGAGGTGGTCTCTGCCACAGGAAATCTGTGACTGGAGAAGCCTAAGGAAGATTGGCAAAGGGAAGAAATGCTCCTGTCTTTCTACAAGTGAGCAACCGATGCAGACAAAAAAACCCACCTCTTTCCACACAAAGTCAGACCAAATCCTCATTTCCCTCAAGAAAGTGGAGCTCTGCCAGCTCACTGGCACACAGACATGTTTAAATTGGTTTGAATTTTCACAGCTGTACGATAACCAACAAGCAGCAGAACCTGCCATGTAACAGAGATGCATTGCTCCACATTTTTCTGCCTGTTTGATTTTTTGAAAGTGGCAGATTTTGTTGCTTGTGTTATCTATAGAAAGAGACAACGTTTAGTATGAAAACAGGTATCAGAATCCAGCCCCAGCTGAATATTTTGTGTGCAGGCAGCTGCCCACATTTTGACAAACTTGTTTGACACTTTCAGCACTAGAGAGGCGTTCAAGAGGTGACAGCTGATTTCGGTCTCCGTGGCATTGCATTCTGATCGCTGACACTCACAAGTGCTGTTAAGAAATCTTCCCAGCTTATGAACAAATAAATAAAAAACAGAAGGAAAGAAAATAGAAAGATAGAAGTAATGTCACATCACTGCTCTCTCCAGCACAGGTTTATATGGGAGCGTGAATCAGAAAAGGACATAGACTTAAGTCCCACTGGCTCTTTTGGCTGCTAAGTTGCCTCATCCTCTGTTTTGTGATGCTGCTGTGGCTGGCTCTTTATTGACTAGGGCTACAACAACATTTAGGCGTCTCCCACACTATATAAAAAGCTGATGTAATCTGCACACCATAAAGAGGAGAAAACCTCCACTTAAAAAACAGTATCCTCAGTTGACAAAAAAGATTTACCTTGGTATGCCTACAGGAGGCTCCGAAGAAACTATCAGAGATAGCACAGACAGGCAGGTCCTATAATAAGAATGTGCTTTGTCTGCAGATGCACTTAAGTGGCTCAGCTTCTTATGAACTGATTTCAACCTCTACTTTTTAAAGTAATAACAGCTCATTAATGAGGATTTTACTTCCTATTAGGGGATACAGCTGGCTCTATTTAGAGAGTCTTCAACACATGCTGCCTGCCTTTGTTCTGTTCAATGCTTTTTTCTCTCAAATCTTTTCCAGTGGTCAAAGGCAAAAACATTATTCCTATTTGCATTATAGCAAGGACAGTGTTACTATACCTCTTTCAAAAGACCTTTTTACAGGTATCCATCTGACATTCTACTGATTTAAAACAGAGAAAGAAGCCCAGCAGCTGGCAAACGCCCAAGAGCTGATAGGTCACAGCACGGGGAAGGGCTTGAGCAAATAGCTGGTGCCCTGTCTAAGTGTGATGGGGTCTGCACTTAAGTTTATTCTATTCTGCTCCAGTGGCAGAAAAGCCCACCAGCCCTCGCAGTGCCCTATCCTGAGTTTCAAGAGCTGCCATCTCTCCCCAGGATGCTGAGCCCCAGTTGGGTTGGATATGGAAGGGTATGTCTTTTACAGAACTAGTCTTGTTCAACTCATGCAGCTTCCAGGCCCTAAATGACTGATCAACAGCAAAGTCAGTGCACTTATATCTCTAAGATGCAGGGAAGGGCCTGAGTGTGCACATGCCTTCTCCCACTTTCCTGGTAAACAGTCCCCTTCACCTCTGTATCCAGCAGCATCATAAGGGATCAATAAAGAAATAAGAGATGAAAGAACATTATGGAAAAAAATGGTGGGTAGTGAGCAGGCTGCATATGAACAAGAGCAACTGAAAACATGATAAATTCACGCTGAGACCTCTGAAGATGGGGATAAGAGGGTAAAACAGAGAATTCTGCAGAAGGATATGAATATAATTGGGATATGGTTGGAGCCACGAGATCTGTTAAATTGAATTTCTGTTTGGTGTAACATCCCTTGTATATGTTAATCGGTATGTGCTCTAGCAGCCTGATTTAGTGTTATTATCAAAAAGGGTTCCTCAGCTGCCTTTGTCAAAGGAAGATTACAAATTATTCCAGATAAGTAATGGAACTAAAGACCTTTAAAACTAATTGGCCATTGCGCAATCCTGTTAATATCCTTTCTTGTCTAACAAAAACTGAGAAGGCAATTAAGGGCAAATACCAAAAAATCTGTACCTGGTCTCTTGCATGAAAATATGATTTATATACCCCTGGCTTTTCCTATCAAGTGAAAAAAGATGGCAAATGATCATCCATCAACAGCCAACATGGCCAAGAAAACTCTAGCCACATATTAAAGCCTGAGTTGGTGGTTTAAGAACCACCCTCTCCTAGGCTTGCTACAGAAAACAGGAATTTCCGTAGGGTCTCCATACCAGGAGCCCTGGTATTTATTGAGCTTTGACAAGCCTGAGCTGTAATATCCTTTGAGATACAGCTGCTTACTGACAGTTCTGAAGGGATTGCTCCTGCCCAGCAGAATCTTGGCGAGACATGAAATGGGTTAGCAGGACCCGGCTGTGCAAACCTGCAACGTCCCGGTGACAGCTGCTCAGGCTCCATCAGAAAAGGCAAAAACAGACCTTGGAAAGTGCTCTAAGGCCTCCTGGACCTCCCAGTCATCTTTAATCAATCAGGTCCCAGCTGCTGCTTGATGTCACTATTAATAATCACCATCGTAATCAGTTGGTGTTGTTTGCATGATATTGTCTCTGCATACATCCTTTCCCCAGTCCTAAATGCCCTCAATGTTGCTTTAAAACAAAAGAAAACAGGAAAACAAATGAACATGCAAGTCATTAGCAGGTGGGATCTGAGGGAACCTGTAGCGTTCACCACATATCAAGGTGCCACGAATAGATCACTGGTCAGCCTGGACCAGGGAAAGAGACAGATAACACACACAGTGTGAGCGCCAACTTCCGCCTTTTATTGCGCAGTCAATTCCTTTTATACTAACAAGGGTAGGAGGGATTACAGACACATCATAAGGCTGCGACTAACCCTCTAACTTTCTGTGACATCGCGAGATCTTCTGAACGCCGAACCCTACAGGAACCAGCCCACCACTGCTGCTGAAAGGTGGCAGGAGGCGATGAGCGAATGCTGCTCCAGCTGATGGGAGCACGGGCAAGAGCCATCAGGCAAATCCCTCCGAGGGCAGCTGAGAAAACAGCCCTTCACAGGACACCAAAGGAATTTGCTCAGCCTAATGCTCAGTTTTACTGTGCCATTAATTCATAACACCATTTTCTGAGGCAGGTCCTTGATCTTGACAAACTTTATCCCCTCTTTTACCTTAGCGTGTTAACGCCTTTGTTCATTTGTCTGACTACCTTAATCTCTCCTAGATGACTTGCATCAGTTGTTAGATCTCTGCTTTATTTAATCCTGTGTTTCATGTTCACTTGCTCAGTTAAAAGTGGGATAGAGTCAGCCTAACAATTAGGAGTTCAGGAGAAGATACCCCTTCGACCTCATTGCCAAGCTCCATCCCCCAGCCACGAGCACCTTCCTGCACCACTTTCCCAAGCATGAGGTTTCGAATTCATGTTTGTCAAATTCATGAACCAACTTTGGGCTGCATCCTCATGGACCACATGGACGCAGCAGTAATTCACAGGTCTATACGTATATACAGACATAAGAGGAGGTGTGCAGCTTTGGGATTCACATCCTGCACCAAAGGCTGGTTGTCCCCTGTGTCATGGGGGGCTGCCGGGAAGGAAAGGTGATGGCTCAAGGACATCACCCCGTGAGCCAGCTTTGGCCACAGAGGGCCCTGACGGACCACCTGACTCTAGCTGGCAGAAATCAGTTGCAAGTATACAGACTTCTCATTTTGTAAATGAGATAAGGCAAGATTAAAATTAAGCTAATACCTCTGTTAGGTCTTTAAAGTTGCATAATACGGCATGCTTTTTAATTTTATACTCCCAAGCCACAGCAGTCTCCTCCTGAGTCCGAAGCTTTTGCATTTCATCTGAAGTGCTGTGTTTGCCTGATTGATAGCCTGGCTATAACTTCACCTGCGGGAAGACATGTCTGCAATGTTATGGCAAGATCTCTGTGAGATTGTTATACTAAACAAAGCCTTGAAGATCTGTTTCTTCCTAAAACATGTGACAGAATTGGTCCTGAGATCCCAAAGAACTAAGAGCTGGGGGAGGGAAAGATCAAAAAAAGCCAAGCGTTGAGGAAAGTACTTTCTCCGGGGGGGGGGGGCTGTGAAGTGAAGCATTCAGGACAGATGTCCAGTGGGAATTGCAGCCAGCTGAAATTTGCCTGCACCCAGAGGATCTCTGGTCCCTGCAGCACCTGAGAGCATTGCAGCATTGGCCACAACCTCACACAGCCTTTATGCAGCTTTTTTTTCAAGAAAACTAAGTCCACCAAGCCAGTAAATCCACCAAGATTTAGAATAACGTTGTGGGTAAGATATGGCTCCCTAAAGACTGCCCCACCTCCATGCTAACGTGTTTTTCATGTTTGCAATAAAAAGCCACCCATTTGGTTGCTGTATCAGTGTCTTGGCAGCAACTCTTTGCTGCTCAAGTTGTTAGCAAGAAGTTAGTCAGCCATGTCACCTCTTAACATCATTGTAAGGGCAAACAAACACCAAGTGCATTACAGAGAGATTGCTGCTGCTCGGAATCCAGGTGGGCATTTACAACTAAAGATACTTTGTCTTTAATGAATTATTGCTTTTTACCAGGCTGCATTTTCCATGTGAGGCAGAATCTTCAACCTCCCTAGTAAAAGGGATCTTAGGAAATCTCATTTACATTTCAAGGACCTCTTAGGGATAGTTGCTAATGGTTATGCTAATTGGCATAGGGTCTGAGTGACAGTTATGTCCTGGAATGATTTGCAAATCACATTTTCTTGGAGCTTATTAGCAGACTCATTAACTGTACAACAGTACATTACTTTCAGAAATTCAGATCTAAGCAGAAAATTAAAATTATTTGCTAAATGACCTAATAAAATTGAATAAAATGTGCTGAGAAAGTGAAAACTGAGGTATATCAGGACTCCAGAATTTGGCTAAAAATAATCTCCATTTACCATTGACGTTCACTCCTCCTCTGGCAGTAGTTGTAGCCCAGGTGAGACTCAGTTAGAAACCTGTTTAAATATGAAAACAAATGAGCTCAAATCAACAGTAGCAAAACCCAGCTCATCACAACCAGAGCTGGCATTAAGATTTACTGCAGACTTGGCCAGGACTTATCCAGCAATGCATCTTGTGATCCTTCTTCCATGTCTCCATTTCTCCTTCCCTCCACGATTACCCATGCAATCAAAAATCCAAACAGATGCACTTTCCTGCTTCCCTGATGAAACTCCTTTGCAGAGGTATTTATAATAAAAAGTCGTCTTTGAAGTCAAAAAGATTATGGGAAGGAATGAGGGTCCAGGTATTTAGTTTTACTTACAGAGAGAGGAGACACTATGAAATCTCCAACCTGGTTAAGATATGTTATCCAATATTCCTCTGTGTGAACAAGATGTTTCCCAAACTTCATGAAATTCACTGCAAAACAGTTTAATGAACATATATTTAAAACTTTACAAAACTATCAGGTTTTCATGCTATTCAGAAATACACATTTAAGTATATGTAATATATGCATGTATTTCCACACACTTAGAATATATTGCGTAATGCCAAGATACCTAGTGCCAAGTCTTTGAAGGGAGGAAGATCTGATTTATGATTGTGTGTGAGCATATAGCATTGATACTCCAAATCCAAGTTTGCTAGCAGGCAAATCCTGGCACATTTGATGATTACAGACTGAAGACCAAGATCTGCATTATCACCTGATGATGAGCCATGCAGCATTGCCCTAAACTTATGACCTCCAGATCTGACTTTTGAGTGCCAGGTGTAAAATTTCCAGCACCAGTTCTACCCTCTTAATTTATCTTTTTTGTTTGTTTGATTGTTTCTTGGATGTCTAAGTAAAATAGCAACCAATAGTATTTTAAGGGACTTTAAAGTCCTTTTTGAGGCCTTCAATGCAAAAAAACACAAAAAGGGCTGTGCTGGATCAGATACACTCCTGAAGGTACACATAGGTCAGAAATTTCTGTTAAACTTTCAGGGAACCTGGTTTTCACCTCATATTCAGAATTTAAAAGTGATTTCTTTTGGTTCAGGGTTTTACTGAGAACTCTTTAAATATCTCTACTTCAGAAAGTCTTGAGCTGTAGCAGAAATAACTAATGAGTGTACAGTTTTCCTGGCACACTGAAGTGCTTGAAAAATTCTCTCCAGTTCACTGTTTCTCACAGGCATTGTTATACTTGCAATTTATGTCGGAGTGAATAAAACACATTCTGGTTCATGATGCTTTTTGGTTGGATTTTTTTTTTTGTTAAGGCACATAACAGCAGGTCTTGAGTAGAATCTATGGGATTATTTTTTTCACTAAAGAAATCTCAAACCAATAGAAGCTATTTAAATTTAAACATGCTTGTCAACCTTACAAAACTTTGTTTTACAAAAGAAGCAATCTGATAAGACTGAAGTGATCTACAATGAAATGCCTAGCTTTTTTCTTGAACTGGCACTTCAAAAGAACCAACTTTTGCAATAAAAGGTTTAAAAAACGGAAAATAGAATTAAATATTTTGATGCCATAGAAACAATCACTTCACATGAAAAAATACCTTCAGCTCCAGTGCTTTGGAATTGAGATGCCTGAACTTGTTATACTCTCAGTAAATGAGGAAGTCTGTGTCTTAAAAAAACACTGGTTTTTTTGAAGCATCCCATATTTCTAGCACTCAAGTACAACATTTCACTCTCATCCATGGTGGCCTTTAAAAGACAGCAGACCTGCTCTGGAAGAGTCACCGCAACTCATGGACACAAGCCCAAACTGGAGAAACTATCGAGGAAAAGGAGAGTCATGAGTGATGGAGAAGTCGCTCCTGCAAATGCTGCAGCCACATGTCCTGGGATGCTGGGATTAAGGCATCCTGGGAAGAAGCAGTGGATCACGCGGTGTGACATGCCTTGCTTTTAAAAAAAGTAGGAAGGGCCCTGCCTGGGAGGCTCATGCTGCTCCTAGCCTGGGGGAATGGCTGCATTGGAGGTGGGCATGCCAGCATGATTCAGTCCCCCGACAGTCACCTCCACCTGGGCACTGGGAGGATAAGTTTTTGTGTTTGTTGACTTTCAGGTCTCACTCCTCAACAGGACAGTGACAAATCTGCTTTACCATTTCTTGCCACCATGAAATCAATTCGATGCACCCTCACTTTTTTTCACATCCAAAGCTAACTCAACTTCTAACCCAGGGAAATCTACATTGTCTTCCCCTCTTCATCTCAGTTCTGGCAAGGGAGGCTGGAGGTTTGACCTCTAAACCTTTAGGACTCTGGTCTCAGCACCTTTGCCTCCCTCCACTCCCGCTTGCCCCAGGCACATGCCAGGAAGCACTGAACGAGCAGGCCTGGACATGTGGAGAAAAGGTACCACCATGCCAAGAACAGTTGTGCAGGTCCCAGGTGCCTCCTCTTTCTCTGAGTACCTCCCCAGACAATTAGATTCAGTGTGGAGAAGGGTTAACCAGGGCCTGTGGTAAGGCCATGGACTGACATGGGCTGATGTCTACTGATAGAAGTAGACAGAAGTCTACTGATGTCTGCTACTAGTACCCCACCTACCTTTCTTATCACAAAACTATTCCTAGGTCCTGTGAGGATAATTTCTGGTAAGTATAACTGCACTCAAGTCCAGAAACTATGTTTTCATCTCAGCAGGTCCTTTGAAAGCTTTTTCCTCAAACTACAGTGGAAATGCTGTTTTAATATTATCGTTCATTTTAATATGGACCAAATTTGAAGTGCTTACAAGCTAGTGAGCAATCCCACTTGGGGGAGCTGGAGAGGTCAAATCATTAAAAGCATTAGTGGAAATAGGGGAAAACAGGCTCTAGGGAGATTTGATCTTTAGAAAAAAATACTACTTTTGGCAAAATTTGTCGTATTGTCCTCTGATAAACAGGGAAACCTCCTGTAGTAAAGAACCTGGGAGACTGCTGTCACTGTGACATAAGGCATTATAGCCTTAGAGAGAGAGAGAGTGTGTGCATATATATAATATATCTACTAAAATATAGCATAGTATTTCACCATGGGAAGGCAGTATAATCTGCATCGCAAAACACATCCACTTTGGGCTGCAAAGTACCTCTGCCCAGGGAGATTTAGCTGTGTTGTGATAAATAGAAAGCAGGATCTCCAGGTACCTCTTAGAACCAAGTATGGTAAGAAACACAGGTGCAGGGACCTTGCAATACAGTTTGTGCTGGGGAACAGCATGAGGACAGTGGGCAGCAGGACTACATGAGGAATGAATTAACAGCATAGATGGACATTGCCTCAGGATCCAGACATCCCCAAACTAGGCTGGACTGAGCATGGAAATTTTGGTCAAAGATTGGTCTGACCTGCTACCAAAAAGGGGTCAAAGCCAAAATGTTTGACTGCAAGTCTGAACCTCCCTGGTGCTCTGAGAGCTGGACCTGTCATTTCTACTTGATGTCTCCTCAGGCACTGTGAGCAAAGAGCAGCACAAAGGGTGGCCAAGAGAGAGGCACACCATCTGCGTGTCCCTCCCTCTTCTGCCAGAAGCCAAATAAGAAACGCAAACAAATAGAAACTCATGTCCTAGGAGCAAAGGACAGCTAGGACGACAAATTACAATAGGAGGAAGACTTTTCTTTCAGAGTTCAGACTTGTGATGTATGAGATCCAAGAAGCCCAGTAGTGCTGTCCAATACCTGCATCTTTAGCCTTGCTTAAGCGTCAGGGGCTATCTGGACATCTATGGAGTCAAAGCAACCGCACAACAGAAACTTTCAAGCAGTGCCTTTCATTCCAAACCCTTTTCACATTAGTGACCCAGCTATGTCTCCAGATGAATTTCCATTTGGCTTCAGAAGCTGCTCAGCATGTGGGAAAATCAGCCTACTTGTTTAGGAAACTGCATGCAAAGTTGGGAACTCAGCAGTACACTCCTGCACTTGGAAAAGCCATTCTGGCTTGATTTCTATTTCCCTAGCTTTAAAATGGGGACAAAGAAAACTCTAAACCCTGCACAGGTCTCCAAAATTGAATTGAGTGGGAGGGGCTGAGGCTGGGGCACCGGGGCACCGTGGTGGAAGAGTAGGTGGTCACCTTGGGAGCACCCTTAAGTCTTTGATTTTACATGGTCTCAGTTCTGGCACAAACTGACTGATGCTAGTAGGAGACCCCAATTTCCCAACATTTTCACTCAAATCTGTAAGCTACAGCCACCGTTTCAAGGCATTCAACCTATCCACAGGAAACATTATTCTGATACTTTTACAAGAGGAAAATATCTCAAGCATTCACCCTTTTGAAAGCATACCCCAAGTATTTGCAGCCCATCCTGTTGGCTGTTGGGAGTTTTCCCCTGCATCTACATCTTTCCACTATATTTCTGTGCCTGTAGTAATAAAAACAAGGCAATAATTTAGCTCCCATGGTTGTTGTACCGAAGCTTGTTTTTTTATCCCAGTCTCTTATCTTCTCCATTCAGAGCCAACGTATCTTATTACTGTGCAGCAAACATGGTCAGAGATGAAAGATTCTGTCATATATTTTCCTTCATATTAAACCACAAGGCTTTATTCTTCTCTTTCATTTTTCAATCTTGGGTTTTATTGTTTCTGACTATCTCTGCCACATGTGATTTTGGCTTTCATGTGGATGCGAATATGTGCATTTCTCTATTTATCCTCTTTATCACAACCAAACAAGATTGGGAGCACTTTAAAATAACTGTCCACTGAATGCTGTTTCATCAGTTATTCATTGCAATAACCTTACCAGGGCAGACTCAGGGTTATGCAGATACCAGAATAAAACATTTTTGAAGACTTGCAATATTTCTACACATTCCCTTTACCTGTTTCATACATGAGTGTGTCATAGCAGAAAAAAAAAAATGACCTCGAAGCAGTAGCACCAGGCTAGATCCTGCCCATGCCAGCACACAGGAATGGACCCAGAGGACAAGAACTCAGGCAGGACTCAGCAGGATGCTGTGGGACTGGCTAAACTGAACCATGTTCTCCTCCTGATATCAGCAAAACACAGCCCAGCTGCAGGTAAGGATTAAAATTCTTGATCATTCAGTAGCACAGTTAATTATTTCCCCCCCTATCTTCTCCCTTCAGATCTCAGATTTTTTTTTTTTTTTTTTTTGTGGTAAAGGGTTAGGTTTGCTCCAGACTCAGTGAGCATCATTTCTATCCTGCTGAGGTAAAAATGCGGGTCAGAAAAATAATCAGAGTTTTGAAAACTATTTAAGTAATAATAGATCACCTTTTTAATTTGTACTTTGAGGATGGAATGGAAGAGAAGCCAGAAAGATCAGGGTGCCTGAAGGATTAGTATCTGATTTGAGTATAAAGGAGTAATCACATCACCTAATTTAGTCTCCTAAATGCCAGAAGCTGTATTTCTCTAGATAATCAATGAAACAAGGTGGTTATTCTAGAGGGACACTCAAGCTGTGCTTAAACTGCAAAACTTATAAGCACTGCCCATCCTTCTCTTATTATTTTTTTTTTTTTACCTTTTCCAGTGTGGTTCACTTCCCTTTCTGCTTTCCAGCTAGATCCTCTCCATGACAGCCAGCAGACAAGGACAGGCGTGCATCACTGAGCACACCCATCCTGCTGTGTGGGCTCTTCCAGCTCGCTTGAGATGATAAGCAGTGGCTAGAGCCATAGCATAGAAGCCCTGAATAACTGTCAGAAGATCATTCACTTGGTCTACAGACTGCTCAAACAGTGCAAATCCCCTCATACCCCCAACGGCTTGGGTTCTGACGTCTCTAAAGGAGATGATAGTGACAGGGGTTGCACTAATCCAGTGTGGCACTAGTACTCCCAACCAAAACTACACCTTGTCCTTGCCCAGAAAGGTGCAAGAGCCATGTTCTCTTATTTGGCAGTCTTCCTATATAAGCACAGAAAGCCAGGTATGGCTGGATCCCTTCAGAGTTGGGTTGGCAACCACAAGAGCTTTCCCCTTTTCTCATTAAGTTTTCTAGGCAGGGCATGGTGGGTCAGTCCATTACATCAGTGCAAGTTTCATCAGGTACCAACTACACAGAAGAAAAACTATAGTTTTCCCGTGGATGCAGTGTTCACTGAGCCACAACGAGTCCACCTTTATGTGGTTACTTTGCAGTTATCCACCCAGTGTTTAGCTGAAACTGTGGGTTGGCATGGTAGAAAAGGAGACCCAACAGGGAACATCGCGGGGTGTGAATTCCTATTCACACCTCTAATTAGTGTCAGTGGAGTCATCAATGGTGTAGCTTTGAGAATAACTAAAATTTTACGAGGGTGCCAAAGAGGACATACCTTTGACATAACACGGATACTGAATGTATTAAGAAATAAATTGTGAATTAGATATTTTATTATTAAAATAGAGTATATTGCAGTAGTAATAAAAAAGACAGCAAAAAATGGAAAAACACACTGTAGAAATACAGTTAGTACTATGCTGGTGGTAATTACTTACCAAAAGTTTCTTACAAGACAGAGCTATAAATACCTCCATGGTGGTCATTAAGCCTTCCCAAATCTCATCTGGTAAGCACCATCTGTTCTTCTGGCCTTTGCTATAAGAGAACGTGCGTGACTTGCAAGCATGAATGCACATGAACCACTTGTATGCTGGAAGTTGCACAGCCCTCCTTCAGTCTGAGGAACTGAGGGTGCTCAACACACCTTCAGCGCACAGCAAAGTTGTGCACAGGACCATCACTGCCATTCAGTCCACAACCAATGGAGAGTCTCCAAAGGGTGATTTAGACCATGCATGGACTCAATCACTATCTCCCTTGAGCACAAGGAGCTTGGGTGCTCTGCTAACATTGTTCAGTGGCTATGGTTGGGTGGAAGGAGTCTGGGTGGCTGAAGCCCTGTGTCAGTGGTCTCACATGGCAATGTAGATGTAGATGAGGATATGTCTTGTTAGATGGTGCATCTACCAGGCACTGTGGGGGTGTGATAGTAACACAGGTAGGCATGCCTGCAGTAGCCCTGATCTGTCACAGGCAACAAATGAACACGCTGCAGCACATCTTTCCCAGCCAAGTTAACTGCAGAGATTTGGGAATCTCCACCGCTGGCAGGGCAGGCAAGTCTGAAGTGTTGCCCCTTCCCTGGTTCCTGACTGGAAGAGGACCATTTCCAATTACACTCCCTTAATGTCTTCATGCAAAAAGAAACAACTTTCAGACTGTACAGAGATCAAAAATCTTGCTACAAACAGCATTCTGCCACTGAACGTTAACAATGTTGGGATTTTTTTTTTTTTTTTTTTTTTTTCATTAAGAGGCATTTTCCTGGCCATTAGCATCCCTGGTACTCCTTTGCAGAAGTACATTACCTCTAACATGGTAGAGCTGGCAAGCAGCAAGAGCTGTGTAGCTCCCCAATAGTTAAATCTATAGGATACCTCTGGTGTTTAATGAAACCCCTACAGGGACCTCCATATTAGCCATGGTTTAATGCTCTATAATGGCAGTGAGTAATTTATCTATAAGCAACAGCAACTCCTAGTTCTCTGTGCATTAAGAGTTATTTATGGGGTAATTTTAACAGTTTCACACTGGCTGGTCATTATGTTACTGAAGGCTAACTGTAGGCAGTTGTAACCTAGGAGGAGAGAAATACTTTCCCTGTCACTGGCTAAGTAGTAAACAATGACATGGGAGTGCTCACATGTTGGTGTGTGCACAACTGGAAAAAGATGGCAGAAGAAACAGCTCTACAAGAAACCGTCCAAGACGTCTGCACTGACAGCAAAGCCTACTTCTCACCATAATCCCACCAGCTCTGCCACAAGGTTCTCCGCTGCAGTTCTCATGGTGGCACCTTTCATTCTCCTCCTCTTGTGTCTGTTTCCAATAACTGTGCTGGAGAAAAGGTTAGAGAGCAAGGGGAACATAGGCAACAGCCCAGAGACACTGATGAGCTGGACGGCCAAGACACGGCATATTATGTAGGAGATTTGCTGTGGTCCAGTGAAGGAACAGCTGACGCAAAAGCTACAGAGATGCTGCTGAGATAGCTGGGTGGCCCAGGGCAGTGGAGAATGGTCACAAGGTGGCCAAACAGATAGGGGTAATACCTGCACTTTCTGGAGCACGCAGAACATTGTACAACCACCTACTTACCACTGCAGCTCCAGGTGAGTGCTGCAGAAAGGCTTGCAGACCAGAAACCATGAAAAAAGAAAGTTGAGGGCACAGCCACAAAGCTGTAACAAAGGCTCTTGTTGGAGTGTAACAGCAGACACAGGACACTGGCAGAGGAGGATGGCACTACAGACAGATGTAGAGTGGCAACAGGGCAGACAAGCTGGGATAAGGAGGATGTAGAAGAATGCTTAGCCATCAGATGGCCAGAAGTGACAGTGAAAATATGAGGTTTAGGAATGAAGCAGAAGGTGACTAACCATGGAAGTGGAAAATAGCTACAGAATGGAAAGAGCAAAAACGCTAATAAAAAATAGGAGATGATGCCACAAACTAGCACGCCTGTGAGGCTGGGAGGTTGGTGGCCTGCAGAAGATGAGGAGTCCTCTGCTGTAGACAAAGTCCTTACTACATGCTAGTAATGCTCTGGCCTTGGCAGATCAGCAACTGCTGCCACAAGAAACAAAATAATGAAGAATACTGAAAGGAAGCATGTTAGCAACCCAGATGATACTGAAAAGAGTAGGACTGTGGTTGGAGGCAAGAAATGAGCAAGAGGTTGGTCTTTAGGCACACAATTTGAGTGCTGGTAGTAGTTGTGGCAGCAATACAAGGAGATTTCTTAATGGAGATTTGTTGTTTGGTGTCAGGTTTTTTCTTTAAAAATTTTCCTACAAAAAACTGGTAACAGCACATGAACAATTGGGTAAGATCGAAGCAGACTTCTCCTATACTCAAAAGCTGCAGGACCTTCCTCCCACAGTGTCCCTAAGGCTCAACTCTCAGATCCTGGCTCAGCTCTCTGCTGGCAGTCCTCCTCCCCACAATATGCTGCTCAGCAGAACTAGCCAGTTGCAGGATGATAAAAGTGTTGGTCTTTTAGGTAGCTTCAAGCCACAACTTGTCCTGAGTTCATTCTGTTGGCAATGTGCAAGCCAGAAATGAACCCATCCCTTTTTTTTTTCTCCCAGAGCTCTGCAGGTTCTGCTAAATTATATGGCAGATGCGATGTTGCACAAATTTGTAGAGCAGATGTGCTCACTAAGAAGGTCCTGCAGCTAAACTGCTTTTTCAGACTGGAAGTTCACATCGGGAGAATTTACTTAAGGGAAGCATAACTCCTTGACTGTACATATGGGTTTGCTGAAGCCAGTTAAAACACATTTGCCTATCAGAAGGAGCATCATCTGGCTTTCTGGATTCAGCCCAACAGAAATACTAAAAATAAACCTCTTGCTTCCACTGTCCATTTCCCCCACATGAAAGCTTCCCCACTGTGGAGTTTTGCCCCAAGGTGTTCCCTTGCCACATGCCAGCTTGCCAGGTGTCTGCTGTGAAAAACCTTCATCTAGCCCTCTGCCCCAGCTGTCCTGGCAGCTGATTCTCTCTGCAGACAGCTGAGGTTGCTACATGATGGTGTCAGGGTCCTTAACATGATGCCTGTGCCACGGGTGCAGGTTGTGATGGAGAATCCCCCTCCCTGGAGCAGAGCTGTCCCCTCTCCCAGCTCCAGACCGGTCAGGCTTGGCAAGCAGTGGAGCAGTTGTGACTATGGACAGCTAAACACGTGGCCAACTTCAAGCAGGGCTGCTCAACACCCTGTCGGTAGAGCAAACCAACTCTGAGCCTTCAAGACCATATTCTAGTGTATGGGCTCTCCTCCTTCATCAAACAACAGAAGACATCCTTAGTGCTCATAAAATAATCCTTTTTCCATAGCCCTATTCACAGTGACTTCTGCTGAGATCTTTCAAAAAAGATTCAGACTGAGACAGGTACCCAGCACAGAAAATTTCAGCTTAAGCTGTTTGTTTAAAAGAGGATAGAAAGGTCTTATAATGGGAAGTTCCGGGCCAGCATAACTGTGTATTGTGGCTTTGGTACGTATTCAAGCTGGCCTATATCTAGGCTCAGGGAAGAACTCCTTAAGATGCAAATAGTTCCATAAGCCATAAAATATATTGCATGTATCAGGAAAAAAATCTAATATTTTGGACACCAGATCTCCTGACTGCAGGAAGAAACTCAGAAATTTCAGCATTTGCTGAGCAGATCAATACCTCCTTAATTGAATCCATAAAACTCCCAGAGAAACCCCCACCTGCTACCCTACACTATGACACCTTTTTTTTTTTTTTGCTATGGTATCAGCAATCTGCCATGGATACTAGCTGAAAAGCCATTATATTGCCCTGGAAATACCAGTTCTAGATTCCCAAAGGATTTTTCTGAAATGATTCTCCATCCTTTCAATGAGAACTGAACCTGCATAAGAGCTTCCAGAGTTGGACTTCATTTTCCAATAACTGAAATTATCTGGACAGAGATGGGCCAGCGCAGAGTGGAGGAGTTTGTTTCCTCACTCACCTGAGCTTTCCCAGGCACAGCAATCCCTTGATTACACCCATTGACTCAGGAGCATGTACATGTTAATTCCATTTCTCCATCCTGTGCCCCACCCTGGCGATTCTTCATAAAACAAAACACTAGCCTATTTTCTACTAACAGCTGTTAACCATGCAGTTTACAATGGTCTTAATGCTGTGCCTTGGAACATTAACCAGACCTCCCAAGGCATATATAAAGCAGCAAAGAGACTCACAAGCATGTACTTTGATACATCACATGTACCAAAGCTGTAGTTTCTTATTTACAAAACCAGACTTGGTACTGAGCTCATTTCCATCCAGTGCAAGTGAGAAGTTTCTAGAAGAAGCCAACAAGACCGTACTGGTGTAAAACTGCCTTCAGAGACCATTTTATTTTATTTTATTTTATTTATTTTATTCAGAGAGAGTAGAAGACTGAGTCACCTCCCCTTTTCACTGCTTCAGAGAGGAAGACTTAGGAGAAGAAGCAAGGCAATGAGAAAGTCCATGTGGAAAAAAACGTCAATATACAAACCTTTGTTTTACTTTCCTTTTTCTTTTCTTGAGCACCAAATGAAACAGAGGTGCCTAGGAGAGTCACTTCCATATCTCTCCCTATGTGTGGTGGAGAATTAACACTTCTCTCCTTGAATTCTTCTGGACTTTCTGCTCAAATTCAAGATAACATCAGACAGCGAGGAAATGCACCCAGCAGCAACATAACGACGTCAAAGGTGGGATGTGAGGAACGGCATTTGCACAAGCCTCTGCCCAACAGCAAGATACCTGGAACAGAGTTTTACTGGGAAGAAAAGTGATTTCCTGACACTTTCAAATCAAGCTTATTCAGAAACAATGTGGGAACAATTACATGCTACTCAGAAGAGTTAACCTTGGAATAGGTTCAGCAAAATTTATTTTCTTTTTTTTTTTGCTTTGATAGCACAAACAAAACCATTTAGAAGTACCAAAGAGCTATTAAGTGGTCAGAGAGAAAAAGAAGCCATTATAGTTGGAATTTCGATATATACAACTACAATGAGTCACACTGTTGAAATTATTTATTTACACTTGTAAATTGGGTACTTTTATGAAGCTGACTGCTACTGAAATCAATGGAGGTGCTCTGGTGCATTTAAAAATTCTCCTATCTACCTCTGTAAGTCTTCTGGTTTTAAAAAGCACCTTAAAATCAGGGCTTTACTTGCATTTTAAACAAGTTATGAATATAAATACTAGAAGAGATAAGATAAATTCATGCAATACAGTGAAGATCCTCATTGAACATTTGGAGGGGGAGCATACTGTGTCAATTTTAATGAGGTTGTTGTGGACCAGGGTTAGAAAGCTCTGGTTGCCATTGCAGCTCTGCTGTACTTCTGCCCAAGCTCACCAGTGGTAAACTAACTCAGGTGTGATTTGCCCAGGACAAAGTAACAACAGGGCAAACTTGTGTGACACATCCCTCCTCCTAGCCTCAAACTGCTTCCTGAATTGGAGAGAAATTCTGTCTACTTGGAAACCCTCAGACTGACTTCCATGAACTCACCTCCCTTGAATCCACACAATGTTTCTGCATCCACCATGTTTGTGGCATGGAGTCCAACAAATCCACCCTCTATCAGCTGGAAGATATCTTGTAACATTTGTTTTGGAGCTAGCTGCTTCTAGCTTCATATGAGGCCCCCTAACTCCTGTATGGGAGGAAATAGTGAGCAATCAGTCTCAATCCACTCTGTCTCTCTCCTGTAGTTTTACAGATCTCCATGTCCTCCTCAGCTGTTTCTTTTCCAGAATGTCATAAAGAGAGTAACAGACAGTGTAACAAATGATCAGGCATATTTGCAGACAAGCTATTGTGTTCTTTAAAGCTATAGCAACTACAGCAACCCCCATAGAGTAACGTTTGTATAAACTGTTGATAAAAAGGAACTTTTATGCGAAGCATGGGAAGAGAAAAATCAGTGTATTTGCAGCTAATCAGATGAAAACAGTAACTATATTGTAATTATTGCAAGCAAGTTGTTCCATCTGTACATAGTGCAAAACTTGCAACATAATGCTATTTAAATCTGCAATTTGTCCTCATTGCAGCTATAAAATACAACCATGACACAAGAACATATGAGATATGATGTCTTGGGGGAGAATAAGTTAAGACTGGAAATTGGAAGCAGCCTAGCAGTAAAGGGAATGAAGTATTTGAACATCCTTCAACTTGGAGTAGAAAACCTAAAAAAGCCTAGGTGGTTTTGTCTTGTCTGTCATTAACTTCATCCGATTGAACACAAAAGAGATTTGCAGTAAGCTATAGAATCTTGAGCTTTCATCCAAAAGCTCGGAGTCAATGTGAGCTGCTTGTGAATCCAAATCAACGTGTGGACTCATAAAATTAGTTGAGGGAGGTCTCCAAACAGCCCTTTGTGGTCAGGCGTCCATGTAACTCAAATCGTGGCATGACCTGCCCCCACTGTCAGCAGTCAGAGCTGCAGTACGAACTGAGGGATGTGTTCCTAACAGGACTGCTCACTCCCAGAGGAAGCCTATTTAAGGCTAAGTCAGGGCTCTCAGCCAACGTACGCACACTTTAGAAAGACCAGACTGACATTACCTGGACCATATAAGCTGAGCTTTCATTTCCAAGGCTGTCAGTGTTAGCTTTTGCTAGCATGACACCTGGAGTGGAAAAAAAGAGCTTTTGCTTTTTGACCTTCACAGTAGGAGGCAGAATGCTATGTCCAACAAAATAACGTGCAATACCTTGAAAGCTGTTGGGTTTGGTTTGGAATTTCTTTTTTGTTGTTGTTTTGTTTTGTCATTGTTGGGGTTTTTTGTTTGTTTGGGGGGGGTTTCAAGCTCTGGAGTAGTTCCAGGTTACATGAAAGTCATCTCCAGCTGATGTACATAGGATCCAAAAAATCACTGCAAAGAAGCAGAGAGCAATTCTGTTGTATGCTTATTTGACCTTGCCCCCCTAATTGCAATGGAGAGAAGGCCATTGGAAATGTCTTTGTCTGGGTCCATGCAGTTTGAAGCTAGTCAGCAGGATGCAAGATGCTTCATTCCAAAGCAAAGCCATGTGCATTAAGTAACAAAACAGTCAATATTTGCTGTGCCAAACATGGGGCAGAGGGCTTGGTGGTGCAGGAGGGTGAGCGCAGTGTGGGAACTTTTTCACTGCTGCTTTTGATTTAAACAGTTTAACAGTTAACATTATTGCTAATCACTGCTTTCGCAGAAATGAGCTGATGGTACTTTACTGGTAGAAGAGATTCCCTACTTGACAAAGATTACAGCAAAAGGCAGGAGGAAATCCAAATGAAAGATGGAGGTGAAGAAGGTGCTGGCATGGGCATGTGAACCTGCATCTCATGCTTCAGAAACAAAATGTATTAATCAGTGGCTGAGACAGGGAGTATTAATCATGTATTAATCAGTTCTGAGACAGTGAGTGATGTGTAGGAAGACTCATCCCCTTGCCAAAGAGGATAAAAAGTATTCATCAGCTATGAAGAACTGCATTTTAATTTAACACCTTTATCAAGGATAGACTTTTAAGAGGGATCAATTGAAAACATCGACTGCAAACACAGAAAACCACAGCAAGTAAACAATTTCACTAACTGTGTTTGGCTATGTTGTGCCCACTGGCTTCAGGTTTTTGGATGCAATTCTTCACTGACGGAATGGCAGATCAGGCTTGTAAATAACGCACACTCTGAGGATCTTTATTGTTGCTATGCAACATTCCAACATTGCAATTATTTGACAACTTTATGGCCCCGATGCCCTCAGTTTGTTTTGCTGTCCACTTAGCTAGATCACCAGCTTTTGCAGCTTCACTTACTTTCAGTCAGCATCACACTGCAGTCATTTCCCACTGTGTATTCGCAAGGTTTGGCTGCCTCCATAGCAGAAAAACACCACACATGCCAAAAAAACCCTCCAAACCCCCAAAACGCCCAAATCCCCAAGCCCCCAAACCCCATCATCAGTACTTCATTCTCAAGACAACGCTTATACCATGGAGCTGCTTCCCCATCTGGAAAGCAGCAGTGATTTTGCCTGACTTTTTGTTTTGTCCAGTGACAGTTTTATTACAGGAAGAAAATTAATATTTATATTTGCAGCCCTTGTCATTCCACTTCTGGGAGAGTGAAAAAGCATAAAAGCTGCATCATAACTGACTCAACTGCAGGCCAAACCATCCCTCTTTCCTCTCCTGCAGCCTCCCTTCTGCCCCTCTCAGTCCTCCTATAATTTATCTTCTTATTTATCTTACCTGCCACTGTTTCACACTGAAAAAGTTATCTGGGAAGACCTTTAACCATCTTCAGTTGGACTCCATTGTACAGGGCACTACTGACAAAGTTCTCATCTTTAGATCTGATTTCTAAAATGAGACAAAGTTTGTAGCACAGGATTTTGGAAACTGTTCAATCTATCTTTTCTAGAAATACAGAGAAGAAATCCATATGCTGAACATCTGCACAGATTTATTAAATAACGAATCACTTACTTAGGAATCTTATGCCATATATATATATATATATATATGTGGTTTCAGGTAGCTGGAGGAACGTAGAGTACATTCCTCCAATAGACCCAAGAATACCAACTGTCCTGCACTGTACCAAGCTGAAGGAGAAAAAAAAAAAAAAAATCCCAAGCAAAGGTCTCTGCAAAGCTGTAACAGCACCTTCCCTTAAGTATCTGAGTTGGCAGTTAGCACGTGTAGGTGTAATCTCTGCATGAATAGACCAAACCCTGAGCAGCAGCAGCACCACACCGCACTGCTGCCGTTGTATTTCACTCTGCATCTGAAAACATCCCCGGACCTATTGCAGAGGTGAGCTGTGCCCCAGTAATGCCATGGCACAGCCATTTCCTGGCAGCAGAACCAGACCCAGAAGTTCCCAATCACCTGCAAAAGCAAAGAGAAAGAATTCAAGCTGCAGGACTTGAACTTGTTCACAATTTTTTACAGGGGCTGAAAGAAATCAGGTACCTTGCTTTTTGTAACAGTTATTATCTACATTGCCAACATACCCTGAAACTCCCTTAAAAAACACAGGCTAAGTTGCACTGCCTTCAGTATAACTGAGCAGACACACGGGCACTGATATTTAGCTTTCCTACCTCCACAAACCTTTTAGCTCCTATAGGAACTTAGAGTGCCACAATAGCTATCAGCCTGTGAGGTTGCTCTGGGATAGAGAAAACAAAGCTAAGCCTTAAAGAAGGATTTCTAATGACTAAAGAAATAACACCTCTCTTTCCATGCTCAGTGCAAATAATGTTAGGTTCCATGGGGACCCCTTGGGAGGGGAATCAATCCCACCCACAATAAATAAAGCAGTGCCATTTGTATGTTAAAAGAAGAGCATCGCAAGCCAGTTACAGTAATGACCCATAAAACTGAAATCACAGGAACAGGGCTCTACCGGCTCTGTGATTTATACCTCTCTAGATTGGCAAATAATGGGGACCCTTGCTGTTTTTTTCTTTCTTGTGCCAGAGCTCCCATTATCTGAGCCACAATTGAAAATGAAAAGTGAAACAGATGTTTGTCAGAGCCCCGTTACTATACATCTCTGCACCTTAAAGAAAAATATAGTGTTTTGCATTTAAGAAATTGTCTACACAGTGTGACTGTTACTAAAAAGGGAACCTGTTAAAAGGTCACCAGCCTTCACCAGTACTGAGACACAGCAGTGTCACCCTGCACTCAGTTCAGTGTTGGACGGGTGTTAACAGCCTAGTCATATTTCAGCTGAAATGCCCCTTTCTCAGCTGGAGCTTGGAGGACAGCTACAGCTCATGCCAGCTTTTCACCGTGGATTTGTGAAGATCCTCATCCAGGGGGACCTCTCACCCTGTGTTTGGAAAGGGGACAGAGTCTCGGGGGTCAGGGTGTTTTCCTACCTGGCATTTGAACCTCCACATGTCTGCATATCTGCTCCTTGTAACGTCCCCCCACATTTTTTGTCCTGGGAAGCAGTGTTAAAGGAGAACCAGGAGACACCACAGGAGGTACCTGCTGGGTGCAGCAAGAGCAGACTGCTCTGAAGAAGAGGCTGAGATGGAGGCACAGGACCACACGAGCAAGGAGAGACAAGCAGGTCCAGCAGCCAGCCCAGGAGAGTCCACAGGAGGCGAGGAAGGGTCAAGGCTGGTCAGTGACAGCAAGGAGCAAGGCCAGGCTTAGCATGCACACAGCCCTGACCAGGGAAGGAGGGCAGTTAAAGGTCTGAGCTTAAATGTAGCCCCCAGCCAAGGGCTGGAGGCCCAGCTGAGGTTCAGCAGGACGATTAGAGCCTGTTAGTGCATGCAGGGCCCTCACGATAGCAACTCTAACTTATTTGCATTGCTCCAGTATCACTATCCTAGTGCTAGAGGAGTATGCATTTTAGGTATAGGACCTATGTCGGTACACGAACAGCACTGTCTTGCTTTTGGCTCAGCAGGGCCAGCCTGACCTCCTGGCTCAGAGCAACATGAGATCCTGCTACAAGGCTGCTTGTTCCAAGCAAACCCACTTGGGTTTTATTCTTCATGTCTTTGTCCAGTTCCGGAAGAATTTGAAATTCCCTCTTTCTGTAGCCCAGAACTGAACCATGAGCTACAGGGTACAGGTCCACACCAAACCCATCACTGCTTCCCTGAAGGACAGACCTTTTCTGTGTATTGACCTCCATTTTTACTATGCTGTGCAGCACACAGAAAAGATAGCTACAGAGACATGACGGAGGCAAGATTAAAAAGCTGACCCAGAAGCACCTCATCCCACTGGCAGAAGGGGATATTTTTACCCTGTTCACCAATTTGTACCTGGTGTGAAAGTCCCTAACAGGGCCTTTGGAAACAGATCTCCTTTCTCAGAGAGGCATTTCATGCCACCAGTGCTGATCAGGGGGTATAAAGTAGAAGGGGTTATCTTTAGGGTCATCTGTGATATATGGTGATATTAAGGTACACATGGCTTTTGCCATCCATTGGTGATCCAAGTGAAGCCTCCAACTGATGCTGGAGGTCATATGAAGCCAGGAAAGAACATCTTTAACATTAGTTTTGGGATGGATAGGCACCTGCTGCAGGCTTATTGCCACTTGGGTTTGGGGGTTGTTTCCGAAATGGCATTACTTAACTCACTGGGACTTGTAACAGTTTTGTCAATTGATCAAATTTAACCAAGTGGCTAAAATGCACCCATGAAGTACAGAGTCTGATTCAGCAGCTGTAGCCCTTGTGGAGATAAAATAAACATCACAAAAGTGTTTTTTATGAAGACATTTTGTAAGTAACCAAAGAGCACACAAAATTAGAAAACTGAAACAACAAAATGCCCAAGAGACATTTTCATGTTTACTTTGTGTGCATTAAAATATGTAATAAGGCTTTATGAAATAGGCTGTATTTCTCCTCCAGACATTCCCGATGTGTAATAGGGCTCATTTGAATTGGAAAAAAGAAAAGTCTTGGAATCACTCTAGACATAATCTTGGGGATTTTCCAGTAAAATCAGTTTATTTTGGACTTTGCATGTGGGCCTGACTGAGCCTTGGAAGTTTCTGGAGAATTTTTTGGAACCTCTGTGTTAGATTTTTATCTCTGTTACACAAGTGGGAGCCTGAAACAGTTGTATTTATAGCATGAGATTCACTTCAGTGTTACATCTGGATGCATTGATCGAGATCATACTCTGGCTTCACCCCTAAATGTTTTCCTTTTTTTGAAGGTAGATGAGAGGGAAAGACAGCATTATAGCTCTTCATATCTACTGTGCCCAAATGACATTTATGTTCAAAAAAAAAGGAGAAATCAGCAAAATATTTTCTCCTTTTTTAACTTTCTTAAGTTTCTCATTTAAGCCACCTAAGGTCTTGGATCACATAATGAAAGAAGGGAGACTGCCTTCCAGTGTCCACAAAAACTTTGGAGACAGTTGCATTTTCTAAGTAATTTCTACCAAAGAAGTATTTCTCAGTTTTGTGGCAGTGCCATCTCTCTGTCATATGGCAGGGCTTTTTCTTTTATCTAGTTAAATATAGAGAGATAGGCAAAGCACGTGTGTGACTCCTGCATTGCAGGAGCTCAGGGCCTGAGGGAGCCTCAGGAGATTGTCTAGTTTATTTTCTCGCCCCAGGGCGGGATCAGTCCTCTCTGCATCATCCCTGACAGATGTCAGCCACACGCGTCTTCAGTCAGACCACAGGGAATGGCACTGAAATTCAATGAAGTGCACCAGGATCCAACAACAGTGACTATTAATTTGAAAATGTAATTATTGTTAGTTGGGATTGTTTAATTGGAGATGGTCTCTTTCAAAAGCAATGCTGTGAGCAGGAGACCAAATTATCGCTAGCTCAGCCCAAGTGAGCAGAAGTGGGGAAAGCTTGGAAGTGTTATTGCATTCTGGTTTGCACAGAAAAGAAACTGGAAAGGAGAGGTAGTAAATGGCTATTTTTGCTTGCTTTTTTTTTTTTTTTTAATCCCTTGACTTCAGATAAAGAAGTTCTGCCTCCCCTTTGGCTAGACAAAGAATTTCATCCCTAGAGTTTGAGGCATCTCAACAAGCTGATTCATCACCACAAACTGGAAGGCAAGCTTATCAACTCGCCTATTAGTGAATTAAAGTTCATTTTCCTTTGCTGGATGTAGTTTACAATTATTCTGGATCACCTGAGTTTGATAACAAGTTTGAGTGGGATGCCCCCCTTGCAATGGTTAGCCCAGAAAACTCTCTGCTCCCTCTAGGGTGACAGGTACCTTTAAACTCTGCACTGATGCCTTTGCACAAATATAATTGCTTTTCCAGCAGGGAGGCTGTTAGAGAGCTGGGTCTGACTGTCAGGTGTCTGAAGATCTGAATATATTGCCATGGTTAAGAACCAATGTGATTATGCAAAATTAAGCTCTGTGCATGTCTGGGAGTGCATGCGGGTGTGTAGATGAACTGAACGCAGTAGCTTTCCCTGAAACGTGACTGCTTTTTCTAAGACAGTGAAAAATTTCTGCTGTCACATAAATTCTCAGAGAGTGCTAATGGAAAGTGGAATCTGAGCAGAAATTAAGGTTCAACCAGATTGCACAGGCTGGATCCTTAGTTGGTATAAATCCCTGCCTACAGTGGATTTGACTACTAGTCTACTCTAGGCTAGTCTCATCCATCCTGCTCTTGTTCTTTCCACACATCTACCAGCACAGAGTCTGGATGAATGTCTGCACAATCAGGATCCATCCCATTACTATGCTGCCTGCAGACATAGCTCCAAAAATAAAATACTCTGTATGTCTCAGAGCAGCCTGGAGTCAATGCAAGCAAAGGCTCCTTCCCAGGCCACGCTCGCTCCCATGAATGAAGTGTAGCTGGGACAGGTCTTAAAGAGTAGGTTTTGTCTCCTTCACAGCTTTCTTCCTCCTCCACCCCCTGCCCCCCTTTCCTCCTACAAATATGCCTTAGTGGGACTAAGACAACACTGACAACTCAGGAAGTGCGTGGAGTTGAAAATTCACGGCTACTTCAAGAAGAGAGGGTAGAGAGGCAGAGCAGGGTGTGAAGAAGAGGTGAGTCCAAGGAGACCACAGATAAAACAGACTCATCTCAGCAGCCGTGCTTTGAAAAAAGTGACTTTCCAAAATCTCCCCTTTGCTGAGACACGAGTATTTCATGCTGGCGGATGTGAAAGAACATGAGAATGAGAGGGAAGGGGAAGGCACCAGGAGCTGAGAGATCAGGAGCAGCAGCAGCCTAACAGGTGTAAAATGAGTGAAAGATGCCAGCAGGAGGAGAGGAGATGGGCTGTGATGTGCCAGGATGCTTTGTTACTTCATGGAGTGCTTGCTCTGCCGTGCAACCACCCGCCGGTGGCGTGGTGTGGGCACCCGCTGCTCCCACCAATTGCACACAGGCGGGTGGCAAAGCAGAAGAGGGACAGGGAAGGAGAAGGGAAAGCAAGAGGAGAAGTGGGGCAGCTTTGGAGGTCCATGTTGGCTCCACTTGGTGGGGCACGCATGGGAGGACACAGGCGTCATTGCATGCCTGTGGAGATCCATTTCACTGCTTAAAGTGAGATGTTTTGTAGAAGCAGAGAAAGGGAGATGTGGAAACAACATGTCAGGGATATCTGGAGCTATGGAAGCACCCGTCTTGCCAGCAGCAAACAGCGAAAGGGAGCAGTAATTATGCATAGCACCCTTCAGCATGGAGCAAAGTTTGCCAGGGGACCTGACCTCTCCATGGAGAGAGCCAGTGGCACACAAGCCCCCTTCAGAAAGCATGTCTGGTTTTCCATCTGTAGCAGCCAGTTCAGTGAAAGATATTACCCCTGGCACAGATCCATAGGCCATCATGGCTATAACTGCACTGTGTGTGCAAGGTAGGCAGCACTTCACTCCAAGTGAGAGGATACTGTTAAAGGCATTTACTGAACCAGCAGCTTTACAAGACAAAACCAAAAGGGGACTGTGGTGGATTGTGGAGACCAGCTCAAGGCTCCTACGTTCACACCAGTGAGAGGCTTTCCCTGGGACCACCTCATCACAGCCCCAGTAACAGGGAAGGGGACCAAATTATGGGGCCATAGAACCTTCCCCCAAGGCTGCTACTACCCACTATCTCATGTGCTCCAGCTCAGAAGATGCTGGAACAAACCTCTCTTCCAAATAGCAGTCAAAAGATGATTTTGACTACCTAATGACTGATTCAGAAGCATATCTTTTTTAGAAAGCTTTTCAGGGTCAATAAAGATGAGACATTCAGCGAAGGGATTGGGGATGAAGTCCTAGCTCCTCAAGGGTTAATGGCATTTTTACACAGTGCTTAGGAGGGCCAGGATTTCATGCTGTATTTTCAGGGTGTGAAATACTGTCTCATTATTTCTGTGATCCAAACACTGTGGCATAAGATTAACAGCAGCCAGAAAATGGATCTTCCTAGATACTGACCATAAACAAAAGTGAAATAAATACTTCTTTTCCTTTAGACATGCAGACAATCCATAAGTGTTCAGCCAGCTGAGACTCCACTCGGCTCACAGATGTCAATGAACATACCATGCCCATTTGTTGCCCAGCCACTTGCTCTTTGTTCTGAATTTCCTCTGCTCTCTGACTTGCCACAGGATCCCCAGTCGTGTTACACTTGCATGGTGCTCCAGGGAAGTCACCCAGATGGGACTCTTCCCCCAGTCCCCTTGGCTGGATGTGAATTAAATAAAATTTAAAGTCTTATCTGTTCAAGAGTTTCTTTTTTTTTTTTTTTTTTTTTTTTTGTGGGCAGCTCTGGAAAGAAACCCTGAACTATCCAGACACCTGGAGAAAGGGGTCAAACCTGAGAGAGGCAGGACTGCATCTCCATTCTGCAAAAATAGCTTTTGCACTAGTCTGGGATCCTTCTCCAAGTTATCCAAGCTTCATTCCTAGCCAGTGTGTGCTCTATATCCGTCACCCCCTTTTTGCTATTTAGCACAGTACTTCCCTGTGCAGATGTGTTCCAAGAGTTTTTAAAAGCGTAAGTAAATATCTGTAGATTGCATTGTCCTCCCTTACAAATCCAGAATACCAAGGGTTATCATACAAGTCCATCCAGATTTAAATATTGTTTTCATACCATGCTTTCTCTGAAAGATCTCTAAGTGCTGCTGTAAAAGTGTCAGTCCATCAAGTCTCACAGCACCTTTTCAGGTAGGTATCATTAACCCACCCACTTCACAGTGCTCCTTTAAGGCACAGGGTGATTACCGGACACACCCAAGGACAGCACAAGTTGGTATCTGAGGCAAAACAACCCAGAAATCAGTGCCAGACTCCAGAATGTATTTGATGGGGTATGCATTAATGCAAAATTAATGGATATCCATCACTGTGCAGCAGCATTTACTAACGGTGCTATATAAGCTAGTAAATAATACACAACACTAAAACGTGTATGATTTTGATGGCCAAATGCTCTTCTAGTGACAATAGCTTCTGCCAGTAGAGAATTTGGCTCTCTAATTCCCAATAAGCACAATTAAAGGAGATATATAAGAAACTGACAGTTCAGCTTCTGCGATTGAACTGTTCTCATTTAGATACAGGTCGAGACTCAATCAATTTAGTTATTAGGGATTCCTTGTCTTGTCGTACATTCAGAATGAAAGGGAGTGCAAAGGGAAGAAGATAGGAGATAACAGAAAATGCCAACAGGTAAAAGTAAAAATTAAGATACTGGGGGTTTTATGTATGTTTTATTATTCCTTGCCACCAAGCTCTAAGCTCGGTCATATTCCCCATAGTACAGGTCCCAAACCATGCTCTTTCTGCAGGTCTCGTTCAAAAGAGAAACTGATAACTTCTCATGTCACCCTGCCTGAGGATCAGCAAGGGGCCCTAAATGCTGGGGAAAGTTCTTTGCTCTATATGTGCCTTCAGGTTCTTCAGGTTCACAGCATTCTATGCTCCCTGCTGCAGCAGCGATCCTCCTTCTCTGACACGTGAGCACCTTTGGTGCAAATGAAACAAGAATACAGCATTTTCAGCAACAAAGACCTTGCAAATCTTCACTTTTCATGCACTGCATTTTTCCAAATGCATGAAGGGACATATCTGCTGTAGTTTCAAGACAGAGGAAAATCCCCAACAAAGGTTTCAAATCCCAGCTCTAAAGTAAGGAGCACCTTCTAAAAGGAGAGATTGCTTCCCCCCCCCCCCCGTTAGAATGAGTAAAACAACGTATTTATCTTTATCTTCTTTCTTTGAAACTCAAAAATCCTTTTGCCTGAACTCTTTCCTAACCGAGTCAGCTGGGAGCAGGCACCTGCTGCAGAAAATTTCAGCCCAAATTCTTAAAGTCTGGCACAATCACAAGGAGTTTGCAGCGAGATGTGTTAGGGGCTCAATGACAGGCAACACCCCTGCATGAAGAAGGGCTGAAGAGTGGACGGAGACAGAAAGATACAAGTAAAATTAAAGATTGATTTTATCAGTAATTTTAAGGTGTCAGAAAAGATTCACCTAAAAGGAAGGATGTGACTGAGGCCAGTGTGGTAAACAAATTAATTCAATATCTATTTATTACATTTAAAAAAAAACAACAAACAAAATACAGATTAAGTAACCTTCAGCCGAGGCAGCTTCCTGGCTGTTTGTATTTGACTTGCCAATAAATAACAAAATCTATCAGTAAAGCTTGTTCACAGGTTTCTACTTCAGGTACCAATTTCAGCCCAAAGATCAACTCCTGACACTTAATTAGGTGAATTGAGGGAAGAGATGTTTCTACTGATTGAAAAGTCACAGGAAGGGAAAACTAATATAATTATTCTTCTATGTAGATGGAAGAAGCTTTGTAAGACATGACAGGTCTGGGATGCAGGCTGGTGTGGCACTGAAGGGAGTTACAGCACCCTTCAGCACTCACTATATGGAAATACACAGCTGGCAGCTGCTGCGAGCATTGCAACGCACCCAGCACTGTTAGATTTCACCTGCTACAAAGGGAAAGATAAAGGTCAAAATATTTTTCACAGAACAGCTGCAAATGTAAATGATAAGATAATGATTCTTAAATTGGAAACAACAGCTCCTGAGGATGGATTTGGCTCTCCTTTTTCATGGTGCAAGATGGGAAATACTTTGTGGGTAAAAGACATCAGCCAGCTTTTACCTAACTACTCCCCACTTAAGTACTGAGGTACCAAATTCGGTAATTAGGGCTGAGTCTGCAGACGTATCTGCGAAAATAGGCCCCAAGGGACAGATTTTCAAAGGCATTTAGACCATTAATTTCCTTTTAAATCAATAGGACTTGGGCACCAAAATATTTTGAAATGTCTGAGCATTGTCCTGTAGTATTTAGCGAAATCAGAGCAAATCAAAATAAGCCGAGCCAGCACTGGAAGAGGTCTGGGAAGACGGAGCAAGAACCACACTGTATTTATACTACTAGCAGCTATTGGGTCCACACAGGCTTGGTTACAAGAAAACAAGAAGTTAGCAGATGTAGCCCAAGCGTTTTGTTATGAGCATGCAGTCAGCTCACGTCCTTCCAGCCCAGCGAACACTGGCAATACAACAATTACCGCAATACTTACACATCCCTGCATACCACCTTGGGATCTAGAGAGAGAGATGGAACTCTCTGTAAATGACAAAGTACCATTATCCCGAGGGTGTAGATGGAGAAACTAAAAGATTGTTAGGGGCCCGAGATCGCATCGCAGCAAACAGTGGCAGCAGGAATAGAAATCGGCTTTGCTGATGCCCAGCACAGCAGCTGTTTGCACAAGCTCAGAAACCAAACACTGTTTCTGAATATCCTGTTTGGGGATTTCATGCCAACCAATATCTATGAATATCTTTTTATTTCAGTGAATAAAGCCTTCTTTCTCATTTTAGTGAAGAGTTCCAGTGGTGATTATCATGCATTTGTATTATTTATAGAAAACTAGTGAATATGGCGAAAACAGCAAGGTTACCATGTTCCAAATTCCAGTATCCTACAAATATGGAAATTATAATTATGCTGGGTCTGATTCAGAATACATAAGGATGATCAGATCTCAGTTAAAAATTTAAAGATTAACTTTTTTCAGCTTGAGTCTACATCATTACACCCAGTTTCATATCTAAATCTCTTTCCCTATGAGTGATAACTCTGATCTTCCCAAAGAAGAAGGATAGATTTACTCAGTGCTTGGATAAGAGGAACCTGAGAAAAACTTCCTGGATCAGGAAGAAATATGTCTGTGTCAGCAGATAGAGCTTCTCTTTGTGATCAGGCAGAGAGAAACTTCCCTGAAATTTGGAAAATCCAGGATTCACACCTTAGCTCAAAGGAATTTCCCAAGGACCATCAGCAGTTAGCAGAGTCCCTTGACAAACATCAAATATACGGTCCGGTTTGCTGACATGACCTTATTCAGTGAATATTTTGTATCCCAGCATTATTTGCACCACTGTTCTGGAGCTGACCGTAGTAAATCACACGTCCCATGTTTAAACCTACAGCTTATCGATCATAAATGCAATCAAAGCCAAGATACATGCAGTGGTTCGGTCTGCTGACATAGTAATTTTTAAATGCAAATTAAGCTTGATACTGTACATATTTTTCGTGCACAATTATACAACTGTCTTGTCAAAAAAATCTGGCCTAACAGTTCTGCCTGCAAAGTAGTTGATGGTGGTTAGATCTGTGGATAAAAGATAAAGCTAAAAGACGGCTTGAAATCAGGAAAAAAGTAACATAAAATGCTGCAGACAAGAGCGTCCACTGAAGTCCTAAGATCCAACTCTGCCTAGAGATGCCAAACTGACTTAAATTGGAGGATCACATCATAATCCCATATAATTAATGTTTGTCATCTTGCTGTAAACTGCCAGATTATCATTAGTTCATCTTTTGTATTTCCAGCAGAAACTCATTACTCAGTGAGTGAAACGTTAGGAAATTATTTACAATTATGCTGCTGAGAGCAGTAGGCTAATTCCATCTACTAATTAGCACCACTTACATAAGTATAGGTAGAGTGCTATAAATAATAGCGGTAATGTGTGCCACGCTGGCACCAGCTCTCTGAGTCTTCTGTGCAGCAGTGGCAGCTACCCCCTCTGGTGGCCTTTTAATGGGATTTTACCCAAACCACAAGAAAGGCTCCTAAAAATTATTCCTTGCCTAGGGTGGAGAGACATGGAGTGACGTGGAAAGCAGGTATTTCTTACCTCTTTTCTGCAGTGGGCACCTTTACTTAACCACCAGTTGATGCTTCTCAGCCTGCTCTGATATTGCTGGGAGAAAACTACTTCTGTATGGGCCTTTAGGGGAAGCAGTGCTGATCGGGGGGAAAAAACCCTTTGCTTTAACCTGGAAGGTGTTGTGCAGGTTCCAAGCAGGAGCCACTGAAGTGACAAGATGTTATGGATTTTGTGCCACTGGTGGCTCCAGTCTCCTTAACTCAAGCACTGAACTAGAATAGAGTGTTGCCTATCCTCTTTGTACTGGACTGGTTGCAGTTCTCAGCAGCAGCAGTTGCATTTCACATTCAATAGAGATTAGACTTTGAAAACAACAACAAGAACAAAACTCCGCCTCCCTTCCAGCTGGATCAACTGACCAAAAGGCAGGGGAGATTAGTCTTGTTTGCACAGCATATGGGTGTATGCAACTCATGCCTGAATGACACCCATGCAAACTAATATAATCTGTACTTATTTTTAATCTGACCTCCACAAACCTACAGTGATGCTATGCTGCCTATTCACTTTCATTCTTCTCCTCCCTCCATAAATTTTGCTCCTCTCTATACAGTAATCTTGATTTAGCAGGGACACACCTTAATGCACACCCCAGTCTGTTCCGTGGTGATTTGGGGATTGACTACAGATGTGCATTTATGTGTGAATTAGTAAAAGCTTGACTGGTACTATTTTAAATAAGGACATGAAAGTACCTTCCTCAGGAAAGCATTCCAGGCTGTGGACCTTCCATTGAGGAAAGCAGGTCTGAGATAGGCTCACTCCGGTCCCAGCCGGACCTTCCTTTGGTGCTGTATAGAGCCAGGCACCTTCCCAGGATGTTGGGTCTCTCTCGAAGGCCTCGATGTCTTAGAAATGAAGAATGCAAAGCCCACATCCTTCCTTGGATCTAGGCTGACAAATCGGCACCTGTTTGGGAAAAAAAGAAAAAGAAAAAGATTAACACACACTTGAAATATAATCTTTTAGTCTAAGCCAGCATTTATTTCATGTGTGGTTTCTTTTCTCAATGACTTTAGGGATATCTGGGATGTCAGAGAGGGAAGATGAATTGTGTTATAATGCCAAGGCATACACTAAAAACAAGAAGTCCAGAGAGCATTTTTTCCTTAAGGCATTGAAATACGCAGAAATGAACAGCTGCTGTCCTCAGCCACTTTAAATATTAGTAACATAATAAAACACTTATTTTCATTGTTTCATATGGTTTTCAGTTTGCACACTTAGCCACAGCCAGAATTTCCTGACTAAATGTGGAATTGGCCAACAGATTCAGCCAAATAGTCTCAGATGTTAGAGTCCCTATTACGACATTCCCAGCACCAACTGCCTGGAACCGTTTAATAAGATGGAATTGCAGTTTGAATGACACATATAATCAAAATTTTCATTTGTTTTCAGAAAGAAAATCCATCTAATCTCCAGCAGAAGAGGATGGAAGTGGTTTTTGAGGCAGGCGGTCCATGTTCCAGTATCAATTTAGGTGCAATTCGAAATATAAGATTTGCCTTAATGGATCATCAGGTCTTAATACAGAGGGAAAATTAAGGTATAAGAAGGGTTATTGAATGAGAAGGAAAGGCTATATTAAAAGACAACAAAAAATAAGAGAGGGAAAATAAAAGAAACATTTCTGTGACTGTAACTAGAAACAATTACTACATACGGTGGCATTTTTCAAAACCCTTTGGTCACTTGCTATATCCAGACCATTTTCCTGCTGTGGCAGGAATGTTCCTTATAGTCCATAATCCAATTTGCCAGGCAGTTTTTCAATGACCCATGCAAGACATCAAAATACTCCCTGTATGGTTATTACATCACTCCAATCTCCAAGATGAGATCATATAATTTTCATTACAGGGAAAAGCCTCCATCCAAAGTGGTTTGCTTGAAGAAGCAGTCAAAAGGAATAGTTTATTGCTTTTGCTACTATTTTAAAACATATAACATTAATTGTTTCCAGCTCAGTACTTTCTCTTTTCCTCCTCAGTGTCATTCTCCAAGGAAAGATGGTTTCTTCTTCCAGCACTCAAATCCCAATGTTTTGTTGTTTGCTGTCTGCTTACTCTCTCATGTCATCTCAACTTTTAATCAAATATACTTTTTAGTAAAAACATACCAACAAAGTATATGCCTCTCCCTCCCCATATATTTGTCTAGTTCACATGCCTGCTAAACTGGTGGGTTGTTCATGACAAACATGGATTTTTCCCCCCAGACCTACTGAAGTCACCAGGAGAGCGCAGGATGGCACTTCAAACCCCTGGTTCCCCACTGCAAAGCCTCAAGGCTTGGTCCATCAGCCTTGATCACCTGACAGTTGATGTTGTGAGACATCAGCAGCTCTGCTGGCACAGGGGCACTAGGTGAGCTCAAGCCCCAGCTGAGGGGGCAGCAAGCTTGCAGGTGTCGTGGTTTAACCCCAGCCAGCAACTAAGCACCACGCAGCCGCTCACTCACTCACTCCTCCCCCCCACCGCAGTAGGATGGGGGAGAAAATCGGGAAAAGAAGTAAAACTCGTGGGTTGAGATAAGAACGGTTGAATAGAACAGAAAAGAAGAAACTAATAATGATAATGATAACACTAATAAAATGACAACAGTAATAATAAAAGGATTGGAATGTACAAATGATGCGCAGTGCAATTGCTCACCACCCGCCGACCGACACCCAGTTAGTCCCCGAGAGGCGATCCCCCGGCCCCATTCCCCCAGTTTATACACTAGATGTGACGTCCCATGGTATGGAATACCCCGTTGGCCACTTTGGGTCAGCTGCTCTGGCTCTGTCCTGTGCCAACTTCTTGTGCCCCTCCAGCTTTCTCGCTGGCTAGAGATGAGAAGCTGAAAAATCCTTGACTTTAGTCTAAATACTACTTAGCAACAACTGAAAACATCAGTGTTATCAACATTCTTTGCATACTGAACTCAAAACATAGCACCGTACCAGCTACTAGGAAGACAATTAACTCTATCCCCGCTGAAACCAGGACACAGGGTCTGAAGCAGTTCATAACAGGTCAGTATGTAAAGCAGCAGCAACACTCCTGGACCAATCTCTCCCAAAAGCCATTCCTAAAGCTCTCCAGACCCTCAGCTCTTCCAGGCATGTGGCACATGCCTTTGGCACAACAAATTTTAGGATACAGTTTACAGGGCCACGTTTGCCCTTTCATTCACTGGTGTTGCTGCTCCTGCCGCCCTTTCTTGTGTTGGCATCCAGCCCCCAGCCAGACTCCCCTTTCCAGATGCTCTACCGTTCCTTGTTGGAAAAGTGCCCAGAATCCCCCAATTCTTCCTGATGATCTTCCTCCCCGTGGGGCATTTTCCTGATTTGGTACAGATTAATAAGACCACATTTCCCCATAGCTCGCACTTCTTAACTCTTCCCCAGCCCGTATGTCCCACAGTCCATAAGTTTGCATAGCATAGCCATCAGGCCCTATTATGTCTGTTGTGGGAATCACATTGTTAAAGGTGCAGAAGCTGCATCTTTATCCTGAAAATTATGTGTGCAGCAAATAAAAGCATCACCTGGGCCAGGACCAGACCCTACATCCCTCAGTCTGAGTCCCAGCACAGGCTGAGTGTCAGCCCAGCAGTTACTGACAGGGACAGTAAAGTTTTTGCTGGGAGCCTCCAGGAAAAGCATTTGGCCAGCGGGAAGCAGCTCTGTGTGCAATGAGTTGTACTTAAACTCTGTCTTGGTAAGTCAAAGGCAGAAATTACTCTGATTTGATCCTGCTCACAGCATTCCCTCTGGGTCAACGGGTATCAGGATTTGCTTTGTTGAGCATCAGGGAAGAAAGCCTGGATCTTGAAAATTACCTTTATATAGATGTATAAAACCAGAAATACACAGATGTAGATACATGCACATTCAGTTGATTTCCTTGCAAACTTAAAAGTCATCATAACACTTTTTATATGCCAAATTCAAAGGGCAAAAGTTTGCTGTTGTTTTATTTTTATTCCCTCTTATTTGATTTTGTATTTCCAGCATGTTACAAATCACAGGCTTACACCAGGATGTAAGCCATAAAAGCATTGCCTCATTACACACACAAATGTTTGGGATTAAAATTATAGGCTAGTGGCATATATAAGAGGCAGATTATAATTAGTATCTAGACTCTCGGGTGATGAATCACAACAGAGCATTATATACCATCAGCCTTGCACTATGTTGCAGGTCAGAAGTTAATGATCCAAGTAATGCCATTCAGCACAAGTGTTGCAGGACCGGATGCCTGTGCTCACATCTCAGAGCTAGCAGGTGACATTGCTTCTTGTGCTTTCCCCAAAACTGAAGGTAGGACTTGTGACAGGTGCTAGACAGACTGCTCCAGAGCATGGAGACTAAGAAGGTTTATCTCTGGCTGCTGCATGTCAGGAAGGATGAAGTAGAGAGAAAGCCAGGTGGAAAGCTGGAAAAGAATGAGTGGATAGCTATTAGAGTTGGAAATTTTTCAGTTGAAGAGGTTTTTTCAGGAAGATACCCATTTCTTGAAATTGAAGGTTTTCACAGGGAAATACAAGCCTTTGAAAAACTTTTTTTGCTGGGACAGAAGGGCAAGAGATGGGAGGGCAGGCAGGGAGACTTCGTGGGCTGGAATGGACTGTCCCATGACTGACCGTCTCCACAAAGCTGAGCAGGTTCTCTGAGGCTCCAGTCCATGCCGATTTAAAAAGACAAAAATGAGCAGCTTGCACAACTTGGTGACAATGAGGAGATTTAGCAATAGGAAGACCTTCCAGCACAGGAACTATCATGGACTCATCCCCATGTGAGCCCTCTCCACTCAGTGCATTTAAACACTGACCAGTGTCACTGTAAGCCTTGCAACATTACTGTTGTCTTTAAGCATATTTCTCAGCTGACCAAAAATTTAAGAAACTGCAAATTCTGTTTAAATGCATAGTTCCCTGCTTGCATGCAAGCTGCTCCCAACACTTAGTCTACATTTAAAAGCACAGCATACATACGCACGTATATATATAGTCATATGTGTGCTCATGAGACACACACACATAAGAGTGAACATTTCAATTGCAAAAACACCCTGCATCTCATCTGTCAGTAATTCTGCCCTCCAGGGAGACATATGTGCTGACAGTGAGATGATTATGAAGGTGATTGAGCTTTGAAACGTATTGTTGCTCTCTTCAATAGTGCTGATTGGCAGTGGTGATTAAATGACTCAAGCAAGGCGAAGTGGTATTCAGAGGCTGACCAGGCAGATCATGGATGCAATCAGCTTAAGCATCTGAGAATATGTGATGGTTTTCTTCTTGAACAGCACTGTAGTTCAGAGGGAGGACAGCTGGCAGTCACCCACTGCTATGGAGCCAGGCAAGGATACACATCCTGTGTGGTTAGGATGGGAGCAGGAGCTTGGCTATATCTACTTTTTTTCTTACCCCATCTGGTGGTTTCAGGGGCAAATCCAGGTGCTAAGTCTCTACCTCCTGAACATCAAACTTTAGAAGACCACAGTCCAAACAGCACTTCATGGTAATTCCCTCTCCTGAAGGAGCTGGGCCTTAGGGCTCCTCCTTCTTTCTTCTAGCTCAGTCACTGATTCACCTTGGATTTTCTTCATAGTCACTCTCTGATTATTAACAGTGCTGGAAGCGCCCAACTGCTAGGGAGAAAAGAGGGGTGTTGACAAAAAATTAAGAGATGCTCACCTAAGCACTATATGATCCATGGGATCATACACTCATATTGCAAATACACTTAATTTAAAATGCTCCTCTGTGTTATACCTGGTGGCATCTGAACCCTTTCTACTGACCTGGAAAAAGTCCTGACCTAAGTAAACCATTTTTCTGATGCTGCATGGCAACTTCTATCTCCAGCGGCAAGTGTTTTCTGAGCTATAGAAAATATCAAAACTATAAGGGTGAAAACAGAGTGTTTATGCATAATATGATACTCCAAGGAACAGCCATCAAAATAGACTTTTAATTTAGAGAAGACTGTCAAATGCCCAGTAGGTTTACTGTATCATGCATCAAATTTCCCTTTTGCAGGTTTTAATTCTTGACTTCCCTCATAAGGCAGAAAACAGATGAATTATTTTAACAATTGCTGACTGTAATTATATTGTCACAGCCTCAGCTCTTCCCTCAGACATGACAGAGACACCAAACTACCCAGTGCAAAGTCCTGGTCCCCAGAGGAGGGTGCTGCTTGTATCATCTTGCAGCACAGTCGTGTATTAACCCTCCTTGTCCCACTGTATGGTCACGTACCATCATTTGGAATGATGGGAGAGGAATATCTTCCTCTCCTGAGTCATGGGTCCAGATTTCTTCTGTGGCAGAGGACTTCCTCAGGAACCCACAGAGTAAAACCTTGCTCTACATTTTCTTATTACTTCAAGAAAATTCCACTGCAACAGGGAAGGGAGGACAGCAAACCCAAGCAAGGTTAAGGAAGGATTTGGAATTGCTGGTGTGTAAGTAGTACTGATTTAGGACATAAAGTACATCCTACACAGGGCAGCACAAGCACGGTGCTGCTCGCATGCATGCCTGCCTCGTTTGGCACCCTCTTCCTATGCACTTGCCAGCACAAGTCCTGGGAGGAGGCAGTGGAGAAAGGACAGGCTGAGAAGTGGGTGCCCCACAACCTCTCTAGCTCCTGCTGCTCACTCACACAACACTCAGGACATGTTACCCATCAGTTCCTCTTTATTTCTTTTCCTAATGTTCATTTCATGAATTGCAGAAGTAACATCTTTCAGTATTAAAATGTAATTAATGATTTCACCACAATGAAATTAATAATTAACTGGAAAGACATTTGGACCCTTTGTTGAACAAAACTCACTAATTTTATGATGCATTAGGACTGTCTGGTCTCATCTGTCTCTCAAGCAGCTATCCCATAGCTGGCAGCAAGCCAGGGGCTGCAGAACACATCTTTTTTCCTGTCAGAGCATTTCTGACAGGCCTCTATAGAGCAGTAGCAGCTCTGCTCACAGGCACCATTAGCTCCTGGTGTCTGGATTCTATCAAAGACAGGAGAATGAAAGAAAAAGGTAAACATGGATAGGGAGGAGGCAATGGCCTCAGCTGACCAGCTCCCCACCAACTATCTGCCATTTGTGAGATGCCCACACAAAAGTGTTTTAAAAATAATTTAGAGGGCACCAGTGTTTTGACATATACTTCAGAGGACATCTCTACAGTAGACCAACACAATGGAAGCCACCAGCTGCAGGGAAGGAATGAGGTGTAAGGGAATGAGCACCTCGCATAGCACTGCCCTGTGCCCTCAACTTTGGTCCCTATAGCCCCAAACCAGTTCTCCTCCTCCTTTGGACCAAGCTCATGTCATTGCCATGGGGACAGCAAATAAACACAGTACAACAGACTCCTTGAACTGACCCACCAGCACTGCACACAGGACTAGCAGATTCTTTTGAATTTGGATGTTTTGCGTGCTGCACGCACACAAGTTACAGAGGCTTGAACTTGGAAACCTTGCATGGAAACACACTAACTCTTTGAGACCTTAGACTCAAACCGACTGATGAGTGGCATATTTTGGCAACCCCCACCACAACTTGAGGCACAAGTCCTCTGTCACAACACTGCAGTCAGCCTGCAGCTGAGCCAGCACTGTTCTTTGGTATTGAAGCATCTTAAACTAAGACTTTAGCTTTCCCTTGAAGCCAACTGAATTAATCAATTCCTCCTTAGCACTGAAATAAAGCTCGCTTTCTGCTAGGTGGGTCAAAAATGCACAATCTATTTCAGCTGTTCTGTTCCCATGAATTCTATTACAATACATTGCAAAGGAGAAGATTACAGGGAAGGCAGAGCCAGCGGCATGCCTTGCTTTATGAGGGGGAAAAAAACACATACACAATTTATTTTTCATTGCTTTATGATGAATATGAATTCAATTACATGCAGAGGAGAACTGCGGTAGTCAGTCAGAATTATACTCAGCTAGTAGCAAATATAATGGCTTCTAACAAGGAGAGCTTATCATCAAGGTTCAGACAAGCTTGAGTCCGTGTTGCACCCGATGAACCTGCACAACGAGACAATGACTATCACAGCTGAGAATTTATCTCCAATCTCCACGGCTGGAGGAGGGAGGGGGAAGCAAGGTGTTAGTGGAGCCCTCTGGTCGTTGCCAGTCCTCCAACCACACGTCAGGACAGCAGCCATGGGCACCAGGGAGCAGAAGGACCATCCGTCAAAACATGAGCACATGCAACAAAAGTAACACAGAAACACGCTTGTCTCCCTTCTTGTTTCTGTCATTTTTCCCACCAGACAAAATGCATCTCTCCTTGTCCCTGTGTAACATTTCCAACAGCCTGGTTAAGCTTTGCCCACAAAGCTCACAAGCTTAGTGGCCACGTATGCAGAAAACAGCTCACCTTCTGCCTTGATTCAGCCAGACATCTGGGAAGTGCCCATACAAATGGCATCACAGCACCCAAGCACCCCAGTGCACAAGTGCATATATATCTATATATCTGTGCCTTTTTGCTTATAAGGCTCTAGTCACTCCAAAACAATGACCACCTGTGCAGGAGCTATGCGTTCTTTGAGGAGGCCTTTTAAGTCCTTTTCAGTACCCTTCTAACTGAGCAGAAATCCACAATCATTAGCACATCTGTGCTTGGCACAAAGGGCCTCTTAGCATAACTCCAGAAAAGAGAAATGAGAAATGGAGAAATGAGCAGCCTGCCTCAGGAAGGGCAATGAGACTCATTGCACCCCTGGGAGTCCCCTCACAAACCCTGCTGCCCCCAGGACAGCCCTGCGATACTCAGCAGCCTCCAACCCCTGGCCCCTCCGTCCTGCTCCCCAGAAGCACCAGTACTCTGGCAGCAGCAGTGTTTCCCCAGCAGCTGCAGCATCAACAAGAGAAATCCTCAAGAAAATGAGAGGAGGGACAGTCACTTGCCACATACAGCGCATTAATCTCATGCACGGTGCAACTCTCCTGGGGTGTCACTGATGTTTGTGCAACCTCAATAGCTCTAGGTTTTCTTTCTTCAGAGTAGCTCTCAGGTTGTTTCTTGGGGTGCTTAGCAACTCAGAATCAGAAAAGTAATGTTAATGATACATGCCAAGCAACCACCTCCAGCCCTCCTCTGGGAGCAGGCATGAAAAGATTGTACATCTTTAGTTATTGCTTAATAAAGCAGTCCTAAGCAGCAAGTCCAGCTAACATGACATTGCTTGAAGTGCTGAAACCTCCAGCAGCGTGTGCAAACACACACGCAGGTGTGCTGCCACCTGTCAAAGCTGCCTTTGAGCCAGACACACCAGTCAGGCAAAGGGGAGAAGCAGGGGAGCAAACGGGAGGGCTCAGGCAGGAGTAAGCCAGGCGAGACGGGAAGGAGATGTCATGTGTTTTGAGATCCAGCTACTAAAGCCCAGTCCTGGAGCAGCAGACATGCCAGACTGTGCTTCCCAAAGGAGGCTGGTGGAGACAAACTTCCCAGGAGAAGCTGGTCTGCCTTTCTCTCTGCACACAGGCAGTGCACACAAGGCTTTCCCCATTTCAAAAGCAAAATGTTATTTTGGAGCAGCTCTCTGGAAAGGAATGCTCAAATCTTGCCTAATTACAAACATTTCAAATTTCCTTGTTATTTTTCATCGAAGCGCTTCATGGCCATTTGGGGGTTAAGCTTTACATCTTCTTCAGCATGGAAGGTGAAGGTTGCTGCTCTTTAGAGACAGGAGAAATAAGACATGGGGCATCACATTTCTTGGCCAAACTGATGAACCAAGACAGAGTGGAGCTCATACAAACCCCTGACATCTGTGCTCCTTCATTCCCACATATTTGCTCCTTCTCATCAGCTGAGATGTTGATGGCAGCATCATGGCGACTGTTCACTTACCCGTGCCTGGAAAGTATTTACTCAGTGCTGGATACACCATCAAGCTTTTGTCCAAACTACTGTCATTAAATGACTGCTGCTGGCAAGCAGAGAGGATCCATGTTTAATGCCCCTCTCAAAGCACGGTGCTGACACCCCAATGGAGCTGCCCCTCCACTCGGGCATGGGAAGGCACAGCGGCTGTGTAACACCAGCCAAGTCCCACCGCCCTGCGAAACCCCGTGCGGCCTCATCTCAGCACACCCATCACCTTCTCTCTGTGGTCATACAGCAAGAGACGGTTCCAGCCACTTAACGAAAGAGAAGGTGTTTAATCTCGTTTCCATCCAGGTGAGGCTGCCTGGCTGATGACCCCACCCCAGCCCTGAGCCTCCCCTTTCCCAAGCACATGCCACAGTGGCATGAGTGGAGCTGAGCTCTGCCGGGAACGCAGGGACGGCACCGGCAGCCGGCTTCGGGTCTGGAATCAGAATGCATCATTAGACAAAATCTACAGGCTTGAATTCTGCCATCTGCTCACCAGGCTTGATTGAAAGTGTACGAATTACATTAAATTACCTGATTATGTGAAGGCTGACAAATGATAGCAGATATTACCGCCAAGGCTGAACAAGGGCTTGGCCATTCCTGTCTCTACTGAAGGAGTGGGAGTTTTGCCGTGGTAATAACAAGCATTGCAAGTTTCTTCTCTTTAGAGCTGTTGCTTTTTTTTTTTCTGAGGATGGAGAAGAAAACATACAAATTGTACATAATAAGTGGAACACAGAGAAAAAGAGCCAGCTGTACTCACAGGTGTTACAATACAACCAAAGGTGCTTCTCTATTTTCTCTCCTCCTAGAATAAGCCGTATACATCTAATGAATAATGCAAGAGATTTCCTCTATAGAATTAATAGCACGCAGTCCTTCTTGACTTGCCTTTAATCACACTCAGCACCCAGTGGGCCTGGGAGGGAAAGTCAGCATTACTCATTTACTCAGGCAAACTCAGTGGTTGTCAGCCATCCCAATCCTTCACGGCTTTAACACTGCAGTTTGGGGAACAAAATCAGAATTTGTGGGCAGCCCTATGAGCTTTGCTCCTCACCAGGGGCAAAGTCTGGATTAATGTCAATTGACATTTCACTTGAACACAACCAGTGTTTACAAATGATGTTTGGAGGAAAAGACTTTGCCTAATTAGATGGACTCATCTAACTTAATGCACGCACAGAGATGCTTCAGATTTATATTTATGCAAATTCATGGAGATCCAGAGGATTTCACTTACTTAAAGAAGGTAGGTTAGAGGTAGATCTGACTCTATCAGTCTATAAGATGCACACAGACTATTTATTCTGCGTCTGTTAGACACCTATGATTAGTGATGCCAATGGTATGGTTTCAAGTATCTGTGCAAGCCTACAGCTACAAAGGTATCTGTGAAGCTTTGCAAATTAGGAGATGAAGAGAGAAAAGGAGTTCAGATATGGCTGAATCTGAAAATTATTCCAGATTTGCAAAAAAGGGTTTGTGAGTGGTCTCTCCTGATCTGGTCAGTGCTGGTTCAGACCAGAAGACAGCAAGGTGTAGCACAGTGGGAGTTTTGCCTGAAGAAAAAGTAAATCAAGTATGAGTCATAGGCAAGTGTTGTTAGAGAATATTGCAAACTGGAGTTCCTATCCATCAGAAAATCTGATTACCTTAATGTGTTTTGTTTAGAAACACTTCTACATTCATAAATCAAAAAGTTTTGCTTTGCCTTGTTGAACTGTTACAGCAGCCAAGCAGCTTACCTCCACCACCTGGGCTTTCAACCCAAACACCATCTCCCAGCTCTCACGCAGAGCAGAGCCTCAGGGGAATGGCTGTCTGTCCCTCTGTCCTGCCTGGCTGGACCAAGCCTGGGGAGGCAGATGAGCCACCACACTGTCCAGTCAGCAGGAGGACGGCACACATCTGAACTACAGCTCCTGCAGGGCGCTGAACCAGCTCTGGCAAACTCAAAGGAATATTGAATTAACTGAAAATGACATGTTTTGATTTGGCTTAATATGCCAAGATAGTTCGATCTGGATCCACTAGACTGGAATGATATGTTTCATTTAAATCTTCTTGACGAAAGAAAAAAGTCTATGCATCGATTTGATTTAAAATCAATTTTTTACATGGAAAAATTGATCTTTTTACAGAAACTGCATTATCCATATATACAAACACTTAAGCACCTCTAATTACCACATGTCAGTGAGTTTGCTAACAGACTTCTTGTGATCTATAGGACCTGATTCTCAATTGCGGTAAAGTCATTTTATATCCTCTTACTCCCTGCTACCTAGAGCCATAAAACAGGTGTAAAAATAGTTGTGGAGAAACATTAAGAGCCCCGAGCCAGAATATATTTCTGTCTGCACACTGCAACAGGTAGACATAAGAACAGCCTTAGGCAAAGGATAACACGCAACCTGACCCCAGTCCACCAAACTATCTTTGCATGAGGCTCTGCTGCTGGGTCCGATGGCACTGCAAGGTGATGAGAAAGGCCAGGCTGCAGATGTGAGCAGGATCAGGCCCACAAGTGATAAAGTGAACTGAGAACAAGCTACAGCTACATCTGATTATCTTGCAAGGGTTGCTTGAGCCCTATGGATCCCTCCCTTTTTCTTATTTCCCTTTCAGGTGTCAACAAGAAGTTGAGAAAAAAAGTGCCAAAGTTGGAGGAAGGAGGAAAGGAGACCTTAAGTATGTCTTGAAAAAATACAAATAAGCTTTCCCACTCCCATGAGGACTCGTATATTTGTCAACTGGTCTTTATGGCAAAGTGGCAAAGATTTCCAATGCCTTCTAGTGACACTAAGAAATAAAGTTTGAACAAATTTCTGAATTTTAAAATTATTAAGAGGACGGATTATCACAACCAAGAATAACTGTGTGTGAAAGGAAATTGTTTTCTAGTCTGCTAATAATTTATTTTAGATTCTTCATAAGCACATTCCAAAAAGCACACCTTCTAGAGGACTAGTTCCAAGGACTCTCCTCATTTAGTCTCCCCACAGCATTCTTTGGACTTGCTTAATTTCATAGCCCAAGGCTGCCCTGGAGTTTTAGGTGAATTTTATATTGTGCCTGTTTAAGATGACAAGCCATCAAAAAGCTGCTGTTGCCTCCCTGACAGTGCAGGGTATCCTACCAGCGATGGCTCCCAGCACTCTCCCTCTTGAAAGCTCTCCCCTGCTTTTTAATAAGCATTTTAATTTGATCTGCATCTGTAGCATTCAGGTGTTTCCATACCCAGCCTGTGTTTTCCTTCTGAGTGGCTGCTGCTTTCTCTTCTGGCTTAGGGACGCTTCTGAACATTTCCCCAGTGCTCCTCATTCTGAATTAGCAGGGACAAGAGCTGAATTTTTGAAACAGGCAAGCAGAAAAATGATCAAATGAACAAAATGAGCCAGAATGAGTGGATATTCACGAGACGTTGAAAGGCAGCAACAGCGACCATGAAATTGGTCAAGCTGGTTAAAGTGGGCTGCCTCATCTGCCTCCCTTCCCACAAGGTCTCTGGAGATCCCCTGAGCAGGGCAGAGGGACTACACATCTGGACTGCTCAATGTTATCCACAACCATGATTTCCAGGCACCACAGTAAGGAAAATAATAACAAAAAAAACCAACAGGATGAGTCATCCTTAACATTGCTATTTTAGCTGGTGGGTTTTGTCTATATGGATCAGTGAACTGTCCAAAGGTGCAGACACTTATTTCCTCCACACAGAAGGAAAAACTGAGGCACAGACTGATTAAATAATGTGTTTAAAGCCATAGTGACAGCAAGTAAGTTCCATGCTCAAATACATGGGAAGGCAGCTGCTGAGCTTAACTGGTTCTGAAAGGAAACCTTTGTCTAAAGTCACCGGTTCACATTAAAACAATTTCTTGCTCACTGAACAAACTTTCTTATCCTTAACACTCCAGGCAGAAAATCTCAGGACCAAAATTCCTGGTGCAAGTTGAGAACTGAAAATTCATGTTCAATTTATTGTTCAATATATTCCAGACACGGAAAATGGTGAACACAGGAAGATGGCCTTTAACTCCTGGCTTTTAAAGCAGTCCAGGGAAGCATTGTGGGATAAATAGGAAATTTCCTGACTTCCATGTGAATTCACAAACATTTTCATGTATTACTATTCTATCTTTGCCTTGCTGTTTCAGGACTTTTTTCAAAACCGTCTAACATTTCACCTAACAGAGATGAAAAAAAAGCATTGTATTTAGATATCTTATTTACCCAGTACCTTTGAGCCACAACTTTGAAACATCTTTGTCTGTCGTTACTTGAAAAGCCAAAGCACACAGCTAATTAGGACTTCTTTTTCCTCCACATTGATTCTTCTGCAAAGTATTCAGCCACCTGGATTACTGGAAGCAAGAGGGCATTCACAAACAGGACGGAAATCATCCCCAGTTCAGCGGTGATCTCATATTTTTCTCAAAAGAGATAGATGGCTATAGGAGTTTGGGGTTGAAAAAGGCCCTCCTGGGTGATCAGAAGGACCACAGTGTGTTGTCCTCCTCCTGAGGTTACCATAGGCCACTTCAGCTCTGAGGTGAGGTTTCAACCTCACTTTGGGAAATCTGCTCCCTTTTCTAGTGGTCTGTGCCCTGAATGTCACCTCCTTGAGCTGTGCTCCACCCACAGCACGGTCCAAGGCAGAGAGACTTTTGCAAGGTATGAAGAGCCATTCATTTGGCAGAAAGACTCAAGGACCTCAGACATAGCTGCTTCCCCAGGCTTTCAAGGACTTAAAGCCAGATTTGCCCACAGACATTCTGCCTGACCTTGAACAAACTGCACTTAAAGTCTGCATCTGCTCTAAAGTGAAAGATCACCCCTGAGGCTTGACCAGAGGCCAAACTTACAGATGGCCCATGCTTTTCACTTGGTGGAGGATTTGGATGCTCACCCTGGTGACAGTTCAGCTCCGGGATCCGGAGGACAGGCTGTGAGTAAAAGGTAGATGGGCCATGGGGACTGTGCCTGTCCCCCACATATCTGTTTTGTAAGAGTCACCTGATGACTGAGGCTGGGGAAATAAAATGGCCCAAGGATCTTAAAAGGCTCTTCTTACCTTCCACTGCAGCAGATGGGATTTGCAGTGCAGCCTGTCCATAAGGGCAACACGGATGTGCAGATTTGAGTTTTGGGATGCTGCATGCTGCTGTTCCTGGGATAGCAGAGCCAAGGTAAGTATTAACATAGCTCCTGTACTTCAATTTATGCCTGCAAAATGAATGCTATTCTCATGGGCTGCAATAAGGTTGTAACATGCTTAAATACTTCATTAATGAGGGCTCTGTAAGTACCACAGAGACAAACAAGATTTTAGAGGGGCAGAAGCCTTTGTGCTTTCCCCTTTTCCACAGGGGAGAATTTCAACTCACTGTCCAATTTGCAATTGCTAACAGAAAATTTTGCACATGGAGATGGATTTGCTAGCACAGTTTGTGCCTCCGTCTAATTGTTTTTAAACTTTGCATCTTGGGAAGAATTAGCAATCATGCTGTTCTTATAGTCTTCAGATTTTTTTTTTTATTTTCTTCCCATGGTATCCCATATGTTTCTATTGCTTTCAGGGGAGAAGAGCCGAGTCATCCTCTGACTAAGACCTGTAAATTCACAGAGCACATCTATCTACCGGACAAGGCATTTGCAGTCTGTTGTAGAGGTTAAGAAAAACTTCCCTAGTGGGGAAAATTACACCAGGAATAAGTGTAAATCTTGTTAACGTGATTATTTGTATGCTTTTTAACTATACATGCAAAGACAGATTAATTTTCTTAGGCCTTTTTTGAAGAAAGGAGGAATGAGAAGGTGAGGATAGGAGGATATCCAATTAAGACTACTGAGGCCAGGTATTTACATGGAGCCATTCCTTCGAGCCTTGCCAGCACTGGTTCAGGAACACCAGGGAAGTTGAGATGTAATAGTAGGTTTTCCCACCCTTCCTGATTTGGCCTCTGCTATAACTTAAAAACACCTTAAGGCTTCTTTAACTAATAGTGATAGATAACCACTGCCAAAGGCCACACTGCCATTCAGGATATGCCCCCACCACTCACTTTGACCTGCACACCCCCTTGGCTTCTGCTTTAAAGTCCCCTGTGTGACCTTAAATGTGACATTAAGGGGGTGGACCTTACAAAGACCTGGTCTAGATCCATCTGATGGCTGTAGAAAAATTCTGAGCTATTTAAATTGTTGTGCTTAAAACTAACATTGGCTCTGTTTTTAAAGTGTTCTTAAATCCTCCTACTCAGGGAAAGAAGATAAAAATATCCCACAACACCTGGCTAATTTAGCCACTTGTAACAGCCACCACTTTTTTGAGGATAGGTATTTCAAGGTGTTGTCCCCTAAACTGCTTTTTCCAAGCATTTGACAGGTTAGGTATTTTAGGATTTAGACAATGTGCACCAAATCAGAGAGAAAGTGAAGAACTCAAGGCATCTGTGTCCCGTGAAGTGCAGCCTGTATCAGAGTCCCACTCACTGCGGCACTGTAACATCCATCCCTTTCCTTTTGCTTCCACAAAAGCCTCCGAACTCATTTCCTTCAAGGGAGACTGGTTCCCTTGCTCATTGCTCTATTGTAGGCTTGTAATCTCAAACAGGCTCCTAAAAATAGAAACACTACCCTAACATCTGTGCCCTTCTAATGTCAGTAAAAGCAGGGCATGAAGTGCTTTAAATGAAATTCTCACTCTCTGGAATACAGAGGATCACCTCTCTCTGGTCAAAAGTCACAGATGGCAGATGTTTGGTTTTATCCCCTTTGGCCGTCGACAGTGGCAGATTCAGAGCTGCTACAAAGCGCTAAGGCTCTGCACCAGCTCTTAGCTCTGGGAAATCCCAGCTGTCTACTCGCATTCATTCTCTTGAAGCAATCTCTAATCTTTCCAACGTTTCCTTCAGGCTCTGTGTTCCAAGGCCGGAGCTAGAAGAATGTCTTCACACAGCCTCAAAGTCCAGAAGTACAATGCAACCTCAAAGCATAGAGTGAAAAAGTTTTTTAAAAACCAAAACAACAAAACAAAGCCACAAAAAACTCTACCATTAAAGTGATTGCCAGCTTCCCCACCCATGAAGAGACTTGATCTGCTCATTCCTTTGAACATCAAAGCCAAGAAGTCCTGTGCTTCCTTCTCTCCTCATACTTTTTTTTCCTCCTCAACAAACTTCTTTATTGCAAGAGAAGCACCAACCACGGACCCACCGAACCTCTGGGTTTGCAATGGGTCATAGAATCTGAATGGTATCTGCACTTCCCATCCACTTTGCCTACCTTGAGCCTGCTGATGGCATGGCTGACTCACACAGAGGTTCATCAATGATGGAGTTTATAACCATGGTTTTGAAGGAGCTCCAGGTGCCTTTCACTGTCTGAAGCTTGAATGGCCATGAGCAAAGGGGACCCAGCACCCTGGCTGGTCCTGTGGTTCTCTGACCCTTAGGATTAAACCTGCAATGAAAGGGAGAGGGCCCGTGAGGTCCAAGAGCTTGAATATCAGAAAGCACTTAAGCACACCTTGCACACACTTCCCTGAATAAGATCCTGCCATGACTACTGCTACTGTCATTAAAGAGTTAAATTACTTTTCCTCCTTTTCTGACAGACCTAGCCTTAGCACACCCAAGGCAGTCATGTGACATGGAAAAATGCATCTTGTTTTTTAAGTTGAGGGAAGGCAACAGAAACAGTGTCAAGGGCTAAATGAAAGTAGAGGATAAGAACACGGAGAAATTTTCATGCTGGCTGATCTGCAGGTGAAGGATGAGCCTGAAACAGAACCAAAGCTGCTAACCAGACCTTTGGAGTCATCTGAGGTGAGACAGCATCAGCAGAGATTTCATTACTCACAAATCCCTCCAGATGCCTTAAATAATTCATAGCAAACACTGGGACATAAAGACCAGGAGTCCCATTAGGAGGCACATGGTATTGCTTTTGTTCATTAGGGTGAGTCACACAAAACACATTATTACATAAAGCGGGATGTCTCATTAATTACATCAGTCTGGGGGCTATAATGTACCAGTGCCTGGAAGAGTTCTGGGAGACTCAGTCCTTGTCCTCATTCCAGAAAGCCCCACAGTGTCTCTCTGCAGGGTCACCTATCACCCCCACCCCAGCTGTTGCTCAGGGTCTGGCTCCCAGCACCCTTGCTATGACTCTGCCCGTGGGTGCCAGCATGCATTTCTCCAGCAATGTCACCTCTCCCATGAACTGCCTCCCGAGGACAAGAGTATTCTCGTGCTCACCCCATGCAAGCAGGGCACAGCTCCAGCTGGGCGTCCAGCGCTGACACCAGCAAGGGAAAACCCAGCCCTGAGCTTCCGACAGTGCCATCAACTCCAAGAATATAATGGAGACTAAAGGAGGAGCGTTTATCACTATTGCATTTGGAATAACAAGGCAGTGCTGCACCGTGGCTCTCAGAGCGAGGGGAACTGAAGCATTTCAACAGCAGCTGCCAGTACAGGCAGGTGGTAGCTGTGCCTGCCAGCTGGAGTGGAGACCCTGAGACCCCACATTTTCTAATGCATGCTGTATGCCTGCAAACACCCACCAGGGCCAGCCCTGCTTGCATGGACAATGACACAAAGGGGTGCCATCCACTCCAGCTCTGCCACTTGCAGGTACCCAAATGAGGGGACCCTGAATTTCATGAAGAAAAATAGAGGGTTGGCTTTCCTTCACTACACAGATACTGCAGTGCGTGAGGAGAGTACCCAGGTTCCTAGGGCTTTAGTCATTTCTGTAGAGACAGGAGAGACCCTGCCTGTGGCTGTACGAGCAGTAGCTGGGGAGCTGTAGGCAGACAACCCTTCCCATCTGTGTAGCCTCTGTCCACTTTTGGAGCTCAGCAATGCAGCTCCCTCTTACCACTTCAGCAAAAAGAGTTGTTACGGGAGACATACACCACTTCACTTCTCCACAAACTTAGTCTTCAAAAATCTACGTCATACAATGGAAACCCACTGCAACCTGAGGGTTGTGGGGTGGACTAAATAAACTCCCCAAGTCCCCTGCAGCCTCCTTTATACTGTCCTACAACTTTCCAGGTAGGAATGTGTCCAGTGATGGATGCTTTTACCCTGCAATGATGTGAGACAGAGATCAGAGACATAAATGGGAATTAGATTTTTACTGGCACAGAAGAGGATCGTATAAGTAAGTCAGAGGAGCATCAAGATCTGCACTAGCATAACCTTTCTGAATAGCATTCACCTCGTGCTTGGTTATATCCAGACTCCACACTACAGGCATTACCAAAATATTGCTGCCAGGATACAGCGTTGTTTGCCTGTACAGAATCTACAGAATTTAACGATGGGGAGAAGGGAAAGGGTCAGGGAACATCCTCACATATTTTGCTCTCTAACAGCAAGTCCTTGTAACTGTATCAATATGCAGTAGCAATGACAGGGACAGATGATCTAGAACTTCCTGCATTATTAATATACAGTGAAAGATGAGGCAGCTATTGTGAAAAGTATCTGTTTTCATGTTTAATATACAATGCTCTAACGTCAATGTACTGCTACTGATGATACCATATCAAAACGCAGCTAACCTTTTAAGAAGTCCCATACTGAACAGAAAACATTTGCTGATTTCCAACACTCCTAAAATGTTCCAGGCTTTTAGGACTGTTAAGATCAGGAGAACAAAACAAATCAAAAACAAAACAGGAAGGTGGGGAAAGAAAATGCAGTGACAAATGCCAATGGAAGTGAAATAGAAGCAGGAACAAAGAGAGAGGAAGTGGAGATGTGGAGACAGAGTTCAAGGTGTGCCCAGACACCACCAACTCCCCTTCTGTCAGCCAAGTTAGGACTTCGGCTCCCATCATGGGACACCCAGACCGTGATACAGAGCGATGCAGCACTACACCTCACAACCTCGGAAGGTGCTTTCTTACTCCTCTTTGAGCCTCCATCTCTGCAAGGCACCATCCACTGGTGCATGCTTTGTCCAAGATGAGCAGTTCACCCCAGCAATTCAAATACCAGCTTTTCATCCTGTCATTGCGTGAAACAAACTCCATTCATAGCTGTCTGGCTTCTGGAAGGAGCTTTCCTCCTTCATCTCAAGCTCAGCCTCGTGACAACTAGAAAAATAAGCAGCCAGATTCCTCTGTACAGCAGCAGGGGAGCAGGAAGGAAGGATAAGGTGGTGCAAGGACCAAGGGGGTCATTCTCCTCCATGATGAACCCCTGAATGGTCACATTGTGCCTGATCATGATGTCGTCTAAAGAAAGTGTGAATTATGGCAGAGCCAGGCCTTTAAGCTCCGTAGTAACCAAATCCCAGAAATAAGTTATCCTAAGCGATTTAATGTGGAGTGACTGAGGAACACATGTAGAAACTAGCCTTAATGCTTGCAGACAGCAAGGAGTCCCGGAGACACGGGTTTCTTCCTGTTAAGCTTAAATAGAATTATATGGTCTTTAGTTTACCTTGCCATGCAGGCGTATTAGGCATGGATTTCTCTAAAGCCAGAACATCACAAGCTACCCAAACAGCCCTGTCATTGCAATTTCACAATTTCCCTCTTTTATGCCTCTTTGAGCTCTGACTGCAGTAAAATTTCATCTCCTCAGCCCACTGCCATCTGGAGCAAGGTTCAGACTCAGTCATAAGCATAATGGGAAAGGGTATTTCTGGAGAATGGTGGGAAGGTTAATGATGAGTATGCTTAGAGCTGGTGATCTCTTTCTGTGTCTCACTGTAACACTCTGGTCTCCACTGTGTGAACTAAGTGGAAGTTACTGGGACGATAACAAGAGCTCTGAGATCTGACAGGAATTGGGGACTACAAAGCCTCAGTGAGCATTGCAGGGAGAGCCTCCCCAAAGGATTTGCAATCTGAAATTATCCCAATTCATCCAGGAGACTGGACCAGGACCTAGACCATCTGCAGAGCATCAGAAGGAGATTCTCAGCAGCTGCAGGGACTTTGCAACTCCCAAGTCTGGGCCAGCTCAGCTCTCAAGGGGTCAAAGACAGACGGTTTTCAAATGGGTTAATTCCAGGTTATGTTAAGCTTCGCAGGGAACATCAAAACCTTAATTATCAGGGTTAAAAATGGACATCAGAGGATACCTTGTAACCTCCTGCCATCAAGAAAACAGGTGGCACCCATTGCTTTGCACAGCTCAAGTAACACACCAGCTTTCCAAACTGCCCTCCAGCTATGGGCTGAATAGCTCTGTACTGGCTTCAGCAATGCATGACATCTCCTTAAACAGCTTCAGCTCTGACAATCTTCTTTAGCCATTTCAGTGCTCTTGCTCTTTCTGCCGTGGCCCTGCCTCACAAGACTACATTCCTCCAACACTCCATAAGGCAGAGACCAGGAAGGAGAAAAGGAAGAGAGATGCTAATGCCTTCACTAGTAGGTGTTACAAGCCCATATCAGACAGGCTGTTTACTTCTGCTGGGCTTAGCTGGAGGTGTTTGTATGCTTTTATATGACTTGACATCCACCCCTCAAATAATCAACCCTGCATCCCCAAAAAGGCCAGAGACAGACATATTATTCTCTGATGCTATTTCTAGCTTTGTCCAGCAGACACCACAGGGAAGAAGAACAGCTGCAGCTCAGGCAGTTTTACAAGCTGTTACTGGCCTGGCCGTTCCAGGCAATGCCTGTCAGGTCTGAGCAAGCTGGACTCCAGTAATCGGGCAAAGCTGTTGTTTGTTAGCCCCTTGCGGTCTCTTGACTTTTCATCTTGATTAAAGACTACGCTGAATGATAGAATTAGCAAGGCAGGAATCCTAATCCTTTTGCCGCTCCTGAAATCCAGTCGCCTGCACACGTGCTCATCCTCAGGGCTACCAATTAGTGGCACCAGCTGCTAGCCTGGATGCCAGGGCCAGGAGCTATTAGTGCACAGACCATTAGCTTTAAAAGGCATTTGGAACTTCTGAACCTATTAGGGTTTGTGTGACTGACATACACTGCAGCCATATGCGGCTCACTGTCCTTTCTGTCAACCGTTTTTCTCCAAAAATGTGTTGGTTTATCAGAGCTATCTAGGTAGAGCATCTCATGAAAGCATCTTACCAAGAGGATTCAGTAACTGTATTCAGTTAAATAGTTGTTACCTGCTTTAACTAACTTCCCTGGCATCTTTCCTCTGAGTTAGGAATGGCAATGAGTTGTATGAAAGGTTGAATATCTGGACTCTATTTTTAGCCCTGTCATTTGCCCAGTTAATGGTTCCAGGGAAGTCATTTCATTTCTCTATGCTTCAGCAACCCCATCTGTAAGATGGTAATGATGAGTCTGTACCATAGGGTTTTGAGATCTATGCTTGTAAAAAATATAATAAAACTTAGAATTACCATTACTGCCTAAAGCAAGGGTGGAGAGGAAGCCCCATGGGTCTTTGCATATTTTCCAGCAGTACCTGCATGGATTTTTTTTTTGCAAATCCTGTCCTGCCGTGGCATTGGACCTGGATCGTCCCTGCTGACCTTGGCAATCGCTGTTCCATGCTCGGCGCAGGTTAGGCTCGCTGGGGACTGCTGTTGTTGCTGGGTCCCCAGGAGTGGTGGTACCAGCAAGCCATGCAGGTCATTTCCTGAGAAGATGACAGGAGATGATGACAGGGGGTGCTTTTGTTATGCACTTTGTGGACAATCAATCCATCAACACAGCAAGAGGGATCGAGCCATTGACTTCAGATTGTTTCCCTCACACTGCCTTCATTTCCCCAGTCACAATCACAGCTCAGTGCTGGGTAAGTCATGAGCTACTCACCCTTCTTTCCATCATTACTTGGGTCAACTGGCACATCTCCACTCCTCCCCACTCAACCAGCATCTAGGAGGAGTTCTGCCATGCAGGACCTGCTCTTTGTGAAAACAGAGTTGGACTGGAGTTTACCTGAGCATACTGCTAGCAGACCAGTTACATATTATTTGAAGCCAGTGCCAGGAGGGAGAGCCAGAACACCAGGCTGTTTGCTATGCATCTTGTGGCAGTGGGTCTTGGACAAACACAGACAAAGGACGTCCATCAGGAGACCACCTGGCTACCCAGCCATTAACCCTGACCTACAGGGATGAGCCAGGTGGCAAACCAGAGCCTTAACTCTCAAAACAGGTTAAAAGCCAGGTTGTCTTACTAGCCTATCTGAGCACACTGCGATCTGGCTGCAGGGAGATCTTTCCATTTCTTTCCCAGCTTTTTGTTTAAAGCTGAGCTGTCATGGAATTTGGAGTTCAAATACAAGAGTTCTTTAAAAATCTCTAAAAGAGACTTTATAATATGAAGTTCTGATGAAATTTCCAGGCCTTCCTCCTTCATATAGCTGGGAAATAGCAGCAAAAGTCTTTTATTACTTTTAAAAATATTTTAACATTATGCTCCTTAGCTGGATTCTTGACATGCAAACATTAAATCAGTGTCATTCTACTGGTCTTTTTATCTCGGGTCTGGCAGATTTTTCAGGCTCAGGACAGTTCTTTTGTCATCTGAAATGACTCTTCCCCAGTAAGACACACATCCTTCTACTTACCCAGATGGTATCCTCCTCCAAGCTAGAATAATGTATTTAAATTTACCCAATGGTTTTCATGACTCAGATTTCCCATAACTGGATGGTTTCTAACCGTCCTCTGCTCCACCTGTTCAGACATTACAGCAACCCTCTCACTGGCTCACAACCTGCAACACTGCAGTTCATCAGTGGAGTGTGATGGCTGTTGGATCAGGGAGAGGTTTTCAGCTGGTTTAGTCTATCATAGAGCAGTTCTAGAGCAGCTTCACATTCACATAACCCATGGTCTACAGCTTGGTCCATGGCAGTCCTGGAGAGGAACCATGTTTTTGAAACTGCTTCAAAGTTTTGTTTCTTCTGGGGAGGAAGGGTATGTCCTGAAAGCAGTCATTTCAATCTCCTGATCAGACAAATGGAAAACTGCACTTTTACTCCACCACAAATCTCTATCCCCTGAATATTTCTCATCAAACTACATATCCGATCCAGCAGAAAATTCATTCAGCAACCATGAACACAGCAACTTCACTGTCTACATAAAGAGTTAACTTTCTGGTTGGGACTACAGGAGAAAAATGCAAATCCTTGCATAGCCATGTTTCATCATCCGCCTGGATAGCTTCAAGACAACAGGCAGTGATTTTAAATACCATATAAGTGATCAAGGCACCCCTCGTTACTGCTGTTCATTGAGATCCGAGCTCCTACACTACATAGGTCCTTCTGAAAATGCCACCGGTGCCTTCCAACTCACAAGAGTCCTTTTGGAGCAAAGGTATTTTTGGAGAAAAAACAACACTGACATTCAATAAATCCTTTGAAATTGCTGGCAGGTGTGAGTGGTGGCTCATCATAGCCTGGAGCAGCTGAAAGCCAGATGCAGGAAAAGCAGGTGTGGGAGGATGAAGCAAGATGAACAAGGGAAGGGGTGGAAGGAACAGGGGCAAGAGGCTGGATACTGGCATTGGATAGGTTTCAAAGCTGCTTAGGTAAGCTGTTAGATTAGCTTTAAAATGTAGGCTGGAGTTTGAGAAGGCAGAATTGAACTGAACTACAGGATACTGTCTTGCCACCATCTTCCATAAGCTATTCCCAGCTACCATAGAAATTACATGCCATTTGAAACCCCTACTCTGCCCCAGCCCAGACCCCACAGGGCACCAGATGTACAAAATTCAGGCAAGAACCTGGCTCCAAAAAAGAACAAACGATGACCAACAAAGTCTTGCTTCAGTTAGCCCAACAACACTGATGATATGGCACAGTTTACTGGAGCTAGGGTGGGCTGTATCAGCTACCTTCTTAAATGCAGACAAGCCATGAAATGTCTAGAAACAGAAACCCAAATGAATGAGAGATGCTCCATGTTAGAAAACTAAGCCCCTTGCCATAAAAGACGAAACAAGAAGGGAATATTAGCAAGGGCAAACAGGCAAGCAATTAATTACAGAGTAAATTAACTCTCCAACCATGTACATAATCAGACAAGAAACATTAGAAGCATAAGCCAGCAGTTTCAGTAGCAAAATTTTGACAAATTCCTATATGTCATCCCTTGGCTCAAGCAAAAAAGTTCTGCTTGAATGTGTCAAAATGGAGCTGTTGGGGAGCACCATCACCAGCAAAGCTCCCACATCAGAGCTCTGATGGGAAGATAATAACTCCTGTCCATAGGACTCTGGTGTCATTTGCCACAAAAGCCACGAGACAAATGAGGCAAAAAAAACTTTCCAGACTTGAGCGCTCCCCTGGTAAATTGTTCCCACTGTTTGAGACACCCACGGACAGTTTTGTAGATTTAGATGTTCAGAAAGCTATGAAAATCCACTAGAAAAAAAGAGTGCTGTAAATAAATAAATAATCAACACCAGCAATTTTCAAGCTGGAAGAAGAAAAGTCAGTGGACACTGTTCACAGGTCCTCTGTGCCTCAGTTCCTCAGTTATAAAACAAAGCACCGTACAATGTGTCTGGAATATTGTTAAAAACAAATTTTTAAAAATCCAGTCATGATGAAGCAGCACAGGTACCACAGAGAAGTACAGCTAGAAGTAAACGTGAATCCCACACAGGGTCTGTGAAGAAGGAGCCAAGAAGAACAGGGTGAAACACTGCAGGGTTGCCCAAGCACTGAGCAAAACAACACTTCAGGAGAAAAATCTGTGTTGCCACATATATGCGTAACTGTATAACTAATTTAAAGTTATGCACATAATATTAAGTGAGGCATTTCCAAATACCTAGAGACAGCTTTGATTCCCAGTATTACATGTTCTCACCACCCGGGCTGGCCAGACCAGGGAGGGGTCCCGCTGAGTTCAGAATTCCCTCGGGCTAAATTAAGGTGAAGTGACACCAAACGATCAGTTGAACGTCTCACTCGTGGCAGAAGCGGCCTGAACCCGGGAGGCGTTTCTCACAGCAGGAATTGGCACGGAACCCCCTCAGTAACCCCTGGAAACCACGTACATCTACACACCAGTTCGGGGGAGAAGGCGAGCCGAGCCCCCGCGTTGGGTCAGGAGTTCCGAGCGGACCCTTTGCTTTCCCGGCTCCTTCTCCCAGCGGAGCCCGGGGGCGGCTGGATCCGCTCCCGGCCCCAGGCTGGGTCAGCGGTTTGTGTCCGAAGGGATGAGCTGCGGGGGCTCCGGACAAGGGCGGAGGGCGAGGGCCCGGGCTCGGGCTCCCCTCAGCCCGAGGGCCCCTGCCCGAGGGCGCGCACGCGCGGGGCCTCACTTCCCGCCCTTTTACCGCCTCCCTGCCCCGCTCTCGGGCGGGCACCCGCCCTCATTAGGCTAATGGGGTGTCACGCGCGGTCTGTGCTCTCGGACCCTTCGGGACGCGGGTCGGCGGGCTTGGGGGGCCTTCGGGGAGCCCCTTCCCCCCCCCCCCCCGTTCTCTGATCTCCGGCCGCCCCCGGGGAGCGGCCCCGCTCGGCGCACCCGGACCCGGGCGTCCTCCGGCCCGGCCTCGGCCTCGGCCTCGGCCGCCTCCTCCTCCTCCTCCTCCTCCTCCTCCTGCTGCTGTTGGTGGTGGCCGGGGCCGAGCGGCTGCTTTTCACCGGCCCTTCAGGGTCCCTTGTTCTGCATAGCTGGCCCCGCCACAGTGTTGGAGACATTAACTCCTTCAGGCTCTCACACTTGTATAGGGTCCCTTGAAATTATGTGTGTGTTACGTTGGGCTGTTACCCCTTTTGAGGAGTAAAATGGGAAGACAAGGCCAATTTTTTCCCCTGAAGTTACATGCTGAGATTCTGCAGAGAGCTCTGGTGTCTGCCTTTTATATCTGAATAATTAAACCTGGCTGGTTCCTGTAGTGTCCTGCCGTGGTTTCATCTGAACTGGCAGATAAACATGGCATTAAGTGGTGGAAATGAAAGAAGCTGGTCAGGAGGTCGCCTGAGAGCGCCTGAGCCTTGCTGGGTGCAAGGAGCTGATGCTGACTTTGGGTCACCATCATTCCTGGCTGGAGTTTCTGTCCTCACCTGAAGCAGGTCAGGTGCCAGGTGACAACAACCTACCTGATTGATAAAGAACAATAAGCACGTGACACCAGCATCAAAACCATAGCAAGGGTGAAGTGAGGTAGGATGCATCCAGGAAAGCCCTGAGGATATCATGAGATGATGGGAAACACGCCTGCAGCCCACTGATGCGCTCCCAGGAGTATGGGTTGGTTTTCCACAGCAGCAGCAGTGGCAAAAGAAAACAAAACAGAAACAACTAAAGTCGGGTTTTATTAGCTGAAAGGAAATGTTATCTTCCCTGTTGCTTCAGCAGCCTAAGGAGAAGCATGCAGTTTTTGTCAATATGCCCAAGGAATATTTAAAGCTTTCAACATCAATGTGTCATTTCCCATAACAGCCCATCACAGGGGCAAGTCCAACAAACAAGCCTTCATGGCCATAATACATGTTTCAGTGCATTTTGCTGTCTCCGATACAGCTCCCCAGGCTGCTTGCTCAGGCTCCAGGCTGCTGTCTGGAGACTGTGAACGAGCAGTGGCTGGGACCATCTCAGCAATGGCAATCCCAAGGCTGCTGCTAATAAGACAAGTCCATGCACATCACCTTCAGAGCTGCATTCCCCTCGCCAGACCCAGGCTGCCACGCTCACTTAAATCCTGCTTCCTACCCACCAAAGGGCGGTGGGTCAGGGCGAGCCCACACCACCGTGGAGGCAACCTGGCCAGAGGCTGCTGTGAGCAGCTGGAGCTGCTGAGGGGACACCAGGGGACAAGGACCTGCACACTTGTGGGTAAGGAGTTAATGGGTAAATGCTGGTAGATGGCACTCAGGAAGACGAAGCCATCCATGGTCCTGGGGCTTGGAAACTTACTGTTTGGCACTACCAACAGTTCCTTTATTACAGCTCTTTATGTCAGTTCTTACAAAGGGTTTTTTTACCTGGATTCTGCCTTAAGCCACGGCCCAGCACCTCTCTGAGAAATTGTAACCGGACTTTGACCAACGTGCCAAGGCCAAAATAGTATCTGCTATCTGAAATACAGGCATTTCCCCAAGTAATCCACATACCACTGCATTTCTGTGTTGAGACAAAAGGGGTTTTTTTCATGCTGTGGATTTTGTTGGTTTTCAGCTAACACTGTAAGACCAGATTTGGCTCAGGCTCCCACACTTGCACATTGTGTTTTTTGAGAATCAGCAAGGTTCGAACTACGAGGCACATGCACTGGCATGATGATGCTACTGCAGTGTGTTGCTCTAAGAGGCTTTGGAGCAGCACATCAAGAGTCAATGTGCTCTTGTGTAACTCAGTGGTCCTGAGGCCACCCTGAGTGATCCTGGGGATGGAGCAACAATGTGAGGGACCAGACCCTGGTCTCAGCTGGGCCAAGCAAACCAACTTCATCAAAACTACACCTGCTTCAGCCCTACCTGAATATGGACCAGAACTATTCATAATCCAGCTGGCAGCTTTGTCTCTGAGGCCAGGGGCAGCATACTGGAAATATGCGACTTCTCTATAATGAGTTTGGCAAACAAGGTAATTGCATGCCAGTCCTGCAGGTTTCATTAGTCTGTCTCTGTCCATGGCAGGCTGATCTGCCTCTGTCCTCTGAAGTGGATGCACGCCAGCACCATCCATCTCTCACTGTCCTCTTGGCTGCAGAGTCCAGTTTTTTAATAGACACGGCCTGAACAGATTCAATAGGTGCCTGGTGGAGGGAGTGAATCTGCATCTCTAAACATCCTGAAGGATGGCTGAGCATTAGGCAGTCCCATAAATGAGTGTCTTTCTAAGGTCAGAGGATGGAGAGGCATGATATCACCATGACAGATTGAGAGAGAGAGAGAAAGAGATATATCATTAATATGGTATGCATTTAATCCCCAAATATTCTTCACATCTTAAAATAAGATGCCTGGAAGGAAGTCCCTGCTGCCCTGAAAGCAGAGCTCAGCAGGGTTCATGTTTGTGTGTCTTCAGGAAGACAGTGAGTTTGTTCAGACCTGGGTGGCAGAGTGATGGAGGTAGCCAGAACACACAGTTCTTCATTAAATTGTGATGAGCTGATGAGTTAATGAATTACAGGGGCCTTTACTGCAGATCAGCCTGGAATTGGTATTTGGACAGCCAAGGATATGCTTTCAAAGTTCTTGCATTTAATTTTTTTTTTTTTTTTTTTGCATCTGGGACTCATGATCAGAGTTTTATTCTCATAAACAGTTTCTACAGCTTTAAAATGCTTTCGTATCTATTCTCCCTAATTTGTACTCATACCATGAAGACTCAGCATATACATTAACCAAAGCTTTGGTGGACATCAAGAATTCAGGGCTTCCTGTGGAGAAAAAAAAAAAAAGGCAAGAAATCAACTCTAAAATAAAATAAAAACAAAAACAGAAGATGAAAGAAAAAAAATCCAGGTGGTAGGGATTAATCTGATTTCATCTAAACTTTCCCAAAATGGAGAATATACTTCAAAAGTCAAACGCAGAGCCCTATTTCATGTTCTCTACAGTAATCTTTAGAGTTCAAAACACTCATCTGTTCATCCCTCCACGTCCCCTCACAGTGGCGTTTGCAAATGACACAAACATTTGACTATGATCTGTGCTCTCCCTAATGCAGCCGAGCCTGTGCGCGCCTTGTAACAATTTTCTCTGGAGCAAGTTCAAGCACAATTTGCTCATGCTGGTATCTATCTGTCATCGGATGTGTCAGCCGAATCTCTCTCAGCTCGAGTGGGGAGGAAGGAGACAAAAGGTCACCTTCTACATATGGTATGTTCTCCAGGAGGCAGGAGGAAGGAGGAGGAAAACTAAGTTTTCATCTACCTGACAGGAATCGAATGCTTTTTTCTCTTTCCCTTTGCAATTCATTCCCCATGCTAGCAGTGCGGCTCAGTGCCTCTGGTAGCAGATAGATGAGCTTAGGACAGATGAAAATGAACCAGATCCATTGGAAAGCTGGGAGTGTTGCTGCTGCCGAATGGTAGCTCTGAAGGTTGTGATGCCTTTCCTTAGAGGAAGGATTGCTCACCAGCAATTGAACACCAACAGTGGCTTAACTCTCCAAGGCTGCACTCTGCACTGAAACTAGATCTGGTTGATACAACCAAGGTGCTTGTGGGAGCCAGCATGAGGCACTTGGGTTCATGACACTTGAGTTCAGCCCCAGCTGAACTCACACTGCATTGCTTGGGAGTTCATTCTCCTGTGGGAGATGCAAGCAAGGAAGATGATTTCAAGCGCAGTTCTGCACTGAAAAGGGGTTAATGAAGAAACAACACCTTCCTACTCCTTGTGTGTACTCAGAACTGCATCTGATTACTGGCTGCACACGACATGGGGACCGTGCCCCTGGCCCACCCCACCACAAGCTGGCATGGCTTCCATAGAGTGTGCCAACAGGAGACGTGGTCACTGGGAAAAGGAAGAACTTCATAGCCTGAGCTTTAACCTGCATTAGACACTTAGCTCAGATATGGGCATCTACCTACAGCAACTCAACAATTAGGAACCTAAGCTCCCCAAAACAGCAATTCTGAGCGTATTGATTGGGTGACTAAAGCAGATCATGCCGCTCCAATTAGGAAATGGGATGTCTGGATGCTGCTGCATGCAGGGTGGTGACAACCCTGGTGATTGCTGGAGAGCACCAGCCCAACTCACAGGTCCCTGGCAGGCTGATACAGAACAGGGCAGATGTGATTTGGAAACCACTGCAAAACTCCAGTCCCACCAAGAACCAACGCATCTCCTGATATTGGGCAAGGGCTTGCTATGCTCCAAGAAAGCCATGGTCCAAGGCATATCCTGGAGCATGAAACTCAGGTTACCCAGATCCACTTGCTTAGGGAAAAGTTTGGATTAGAAAACACAGCAGAGGGAAACACAACGTGTAGTGTGGTGTGACCACTGCCCACACAAGAGCCAACCTCTGTCCCATTGTACACAGGGCAAGACTGCTCTGGCTTGGGAGGAAGGCAGAAAAGTGGCTGGAGTGGGGAGAGAAGCCAAAGCATCCATCTCCATTGAAAAAGGATCTTATCTTTACTGCAGATAGAACCACAACGACTTTTTTATCCTTGAGGTTTATTTTGTTAGTGTTTCTGTATCTGACACCAGTCAAAAGGGATTCTGGGAAAAAAAAATAAATGATACTTTTAGTATTTTATAAAAGGAGATGTATGATCTCAGTCATTCAGTGAGAGCAGAAGACTTACAGGATGGTAAGGAATAGAAAAGAGCCTGGAGATTTATTTCCCATTAGAGTGCATCAGATGGGGAGGAAGGGGGCACAGACAAAACTGAGTGATCTGATGTGGAACCAGAGCCAAAATGTAGAAAAGGCAAAAATCAAATTGAGACAGGCTGAAAGTTTTCCAGTGAAATGTTTCCTTCCCCCAAGAAAAGAGGTATTTTCTACAAAAGGACATGTTCAGGGACAGCCCCCAGTTTTCATGAAATTGTTGTTATTTTTCAGTTTGCATTGAGTAACCAGGCCAAAAAGGATTAGCACCACCAGAAAAAGAAGTTAGGTTGCAGCAGACTTATTTCCATTGAAAACGTAGGTGAAAGCAAAGGCTTATGTGCAATTCTTCCATCAATAAAATCTAATTTTCCAACCATTTGTAAGGCTGAAGTGAAAAAAAGAGTTAAGGAAAAACATTCTCAGGGAAATGAGCTAGATGCTATTGACAGTAAATCTACAGAAACTTTCACCAATCTGGCTGCTGTTGTTACCTGTCAATCTCTCAAAATCTCCATGTGAAGGATAGGCATGTCCTGGAGGATAGCCTGCTGCTTGCAACAGGGATAGGCTTGTATACCCAAATAAATGCATTTTCTTTTCCCCTGGCCATATCTCTTCATCTAATAAAAGGTTTTATCTTCCCCTACAAACCTTGTCTTACTATAACACTTAACCCTCCCTAGCTACACACATGCAACATAACCAAGCCTATTTCGGAGAATGGGAGAGGACTGTGACATATTGAGCCAGCACAGTCAGTCTTGCAGAGGAATGCATCTTAGCTGGGTCAGTAAAGAAAGATTGCTGCCCTGCCTGCCAGGAGGGCAGGCCGACGGGGGACCCATTACTCAATCCCACTCCACTTCGATGTTTATTTTGCTGTGCCTCTAACTGTGCTCCCCAAGCATATTGTCTCTCCTTGTTGCATCCATGATGCTTCCCGTTGCCCTGTTAGATGTTTTCAAAGTCACTAAAATAGGATAATACAGACAAACGCCCACACAATACAAAATTAGTAACATGAATTGGAGAAGAGAGAAAATTTTTTTTACGTGCCGGCTGTTACAAGCACACAGCAACAATTGGTGCAAACTGTACATTTTGCAGTATGTGTTAGTGTGCAGAGACCCAGGCACAGATTTTTAGCAGCAGCAGTAGCTGTGATGAAGCTGGTTTGTAACAACCAGCGTAAAGTAATGGAGCAATGAAAACACCAAACTATTTTACTGTGCAGCCAAACTAAATGCCTTTTGGTCCTTCATGCATGAGTCTTATAAGTGTAAGCTTCTCACACTAAAAGAAAGAAAAGCATCCTTACACTTTAGCAAGAAGAGTGATTCAGATAGCCCCAGGCAACAAAGATCTGAGCCAATAAAGAACAGCAGCATTTGACTGCCTTTGAAAAAGTATTTGCTGATTTTTTTTCATGTGCAACATTGCTTTAAGCTACCAAAGACACAGAGGTTAATGGCAGGTCACTAGGAAGATGTTATTGTGTTATTTCTTTTCAACATGCCTTCCTCCCCTTTTCCAGATGTGTAGGGCCAAATGGGAGATGGACTGGCAGTGGAAGCCTCAATCCACACTCTAAGCAGAGGTCAGCCCAGCCCTGGGTCTGAGCTTTGGGACTGGAACCTCCTGTATTACTCCAAGAATGAAATGCAGCATTGCTTTTGTAGAGACTGTTCCAATGCAGTTTTCAAAAGCAGATGTGCACAGAAATAAAAGCCAGACATCCGTCAGCTCCACATGACTAACTCAGAAACCCAGTACGTATGTTGGAAATCTGGTAAAGAAAGGGTGGGGAACAAATACCTTAAGAGTTCCCATTATTCAAGTATCTCTGAAATAAACCTCTCTGATGGGCAGAGTACCTTGGAGGAGTCCCTAGCTGCTCTGGACCTGGCAGCAGCAAATATTTTCTATCCAAAGTCAAAATAGTGCATGGAGAAGATAGTCAGTGAAAACAGGTGGAAAAGACAGTGAAAACCAGAAAAGTAACTGAAGAACCATAGAGTGAACTCCTGGCCTAAGTCAACAGCAAAAAACTCCCACTGGTTTCCATAGGTTCATGTAAGTTCTCCTTTCATTAGTAAAACATCCAGACAAAACCACAAATTTTTATCAGGAAGGATTACATTCACACTGTCCATCATTCCTTCTGCAGTTCCATCACCATGGTAAGAGATCAGGTAAGGTCCCCTGTCCTGCCGATAGCACTGCTCTAATGTGGAAGAGGCTATGGCCTTTTGACCTTCTCTACTGGTTGCAAGATAAGATACAGGGCCTTTTCATCTTCTGCTTAAGCAGGATTTCTAACATGTCTTTCAGAATGAGGAAAGAAGCATAAAAAAACTCTGTCTCACAAGCATGATGTTTTTTAATGAATGCTTCCTAACAAACTGATGAGATGGGATGGAGGGAACAATCTCTCTCCAGCCTGTACATGAAAGCGTGCCTCTGCTCCCCTCTGACACAGCCTCCACAGGCTGCTGGAACATCCAGGGAGCAAGCCTCATCCATGACCATCGCCCAGAAGTCCCAGGCTGAAATGAGATAAACTGACCTGCCACTTAGCAGTGGTAGATGACTTCCCCAGAGCTTCCTTCCAGCTCTGTAAATCAGTCATATCAAGCAGAGGTTGGCTGGAGGGTGCCTCATCCCTTCCAAGACTCACAGCCCTGCCCTCCTCTTCCAAAGCCATTTATTTGGAAAGGGCAAAGAGAGGTCCAAGCAAAGCTATGACTAATGCCTAGCTAATTCTCAGAAGAGAAGGCAAACCAGCTCCCAAGGAAAGAGAGTCTTATGCTTTCCTGACCCAGGCTGTGAGAGTTTAAGAAGGAGCTTGCTCTTACCTGTAAAAATAAATGGTTTCCTCATCAGAGATTACAGAGGGCAGCTCTCCTGTCTGTGTTACATCTGCAGGGCCGGTGGTGCAAGGGCAGATGTCAAGACGTTGAGTACCCGAAGACCTGCAGCAGTGCACCGCAGGGATTAACCTAGGTGCATTCCAGAGGAAAAATTTAGTGTGTCCCTTGTCCTAACCTTTTTAGGTGTTAAGTGCTGAAGTCATTGTTTGGTTTTCATTGTCACAACCACACAAAACTTACCTTCACTTTCCCGGAGTAGTTGTTTCCTACTTTGGGTTTGAACACCGGAACATGTATAGTCCTCACTGCAATGTTCGTCACGTTCATAGGTGTGAAACAGCCCCCAACTTCTATACACACCTTCAGTGGAAGCTGCTCTTCACTTAAGCCTAGGAAGCAGGTTCTGAGAGTAGCAAAGAAACAGCAAATACAGCATTGCTTAATAAATGAAAAATACAGTACACATGAGCTATTTGCAATACAAAGCAATAAGGCTCAATGAAGTTGAGGAAATATCTATTAAAAAAAAGAAAAATTCAGATTACAAATTTTTTCCTTCTCAAATGTGTATGTTTTAATTAAGTATTTTTGGTGCTTTATATTCCTACATTACCAGCTAATTTGTAAATTCCAGCATCTTTACATACTTTTTAAGCTACATTTGTTCTTCTACTGACAATCAGTACTTTATTCAACTAATACTTTTACATTCACCAAAGAGGTATAAAATCTTTTATCTTTGAAAAAAACATATTCTTTTAATGATCTCCAATGTTCTGCTGCAGGCAATATTTTGCAGGTGTACATGGGAGTTGGGAAAAATTACACAGAGCTGGAACTGCCAATGCTCTTTCTCCATTTGGAGGAAAGGAAGATTCTAGCACTCAGTAACTTGTCTTTAGGAAGAACAATGTTGCACAAAAATAACTGCAGTTAATGCAGTTACTATTGTGCAATTTGCCCATATGAACTTAGGTAAGTTGTCTCTTTCTAAAGAAATACAAAATCTCTCGTTCCATCAGTTCACTCTAGCCAGTGTGCAGGAACACTAAAGAACCTGCCTCTAGCACCTAATCCTGGAGCGTAACTTCTCCCTTGGAGAAGGTGATGTATCCAAACAGCTTTCTGTGACAGGCAGTATCCACTGAAGGGCCCCTGCAAAAAAGAATATGGAAGCTGATGTGAACCTCACTCTTTCCATGCAGGTTTCACTCTTCTGCAGGGGTTGATTTCAAGGAGTTTACAACCTTGAGGGTGTGAGCAGAGTGTCTCTGTAGCATACCTTTGCAAAGCAGAACTGCAAAAGCTCGCTAAGTCTGAACTGCAGAAGGAATTCAGGTTTGAGCATGTCAGCAAGGAACAGAAGGACCTGAGAGCACAGACTACACACTAAATAACCCATGGCTTTCTGTACAAAAAAGGGGAAGTTCATGGGGTAAAATATCACAAGGAAGGAAACTATTTTAACCATATAAATGGCAAGCATATTTAAAAAAACCCCAGGTTTTAGTTTAGCAGAAGTAGCTTCTGACCTAGGAATACTTTGCTGGTACAGAGGGAACCCAGTATCCAACTTTGCTTTCATGATGCTGTGCCAAAACAGCCCATTATGCAAGAGAGGACTTTCAAATTCTTATTTAATAAAAGAGGTCAAACTGAGCTCAAACAGTCTCTTGTTGAAGTGCTGCTTAATGTGGATTTGACTAACTGTCATGGCTCAGTGCCAGTCAGCAACTTCAGAGAGGTTTCTGAGAAAGGTTCTTCAACCTTCCTTTGCTTCAGTCTTCCTTATACAGTGAAAGAGGGTAAAGCAATGAGAATGAGAGGTCTTCATAAAGAAAAAAATTACAAGGTCTTGCCATGGAAAAACCATAACTAGCACGTCAAGATATCCATGCCAGACAATGTGTCTGCTGGTTTTGCTGCTGGACTACATCTTACCTTAAGGGAAGCAAAGAGAGTTGTCATCTGTAGGTGAGACAAACAAGAAGATGAAGCCGTGAGTGCTGCTGAGACGAATGTGTCACATCAAAAGTTCATTTCAAGCACAGGTTAGGATCAACTGGAGGGTGACACAGTGGCAGAATCTTTTATTCATCCTAATTTCATGGCTAGATCTGTGTAAGAATGAGGACAACAATTTTGAAAAGATTCGCCACAACTGTGTTTTTTTATTTTGTTGCATTTTTTTCTTAACCTTAAAATTTGATGTATTCAATCAATTCTACTCCTTCTGTCACATTCACATTGCGGATTAGTTAATTGCAGAAGCAAAAAAGGGTGCCTGATATATTATGTTGTCGTGGTTTAACCCCAGCCAGCAACTAAGCACCACGCAGCCGCTCACTCACTCCCCCCCATCCAGTGGGATGGGGGAGAAAATCAGGAAAAGAAGTAAAACTCCTGGGTTGAGATAAGAACGGTTGAATAGAACAGAAAAGAAGAAACTAATAATGATAATGATAACACTAATAAAATGACAACAATAGTAATAAAAGGATTGGAATGTACAAATGATGCGCAGGGCAATTGCTCACCACCCGCTGACCGACACCCAGCCAGTCCCCGAGCGGCAATTCCCTGCCCCCCCCTTCCCAGTTCCTAAACTAGATGGGACGTCCCATGGTATGGAATACACTGTTGGCCAGTTTGGGTCAGGTGCCCTGGCTGGGCATGAGAAGCTGAAAAATCCTTGACTATAGTCTAAACACTGCTGAGCAACAACTGAAAACATCAGTGTTATCAACATTCTTCACATACTGAACTCAAAACATAGCACTGTACCAGCTACTAGGAAGACAGTTAACTATATCCCAGCTGAAACCAGGACATATGTACAGACCGTTGGAAAACTACAAAAAGCAGAAACCTAGACAAGTCATCCAACTCCTCACTAATGGCCTTCAGCAATGAGGAAATGAGACTAACTGTAGTAAAAATGCAAATAAAAAGCAACATATGAATTCAGGCCTCTGTCTTCATTACAGAATCAATAAGAAACACACTAATTCAGGCAGCCAAAAGTTTAAAGCCAAAAAAAGGAGAACAAACCCCAGTCTTTCACATCTGTAGCCCTGGCAGCAAGGAAATCTTGCCAAATTCCTAACCACTTGTATAGCAATTTATACCTCCCATTGCCCCATGTGGGCTCTAGTAGCCTATGTCAACAGTTGAGGGACAAGTCTCCAGAAAAGAAAGGCCAGTCTTCCTCTGGGGTCAGGAGGAGCCTCTCTTGAAGTCTCTTCCATGATGAGAGCGTGAAATTGTCAAGACCTGTTGAAATGAACTTGAACAAAATTTCAACTGGAATTTCTGACCAGCCCAAAAATCCTTGCCTCTTCTTCCCAGATCTTTCTCTTGCAGGCACAATGCCTGTCCTGCTGCAAGAAGGGCTCAAGCACAGTGGCAACACCTGCTCTAAGGGCTTTTCAGTCATGCTAAGGAGCAAGACTGATCAGCAGCTGCATGAGAAATCCTCTTCAAGGGTAAGTTTCAGTCACCCAATCTACTCTGGATAAAATGTAAGAACTTGAAACATTCGACTGTGATACCAGTTGCTTTTGAGGAATCTATTACACAACCATCAGCTCATGACAACTCTTGGCTTTTAAAGACTGAACCGGTGACACGGAGGAGAAAGTTCTACATGCAGCTACCTAACCTCAAAGTCCCTTCATGGTAAAGCATCTGATAAAGCAGTGAGCCTGTGCAAACTAAATTTAGTGCTGAAAAAATGGAGCTCAAGCATGTACAAAACTTTCACTCACTGTGTGTGCATGTGTATGTGTATGAATCAAATTTCTACATTGCTCTTTGCCAATTAATACCTCCAGATAAAACACACCAGGGAGAGACTTACAATTTCAAACATTTTGTGTGCTCTTCTGCCCTGATAGACATCGTAGCACTTTACTACTGTTTTACATGTCCAAATATTTGCCTGGATAAATAGATTTAGAATAGTTTGAATAAGCTGCACTTTCTCTTAGGAAGCTGGATGAGTCACATCGAAAAAAAACATTCTGGAAAAGATCTACGGCACAACTACAGACAGAAAAATTAAAGGAGAAGTCGGCACTAAACAATGCATCAAGGGTAGAAATGTCCAGACTATGTGAAACATGAGTAGCCTATAGATTTAATGAAAATTTGCCGAGGGAAGCATTTCCCCAACCTCAATCTTTATGAAAACTCTTTCGTAAAACAATCAATTGTATATATACTTTTTTAAAACATAAAATACATACTTTCTTTTTTTTTGTAACATGAAAGTCACAGACAATTAAGCTCACCAGGAGCAGAACTCCTCAAGGTGGTTATATACAGCTGGACTAACTGGACTGTGTTAGGACTGGATACTGTCCTAACACAACCTGTAAGCTCAAAAGGTACTAACCAGTGGGAAAGACTTGCCAAACCATAGTTAGAGCTAGACCTTTTCTACCCAGCAAGAGTCTCAGAAATGCCAAGGAGTCACTCCTTAAAGCTGTCTGCTTGGCTGGACTGCCATGGTGCTACAGGTCCCGGGTCCCTTGTAAGAGAGTCCATGCAGCAAGGTGGCCTTAGGCCTTTCACTTGCCATGAAAAGGAAAAGAAATTGAGAGGGGCTTGAGTGGAAACCTGCCCGGCATCCTGGAAACACCCCTAGAAACATGACACAAATATCTGAGATGCAATGAAAACAGTATTTTTCACTCTTGTTACTCTGGTCATACCACAAGGAATCAAAGGACCAAAATAACTCATGCACCATAAGAGAGGGCTTGAGTTATAATTTTGTGTCTCTCAGGACACAGCGAGAGCCCTCACATGCTTCAGAAATCCAAGTGGAGATCTAGCACGTTATGTAGATCAATTGCAGGCATAGAATTAGGAAGCAAAAAGTGATATTCCCACCATTAAATATAGGTTGGAGCCTTAATAAAGCACAAAGTAAATGAAACGAGAAGCTTTAAAATTGAAATTATTATGCGCTGTAACAACTGCCAGAAATTATATGCTAATGTCATTCTCTTGCTTTTATTCCTCTCCAGTTCAGCAACAACCCACTCACCTCAGTCTCTTCCTGCATCTGCAACTGCTCCTGTCTCACAGATTTGATACCTGTCTCTCTTTAGATAGTGGGCCCTCCCCCATCAAAATGCAACATCCTCCCCCAAAATGCCCCAAACCCAACAATTTCACCATGGATCCAGCAACCTCTCTCCTTAACCCCCCCCCCAGCATTAAGACCCTCAAGACTTCTCCATGCCTGTGCCACAGGCTGGACCATAACCTGACATCTTGCACATATAATTTCTTTCCTACCAGTGGTAAATCTGCTGCTAGAAGGATTCACTTAGGCATTCAAGCTTTCTCAGCCTTGTATTTCACTTCTGTATGCAGGAAATACTAAAAAATCAATTAAGACTATTACATTTTCCCTCCTTCCTGATTTGCTTCGTTTAAAAGTAAGAAACAGTCCAAGGTTGGCCAACTGGAAGCTTGCAGCATGGCAACTTCCACCGCTTTCCTGCCTCCGGGAACACAGAGGAATAAACCCAAACCTTTTTTCCTCCTGATCTTCAGCTTCTGGCTCGGAATTACACATGCATTGTGCAGTCAACCCACTTTCTGTTACCTGCACTCACACCTCTAATTAAACAGAAGATAATTTCAGCCTTTGGCTGGTTCCTTCTACGTGGGGACTCCAAGCCGACGTTATTCCTTGTGCTCCGACCAATCTGCAGTTTGACACACCACCATGGGCAGGAGGGTTGTGTGGGCAAAACCTGATCCTCCAGTGATGCTGGTCCTGTTTGGCAACCCCTGTGTCATCCCCAGACAATCGAGTAGCGTCTCAGTGATGTTGCTTCCTATACAACAGAGGGTGTTCAGAGATTACAGAATTGTTTTGGGTTTGTGTGGCTGGGTTTTGGTAGCGGGGGAGGGGCTGCATGAGTGGCTCCTGTGAGAAGCTGCTAGAAGCTTCCCTGGCTCCAAGTCGGACCCACCTCTGGCCAAGGCCGAGCCCATCAGCGATGGTGGTAGCGCCTCTGGGAGAACATATTTAAGAACGGTGAAACTGCAGTGGGGAGGAGATTGGAATGTGAGAGGAACACCTCTTCTTCAATGAAGAAGGAGCGGAGGAGGTGCGCCGGAGGAGGTGGATGCCCCTGCAGCCCGTGGTGAGGCGGCAGGCTGTCCCCCCCAGCCCATGGAGGGGAGCGGGGGAGCAGAAGCCCACCTGCAGCCCAGGGAGGAGCCCACACCAGAGCACGGGGATGCCCCCAGGATGGCCGGGATGCCATGGGAAAGCCCGCGCTGGAGCAATCTGTTCCTGAAGGACTGCAGCCCGTGGGAAGGACCCACGCCAGAGAAGTTCATGGAGAGCTGTCTCCCGTGGGAGGGACCCCATGGCGAAGCAGGGGACGAGTGAGGAGTCCTCCCCCTGAGGAGGAAGGAGCGGCAGAGACAACGTGTGACGAACTGACCCCAATCCCCATTCCCCATCCCCCTGCACTGCCGGGGGGAGGAGGGAGAGAGAACTGGGAGTGGGGTTGATCTGGGAAGGAGGGAGGGGTGAGGGGTGGTGTTCTGAGGTTTGGTTTTACTTCTCATTATCCTGTTTTGATTTGATTTGTAGTAAATTAAATTGATTTTGTTTCTTCCCCAAGTTGAGTCTGTTTTGCCCATGACCATAAGTGGTGAGTGATCCCTCCCTGTTTTTGTCCCAACCCACAAGCTTTTCGTTATATTGTCTCCTTCCCATCCCACTGGGGCGGGGAAGGAGTGAGTGAGTGGCTGCATGGTGCTTTGTTACCAGCTGGACCTAAACTACGACAAGAATAAAAACTGGAACTGCAACCAAAGCGAAGAGTTGCCTGGGGAAAGGGAGTGGAAACCAGTCCTGTGGGACTGTTAGCACCTAGAACCTATCTAGAACTAGAAATAAATACTGAAAGGGTGTCCTGCAGCCCACATACAAGTGCCCTGTGCTCTCCTCAGCCACAGGTAACGGTCCTGAACCGCCTCTGCAACCATAGGTAACTTTGATCTTCTTACCTATGGGAACAGCTGATGTCCTCCAGTCACCGTGGGTACTGGCACCCAAAATCAGACCATGGTGGAGGTTCACTCACATCAGTAGCAATAAGCATGAAAATGGTGTTATATGACACACGTGGAGAGAGGAGGAAAAAAACAAAAACAAACAAAAAAAACACACCCCCCCCCCCCAAAAAACCCAAAAAACATTTACAGGGGAACACAGGACCAAGGTGAAAATCAGAAAGCCACAAGATCACAGGCAATTATGGGTGACTTTCTTGGCAATCACAACTTGCAAATCAAGTCCACCTCCTGCCCCGGTGGCTGGTTGCCAGGAACAAGTTAATTAACCATCACTAAGAAATGCACGTCTAGTCTAGACTTTAACAGTGCTACTAAAGCTGGCTCCACCTCCTCTTGGCAGCTTCCTCTGACTGACCTCCTGTGATTGCCCACGGGCCAAATTCATCCTTGGGGAAAGTCTTTTTTTCTTTAGCTTGCACCAGGAATTAGTTTAGCCCTGAAAGTATGCCCTGGCATTTTCCCCATAACCTAAAGGAAATAATAAAATCTTTCTTTCCATTTTTTTTAAACTTCCCTCAACATCATTGATCTTCCCTGTCTTCCTCCAATCCCCTTTACACCAAAGGCTTACGGGTCCTTGTCGCTTTCAGCTGGCATTTGCAAGCATTTATTTTATTTTACATGTTGCTCATTGAACTTTTTCCAGTTCATGTGTCTTATTTTAAAACTACAATTCACAAAATAGTCTAATTCTCCAAATGGTGCTGAATTGAGTGGAATAATTACCTTACTTGTTTTAGGCCTCTGCTGGAGTCCAGAATTATATACTCAGAAAATTATGATTGTTTTATCTTCTTTTTTTTTAGTTTCATAAGATGTGTGAAAGACAGTTTTTATAAAGGACATAAAACCAGCCAAAACTATAATTACCACAGACAGAAAAGAATTCAGAGAAAAGATGATTTTATGATTAAGGCATTGCAGTAGAAAGTCAGAAATTTAGATTCTTTTTGTGGCTCTGCCAAAAACTCTCTCTATAACCTTTGCCGAGTGAGTTAATCCCTCTGTGCCTCAAATAAAATACTCTGGCACTTCCCTGTTTTACGATGGCTGCTGCAAAAACACATTCATTCACATTTGTGAGATGTTCAAATACACCAATAGTCAGAGTACCACAATGACTGGGATGGTTACAATCATCTGGCTGTATTTAATCATCTTTTGTCAAAAGCATATGCATCTTTAATCACAAGCACATGGGTTATAGCAGCATCGCTCTTGAGAAACAAGCACCGTACTAAAAGAAAAAAAACAAGAGCAAAAATTCCATGTTCCTAACAGAAAATATTTTGCAAAGCAGGGCAGCAAATGTCTAAATGTATATCTGAAGCTTAGCATTTCCCCATTCCTATTCCCCCAAAACAGGGACAGTCTCAGGTCTCTTACTAAAAAAGCCTGACCAAAAAGTCAATTCATATTCCACTGGAGATGTGTGAAGTCAACAGCAATTACAGCAACTCCCAGACTTCCATCTTGATACCAAGGAAAAGTACACAAAAGAAACGTTACTAAAGGCATACACATAATTTTGAAAATAACCTTAGGAACAGGATGCCAGAGGAGTCAGGGGGATTAGTTGCATACATTTCCAGGACATGAAGAGGACACTGAACTTTCAGAGTGAATTCCATTTAGAAACACTGAGATCGAGCAACAACTGAAATGAGAAAGTGAGAAAGTGAAGCCTCTGCAAGCTAAAGCAACACAGCAAGCGAGGGTCACTGCAGGCACCTGTGAAGGCAGTTGCCTTCACCCAGCACTTCAGTGCCTTGCTGGCAGCTTTGGGCACAAACTAAGGCAGATCCAGAAGGTCTTTTATCTGATGCTGCCGCTATGAGCCGTGTTCTCATCATGCGCTTGTATAGAAACTGCTGCCACCGTGCTCTGCCCACCCTGGGCACCCTGCCTGGGGGAAGAGGCAAGCTCATGGGTGTCTACCCTCTTCTCTCTTCCTCCCCAAGCACCAAAGACTAGGAAGGCTGCTATGTCAAACTATCCCTCCTTCCTTTTTCATTGCTTTAATAAATTAAGCTGAGCAACAATAGAGATGAGAGAAAGCAGGACAATGTGGTAAATGTAGCAGAAAGAAATTTGAATTGTAATGAGGAGAGCTAATCAGGAAAAGAATGGACTATAGAAAAAGCACTAATGAGTTTCTAAATAAATTCAAAAGGTTAATATTGTTCTATCTAACAAATACGAGAAGAATCCTAATGTGAAATTAAAGGGCTCACTCCAATGCCCTTGTGGCCATATGTTAAAGCCATACTGCCCACCCACTCCATTTACCTGTCCAGCCACCACAGCCTTTATTGCCTCTCATAGATGGCTATTGTAAATGGGATCTCTTCAGCTCAGCCAGGTGTCTCAATCTGTTTTGTTTCTGTACTTCAAATGCTTGATCCAATAAGTCAATGGACAGACTCTCTTTGACTTACAGAGTTTGCATCAAGATTTTTGTGACTCATTTATGTTAACATTAACAAATCAGTAATCAAAATACAGTTTTCAAACCATGAGGGATGTGTGCATGTTTGTGAAGTGCCAGACAATGCGATTTTCAAGTACGCTTGTATTCACTTTTGTTATCATGTGGATTGCCAGGGTGAGTAAAAAGCCAATGCAGGTTCACTGAGGAAAGGGCAAGTAAAAATAAAAGTTTATAACAGTAAAAAGCTGGAGGGGTTTTGTTTGTTTGTTTTAATTTATATGATGTCAGTAGTTCAAAATATAAAGTTAAGACTTTCGATATATAATCAAAAATGAAAATATTCAGAGTCCTTTATGCATTCTATTACAAAACATGTAAAAATTGTATTTCAGCCAAAATATGGTATTTTTTTTAGGTGAGAAAAGCAGCCCCTTTCAAGAAAAAAAAACTATCCAATTCCCAGCAAAGTAATAGACTCACAGGCTTTTCATAAGAATAGAAGATCTGCTCAACTATTTTCTTGCTTGAAGGAAGGAAATGGTGCCATTATAATATTTTACCCTGAATATAAAAAAACTAGAATGACATCATTCTTCGGGGAGAAGTCTGAGTATATTTGTGTACATGGCTGTCCATCTGTCTTCTGAACTGCAAACAAAATCTAGAGGGAAGAGATGAGGGTAGCTGCACATTTATCTCCCCCCCTGGTCCCATGATGCCAGGAGATGAGTTAGGTGCAGTCCCAGAGCCATGTAACCTCATTATGATCCAACTTTACCCACACTAATAAATCTATCTGCACACATTACTGCGGGCATAGTCACACGCCAACGTGCCGGCACAGCCAGGGGATGCGCAAAGACTCAGACCCCATCAGGTCTGCGCGGGGCAGAGCTGAGCGTGTCTGTGTCCCTCTGCCCTCTGCCTGAGGCAGCAGCCATAGTCAGACCCGATACATGGTCCCAATGCGCAGAGCTGAAACCATTCAAGCTCAACCATCAAAGGATCCCTTCGCTCCTATCGCTTACAGAAAATTAACAAAATTAAGATATGCACCTTTTTTCTTTCAGTCATGTGAATTATTCTACAGTTGGGGTAATACTCCCATGCCAAGACTGACCATCCTATGTATTATTCACAGGAACCTTGCAAAATGCTGCTTAGCCACTCACCTGCCATGAATAATTTTGTTTGACAGGCAGGTTAAACACTTTAGCCTTCTAATCTTCCTCCTCCTCCTTGCAGAGAAGGTGGGCATTCGTGCATCACACTGAGAGGCATCACAGTGAGGATGTTTAATAGAGGCTTCGGTGGAGTTCGACCCTGGGAGGCAAAGACTGAAAGCAGAAAACCTTAGATGCAAGAGACAGGAGGAGTGGGAAATGCATGGAGACAGAGATTTGACAGTCAAGACATGTAAACTCTTTGTGAGTAACCCTTTGAAAGCCAGTGGGAGACGTGCATTTACCCTCATGTCAGTTATGGAGAGCTCACCAGAGCTCCTCGGTGTTTCCAGCCCAACCTGCAATGGAAATAAGGTGGAAAGCAGTGGAGCAGCTTGTGCTCCTGAGCCCAAGGTGGAAGTCTCACTGGCTGAATGTTTCTGGCACTACTCTGTCTGTAAAAGCTTAAATGCAAAAATCTTTCTGAGACAAAGGGCACTGCAATGAAATTGCTAACTGTAAATAAACAAGACAGTTGCGCTGCTCATCATAACCCTAATGATCCTCTCTAAATCATGCAGGCCCATCACCTAGATCTATTGGCCACATCAGCAGACTGCTGAGTGTGGGAAATATGGAGAGGATAATTTTTAAAGGGTTTTGCTGCTGTGCTCATTGGGTACCCTTTGAGATGGAGTCTAAAGCAGATGGTGAAATGGGAAAATTATTCACGTTAATTCTTTAGCAGCCTGAAATAAATTAAAAAAATTAATGAAATAATGAAAGCCCCATTCAGTCACACTTTAGCTTTTGCAGCAGTCATAAAAGCCCCAAGAGGAAGAACCCAGCACTGCTGCATTCTGTACCACAAACCTGCTGCTAGTTAATTGGTTCAAAGACACAGGAACAGTAATATCCTGTAAAAAATTATAAGGTCTTCCCCATTCATTAGCTATTGTTGAGTGGCCTGATGAAAGAACAAACAAGCTGAAACAGCAAATAAACCTCACTGTACACAGTGCTGAATGTTGAAACCCTTCCAACTTTCCTTCACACACATTTTCTACAGAACTTTTGCTTTGAGCTTGTCATCCACTCTGCAAACTCTTACAATGACACATCATTACTAGTCCTCCGTTTTACAGGCAGGGAAAGTGAGGCACTTCTTTCATCCAGAGGGGGAACAGCAAAGTCAGAACTACACCCTACGCCTAATCCAGCCCAAGACTGAATTTTCCTACTCATTTTGCAGGAGGACCAGCTCCTCGGGTGACCTGGTGGATCAAACCATCAAGGTCTCCTGAGCTAAACAAACTGTGGCCCCTGCCACAGCAACACCAGGACTTGTTGCCTCCGAAGTTTTCCCTCACCCAGATGAGCCAGAGACCTGAGGAATGTGCCACAGGACAACCCCACTCCCACAGTAGCAGGTTATACAAAATTTTACTTACTGTCTTAGATACAAGAAGCAAATAAAGAACATTGCAGAATTTGTAAGACAATTCTGTGTGAGAGCAGTACAAAGCTCTGTGAAACTGCTGAAAGCAAATGAGGGAAAATGTAAACGTTTCGTACTAAAAATGCTAAAGTTCACTTTTAAATCAGTAACACCAAACTCACCTAATATTAAGATATAATATTTGCTAAATGGAACTCTCTGACTCAGTTTTTGCTCCTGACACTTCACAGCCCTGTTGCCTTCTGGCTATTTTATTTCCTACTAATTTTTGGCATGAGGAGTAAAACCTACCAAAGCTTACAACCGCTTGTAGCTCTAATCTGCGTTTCTCTAAGCTTCTGTCCGTGGTCCTGACGCTATTTTAGTTCTATCCTCTTCTCTCTAATGCACTACGGTGTGCAAAATGAGTTCAGCTCACACAGTGAGAGCTGCCATCAGCAGAGAGCTGTTTCATTAGTGTTTTTCCCATCAGGTTAGTGCTGGGATAAGCAGCCAGCTGTTTCAGTGAATAAACATATGTGGACCTACATCACCTGGACAGACTGCCCTGCTTCATTTCCCAGGGTCCAGCAACTGTGAGACAAAAGTTAACACAACTCCAGCACTGTCCACTGCCTGAATGGGCTTACCTCTGCAGCCCAGGCTTTGGGACAAGAGCCACCAGCAATGCCCTGAGCTGGGGGCAGGCTCTGGGAGCAGCTCCCTCTCATCTGACCTCTCCCAGACCTCAAACATGTGAGTCAGTGACTATGGCTTGGGGAGATGCTACGCATCAGCTTAGCTCTGGGGACTGCACTTCTGCTCTTAGTCCATGGTTAGTGAGAGCAAGCACAACTCAGGAAGAGTCCATGCTGACAAAGCTAAGGCTCGATAGATGCATTTACTGCCGGTCGCACATAGCTCTCGCAGCTTGGCTCACTACAGTAAGGCTACACTTTTCCCAACCCCTTGTCAGTACTTAAAACACTGCTGCTTCCCCAGCTACAGCAACATGCTCAGAAAATCCTTCTTTCCAGTTTGAAACATCCCCTGGGCTGAGGCTTTCCTGCCCTGCTTCCAAAATGAGGACTGCCACTGGAGCATATGGGAGGAACATTTCTCTGTGCTCCTCTTGTCTCTTCCCAGCATCAGCTGGAAGCTCAGAGCTCTGGAAGAAGCATGGCTTGGTAAGGGTCATGATCTGAATGCAGATTATTCATGGACATGAATTTATCTGATTAATTATTCTACACATATAATTCAGCTGGCTCTACTGAGCATGTATAGGATGCACCTCTGCAGCTACTCCAGATACAAAGCAGGACATTAAATAAGGACAGTCACTTGCTTGAAAGCATAATATTTTATTTGCAACAAATATGCTAATTCTTTAATTTTCACACTCTGTGCTAACTAGAAATACAACCTGAGCAAGATAATTTTCTTGTAGCTGATCACTAGGTAGCATGTCACAACTGATATCCTAGATTTTAGACCCTGATTCAGTGCTTCCTTAGACTTTTACCTAATTTTGATCACACAGTGTCCTGGTTTCAGCTGGGATAGAGTTAATTGTCTTCCTAGTAGCTGGTACAGTGCTATGTTTTTGAGCTAGGTATGCGAAGAATGTTGATAACACTGATGTTTTCAGTTGTTGCTAAGTACTGTTTATACTAAGTCAAGGATTTTTCAGCTTCTCATGCCCAGCCAGCAAGAAAGCTGGAGGGGCACAAGAAGTTGGCACAGGACACAGCCAGGGCAGCTGAGCCAAAGTGGCCAACGGGCTATTCCATACCAAGTGACGTCAAATCTAGTGTATAAACTGGGGGGAGTGGGGGCCGGGGATCACCACTTGGGAACTAACTGGGTGTCGATTGGCTAGTGGTGAGCAATTGCACTGTGCATCATTTGTACATTCCAATCCTTTTATTATTACTATTGTCATTTTATTAGTGTTATCATTATCATTATTAGTTTCTTCTTTTCTGTTCTATTTAACCGTTCTTATCTCAACCCACAAGTTTTACTTTTCCCAACTTTCTCCCCCATCCCACTGCAGGGGGAGGGGGGGGAGGAGTGAGTGAGCAGCAATGAAGAACCAGCAATTTCAGTATCTATCCCAACCTCTTGATGAACCTCCTGGTTTCTGGACTCCAGTTGACTGGATTCAGAAAATAAAAGCAAAACCAGAGACCTCCTATCATTTAACACATCTTCTCTTCAGCTTCACTAGTCCTGCTGTTAGTGCTGTATAATTCTTCATTTTAAAAAGGCTATTTTCTGTCACTGTGATCTCTGCCGAGCACAAGCTCCCACATGGAGGGACCACAGGCATAATTTTCAATAGGATCTGGGGAGGTTAGAAACAATTTATTCTGTCTGTTGTAGGTAGGTCTAGTTAGAGCTAATCTAATTACACAGGAATTATGGGAATTGTCTCCAAGGAGGAAGGCACTAGGCCACCGTCCAAGAGGAAGAAGCTGCGATTCACCAAAGCAACAAGGCTCAGAGATACCGACCTGGGACTGCAGCATGTAATTCCTGTTCAGGGGTGCACTTGCACGTGGTTAATTATACTGACTTTAAGTGCTTTGCCCAATCTGGCAAATGGAAGCACGTGCTTAGAGCTGAGATTCAGTGCTCTTAGTAGCTGGGACAATATGAACATTTCAGCTTAGGCCCATGTCTGAAATCAGCAGCTCTGAGGATTCATGCCTTTCTTGGCAAATTATAAAAATATCTCCAGAAGCTTTGAGTCACACATGATGTTTGTAACTCCTGTGATATTTTGCCATGACAAAAGAGGAATGGGAATGTTTGCCATTATCAAATTTTAAAGAGAAATTTACTGTCATCCCACAGCACTTGGGACTATTAATTGTTTTAGTGCTCAAGTTCAAGATCAGCACAGAGAGTTTTAGGAGATGAAGAAAACAGAAAGACTATTTTAAAAACAAGCACAACTCTTTGAATCTCCTGAATAGTTCAAGTACATTGTTGGTTCAGGACAAATATTCAATTTAATTCTTATCTTATCCAAACTCCAAATCTCTTTTGTCATCAGTTATTTTCCAAGGCACTGAACAGGAGGGCTCTGAACTTACATTTAAAAGACACAGAAACAACACAGAGAGCTTCTGCTTTCCTCCCCAGAGATTAGCCCAGCCAGACTCCTGACAAACTCTAGACCTTGGAGAAGTTCAAATCTAGAACAAGCCAGAATGAAATCCCAAAACTACGGAAATAATGGCAGCACCTAAACTTTACAAGTAATTTTGCAGGGCATATCAGGACAGATCAAAATCCAGGAGTGGTCACATTAATGCAATGTAATTCTGTTGCACAAGGTTGAGAGCTTTCTTTAGTCTCTGTCAAAAAAAAAATCAGGTATAAGGGACTTTTTTTCTGACATGCTTTCTTCACCATCTCATCCTGTCACCTGTAAAATTGCTTCTCTGATTATTCCACAGATGGGAGAAACCAAAACAAGCAGAACCTAAGCCAGGCACTTTTCTTGGCCATGTCCAATCCATGTTGTTCATTAGAAAAGTTTGATGTAACCGTCCCTTTGAAAAATACACATCTATTAAATGGAAGCTGATCAGAAGAGTGACTTTCATATGTTTTCTTGATTCTGAAAAAAAGGTCAGAAAGATATTTTCAAAGTTCAAATAAAAAATGTTCAAAGTTAGATGAACTATTTTTTTAAAAATTGCAGGAAATCATTAATTCTGTTAAAGTAAACAAAATTAATTGACTGGTTAGCAAAAATGTCCGGATGCTAACTCTTCTTCCTGATTTGAAATCTCACACACTTTCCCGGGAAAAGAAAATAATTTCTCATACTATGTTACCATATCAGATATTGCCATCATACTTCGGAATCTTTTCTTCATCATCAGTTGTTGAAAGCAATTTTCCCATTTGTAACTAAATAATTTGAGAGGGTTTTCTCCCACACAAGTACCTGGCACAGGCATAGGTCACTAACTTGTAGGTGACTGTTGGCTGAGTATCATTTCCACATCGGCACGCAGTGAGTCCTGCAAGCGCTTACCTTCTCCTGGGCTTCATTGGTAAATCCTGCCCCAGCAGCATCGCCCTGAGGGACAGCAGGATGCAGACGGGATGTTCCCTTTCCACTCACACTAGGGCAGTGACCACAAGTGGACTTCGTTATGACTGATAGGGCTTTGCAGATCCTCAGGATGTTCCCCTCCTGATCTGTGTTTTCTGTAAGAAAGGATCCTTATGCTTGTCTCAGCTGTGAGCAAGATGCACATTTATACTGAGAAAAGTAGCCTGGACTGACTCAAAGTACCTACACAAAGTCAAAAATCACCTGGGCCTTGTTGCCACAAAGCAAGGTTTAGGCATGAAATCATCACATTTTAAAAACACCCTTCCCCTGCGATCAAAGCACCACCAGCTGAAGTAGTATTGTAGTGACAAGGTACACAGAGCATCCCCAAGCCCCCTGGGGATACTATGGAAAGGCTTCAGTACAATAAAGTTCTTCCCTTGTTGGAAATATGAAGGCCTGGGGCTTTCTATTCTAAATCTTAATTTTCCACTCATCTCCTCCGTGGTCCAAAGACAAAATGGGTCCAATTGACTTCAAGAAGGAAAACAAGAGAAAGAGAAGTGTAACTTCTTCTACCTTTATTGCCCCCAAACCTACTCGACCTAATAATTTCCACAGGAGTCCTTCAAAATGCAAGAGCAAGTCAAAGCCTCTTTGACACTCCAGAGGACATCTGGGTCTTTGTGGGCACAAATATACACCTCCAGTTTTTGCACAGACCTCAGAGGGGTTGTGCACAGGAAGGACAAGCCTGACAGATTTTGGATTATGTAGGACTTGGAACAAAACATCAGCTATTGCAGTGGAGGTAAGTCCAAAAGCACTGACAGGTTTAATTCTCAGCAGGACACGTTATGCTATGGAGTGTACGTGTGGGAAATAAAAGATAAACTGAAAAGATGAAACTGCTTCAGACAACATCTTTATCCAACCAGCGGAAAATCAGCTGCTCAGCAATGGGCTTCATTGGCTAGTTTATTTGTGAGAGCTGGGCTGCCCGAACCTGGGGGATTCTACTAAAAATACTTTGAGCAGGGCATATGTATGGGTGCCTTCAGCATGAGCACTTTTGGCTTTGCTTTCATATAGGGAAAGGGAAGGAGGAAGGAAACAAATGCAATAGGAAGGAGCAGAACAGTAGAATGAGACGGCAGCACGGGTGACAGGGAACAGTTTATAACTTACTTGACAGCCTTTTCCAAATCATCTGTCCTGCAGCTCAAACAGCAGCGGAGGTTTGTTCAAATATATTACACACAGACACATAAGCATACATACATTCAAAGTTGTTTGTAACCACCTCTTTTATCCTGAGCTGTGGGATTGTTTCAACAAGCCACATCTGCACCCATTTGTTTTCGTGCTTAGTGCTGAACAGACAAGGCAGTGATTAATTCAGATTATTAGGACCAGCCGAAAGGGGAAGCTGCTCTAATTCCATGGAAACTTCTCTTACAATAAATAAATTAATATGAGCTGAGCTTCATGGCTTTTTGTGCAATATGCTAAAGTCAGAAATAAAAATGCAAAAGAGTGTCCCTAAGATACATTTGCATCATTGTTCTGTGCTAACTTGAGAGCAAGAGAGACTGGTGCTTCAGCTCAATAAGCTCTGGCTGCCAGAGCTCTGGAGAAGTGAAACCCAATGCTGCTCTCCCTCAGGATCCTTGTATAAACCCCCAGCACTTAAACATGGGATTTGTTAGCTTGAATGTCCCCTTGGATCTCATTAACCGCCATGGTTTGGGCATGGACAAGAAGGCACTCAGAAGCCTTGTGAGACCTACTAACTGTACTTTACATCCCTTACCCTGTGTTTTGGGCTGGGTCACAGTCTGCATCTGCAAAAACATTTGCTGCTTCTCCCCAGATCCTCCTGCAAAGCAGGTTTGCCTCGCGGCAGTGCCAGTCCCTGATCAGTGTTCAGAGCTATTTCCCACTCAGGTGACTATTAAGTAGCTATACTGAACCCACAGAGAAATTGAAAGCAGTGAGATAAGGGGAAAAACTCAAAGGAAAAAGTCTTCCCTCGCAGTGTAGCTGCACAGGAACGACATGTTAGATTTACACCCACAAAACCACATAATAATTACCCAGGCCTTCTGTTTGCACAGTAATTACAATGAAATGGTTTAAGGAGGAGGAAGAGAGTCTTGCATTATCAGCACGGTTGGTTTTCTAGTCACCTCCTCCATCTTAAATTCCTCTTTCCTCTGCAGCAAAGGAGACCCTCCAGCTCATAACTTCCCCTGGCTGTGACCCTGGGGACCTGCCCCAGGTCAGTGGGATGCTGCTGCTCAGAATGGGCTGTGGGGAGCTCCATGGCCCGTGACGCCCCATCCCTGACACCAGGACCACGTCAGTGGCTGCCACCAGGCAGGCAGCAAAGGTGCTGTTAGCTGTCCAAACGGTGCCATGGGCACCACTTCGTGGCTGTCTCGAGAATATTTAATGTGTTCTTCAGATCCACCAGAATAAACCCTCATTAGCTTTCCAGTCCCTCCCGTCTGCACAAGAGAAAACTCCTTGATTCCCTAAATCAATGGACAACTGCTGCGTGGGTTCAGCTGAGACCAAGCACAGTGGCTGCACCCACAGAGGTGGGACCGTCCCCCACCATCATCGGTGGCAGATGGGTAGCTTCAAAGCCTGCGAGTGACCATGCCGGGGCCACTAACGTGCTTCACTTCAAACGCCAATACAAACTCCCAGCTTGAGGCATTAAAATTTAATTACTGGGGACAGCTGGATCCGGGAGAGGGTCTGACTCTGAGGATCCAGAGGAAAAGAAACACTCCATTCAGCAGCAAGCTGTCCGGCACCGAGGAAATGGACTCAAGCCAAATATTATTCATACGTCTTAAGGTCTCTCAGATTTTGCTCTATCAGGCTTGGCTGGCCAAACAAACAAACTCAGGCTTGCAGCCTGCGGTACATACCCTTGGGGCAGCCCCAGATCCTCAATGCCTTACCATCTCCATGCTTTTTTGGAGGGAACTGAGTCCTGCCACATGGCTGACCCACATTTTAGGGGTCATACATAGCAGTGGGACAGGAGGACACAGACACCTGGGCACACACCCTGACTCTGGGCTGGCTGCTACTGCCTGTACCTGCCAGCACCATGGCTGGTGCATCCTCCAGCCCACAACCGGCTTACAGCAAGCATGCAGGTGACAGATTTCATGTTTTCTGTTGGAAATGAAATTCAATCTCACAAAAATAATTGTGTTTGTTTTCCCTACAGGTTCCAATCAGGCATAGCTAGCTATTGAAAAAGCCAAATACTCATCAAATTTGCTTCTCGTCTCATTTTCAATGCCATAGGTTGCAAATTTTTCTCCTGGATGGGTGGTGCCAACTCAAATACTTGGGCATCAGCTGTGTTCCAGTTTTCAGTCAATCAGATCAGAACTGGGGGGGAACAGATATCTTTATACATATGAACAGTAATTTTTAAACAGCATTTTTGTTGCAATGAAAGACAGGAAGAACCGAGCAGTTCTGAAACCGACTTTGCAATGTGAGCTCAGTCTTCTACTTTACCCCCAGCAAATCTACGGTTGTTTTAAGGGCTGGTGGTGGTGGGGTTTTAAAAGCACACACCTCTTTCCCAGGCTAAAGGGACAGTGATGCCATGCAAAGGAAGACCAGGCTGGTCCCTGTGGGGTGACAGCCAGCCCTGCCACCGGCCTCACCCCCGGCTTGGGGCTCGGGGCACCCAGGGGTGCAGCTGGGGACCTGCGACCCCCAAACGCAGCCTGGCACGCCTCGGAAGGAGCTTTTCGGGCGTGGGGGAGAGGAGTGTAACTCCGCACTTGCCGTGCGTGGGGCTTTGTCCCCCTCTGGTGACTGGCTCACGGAAGGACAGAGTGGAACCAGCCGCTCCGAAAACCGCAGCTCCCCCTCAGTCGCAAGTCGGGGTTGGCATCAGTCTGGGCTGGGCTCGGTCTGCAAAAGCAAGACAGGTCCAGAGACATGATCACAGCATGGTTAAAAAAAAAAAAAAAAAAAAAAAAAAGCTCAATTAAAAAATGGTCAGTTAAAAAAGAAGCTCAATGCCATGTAACCTCCTTGGGGCAGGGACCGTGCCAAGGCTGGGTTTGCACCTTCCCTCGTGGGAGCGTAAGCAGAGATGCTGCTCCGGGTCTGAAAATACCCACAGTAAGCAGGCAATGCTCTGCTTCTCCAGGAAATAAATTGTGTCTGTGAAGATTTTGTACCTGCAGAGCAAGATGCCACTCACCAGCCTCGAAGGCAAGTTATTGCTGCTCCCCTGAAGGCCACATCTGAAGGATGTGCTTTACCCCACTTCTGATTGGAGTTAAAGAAAGGCAGGATAGTTCCCACTGAAAGCAAACACCACCCTCAGAGAAAAGTAGCCCCCCCCCCCCCCCCCCCAGTTTTCCATTAAGGAAAGATTTGTACAAAATTTTTAGGCCAGACCAACTTTTAATCTACATAAAGAAATGGACATATGAGCATTAGCAGAGGAAGTATTTACTGAGGGGATTCCTCATCTAGGATGCAACCAGGAAAAAAAAATCATTTCACCTCCTACTGAGAACGAGGAAAGGAATTTTTTTTTTTTTTTAAACCACACTGTTCCAGCAGATTCGTTAGGAATCTGCCTAAATGTTCTCCAAACTCTTTTCATTCCAATAAGGAAAAAAAAGTGTTTTAAATTTTTGAAAGTACTAATTAAAAGAGAGAGTGGAAAAGTTCCACCCTGGAAATCTCAAGTAGTATAATTTTTTAAATCTTCTGTGGTACATTCAACTTTAGGCCTGAAAAATGCTGGAAGTTTAACAACAAAAAAATAACAATTTTGGTTATTGTTTTTAACAAAAAGGTATAATCAGTAACCATATCATATGTTTGAGGGTTTTTTGCCACCTTGAGGGAAATGCTGAGAAACAAATGTGGTTAGATTTGGTCAAAATTATTTGGAAAAATGCTCCTAGGCTTGGCATAGCCCTGCCACTCACAGGCAAAGTTTCTCCCATTAAGAATAGCCTTCGTGGGCAGGTTTATTTGTGTGTGTGCAATTTTGTTTTTTAGAAGCAAACCCAAAGCCATTTTAAAAAAAAAAAAATTTTAAAGCTAAGTGGAGCATTTTCCTAGATGCCTTTCCATTCCCTGAAATCCCTGGCATTTGAGGGTTTAGCTGTATCAATATAGAGAATAACACAGGGGAGTCAAAGGCCACACACAAAACCCTGTTGGAACTGAAGCGATCAACGGAGCCTTTGCTGTCATCTTCAGCAGAGCTGAGATTTCATGATTTACATAATTTTTGTGGGATTAAAAGACCTTTAAGAAAGTCTCAGTGCTCACTGCTCCTCTGACAGCCACAGCACTGCACAGAGGTGAAAGCCACATGGAAAAGAGGCAACTTTTTCAAATGGGTTTCATGGGGGTTTTGCATTTAGGATTGCAGAGCTTTGTGAAATGACAATGAACTCACTGCTCTGCAGACTTTTGGTTTTCAGCCAAGAGCCCAAGAATGCTTTATGATCTGATTCTTCTGCAGATGCTTCCTTATGTTCTAATACTCTCACAGATAATTTTCCTTGAATATTAAAAAATGCTTAAAATGGGGGGTTTTGTTGTTGTTTTTTCACAAGTGGAAGAAATCCTTTCACCTGGCTTGGGTACCAGTTTTGTACGGGGGAAATGTTCACTTTTGTGTCCCTTCCCAGTCCTAATTGCTTTGTTGACATCATTATCCTGTCTTTAAATCTGTCACCTGAAAATTTTCTAAACCTTTCATTGCTCTTGAAACCACTTCTTTTAGGGGGAACCTGCAAGGGAGAGGTCTGCTTTACACTTCCATCATCTTTCCCATTAGCTTTAGAAGATCAAGAGGTTGTTCCTCCATCCTGCCCTGGTAAGCTCTCTGTCCAACATCTCCCTACTGTTCTACAAGTCTGCATTGGTCATGCTAGAAAGACTATCCTGCATAAATCACTGAAGTTCAGTACTGAAGGGGTGGCAAGGGCTCATATGGTGAGAAATGTCACCTCGCCCACACCCCTACCCTGCGGTAGGGTCCCAGAGCCTCTCCAGGTCAGTAAGAGCAGCTCTGCAGAGCTTCTGGGTGAAGCTCCTCTAGGCAGATCTGGTCTAGCATCATAAGAAATAAGGATGAAGAGGCATCACAAGGATTTGTGCATTCACTGCCCATGTCTGCTGGCTGGCAATAAGGAGGTGCTGGATTAGCTCCTTCCATCCCCAGGGAATGGTAGGAAACAACATTTCCCCATCCCTACTCTTTTTTCCCAGTTTCTCTGTTTATGGCTGTGCCTGTTTGCTTCATGAGTCGTCTGGTGGTGTCCTCTAGTGGTTTCTTCCCACACAAGAAACATCAGCTTCCTCGGCTAATTTATGTCAGCTGCTTTGTAAAAGGATTTGGGGGAAGGAAAACCACAAACTTTTGACAGGACTCAAAGGAATAGAAAAATACATGACATTCTTCTCCTTCCTTTATGTACTTAAAAGTTATAGCAAAATTCAGTCCATCCTAATATTAAGGAAATGTTATGAAAGGTAACAAACAGCAGCATGATTCAATATTTTGAAGTGATGGCTTTCTATAAATATAGAAAAAATCAGAAATGGCCGGTAGAACTATTAATTAAAATGTGAAAGCAGATAAATAATGAATAGCGGTGTCATGTATTCATTAGGATTCTACAAATGAAAAATATCTCTCCCAGTTATTCCTTTGATGAATCTAGCCCAAATATACTTGAACTGCAACATAAAAAATTCAGGATGCTCGTATTTCATTCTGTATCAGCCACTCTCAGATCCTCAAATCTCAAAGCCAAGAACTGCAAATGTCTAATCACAGCATTGATACTGACCTCTTTCTCTAGCCTTAGACAAATCATTTAACCCACCATGGTCCTAAGACAAGAATGTCTCTAATAAACACTCATGAAGTTGTGCATAATTTTGTGAAGTTGAGTCACCCTTGCAAGGAGAGCAATTAGCTGGTGTGGGGTCCAGGACTGTGGATAGAAACGTCAGTGTTTGGTCCAAGGACTCCTCAGAGCTGAGTCTAGGTCTTGTTTATTCAGGGGATCGTCTTAGAAAGACAAGAAGGTCTCGCATCTGCTTGCTCTGGCTGTTTGCTTTGTGGAGATCCCATGGACTTGTAACTGAAAACTGGCAGGTAGAAACCTACACTGTTCACCCTGTCCTAGCTCTTGGCAAGCACATTTGTTCCTTATACTGTTTTCACTTCAGATACAGAGATACCAGCTGGAGCCAAACCGGCTACACTGCTGGCCTCTGCCTCAACGGCAAGATCAGCCACACTGTTGTGGTCCACCGCTGCCTTTAATCCAGGGGTCCAGTTCTTCCTCACCATCATAACTGCCAGCTGGCAGGGAACACTTCCAATTTGTAGGCAAATTCCTTACATTTTAGAAGTTCAATGATAGCCAAGGATTACAGCAAATGTTTTGAGTTTCAGAAAGAGTGGACAGATCCCACTACAGCAACAGAAAGACTGAGCCATGTAGCAAGGAAGGGAGCTATGAGGAAGGAATGACTTGGACAGCCATGGAGGAGAAGTCTTTTCCACTTATTCTGCATTGCTCACAGTGGTACAACTTCCCCAGAGCCATCATGACAGCATGCTTGCTTTTTTCTCTTAAGGAAGCCAGGCTGCCATTGCTTATTCAATCAATGGCTTTTATATTGTAATTATTGACAAAATTTCATACCCGTACCATCACTGGGGAGACTGTTATGATACCAACATCTACAAGACCTTTTGGAGACCAGCCTATGGCTTCATAGTGAGAATGGCCATGACGTGTAGTCCTTGTCATATCGCTGTCACCCTCAGCAGGATTTGATCTGAAGACCCAAAACACCCAGGTCTGTGACCCTTCTCTAGCAGTCTACAACTTCCAGACCTATTTACAGGAATACTTACAGGAATAACAATTTGTGGGACATGGGGGCTTTCCTCTGACCACGTGTGCTCAGCACAGTACCATCAGTGTACTGGATGTACTTTGGGGTCCTGTCAAGCAAAGGAAGCACATGGGAGCAACGATGCATAGCACTGCTGGAGGGAAAGGGAGAAGAGAGCTACAAGCCCATATCACCCAGATAAACCTCTATTTGTGCAAGCTAAAGACAGGAAACAATGGGTCCACTTCCGGCATTATATAAATATTTTTAAAATAAATCTACAGAGGTGTACATATATAACACACTAATTTTGCTTCTTTGTTAAAATGTTTTCCAAAAGCACCTAAGCCCCTTTTGAAGAACCAGCACCCAGCATGTCATTGAAATCCAAGGGCAGCCTTGGGCCCTAAGTCACTTCAACACTAAAAAAACTCCCAAACAAACAAACAAACAAACCCAAAATAACCAAAGAAAAGAAAAAAAAAACCACAAAACCCCCAGCAACAATAACAAAAAAAAACCCAAAACAAGTGCTATGTCACTACTCTACAACATAAGTAGCTACAAGGCACTATGACTTATTCACAGAGCCTTGGCAGTGACTGTCACCACAGGCTGGTCCTCCTCCCACCCACCTGTGTGTTCAAGGCAGAGGGGGAACAGGAGGGCAAACAGGCACTGAAACTTCCTGCCATGGCCAGTGGATGTCTCAGCCCAGCAGTTCTTTTTGCTCACACAGAAAACATTTTCACTAAACATTAAAATATGGTTCCTGAAGTGTACCGGCAGTTGTTAATAAAAGACATGGTTTCCCCTGGGGTTTGTCAGCTCTGCACTTCAAAGCTCATTTTACACGCAGGCCGACACTGTATTTTAAAAAGTGAATGTTAACATGAGCTCTTTAGTCAGATGAATAAAAGTATCAGGAGCCCCCTCTCCTTCCCCCTCCCATCAAATTAAAAAAAAAAAAAAACAACAAAAAAAGCCCCAACAAACTAGCAGCCTCTGATGGATTTAACATCACAATTTTTTTTCTGATATATCTTCACTCCTCTGATTTGTTCCCTGGACTTATGCTGCCACACCAACATCACCCGTCTACTCCCCCAGCTGTGAACTCTCCCCCAGGGGCAGGCCTCAGCTCCCACCTTGGTTTATGTTTGAGGTCTCTGAGGCAGGACCCCACCTGCAGCTTCGCAGACAGCCCAGAGCACTTCAGCAGGGCCATCACAAACAGGCATGTCTCATATACTTTGGGTTGAGACATCCCCAACACACCACAAAGCTCCCAGAGTAAATTTTGTTCAAGCAGAGGACAGCTGATATTTGCTGGCAGCAAAATTTAGGAAATACTTTCCATGAACAGAGGGGGTGGTTGGGTGGTCTTATCACCATCCAAGTACTCTTCCTTCCAATTAAAAGGGAAGTTTAAAGGCTAAGCAAAGAGTGTACTAGCATCCCGGTTCCTAAAGAGACACAAGGACACATTGGAAGGGTGAAGCAAGAATACACCCATTGTAGGGTAGGTAAAAATCCCAAGGTCTATAAAAGCAATTTTTTTCCATAACTGCAAAACAGAAAACAAGACAAGCTGACACAGACCAAGAAATTAGAGTTAATAACCAATGTGCCCAAAGGGTGTTTGATTATCACACTTTTTTTCTATTAAACAAAGTTTGATACTGATACAGGCTCTCAGACAGATGTGCTGGAGCTGGAGACTCAGCCCAGATGGGTGAAGAGCTGGAGATGCCCGTTTCCTGGTGTGCATTTATCTCATACCTCTTGTTTGGGTTGCACTGCAAAGGCTGTCATCTCACACTCTTCACCACCACTAAGCTCTCCAACTGCTCCTGTTCATAGTGAGTACGAAAGGCAACCTGGACCCACCATGGATCCCAGCGTGGGTATGGTGGTCCAGAACCATCTCAAACCCTTTGCTATGGGATTTCACCTCTATGGGAGCTCCTGGGCAGCCTACATCCAGCAACATCTCCCAGATGGGAACTGCTTTCTCCTCTCACAGGAGATGAATACTTTCACCCTCTCTTTCTAACAACACTCGTCTTTGGACAAAGCCCAAGTCCCCACAAACATAGGCTTTCAGCTGAAGCACAGCTAACTTCACCTTCAGGTTTCCTTGCCCAGACTTTTTTGGAGGTTGTCTCCTGCTCACACTCCCAGCCAGATCAACGGCACCTCCATGGACGTTGTGTCCTGCAAGAAGATGCCAGCCCCAGCAAGCTGTGTCAAGAGGACCTGGCTCTCAGTTTCCACATCACCAGTAGTGGAGAGGTGCTTCAGGCTCCGTCAGCCATAGCTGGGCCAAAGACACCCGATTTAAGGGCTGCAGTACTGCAGGCAGCAGCACAGTTCAAGCAAAATTGGCTGACTATGCGCATGAAGAGCCAGGCTCCTTTTACAACCAGAGGAGAAACCCATCCTGATGTTAATTCACAGCATATAAATTAGGTGCTGTCTACTGGTAGGGATAAACTGTGAGAGAGATGTAGGGTCTAAAGCAAAGGACAACTCTTGAAGCCATGAAATCAAAAGAGAATTAAAAGAAAAATGTATTAATTCTAGTTATTTGGACAGTTAATTACAATGATATATATGTATATTAAGCTTATATTTATTGTAATTACTGAATAATTTATATCACCATGCAGTTGACAGAAATTGTATAAAGAAATGAGAATGATTTTAAATTATTTTAAGTGCTTTGAATGTGTGAGAAATCTTTTCCTAAGATATATTGATAGATTCTAAATCTAATTATAACACTAAGTTACAGAAAGCTCTGTTTGGGCTAATGTTTTTTTCTAGCAATTAGAAAGTGGTTGATGATGCAATTACACTTTTATGTATAAGGTTTTTGCATCCAAGATAATTTGTTATTGAAAAATAATCAGAAAACATAATATGTGAGAAGTAGTTATATCCATTTTTTTCTATCATTTTCTCCAGACACATTTTGTAGCTCCAGTGCAGGTCTCTGCACAACAAAAAAGGTAGGGTGAAGTGGGAAAAAAAGGAAGGAAAAGAGTCAAGCAATTAATGCATGGTAACTGTCCTCAGAAAGGATTCTCCCAGTCTCGATCAGAGAGGCGTGTAGTTAAGGTTAATTTCAAATGGAAAAATAATCTCACACATGAGAATAAGAAGATTAAAAGTCAAAAGAATAAAAATTCTTAATGACATTTTGTTTGTTTTTCAAATCTCGTCATTTAAAGATTATGATTCAGTGGGTTGTGGTTTGGGGTTTTTCTTTTTTCCTTTCTGTTGGGTTTTTTTTCCCTCTCTTCATTTCCTGGGCTGGCAACACTGTAGCTTTGGAGCAGCAACCAAAATCTCTTTGGAAAAGGTAGTCTTTAGACAAAGGCCAGGACCAAGTTCCCTCACTGAAATATCCAAGAACCTGCCCTGGCTCAACCTTGTGTCTTGTGGGAATCAAGCTGTTTTCAGCTAAGCCAGCTAACCCCAGGACCCTGGAACAAGAAAGGCAAAGGAAGCATTTGTGTCTAGGTCCAAAGGAAACAACTCTCCAAGTCACCTTGAAGCAGGTATATTCCTCCCAAGAGCTGGCAGGTTCTATCAGTTCTGCCTTCCTCTCTTTTTTCTTTTGCTTTTTGTCTTGGACCAGACTTCCAGCAGATCTGCTGGGCCAGGCTGCCCAGCCTGTCCAAATGCCAGTCATCTCTGAAAAGGGTCATTTAGATAATTAAGAACAGCTAGAATTAGAATAGTTAAGATTTATCGGTGGATTAGGAAATAGCAGATGAAAAATCAAAGACCACACTATAACTCACCAATAATAAATGTTTCTTTCTAGAAGATGAAAATCTTATGCAAAGAAGCATTCATTATCATCCGTCATGGGTCCTTCTGCAGAGTCAGTCTTTACTGTACCTTGGGATGACATGATCCCAGAGGTGCAGAAGGCTATCACTTGTTTTGAAATGACCAAATTCTCCTTAAATCTTTATCCCACAGTGACTTCCCTTGTTCATTTACAGCAACTGCATCACCACTGAATTCCATAACATTATTGCTGTTGACTTCCATCAACAAGAGAGAGCTTCAGGACTGCATAGCCAAAGGCTGGAATCCTCAAGGGAGTCTGAGAATCTCAGGCCTCTTTTACTGAAAGATGCAGAGAAGTATAATAAAACACTTAAACAGCCGTTTAAACACTGAAGCTCAGGGGACACCATCAGCTTCAGTGGTGAAGACTGGAAACCAACACTAGGATCCTCTCTAGAACTGCCTTTAGGCTTGCAACCACATGGATCTCTGAGGCATCACCACACTGCATGTACAGGCAGCATTTCCCTAAGTAACCATCAGGTGAGGGCTGCAGATCCTCTATGGCAGGCCTACTTGTGCAGAGACCACACGATGCCTGCACACAGCATCACAGCATCCCTTGGCAGTTCCAGATTGCTAAATAAGAGCACTGCTCATCCAGTGATTTGGCAGATGTGGTGCTGGGCGGGTCTTGCATCTGCTGACACAAGTATCCCTGCTCTGCAATTCAGGTGGAAGCAATAGCAGTGGCTACCAATTCTGGTCACTTCTGTTTACTGTAGTTTACAGGTTTAAATATTTATGTTACTGATGGGTTATTGTGGTTCTAGAATGCTAGTGCTCAAGCAAACGATATGTTGATTCACCAGAATAAAAAAACCTAGCATTTAAAAATCTACTTATTAAACAGTATATCCAGATCTCCATGTCTTCTGATGATACACTCAGCTTCAGAAATAGGCTGATGATGTTACCACGGTCAATGGCCAATACTCAGGTTGTTAAATCTGGGTAGAAGAGGACCGACTAAACACACTGACCCCTGTGCCTTGCAGCAATCATTTCTTTTCCCTTCATGCTCAGAGATGTGACCAGCTAAGAAAAGACACAGGAAATTCATGTGGTGAGCAGATCAGCTGGGTAACTAGATGGAAGCATCAACAAAATTTTCAAAAACTGTGCTGGCAGAAGTGCCTGGAGGCATAAGGCAGATATGGACCAGCTGATGCGGATTTACAAGGAAATGTTGAACTGTGAGGAAAATAAGGCAGAGGACAGCGAGCATGAGCATGAGGCCAAGTGGAAGGGTAATGCAGGGCTTCAGGGGGACAGCCTGGAAGCAAAGAGAGGAAGAAAAGTGGAGAGAATCAGAAGGAAGTGAAAAGTGCAAAGCAAAATGTTCAATGCAATAAAATGAAATGACTCCACTGTGTTTTCCGCTGGTACTGGGGTAAACTGAAAGCAGCCATGCTGACACCACTTCAGTTTGGAAGCATGGAACTGGTGTTGGTGGGATCAAACTCAGGATTGGTTTTAAGATAGTGCCAGCACCCTCAGATATATGCCTTCTATGTCAGTGCAATGCAACTTAAGTACTACCACCGATTAAATCTCAGCTGTTTCACTTACCAACTCCAGGGAAAACTGCAGTGCAAAGAGCAGCCTGCACACACTCAGAAACCAGGCTGGACCAGACGCTCTGAGATGCAGCTTCCCTGATGGAGATACAGACTCGCGAGTCACACAGGTGGAAGTTTGAGATTCTGGGATTAAATCATGTGTGGCCTCCAAAAGTGACTGTGTTATTTACAGATGGAAAATCAAAATCACAAGAAACATTTCCGCTATGCATCCACACAGTAGTATTTAGGGTTAGCTGGCATCTTTCTACCTTCAGACGGTTGCTGAGGTGTCCTCTGTTTTCTTGTGTGAGGTTTTCTTATGCGCATTTTGTTAGGGAATCCAATCAAATATTTTTTATTTTTCAAATACAACAAAACCCCAGAAGCTGTATAGAGAATGAGACATTCCAATGAACTCTTGAAATTAAGTATGAGAGTGACCTGAACAACAGCTGGAAGCACTGGCAACCAGAAAACATTTGCAGGCAAAGGAGTGATGAGTCAGGCAGTTTAAATGACTCCAACCTTATCTGAATGAAGGTCTGAAGAAGAGTTAGGAGAAGTTATTTTAACAAATTGAAACAGATTGCCAAGGGATGCAGTAGCTTTTCCATCACTTCATATCTTTCAAAGAAGATTGAATTTTATATACACATACACACATTTTCATTCCAGGTCAACCAGAAGTTATTGGGATGGATACATCACTGAGTGAATTCCTATGACTTCTGTTATACAAGAAGTTATCTTGGGTTATAACATTAACCTCTCTGCTTCTCCTAAAAACCTATGGCTGAACTAATAACTTCATTTGGAATAGAAAAAGAAAAAAAAGCCTTCATTTTAATTATAACAGCAATTAAGCCTATGAACTTACTGAAATCCAAGACAAAAATAAAATAATAGTTTTCATATACATTAAATAAGAATTTACAACTGCTGAAGTTTAAATAGTATTTGATTGCAACTGTAAATAAATTACAGTATGCTATATCACCATGTAAAAAAGCCACACTTACTACCTGATAAAGAATACAAGCCAAACAAGAATCTGAACGCTCCCAGATTCCTGAGACAATGCATAGATTTTTACAATGAATTCCTGTGAAAAATAATGCCTATTTTAAGTAATGAAAAAAATTAAATATTTTTCTGTGATGTTTGAGAGCATTTTCCTAACACAAAACTAGATACCAGTTCTAGAGACTGGAGAATTTCTAGAACATTTTTCATATTTGCCCACTTTGAAGTTTTTACACCAGGATTTTTAAGTTTCATGATCTTTTTCTGTAAGTGTAGCAACCTTGGATGGCTCTGGTTTTGCTACCCAGGTCTACAGTTGTGCACAGCAGCTAGAGTAGCACAAGGGTCACCATGAATCATAAACAGCTTTACAGAGCATAAAATCTAACAGACCCAAGGAATATGATGGCAAGGGCCATAAATATAAAAATTAACTACGGGAGCACTCCGTCATTAAACAGGGATCGAGGGACAAGCTAAAAAGCTGGCATTGGATCAGGAAGCTGTCACAATAATTGAGGTAATTAGTGAACTGTGGTGTTGACCGGTTTGCTGGCTCATGTGCCATGTTGGCTTTGGGCTGCACAGTTGTTCTCTGTCTCGTGTTAACACTTGTGTTTCTGCTAGTGCACAGCACTCAGTAGCTGCAACTTATGTTTGCAGAAAAGCTCAGGCTGCCATGAAGATACCAGAGCAAATCATCACATTTTATTAAAAAAACCTACACATGTAAGCTTCCCCTGTGCTCCCCATGTTTGAAGACCTGGCTGTAAAGTCTGTCATTGGGGGGTTAATAGGTGAGGCATACTCAAGAAACTGGATTTCTTTTACTGCCTGACCAGTTCAATATCTGAATTATTTGGAAAAATGTAGCTCCATATTTAGTTAGGTAACGAACGCCCAGCCCTCCAGAACAAGCACTCACCCCACAACACTGACTGGCTGCAAAAAGACAAAGCTCTACTTTCTGCAGTGCTTGAAATGGCACATCTTGACCCGACAAAGAGCTGCACGAAGTGACAGGACTGAGAATGAAAGCATTAGCCTGGGACACAAAGGTCACAAAGTGGCTGATATGATACAAAAAACGTGACTTGCCTGAAAATAGAGGTATACCCAGGCTGAGATCCACAAGGCAGGAAACAATAGGAAAGCATAAGGAAACAATGGGCAAACAGTACAAGAGGTGGTGGTAAGGAGGTGGATTTTAGCCTCTGTCACGGATAGATGAAGGATGCTTAGATGAGAACCCAGTCCTCAAATCATGCAATGAAGGGAGAAGTTAGGTATATTACCCAGGAAAGCACATCTCCAGCCAAGTTGTGCAGCAGCCATGAGGAGCATTTTTGCTATGTCCTCCACCCTATTGAATGTCTCTCCTGCAGCCAACGTAATTAAATAACTCTCTTCCATAGTGAAGATTTTTTTTTTCAAAATGGTAAATCAGGATGTTTAGGCAAAATATTAAGTTTAGGAGTCCAAATACTAAAGCTATGAGGATCTTTTCATAGGAAATTAGGAGATCAAAAGTCTCAGAAAGTCACAGCTGGCCCAAGAGACTCCTGTATTAAGAGCCAGTTTCCGAGGCCCCTGGCAAGGAGATATCGCTAAGACTTCCTAATTCCCAGACCATGTAAGAGGCTACAACACCTTCTCACCATTTACTGTGCTAAAAATTGGCCTCTGAAGAAGACAGCCTGCTCTCTTGATGCATTAGCCTTTGTTCCCAATGTAACAATTTCTTGTGCCATGTTGTCCATATGACTTCATTCTGTGGGCCATACCTTTAAGATACGCTAGTGGAACTTGAGAGTCATCCCATGAAAAGCAAAATCATATCAGCAGAAGGCAGATGCAAATGAAAGCAGAGGAGAAATGCTCACACTGCTGTCATCTTCTGAAACCAAATGAAGAGTTTTATCAGGATGAAGAAAAGCAATAGCATCCCTAATAGTCTAAGGACCTCTAATTCACAGTAGTACCTGACCACTTCACAGTACCAAGATGAACAGTGCTGATGCTGTACTCAGTTTTACAGGGGCTGAAAGGACTTGACCAGGCTTACCCAGAAATCCAAGGGAGGAACAGGAGAATCAACTCTGGCTCTTCTTATAGGGAAAAGCCCTCCCTTTCTCCTTGGTACTACATGCTGCTCTCCCACACTGTAAAAAATATTCTCACTGCCTTCCTAATTTTATATGTGTAAAATATTGCACATGCAATTTATCTTTGAAATTAATACATTCACTTTTTATACACTATATGTGTGTATACATATATAATCACGTTTCCCTGAAACTATGAAAATTCTCTCTTGTCATGGCCACAAAGCCAAAGAAACATTTCTACCCAGGGAGATCAAGGTGGTGGAGAGATTACTTAGCTCAACACAGAATGAGTGTGCTCCTTAGCTCAGCCCATGGAGCACTCCCACATGTATCTGTGGGCAGAGCCCAGGAAGCAGTGGGTCCCCTTCACCTTTGTGGGATGCCACTAGTACCGCTCTTCTCTCTCCAGAAAATGCAACATGGCATTAGGAAGCTGACAAAAGGTACTGATAGAGATTGAGGAGCAGCTGCTCTAATCCCACCAGGCAGGAAGGCTCCTTTCAGCCTTGAGAGAAGACTGCTGAAAACAGCTCCTACATCTGTAACTGATATAAACAGTTTCTACCCTTTTCTCCCGCCGACAATGAAAAGTGGCAGGAGGTGTTCCCCACCAAGAGAGAAAGCAGGTCAAGAAGATCATCTGGAAACAGACCCAGCCCTCTGGGAGGGAAACCAAGATGCGCACCAGGTCTAGCAGAGACAGACTTAACCCCAGGCAGGAGAACCAGCCCTGTCCTCAACACCTGTCCATCTCTGGCAGTCTCAGTGTTGGAAAGGGGACATGAGGCAGTGCAATAGGCAAACGAAATGACACTGGGCAGCAAGAAGTCCTCTCCAGGCTAGGTCCCACCCTGCAGCACATGGTGGCAAACACTCACCATTAAGGAAGGCTCACGAGAGGGCCCCTGTTACTTTTTTTATTGCTTGCGCGCACACACAAGTGTATGTGAACAAAGGTTCCTGGTAGCAAAGGTACATCAAAGAAATGCCCGCAGGACGCTGTCATGCAGAGCTTGGTCCTGGGAACAAGGCAAAAGCTGCCAACACTTTGCTCCCTGGGGATGAAGAGGTCGGTCTCCCCACCTCAGCACAGGGCCAGGTTTCCAGCACAGCCTCAGGGGCAGAAACAGATGCTCATTCCTCTACACCCTGCCTAATGGAGCAAGCACCAACAATCAGACAAGGATCAAAGTCCTTTTACGTTTCCCATTATCATCTCTGCAGCCCAACAGGTGTTGACACATGGGTCCAGGGGATTATCCAGCACAGTAAATACATTCCCAGTTAGCCCTACTGAACCATCAGTCTGATGTAGCAGATGCTTTCTTCATTTTCCCCTCAACATGCAGCTTCATTCCACGTCAGCACCGCGCTGCTGTGCTCTACCTCGGACAGTGCCCAGGACGAGGCACTGCAGGACACTTCGGGAAATGAATGTTTAAATGGCAGCCTCTGATCTGACAACAGATGCCTGCTAACTCACACTGGGCACTGAGCGATTACGGTACAAGTTCACAGTGATGCTGCACTCACCAGTGCTATAAACCTGTGGGCAGAATTTACTCTAAAATAAATAAAAAACCAACCACAAAACAAAAAAAAATCCCCCCCCAAAAAAGAAAGCAAGCTGAATTTGTAGTGTATTTTACAACACTCAGGGAGAAAGAGGAAAGATAATAAATCTGGGAGCTAGTAGCCACAGCAACAAATTGCATTTCTCCTCTGGATGGCTTTTCCCCCCCAATCAACAGCAATTACCGGGCACCTTAGGGTAATATAGCAAAGTTATGTTGCTTCTATGGGAAAGTTCTTTTCACAAGACTAATTTATTCCACGTCTGCAAGGTGCTGATTCATTACAGCACATTACTGGGGGTCTGATCATGACAGTCAGTGAAAACACAAAGAGAAAAGCCCTGGACAGAGTTCATCCTGCTCTGTTGGTTTTTTTCTGATACCAGTTAAGAGCCCAGCACACTGCACTTGGAAGAGATGCCTTACTCGACTCTTGGGAACAGGGTAAAGGAAGCAAAGATAAAAGTATTTGGGGGAAGCAATTGGGGGTGAAAGGAAATGTAGGCTTATACCTGATGTCAATCTCAATAAAGGCTGTGGGTGAGAAACCATGTACATGCTGCTTGAAAAAATAATAATAAAGGAATAGCTGTGCTTCCTTCTGTGCTTCAAACACTGCCTCCAAACCATTTCAAATTCTCTCTGTATCGCTGCAGTGCTATCAGGTCTAACAAGGGGCTAGGAATCTGGTTTCCATAGTGTTTATCCAAAGGAACTTTTTGAAGAACCGAGGTTAATTTGCTTTCAAAACATCCATGTGAATACATCACAGATCACCTACCTCCACCCATTAAAAGACTAGTTCAGCAGTGGACAAGGTGTAACACTTATTGCTCTGTCCTAGGGCATGGTACAACCACTGAAGCATCTTGCCATGTGCTTTGCAAAGGGCTTTAATGCAGAAGCTAACGTAGAAGGACAGAGTAAGGACTAAACCACACATGGCAGGGCAGACCCTCCCAGCTCTGATTTGACCCAGCAGCTGTCACTGTCGGATTTTAACCACATTTGCTTTTGCTACCTTTTAGGCCCTCAAGGTTTTCTGTTTCCAAGGGAATGACCTTCAGGTGCCAGGCTCCCAGCTAGAACTGACAGCGTGACAGCATGCCACATGCAGGTGCATTCATCTAGCCAGTGGGAAAAGCAGTGTGAAATCCTGCTGCCCAAAAAGGAGATTTATTGCCCCTGAAACAAAGTCCCTCCAAGACTGCACAGCTTCCAGCATGCTCTCAGCAGGCAGGGTCAGCTCTGCAGACTTCAGGTAAGGCACTGCCTGTCCTAATGAGAAGGCAGAGGTGGTGGAAAGAGCCATCTCTGCACCACATTTAGTTATTAAAGTTGACAGAAAGGGTTTGTTTAGTTTTCTAAATATTTTGCAGGGAAGCTGAGAGTTCATCTCTGTGTGAACCAGGAGATGACTTCCATACAGGATGAAGAGCTTGTGCTCACATTCAACAGCAATCATGTCCTGTCCATAACTACAGGGAGCATGAGACATGCAGTGGCTGGATGATACACCAGAAGGATATCTAGCATCACCAGTGACAGCTTGATGTGCTACTTTACTTTCCTTAAACACACTCTTATGACTGCCTATGAATCCTATACAGCAGCTATCTCATCCTCCCACAATCTCAAAACATGTGTAGAGCTAACAGGACACACCATTCATCTCTGTCCAAATACGCCACTTGCTCCTCTAACCATGTAAGACAGACCACCTGGAGGTACCTTGTCTCCTTACTGGCGGTGCACACACTGGATCATTCAAACACAAGCTTCACCTAGTTTTCTAAAACCTCCTTCTTTAGCCAAGACTACCAGAGTGGATCTCTCATTTCTGCTGCCTTTTATTATAATGGCTTGTTTTCATGCTATGTTTGTCAAACACTGTGATTTTCCAGAAAAAAACTTAACACTAGCCTAGTTCAGGGTCCTGGAAATACGCCCAACTTGCTAATACAAAGCATGAGGGCAAACACAGAAGCCTCTTCCCCGTTTGAACAGTCTCTTCAAACTACATGCACCCAAACAATATTTTTCTGCCAAAGTAATTCACTACCTCTCTCTCCAAAATTTTTTAGACTGCTTTAATCTAGAGCCAAAGCACCCTGCCCTGCTGCTGCTGAAATTAATAGATGTTTCACCTTTACATTCAGTGGGATGAAAATTAAGCCTTAAGAAAGCCAGACAACCACATTGCAGTCCATATTCATGTAGGGAATACTGCAAGCAGAATTTGAAAGGACCTTACATTTATCTTTGTACTGCCTGTGCTCCATCTGCATATAATTGCTTATGTCTACAGATGCTGTGATGCTCATCAAAGGGTATATTCTTAGCCATACTAGGTCTCTCTTTCAACTGGCAGGAAATTCTCATTGCTTTACAATCTATACACAGCCATTTAGCATTTAATAATTCAGATTGTAAAACAATATTTGATGGAAAATAGTCATTATGGATTTATAACACAATGTAGGTAGCTGAAGTACACAAATTTCAGCATTTCAGGAAATGGGTACTATTTCCAAACAGAGCTAATCCTATAATAAACAAAAAAAATCCATAATATTATCCATAATCTTTTCTTGCTGCATGCATCTATGGGTTTTGGTTGATTTCCTCCCCACTCTTTTTAATGCTCAAACAACTGAGTTATAGCAGAACATTTTTCTACACTATGAAGCTTATTTACATACTGTAAATAACTGTGAATGCTATAAAATTGTGGTACAAATAACTTGAAATAATGCCTCAATTTGCAGTTGTTTTACATCAACACAGTTTATAGCAGTGTTTACTGTAGACTTAGAAACAAATAAATAAATAAAAAGACAAAGAGAAAGACAAAAACTTCTCTATTCCCCACAACCCACAATGTGGCTTCTAACCCACTAACCAGCACTGGAGGTTACTCACCACTTAAATAACATCGAAAATCAGAGACTGCAAATGATACCAGATCCCAACCTGGATAGCACAGTACAAGGAGAACATGACGATGGCCGGGGTTCTATCCCACATCATATACAACCTAATGTCCCAAGAGCTACACACTGCAGTAAATTTGGTGAGAGTGGGGCACTGCTTGGACCTGGATAGATAATGGATCCTCCCCCACATCTCAGACTCCATGTGTGATTCGGGATCAGTTTCTCCCTCTCTGCACACCCAAGGTTCCCCAGCCATGCTGGTATTTTCACCTCTAACTTGTCCATTTGGATGGTCTTGTTGGGGTGCCAACTGCAGGGCACAGGGCGCTTCAGACCCTGACCGCAGCTCTGGTTCCTATCAGCTTTTATAATACACTCCAGGCAAACAATCCTTGTAACCAGTTCTTACCCTCCACTTTCTTAAATTGAGACATCCTGGTGGTAACTGTCTGAACTACCTTATTTTTGTCACATAACCATCAGAAGCCATCCACGTCCTGGGAGTAGAGCTGTCTTCTAAGTCCAGCTGACACCTGATCTGACATGTACACAAACAGGATCTAATAATCCTCTCCAACAACCCTCTGCAAATTTGAGTTACTGGTGACATGAAGAAAACCATCACCTTCCTATCTGGAAGCTTAATGTTGGCTCCTAATTTAGATTTCTCTGCCTGTTTGGGGTTTTCGATGAGACAAGATTCCACAGTACCTACCTGGTGATTTGATCTGCCTTTTATTAAAAAACAAACAAACAAACAAACAAAATCCCTTTTAACACATTAGAAGAGCTCATGGGGATCATTTTGGGCTGTCAGCAGGGCTTAGCCAAGATAGGCTATGTATAATGGCAAATCTCATAGTCCACTAGCTACCAACCCCAGCAGTCAAACAAATGTGTCAAATTTGGGTACTCCCTGGAACAGACGGGTCAGGAGGAAGATTTCTCTAATTTTTTTTTTTCCTCCTGGTGTATCAGAGAGCCAGAATAGAGCCTTGAAACAATGGAGTGCAATTTTCTCCTTCCTTTAAGCACGCACTGAGATGTAAATAGTCACTTCCAAGAGCTTAAAACCCCAGGGAAGCAGATAATAAGCAATTACTCTAACCAGATAGCACTGATGTCTAAAAATTAATTTCTGTGCTAACATCCCACCTCTGAAGTTTTAAATTTCAAAGAGGAGCATCTTCTGAAAAAGATACACAGGTGTACAATTATGTTTCCTGGACATCTGTCTCCATCTATTCTGGTGGCAGATTTAACCCTGCCCACTTGGAGCACAGGCAGCCCACGATAGCCTTTCCTCCACATTCCCCAGGCACATGTGCCTTCAGACAAGAGCTACTGCTGAAGTATAAGGCACTACGATAATTGAAATGAATTGATCTTGTCACTGCAGCATTCCTGACATGCTTATCCCACTCTAGATTTCCTTTTTTATCTCTGCCGGTATTTACAAATCAATTTTTTTCAGAGAAGGTTGTTCTTTCCTCAAGATCTGCTCAGGCACTGAGCTGTCTAGCATCTTCAGAAATCCTTGAAATGGGACAATAAACCCATCAAAGTCAGAAAAGTTAGGAACACAACCACAGGAACCTGGTTCCTCCAAGCAGCTCCTCTGATCACAACGCTTAGCTCACAGGCAGCAGTGCTAAAGCTTACACTGATGCTCTAGGGCCACTGGCACACAGGGAGATGTTTCACTTTCATGGCTTCACACCACAAGAATATTCCTCCCCCTTTCTCTGAATTCAGAGATGTCATCCATAAGAATGACATCAAGTCTTAATGGCAAATGCTACCTTCTTCTACTAATACTTGTCAGAAAAGCAGTTACAGGATTTCATATACTATGAAATCATGGGACTCTCTATTTCAGCCTATATAACTGTTAAGAATAACCAAAAGAAGTGAAGCAAAGAAGCCATCTTTAACAGCAGCACTTTGGGTTTACAGTACTATTAGTTGGATGTTATTTATAATAAATGAGCCCACCATGGTCAGTCTTTCTTACATCTAGGGTCCTCTGAGACATCTACAAATGTGCCTAAATAATCACTCCAGGCACCCAGAGACACCTTTTATAATTATTTGCTGTCATTCTTTGAAAGTAAAATACCGAAAATAAATATTGGGTATCTACATGTGGATTTAGTGCCTAGCTTAATAAATGCTTACATTTGGAAACTTGTTCTGTAGCTACTGTGTAATGCTTAAAAGACAGAAAGGGAAAGCTAGCTAATTTGTAGGAATTCAGTAAATATTAATTAACAAATATCTATTAATTTGTGATATTCTGGGAAAAAAAAAAAACAACAACTCAAACCCAGATCCTCTACCAAGGCACACCCTATTGTTCTGCTCCCTGCTCCTTAACATTAGCCACTGAATGGTATCTGGAAACTGTATTAGTAGTAAGTTTGAGCCCTGAGGTCTCATATTTTATTTTATGTCATTTGCCAAACATTCCCTTATATTTTTTTTCCTGCAGCTCTGAATGTTCTCTGCCCTTCATTTCAATTAATGATGTCATAGATCAGTATATTCTCCCAACAAACTATCAAATTAACTGCCATGTTCTTCCTTCATTTTTTATTCACAGAAGGGAAGAAAAAATAACCACAGCAAACTGATGCACTTAACTCTTTATGATTTCAAATAAAAGCCAGAAAAATGATGGTAATGTTTCGCTAGTCCCACGGTTTAGCCAAAAAGCACACTGTACATCTTAGTTATGTCATGTTTTATTCCTCAGCCTATGAAGATGCTGGAGAGTGATGCATCTAGGGTCAAAAAAACAAAATGAGAAGAAACTAGCAGCAACCTGAAGTCAGAGATTTTTCTGTTGCTTAACTTAACGCCTCCACAAATAACCTTGTTCTTCTCTCTCCTTTTAAAAACAGAGACGCAACACAAGGAAATAAAAAATGCCGTATGAAGCTTTTATTTCCAAGTCTGTGGAAGTAGTAGTTTTTCATCTTTAGCTTTCACAGTTATAATCCGTGTCACGTCCTTTCCCTGCTGGCTGTGGGTAGCTGATTGACAAGGTGCTGTCTGCATTCATGCCACGTTGGAAAGCGGGTCAAATACTGCCCCAGACAAACAGGCTGGAGGAAATTTCCCCTCAAGACCCTCCATATTAAATATTTACAGATACTTTTTCTCATTATTGGACTACCAAGGACAGAAAAATGTCCACTGGGTGATTCAAACTTTCCACCACCTCTTTTCCAGCTACTCTTTCTCCCTCTTTGAGCAACAGTCCCAACCTCTCCCCTTCTGCACCCTTTCCTTGTCCTCACTTTCCCTAGGCTTCCTACAATCTTCTCCCCAGAATCTCGCTCATAAAATCTTCCATTCAGCATCATCCTTTCCACCTCCCACTCTACCACATTTTGTTCATTTGTTTTGAAGCAAACTTTGGGCTTAATTAAGTTAAAAAAAACAGTAACAAAAAATACGTCAACAACTAAACACACTCCTTTGAATAAGCAATGATAAAGAATTTGTTGCCACTAACAAACCCACAACAGATGTGTTGCAATTTTGCACCAGCACTTTCCAGGGCATTCCTGTTTGATGGGGAGCTGCATTCATTTGCCCCACAGCTGAACTCAGCCTAAGGGATGCTTCTGTTGCTCACGATGTTGCTCACACAATACCCTGCTGCTGGGCTCTTCTCCAAAGTCAGCAACCTCTACAGGTTCACATGATTTTATCACCTTGCTTCGTGTTTGAGCACTGCCTGGCAGAGCAGGACCCCAAGCCAGGAGCAGGGCTTCCCAGGGCCACCACAACACACACACCAAGCTACTGCGTTGGAAATCATCTCCTCCACAGCACCGAGATCAGGCAGTCACACATCCAGTCCCACACAGGACCATACGCACAACTCTTCCATCTACACAAGTGATTTCTTTCCAGACCGTTTCATTCAGTTCTGTCAAGAAAGGATCTGAAGGCTGTTAAGGAGCCCTCTGACCTGCCCTACCCCACTGCTCTAACTAGTAATGCAGAAGGAGCTGTTAGGTGGTTAGGGTTTGGGGCTATCCTTGTACATTAGCTGCTCATGAAATTCAGAGACACTCCTTTGAGCTCTGCAAACAGACCTTAATGAGAAAGTCTATAACCAGGACAATGGTGAGGATGTGAGAGAGAAAAAATAAGATGGATTAGGAGTGAAGACAGAGAAAATGAAAGAAATTATATGAACTGCAAAACAATGCACAGTAACATTGCTTCTGAGTGTCCTACATTAACCAAGGCCAGGGAAGAGGAGCCTTTTCCTCTCCTGTGCACCTTCCCAGGCATTGCAGCAGCCAGGGCAGAGTCTCCCCTCTGCTTCCAGGAGGGGACGCATCCAAACCCAGGATTTCCTCTGCAGCATGTTTCTTTCCTCACTACATAGTGTCCAGGACCTATGACACAATTTGGAAGAGGGGAGGAGAAATGTGGTGAAGGGTTTCTCGCCAGGATCTGCCCTCAGCTGAGTCCACAGACAACAAAAGTAGTACACGGACCTGTTTCTTCCCCATTATACAAAGGGGAAGAGTTGCAGCCATAAGTCAAAGCTCATTAAGTTGCACTCCAAGGACAAGCTTACCTTCCCAACAGCTCTTCAAAAACCCACTAGAGGAAAATGCGAGATGCAAGTCACAAGTTCTCAGTAGCAGTGCACACCTTCACAATTAAGACTGTAGCACAGGCAAACTCCAAAGCAAAGAAAAGGTTTGGCCAATTGTCCAGCGCTTGTGCTAAGGGAATAGGAGGCACAGGATTAACTCCATAAAACACTCCACCAGCTCCAGGTAATGGTCTTGGCAGCTGCATCCTGGATGGACAACCAGACTAACCACAACATCACAGCAGTCCACACAGACTGCTGGCATAATTGTGGCTGAATTCCTGAAATCAAACACCTGGGGACCCTTGGGGATTTTTCTTCTCTTCAGGGCTCCCAGATCCAGGGGAGAAAATGCAAAAGTTACATGGAGATTAACTTGACGAGCTGAATCCAGAGATTAAAGAAATCTTAGTTTCTAGTACCAGAGGCTGCAGAGGACAGTTTTAACTATCATCCCTGAGGACTCCAAATAGGGATGCAAAAATATGAATGCGTATGTTTAGGAGAAACTTGCTTGACTTCTATAATGTTGTGGGCAGGCAATACTACAGGGTCTGGCCACAACCATGCTGCACACTCTCAGCACTGACCTGTGCTCCACTTTGTCTAGGGAAATTGCCCACCATCATTGGGCTCATTTCAATTACAATTGCCTTTTGATTCTTTTTTTTCTTTAAGGAAAAGCAGGTCTGAAATCTATCACAGATGCTTCATGGCTATACACTCATTATTAGTTCTCCTGCTTTTTAAGGGCCATGACTCACAAGCTGGGTTGTCCTCTGCACACTGAGAAATGGGCAGGAAGGGCCATGAATCACTCCAGGCACCATTACCTCTTGCAGTGATTGAGTAATGGGACAGAAGCACAAGGAGCCAACCTTTCCTCAGACCACAGAGAGAAATTCGTTGCTGCTGCTCAGGAGTTGCTACCACTTCAGTCACCCACCAAAAAGGAACAGACATAACAGCAGCATTCCTCCAAAGCTCCTGGTGGCAACTATCGCAATGCAGAACACAACTCTGATGCCCTATTCCTTCTTTGTTCCAGATGATACCCAGCCATGATCTCCCTAAGTACCACCTCCATGAAGTGGTAGTACCAAAGGAGGCTGTCACACCAGCTGCCACTGAAAAGTGGCAAATATTTTTCCCAGAGCTGACAGATTTGTTATGTGTTAAAAGATTTTTAATTATACCCCTTTCACAGCCCCAGCAGCGGCACATGAGCCTCTGTTTCCCTCTCGTGGCTGGTTTGCCTGTAACAGAAGCACCAGGACCAGAAGGACCTCTCAGGTCATGAAGTCCTATCATTTTTTATTGCAGACAAACACATTATATAAGCCCTTTAATAAATGTTATCAATCGCACCCATAAAAACTCATTAGGTTAATGTGGTGCTATTTTTATTAAGGCTCAGAGAACTTGTATTTAACAGCAATTACACTGTTTAAACATGAAACAACTCTAAAATGATAGAAGCCAGAGCCTGGTATCGACTGAGATTCACAGCTCCAAACATCATCTCTCAGAGTCACGCTGACTTTTTGGTTCTGCAATTACACCCCCAACTTTTCTCAAGAGTGACAGTGATTCCACACTCTCGAAGGATTCAGATCTGCTCCTGAGTGAAGGGTTTGACTTCCAGCTCTCAGCTTGTTCTGCACAGACTCCCCTGAAGCCCTACAAAATTCAGATGGGAGGCATTCCCACAACATCTCCACTCCAGCACTCAAAATGGAACAGCATTGTCCCCAAGAGGATCAAGTACTGAAGCATTTGACTCAGTGTAACTTGTTACTCACCAGCTAACAGCATGAGAAAAACAGTGGTCCTACAGCTAAAAGCTGTCTCTTCAATAAGATTTATGGATAAGCTGCAACTAAGCTAATTTTAAATAATGAAGCACCCTTTGTGGTAAGATGTCTTTAGGGGCAGGGGAAGTTCTTGCATGCACTGTGGGAATTTCATCTCTGTCTAAACTCTCTAAAGAGAGTCAGTCAGGTGGAGGTGAGATAGGAGCTTCAACCAAGAACTCTGCACGAAGCAAAGGGAGATTTTTTCCTTCCTGCCAGCACTTCATTTCATAAAGTGGTGCATACAGCAAGTCAAACTGAAAAAAGAGAATTCAAAGACTTCATTCTGGTTGCCAACAGCAGAATACAAAGCTCCAGCTCCTTACTGTTTGCTATTATATGGCAGAGAGCCACCAACACTGCAGCCATAAAGCATCAACTTCTTTTCTTTCTGGAACAGATATCCCTATTCCTGCAGGGAGAGGATAGGACTCGTGAGCAAATTCAGGTTAACTCTTCCATACTCCTATTTCAAAAGTCAAGAGTTGTCCTAGAAAGCAGAAGACAAAAATCCATCATCTCTCTCAACATCCGACAGGAGACCAGCAGAACTAGCATTTAACTGAACTCCAAAAGACATTAGTTTCAATAAGAATTTCTATTTTCATCAGCATGGACCTCTTGTAAGGCTGTTCCCATTTCTATTAATCTCTTTAAAACCTTCATGCTCAGCAACCTGGCAATTGTCACACGTATTGCACAACCAAGAAAACAAAAGGCCATAGTTTAAGTAAAGTTGGTGCTGAGTCCTCATTAGTCAGGTGTTGGCAGGACTTTATTAATGGCAGTAATTAGTAGAAAAAAAGTTCAGTGGTGGCAGTGGAAAATTCTGCCACTTAAATATTCATTATTATCGACTCCTCCAGCTCCACGGTGCAAGCTATCTTATTAGCTTCCTTTGGGCCAGCCTCTCAGGTCAGCTCTGCTGGTATTGTTGAAGGTGAAAGGCTGGAAATGTTAAACTTCTTTCAGAAGTCAGCAGAATTATTATGCTAAGACAAATGACCACCCCTCAATTCTCTGAGCATCCCTTTCAGTTCTCCAGGGCATCAGGGCAATCTGAGCATGGCTAACAAGTACTGCTCTTCACTTTGGCCTTTTTAATTCACAAACAACAGTAAAGCAGTAAGGAAGACAAAGAGGAAAATAAAGCACTGATCATAGCAACAATCACTAAATATAGAAATACCGCAGATCCATAGTGTGCTCTGCAATTGTCTAATAGGACTGATTAATTAAGATCAGCAGAGAAATCTGAAAAGTTCTGTAGTGAGGGCCCTTTAAAATCAAGGTGGGAAAATTTAAAAATCTAGGACAAAATTCTCAGTAAGTTCTGTCTCCATGGATGTTCAACTTTGAGACAGTTAGGTCTAGATTATCAGAGCAACCTGAGTGCTTAAACATGCCAAAGTCCATGGGAAGTAGAGGCACAAGCCCTGGTGAACCAAGAACCTGATGTCTGTTTTTCAAAGTGATGTTCCCATGGAGCTCACTTTTACCTTGGCCCAGCTGTAGAAGATGAAGGCAGCTCAGAGGCACTGTGGTTTGGTGAAATCCTTTGGTTTTCAATTGACCAAGGGTCAAGTGCTCTGCAACAGAAGCAATTCTACCTGAAATCCTTTGCAGTCAGTATCTCAGTTGGCCCATAGTCTGATACATGTCATACACATTAAATCCATGACCTCCAACATACTCAATATACAGGCACTCCAGACACACGCACTGAAATTGAAATATCTACTCTTATTCCACATACCCTGGGACTTCTGGCCATTTGCAGCTTCCCCTTTGAAGCATACTTCTGCTCAACAGCACACAACCTAAGGCCAAGGACAGAGCCCACCAGCTACAGCAAGATGATATTTGTCGCCTCTGGTTTTCATTTGTTTGTTTGTTTGGTTTTTAAAAAAAAGCCCCCAAATGTATCAGCTGACAGTAATTATTGTATCAGCATGAACTTAGCAAATTCTGTCAGCTGGAGGACCTTGGAGTTAAATTCTACTGGTCCAAAGCATTTTTGAGATAAGATCTGTGATTCTGAAAAGCCAGCCAGGTCCTCTGTGGCTTTTTCTCCTACCTATGAACCTGGGACAGTGCTTTGCTGTATCCTAGTGGTGCTGTATATCATAACACATAGCTGTTAAGTGCTAGAAGAGCTTTAGGCTGGAGGGGGAAAAGCATAAACCTACAGAGAGTTTTATTGCTTAAAGTAAGTGGTAGTCTTAGTGTGGCACTTGTAAAAAGAGGCTGAGCAAATCTGACCTTTCTACAGTCCCATAATTTTAACTAAGATGGCTATCCCAAACCTAGCTAGCAGTGAAGTAAAGCAAGCTTGCAGTACACTGCTACAGCAAAGAGTGATCGGCTCAAGAAAGATGGTGCTTATTAGAAGAGGCCAGACTAGGGCTATTTATAAATAGCTGCGGAAATGTGGTTCTTGCAGGTGTTGCTGCTTTAAAAAGCCTTCAGAAAAAACACAAAGGCATTGGATGAGATTATTCCATTCCTGGAGTTGAAATATTTCCACAAATCTAGCTCATTCCACGTTTTACCCTTAAAAGTCTCCGTATCTGTGAAAGGATTTAAGACAAAGCAGCTCTGTTTCCCATTGTGTTAGGCGTCCTGCAATACTTTTCTACTTGTTGTTCTGTTTGCAATAGCTTTTTGCCTCCATGGTGCATAATCTGTTCTCATTTGTACCTGTGCTTTCATCTCTTAAATGTGGTCTGTAGTAATATTTTGACTTTTTGGTGGAAGGTTGGTTTAAATGAAATGTAAAAATAGGAGAGCTTGGAAATCCACATGGTTCTAGCAAATGAAAAAAGGAGCTTTCCCACTGCCACCTGGGCTGGAAAAGCAATGCTCCCTGCCTGGCATTAGGCATGCAGAGCACTGGCAGCAAAGCTCCCGAGACACCATCTGTGCACATAATAAAGAGCAGTGGGATTTTTGTAACATAAATGATTGAATTTGCTTTCTGCTTCCCTTGCAGTGGGAGTATGCCAGCTATTAAGTGCCTTAAGAACTTGCCAGACTACCTTTGAATATAAAATTTATCTTCTCTGATTCATGCCCTCTCCCACCTCTGCAAGTAAAGCTGGTGCTGCTATAGGAAATATTGTAGTCATTTTACTTAGGCAAAAGTAAGTCTACCTACCTGTCATATCCACTTAAATTAGGAGTCTCATTGTGAACTACAGAAATCCTGAACTGCTTCATTGACAGTGGGACAAACCTAGACTGACCACTGGGTCTTAACACCTTAACACCTCTCACAAACCTTTTAAATTTTAGTGCCAGTCTGAGCCCAGCAAGAAGGCTGATACCCAGTGCCATCCATCTCTGTCATGTTATGAGCTTCTGGCCCTTGGTTTACTTCAGCACTTGTCTATCACTTCTCAAGTAAGAGGGGAACTCTGGATCTCCAACATTGGCCTGTATTTTTCTTCTATAAGTAAATAAATCATATTTGTCAGCCACATGCATCACCATCAGGACCAGAAGCACTCCCCAGTAAAAGTGCCCCTTTTTAGATCTGTTTTCATTGGATTATAATGCCAAATTTTCTACAACGTTAGAATTTTATATGTTGAGTGCCTACATCAGGCTAAAGAGGTTTGAAATAGCTCAATCAAGATGAGTCAGGTATTTCATAAAACAGGAGAAAACAAACAAACAAACAAAATCATTCCTATGTTAAAAATATAACCAAACCAGGTAGTGATGCTTTTACTGGGAGTGTTAGAGCATCTCATCTCCCTGGCAAGGACGTGAAGTGCTAGCAGGGAGCTTTTGAACACAACCATGCAATTAAAGATGGTCATAATGTGTATGTGCACAAGGCAACTGTACAAACCAGTTTAATTCTGGCCTCTTCCTAACTCTGTTATGCTTGACTTTTTGCTCTCCTAGTATCTTGAATGTGGTGTTCGTATGGTTATATAAACAAAACACAACCCAATTACGCCCAGGCAAGTCTTTTAAATTTTATGGGACTGTGGGATGTATGTGGTGAGAAAACTTAGCCTGTACAAACTGAACAACAAATAGAGGCAGCAGGAGGAAGAATAGCGGCTGTAGAGTAGAGGCAGTCCTCGCCAGTGCCGCGCGTGGGAGTGCCATCTCACCGAGCCCCAGGCTGCACCCTCGGCAGGTGCAGGATTCAAGAAGGAAATAATATGCTGAGTAGACAAGATTTGATGTTGAATAGAAAGGACAGGAACATGTCCCGCGCCTCTGAGTGGAAAAGCCGTTCGAGTTGTGCTCAAGCAGGACTGCCAACTAGACTGGCCGTGGGGAGGGGAACGGAGGTTTTCAGTAAGCTGCAGCATCACCTTTTCGGCAGCAGTGTGCATGGTATCCACGCTCCTCCAACTCCAGGCCAGCATTAGCTCCCAAGCTAAAGATAAGCTGACAGTAATGTGTCAGTGGAGGCAATAATCACAGGGATAAGTACAAGCACACTGTTGAAGGAGCATTGGGAGGACAACCCACTTTCCCAGAAAGAACTTTAAAACCACTATGTTAATAACCAATGAGCAAACTTGGTATGAATAAGCAAACTCAGCGCTAACAGAGGTTTCCTCCCATCCTACAGTCCCCAAGGCCGGAGCAGGAGATGTGAAGATGCGTTGCCAGCTGGGACCTCTCACTGGCTCCCTGCGCATGGCACGGCCCTGGCAGCATGGAGCAGATGTGCCATGGCTGCCCCAGGCTCCAGGCTTTGGCATGAGAGCTGAAAGAGCAGCACAGACGTGGCCAGGGGTTGTACAGCAGCAGCGAGTCGTGCAGCTGATGCTGTCCCTGATTTGTGATAAATCGGCTGAATTGTGAGCTCCTTTTTGGTTTGGGGAGAGGAAGGCAAGGGGAAGCAAAGACATAGAAGAAAAGGAAAATCAGCCCAAATTTTCGATGGCCGACAAAATCCTAACTGGTTTGCTCTAAGGACACCTGTGGGACACTTCAGGCAGACACTACCACGAAGGACAGGACAACTGGCCTATCCCAAGGTCTCATGGTTTTCTTCACCGCCGATCTGCACAGCTGGAATTTTCCAGCCTGATCACCGAGCTAGATACCATCCTAAAGGAGTACTGGTCATCAGGAAAGTGCAGCCAAGGTACCCACAGCTACATGCAAAAGTTAGGAATAGAAAAACTGTAGGGTCTACCCACTCTGAACTGCTGACAAGACCTCCAGCTCACAGGAGGAGCAAAACATTGATGGGGCAGAGAGGACAAGGTGCACTTCAAACCTGCCCAGTTCTGTATGACCTGTGTACTGACAGGTGAGAAAATGTTCACTTAGAGAATGTAATGAGGGACACAGAAGATCAAAGCTTCATCTGGGACTCAGAGGCACTAGGACTCACCAAGCGCTGCCCAACTATATGCTGCTCTTGTTTCAAAGCCTGTCTCTCCAGCCAAGAGCCAAGAAATATCTTTTTTCCATGCTTGTCCCAAAAACTGCTGCACCGTGGTCATAACTGATATGCACACACCAACCAGTCTCCTTGCTAGGCCTTGGGAAAAGACCTCCTTTTTTCTTCTGCTAAACCTAGCAGACCACCAGCTCTCCCCTCCCCTTGCCCACAGCAATCCCAATGCTTGGTAAATCCAGCTCCGCACAGGACCCCATAGGCAGGCCTGATTATGCTGTAAATAAAGATTTATATCCACAGTGAAAGATTTCTGAAGTGCAAACAAAAAGGCTTCTTCAGCTCCTGTTAAGCTTCTGTCCCTGTTAAGCTTCAATGAAGAGCATTAGCACTCCTGTACATGCTGGCAAATGCATTCTTTCCTCACAGTATCTCTGCTTGTCTCCCTTCTTCTACCCTTCTCTTGCCCATTACCAGCCCTGACTGACGTTTTTTGCACTTACTTCATTACTGCATCTCCAGAGAGTTAGGGAGGGATGAGAGGAAAGGAAGAATGAGAAAAGGGAAAAAATAATTACAACGGGATTTCATCGACAAGCAGAAAAAAAGGAAGTGTCCCTCTGGGTTTGATCAATAATGCAGCACTTGTTATCTTGATCTTCTTAATAAACCACAAGCAACCCAGATATATTTCTATCTGTGAATCAATTCTTTGCAATGTTTCTATCACAATATGGCAGTACATGCAACCACACGAAAATAAAATGGAATGGGCTGGTTTATTGATTGTCCAAACAAGAAACCTTGTCATTTGCATAGATTATCAGCAGAGAAGTGCTGTCTGCTTTGCTTCTGTTTAATTACTTTTGCTTTGTTTCAGACTTTCTCCCTCCCCCACTGGAGCCATATGCCTTACTAGGCAACCCCCTATGCTATATCAATGGCTAAATCCTTCCAGTTTAACCCCAAAGACATTTGCTAAACCTGCAACAGGAATGGCTTCTGTATCTGTGTCCCCTGAGAGAGAAACACTCCAAGGCACTGCTTTCATTTCTCTTAGTCAGAGGTGTTGGAGGTGTCGCCACACTTCACAGGAGGCAAAACTGGCCCAGAGTTCCTTGCCCCAGAGAAAGTTTAATTATACAGATAATTATATGGCTGAGTTTGCCTCCTTTCACCTCTTTTTTGTTCCTGTCTTGGCGCCTGCCTGCAAAGTTCATCCTCTCTGACCCATCACTGTGCAGGCTATGACCACCCACCCAAACCCATGCCAAGCAGCAGTAATTGCTGGGCTGGGATCAGACTGCAGAGTTCTCCCAGGCTGACCTAGAAAGCAGCTTTGTGAAGCTGTGCTGACCCTCATGACAGCTAACCCATGAATAAAATGCTCAAAGGCATTTTGTGTTTGGGTATTTTCAGCTCCCTGATGTACCCTCTGGATCATGGCATGCTGGGACTTGGTATAACAGCATGGATGCAGGGAGCAGCCTTTGGTGGTCCTGGCCTCAGAGAAGGGCTCCCCACACCTAACTGCCAAGTCCCCTGCAGCAATGCACCCCATGTTAACCACACAACAAAGATACAGACACCCATTCACACACAGTGTGTCCAGCACCAAGTTATACTCAGACATCATCTGTCGGTAACCAAAGAATGCTTTTATCACCCTAAACTGAACTCCAATGTCTTTTCTTTTGCTCTTTCAATTTTCAGTAATGCCTTGAGCCTTCTGTGAACGAAAATTGTCTTCTGAAAAGGAAATTTAAGAATAAACCAAGTAAAGCCTTCAAGATTTTACTAGTGAAGAAATTACTAATTTTCAGACTTTTTGACCCTCTGATGAAAGCAACAAGCATGGAAAAAGCAAGGTAACTTCTCATTGTCTATCAGTTCAGATACTGGGCATAATAATGTTTCCTGTGGGTCTGGTGGATTCATGCTGCAGCTTGCATTGATCAAAAGAAGGTCCTAAAGTAATTCCCCACCTTTCTTAGGTGTTTACCATAGATATAACTACATTTTGAGAAGACAGCCCATGAATGTATGTAGATGACCCCCCCTTCCCGCTGAGCCAGCATAAAATCCTTCAAGAAAAAATGTAATTAAGTTAGACTTGTGAACGATAATGAGTTTCTATTACACCCTGCTGAGAGTAGCAGCAACATCTGAAAATTATTTTTCGTTGTCTACAACCAAGGAATAGCTCCTTTATTAGAAACAGGGATGGAGCTGATAGCTTGGACTGTTGCAGTTCCAAATTTACTTTAAGACCAAACACTTGTGAAAGACGATGCTGTGGATTAAAGCTCTGTAATATTATACAGGGATAATGGAGCTCCACTCTAGCAGGACAGTGCTGGAAGTCTTGGAGACCCTTTCCTTTCCAGCAGGGTACAGCTTGTTAGCTGCGCTGTATCCATGCCCACACCACACAACAGCCTTGATCTGGCTCTTCCATCTCCTGCAGCCACCACTGACTGGTGCCATGGAGACGCGTGTAAGAAGAGGACAAGCAGTGAGATGGCCCTGGGACTGGTGCTGCACTTGCTGCAGCCTCTGGCTCAAGGGCTTGCTGAGTCTGGGGCAGCGTCTCTCTAGCATGGGAAGCCCTTTGTAATTTTTCCTCCATACAGTTTTGCTAAGTCAACTTTTTAAATTTAATGCCAGGTTTTTGTTTTGTGGTGCCCTGTGCCCAGGAGCTCCACACCTCAGCAATCCACCACCTGAAGCAAACCCTTCTTTGGGGTTTTCTGAACCCGCTGTTTTAGTCTGAGTCTGCATGGGTTTAGAAGAGGCAGTGAACCTCTCTTCCCAATTCAAGGCACTTCTGACTTTCCCAAGCTCTGTCATAATCTCCCCTCCATCTTTTCTTTTCCAGGTTGGACTCCTTGGCCCCTTTGCTGTTGGTCCCTGGGGAAAATCTGCTCTGTGCCCCTTGCCCAGCCTTGCTGGACATCCTGCAGCAGGGAGCCAGACCCAGCTGCTGGGCTTGGAGGGAGATCAGCAGTGGTTTGCATAGTGCCGTAACTGTTTGGTTCTCTGCTTATTCCTTGATAATTCCTCACACTTGATTCACCTCTTTGATTGCTCTTAAGCGCCAAGCTTACACTTTCTTAGGGTCTCTCTGTTATAAGACCAACATCTCATTCCTCAGGGCACCAGTCAGGTCAAGGACCATCAGAGTATACATACACATAGATATATGTATGTATCTTTATATACATATACAGTTAACACTGTTCTGGTTTTTATATCATGTGCATACTTTGTATTCAACTACATTGAATGTCATCAAGTACTGTATTACCACTCACTGTTATGAGGTCTTTACACTCAGCCCTTGTTCACTTTGGGAGTTTGGGTTTTTTTAAGCATGAAATGGAAAAAACATAAACAATCTGTTGGTCCTTGCAATGCAGGAGAGGGGAGTTTTTTCATACATAGAAGTAACAGTTCATCTAGGACCTCAAACACATCAGGATGAAAACCTCTTGTGAATTTTATCCAAGAGAGTTCATTGCCTTAATCCTGGATAATCCATATCTAATCCTTTTTATAATCTTACTCATCTACTTGCCTCAATAGTTTTTCACAGCAGGGAGTTTACATTTCATAAAGCGAATATTTTCCTCTTCTTTTTTGAAATGAGTTTTACTATCATAGAGGTTTCTCTTCTGCAGGCGTTCTTCATCCAAACTGAAAAAAAAATTACCTCTTTTTGATGCCATGGCTTGTAAAGGACTAAAGAGTTGTTTTGTTTCCCAACAGAATTCGTAATCCAGGTGGCTAATGGCTGCTACCAGGTATATTTTGGACCCAAGAATAGTCACAGACCCCTGAAACCCACAAGTATCAAACACATACTGAATAGAGTAGGTATATGTTCAATATTGAACAGAATATATTTTATCAGAAGAAAAGCAGTCCACAGTGTCCTATAATGGTGCTAAAAGAGTATATTCAGGGCTGGCCATGATAGGGAGAGACAAGAAATCCTGTCTTCTAGATGGTGTCATATGGAACAATGACATCTTCCAGCTGCCTTTTCCAAAATCTGGTACAAAACAAGCATCCTGAAGACTTTCTCCAGGACGCTGAGACTCACACTCAGTCTCTGCCAGGCAATCTGGACCACCTGGCTAGCCTGTCAGGGAGCCCTTCTGCCAGTCAGGACCTTCATTAGTGAGGATGCCTGCAGCCTGGGAGACGGCAGGAGGCGCAGGCAGGAGGCAGGCAAGGGCAGAGCTGCCCTTCTGCTTGCATGCTTTGTGGTCCAGAGGCAGAAAGCCAAGAGAATTCACAAATGTGGGACTTGAGAGATTTAGTTTTCCGGTCATAGCACTCGCTGGTGTGGCAGAAGTGTTGATTTCTGGCTTAAGAATCTGCTTGAATTACCTCTATTGTGCTTAAGGAAACAAGGCGGATGTGCATTTTCCTTTTTGTGCGTGTGTGTGTGAATGATTAAAAACAAGGCTACACAGAAAATGTAGCTGCTACATATCACTGCTTTCTCATCCTGACAGAAACAAATCAGCCAGCCTTCAAACTTCATTAACCACTCAGGTTGAAGGGGACATAGCATCTCCTCCGAAGTAAATAATGTAAATCTGGCAAATATTCAAGGCAGGTATAATACACACAACACAAAACACAGTATTAAACTGAATAATCTATTAGCGATCAAAGATCTGGAACCAAATCCACAACCTACAAATAACATGCCAAAAATGAACTGCAAACTATATACCAAGATGGATAATGACTAAGAGAAATAGGCAAATTTGTCACCAGGATGTGGGTGGTGCAGCTGTATTTTTTTGCTCAGGGAACCTACAAATTGTAACTCTTAGTAATCACTGAAGAAATCCTATCTTTCATTAAGAGGAGCAACCTCACTTGAAATTCAAATCTCTGTGCTCAGCTACCCAATTCCTCATTTTATTATGAATTTCAGAAAGAGCTCCTTTGCCCCCAAACCCTGCATGCAATTTCCAAACCACAGGCCAATTACACGCAGCTAACGAACGTGGTTGGCACCACACCGTACAATGATGCTGGCTTGTGCTAATAAAGAATGTGGTCTTCACGGTGTGTACTGGGGAGCAAGAAGATGAGTCCCACCTTCTCACCCAGTATATATAGTACCTGTCCGAAAATCCCTGAAGTTTTTTCAAGTCGCTGCTAATAAAAGCAGTTTCCTAGCAGTGCTGGATCTTAAATACAAGCAGATCACTTCCAGCTGCTCCTCATCTAATTTCTGTTGTCATCTGACACTGTTCATTTACAGTATATCAATCTAGCTTGGGAATGTTTGAAATATTAATTACGCAATGGCCTCAGCTCATTACCATGGAAGCATTTAGCAGGCTGCATGCCTGTTTACAGGTAACCAAACTGCTGTGCAGAACAAATAATCAGCACTTTCCCCCTTAGGGTATGTCTGTGCAGAGCTACACAAACTAGCTTAATTGAGCCAGCTTGGGTGCTGTACAGGTTCTGCGCTTCAACTACAGTAATGAGGTTTGGGGAGACGCAAGATATATTAGGATCCACTGAGGATCCTGTACAGCCCGGCTCAGTGATGTGCTGGCACAGCCGCGCTACACCACACAGTGGTTTCTCTGCCCAGTTTTATTTGTGTCCATTTGAACCTTCTGATGCTCAGTACCCACATGGGTAAGCACAGGGATGCTGTTGATAACCCCTCTACCCTGCTATGAGGTGGAGGAGCACCTCTTGTCCCCCCACCACCCCACTGGCTGGGACGCAGGAGGGTGCTGCTGGCATCAGTGCCAGGTCAAGGTGGCCTGCCTGGTCAGTACTTGCCCAGATTTCCAGCAGGTTTTACAGCCAGTGCTAAGCTGCTCTGTGATCAGCAGGACATTTAAATCCTGCTCACCCACCCAGCCCACAGTCCCTGCATGGTGGTCCTGCCCTCTCTTTTTTCTCCCTCCTTTATGGCAAGGTTGGAGCCTGTAAAACATAGGAGGAGAAAAGCACAGCGGGCTGTTCTCCACCTAAAAAAGATGGGACAGCAAGAACCGGCCCTTGCTGGAGGCACCCAACAGCAAGACACCTGACAGCACTTTGTCCCCACTCCACTTCTTGCTGAGGCCTGTGGCTATTATCACATAAATGAGAAAATAGGGGCCAAGCCCCACAGTACAGTTCATGTGGCAGTGCACAAAGCTGCTTCTCTCTCATGCACCCTCTTGCCTGCCTCTAGCCATGCCCCAGCAGGTCTTTCCTTGGTTTTGCCTTTTAGGGAGGGGTGTCAAGTTTTGGTGGGAGAAGAGGAGCCAGAGAGACAAGTCCCACTCTGCTGTATCAACAACACTGCAGCTCTGCCCAAATGCACCATGAAATATCAGCATGGAGAGACGCAGGATTCAGCCCCTCCTGCACCCACATCCTTCCTCGATGAGGCAGAGTTGAGGAGCCAGTCAATGAATACATGCAAAGATGAACACACATGCACTAAAAGCTGTCATTTAAAAGCCTGGAAAATAGCCTAATTTCTGTATCCTCTGGCTGCCTATTGCTGAGATGCTGGAGGAAGACGGGCCAGTGATTGACAGAGTGAGACATTAACTCCATCAAACAGATGGAGAATGGCATAATTATGAAAATAATAACAGTGATTGGCCGAGATATGACAAAAAAAACCCCTGTAGGAATTATTTACGTTTAGGGTTGTTGGGGCCTAATTTATTCTAGTGTTTGAACAGCAAGAGAAAACACAGAAATTACAGCTCCTGAAATGCTCTGTGTCGATGCTCATAATAGGTAGTATAGCCCAGAACAACGGCTACCAGCTAAAGTGGTTTAATCGCACCTCCTCATGAATAAAATTAACCTTTATTTGAGGCTGATGCGCGCACGTCATCCAACAGCATTTCTCGAAAGGCTCACGTTTGCTTCCATCGCAGTTAATGGCTTAAATGAGTTCACTGTGGTCTGGAGCGAGCTGAGCTCAGATGCACTGGGATGCCAGATAAGAGGAATTAAGCTGTACCCAGAGGATCAGCTCTGGAGCAATTAAAGTCCCTCATCTACAAACAATTTGCAGGGAGATGGGGAAAGACCGATAAAGGAGTTGGTTTTGAGTGAAAACACATGCTGCAATTCTGTTTATGCCTCCATGCTTCAAGAGGGGCAAATCTGGCTACATATTCGTGGTGGCCGGCCAGGAAACCAGTGACCTTCCTAAATAAAACACTCATCTAGGAATTGAAATATGGCTGTGAAGATTGTCATGCTGCCATGAACACTTACATTTTTCATACTTAACCCTAAATCTTTTCACCTCTCTGAAGTTTTTCATCAATTTCCCTGCCACAGTTGCTATTTGTCAAAGCTAGTTGGCACCATCTTGCCCTGCTTTCGCACTCCTTGAGGCAGCCGCGTTACCTCGGGTGGGTGGGACCAGCTCTGTAAGTGCAGACCTGCTCTGTCCCCTCGTCCTACCGGCCTCTCCCCTCACTAATTGCTGGCCCATCCTCCCAGTCCCTCACCTGGATGAAGGATGTTTCGGGATTTAATCACACTTTTTAATCCACAGGACCCCTGTCTCATCTGCAGCACAGGATAGACACTGGCTGGGGAACAGAAGAGTTATTCAGTGCTTAAATTCATTCTCATTCAATGGGGAACCTCTGCCTTATTTACTGCACCCCTCCAGCCCCCACATTTGATTATTCCTGGTCTTTCCAGGGGTGTTCATCATTCTGCCTCGCAAATACTAATCAGCTGCTCTCTGCCTCTTCCCAGGAGAAAGCAGAAAACTGCTGTTGCCCTTGTTGCCAGTGGGGAAGGAAGGCAGAGGGACACCAGCGATGCCTGGAGGAAACCAACTGCAGAGCTAGAAATCAAGTCTACGAGGATGCTCCCCACCTCCCTGGCTGTGCCCCAGCAGGAGCAGCCTCATTCCCCAGGGGGGTGACCACCACTTTGGGTACCAGATACCCCCTCAGCATGAGGGAGGGGCACACAGCTTCACCAGTGATGGACCCAGCATCAACTGCCCTATTTTTCTATATTCTGTCTCCCTTTCGATACAAATTGCTCATAAAGCAATTCCTTTGCTGTTCAATCTCAATTCCCTTCCATGGCACCACTGCTCTTACTCTGGGTAGACTCATGGGAAGGAACAGCACAGAGTCAGTGACTGCAGGATGAAATGGATAAGCTAAAAAGGAGCATTTCTGGATTTCCAGTTGTTTGCTTCTTCCCAGCCTCAGCTGCCACCACTCCTTTAGCCAATACAGGTTTCATTTCCACCTATTGCTAGGATCCAAAGTCCTATACTAAAAAAGAACATGAAATTTGAGAAATAGTCATCCAGGTGCTCCCCAGCAACCCCACACCTTTCTGCTCAGAGCAGCTCTCAGATAAGTGCCTCTAGCCCCATCCTGCACCCCAGGCATTGAGCCCTGCCCACGCGCTGCCTCCAGCCCCGGCTGCAACCCCGACCTCTCCTGGGCATGGAAGAGAAGGGCTGTCCTCCTCCAAGGCTGGCTGAAAGCAGATACCAGAAGAGCTCTAAAATTCAATGTTTCAGGTCCTTTTGATGCAACAGCCTCAGGTTCAGCCGTGGCTGCAAAACTTTCTGAAGCCAAGCAGATCCCGCCACGAGCTGCCTGCTGCTGGGGCCAGGGAAGCAGCATCCCTGCTTGGCGGTGTACAGTGTGTGGAAGGGGGAGAAGTGCAGGAAAAGTTAAAAGGAAAAGTGAAAAACACTCTATAAAATGGCCTTCTGTAAGCCCCCTATCATGCATAGACACAAGCCTTGATAAACTAACTGGAGTCTTGCTGTAGAAGAAACCTGCAGCAACCTAACAAAGGAGCCCTGGCATAGACTGTTGCACCTGAACAGAAATGAGTGGTGACCGCAGTATTTATGCACTATTTTAAGTGATACACAATCACTTAATGCAGCAGCATTTGGGGCTTTGTCAAACTCCAGATTCTGCCACTCAAATGGTTTTGAGCCAGTTCCAACAGAGGTGAGAAACTCCAGCAAAGTTACCCCTTAGAGACATGTCACAGTGCCTGCAAAAAACATAGTGCCTTTGCTAGCCCTGTACCTGCTCCATGAATGAGAAGAGAGCTGCAGCCATCCGTGGCTGGCAGTCTGCTGCCTTTCAGAAGCATGGAATTCACTCACTACACGATTAAAGAAGGAATGTTCATTTCTGTCTGAATTTTTCCCCAGTTAGGTTGTTGTGTTTTGCTCCATTTTATTTAAGGCAGGAAAAAAAAGTATTAATTACATGCTGCCAAGATCTTTGGAGAAAAATTCAATATTATCTTTTACCGCAAAGAAGAAATGAATCAAGGCTTCATTCCAAATCCAGCAGCAGTCCTGACTTTGACGTGCCGAGGAAAATAATAACTTTCAGCACATACTAATTGTCTTGTTAACATGGATTATGCAGCCAGCCAAATAAATGTCATTCACACTTTTATGAGGAAGAGCATAAATCTAAAAATCGGAAATGCTTAATATTTTTTAATCTTTTCTTTTCTCCCCATTCTGCATTCATAGCCTAAATATATTTACATTTTTAATCCATGCAAACAAAGCAAGACTCTGCTGGAGACTTTTGAAACCTCCCAGGGGTCCCAAGCTCAAGGTGATCAGATTTTTAAAATAACAAGCTTGGTTCCAATGTAGCCTTAAAACCAGTTTATACTTTCTTGGCACTGCAAAGCGGCTTTGAAATAAGGATAATTTACACTCAATTTAATTTACACTAAGTCCCCTTCACACTGCCAGCACAGTAAAAACAAGCACTGGGGCTAGCCTGCATAGGGAAGCGAGCACGCTGAATGCTCATTTCATTCCTCTGCAGGGGAAGGATGGGTCCAGGAACCGAGGAGCAAAGCTGAGCCCCCCGGGGCGGTTTCCCCAGTTGGGATGGCTGCCTGACCCCACCAGCTGGTACCTTACTTTGTTTAACCCATCTCCCTCCCAACAATGTAATAGCTACTGGCACTTATATGCTCAATGGTGAATTTTCTCTCTCGAAGCCCTCATCTTACCATCGCCTTCACTTCATGCCAGGAAAAGGGGAGAGGCAGAGGTGATATGACTTGCAAAGCCCCCCCAGCAGTGCAGGGTCTGGCTAGCAATACAGCCCAGGGCTCCTGGCTCCTGCTTAACACACCAGCAGCCAGGCCCTTCTGAAAGGCAAAACGATTGTTTAACTGAAGGAAGGAATGGCCAAACAAGGAGATTTAGACTAACACAGGGCACTGATAAACTTCACCCATTAACATTGCCTCTGTAGTTACTAAAATTCAGCATTCATCTCTCCCCCATAGATCAGGTCCTGGAAAAGTAGGACCCACCAAGGGGACCTGCAGTGCAGCCTGGTTTCTGACCTCCCCAGCACAAACTGGATTTCTCAACACAAACTGTTCTTTGGGCTTTCTTTTATTTTACAGCAGCCTGGCAAACAGCACAGAGCCCTGGCACAACCCTGGGCTAAAGCCCATGGCGATGAGCCCTGGCTCCTTCTCGCCAGCCTGTTCCCGTGCAGGATTATTGCTTCCCCAGCCCCAGCATTGCTGCAGCCGCCCCAGTGCTCGCTACACACTAATCTGGCTTCTAGCTTAGGTACCTCTTCTAACACCACTCCTTATTGCCCCAGTCTGCTAGTATCACTTTAATCACTAGTATCCCATTTTTCCTGATCTCTCCTGCTCTGGCTAGCCAGCGTCAGCAGTGACAGCCCTCCCAGCAGTTAGCGGACCAAACCATATTGAAGTTGTCCACTGCCCAGCTACCCTTCTCCATCTCGGCAGCTGTCCCACTCTCTACACACACACCATGGCCACTAACTGAGTCCAAACCTGCCACACAAGCCACACTGGGTCTGACCCCAAACAGGCTCTGAGCTTGTGCTGCAGCATTCAGAGATGCTGCCTCTGCACCCAGAAGATGAACGGCCTCAGCAAGGCCCCAAGTCTGGATTATTGAGCACCAAAACCAGTGCCAAGGTGCTGTTCTCCTTTGGGGCGAGAAGCAAGCTGGCTCAGCGTGAACACAGGATGCTCTGCAGGCTGGAGACAAAGCCCCAGGCCATAAGCACCCGATGAAGAAAGTATGAAGACAGCCCTGTCTTCCCACAGGAAAGAGGTTGAGGGATTGGGTTTTGTGCAGGTCTGAAGTCCTGCTGCACTTCACAAAAGTAAAACCAAATCTGCTGTAAAAAACACTTAGTGACACTGTAGCATCACCCAGGTCAGGAGCAGAGCTAGCAGAGTGGGGAAGCAACCTTGACAGAGCAATTCGAGCAAAAGCTTACAGACAGACACAATTAAAATAAGCACTATAGTTTCAATTAACTGTTCTCCCCAGCAGCACAGGCTTGGAAAGGACTCTTAATAGATCTCTTCCACCGCAGTGCACAAACTCTATTGCCATTGCTTCACCGATTATTGAAAGTTAGCAGAGTGAGGCAGTTCTCTCACAACACCTTCAATAGCGATTTGAGGATCTGTCTGTTATTAGCTGGCCATTTCGTGTATGGAGAGGCGAAGCAGAGTATAGAGTGTAACCATTTTTCAGACAGTTTATATACCCAGGCCCCTGTTTCCTGCCTTTGGGGGATGCATTTACCCTGCTGCCACTGCCATACCCCACACACAGAGCAGCATCCCAGCCTCCAAGGAACGGCTGGACCATGCTGCGTCTGTCTTGATTAAATCACAGGAGCATACAATTCTCCCATTGCCTCGGGTTGATTGGGAACAAGGCTCAGAATAATCGCTGATAGATTTTCTTTCTCAGACAGAGAGACATCCTGATGGTTTTAAGCTTTCTTTTTTAGCTTGCAAAATACTCCCCCAGGAGGGCAGGCTCCTGCCAGCCCCACCATGGGGCTTTCGCATGTGACCTCCTAATAGGGCAGGGAGTGCAGAGCAGTTTTATCTAGCCAGGTGTGAAGGTCAGCCACCTGCATGTCTGGACATTGGGAGCAATATTAAATTTAGCATCCACACTATTGGTATGCAAAGGCTCTGGAAGAAATTCTGGCTTTAACAGCCAGCAAAGCAAAGAGCATCAAGGAAAGTAGAGCTGTCCCTTCATTCCCCATCTCCAAACACTCTGTAAGAAGCAAAGAGTTCTTTTTAATAGAAATTATTAACCTTTGGAACAACTGACCTAGAGATGTCAGAGATTCTCTAATTCTACAGTGTTGAAATCAATCCTGGCAGACTTTCTAAAAAACCTATTATAAAAATAGACAACAACAGTCAAGTTTTTCACAAGAAATGACAGCTACCAACAGCTTCTTCATTTCCTTTTCCTCTGTATTCTCCTTGGCTATGAGAAAATGAAGTGTCCTGTGACTGAGGCTCAGAGACAAGAACCAGGCGGCTCAGAGATCATGTCTGGTCCTAGCACAGACTTTCCATGCCCTTGTGCCTCCACTTCTGTACCTGTAAAAATGTGATGGAGACACCCACCAACTTTCTACAATGGTACCACAGCATCCTTGAATGGAAGGTATTAGAACTGCAAGTTATTAATTTTCCCCTAGAATTGGCTACTCCCATTATCTCCTTCAAATCCCACTGAACGTGGTCTTGTCCCTTCTTGATTCTTCTTCCTACCAATGTTCACTTTAATTTAGGTTAATTCCAATGGTCCCCAAGGCCCCCAAGCATGGGGCACCATGAACATCCAGTCCCCAGCTCCCCCCTTTCTTTTAGCTGAGAAACAAAGACCCCACACACTTTAAGTTCCTGTGTAGCCAGGAGAATTACCAAGTTCTACTTTCTTATGGAAAGCACCCGGGCAGATTTTTTTACATCCCCAAGATGTGAGTTCATGTTGCAGGTTTTCTCTAATCTGAGCCCATGGAAGAGCCTCTTCTTCACCTGTCCAGCTATTTTTACAGAGCTTTTCAGAAATCTATTACCTTTCAAAGCTCTTGTCTGTCAAATTGCCTTGAAATTGGCCAATTCTTCAAAAGTTAACAAGAATAGTCTGACAGGTGGACTCACATGCAGTTGGTATTCCCACAGCTCTTGCTCTCTCCAGTAAAGAAGCATGCAAAACCCAACAAACATACCTCCCTCCTCCAAGACAGTCTGATGAGGCTGGTGCCTCTGGGATTAACAACCCCCCAAGAGAGTACAGCCTGCCTTGGACCACGGGGAAAGGTCCAGGTGGAAGCTGGGACCTGAAATCACCCCTCATGGGGATGTACCCCAAATCAGAGGGAAGTACAGGAGGCAGACAGGGCTTTGAGATGTCAGCAGCACTAAACCAGAGAAGAAGCCTTTCCAGTTCAGATCCTGATCTGGATCTAAATTGGGTCCTGCATTCTCTGAATCTGATGCCAATATCCTGGATCCGTCTGCCTGCTTTGGTACGGACATTGCACTGGTACAGTTTACACCGCAGGGGAGCTGTACATCACTGGCAACTTCTGAGCAAATTTGCACACTTCGCTGCATGCCTCAATGATGAGCTATGCTGACTTTATTTTCAGATAGTCTGTGTCCAGCTGCTACCCCTGTTTTGGAGAAGGACTCCAAGATTTAAAGGTGTTTGACAGCAACCCAGACACAGGGCAGACCTGCAGCTTTCGTCCGTATATAGCAGAGGGCAACAGACACTGAGCATTGTACTGAACATTGTTTCGGGGTAGCTATCCCCAAAGCAGACCCCAGGGGAGGAAGAGATTTCTAAGCATTAGGTATTGTCCTACAAACATCTTGCATTGCTTCCAGGTACCTGGGGGAAAAAAGAGCAAGAGAAAGTAAGCGTGAGTGTGTAGGGAGAGAGAAAAGTTTCTCTTTGGGTGAAGGAAGGTGACATTAAGGGCAATCAAGTGTAGTCAAATCATACCTCCCCTCTCCTACAAATATCCCCACGTAGATTCACAAAATTGCTGAGGCATTGTTGATGAAACTTTGGTCTCCTTCTTCTGAAATATTCATCTGTGGTCAGGGAAAATTCCTACACAAATCCCACTTTGAACTGTAGAATTCAAGGCTTCCTGATGTAAGCCCATTCCGAATAGGGTCAGCATCCTTCCAGGCTGCCTGCAGCCCTCTACTCCCCACCAACACTCTGCTCCCCTTGCTCGTAATGGGTGTTCTCCCCATCTTGGTCTGGATCTATATCTTATTTTTCTCAAAGGGTTTTGAAATATTGGACAACGCAAGACAAAAATCTTGTCTTCTTTTTTTCTAGCTTGAAAGAAATAATTTCACCTAGATGGCTGCAGTGAACATGCTGCAATAACAAGAAGCTTTTCCAGAAGGGTAAATTACTTAGTGGTGGTACCAACTGGGAGCGATGCCGGTTTATAACATCAGATGTAATCTTTCAGCAACAGGGGGGGAAAATGCTTTCAGAAAAATGCTTTTTGTCATTGGCCACTGTGGTGGTGCATCCAATTACACTGCTTTCATTTCAGATCCAGGGGACACAGCTCAGAGGAGAAATCAACAGCCACAATAAACATGTGTGGCAGGGACCCAGCCAGCAGGAAAAGGAGCTTGTGTATGCCCTGCTCCATAAGACAGGGCACAAAGTCTGTCCTATTTCTCCTCAGCTCCTTTTGGGCTCCTTGGAGAAATCTCAAGGCTTCTGATAGCCTGAGGAGGTGCACACAATGCAGGCAGGTTAAAGGGAGGGAGAAGCATCTTGTCCTTCATTTGGGAAACTGAGTCAGCACATCAAATCCTGTCTGGAGCCAGTGGAAATCTGACCTAAAGTCTCTAAGTCTCTTCTGAGTCTTGCTGGTATGCTGACCTTTGAAATCTCATTTTTGTAAATCTTCAACTCAATAGAGGGTCCCTCTGGCAAGGAGCTGATGCAGCACACAGAGGCTGGGCATGCCCTGGACATCCTCCTGAGACCCGCCATCTCCATTATGAACTACCTCATCGATCGTTCCTCTTCCTCCTACTCCATTGCTCTCCCATCTGCCAATATTATCTATTACCTTTTCTAACTGTCATTCTCATTGATTTTCCCAGACTTCTTCCCCTGCTCCAGACTTGCTGTCAGTGTGTAGGAATTGGGTTTGTCAGGTGCAGATTTCCCTTACGTGGCCACAGAGCCACTGCTGTTGCTCGCAACGAGGTGGCCAGCAAGGACCAGCCAGTGCCTGTCCCTGGGGTGCATGACACACTGTGCACACAGGTGACATCACCCTGGTGATATCATCTGCAGTAGTTTTACATCAGTTGGCACATGCAGACTCTGATACCTGTACTAGCAGATATAATCTTCTCTTGGAAAGCAGCATCCCATCTGCTGCAGCAGAGACCTTCCAGCTCACACCACATCGGTGGGTCTCAGACTTGTGCAAACCAGATCTGAAACAGTACTGTGCAGTCCTACAACCCAAAAAGAGGTGTGTGCTCCTGGGGAGACACACTCACTTAGAAATAACAGAGGGAGCTCTGGGGAGGCTTTTCCAGCCCACCTGCCCTGTCAGCACACCTCCATGCCTTGCAGAGCTCTTGGGGAGCCCCAGATGGAGATTTTGATTTTGAATCCACCCCTGATTTAGGAAGCTTTTGCTTTTGTGGGTACATAATGGAGCGATCTGTGGCAGAAATGGTTGCATATTATTCATTTCTTTCTTTTCTGCCAATTATCATGATACATTTGCAAAAACATTTTTCCAATATTCAGCCAGCTTAACAGGTGACTGAATAATATACACCACTACATCCTTTGCAATATTTTCCTGCCACTCATCAACTAATGTATTCAGAGATGAATTCCCTTTCTCCTAGGCCAGCTTTAAGTCAAATTTAGTGACTGAAAACAACATTACCCTTATTGACTCTTTTATCAGAATCCCATTTGTTGGTGGGGACAGACATCCCAAATTTTCATGAATAATAAGACTGATCATACTTGAAAGTCACAAGAATCAAGGGGAGAGCAGGGCAGGGGCACAGGCAGTAATTTCCATGGCCAGATTGGGCAGCAGTAAGGTCCAAGCCTTTTCGCCCCGCAGCTGAGTTTAGGTCTGGGTTTGAACTTTGCCACTAATACACAGAAGTCAGGTTCTGATAACAACGCTCATTCTCTCCCACCATGGCCTCTAACTACCCAGTTGTGCTTTCAGACCACAAAGCAAATCCCTGTTAAAATCCTTTTCTTTGCTTTTGCACACTGATTTTCTGATTCTGCATTTGCAGGACTTTCCCTGCATTTAAAGTCATAACAGTACCTAAATAAATACCTACAAAACCCCACTAGTTTGCACTCCCAGACTGTCACCAGCACTGGTGACTGATCAACCCCTTCCCTGGGGGGTGCAGGCACTCAGCAAACACGTGCAGAGGCAAGACAAGAACTCAGGTCTCCTCATTCATGACTACCAGCACTACCCACCAGCCCAAGCACCATCCTATTTTTCTCCTTGATAAGCAAGACTATCCACCTCTGCTCTCTGAAGAGTAACACCTGCCTGCCCAGTAGTCAAAGCTGAGGTTCTGCTCAATAAGTCATAGCCACAGCACATTTATCTGACTTCAGCACGTGTAATCTTCTGTTTCCCATGCACTGCACCCTTCCTTGGCAATGTAGATGCAAATCAACATACATATAGCTCTAAAGAACAGAAACAAATCATTTACATTTGGTTCCTAACCAGTAGCATTTTCATTTAATTTCCTAGCTCCTTATTGTAATCACCCTCTACACAACTTCAATCAAATCACATCCATCAATCTGCCCAGCCCAAAGCTTAACAACAGTAACACTCTTGTATGTTCCCAAATGTAGTATGTAATTGCAAATTGCAGCAGACATCAGTTATCTGACCCACACTCACTCTTCATTGATAACCTTCTGATCCAGAGATGACTTGCTGTATGAATTTACCTCTGGGAGAAGCTCTCTGGTGTATGTAAAGCTGTCACATAAATTGTCATATGAAGGTAAACTGTAAAAGGAGAGAATTCTCCACTTTTAAATATGGGGAACTGGCGAGAGAAGTCGTATCTCCAATTGCACCTCTGTTTCCCTTTGTACCCCCGGCTTGACACTACCTCTTAACTCCAGAACAAGATGCATTTTACATTTTCATAGACAACTTGGTAGACCCACATCCCTGTAAAGACGAAGGCAGGTCACTTTTACCCCAGCATTCTCCAGGTAGTTCCAGATGCCAGCTGGGGGTAAGGACAACCTCTGCTTCATCTCCTCCAGGATCCTGCAGTGCCTCAGCTATCTCAGGTCTTCTGCTTTCATCTAAACACAACCTTTATGCAGCAGACCCACAGCCTGTGCTAGAGGGTCTGTGAGTCCTCCAAGGAGGTACTTTGTGCTCTCAGTGTGTTTGTGCAACATTCAAGACAGTAAGGACAAACTCTATCAGTATCGTTCAGATAGTCAAACCAGAAGAAGTCTCATCTGGTGTATGTCCCTGGGAGAAACAGTGGATCTACAGGGTCTGATTCATATCTAAGTCTCAGCTAGCTGAGCAACTTCATGGAAACCACCTTCACTCACCACATGCCTGAGGATACATGTGCCCACCACAGCCAAGGATGGATCTGGTCCGTAGGAGGAACAGAGACTAAGCTGCACTTGGAGCTGCTCTGATACATTTTTCCACTCCAGTTATGCCCAGCTAGAAGTGCTGGGGAAAGGAATGGAACAAATTAAGAGTCCCATACCAGACGTACACAGACAGTTGCCTTCTGTACCATGACAATCATATCCACTCTGGGTGAACTATACCACCTGAATTACAGTGAAGGAGGTTCAAACAGTGCCATCTTTCAGCCTAGACATGGCCCTGGGATGCTAGGATCCACCCCAGAGGACTGCTGCTGTGCTTTGCCTTTCCAATGACCCTGCAGTCTTTGGCAAGCACTGTATGCAGAGGTGCAAAGCAAGCCGATTTGTACATGAATGTATCACCGTCATGTATCTCTTCTTCTTTCAAGGCTGCAAGTCACCCCCAAAGCTATCCTGAGAGCAGCAGCCACACCACATGATGGCCAGGCCCCACCACGTATGGACCCAAGAGCATCCTAACGCAAGAGTAGGGGTGACCAACCTATATCCCCTGGACTTCTCAAGGGTGGCTCTCTTTGGCATGGGGTTGAACCTCCTGCCATGGCTTTGCACCTCTGAGAAACATGTGCCATGGCTTGTTGGTGCAGGAAAGCTGGCCACCACTCTGCTGAAAACAGTGCTTCTCAAAATCAGCCCAGCATTAGGAGAGAAATCAACTCAGTTAGCAATTTTAACAGCTTCAGGTCTTGGCTGTGCCTGGACCCAGCACGGTCCCTCCTCCTCCTGCCACCAGCATGTTCAACACCAACATGGAGCAGATCTGGCTCTGCAGTAGCACAGCAAACTGCTGCTAGCAATGGGACGTTACGCTGCATACAAGTAATGAGAAAACCGGGAATAGTGTGGAAGAGAAGAGATTATTAGATAATAAATTATCGATGCACCAAAAACTTCTCTGTACATATTTTTCCCCCCTTACAGCTTCCGTAATGTCCTGGGAAAGTGACAATTACACAATTTAAGGAGGTTAAGTTTATTAAAATCCTTTTTTTATTACTTTTCTTTTAATATATGGTCGAGAGAAAGCATCTGATTAGAGGAAAGTCACAAAGTAAAATATTTAATACTCATTGAAAGAGCAATTCATCCTCCCCTCTGCATGCAGCAGAAACAGAGAGGCAAGGGGCCCCGGTGACAGCTCACTGCAGAGGCTGCTCCGTGGAGACCTTGAGCGAGCAAGAAAGCCCTGCCAGCAGCCAGGTCCTGCTCTGCCATGTTGGACTTGCCACATTATGGCAGCCATTAGGAATGGTAAAATAGGCCATATGTGCACACTGAAAGAGACAGGCCACCTCTAAAGAGGGCTTACGCGGGGCTTACTAACACCTCTCTGACCTCAACATCACTTAAAAAGAAATGAAAAATTACATTCAACAGTCTGGAGGCATGGTGCCCACTCCAGCTCCACACAGATGGACACTGCACCCAGCGTAAGACCAAGTGTTTAAAACACCTTCTGTGCCCCACAGTGCCCCAGCCCAGCATGCACTCACCTCCTGGTGAGACACCTCACTTCACTTTACCTAAACTGCACATCGCAGACCCCTGAATGACAGGCTTGGTTTTGCCACAAGATTACAGTCTATGCCAATGCCTTTGGGAACTATTTGCACAGTGAAGTTCATTTATTTTTCTCCATTTCAAGCATTTAGGGCATTGCAAGTTGTTACTCAACAGCATATAACCCTATCATGGGAGCTCATAAGAGGCAGGGAACAGTTTAGCTTGTAAAGCCCAGCAGAGGCAGGTCAGGTCATGTCACGGGGCCAGGGAACAGTCTCACCATTCTTTTCTACCAGGAAACAAAATCACTCATGTTTCATAGATGGTCCCAGTGTGCAGAGCCCAGGGATGGACATGATTTCCTAAAGGAGAAAGGGCCCACTTGCCCACCCAGCACCCTGCTTTCCTTGGCGTAGCTCCATCAGTCCTCTCCACCAGCATCCACCCCCCTCCATTGTTTCCTCCCCTTTGCTCTCAGCACAAGCCCTTACTCCAAATTAAATGCTCATGACACGCAGCCTGATCAAACGGAGAAGACGACTGCTGTTTATATAGAGTATAAAGCAGTGAAAGACATTACCTCTGTTTTAGATAGGGATCTAGTTAGGGATGAAGTACCACAGTGAACACAATGTGACAGGAGAGAACAGCAAAGTTCCCGTCAGGAGCAGCTGAGCCTCTAATTAGTTTTCTGCAAAACATCAATAAAATAATGACTAAAAGGAGGCCAAGTAAAGCACTTGGCCTTTATGAAAATCTTTATCAAAGTCTTCACAAGAAACTATAAAGGTGAATAAAGGGAGACGAGGTGAGAGGCCCAGCCCTGCCACCCCTTAGGAAGGGATAGAGTACAGCATGTGGGTAGGACCGGCAGTGGTGACCATGGCACGGAAGTGACAGCACGCTGCTCCACCACCAAGGTGTCTCCAGCACATAACACCAGAGAGGCCAAATCTGCAGGTGATGCAGAATTGCTGAGAGATTAGAAAAGGCCAAAGAGTTTCAAGCTAAGGTGGGCATGTGGGGTAGTAAAACTCAGTTTTGCCAATAATAATGCATAGAGAGGTGCATTTTCAATTGGTTGCACTCCTGGGCTCTGATTTAAAATACTACAGACTGGAAAACATCCTCCTGTTTATCAGGAAAATCACATCCTCTTCCGCACTCTCTGCTGCATGGGTGCTACAGTCTGTGTCCATCTCCAGCCACAAGCACCAGCCAAATTCTGCAGGGAGTATCACAGCAGCAAAACTCAAAAAGCCCCTTAGCCTTTGTAGCAATCTGCAGTCCCCAGCAGACACCTGCTGCATATTTAAAGCCCTGTCTAAAGTCTGATTTTCCACAAAGAAGCTATCCCAAGCTTTGCTCATTGCTTACCTCTTTTAAGCAACGATGGCAAATTAACAATTAATGTATTTAGCTGTCAAACACTGCACACAGCCGGTGTTTGGGACAGGACCCTGGAAGTCACTGCCTTGCAGACACATCACTTTAAGCTTTGCTAAAGATTCCCAGGTGGAACTGATTCTCCACGTGTCTTGGCACATACCGACTCCCTTGGCTTTTGCAAGCCGGACTTTCGTTGGACAGTGGCAAAACACGAGAGCTTTTCAGTGAAGATGGATGGCAAGTAATGCGTACTTTTATGAGACTGAGTGTTCTTGCATGTCCAGAGGTAAGAGGCCAGTGCCCTACACAATGGCATTGTCAAGCCATCTGGATTAATTTAATAATAACGGTTTCCAAATGCTCCTGTGTGGCAGATAGCGACTCCTTTCTACATACTGCTTGCAGTGTGCTGTGAAAAAAAGAAGTATATGGATTGTTAACTACACTGCAGGTGAGAAATAATAGCCCCAAGCTCTCAAAGCCATGTACAAACATTGTCTTAATTACTGCTTGTTAACAGTCCTATGAGCCAGGAACATACTTTTATTGCCCAAAGCCATTAAAAAAAAAAAAAAAAAAAAAAAGGAAAATCAGTATCCCAGGGGTCATTAGAAGTTAGGTCAAGACTCTTAGCTTAAAATCCAGGCAGGCACTTATCTGTCTCATGTGCAGCATCCAACCCCTTCAAGCACAGAGGATGCCTGGATGGCCAGAAGCACAGCTGGCATTCCCCAGCTGGGCAAATGATGCACAGAGAGATGGAGTGATTTTCTGTGGCTTGAACTCCCCGTTTCCAAACTAGGAGCCCTTCCCTGGCACTGCTGGTTCCTGTGCCCAGAGAAAGGGCTGTGGCTGACCTTGCGCTGCTGGGAGCACTGGGTGAGCAGCCAGTTGGAGCCAAAAGCGCTGCTGATTAACACCACAAATGGATGAGATGAAATAAAGTATCACTGTTAGCAATGGACCCTGCACGGCTCAGCTTGATAAAATTAGCAGACTGGAGATGGATGATGCTGCGAATTGCTTCTGAGTTACAGACGTAATACAATGACAGAAATGAATAGAGTCCTCGTACTTGAAACACCGGGGCATGTGTTTTAATTTAGAAGGGCTGAAAGTAAAAAATCATCTCACTGTCACATTTCCAGGTCAGCATTTGACTTATTAACTTCTGCTTTGGGCACAGGTAAACGAACCAAGCCATGCTCCATGCAGCTGCCAAAGTCACATAGGGTATCATTTTTTTTAACAGGGTCATTAAGAACTGTTCATGTGTCTGGAAGGGGCATCAAAAAAAGTCTTTTCACTTAATAATCAGGCTTAATCTCTTTAAGTTTTGTTGAAGTCACTTTCCCAGGGCCTTAGGCAAAAATCAATCTTAAAAGCGTTGTGAAGCTGTGCTGTGGTAGTTAGATGATTTATTATTCCATAACTGTGGGTCTTAATCTAATTAGAGATCGTATCTAGGATTTGCTTCAACGTCTATTTATTTTCCTATTTTTACTTGCAAACATTCATGAAGAAACGACATTGTAAGCAGAGGAGATGGGAGGTATGCTGTGTTCTTCCTGTTGCGCTCCCATATTTAACTCCACATTTAGTTATCAGAGACCAAGAAACAACAGAAACAAGACCCAGACTAAGGGTCATTTGCAGAACTTCAGAAACTATAGCAAAAACTTCCCGCGTGCAACCTACAGGGAAAAACCAAAGAAAATGTGTCCAAACACAAATTTCTCCTTCCCAGATGACTCCACCATCCCAGCCTTCTCTTTGCACATCTCTGCGGTTTGCATTACTATCAGGTAGATGCATTGAGTTTGACAGGTCATTTGCCCCGGCCTGCAGCGTGGGGATGGTGCTCACCCTCAGGACTGCAGAAATCAATCACCGGGCTGCCACGCTCCCCCCGGGGACTTGCACTGCTTGAAAATAGTACCTCGCTTGCTCCACACCCTGGGGGGGATCCTACAGACAAGACATGATTTATTTGTTTAAAATAACTAGAGGTACCTCTCAGAGCCTGTCAGGAACCTGAAATAAATACTTGAGATGCAATAAAGTGCAAATAGAAAGAAAAAAAAGCAATCTCATGGCATGTATTAACACAAAATCATTGGGGCAGCATGGAAATAAACTAGGCCACTTTGCTCCATAGTGAGCCCACAAAAATTTATTTTCTTCTTCTGCAAGCAGAAATAATGGCTCGTTTTGGAAAGATTTTGCACAAATCTCTGGAACATCAGCATTTTCTATGAAAAGGTGTAAGAGACTGAGTTGACAGTTTTGAAAAACAATAATTCAAGTTTCTTCTGGCCTATGCTTTCCAAAAGCAAAGTTCCTATGTACTGCAAAAAATACTCAACAGCTGTCCTTGCACTCATAGGCTGGGGCAATAAGTGAACAAAACCCAGTCATACACATTCAACATCAGCACATACTTCACCTAAAGGAAAGCAAGACTCCTTTTGTGAATACATGGCCTTGAAAGCCTTTCTGCTCACAGTATCAACAGATGTGGAAAAAAAACCCCCACTTCTGGGAGGACAGCCTGCTTCACTGACCACCAGAAGATCACCCAGTATCTTTGTGCATTGCTCTCCCCCTTTTGTAAAAGAATTACATGGTTAGTAAGACTGCAGTACGTTTCTCCTGTAGCCCTTAGAAGGAGCTTTTAGGGTCCTTGGGAGAGGGAGATACTAAACCTTTGCTTTCACCCCACCTTCTGCTCCTCTACCTGCTCTGTCTGGAAGCTCATTCGGGGCTCTGCAAACAATCTGACTTTAACAGTTTTTGCAATTTTAGAACAGGCACTATTTCTGCAGCATGTTCCTTGTAGGCCCTTGAAAGTGCGATATAGTTAGACCTACATCCCTGGGTTTCGTCTCACACGCTACCCCAAGCAAGGAGAAGAAATCAGGCTCAGGAAGGAGCTGGTGGTAGTACTTTTCAGAAAGGGACAGCTAATTTGCACCTCCTTGGATACTAATTGCAAATTCTCTCTCCCGCCTTCGTTCATACCACAGTGCACGGCAACAGGAAGGTCTGCTGCTTTCCTGAGTTTGCCGGTCTCTCCATCAACTCATCCTTCCTCAATCCCCTGCTCAATCTCCGTGGAGGAGGACATGTCCCATTTTCTATATTAACTGTCAGCGTTGTGCCGTCTACCTGAGTAATCATGAAAAATGAAGCAGTAACTCATCTGCTTGTGTGGAAAGGCCTTTGGCCTCCTTTGCTTTCGCTGCTGAATTTAAATCTGCTGGGGACGTGGGGCCCAGCACGGCACCGGGAAAATGAATTGCACTGGTAATGGAGTGCTCCACTCCCCAGCATTTAAGAGCCCAGGAGCTCTGGGTTACAATAGCTTGTGATCCTCCTGGCTTGCAAGAGGATACCAAAACTGTACCCGAAGTAACACTGTTTACAAACTGGCATAAATCTCAGTCAAATTAGAAACTGAAAGCAAAAAACTTTAAGAAAGGTTCCTGGGTCTGTTTTACAATCATCTTTGACCATGTGCCCTATTTATCACTACATGGGCACTGCTATAAAGGCACTCACAGCATCTTACACAATTTTTTTTAAAGGAATAGCTAAATCTGCACATTCACAGCTCAGAAGTGTCCTTCTTCATGAATGCATTTAAGCATCTATTCATAACTATTGATACCCAACTGTGCACTTTAACCATATGCTTGACTACTTTTCCCAGTGCAGACCTTGGAGGACAATCAAATTAATAATGTTGAGACACAAGTAAAAGGAAGGTGATCCAAATCCCCTGAAAGTCAGGGAAGTTCCTACTTTCCTTTAAGTGTTAAAAAAGAAGCTGTCATTTGAATGTATAGAAAGGTAGAAGATTTCTGAGGCTGTTCTCTGGTAAATCAGAAATAAAAGCTTGAACTTTCATGCTGCAGTCCCCATGCTGCCGTCCCCATGCTGCCAGTCTAACAGTTCAGAGCTGCCAGGAAGGACTTGCATCTCTGCTCTGCCCCATCCCCTTGGAGCCCTCAACCCTCCACCAGCCAATTCAGCTCACTTCTCCTCCCAAAACCTATTTTTTTCCCCACTGCTTTAATGAGCTGAACTGGCTCCTGGAGGCATCCAAGGAGTCCCAGAGCTAGTGTAAGGTGAGTTGTGGGAAGAGGTGGCAGGGAGCAAAAAGCATGCTCTCCCCTTTCATCAGCATAGAGGTTAACTCTGACCTGTCCCCCAGAAGCGTCACCAGACACAATTCCAGTAACCTGGGATCCTGCTGCCCTGCCAGAGGTTAACACTCTCATAACACACAGCAAAAGGTTCAGGTGCCTCTACTTCTCCAGCTCCTAGATCTGCTCATTAGCTAATGCCAGTCCCCACCTGCCCCCAAGAGAAAAAATCAGCAAACATCACTGACTGCCCGTCAAATTTTGCAACCAGATTTCTTCAGCAAAGATTGGCCCAGTGGATACGTTGGGCCTGTGCAAGAGTAACTTGGCTTAAGGAAAAAAAACTTGGAGACTGAAACAATGAGAAATTGTCAAAAAATCTGCTGTGAGAGTTCAGCTGACTTATGACTAATCACTGCATTTCACTTTGCCATGGGAGCTGCATTAATTATCACAAAATCAGAAGAGGCTTCATCCAGCTCTCCTTTGAATCACTAGGAAAAAAATTAAAACTTACTCACTTCTATTTTTTTCACTGGTTCTCTTCAAAATCTCATAACAGCCAGAAATCCAGATCGAAAAATATGACACATTCCAATTTTCCTTGATTTAATTTCCTCAAGCTGACTAATTTAATTGCAATATTTGCCTGGTACCTTGAGTTCTGCTTTCTCGCTCTCTTCCTGTTGCTGAAACCTGCTTCCCAGTCCTGGTCCCTAAGCTTAAATCTGCACAGATGTTTCCAAATTTGTATTTGTTAGAGACTAATTACCCTCATTCCCCAATGGATCATTCCACAGGGATCAGATATTCTGTTTGCGATCACAGATGTAACACACACATCGTGTGGTTATCTAAAGGACGCTGGGTAATTAGGTATCTCAGAAAAGATAAATTGTTTAAAGTGAGACTGATTAAAAATGAAATCTGGAAGATTTTTTTTAATCTTCCATGTGATATGAGCCTGAAAGGTATATCTGGCTAGCAAAGCTACTGGAGCAAAATTAGAATTCAGCTTAGCCGCTGAGAACTCAAACAACATCAAGGTGAGGTGATATTTTAAAAGTCCACAGAATAAAAAGCTTTTAATGCATTTCAGACTTTATCTTTCCCCTTTGTTATACTTTTGAGTTTGGAAATAATAATAATAAAAAATAGTGGCAGCAATGAAACTATAACTCAAAATGAGGTCAAAATAGGCAAGAGAGATATGTTTTATTCTTTCATAGAATCATAGAATCGTTTAAGTTGGAAAAGACCTTTAAGATCATCTAGTCCAACCGTCAACCATGCCCACTAAACCATGTCCTGAAGTGCCTTGTCTATGCACTTTTTGAATACCTCCAGGGATGGTGACTCAACCACTTCCCTGGGCAGCCTGTTCCAATGCCTGACAAAACCTTGTGGGTATCTACTCCCTCTCCCACCACTGTAAGTCATTTGAGTTCCTTTCACCAAGACAAAGGCATCGGGGTGGGAACCTACGCTGGGAAGCACAGCTCTACGTCACCCCGTGCCCTGCTGCAGTAGCCCCTGTGCCTGTGCAACCCCCCGAGCTTGCCTGCAGCTCCCCGCAGAAGCAACCTGAGCAAAGCCTTCCCCTTCCCTGAGTGTTATGTCTCGGTGCTGCAAGTTTGTTGGGGACGAATGTTCCAAACGTGAGTAATGCTCTTGAGCTGGAGGCAAGCCCTCCTGTGTGCGAAGCTCTTTATGTGCATACACATTTCCTGGTTCAGGGCTTTAGCGTAGACTTTCAAAGGTAGGAATTCAGGATCTTAAATATCTTTGGACATTTAGAGCAAACAAAAGCCTTTAGAGACGGGATACTCTCCTGACTACTAGCAATCACCAAAGATCCTGCAGCATTTTTCTCAAGACCAAAAGGACTGACTTTATCACACACTGGCATGGTAGTGGAGAAGGGTATAAAGAGCAAATCTGCCTCCCAGCATTTCAGCATCCCACAGTTACATATAAAACATGGCCAAGCACCATTTGTTGAGCAAATTGCAGTTCTGCCCTGCAGTCTCAGCTACAGGCCCTATCTTGATGTGCCCTGAAGTCCTCCTGCAGCTGCAGGGTGTTCAGGGCTTCTCATCCCCCCTATCACAAGGGGACACTTTTCTTTCTGTATAAGAAAGAGTACACAGCTGCAAATCCTAATGGGTGCTGCCACACAGGACCCAGATGAGCCCTGTCCTCTCTGTTCCCAGGAATTGCCCTGGATTCACCCTTAGATGCAGGCCATGGGCATCCCTTTATTCCAGGAGTTCCCAGCTCCATCTCAAAGCAGCAGTGCACTTGGGTTTTTCTGCATTTTGTTGCGGGCAAATTGCAGATAGAGCCTGGGCTGAAGGACTGCATTATCACGAGACCCACTTCTTAATTGAGGGTGGCATCTCTCCATTGTGTCCTGTCTGCTGAGACAGGAGAGGTGCTGCCATTTGCTCCCTCATGCCCTGTTCAGCACAAAGCAGCCCCACTCAGAGGAAGCCTCATGGCACCAAGAGCATCAGTATTAATAGGAGTGGTCTATCCATCAAAGGTGAAAGCAGAGAGGAGAGGAACTGTTTTAAGATGCTGACTGGAATATGAATGGGAAACTCTCTGCTATTTGCCCAATCCTGAACAGGACATCTTTGTACCAAGGAAATGAGGATTACTTAGTTATTCAGCTTGGCTTCTGACTATGAACAAGCTAGAAATGACTCATAATTATATTCATTATTATTTTGCTTACAGAGCCAGCCAACCTGCAAGCTTAGACTGGGCCCTGCAGAGACTTACCAGTGGTAGTACTTAGACCTAAACCTTTCAAATCCTGCATAACTTAAACACAGCGCATGTCTAGCAGCTTGATGCTGGTTTTAGCAGTTACTCATGAGACAAACGCTCATGCACACACTTATTACTATATCTCTATTCCCATGCAAACCCCAGAACACCTCACTACGTGACGAGCCTTAAAACCTGAAGACTTTTGCACTAGTTGTAATCCTACCAGCAGCACAACAGCAGGCTGTCAGACTTCAGACCGAAGGTGGCTGTTTGAGATCTCAGTAACAGCCATCAGGTCACCACAGCTCTTACTCTATCTTGATGACTTTTCAAAATAAACATTCTCCATGATTGGATTCAGGCTGCATGAAAAGTGAAGGGAAGGAAGGCTTTACACCGCACAAATAACCCTTTTCTTCATAGCTGCAGCATTTTTTCTCTTGGTAGACACTCTGCATAGGGCTGGCCACTGAGAGACTTGGGCTGTTTTTTGTCCCCAGTGGAAATGCAAAATCTTCTTTTTTTTTTTCTTTGTTAAATTATGAAATACCTTTCCAAAGGGAAGAAAAATAATCTCATCAACTGATATGTTTCTCCAGTTTTGACTCTTGATTTCTCCTCCCTTTACCTTTTCTGTATTTTGAAATAAAAGATTATTTCAAACTAAAAAATATCAAAACTTGTCATTCGAATCCAGTCAATTTCCAAAATACTGCCTTTTTTCCCTGCAAAGTTAAACTGTCAAATCAATACCATGTCTGCATGCTGCACATGCAGAAACATAAAATTTCACCAAACCACCATCCTCCAATGTAAATTTTTGCAAAGAAACATTCAGATGAGGTCCAAACCTGCTATTTGGCACAAGCAACCAGGCTGGGGCAAAGATGGTACCAATCCAGCTGATTTCTGCAAAGCCTAAGAGCTGCAAAAAGTAGAGGTAAAGAAACTGTCTGTGGTACTCCTCTTTTCAATCAGTCTTGTAGGAATATATTAACATGGTACGAATTAGTTATGGGATCGTCATCCTTTATAGAACGTAAGAGGTGGTGGTTTCTTTACTATGGCATAAAACCAGGGTGTGGGGCAGTTTTCCTTTATTTTGGAGTGTTATGTTCACCCAGTTTCTCTTCCAGGTCTATCTCCTTGGGGAAGCCAGCCCATCAGTAATTATGGTGCAGTCAGGAGGGACCCAGCTTAGCCCATTGGCAACACACCCCAACCTGGCCACCACCTTTCTCTGCTGCTCTTTCCTGCAGTCCTGGTGCCACCAAATCTCAGCTGAGCAGGAGGACCAAGCCCTCAGCTTACTCCTTTCTACCTCAAAGCTTCCCCCAGGAACAGAAAACCATCGAGAGATCCCAGGAGGCAACAACCAGCAGCATTTCAGAGGCCGAGATTCCCCACAGAGAGGAGGTTGCAGTCAATATTTACACTTATGCAAAAGAAACGGACCTACCTTGCCAGCCATAGAGGTAGAGATGACGGTGCCATCATGCGCAGGACAGCAAGGGAAAGGGTTCCTACAGGTGAGGAGCTACCTGGCCTTTCCATGGTCTTGGGTTCACCAGCAAGGCTCTTACATAGAGAAAAGGGTTCTTCCTGCAAGCTGATAAAGCAGAAGACTGAATGAGTCACAGGAAGAGGCATCTCCCCACACAATCTAATCTTTAGCACCCACATAGCCTCTCAGGAGTCACACTTGTTCATCTTGCAGTGGGGGAAAGAACCTGTTGCTTGTTTGGTTGGTTTTGTTTTTCATCCAAATGTTCTTTTGAAAAAGATTCAGTTTTATTGAAATTGAAGTTATTTGTCAGTTGTCATTAAGAACTTATGAAATTACATGACATCATCTTGTCTCAAATTTTGCATTAAGAATTTCATTTCAGAGTTGTGAAACTTTAGTTGTGATTCTGTCGTACTGTTTTGGTGGGTTTTTTTTCATTTTATGACAAGTCCACTATAACTTATAATACATGTTACTATGACTGACAAGTTCTATCATGACAGAATGTATGACACACAAAGCTTCTTATTTATTTTTAAAATATCAGGGACAGCAGATACCAAAAACTTCTTCTCTAGAACAAAACATCTCCTGTTTGTTCCAATGAAGCGAGTTGAAGCAAGTCGACACATAGATCAAAGACTCTTCTACTTGAAAACTGTCAAGCCATTTCATCGCAAACTAGATGGGAAGCACTTTGAAACACAGGAAAAATCTGATGTTTCATTCAGCAAGCCAAATCCCAGCCATCTTTAATGCAAGTAAGAAAAACATCAGTGTGATTTGCTTAACAGGTTGTCATAGTATAGCATTATCAGTGAAATCTGTTCTTCACTATTAACATGGTGACACAAAATGAGAGTAAAACAAGACAAAGATAAAAGTAAATGTAAAGTATCAGAGTTCCAAAGTCAAAATTCTCCTGGTCTATTTTAAAGACATGTTTTCACCTGGAAAGTTAAGGTATTTGAGAACAGCAGCACATTTGCTGCCCTGGCCTTGTCCACAATGCATTGTGGCTGGTGGGATAACACAGGGTGCCCACACCAGCCATTGGCTGCTGGAGCCTGCCAGGGCACAGCAGAGATGTGGTGGCACATTAGGGAATTTCTACTATCTCCAGCATAAAATCTTCTAAACCTCTGACATACCTGCCTTTGAATCTTAAAAAAACAATACACTGAATAAACTATGGAAAAGCATCTAGTAAGGACCACATGCTGGACCACAGACAAGATAGAAGAATATAGGTTGTAGAAACTGATTCAAATGGTTAAGGACTGTGTAAATGAGTAGGGTATGAGTAGGAATTAAAATAAAAATTAGGTCAAGTTATATATTGCTGTAGAGCTTGTAAGGAACCTAAATAATAACCAAAAAAAAATTTAAGTCAGATTAGTAATACGTCAATGACCAGGAGAAGAGTGCCTCCATTATTCAGCAAAGCTGTTACCAACTGTCACTGCAGAGGGTAATGCTTCACTACTAAAAATGATGGATTCATTTGTATAGATATTTCAACTGTTACTTGTGACAAAAAGGTAAGAATTCAGACTACAAGGGGGAAGCAACAGTCTGGAAGATATTTATATAAATTACATGTTTTCAAATCAGCTGGGTCTGTTGAGATTCACTGCCAGGTACTTAGAAGTGGTGGAGGCAATCTGAGGGCTGTTAGCGCTTATCTTTGAAAACTCAGGGACTCTGGCAAGTCCCAGAAGAGCAGAGAACGGCAAACATAGCAAGGAATTACAGGCCAGTCAGCTTAACTTCAATTCCCAGAAAAAATATTGCAACAAATCATCAAACAAACACTTTCTAAGCACCTAAAAGATAACAAGGCAGAGAGGAACAGCCAACACAGATTTGTTAAGAACAAATATCAAGCCAATCTCATATTTTTCTATGTCAGGGCAACAGGGTTTACAGAGAGGGAGAGGTGGTCGCTGTTGTATACAATGACCTCAACAAGGCCTTCGGCATCGTTTTACATGATTGTCTTAAGCAAGCTACAGAAGCACAATTAGGTGAAATTGTTAAGGTGGTAATAGACAAGGTGGAAAACATAATCAGAAAGCAGTTTTCAATGACTTATCGTCAAACTGCAGGAACATACCTGTATGCACTGGGTGAGGATTTGTCCTGGGCCATTGTTACCACTAACCGACCTGGTCGAAACAGTAAGTTTGGAGACAACATCAGCTGGGGCAGCACTGCAAGCAAGCAGGAGACAATAGGCACTTGGACCGGTCTTGACAAACAAGGGCAATGCTCCACAGAAGAAGCAGGCTGTGGTCAATGAGGACCTGTGTGGAGACTTACGGTTAGATAGGAAAGACCCAGCATGTGGCCATCAGCCAAGGACCATCCTGATCCAAACCGGGGCCGGCAGTGAGGAAAGCAGGGTAGGGTGAGCCATGGAGCAGTGGTGAGGTTTTCGGGCACCTGCAGCCTGCCCGCTGAGGCACTGCAATCCTGGAGGGATATTGATGGATTGTGAAACTAAGAAGGGGCAACTGTGGGGAAAGATGAAGAAGCTGGGATTCAGTTTAAAGAAGAGAAGTTGTAGAGAGAAATTAGGATAAATATTCATGTTAGAGCACTGCAACCTCAGAGAGGGAGACAGACGAATCATCCTCCGTATGTGCTATGGATAAAGTGAGAATCAACATGTTTGAATTGCAGCAATGGACATTTAGGGTCATCGTCAAAAGAAACTATTGAATTTGAAGGGTAGCAAAGCACCAGGACCGACTGTCCAGAGAACATAACAAACATCCATCACTGCAGTTTTGAGTAAAGGTCAGACAAACAAAATGGAGAATGATATAAATTAAAATGCCCCATTCAGAGAGGTGTGTGGGCAGGTGGAGCCATCCTGAACTCCTTTTCCCTGCACCCAGCTGGCTGCCTGGCTGCCCAGCAAGATGCACACCGTATACTGCACATCAGGAGGATGCTCTTTATCTTTTTTTATTATCATTATTCTTTATCTGCTTTTATTTTTCTTCAAGGAAAGATCTTGTGAGGAAGAACTACACATCACTATTAGCGACTCATGAAAATACTACATCTGTGAACAGGACGATTAATTCTTTGTGATGATCTCTGCCATATGGAGAGATTCATTCTAGTATCTAATGAAGATAGTACTAAACAGAAAATAAAATACGCTTCCATAACAGCCACAATAATCTGAGTGCATTTAAAAAGAAAAACAGAACACTGACATTTTCCACTACCACCAGTCCCACCCCCCACCCAAAAAAAAATCTTTGGGCCAGTAATGAGGTAGTTGTCATTTTCATGCAGAGCCAAAGCTGCCAATTTTCTCTTCATATCGATTTTTCTAAAATATCACCTACAGATTATGCTCTCAGAGGAATAAAAAGGATGTTGATACAACATAGGAGGCAGGAGCACTTACACAGCTGGGTTAGCCACGGGGAGAGTACATGAATCACTCCTCAGTGGAAAATTAAAAGGAGCAGAGAAAGGGGAGAGAAGGAAATTGGGACCCTCCTGCTCCTCCGGACAACAGCAGGATCCAGCCAGCCCTGAACAGACACATGCACAGTTTCCCTAATGGCACAGCCCTGTAAATCCTCAGGATCAAAGGCATAAACCAATTACCCACTTGTGTCAGGCCAGGAATAAATTCCCCCCGTGAGAAAACACTAATCATCTGGCCAGGTGCACTAAGTGCTGCACTCAGACACCACCTCCAAAACCAGCAGCGCCAGGAACAGCATGCAAAACTAAATTGAATTAATGCTCCTTTTTTTGACACCCCAGTGTGTATGCTCTTACAAGGTGCAATTCCCAGGACAGAGCATTTTGCCTGTATTCAGGGGCTTCATGATACATTCCCTTCTCATCCCAAACCCCACACCAACTCTATTTCCTTAAAACAAGATTTTCCCCTAACCAGGACTCCCAGAGAGTTGTTGATAAAGCAGAGATTACGCCCTCCTGAGCCAGTAGGCAATCCTTAAATAAAAACCCCAAGAAATTTTAACTACCTATTCATTTCATCTCTTTTGTCCCAAAACAAAGACAGAACAACAGCAGTAGGGCACAGCCTGGAGCAAGCATAAAAAATGGATCGATTTATTTTGGCCCCGAGTATGAGTGTGAAAAACTGTGGGGCTTTGTCAACGCTTTGCTTTCTGCTGATGCCCCGGGAAACATGGACCATATCTTTATATTGCATTGCCCAAGGTCGCCAGATTTCTTATCTGGATCAGGACAACCCCCTTCCTTGGTGACCTTGGGACAAGTATTGCCCTGAAAACGAGACTTTGGCTGAGTAACTGCTAACACAGAGCAAGTACTTCGGTTTTCTCCAGATTACCATCAGTGTGCTGTATCTGACCCAAAATTCGACAGCAAGTCTACAGTTTTGGTTCAAATCTCTACTTTCTTTTATTTAATTTATATTTCTCTTCCCTACCTTTCCATCCTAGCAGGGTCAGAGCAACTCCCAGATTTGCATTCAGTGAGTCACTGATTCCAGGCATGTGCAGTTGATTTTCTCTTCCCATGCTAAAAACACTTGGGTTTCTGCTCTCAGCCACCTTATCACAAATCTCAGACAACTGACCTGACTTCCCTGCTGTAACGCCCAGGCTACAACAACAGGGATAAGACTGCAATCTGGCTCTGCAAATGCAAACCAGATGTAAAATGCAACCTCAAGGGCAAGGCAGTAAAGAATTCAGATTGGCAGCATTTTATCCCCACTTAGCACAGGTGTAAATGGCTCCATATGGAGCAAGGCAGAGGAGACTCAAGCGTAGAGATTACTCAGCTGCTGAGGTTTATCTCCATTCCCCCACAGTTTACCAAGCCCCTCTTATAGTGATCACCTTGAGCTTGTGCTGGGTAGAATTTAGACTCCTGTTGGCTGCATTGCATATTAATAATTTAAATATATGGGACAATATATTAGATATATTTAAAATAGTACAATCTTGCCATACTTTTTATGGTATTTTAAAATTGATGGCCCCTGGTTTAAATACAAGGAAAATCTGAAATAGAGTTAATACCTACCATACTTTGCCATCACATCCATTTTTAATTATCAAGAACACCAGGCCAAGTTTGCAATATTTTTAAGAGTTTTATGTGTTGTCACAAGTACCTAAATTATTGATGTGAAACATTTTATTAAGCATAGCATTTCATGAGAACCATGTTTGGGGGATATAATTTTACTAGAATTAAGCTGTTAAGGCAGAAGGAGGAGCCTCCAAAAGCAATTTCTGAAGAGGGAGGGAGGTGAATGAAAGCAAGACCAGTTTTGCACTTCTCTTGGTGATTTGGAGGGTGAGGACCAAAAGACCCCAGCTCCTTTTCTGTGGGAAGAAGAGGAGATAGGAGGGCAGACATCTTCCTGGGTTTTTTGCCTTGATGCCAGAGAGGTTTCTAAAAGGGCAGTAGGTCCTTCCTCTAATTGAGAAAGGGACCGAGGAAGGGATTTTCCTCCTTTAAGAGCAACTGTTGCCAACAGCTATACCTGGAGCAGGTAAAGCTCTACATCCACAGAGCACTGCAAAGCCTAACACATCCCCTCTTACCGTAAGCACCTGTGGCCTCCCAACCCTCCTGATAGATTGATCAGTGCTATACCAAATTTAGACATGGGAAGCTGAGGCACACAGACACCAACTGAGAAGCCTCAGATGATGCAGGGAGCACGAAGCAGAAGGAGAATCACTGAGGTCATCCCCAAACCACTCAGATACAAGAACCACACAAAAAGTGCTAGACCAGCTCTTGGCTTCTTTCCTCCTTCCAATTATGCACCTACATAGAAACTTCTGGCCAAACGTAACCTGAAGATCACAACAGACAGAAGCAGGACATGAGGAAGGAGCAAGACTGAAGCCAGGTAGAATAGCTGAGGCTCTAACCCAGCTGGACAGTCCCATCTCAGTGACTCAGGGTCACTTCGGCACAACAGCCTTGACAAAAGCCGCAAGAGGCACCGTTGCCAGTCTTCCACACTGGCTTTTCCCTGTTGGGGTTTTTTTTGTATTACTGAATGGACTGGCTCTGCTGGGCACAGTTATTTTTCCTCCACAACTGAAGTTTGAACAAGCTGCCCTGGAGAGTAATTTTGGAAGCAGCTGCAATGTTTATTATCAGTGTGGGCAGGTTTTTATTCCTTTAACAGCAATCCATCATGCCCCATTTGATCAGTTGCTATTTCTCACTGCCCTCAGAAGGGCTGGAAACCTTTCTTTTCTGTCCTGGAACTGGAGAAAACATGGCAGTTTCAGGTCTCGATACCAGGGACCACAGCAGCCTCCCCAAGGTTCATCCCCTGCCGACCCACAGAGAGACACCGCGACTGTCTGGAGCCATTGATTTGCACCGGTAATGGAGAGGTCTTTTTATTCCCTCCCTAGCAGGGATAGGTTGATTTACATAAAAGTGTTTCAAATCAGGAGGCTTCACTGGTCTCAGTCCTATTTCTGTTTGTACTTTTGAGTGACTCTTGAGCAGAGAAGTTCATTCTCATTGGTGGGAAATCATTAAAACATGAACTGCAATTAAATTTAGCCTTTACATTCAATTCACTGCTTCATCTGTATGCATTTAAGCAAATACAGATACCTGCATTCAGAGTCTGAATTTTTCGCCATGTTAAGCAATGCTAAGTGATACCTTTGCTATTTACTAAATGATAGTTTATTTTTCACTTGTGTCAAACTGTATTTGGACAACAACTGGAACTGAATGAAAATGCACAAATGAACATTTCAAATAGCTTTCTACCAATTACAAGTTCTTCATGTGTGCTAGGTAATAAAAGTATTTTTATTAAAACATGCTTTGCATTTAAATCTGATTTACTACACAAAAGAAGAATTATATGCGGTCAATAAAATTTAACTGATTGTTTCCAATAACTGGAGCCAAAACATTTGAGATGTCAGAGCCAATAGATATTATCTTCTTGCACCTGATTTTTGTTCAGTGGTTGCAGAAGGAAAAACATTTTCCTGGACTGTTTGTTGGTTTTGTTCTTACCAAATTTGAATTAATTATTTTTTGAGCTTTACTACTGGATAAAATTGCTATTAAAAAAAATTTCTTTCTGTAACTCCTGAAAACAGCTGCTTTTAAAGCTGCTTCAGCAAGGCTCACTGCAGGTGTTTAGCCAGGTTACTCCTAACCTTTCAGTGGTTTGATGCATCAGAAAACTTTGGCAGCAAGTGTGTTGCTTTAGCATTTTCATTTAATATAAGTTATTTAAGTGTATTAAATTAAGATCTTAATATAGATGGTCAGACTTTCACACTTAATTTTCTGGTTTGAAAATCTGATTACTTTAAAGTCATCTATTTTTATCTGCCACATACCTATAAAGATTCCTTTGCAGGCAGAACATAAATCAGGGCTCCCAGGAAAAGAACATTAACACCCACAGCTGGACATAGTGAGTGTTCATCCACCACATCAGCCAGGGCAGCCACACCTAGGCCAAGAGAGCAATCACATAGGTACAAAAGCTCCTGAAACTAACATATGAAAATTAAAGATTCGGTTCCTCACTCTGCAGAGTACAACACTGCCTTGATCTCTGCACACCTTGTTTCTCCTGCATCCCACAGCAGGAAGAAGATGAGGGTGGATGGATGCTGAGGACCAGGCAGCCCCTTACCCCCAGCCAGCAGCAAGCTTGGGTGGCGATCCTACTTTTTGCACTTTAAAGGTGACAAAAAGTCTTGTAACTTCCCAAGTTGCAGGTGGAGGTTGGAGAAGTTTCATTTTCATTGCAGCAGGACCACCCTGTGCTTGCTCATTGCTGGATCCCTGTTTCTGGAGCACGTAGCCCCAAGCAGGGGACGACAACACACGCCTGTATAGCTACAGATGCTCCCAGGGCCACAGTCCTGTGCTTCGAAAGCTCAACAAAAGAAGTGATAGCACATCTTTGGCATGACAAGGAGCAAGAGTTTTGCTTTCCTCCAAAAAAACAACACTTGTTGGTGCATTATTGTGACCTTGGACCAGGAAAAATGACAAATCACTAATGTTTTCTGCAAAATCCCAGGTTTTTCACCAGAGATCTCCAGCCAGCTGAACCACGCACTAGAATCCAATTTTCCAGAGCAGTGGAAACCAACGGACAGCCCATTCAGACAGTAAACCTTGTTCTGTACCCTGCTTTTCTTATTACACCGGTCTGATGCTACCTTTAAGCAACAGTGTTAAATTCTGATTGCCTTTTTGCCAGATCATTGAGATCCACCAGAAAAATAATTTGCACCTCCATCAAGGTATTTCAACTGCTACCAAAAAAAATGTAGCTTGTCCTGGTTTTGGCTGGGATAGAGTTAATTTTCCTCCTGGTAGCTGGTATAGTGCTGTGTTCTGGATTTAGGATGAGAAGAATGTTGATAACACACTGATGTTTCAGTTGTTGCTGAGCAGTGCTTATGCTAAGTCAATGACTTTTCAGTTTTTCATACTGCCCTGCCAGTGAGGATACTTGGGGGGGGGGGGGAGGGGGGGGGCACAAGGAGCTGGGAGGAGACACAGCAAGGGCAGCTGACCCAAATGAGCCAAAGGGAAATTCCAGACCTTATGACATCATATTGAACAATAAAACTGGTGGGAGTTGGCCAGCGGGGGGGGGGGGGGGGGGCGGGGGCATGGATTGCTGCTCGGGAACTGGCTGGGCATGGGTCAGCAGGTGGTGAGCAACTGCATTGTGCATCACTTCTTTTGCATATTCTTTTATCATTCTTATTATTTTTCCCTTCCTTTCCTGTCCTATTAAACTGTATTTCTCTCAACCCATGAGTTTTACCTTTTTTCTGACCCTCTCCCCCATCCCACTGGGGGGTACTGAGCGAGCAGCTGCATGGTGATTAGCTGCCTGCTGGGTTAAACCACAACAGTAGCAAACCAGTTTCATTGAAGGAAGGAGTCTTCCTTCAGACTTTGTTCCAGAAGTCACTGAAAGTGTATGCCTGTGCACAGTACTGGAGATGTGAAGGGTGACTTCAGGAATCAATGCTGATATTGTCTCCAAAGAGAAAATGAAGCAGACAGGACAGCAAATTGGTTTGGACATGAGTAATTACTTAACTTATTAGTGTCCTTGTCTGTAATACCAACTAAAGCAGAAATGGCAGGTTGCTCAGAAGGAGTCTACAAGCAGGACAGCCACAGCGTGCACATCCCAGGTCCTGAGCAGCCTGGGACTACTTGGACCCCCAAAGGGCCCTTCTAACTTAAATTTGTTGGTGATCCTGTCTGTGCATATCCCTCCCCAAAGTGCAATCCAGTACCTGAGATGTGTAGAGTGGCAATTTCTTCCAAAGGGCAAAACAGGTTATATTGGGAAAAGCATGAAAAATATGAGAAGCACAATGGAGGGGACAGTATTTGAGAGTCACAGTATGAGCAGGTAGGTGCAGGCAGTTGCAGACAGTAAATGCAAAATACACAGATGTGGGGGAGCAGTGTCCCAGTCAATGCTCTTTCATTTTCATGTGATATTTATAGAAAGCCCGTGTACCCACACATACAAAAACACATCATTCTGCAGTTTTGACAGCCCCTGTGGTGATGCACCACTATTAATGTCACCTAGCTTGGGGACCAATTTTGCCTAGAGATAAAAATTAATTTATGATGAGTTTAGTGTCCCCTCCCCTACAGCTTATTCAGCCCCTGTGCCCACACCAGTGAAAGGAAACCTTTAGGCTCCATGCCCAGATAGAGAAAAAGCTCCAGTACCACTGACACAGCTTGCACGTTGTACTCTTCTCACCAGAGCTCAGCAGTGCTGAACATTAGGGGACACTGAGGCTCTGCATCCCCATGGCCATGCTCCAGACACGTCACCTCACTGACAGCACAAAGACAGCGCACCCGTCCCCAGCACCACCTCCCAGGGATGCTACTTGGTGCAGGGAGAATGAGAGATCACCCAAATCAATTCACACAGGTAGCAGAGGAACAACAGAAAAACAACTCAAATCACAGGTTACATCTTCAAAGTGTTGGCCAGGAGGTATAGAGTAATTTCGTGGGAAATGTAGGCCAGCCCCCACATGAAGGACATACATTTTTCATGACCTTCCCCATCCTTGATATTTCTAACCTTCAAACATATGTAAAGACGGGTTTCCCCTCCTCCCACCAGCTGCAGCTTGACCCTGCTGTACACAGGAGCAGCTCAGGGTGGGTGGAGAAGGAGAGGAGTCACTGAAGAGTTCATCTCTCCCTTGGAGGCCAAGCCTGACCCTAGAAAAAAGTAGGAAGAATCCAAGTCCTCCTCAAGGTGGAAAAAAACAGAAATAATACACCCCATGAAGCAACAAAGTGTTGTTTGGAAATGAACCGGTGAGCACCAAGAAGAATTTACTTTAAAAGATGCTCTCTCATTTTAATGCATCAAACAGGGAACTCACCTTCTGCCCTCAGCCTTGGAGACCACTATCTTGGGCGGACAGTGCAGAAAACATCAATAAGTGGGTGTTCCCAACTGGTTGTTTTTTCATCTCAAGTATTTACCACCCCCTTCTGTGCAGATGAGAGGTGAGATGTAGGAAGCCTCAGGATAAAGAAATGAAAACAAGTCCTGCTGGAAGAACAGCAGAGTTCATTTTTTGATGAGGATTACACCAAAGGAAGCAGGGTAGCAAAGTAATAACATTTATACCAGCCTGTTAGATATAGGAAGAGGTTCACTTAATACGCACCATTATCTCTGCTCAGTCTATGTTTCACAGCTGCCGACACCTCTCATGCTCTAGCCATGCTGTTTAACACTCATATCGCTTGCTCAATTTTAGAGAGCATCAGCTGAAAATGCCGCAATCCCTTTACGCAGCTGGAAGCCAAGAGCCAGCATTGCCTATTGCCACCACTGGCTTGTGCTGGTGATGCCCGTGGCAGAGCAGCCCAGCTCAGCACAGAGCTCCAGGTCTCCATCTGCCTCCCCAAATTGAGGTGAGGGTCAGGGCTGGGTAAGGAAGGAGTTCTCCTTGGAGGTTTTCACAGGGGAATTTGCTCAGGTTCCCATCTCCAATACAGAAGAGCAGCTGCCAGAGAAAAGCTAATTACATACGGCTTTTTTTTTTTTCTCCCCTCCAAAGATTCAATAATGGATTGTGGAGCATTTTCTATCTTCTGAACTTGCCCACATCCACCACCTTCAGAGCAGGGACAGCATCTCCAACTATCCCACGTCAGCAGCAAGGCCATAGATGAACAAGTCCTCAATCCTTTTGTAGGATGAGCTGCACCTGAGGTCCCACCCTGCTCCGTACCACATAAACACCCAGCGATCTCACAGCATGAGCCCCATCTATGACAAGTCTCATGCAGATATCAAGTCTGTCTCGTACAAGTGCTACCAAACCACAATTTATGAGCTCTTCTAGGCTGTGAAAGATTCATGCTGGGGACATATAGTTAAGAGCTGCTCCCCCTGCAGCTGTGACTGAGGCCAGTTTCTAGAGGAAACATTCATTAAAGGAAGCACTGATCTTTCTGAAGCTTGCAGGGTAAGTTGTCCCTGTTGCTGCACAGGATAACAAGATCTCCTTTGCATCTTAGTGTCAAATAAAGGTTTTGACTGCTGCTCCCTAAAGGGAAACCTCCCATTAACCAACTGTACATCTGAACCACTACTACATTTTGACAATAAGAGTACAGCAGCCCTCATGATACCAAAAAGCAGGTTGAAGAAACTCTCTAAGACTCATTTTGGAGTTTTAGAAAGCAGGCATTCTTTATTGCAGCACTGGATGCACGGGGGATAGTTCCACCTAGCGTGCATACCACAGCTTTAGCACTAGCAGGTTATATAGAATAGCTAATTGCATATTAATCAGATTAGTATACACATACATAAAAATAATTGCAACTGATTATCATAGTACTGCCTACATCCGCTCATGCACAATGAAGGATCCATTTGAGTCGAAGGGCTGCTTTTGCTACCACCGACCCATTTGAAGTTCTTGTTGGCTGTCCTTGAAGTCTTTATTCTTGTCCTTGTTCTTTGATCTTGAAGCTTAACGCAGCTTCAATCCCATGTGGTCAGGTTCAACATTGTTCTCATCTAGCGTACAGGAACATCTAGTCATAACAGCAAAGAACTGCAAAACTTATGAGTAATTACCTCTACTAGTTAATTGCTTGGCTATACTTCTGTCTATTGTTTCAAGCATAGTGTTGGTATAAGATTTCTAATAATTATTTACCAACTCTCACTTTTACAGTCACCTAGCAGCAAACCAGTTTCCACAGCTGGTACAAAATATTAAAACCATCAAAATATTTAGACATACCATACAAAATGTACTGAAATATGCTATCACTCATACATCTCAACACAAGGTTTCTGCATGCAGAGTCATTTCAGCAACCCTCCCCAGAGCTCTAGCTCCTAGACCTATTTCCCCACATACATGCGATGATGTGCATGGGCAGCATTTAACTCCTTTGGCAGAAACAGAGGTATGTTTGCCTCCTCCACATGGACCACATGCAGATAATCTACCCACACGCCCAAGACAGCTGCAGCAGCATTTTGGTCTCTGCTCCTGGCCCTGTTCACGCAGTGATAGGAAACAGAGTGTCAGGCAGCTCTCCTGGGGCATGGTGTAAGGAACAGACCTGGAACTTCTGCAGCACATAAAGGAAGAAATTTCAATTACTTCAGCTTGAGATCAAAAGCTAAAGGATAATGTTTCCATGCCTTGCTGCCAGCTGGGGGCTAAAGCCCCAACTTGGATGCTAAAGCTCCCTCTGCATGAGGGTCCTGGGCTAAAACTGAGCTTCATAACAGCCCATGGTTGGGGGCAACCCAGGCTCATCCCCATCCCCTCCTGCTTCCCACACCAGCCACAACTCACCCCTCCCTCAGAGCTGGACACCAGCAAAAGGTGTCAGTGAGGCAAGATTTTTGTTGTTTTGTGGGGTTTGGTTTTGGGGTTTTTTAACCACAAAAACCAAGTGAGTGGCAGGGAGTAGGTGATACAGAAAAGCTTAAATCAGTAATGCCAACGAATACTTCATATCAGCCAATATGCTGAGTGACAACAGCCCTTTCACAGATCCTGATGTCTTAATTGCCAGCTGCCCTCCACCAGCAGCATTCAGACTTTTCTCAGCATGCCCAGGAGCTGGTATTTGGGCACCAAAGGAAATTTGCTGTGAGAAACCTGCAAGAAACCCAGCACTTGAAACCATGCCAGGGTCACGACAGACACAGAAATAGCATCCATAGAAGATATGGAGCCAGAATACCAAGTCCCTGAACACCTCGCTCAATGAAGCTCTCGCCAGGCTACAAGGCATTATACAAGAAAAATATTACTCTTATTTGCTGTATAAACAGATTGCAGTTGTGTTCATTACACAGACTTGCATCTCTATTCAGCCGTAGCACATTAAATGCAAATAAAAGAGGAATAAGTTAAGTTGCAGTTAGCTGCACGGCACATTGTAGAGAAGCTTGCGCTGATTAGGGGCTTGCAGAAGCATTTCCCAGGAAAGGAGCCAAAGCTCCCTAACAGCCCTCAGTGCAAATTGCTAACTGTTTCTGCAAAGCTCATGGGGCTTTTCCTTCTTTCCCTTTGTTTTTGGAGCTGTGAACAGAAATCACGTGAATAATTACTTCCCACATTAGCGAACATGCCACAGAGCCAGTGTTGTCCACTGTTGGGGTTTTTTTTTTTTCCTCATTTATGGCTGACAAATTAAACAAGGAACACAGAATATTAGCTATTAGCACTAGCCTTTTACAACATGCTGAACAAAGCTGGTTTGCAACATTTTCAGCAGCAGAGAAACATGAGTTTTTAAGATACAACATCCTGAGAATCTAGCAGAGTAATGCCCAGGAGTGTGAAGGTCCATGATGCAGCAGACCTGGAGAAAGAGAGCCTGAGATATGGATGAATCTCTGCCACCATGGCACAAAAGCTTATAAACCAGTGTTGGGGCATCCATAGCAAGTGACTGTGAACCCAGTGGTCCTCAGCTACTTTTAACAGCAAGGCAAAAAGTTGGCCAGTCTGAGGCACTTTGGGCCTTTGCTGCTATCCATACCAAGTCTGATGACGAAAGAGGTAGAAGCTGGATGCCAAAGATGTTCCCAACGTGACTGCTACAGAAAGCTTTGCTACCTATGCAGGAGGGCATCTTTCCTCCCGCGAGGCACATCGGGCAGTGCCAGTTCTCACCAGCTAACAGGTAACACCCTCAGCTGCCCAAACATTTCCAGTTCAGCAGTATTTGAAAACAAAACAGAAAAAAAGACTTGCAAATGCATCTGCATCTTTTCTCCATATTTTGTGCTCGCTTTGTCCTGCAGTTAGTTTTAAATTATAACTCACTCCAAAAACAATTTCAGAGACATTTATCTGCTGCACATTGCTACGATTACCCTGCCTGTGCTTTGTTGTAGAGCAGCAGCAGCAGCTGGCCCTGGAGCAGATCAGCACTGCTCTGCCTGGCTCTGTCTATGGGGCCACATTCCCACCACCCCCATGCCGGTCGGACTCCTTTTAAATACAATTATTCAAAGGAAACTGTGGCTTCGCAACAAATCTCACTGCAGTACAGAGGCAGTAAGAGGATCCAGCAACAGAGGCAAAAGGAGCACATTACTCCTTGTTATTTCATTTGTAGTTCAAGGATATGCATATTTGTCAGAAGCCTTTTCCCCCTGCCCTCTTCTCCTGCCAGCTCTTTTATCACCAGCCTCTAACCCCTCACACTGATGCAAAGCCGATCTGAGCAGGGAAACCAGCCACAAGGCCAGCGGCCTCAGAGCCTCATGGCTTGTTCAAAGCCACGCTGGCAGATGGCATCTCCCCACACACCAAGGAAGACCCCCACGCTTCAACACCACCCCTCTCCTCCACATCCCCATGAAACAGGAAAAGAAAGTCTCCTACAGTTTACTAGCAGGACACTCAGCTTGGGGACAGAGCTGCTCGTGCTGGGACAGGGTGGCTGAGGCCCCCGCTTGCCCCCCACAGCTAGGTCGGCTCTCTCTGAGAACAAAGAGAGAGCTCAGATAAAAATTTAAAAGTATCAGGATTTTTAGATTCAGGAGCACTCTCCACTTTTGGACTTCAGCTTCTCAGCTCTGAGAGAATAAGAATACTGCGGTGCTCCATAATTATTTTTTTGTCTTAATTTTCCAGATTAATATAGAATCAGGGAGATTTGCTTTTAAATGCTAATTATGGGGGTTTTTTTGAAAGTACAATCCTCTGAGCTGGCTGGCTCTGACTGTTTGAAGGCTTTGTTTTAAAATTAAACTTCCCTTCATATAGATTTCAATAGCTACAATATTTCCATGGTTTAGGTGAGCCAAGAGCAAAGATGACCTCAAAGACCTGTAACAAACTAAGCTGGGTTTTGCTTTGTACACCCAAAGAGGCAAGAAATAGCCTGGAACTAAGCTCAGGGAATGGAAGGCAGGACGGTGTGCCTGGCAGTGCTAAAAAACGCAAACGCACCAGGGAGGACATCTCCTGCATAACTCATCTGCCTTCAAGCATCAGCTCAGTAAGATCTGCACATAGCTGAGGCCAGCAGTAAAGTCAGCACACCTCAGCAGCCAAAAAAAAAAAAACCAAATTGGGGCAAAAAGAAAGGATTTGAGGAGTCTTGGGCATCCCAGCTTATTTTTCTATTTTACCCAATAACAAAAGAGTAACTTGGAAGTGCGACCAAGCCTCTTTCTACATGGCAGCACCCTCAGCACACAATTCACACATCCAACAACATTCTTGGGTTTAAGTTTTCCCTCAGGCTGCTTAAACCCTTGCAGACACACCTTTTGGTACTGTGGTATCATCTGCTTTACCCAAAGAAAGAGGGTGGAAAAATAAAATTGCACAAACTGCTATAGGTGGAGGGTGGCCCACAGGCAAGAGCTGAGTCCTGGCTGTGGGGAACTGGGCTCAGCTGTTTGGTTTGCTTCAGATTGCCTGTGCAACCTTCACCAAATCATTTAATTTTTCTTTGCCACCATACACTGTCTGTAAAGCGTAGATAATTACACTTTCCTACCTACTATGGATTTTGTGAGCATGAAGACACAAAACCAGTGAGGAAATCACATATTCAAGCATTCAGAGATGATCTTAGAGCCACAGACCCTACTAAATAGCTTCAGAAAAGCCAGGCTGTGCTGAGACCTCTCATCAGCAAAAGAGTGGGTTCAGCAATGATTAACCCCACCTCCCAGAAAAACAGAGATGTTGTTCCCTGCAATTAAAAAATACTGATCACAGTTGTCAGTGAGCTACCAAAAAAAAAAACCCCAGAGTGTTTAGAGTCATTTTAATGTTGCTTATGCAAAGACACAAAAATCTTTTAAAGAACAAGCTGTATAAAGCCAATAAGCCAACACTTCTCCCCTTTTCTTGGTTAGTGCTATTCTTCATAAAATTAGTTACGCTCAAAAAGCCTCGTCTCTTTGCTTGGCCTATATATGTTCACTCCAGATACATTGTACTGCACAGTAAAGTGCAGAAAGTCCTTTTTGGCTAGGTTTGCAGTCAATGGAACACCAGAAAGAACAAGAATCTATTTTATTTATGTTTTTAATACTGCCCAGTAACTACAAGGAACGGGGTGGTATTGCAGGAAAATCCCACATTATATCTTTCTTTTACTCTAGGGACTGATGGCACACAGAGCCTTTTCCTTCTAAGGCCCCTCTGGAAAGTCTGACACCCAGCAGGCTGCAGCATGAATCTGCCCTGTCAGTAGGTTCAATAAACCAGTGGCTTCTGTCTGTTTGCAGTGGGAAAAGGACCAGAGGAGTGTTTGGGGGTTAGCATACCATTGTGCATCCCCTCCTGCTGCCAGGCAGAGGAAGGGGAAGGCTTTTATTACCTCTGCATGTCCCACAGGTAAAAGCAAATGTGGATCCCAGTGCTACCAACTTGGCAGCATAAGCCAGCAATATATTGCTTGGAATGAGAAGGAAGAAATAACTTACAATTAAAAGAAATAAGTTCTCTGCTACAGTTGGTTCAGTAGAAGACCATTGTACAGAACCCTTAATCATGAGTATGGGGCCATCATAAGCTAATTTATTTCTTTTTTTCCTACCTCCCAGTGGAGCTTTAGGGGGGATCACAGATACATATAATCCTAGGATGGTTTGGGTTGGACGGGACCTTAAGGATCATCTAGTTCCAACCCCCCTGCCATGGGCAGGGACACCTTCCACTAGACCAGGTTGCTCAAAGCCCCATCCAACCTGGCCGCGAACACTGCCAGGGATGGCGCATCCACAGCCTCTCTGAGCAATCTGCTCCAGTGCCTCACCACACTCACAGTAAAGAACTTCTTCCCTACATGTAATCTAGATCTGCCTTCTTTCAGTTTAAAGCCATTACCCCTTGTCCTATCGCTACATGCCCTTGTAAGAAGTCCCGCTCTGGCTTTCTGGTAGGCCCCCTTTCGGTACTGGAAGGCTGCTCTAAGGTCTCCCCAGAGCCTTCTCTTCTCCAGGCTGAACAACCCCAACTCTCTCAGCCTGTCTTCATAGGAGAGGTGCTCCAGCCCTCTGATCATCTTGGTGGCCCTCCTCTGGACTCGCTCCAACAGGACCATGTCCTCCTTATGTTGGGGGCCCCAGAGCTGAACACAGTACTGCAGGTGGGGTCTCACGAGAGTGGAGTAGAGGGGCAGAATCACCTCCCTCTACCTGCTGGTGACACTGCTTTTGATGCAGCCCAGGATATGGTTGGCTTTCTGGGCTGCAAATGCACATTGCTGGGTCATGTTGATCTTCTCATCAACCAACACCCCCAAGTCCTTCTCCGCAGGCCTGCTCTCAATCTAATCATCACCCAGCCTATATTTGTGCTTGGGATTGCCCTGACCCATGTGCAGGACCTTGCCCTTGTTGCACTTCATGAGGTTCACACAGGCCCACCTCTCAAGCCTGTCAAGGTCCCTCTGGAAGGCATCTTTTCCCTCCAGTGTGTCGGCCGCACCACAGAGCTTGGTGTCATCGGCAAACTTGCTGAGGGTGCACTCAATCCCACTGTCCATGTTGCTGACAAAGATGTTAAACAGCGTTGGTCCCAATATCAGCCCCTGAGGAAGGCCACTTGTCACTGGTCTCCGCTTGGATATTGAGCCATTGACTGCAACTCATTGAGTGTGACCATCCAGCCAATTCCTTACCCACCGAGTGGTCCATCTGTCAGATCCATGTCTCTCCCATTTAGAGACAAGGATGTCATGTGGGACAGTGTCAAACGCTTTGCACAAGTCCAGGTAGATTCTGTAAAGAATCAAATGCATTTCAGTGGCACTTGCCCCATTACGTGAAATAACGCACATACATGCGCACAATCCCTCGCTTTATACAACCCTGCATGGAGCCCAAAGCTAGCATTACAGTCAATTCAAAGATCAAGGATCACTCCTAATGGAGACAGCATAACAGAATTCATTTAATGTTCTCCTTGGATTCGAAATAATAATATTGTCAACTAAATAAAAGTCAAGCATTCATTTGTATGTAAAACAGTTGGTTATATCAGGCCTATTTATGTCTGCTCTGCCTTCCAGCTACAAAGATTTACGACTGAACACCCAAGGGACCTTTAGATATCTATCCAAATTCACGCATTGTTTTCATTAACCTGTGTACTGGCATCTTGTACAACATGGCATGAAACAATAATATAGATTTTTTTTTCTTGCTATTCAGGCAAAGGAAGAAAAAGTTCCTGCCAATAACAGTAATAATAAATAAACTCTTTCTGAGCTGGTTTGTCATACATATAGATCTGTATTTATATGTACATATATGTGTATGTAAATGTATGCACATAGACACATGTTATGGACACATATGTGCCTATACACACAGGGGGGCTTCTTGTCCTCCCTCTGCCTGTTCTTTTCCATCTCCCATTTCAATTCTCCCCCAGCCTTCCCACCTTCTTGCAATGCCAGCCTTATTCTTCTTTCAGTATCTCCCTGGTGACAGGACAGAAACAGCTGCAATAAATTACTCAGTGTGCTTTTTCCATTAAATATATTTTAAAGAGTAAAAGTTTGAAAGACAGAAGTGTATTTGTATAGAGTAAGAACAACCGCCTTTATAACCCCAAGAAAATTACTGCTGGATGAAAGAGGTGGAAATCTGGAGGATACAGAACAAGACCCAGCTGCTGTTAAGACAAACAGTAACAAAAAATTTCTTAGCTTGACACTTGTTTATTTTTTCTAAGTCTTATCAGTTAGGCTGACTATATTACTTTCCTTGTTTATGTTTTTAGCCAAGCAATGCTGTGCCACCTAAGAGACTGCACATCTGAACTCCTTGGCAATTGGCTGTGCCCTGAGGAGGGGAACAGGCCCCAACCCCATTTCAGATTTGGTGTCCCCAGGCACTAGTTGGCCAGAGCATCACTAGTGCCTCTTGGGGCAGAGGAAGGGAAAGTGAGAAAACAGAGGAGTCATCCAGCTCGAGGTGATGGGGGACAGGAGCAGGGTATGCTCTCAGGGCATATGGGGAAAACCCCCAGGTGCCTTCCCCAAAATAAAGCACCCATCAGCATCAGAAGTCTGGGATCCCCACTGTGCACCGGGTCTGACAGACCCACCAGGGCACCCTTGACTCATTGCAATTCCACCTCTAGAAAATGCCACTCTTCTGGCATAACGCTTATTTGAGGTGCCAGCAGAGCAGCCAGGATCACTGCCACAGCAAACGCCTCCCCAAGCCCTGTGACTTCCCTGCTTCATCCTAAACGTGCCTGTCACGAGCGGCCACTGCTACCCAAGCGGTCCCTGCGTCCTGCTGACACCCCTCACAGCCACCTCTGAGACTGAGGCACTGCAGGGGCATTTCTGTCCCCTGTGTGGGATTATTTTGTGATGGAAAAAGAGCACACTGCCTTCCCTTGCAGGCTGCTGGGAGAACTGAGAACAGTTTTAAGGCAGCAAAGAACATACTGAATCCAGGCGATATCCATAACTCAGATCCTATTGCCTATTGAATTTCACTGAAGTTCAACTTTTTTACTTTAAAAAAACCAAACTCCCCAAGAGAGTCTTATTCTTCTTTCTTTTCCACTAGGAACTGCTAATGTTTGTTCTGTGAGGGTTGGGGGGGGGAGGCAGGCAGGAGGCTGATGTCTTTTTGGAACAACAGAGCATCCAAGTAGCAAGAGCATTCATACCCCACCCATCCTCAGACCTAGACTTTCATCTGCCACACATGCACTAAGATGGCTATTGCTGAAATAGCATTGCCCAATTACTGCCATCCAAACCAGTCCCTCTTCCTTTCTACCAGCAGCCAGGAGGCATTACACCTCACTGAAGCACTGTGCCTTGTCATTTAGGTGACAGGTTTCTTCCCCACCCTCTGTCTCCTGCCTCTTCCAAGACATAATTGAGCCCCTTAAGTAAGCAGTAAAACAAATACAGAAGCTGGGTGGAAAAGCTCAAGCATAAATCTTTGCATTTTTATACTAGAGTTTATTCCCTTGCATCCTTGTATTTTTTATGTTTAATAACACATGCTGAGGCAGAGTAATCAATCTTAAGTGAAAAGATCAGCCTTTCCAGGAGTAGTTATGTCTGCATAGTTCATGCTTTCATGCCTGCAGATTTCAGAGTATCCTGAATTTTTTTCTAGAAGTGGCTCCGTGGAGTACAATTTTCAGCTAGACTTCATCCCACACTCCTGCTACATGGGCACAAGCTAGCACTACAGCATCTATCCATAACCTGGTGCCTGCAGGGGAATAAAGATGAGAACCAGCACCTGGATGTGAGAGTACAACAGTCAGACATTTAGGATGGGCTACTCAATTGCTCAGAAAAAGGTCCTCCCACCCTCACGGAGTCTCTAGGACCCTGGCTCCCATACAGCAGTCTGAATCAGGCCCTGACCTGCCATCTGTGCCTCTGAAAAGTCTTCCTCACACACACAACTGCCATCGGTTGCTTACGAGTGCTCGATATGCTGGATATTTTAATGGGTCCAAGCAAGTCTCACAGAGCCAGTCCCAGGTTGAAGAGCAACATGGAGGAATCTCACATTTATGCTACCATCAGCCAACCATACTCCTCCTATGGAGAAGGTTTTGGTCAGGACCTCATCCAATAAACCACCTTAGGAATGATCAGCAGGACATGGCACTGCCTTTTGAGATACGCTTGTGTATCTCGAGCTAATGAGATTATTGCCCAGAAGGTCTGGTAACCCATTTAAGTTGTGAAAATTAAGTACTACATCTTTCTTCGATAGACATTCTTGCTCTGCAGGCTGCCCACCAAACATGGAATATGATATTTTGTACACTAACTCTTGGACACTAAATCGGACCTCCAGGGGAAACAATTCTCAAATTTAAATATTCATTACATAGCAAACCTGCACGTATGCCTATACTTCCCTGGGCTAGGCTGGTGAAGTGGCTGACTCAAAGATTTCCTGAGACAGCTGTAAAAAAGTTAATTTTGGAGTCCCTCCAACAGCCACTTACCCCTGCAGGGTGTTAAAGTATGCAGCAGTTAAGGATGATAACATACCATCCCTGCAGGGAGCTTTGTTGTCCATCTCAGGATGGCTTCTGACTTGATGGATCCCTCTCTGCCCGATCTCCCCATCGAGAAGATAGGGCTGCAACTGGGGAGCCTTTGCTTTTGTCCTTGCCTCTCTGGTCCTGAGACCACAGGCAAGAAACAAACCCCACATCATCTATTTCCTGCACTTTGTCCAGTCACTTACTCAGATGACAAGCTATTAAGATCAGAGGTGCTCCGTCTCTCTGTAGGGAACCTGACAAGGAACCCATCTTGTCTGCCACCCCAGCGCAGGCTTTTGCTGAGCTTTGCTGTGACAGGCAGTCACTCCCTGGTAGGCTACATCTGACAAAGTATTAAGCACAGGGAGCATTCACTCCCATGAGATTTAATGAGATGGGAACACAGTTAGCAGCTAGCGAACCATTTCTCACTAGGCATTCATTGCAAAAATGCTGCCAAGGGTAGCACAATTTCCTACCCATTAAGAGAAGCAAGTCCTGCCACCTAGAAGACACTCACTGGTGGTGATGGGAAGGAGCCAGCACACAAGGCACACAAGAAAGTGTCTGCATCTGACAAAACATAGGGTTAGCATTTTACAAGTAACATTTGCAGCCTTCTCAGCTGCTCCTCATGTACAACATACCTCTGAGACTTGATAATAAATGTGCTGCACTGTTCTCTGGTGCAGCTTTCCAGGTACACTGAAAACAGTGATTTTCATGACTAAATGGATGAAAGAGTTGCAGAACATGATGTCAGCTTGCTAAGTGCCTCATCTCAGAGTTACACAGACAATTATTCTCTCTACAAAAATCAAAGGCGATCCATCAATTACTGTCTTTTTACCCTACCTGCTTTTCTATTATTTTGTACTTTTAAAATATTGTATGTATTAACTAATCAGAATTTACAGCACACACATTGATTTTCCATTAATCTTGCTTTAGCCGAGTCTAAAAAAAGAGTCAAGCCACTTTTTTCTGCCACAAGTGAAGCACACGCAATCATTAGCAGCATAACTGAACTCTTTGTAGACCACTTGCTGGCCACCAATGGCTAACAAGCCTATAAGAAAAAGAGGCTTTTGATATTATGTGAGTGGATCTATAAAAAACACTAGAAAGATACATTAGAGACCAGATTTTCAAATGCAGACACATAAGCACTGTCATCTGTATATAACCTTTCAAGGGAAAAGAACACTTCAGGTGGGGAGCAAGAGTAAGTATTCTAACCCAGGGATTAGCAAGGAAGGGCCTGGCTTTCTCCTGGGTTGTGCAAACAGGTCTCCTCACAATCCAGAACCAGGTTGTTAGACACACACACACAGAGGAAGACAGGTTCACCAAGCCACATGGGAACAGGCCATGGCCATCCGCAACAGCCTCACACGTGGTGTGGGAGCAGACACCCTCATCCCCGCAGTGATGCTCTGCACCTCCCGCACTGTCACAGCAACGCATCTCCTCCCCTCACCAATTGCTTTGAGGTTTGTAAATAAGAAGCTGTTAATGTAGGTTAATCCATAATTAAACACGCAATTTGCACACACAAGCATCTTGGCATATCTCCCACTAATACGTAAATATTTTTAAATGGCCAGAGACAAATGAGACTAAAGTAACACAAAACCTGCTGCTCTTGAAGCTTCCCACCAAAGTTAATGCTGCTGTGCTCCCAGAGCCACCACGCCGCTTGGGACACAACTGTGCCACTGCAGACAGGAGGTGCCACAACTCAGGGACATAATGCAGCAGCAGGACTGAGCTGGGAGCATTGGCTCAGGCCAGGCTGAACACACTGTCAGTGACCACCCAAGCAATGCATGTGCCAGCAGAGACAGTGTGCTGGTTTTGTCTGGGATAGAGTTAATTTTCTTCACAATAGCTAGTATGGGCTATGGTTTGGGTTTGTGCTGGAAGCAGTGTTGATAACACAGGGATGTTTGGGTTACTGCTGAGCAGTGCTTACACAGAGTCAAGGCCTTTTCCGCCTCTCACCCCACCCCACCAGTGAGGGGGCTGGGGGGGCACAAGAAGTTGGGAGGGGACACAGCCGGGACAGCTGACCCAACTGACCCAAGGGATATTCCAGACCATAGGATGTCATGCTCAGCATATACATCTGGGGGAAGAAGGAAGGGGGGGACGTTCGGGGTGATGGCATTTGTCTTCCCAAGCCACCATTAGGTGTGATGGAGCCCTGCTTTCCTGGAGATGGCTGAACACCTGCCTGCCCATGGGAAGTGCTGAATGAATTCCTTGTCTTGCTTTGCTTGCACATGCAGCTTTCACTTTCCCTATTAAACTGTCTTTATCTCAACCCATGAGTTTTCTAACTTTTACTCCCCTGATTCTCTCCCCCATCCCAGTGCAGGGGGAGTGAGCAAGTGGCTGTGTGGGGCTGAGCTGCCGGCTGGGGTTAAACCACAACAAACAGAGAATCAGTCTGGAAAAGGATTACATCAGCTCCTAAATACTCTTCCTTTTTTTAAAATTACGATCATTCTGTTCTTTAGTCTCCTGGTGTGACATGTGCTTCCCCAGCTGGAGCATGGTTGACTGGGGCATTGAGCCCTTTGATGGTCCCTCACCAAGTGCCCCCTGAGAGATCCCAGCAGGGAGAGGGCTGAGGGGGCACTTGAGCTTCCTCAATGATGCAGCAGTGACATTTGCTGAAGCATGAGCAAGCCAAGGAGGCTGCCTGCAGGTGTCAACCACCCCTCCTCATACTGATAAGTCCAATAGCAGCAGGTACAATGATTATCCTACCATGCAGAGAGCTGCGAGCACACCTTCATAATGGCACAGGTGGATATTAAATGCTCTTTCTTGCAGTCCTGTTATTCCACGCCATCATTAGGATGAATGGGGACTAGGAAAAAGTTGGAGAAGGTTGTGTCTTTTTGCTACCCTGTGTGCTGAGGATTAATTTAGAACATATTAATTACATTTGCATATTCCTGAAAGCTAGCAGAGGAGTGAGCAAGTGTCCTGAAGGTAATTGAGTGCTACAACAAGAAAGTTATTTTGGGAAATTTTTCTTTGCAGGCTGGGGTAAAGTGGGAGATGGGAAGAGGGCTGTTCAGGGGCACAGCTCAGAGCATCCCTCCTGGACACTGCAGCATTGGGAGCACTCCAGGCTCATCCCCACTGGATTCAGCTGCTGCAGCAAAGGGACCCATCCAACTCACAGCAGTAATCTGCCTCCTGAAGGGCTGTCAGGGGAATGCCTTCAAGCGTACTGAGAAGATGACATTCATGCTCAGGCATCCTCTATCAAAACACATATGTCCCTCACACAACTGCTCTCCTTATTACATTACTGCTGCTTCCTTTCCTTCTTCAAAAGATACCAAGATCAAGAAAACCTGCTCAAAAACCTTCTCTAAACCCAGCTGAAGCTATAGCTGGGACTAGGTCAAGTCTACCTCCCATTTCAAAGCAGTTCACCTTCCTACCCACCTCTACCTATTTTATCCACACACCCCCCAACATAAACCCAGCCCTCAAATGCTTCCCATGGAGCAGAAATGTATGACAGAAGAATAAACTAGATTTTGCACCTGTATCCACCAGGTGGGTTTTTCCACATCTTCAGCAGTCATCTCCATAGGCCTGGTGTACCCTGAGGATGCCTTTCACTGCTCTGCAGAGGGGGAGACCATACCAGCCTCTTAACTCTGTTATGAAGTTCAGCCCTTCTGCTAAGCAGTGTCCAAGATGAGACTTGAGTGCTTCCCTGCCCTGGGTGTACCCCTTAGTACTTCTCTCATTTAACTCTGCTGAGTATTTCAAACTCTACTGCAAACAGCCAACACCTGCCATATACTCCAATTAATATGTTGAAAAAAGATCTCAAGTCTAGTTCCATTCTGGGGAGCTTTTTTTTTTTTAAGTGCAGGTTAAATTATAAATTCTATAGCAGCTATAATAAGGAACATAACAATTCTGTGTACTGGGAAGTCTGCTGTTCTTCCTTAACCATTGAATAGCTGCTCAGATTGAGTAACCCTCCCAGCCTGGCTCTCCACCCAAGAACCCAACCCTGCAGCTCGGGGGGTCAATCTGTCAAGTAGCAATTTCTGCCCCTGATCTCTGCAGAAGAGCCAGGAACACACAAACCAACCTCTTATCCTTTAAAAGATAATCTCTGTCATGACAGATACACAACCCATAATGTCTGATCACAGGCATCAAACAGTTAATTATATTAATAGTTTAGTAGAATTAAGTTGGGCTAGCTAAGATCCTTGTAGCAGCATCTCTCACCCCTGTGTCAGAGTGCTAAGTGTCCTGCCCAATTTCTACACACTCCTGCGGTAACTTGGTGAGCAAACCTGAGATATATTTTGCAGGAGCAATTGGTGTCTTTGGTTGAACTACTTTACTGAAAGGTACACCCCCAGGCTGGAGAGGAGCGAGCTCGCTGCTCGCAGGAGGTCAACATTTAAGTTTCATTTTTTGACTCTGCAAATTAAGCTATTGCTGGTACAAACTAATTCCTTGTCTGCCTGGAAGAAAAGCCTCAAGGAGATATTTCCACAGCTCCCTGTGGCAGAGGGGTTTTTGCTTCTCAAACACTGGCAGCGCTCCTTTCTCCTGGCCCCAGCTTTGGAGCACAACCTCCTGGGGCACCCAGGACCTACGTTCAGAGACCTTCAGCAGAAGAAAATGGAAACCAGGATGTGAAAACTGAGGACAGCTATCAGCTTTGGCATGAATAAACTGGTCCGGCAAAAAAAAAAGTTTGAAAAAAATTGAAGTCACTGCTCTTACCTCCTCCAAAGAGTCAACAACCCTGGAGCTTTAGTCCTGTTAATTTTCAGTGAAATACCCCCAAAACCCAGGTCTCCCATTAAGCAATTTAGTGAGGTGTCTGGAGCCCTTAGTGAAGCCATCCCCCAATGCTTTGTTATACTAAAATCTGTTCCTCAACAAGTAACCCAGTGCTGTATTAAGGCACAGCCATCAGATCATGCACCACATCCCAGCCTCAGCTTCCTTTTCAGGATTGCCATTCTGGTCCATCCAGTAGCTGGGTTTGCTTTTGGGGGGCTTGATGGTGGCTGAGCAAGGCTGTTAAGACAGGTTTGCACCAGCCCTCCTCTCCTCCTTAAAAATGACCATAGCACCTGAGAAAGTGCCCTTTGCACCACTGCACAATCTCCATAAGTGAGGTGAAAACATGTGGTTTAGGTAAGATTTTATGCAAATGTTCCAACAAAGTAAGGAACCTTTTGGAAGGAAATAAATGTTAACTTCTCCCTGTCCACCATGCAAGGAGCCTGCTCTTCAGGCAGAAACAAGCTTTGTGCTCAGTAGCTACTTAGTCCTTTCCTGAGCTGCTCCAGTTCTCCAAAATTCTCTTGAATTTTATACAAAAGTGCAAACTCCCCCATTTTTTGACCTACATTCATTTATCAAATTGCGACTAAAAATAGAGCAAACCATGCATAAATGGTTTAAACTGTTTTTGTGCTTTCTCTCTTTTACCATCTATTTTAAGGCTGCTCTAGCACTTTTCAAAGCTATAGGTAAAACAGATGAGTGGTATGCGGTGGATGGAAGAGAACATTGCCATCACGTCAGTGAGGCCACTGGTGGCCCAGACCACAGCCACTCCTCCAGCTCAGAGCCTGAGACCCAGCAAGGATTGGATCAACATGACTTCTGCTCATATCCCAGAGACAGGTTTGACATGAACACCTGCAGTTTGGAAGTGCTCAGGTTTGGTTTAAATGGTGGCCCTGCTTCCCTCCAGGTTCAGCCTGGGCAGAAACAGTCCACCACCCCTGCTTACACCAGGAGCAGAAGTCTGTTGTCACCTTGGTGCTCACTCATGGCAGCCTTGAGCAAGCAGTATTTCTCTCTTGCTGTCTTTCAGTGGCATGGGGCTTCCACAGCTAGCAGTGAGAGATGGGAGGCAGGAATCTCTCAATTCACAGGGCAAAGCAGCCCTCAGCCCCAACAACTTCATAATATCTCCACGCATACCCTGGACATATCTTGAGCTCTTCATGGTGGAACACCTTTCCCAGTGTAGAAACAAGTGTAACACAAGCTTTTCACCACAGTTAGTGAACTTATGGATAAAGCCCTTAAGAGCTTTTGTCAGGATTTTAGATGAAGCAGGAAATTTTTATGGTGCCTGCCTAGCTCTTGGAGGCCAACACACAGCACATTTACAACCTGTGAACAACTCAGCTTGTCAAACATTTTCTGACAGCAGAAACCGGTATTATTTCCGCATAGAAAATTAGCACTCTAGGAAAAGCAGAAACAGGATTGCCACCTGACCTTGCTCAGGGAAGCAAAACCAGTATTTGGCCACAAAGGCTAGAGAGAAACTATCAAAAAAGTAGGTTAAAAACAAGTACTTTGCGCGAAAAAAATTACAGGCAGTTGTACTTTCGAGCAAAGCAGCTGCTGAGCTGAAGCAGAAGAGCTCCGGGTAGTCCATTACTGGTCTCCCAGCTCCTTTCACCCTCTACTTTTGCAGTTGGTTTTGCAGCTGGTGGCAAGCACAGGAGGAAGGTATCAGCTGCAACAGGACCTGGAGGAGCAATAAAGTCTGGAATGAGCTTACGCTTGTACTACAGCAAAGTGCTCGGTGCTCCTGTTATTACAGCTGTGCAGCTGGGACTTTTAACCTTTTCCTTTGGTTTCAATCACCTGGCCACTGTTCCCAGTTTTTCATTTTCCTTGAGAGCTCCGGGCTGTTCCAAAGGAGCAGAGGGAATCTGCCAACCTGCCGTTTCTGCAGTAAGGGATTTGCCCTGCCGTTAAGCACAGCTGCTTCAGCCAGTCTCAAGGCTGGTGACAAGCACTGGTCGGCACCTTGATGCAGCCATAAAAACCACAGCAGGTTCCACCAAAAAGCAACTCAGCATACCAGTTAAGAACAGCAGCATCTCACCTAAAGGTCTAAACATGCATTAGAGAGTGGTACTAGCCTTGCTGCACACTCATCCCCACTGGTTTGATCACAAACACCCACAGCCCATCCCCGCCCATCAAACCTTCATTTTCCTCCTCTCTAAGCCCAGACCCTCTCTAGGTTGGCAAGAGCAGCCTCCCGGGCTCCCGTAGGTGCCCAGCCAGTGAAGAAAGCAGCCACAGCAGCATCCAGATTTGGTAACTGGTCAGCAGGCCAGCATGGGAGAGGAGGAATTAAAGTGGATTTCAGTCAGCTTTAAGCTGATAAAAGCAGCTGTGGGTATCGTTCAAGGCAACATGCATCTGAGACCAGACACTGGAGGCATAACCATGCCTCTGACCAGGAGAGAGGGGCTCACAGAGGTCCAGCAGCCCAAATGCCTGCCCACGGTCCCTGCCCAGCCCTTGCTTTGCACTCACACAACCTGGCCAAGATGTGTCCGACAGTCTGCCTGAACCTTCCTCCTTTAGGCCATAGCCTACCTCCCCAAGAGCAGGCAGGACCAGTGCTCCCAGCAGCGCCAGGGAAGCAGACATCCCCCCACAGCCTGAGCTTCCCACACTCACCTTGGAGTGCAGCTGGTCACAGAAAGTAGTCACAGCATGTGGGAAAAGAGCAGGTTCAGTAAAGTACTGTCAGGTGAAATGAGGAGAGCTGGAGGGACTGAGCACCCTGTCAGAGCAGTCTCCCACATATTATTATAATATTTATTTAAAGAAACCAACCCTTTCAGCTAGCAGCAGGCAGCATCTCATTAAATGTGTTGGGTTACCGGGTGCACCAAGCAGCTGCTGAAGTGTTAGCTTCTTCTCACCTTATTACAATCCTCCACCAGCTGCTTCCAGTTCTCCTTCCCTCCCCTCAGTTCATCTTTATTTTCACACTCTCTGCTTCCTCAGCTCTTTTCCCTTGTTGTACCCATCCCTCCATGCCCCCATCAGTAGCTGTGCTGCAGAATGTACTGCAGGCAGCCTCTGGTACTTTAAAACTCTGCCAGCAGCTGGAAGAAGAGAGTGGGATCTTGTTCTGAACCCTTAAAATCAGCTCCTAAATCCTACAGCCACCTGGCACAGCCAACCCCTCAGCCTTCAGAGGTTGGGAACAGCAAGAAGAAAATATCGGAGAAAAGCTGAGTAAAAGCATTTCTTTACTTTGGGCAACTTCCACCTCCCGCAGGGCAGGGTCTGCACAGCATCAGCAAGCATTGCTCACCTGGAAATGGTTCTGAGGGCACCAGCAGCTGCCACAGTTGTGGCAGTAACACACGGACCTTGCAAAGACCCCTTCCTGCTGCACAAACCCCCAAACCTTCCCACTCTCCAATGTCTGTGCTGCCATTTTCACTGCTGGGGGGGAGGAGGGGGGTGGTCGCTCATCTGTCCAAGCAGCAGATGAGACAACTTCAGGGAGAAACCACACTGCATCTTGATATCAGCTCTTCCATTAATAAAAAGCATTAAACAAAAATAAAATAAAACAAAAGCTGACCTACCTGGGGATAAAGTGTCAAGAAGCAGCAAGAGGGGTCTGCTCTGCAAAGGAAGACAATCCAGGACTGATGGGGGGGGCAGCAACTTCACCAACAAGGGACTCAGTACCAGAGCAAGAAGAGCCAGTTTGGGGGCAGCGATTGTCACCATGCAGGTCCATAGCAATGAAGAAGGTCCAAGGGCCACCCTGAAGCCAGGGCTGAGGAACAAGGCAAGGCATAGCACCCAGACAGCCCAGCCAAAAGAAAAAAAAGGGTCCAAGAGCCTGAGCTTAAATGCAGCCCCTGGCTAGGTGGGAACAGGTCCCAGGTGAGGCTGGTCAGGGTGATTACAGCCTGGAGATGCATGCAGACCTCCAGGAAAGCTTTCCTTCTTGGTCCTGGGGGCTTGGCCCTACCCCATTAGCACTGATGCTGGGGCTTCACTACTGTCCTCCCAGACCAGTACAAGGCACCCACCATGCAGTGGGTAACCTCACCTGTCTTGTCTTCGACCCTCTCCATAAAATGCATTTAGAGGTGATATTACAGAGGTCCCGCACAGCTATATAGACAAGATAGGTTTTTACACCCGTACCTTCTCCCACCACTGTGGGAGGCTCCAGGAGACCGTTAAGCTCCTCTTGTACTTTGAGACTTTGTGTGCTCAATCCCTGGGGTTAATTACAACCTACTTGCCCTAATTACATCCCCAAATTCCAGGTTTGGGAGCTGAGTAATCATCAGTGCATTCCCTGCGTAAGCTGTCCCTACAGTCCTACCAGGATAGGAGCACATCGCTCTGCTGCTCCCCAGCCACTGCTGCCACGCTGGAGCCACCTGCGGTTCCCAGCCAGGAGCCATGGACCAGCACTGCTTTTAAATGCAATACCCCATGAACAGAGGGGGTGATCCCCAGGCACCTTTTTAGTCCCTTTGCTGTCCTTGTGCACTGTTGGAACAATTGCTCTCCCTGCCCATGCATGGGCAGGTGCAAAGCCACACTTCTCCCAAATCCAGATGTCCTCTCCCAGCCTAGATGGGAGAGAGCACAGACCCATGGGTGGTGGGAGGAGAATGAGGGGACCAGCAGAGCATCACTGGGGCTGGCAGCTGCCTCAGCCCCTATCAGATGTTTAAGTGCCCCACCAACACAACTGGCCCAGCATGGGGGTAGCAGAGTGAGGACCCCCATCTCCCCCTCCCCATGGCCATACACTGCACTCCGCAGGGCTCTGCCAGCAGTGCCACATGGCTGAAACCTCTCTCCTCTGGACACCTCTCCTCCAGCAGTTTTGTATTCATGCTGATCATTTCCACTTGTGCCAAACTTTGCTCCTTTACATTTCTTCTCTCCTTTGCTTTCTGGACCCCATGAAACTCATCCATAATAAGCAGCTGTTGTTTTTCAGGCTGTGCATTTGAAATAAAAACAGTCCAAACTCTCCCTCCTCCTCTAACAGGATATAAATAAATAAAAGGAAACAAAACCCTCCAAGCACAGAAACAAATAGCTTTGATGGGAACGGCAGGTTTCAGGCACACCCAGAGAAACCACCCCAGTTTCTCTGGGTCAGGAAATGGGTCAGGAGGGGGATAGGGCTGGGGTCCCCACACTTGCACCAACCACCCTCGAAATGATCCTGCAGCTATTAATGACAATATGAGAACATGAGGCTTTGTGTTTAGAGAATTGTTTCTTTTAAAATCCTTTGGGCACTTTTAAGGGCTCTAATTCATTAACCTTTCCTTGGCTGAGACCAGCAAATGGATATCCAGAAATACAAAAAGCAATTAGTCAAATTCATGGGGAAAAAAGTCCATCAACATTACTAAACATAGCCCTTCAAGAAAGTGCCTGAGCTGCAGGTGGGGAGAGTGGCTGCAGGCTGGGGAAGTGCAGCTGCTGTTTTCCTTGAATTCAATCCATTCCCTTTGCTGCTTTTAGAGGTGAGGGTGCTGGGGTAGATGGACCTTTGCCCTGACAGGTAACCACCATCCCCAAATTAATCTCTTATTGATGGAAAAGCCCAGGGACGACTGACCTTTCAGAACCCTCTCTTTATAAAGAAAATATTGACATTTTCATATGGCCACAAGACAGCTCCCACTGAGAGGGAGACCTGCCGGAGAAGGTCACTTTTGGGGTGGCTGGTCCAGCATGTGGGCAGAGTTGCTTTCTGTGCTCATTCAGACATAACTATGACAGACATCTTAAGGCTGGGCCTCTGTCTTTCTCGATACTGGAGAAATTCAAGTCCATAAGCAGCCAGGGATTATGTCCAAGCTGCATAAGCAGCTGCTCATGTCCGAACAACCAGGGATCAAGTTAGGAAAGCAAAAGCCCTCATAGAATTAAATCTGGCCAAGGATGTCAAGGGCAACAAGCAAAGCTTCTGTAGGTATGTCGGTGATAAAAGGAAGATTAGTGAAAATGTGGGCCCTCTCTCTGTAATGAAATGGGAGATCTGGTTACCTGGGACATGGAGAAGGCTGAAGTACTTAATGACTTTTTTGCCTCAGTCTTCACCCGCAAGTGCTCCAGCCACACCACCCAAGTCACAGAAGGCAAAGGCAGGGACTGGGAGAATGAAGAACCACTCACTGCAGGAGAAGATGAGGTTCAAGACCACCTAAGGAACTTGAAGGTGCACAAGTCCATGGGACATGATGAGGTGCATCCATGGGTCCTGAGGAAACTGGCAGATGAAGTGGCTATGTAATTATCCATCATATTTGAGAAGTCATGGCAGTCCAGGGAAGTTCTCACTGACTGGATAAGGGGAAACATAACTCCCATTTTTAAAAAGGGAGAAAAGGAAGATCCAGGGAACTACAGGCCAGTCAGTCTCACTTCTGTGCCCAGCAAGATCATGGAATGGATCGTCCTGGAAACTATGCTAAGGGACATGGAAAATGAGGAGGTGATTGGTGACAGCCAAGATGGCTTTACCAAAGGCAAATCATGCCTGACAAATCTGGTGGCCTTTTACGATGGGTTTCCAGCATTGGTGGATAGAGGAACAGCAACTGATGTCACCTACCTGGACTTGTGCAAAGCGTTTGACACTGTCCCACATGACATCCTTGTCTCTAAATGGGAGAGACATGGATCTGACAGATGGACCACTCGGTGGGTAAGGAATTGGCTGGATGGTCACACTCAATGAGTTGCAGTCAATGGCTCAATATCCAAGCGGAGACCAGTGACAAGTGGCCTTCCTCAGGGGCTGATATTGGGACCAACGCTGTTTAACATCTTTGTCAGCAACATGGACAGTGGGATTGAGTGCACCCTCAGCAAGTTTGCCGATGACACCAAGCTCTGTGGTGCGGCTGACACACTGGAGGGAAAAGATGCCTTCCAGAGGGACCTTGACAGGCTTGAGAGGTGGGCCTGTGTGAACCTCATGAAGTGCAACAAGGGCAAGGTCCTGCACATGGGTCAGGGCAATCCCAAGCACAGATATAGGCTGGGTGATGATTAGATTGAGAGCAGGCCTGCGGAGAAGGACTTGGGGGTGTTGGTTGATGAGAAGATCAACATGACCCAGCAATGTGCATTTGCAGCCCAGAAAGCCAACCATATCCTGGGCTGCATCAAAAGCAGTGTCACCAGCAGGTAGAGGGAGGTGATTCTGCCCCTCTACTCCACTCTCGTGAGACCCCACCTGCAGTACTGTGTTCAGCTCTGGGGCCCCCAACATAAGGAGGACATGGTCCTGTTGGAGCGAGTCCAGAGGAGGGCCACCAAGATGATCAGAGGGCTGGAGCACCTCTCCTATGAAGACAGGCTGAGAGAGTTGGGGTTGTTCAGCCTGGAGAAGAGAAGGCTCTGGGGAGACCTTAGAGCAGCCTTCCAGTACCGAAAGGGGGCCTACCAGAAAGCCAGAGCGGGACTTCTTACAAGGGCATGTAGCGATAGGACAAGGGGTAATGGCTTTAAACTGAAAGAAGGCAGATCTAGATTACATGTAGGGAAGAAGTTCTTTACTGTGAGTGTGGTGAGGCACTGGAGCAGATTGCTCAGAGAGGCTGTGGATGCGCCATCCCTGGCAGTGTTCGCGGCCAGGTTGGATGGGGCTTTGAGCAACCTGGTCTAGTGGAAGGTGTCCCTGCCCATGGCAGAGGGGTTGGAACTAGATGATCTTTAAGGTCCCGTCCAACCCAAACCATCCTAGGATTCTATAAGGACACACCACCACATGAGTGGTGTGAGCCTGAAACTGTTGGATGACACAGGTAATGTTGACAGCACTAATGCTATCTGAATGAGCTCACTCTAATGCACAGCACTTCTCCAAGGAGATCCTCTAAAAAACCAATTCATTCATGGAAATGGGAACAAATGAGCAATGTTGAACATGAACATGAGCCCTCACCTCTGACCCAGGGGACGAGACAGCACCAGGTTTGTATGAATTCTGTTTCCCTAAGTAAAAATAAACCACCTGCAAATGCACGGCCTGCTCTGCCTAAGTAACTCAACCGTGATGGACCTGGCGTGTGCAAAGAGGAGGGGGAGTGAAAATTAGGGGTATTTCTGAGGTCATTTAGGAGCCTTTCAGACACTTTTCTACATGTGATGGTCTCCAGGGAGACCAAGTTATTATTAAACCAGAACGTCACCTCCTTCTTCCAGGATGCCCACACTGGTTTCAGCTGTTTTTGTAACTCTGCGTAAACCCAGGCTCTAGCAGAGTATCTAGCAGAGATCCCTAAGTCCAGAAACCCCACTAGATCCCAGACAGGGACAAATGGGAAGAACAAGTAAAAGGAAACACAAGCTAGAAGGAGGAACATCTATCAGAATTCTTTAAGAAATAAAATAACTTATGGCTGCAGTGGGCTGTGTTTTCCAGATTTAATGTGGCCAGTACCCAGACACCATGCTGTAAACTGCCTCTCCTGGCAGGTCAGTGCAACGTGGAGGACATGAACATGGCAATCACAAAAGTGGGAGCCATGAAAGCTCCATCTTTAGCCAGTGAGAGATGGAGATCCCAGCTAAGGTTTCTGGGCTGGCATCTACCAAATTTGTCAACTCTCTTGCACAGTGGGCACAGATTCCTGCCAGCCAGGGCTACCCTGATCCAGCCTCCCTGAGGAGGAGCTGGCCGGATCCTTCCTGAGACCTCCTTCATTCCACATTTCTATACTCCCTATTTCATTTGCATTGCTCAGTAGTTTTCGGGTGGCAATCCCAAACATTCATCTGTTTCATCCAGATCTTTACCCAGAAGGTGAACAGATTAGCAGGCACTTACAGATCTGAGTGGGAAACTGCATCACTGGCTACCCCTGGAGGTTATTTTGTGGGTTGCTAAAAACTGGTCAGGAGATGTGGATTTCTGCCAAAGGGTTTCTGGAGCAAACACAATGATTAATAGCCAGCTGGGAAAGAACTGACCAGGTCCTTCAGATGCGTTACATCCCTGTAATGCCTTAGGGAGACATAGGGAATCATACCAGGGAGGCTGATGGCCACCAAAGCTGGGGCTGCAGGAGAAGTCTTCTGATTGTACATGAAAGGAACTAAAACAGGAGAAGTACAGAAGATCTGTGGGTTCATGGAGGAAAGGCTGTGAGGGAGGAGCTGCTCCCGACAGTATGCAGATGCGGAGTGGTGGACACTGGTGGAGTGGTGGGAGTGGGGAGAGATGCAAGGAGCTGCAGTCAGTCCATGGGGTATATGGCAGATTGTCCTGGTTTTGGCTGGGATAGAGTTAATTTTCTTTCTGGTAGCTGGTATAGTGCTGTGTTCTGGATTCAGGATGAGAATAATGTTGGTAACACACTGATATTTTACTTGTTGCTGAGCAGTGCTTATGCTAAGTCAGCTACTTTTCAGCTTCTCATACTGCCCTGCCAGTGAGGATACTGGGGGTGCACAAGAAGTTGGGAGGGGACACAGCCAGGACAGCTGACCCAAACTGGCCAAAGGAATGTTCCATACCATGTGATGTCATGCCCAATATATAAACTGGGGGAGTTGGCTTAGAGGGGGGATTGCTGCACAGGAACTAGCTGGGCATCGGTCAGCAAGTGGTGAGCAACTGCATTGTGCATCACTTGTTTTGTATATTCCAATTCTTTTATTATTGTTGTTTTATTATTGTTATTATTATCATTATTATTTTCTTCCTTTCTGTCCTATTAAACTCTTCTTATTTCAACCCATGAGTTTTTCTTTTTTTTTTCCCCAATTCTCTCCCCCATCCCACTGGGCGGGGGGGGAAGTGAACAAGCGGCTGCATGGTGCTTAGTTGCCAGCTAAGGTTAAACCGGGACAGAGATGTGTCCCCAGGAGCCCCAGCTGGACAGAGGCTTTCGCTCTGCACCCCATATGGGTGCTCTGACCCAGCTGCCCAGCCCTGCTGGAGCACAAGGAGGAGGGAGATGTCCACTTTCTCCTCCTGGCTGCTGTCACTGCCTGAGCAGGGGCTGCAGGGACCAAGAGGAGGAGGAGGACAGCTGATTACAGTCCAAAAACAAGTAGTTAGAGAGCACGAAAAGGGCATTTTCTGAAAATGCTCGTGTCATTATTTAGCAGACGCAGAAGAAATTAAATCAATCAAACTGAAAACTCAAATTAAAACATGCTTTGGTGTTGAAATGAATTTTTTACAGTTGTATCAAAAAGGCACTCTTGGAAGCGGTACATGGCAGTGTCAGCTTCTGCTGCCCCTTGCCCTCATCAGCACCCATCCCCCAGCAGCAGTCCTGCCAGGCTCAGGAAGGCAGGGGACAGGGTCACATTGCTGGCTGCTGGCTGCAAAGTGCTCCAGCTTTGCTCAGAACTCACTGTCAGAGTTTCACGTCGTGGCTCAGCTCTGCTGCATCTTCATTATTGTTTTTCCCTCTTCCTTCCTCATTCCCCACTTTACATCTCCCCACTTCATACCATTCTTCCCCCTATTTCTTATAAAAAATACATGACTTTAATTTCCCTCAGATGCCCTCTTTGTATCACTTTGAAATTTCTTATTAAGCATTCGGCATCATGTGTATCTCAGTGCTGCTCTGGAGTTGACCTCCCCAGGCATTCTCAGCAGCTGCTCTGTCTGGATACCTTTTTCCAAGTCGAGGCACATTCATGTACCGGGTGGGCTGGTGTTTTGGTTGTTGGGGTTTTTTTATCATAGTTTATGAAACATCTGCTGTTTATAAATTATTTCTTTTGAATGTCATAATCTTTTCAGTTGTGTGAGCCAACAAGCACCTCTGAGCAGCAGAACAGCGCTGCTAGCACTTGGAACTGACTTCTATTGCAAACGCTGCACTCGGACAAGCTGTGCAGACCCCCGTCCCCAAGCACGCATGCGTGCATGCACACACACATGTACACCCCTTCTTCATGCCATGGGAAACTCTTCAGAGTCACCTCCAATCCACAAGAAGCTCCAGAGACAACCACCACATGGACACAAACTCCAGCCCACATCAATCCTGACACCCAAGTCCAGCATAGACAAAGTGAGCCAATGCACACACACACATATTTTGGGAACTCATCAAAATAAGACCTTTTCAGACAGACTTGTCCCAGAAGAATGGCCCGCAAAGCAGATCCTAAAAGCCTCTGACAAAAGTGCCCAGCCAAGAAACAAAACCACCCATGCCCAGCTCAGCTCATGCTCCTCTACATAGGGCTGGAAATGCTCATGGACTGTTGAGGAGCCATGCCTGGTACTGAAATCCTGCCTATGAAAACTTAGGAAAGTGCGTACATAAAAATTATAAGGAAAAGAACCAAAACAAGTAACTGATGCATATGAACATCAAAGCACGCTCAGCCAGCTCTACCCCATTATTTATGGTTTACTCATGGGTTTAATTTTTCTGCTTTGTTTTTTGTTTATTTATTGTTGTTATTGCCTTGAGAGAACGAAAGGAACAAGAGAACCCTCTGGGGGATCAGAAGATTTTCTCGTTCTGCTTAGTGAAAATTCTCAAATGATTGTAAAAACAAGGGAAAATCAATAGAGGATTATTATCTGCAGTGATTCAGCCATGCTATGCCTGAGTGACGGTGGTAGCTTTGCTAGACTGCCCCCCTGACATTGGCTTCTAGCTCTAGTACCAAAGCGGAGAGGAAAGAGCAGGCAGTCCTTTTTCACCAAGGCAGGCATATTTTAACTCACTTTTAACTCTGGACACAACCAGGGGTATTTCAGCCCCAAATCAAAATTCAGACCAGCTCCCTGCACATCACTGCAGGTGAAGGAGGTAAAAGCCAGCTGGAGCTTACACCAACTGGTAAGAGCTAGCTGGAGCTAACTGGCTGGAGCTTACACCAGCTGGTAAACCCAGGGCATGAGGGTCCTGCAGAGGACTCAGCAATTTGGCTACTACTTTAAAAGAGCCTCTAAGCCCCTCTGCAAAGGCAGCTGGAATGGGGGAATGAGAATCCATCCCTGCACTTCCAAACATACCCATTCATGGTCACAAAAGGCTGCTCTGTAGGTGATTTCCTTTTTTTGTTTGCTTTTTTTGGGAGGGTGACCATTTGTGCCCTGTGAACAAAGACCAAGGTGTCAACACACAACCACTTCTTGGAGGCAGGAGCAGATTTGGCAAATGCAGGTGGATTCTTTAGAGGCAAGGACAAACTTGGTTAGTTACCCACTGAAGGACAAAATCACATTTATGCCATAACCCTAAAACTCCTGTCAAGGAGTTCTCATAGAGCAGCTTCTCTAGAGACATATCCCTTTTGCAGTGTAATATTGTCTCAGAAGCCAGTCAGGTGAGGTGAACACAAGAACAAAAATGGACTAGAGGCCTTTCATGTAGGCAGGGAGATGACACACCGCAAGGGCCAAACCTCCCAGTCCTTGCTCTCAGGGAAGATGAGGAGAGGTTTGTGTCAGCAAGGACTCTTCAGAAAAGCAAAGCATGCAAACCCACCCCAAAATAAGTCTCTTGAATGTCTTCAAATAAAAGACACAAAAGATACTTTACAAATAGAAAAAATCAAACAATAAATGAGCAGCAGGAGGAGAGGTGATATAATGAATAATTAGACAAATAGGCTAATCCTCAGGAAATTAGCTAATTCCCAGGTAGATAGCAGCTGGGGACTGATTAATTGTTATGCCCCAGGAGGTACCATGCCAGAGACAAGACCTGCTTCAGATCTTCCGCCACGGGCTGGAAATGAGCTGGGAAAAGTACATCCTAGGGGCTTCTCCTCACCTCTTCCCTCCTGGGACCTGGGTGTTCCCTGGGGTCCTGCCAGGGCTCAGCCCTCCTGCACTGGAGAGACGATGCTGCAGGAGGTCACCACACACCTCCAGAGCCAACAGGAGCAGGAGCAGAGAGTAGGATGTGAGCACTCAGCTTAAACAAATATTCCATGCAGCTGGGGTGAACTTAGCTCTAGTTTTGCTCAGTGGAAGTTATAGGACCAGAAAGCATGTGCCCAGCAGGGATGAGGCAATGCTTCCCGTGGACCAGCAGCCAGGAAAAACAGCGGGAGCACCATCTTGCCAACAGGCATTATTTTTATCTCCTTGAGATTAAGATGGAATGTTATTATCATATTTATCTTGCATCAGTGGAGATACATTATGGACGTAATAAAAGTGGAGTCTGGCATTCAGATAAGAATTCACCACGTCAGATCTGTGTTGCATTATTCTTTGTCAACTTCTTGTATGACATGATTAAGTAACACTGTTTCAGTCTTTTATCCTGAACATCCTCTCTGGGATGGATTCTTTGAGCTCTTGTGATTTTTTTCAGTTAATTTCTGAGGGTCAACACACATGCACAAGGAATAGGCCACTCAAGTCGCTGGGAAATCTGGCAGCTGGGTCTTTTTCTCCATTAGTCCAATCATGAACTTACTGATTAAGGCCCCAGCCCACCCACCTAGTCATTTTGGATAAACAAAGAGACGGCCAAGTATCTAGAGCAATTCCTGCTAGAGCTGGCAGGCATTCCTCTGCTCCCCAGTGGAGGTACCAAAGCACACAGGGAAGCAGCGAAAAGCATGATACAAGCATCAGGGTGAGGTTTTCTGTCCCTTCAGGCAGCCAACAGCTGCCAGTCGATGTGGCTCCTGATTAAATTGCTCATTAACATGCCAGGTTTGTGTGCTGCTCTGACTCCTGCTCACGCTGGGGCCATAGCAGCCCCCATTCCTGCCCAAGCGAGACGTCCTGACTCCGGACACTCGGACAGCAATTTTTAACCTTTTTTAACTTACCCCTCAATATTTTTCCCAGCAGATAGCATCCCCTGTAAGCAAATTGCAGCTCCTCACAGTGGTTCTGCTTTGCCGTAGCTCAGCTCTCTCCAGGCCAGAGCATGGGCTCAGAACCGAAGCCCCAGAGCCACGGTGGTGGTTTGCTGCGACAGCGATGCCGGATGCCGCTGTGCTGCTACCATGTTGGCAGACACAGCCAAAAGCTTCGCCAAGGCTGGCCGTGCAGCTGCAGCAGACAAAACACCAGCCTGGTGAGATGTGCTCGTCGCAAACCCATCCTCAGCAGGAACTGCCGACAGTTCAGCTTCTCACTAATGCAGAGAAGAAAGGGCTAATATTTCTTTGCCCCATCATGAGGCTGAGAATTAATTCTAACTCTGATATAGGCTACAAAAAAAATAAAGTAATTTGGCTGTTTGGAGGAGAGGAAGGGTAAGGCCAAGGACACATTTGCGCATCGCACCTGCTTTGGGTGTGCGACGCCTGTCCATGGGCACAAGCATCCCAGAGTGAGCACTTGTGTTTGGTACAACGATAATGGTTTGAGAGATAATGAGCACATCTATTCCAGGACATGGGTTCCTACATATTTGATAGTGATGTTGTAGCATTGATTATTTTCCATTTTTCCCTCTTTGCCATTTGAATAGCTTTCCCTTGTACAGCTGCCGAAAGTCTGTCTTGGAAATCTCCAGACACTGTGTCAAGAAGCGTGACAGAAACGTGTTTGAGCTAACACCTGACAAATTAACCATTCCCATCATTATCTCAATGGGGTAGGTCTTGTTGTATTTGCTTAAGGTTACCCAGAATGCTGAGGACAGGGTAGTGTTGCTGTTACCTCACAAACACACAGGCAGCCAGGTACCACACTGCGGATAGCCCGGGAGGTGCATGAGCATGGCTGCACAAACACCCTGCTCCAGATCAGCAAGTGGGAGGCCAAAAAGCCTCCCTGTGCCTTCACTGCTGGGTCACATACCCATGAAAACAGCTATGGTTGCTGCTGAAGGGTGCAGAGCTGATGCAGGAAGGGTTTCCACAGACTTGGGCAGTTTTGCAAAGGAGCCAGGATGGAAGGATGCTGGGGTGGAGAAAGAGCTGAGATTTTGACACGATCGCTGGTGCAAAAAGACCTGCTTAGGGGTGTAATTTCACTGTAGGCAGCTCTTCCACTTTGCATTCAAGTCCAGAAATAGTCTTTGCTGAGTTTTTCTACCTCAAATCAAACTACACCCAGGCTTGCAACACAAGCAAGGCACTCCACAGGCCTTCTGATGGACCCAGGGACCCCCAGACTCACCTGTGTGTGGTTCAGCTTGACAGAAGACAATACAGCGCTAGGAAGGGAAAATCAGCTTGTTCTTCAAATATGCTAAGATACCAACACGCTCTCTCCAGCAGCAGTGCCACCAGCTGTACTACTTGGGGCCATTATAGATAACAGTTTGATTAAGAATTTATACATGTATTTTACCTTGTTTCTATTGCTGCTGGCAGAAGCAGCCCTCAGCTGAAAGCTAAAGCCTCACAGCAGAGAAAATTCAGGTTTTAGCTAAACTCACTTTGGTTGGAAATCCCTCCAGGATGAAGTTTCTGGATTATCTTTCCAAGGGGAAGCGCGGTCCACACCATGGCATAGGCTATGGGGAATGCCTTGGGCTCCCGCGTTGGTGTGGGGACAGCAAAGCCTCTCACTGGGGCCTTAGTGCCCCAGGTGGGCAGCAGAGGTGGAATGTCCCTCTCCAGGGGTTATTGGGGACCCCAGAGGCCAGAGCCTCCCTGTCTCGCTCCCCTCCTCACCTGGGCAGAGGAAAACATGGCCCCAGCCTGTGCCTGGGTACAGCAAGGATGAAACTGGAGAAGCAAGAAGCCAAACAGGTAGTTTGACAGTGTGCTTTGTCTTGCCAAGACAGAAAAAAAACCCTGAAACACAGACACATACAAGAGAATTCAATAATGTTTTTTTTCTAATGAACGCCAGTGGGCTTGCTTTTATTTGGTACTTTAGGCATTTACATATAAATTGCTCTGTAATGGCTCTGCCCTCCTTCTCTTCAGCATTTGTTGTTAATGAGCTGTACAAAAGGTCATGGGGCTGACCTGAATGCTGCTGCAGAGCTGTGGTGCGATCCTGTCCATCGAACTGAGCTGAGCTGCGGGTCCCTCCTTTCCCTCCTGCCCACCCCGCTGGTTTGCAAGGCATCCAGGCTAGCAGGCACCCTAAAAAAACAAACAGTCACCTCAGAGATGCAGGATGAGTCCTGTCCCAGTAGCGGTGCATTCTGCATCCCATTCCCAGTGAGACTGGGTCCCATCATGTAGATGACTGTGTGTTATAGTAGCATAGCTGGTAACGGGGCTTGGGCTGTGCTGGCATCAGTGGCAAGGGGATTAATTCAGTTTCTAACAAGCCTCCTCCAGCCCAGCATGCTCATTGCTGCCAGCCTGAGGAACCCCATCCTGACAGCACTGCAGAGGCCAGCATCACCCTGAACAAAGACATTTGCCCCAAGATATCTCAGGGCACGCTGAAATAAAAGCCAAACTGCTGCCATCCAGGCTCCAGTGCTGGAGGATGCAGGAGGCAGCAAGGGGAGGCTGACGGGTCGAGGGGAGACTGCTTACCCGGGCGGGAGGGCTGGGGGGACCCCAGGCACCTCCAAGCAGAGCCTTGCCCCGGGAGCCCCCCGAAGGCAGGAGGAGGGCGGCTGGCAGCCCCCCACCAGCAGGGTTGGGGGGGCAGCCCCATCTGCCCGATGCCGAGCGCTGCAGAGCTGACCTAATTTCTGCCATCTCCCCGGGATGCGCTTGTCTCTGGGACCGGATAAGGCTCCCTTTGATCAAAGGAGACTTGTGCTAAAGTCAGCTTTTGTCCATAAAGAATTAAGGCGGCGGGCGCAAGAGCGAGGGGGGTGCACGCCGCAATGGGAGAGGCGGGCGGGAAGAGGCTGGAGAGAAATGCCTTTAAGGGCGACAGGCTTTGAAGTGACAGAGCTGGAAGGGCCCATGACACTCCCCAAATGCAGAAATGCCTCCAACAACAAGGAAAAAAAAGAAATTAAAGGGGGGGGCGGGAACAGCAGAGCAGCTTCATCCTGGAGTCTATGCTGGAGATCACCTTCGGGGGGGGGGGTTGCATCTGCAGGAGCAGGGCCCCCCTGCTTCACCAGTTTCTCCTCATTGAAGATGAACTGGTGCCTACAGCTCATGGAGACCTGGTGCCTGCCCCCTCATTGTCCAAAGGCTTATGGCAAAGCTCCTTCTTTGCACCATTTCCATGTGCTTAAAAAGGGGAAATAATTATCTGGCAGACTGGAGAGGAGGGAAGGTGTTTAGGTTTGACGGCATGGGACAGGGCAAGGGTGTATTAGGAAAAGGCTGTGTTGCCACACAGAGGACCCAGGACCCTGGGGCATTGGTGGGGCATTAGTGCTTGTCTCACCTTAGGTCTTGCAGATGACCTATAACTTAAAAAGGAGGCAAGAGATAGTGATAGGAAAACCCAAAGTTTTGGAATTACCTTAAAAATCCAGCCAATTCTACCTCTTTGCCAACCAACCACACCTGCATGCCTGACACAAGTCAGCACGACTCCACCACTCTCATCCTTGAGTCCCTGCCCAGACCCGGGAAGTCCATGGAACACAAGCAAACCCTCTGCCATCAGATGAAGAGGTTTCTGGGAAACTCCTGCACGGACAAAGTCAGATAGCTCATATACTTATTTGTGTCCCTTGAACACAAAGTGCTGGAATGCATTCACAAGATACATAATTGTAAAGTATTGAGAATTTTTGCAGAGAATAAGGATTTTTCTTTTTTTTATTGCAACATTGGTTTAATCTAATGCCTGCATTTGGTCAAAAACATGTACCCTGTTCATTTAAGTGAATAAATCTGAACTGAAGACAAAACCCCTAATGGCAAAGCAGCAAAGGAGAGATAACATCCTATATCCTCCACAGGGAACATTTGGCCAAACAACAAAACCGAAAAAAGGCAGCAAATATCCTTTTCCCTCTGCTCTAAGCCTAGCTTAAGCCCTTGGGAGCTTTATGTAGGTGTTCCTGTAAAAACACATGCCAAAATGCTATTGGCCTCTGCTAGGGAGGCTGCAACACAGCCAACGCTTCTTCCTCACACTTCGAAGGTTTATAGCAGATGAGGGTGATGCTCTGTGAATCCCAGGTTTAAGATCAGAACTACAAGAGTGAGCAGGACTGGGGCATATTTATCTATGGAAAAATGTGGTTGTCACCCTAGCATTTTCTCCAGGTCACCTCACCATTCCCTTCTCCCCAAATGGAAAGATTTTTGCTTAGAGATATGCCCCTGTGGCCAATCAAGAAAAACTATATTCTGAATTCTTCCATACCAGAATATCCAGCTTCAGTACTTATTGGCAAGAAAAAGAAAAACTCAAACTAAAAAAAATGCTGGCTTTATAAGATCAAAAAGACAGTCGCCCCCAAACTGAACAAACAACGAGGACATTCAAAATTTTAGTTATCTTTTAACAAGAAGACGGAACTAAAACTTATGGGGAAAAAAAAAAAGCCTGAAGAGGTGAAAAATAAAAGATTGGTTTCTTTTGTTTTCAGAGGGAGGACATACAACTGAGGTAAATTTATAATAATAACCTGAAACTTCAGCTGAGAGTTGAAAAAAGAAAAAAGGCAAGCAGGGAAAAGGCACGTGTCGGTGCTGAAGGCACACAGTACTTCAAGGCTCTGCCTCTCATTGCCTAGCCAGAGAAACCTGCCGGGGTGGTAAGAGGGCGAAATCTTGTCCCTGTCCCCTGGCACAGCGCTGGCTCCACTCTTGCCGGAGGGTGCCGGGTGGGGAGGGTGGGGGGGCAATTCCTGGGCTCTCCTTCCCACACAGATGCACCATGCATGGGACTTCTTGCTCCTGATAGCTACCTACAGCTATCCAAAGGGCAGTTTCAGAGATGATTCTTCTTCACCATAGTGGCAGACTGTAAATATTGATATATAAAATATAATGTCAGGCTAGATAATAAGGAAAAAAGTCCCCTGGGAGACTGGTATAGCTCTGGGACAGGTCACCAGAAGTGGTGAAGTCTCCACCCTTGGAGGTTTCCAGGATGTGGCCACACAGAGCCACATCTGACCAGATCTAGTGATCTGGTGGCAGTCCTTCTCGAGCAGGAGATTGGGCTAGAGACATCTAGGTGACGCTTTATAGAACCATAGAATCATTTAGGTTGGAAAAGACCTTTAAGATCATTGAGTCCAACTGTAAACCTACACTGCCAAGTCCACCAAGAAGCCATGTCCCCAGGTGCCACATGTACACGTCTTTTAAATACCTCCAAGGATGGTGGCTCCACCACTTCCCTGGGCAGCCTGTTCCAATGAATGACAACCCTTTCAGTGAAGACATTTTTCCTAATATCCAATCTAAACCTCCTCTGGTGCAACTTGAGGCCATTTGCTCTCATCCTATTGCTTGTTACTTGGGAAAAAAGACCAACCCCCACCTCGCTACAACCTCCTTTCAGGTAGCTGTAGAGAGCGATAAGGTCTCCCCTCAGCCTCCTTTTCTCCAGTCTAAACAACCTCAGTTCCCTCAGTCGCTCCTCATAAGTCTTGTGCTCCAGGCCCTTCACCAGTTTTGTTGCTCTTCTTTGGACAAAATTTCAGTTATCTTTATCTTTTTTTTATCTTTCGCCCAACATGTCCATGAAATAAGTCAGCCAGGAGGTTGGTTAGAAAGTCTGAAAAAATTCAGTGCTGCAGTATTTACATCAAGTGGTACCAAGAGGTATCTCAGATGCGGTGCTTCATGCAGTGGTTTGGTAACACCACTATGGGTAACTTACGAGTTTAGGAAAATAGGGCTGGCATATAGCAAAAGAAGATAACTTGTAAGAGACACCTGTTACTTCTTCCTTGCAAATAAACTGGAGATGCCAGAAGTAGAAGCTCCCCCAGACCTGTCAGGGAGCCAAACACACTTGGGAGCAACAAGAGGACAGCAGAGGTCGGGTCCTGGGAGCCCGGCCACCTCGGGGTCCAGACCCATGGCTCTGGGGTTGCTCTGGTCCCTCCAGGACTGTTCAGCCACAGAGCTGAGCATCCCCAAAAGCAGTCTCTGGCAGGAGGATCTGTAAACAGCAAGTTACTACTGTATGAAGTGAGAAATGTTACATAAATTACCACCAATTTAGTATAATTTAGAGGACAACCTTGTCCAAGGAGACAATTAATCATTCCTCAGAACAAAAAGGGAGGTAAACAGCCTGAACAATAGATTCCCAAAGCTGGCAAGCATGTGAAATCCCTCTTTTTATCAGTAGTATCAGAGTTTTGCAATTAAAATAGTTGCCTGAAAGATGGAAAGGGAAGTTTTAACCCAGCCTGTTGTCTGATCCCACCACAGCTCTGGTAGGCCACAGGGTCTCAATGGAAGTCCAGACCCTCAAAAAGACACCGAGGGACCCAAGTGATGGTGATTTCCATGGTGACCACAGACAACCTGGCCAAGGCGGTTACAGAAAACCCCAGGAGAAGCAGCCTGGGATGGCCATGGACACCTCAGCCCTTCCTGACAGCAGGCAGCCAGGGGCCAACTGGGGACCCACAAGTATGAACCAGAGCATGAACACCCAAGGCAAAGGGGTGCTTTGGATGATGGGGACCTGCTAGTTACAGGCTGGTGAGGGATGCTCACATCCCACTCATTACCAGTCTCCCAAACCCTCCCACCTCTCAAGTGATTAGCAGAAAGCTCGTTTGAGAGGATCAAGGCTTCTCCCTCCCTCGACTTCCCCCTGCATCCTAGCAGAAAGCAAACCCTCTTTGCTGTAATTGATGGACACAATTCACTGCAATTAGTATTTCAGCAGCAGGTAGTTAACCCTCAGGGCAGAGCACAGTTGTCTCTATTTGGCTTGCTCTGCCTGGCTGTGAATTTAGAGCAAGCTCTTTAGTGTTTGCTTGCTGAGCCATCAGAGCAGGCAGCCCTCTCTGCTCCTCCATCCAAAGAAGGCTCACTGGTCAGGGCAGCAAAACACTCCCTCAATCCCCCTTGGCTGCAGAAGCCAGCCCAGCAAAAACCCTGGGCCATGATTGCCTGCCTGCTCCCATAAGGAGGCTGAGGTCCTTGTCCTGCTAAAAGGAACGGATACAGGTCATAAATGCAGGCACTAATGCAAAACACCTTAATGGCCCCAGCACTGAGGCTGATATTTAGACAAAAAGCAATTTGTTTGTCCTTTAAGTTCCCAATAATCTGCATTTATTTTAATTGGCACTCATGGCAAGAGCATTTACAGACAGCAGCTGGGAAGGTATAATTATGTTACTATCTTAGCCATACAGACAACCTAAGGGTTTTCTGCTCATAGACAAAAAAGAAAAAAAGCAAACAGAAAGAAAAGGGACAGCCATGAAGCCATGGACTTCTTGTGATCTGGATCAGAGCCAGGCCAGCACGGAGGGCTTTGCACGTTGCAAAGACAGTGCACCCAGTGCTGGAAAGAGACTGACGTCTGCCGAGACTCGAGGGCAGTACTGCTAACGGGGCAGTACCATCCACAAAACTCTGCAAGGGAGGTGAAAACATGGCCGAAAACCTTGCAGGGATTAAGAAACATAGGGATTTCCCTGGAAATAGTAAATGTCTGGGGAGCCTCTTGGGGAATTTGGAACAGAAACAAAAATCATGGAGAGCTCGATCACATGTTGCAGGATTACAGCAAGGAAGCAAAGCTTTGCAGGCAAAGGGTTGGGTTTGAAGGACTCTCCACTTCCCCCTCTGCCATACACCCCCACCCGCATGATGCTGTCCTAAAAGGTTTGTCACTTACTGAGACCAGGAGCATCACATCTACTCACGTACCAGCTCGCTCTGTGAAAGAGCGGCTGTCAAGGGAGAAAATCCCCGGGTGCAGCTAACTCCCCCATCATCGTTTTGAACCCTAGTCCTGTTCTCCAAGACCCCTTCAGCCCTCCCCAGCTTTGTCTCTCCTGCACCCTTAGTCGTAAGACTTTCTGCCCACACTACCCACAGGCTACCTGCAATATTTAGGCACGGACACAGACCAGACTGGTGCTGCTTGCCTGCAATTACAGGAGCTGCACAGGCAGCTCAAAAGTTGGATGAAAGCACCACCACAACATCCAGCCTCGTGGCCACCCCCTCTGTGCACAGGCCACAAAACCAGCCTTGTTCCTCTGCCAGAGGTGCAGGAAAATACTGGTATCTCCAACTTCTACCTCTATATTGTGGCTGCTGGCTGGAGATCCTCCTGCTCTCCGACACAAACCACACAAGCCATGGTCCCCCCCGACACGTAGACACTGTTCTTGTGGCAAAGCAAAACTGCCCATACGGAACATGATGGCAGCTCACAGATGCTGCTGCGTACCACCACCCTGCACTCCTCACCGCAGAGGTGAGCTGTGGGGTTTTTCCGGTTATGTGACTGAAAAAAAAATCCTCAAGCTTTCCAACTCATATTTTCCAAGACCTTCTGCACTGGGTGGATGCCTGATGACATCCAAACACATTATGGCATTTCAGTGGGGTGCTATTCATCAGTTGAGTTCTCTTGCTCCAAACACAAGGTAAAACATGTTGACTTTAAACTTCAGGAAAGGCAACTTAAGCCAATGCCTTGTTTTTCACAGTTGGGTTTGTCTAAGAGCACACACAGAGCCCACACAGCAGCTCGGCACCATGAGTGGCAGCTCATTGAGCTGCTGTTACCCAAACCATGTTTAATCATGTTCATACCTCCCATGTTCTAATAAGAGCTTGGTTTTCTTTCCCCCCTCTCTCAGAAAATAAGTGACCTGGCTTTACCAACTTAACTCTGCCCTAGAAAACTTTTTGCCTATGAATAGTGGTTTATTTCCACAGATTGTTTTAAACAATATCACAACATGCCTCAACAGCTGTCTTAAATCCTCTCTGTCCTGGATATATTAACAATGTAACTGAAAGCCAGCCTGGCCAGGACATTTACAACTCAAGTGGAAAAAAGCACCACGTTCATCATCAGTAAAAAACAACTACCCTGGACAAAAGCCATGGACCAAAAATAAACCACCACTTGCCCAAATAAATGAGAAGCAAGTGCCAGAACACAAATGGGGGGGGGGGTTGCCTGCAAGAATTGCCTCAGCCCCAGCATAACAGGGCAGAGGCAGCCCCGAGGCCCAGGGCTGGCACAGTGCAGCACCAAATACTGGGGCCAGCCTGTACCAGGGTGTCAGAGGAGATGTCCCCCACTCCCAGCCTCTCCCCTCCACCCAGCTCAGGCATCCTTGTGCTGCCATCACGATGTCAGCCGGGCTCGACGGAGCTGACTTTTAAAGTGTAATTTGTTATTCTGTTACGGTCGTTTTCTATATCAATTTTATGCGGCATCAAAAGCCCTTTCATATGTTAAACTCTAATTCATATGCTAATACCCAATTTATGGCAAGGTAATTATTTTTTGTCAAATTTATTATTCAGCATTCTTTGAGGAAGGGAGAGGCGGGCAGCGGGTGAATTTTGGCACTCTGCAGTGTGGATGGGCAGGACCGAGCCTTCCCGCTTCCCGAGTGTAAACCGGAGCAGGCACAACACCATTGCCTCCTGCCGAAACCCCCTCCTGTCTGATACGGGCATCCCAATGCCATCTATTTATTTCCTTACTGGTGGCATCTCTGGCAAAGAGCTTGGAAAAGTCTGCTCCAAAGCTTTGAAATGTCACCAGTCAGACTGCCAAAGCTGTCCCCCGCAGGGCTTAGGCTGGGGACTTGTCTAACTGCTCCAGATCATTTGCAAGGGAAGCAGGGATGGGAGATATACTGAGAGGATGGGATTTTCAAATGATAAAGTGAGGAGTAACGGAGTGATCGAGGCAGAAATCAGACAAAAATGGAACAGGCACCCACCTCTTCTCACAACAGCCACATTTTTGCCCCATGCTGCTTTGTACAATAACCATGGAATAGTGGCTGCAGTTTTCCCTGAACGACTGGCTCTCAGCTGCCCGTGACAGGCAGGAGGGGACTGGGACGGCCAAGGATGCCCCAGTCCCTGACCTGAGCACGCAGCCCATGTGCAGCACTTTGCTTTACCCTCTCCCCCACCCCAGGAAGGGGTTTGCTTATCAGCAAGAGCTCCCACACCTCCGCTACGAGCATGTGATCAGACCTGCGTCCAAGCAGACACGTGGGAGAGAGTTGCCTTTACAGCTTGCCCACGTTTCGCAGCCTGCCATCACCATGTCCTGCCCTGGGTGGCATCACCCACCCCGGCACCACTCCAAGGGGCTCGCGAGAGCCAAGCGAGGAAACGAGCGGAGGGGGCAGTGGAGCAGAGATGGGGAGCATATGCTAAACATAAAAAACATGATAGCAGTTTAGCCTTCACCAATTTTTTTTAACAGTCTATTTTCTGCTTGAGGAAGCAGGCGCGTTTCCCATCCTTGCAGCATCAACAGCCGACAGGCTGTCGGAGGTGTGATGGCTCCAGGACAGTTACACTGCCTCAGATTTCACATTCCTGACACATCCGATAATTATGCCAAATGAGCTCACCTCATCTTCAGCCTTCTGAGCTGTACATATTAAATTAAGTGAAAGCTGTTAGCGTTGCAGTCGAGAAAGGCAGGAGGGGAGAGGCACCGACCTACTGTGCAGTGGGGATGGGACGGGTTTCAACAGGGTCCCCACCACTGCTGCCTTGGCAGATGATCCACCTAAATGAGGGAGGACCAACCCTCTCCTTCCCCCAGCTCAAACCACCACCTAATATCTACCTACACTGCCCATGGGAGAGACGGTGCAAGCTGCAAGAAGCATCGCACTGCCGCTCTCCCCTTCCCCAGGCGCCAGGCAGCGGCTTCTCCCCATCTCCCCACCTCTCTTTTCAATTAACCCTTTTTCTCAAATCCTGCACTTAATACCCCACCCCATCCGGGGGATTGTGCACATACATATTTTTGGTTCTCCATCTTACATTTTTAGCATAAAAAACCCTACCATTTATTCCAGTGATATGAATGAACTCCAGTAGGCAAAATGAAGCTCTAACTCCCTCAAGCTAAACTCCAAATTCATTTCATAATCCTTAGATAAAAGCTTAGAAGCCAGAATATTCATTACCAACCCTGGCTCCACGAGCAGCCGAGGTAGTAATGGAATGGAGCAGATTTGACACAGGGGATGTTGCTACAGAAATTAGCCTGTCATAAGATTACAGGGACTAAGTGTTATTGGGTGATAAGGTGTGATGTGTTAATATTAAATTATCTTGCTGGTTTAAAAAAAAAAAAAAGAAAAGAAAAAAGGCACTGATGAAACTCACATTTATTAAAAGCTCTGAATATGATATTAAAAGATCTCAGATAAGCCAGTTTATTTCTGTGCTGGAGACCAAATTGAAAGAATTCTCCAGGAGGGATTCCTTTGAATGGAGCGTTACAACAATAAAACAAAAAAAGAGCCTTTAATAAATGTTACAGGACTAAAGAAGCCTTAAAAATTCCAGACTAATCTCTCCAGGGAGGCTTCATTAACCCTTCATTCCCTTTCTTGTTGCATCAAAACAGGGATTAACTAGAGAGTGTTTCCATATGAAATAATGCTCTGTACATCCCAAATTCTTTCTCTATAGTGAGAGGAGATTAACCCCACTGCTCCATATGACATAAGGCTGGGATAGGATGGTAACAAAGGTTTCTGGCAGAAAAAAAGAAATAAACCACAAGCACAAGGCTTAAGTGATATGTCCAAGTCACCAGGACCAGTAAGATAACAACAGGGCCATATAGTATCCAGAGTTTGCTTAAAAATTTGATTTGTTGCTGTCAGACAGCAACAAATAACGCTGACACCCAATGCATATTTGTTCTGAAGCCGCGCAGTTACATCCATCACCATCCTTACTCGTGCGCTCGCCGGTTTAAGCCAACACCGTGGAGCCCAGAGTGAAAGGATGCGAGCTAAAGCACGGCAGAATTAATGGGGGCATTAGGAGCAGGGGGGATTTACGAGGCAGCCACAGAGCAGACGGGCTGCTGCGCAGGGACAGCGGCAGCGAGCCTGGACGGTGCTCCGGGGAGCACAGCCTCAGCAGCAGGTTTTAACCCGGATAACCCATATATATAGACTGCAGTGAACGCTGGCAGGCTCTGCAGGGGGACCCCCTGCCCTGCAGATCGCACAGGGAGCTCCTGGAGGTGTCAGGGGGCACCAGCCTTGGCTTGCCAGGGGGATTCGGCTGGACTTACATCTAGGTGGGAAATGAGAAGAGGTTCTCTAATCTCTTGGAGCAATAGAGCGAGAAATATAATTAGCTTTAAAAGGCTGCTAAGTTCATTAAAATAAAACACAAGCCAGTACATTCAAATAGGAGAGATGGAAGCTCCACTGGCGAGGTCCCCTCGCCCCAGGTCCCCAGTCCCCAGGGCCACTTCCCTGTCTCTCCTGCTAACAGCGACTTGTCGTCCTCCAGGGCAGCAGAGGGATCTCTGGGAAGGGGTCTATAAAGGGGGTCTATAGTCCTAGACCCCCTAGAAGCCTAAAGGGACCTCTAGGAAGGGGTCTGTAAAGTCTGTAAAGTCCTAAATAACCACTTGTGGTGTTTTCTCAAGTCCCAGCTACTTTTCTTTTTCCCCTTAAAAAAAACAACAACATTGTTTTCACCTGAAGCTTGAGGAGGGAGATGATGGTGCTCAGCACGGTGGAGGCCATCCCCATGAGGGGCACAGGGAGCAGCACCTTGCTTAGCAAGGGCAGAGGTGGGCAGACAGACCGCAGTTCCCTCCCTGCCCACCAGTGCAGGGTGCCTAGGTGAAGCTGGTTTTCAGGTGGGGGTCCAAATTATTGCATCCCCTTCAATTCCTAAACCTTTAAGTATTTTGTCCTGCTGTCACCACCACCTGGTCTCTCCATCCCATCGTGTTGCCCTCACGTCTTGTTTAAGCCCTTGCCATTGTACAGAGTCGAACTCAAGGCACAAACCCCTCTCTCCCGAGAGCTAAAACCACCTTGGTGACACCTCTGCCCCTGCCCACACCCACTGCAAGCTGGCAATAGGGACCACTTGTCCCAGCATCCCTCTACGCAGCTAAAGGAAAGCCAAGGACTTCCCCCACCTCCTGCCCTGGGATGAATTACAGCCCTCAGGCATTAACACAACTTCAGAGGTACCACAAGTGGCACGTTCTGCCCATGACCCGGCCAACTAAATTATTCAAATCTTTTAAAATCTGGCTACATTACATCTCAGTTCTCTTTGCTCTGATGCGCTCAGCGCAGCTCTGGCTTCACATGAAGCAGAGGAGCTGCAGAAATGAACTCGCACTACCCTGTACCAATTTCTGACCTGCATATTATGCCATCCTGAGCTGGCTGAGAGCTGTGCTGAAATCAAACCGCTATGAAAAAGAAGAGAATTTTTCTCCCTGGTTACAGCAGATTTTACAGCAGTGGGATGTTTCTGTTCTCTCTGTCAAAGAATTACACCTTTTTAAAATATTCTTTCTGTGAAATCTTTTGTGACCTATGAGCAGTATAAAAATGCAACTCAGGGACATCGAACAAAGCTATATATCCATTAGGGGATTTAGAAGCGAACACAGTGTCGGCACTTAACAAATAATAAATAACCATCATTAATTATTGATCACAACCCCAGCTAATCAAGTTTCACCCCTGTGGTTACCATGATATCAACAGACCCCTTTGATACAGCCTGCGAATGGCCTTGCAGCCTGCGCTCGCCCGGCATGCAGCTCTCCTCCCCCTCGCCCCGGGAGCCCGCCGGCTGCTGAGCAGGGGGGATTCGGGGAGGGGATGAGAGCTGATGCCCCCACACACAGCTTGTCCGCCGCCGGGCTCCCAGAGGATGTCTGCACATCCAGAGCATGCAGAGTTTCCAGGGAAGCGGAGCTGCCTGCGATAGCATCCCAGAGTGCAGCAGGGCTGTACTGGGGTGGGCAAGTCTGGAATTACAGACTTCAGCTGTGCTGGGGGTATTTGGTTGTGCAGCCTGGGAACGGGTCTGTGGGCATCTTCATGAGAGCATCCCTGTGACCTCGAGGATGCACAGCCCAGCCTTGGCAAGCCTCTACTTCAAAGCTGGACCCCACCACGGAGCCACAGTCCCAGCCACACCAGCCACCACGCTGCTTTTGGGTCAGGGCAACTCTCCACAATGGGGCCAGACAGGGACTTGGCCTCCCCGCTGCCCGCTGGGTAAGCTGCTGCTTGCTCTCCGCACATCCCGGGTCCTGCTCCGGGTGGGAAGTAGGAAGGGACAGCATCTCGCTCCGCTGCCACCTGACCTTATTTCATAAGCAATTTGTGAAAGTGTAATACAAGAAAATTCTATCATCTTGTGGTTCTGACAACAGATAACTGCCTGCTCCCTTTACAGGGACGTTAAATCCTGTTATTAAATGCAAGCCATTATCAGGATGTCACCAGCGTCTCTTGATGAAGCTATATACCTGTGTAGACAGCTAGCCCATGTTAGCCTATTTACTATTCATTATAAATGCTCTCGATTGATTTTCCTCATCTTTATCTCTCTGTGGCTGAAGCATTTGTTTTCTCTGTGTGAGTTCAGGGCAGTAGACCTTGCTCCCTCCTCCCCAGCGGACATGTAAGAAAGCAAAGCTCTGCCGTGGCTGTCCTGCAAAAAAACTGCCTGATATTTGGGCAGGTTGGCGGACACACTGCTGATCAGTGTTTTACTGATCCCTTGGCTGTGCAGAATTATGAGCAAACCATAGATCACTATTTCTTCTGACCAATATTTAAGGGCACTTCTCACACTCTGCAAGTAACTAAGCATCTGCCACCTTGTCAGGGGAGTGGTGGGACCACGCAGAGGACACTCACCATTTGGGATGACAAGAAAAAAAACACAACTCTTTTTTTGCTCCCAGAACCTCATGTCCACGTGTTTTTCTCCAGGGATTGGAAAAGCCTTGCAAAAAAGTTCAGAGCTGGAAGTCAGGAGAGCAAACAGAGTCCTACCAGCACCAGAACATGGACCTGAGGTCCATATTCCTGCAACAAGACATGCAGCAAGCCCACCACCTATTTAGCAAATAAGAATAAAAGCCAGAAATGTTTGTTGAAGGAAGAGTTAAATACATACTGCAAGACCTAAAAGCAACATTTCTGGAAGCTTTGATAACTCTGCAAATAGAAGATAGTGCAAATGTTTTACCCACATTTCATATTTCCCGGTAGATGCACCCGTACCCCAGACAATTTATGATCCCTCATCCAAACCAAACATCCATCTTTCTTTCAATGACATTATGACCCTTCCCAAAGTCTCCTTGAAAATGTGCATTTCAGTGATTCTTTCTTGCTGGAAGCAATAATGCCAATTCCAGGAGCTAAGAACCTATCAGTCAGACCTTCCCAAAGTGCATGGGATGGGGTTCAAAACCAGGAGGCTCTCACATAATTTTCACAAGGCTTCCTCTTTGGGACTCCATGGGTTTTGATAGCAACCCATTCCCAAGTGAGGATTTAACTTAAATAAATGCTCTCTCCCTGCTACCCCAACCCCCGGCTCCTCTCCCACGGGAGCAGCCAGGGTCCCTCAAGCCCCCAGCCCTGCCCCATCCTTTCTGCAGTGCTGGCAGGAGTCAGCGGGGCTGGTGCAAGGGCAGTGCCGGCTGCGGGTACCTGCTGGGGAGATGGGAACCTGCCAGTCCTCATCCTTCCCTCTTACAGGAAAGGGCAAAGGCATCTTGCATGCCACATGTAGTTTTTTTAACCCTCCTCTATTGATTTTTAAGCATCCACCACTGCTTCTCACGCTGGGGAGTTCTCCCAACACAACACCGACCATAAGCATGGCCACAGATTTAAATTTGCTTTTTCCTGGGCATGTTGTGGAAGCTGCCTCAGGGGCACATCCCAGTGAGGGACCCAGACACAGTGATACATCCGTCTCCAGGAAATCAGGATGGCGAGGACTGCAGACCCTGGGAGAAGTGCTGCCTCCTGCATTATACAAGTTTCCCAACCAAATTGTATTCTCTCCTGCTCAGGCAACATTCATTTGCTAATCTGTGCTGGAAAGGAGGAAATTAAGTATTCCCCCCCTCCCTCCTATTGGGAATAGCCCCAATTTCCCAGAAATCTCCCCTGACTTGTCCTTTAAATAAAGCTTAAATAAAGCCACACTGTCCTTTAGGCAGCTTATGGCAGAATATTAAGAAATAAGAACAAATACATACTCATATACAGACAAATATATGCACAATACCGTCCTTCAAGCTGCCCAGCAGGTGTAGTAGGCAATCACGCCAGCCTTCAAATACCTACAAATGAATATTGTGGGACAGGCCATTAACCCTTCTTTACCCCTGCAGGATCCCAGACAGACACTTTGGAGAGATGCTCCATTGCAACGCCCTGGCCCTGAGCAGCCCCATCCCCGCTTTCCCTCTCTGCATATTATTATCTACAAGGTCAGGCAAAACACTATCAAAAAATGTTCTGATTACTTCCTAGGAGGGAGCATAAGCAGCCTTTCAGCCTGGATGACCTTAGGGGCTTTATCTTCCATCAGATAAGTAATCCCCCCTGGCTGGAGCCGTAGTTCAGCCCCACAGGGGAGGGAGGCAGCGAGGGGCCAAGAGCTTCCTGCTCCGTGGAGAGGTCCCAGACAACCCCACCGGGCTCCAGTCTTTGCAGCTGTGACCCTCCTTTCTGATAGCCATTAGCTGTTGTAGTGCCTCTGGCACCCCAGATGTCTGGGTCTCTTTATAAAGTCTTCCCCAGTGTTTATACCTGTGGTGGGAAAAGAACATCTCCATCCCTGCAGGGGAGGAGGAGGGTGCTGGGGGCAGAGATGACAGGGACCAGGCACCATTTGCACCACAACCCCACCCAAGCCGGAGCATTTTATCCTCCACAGCAGGCCAAGCAGGATTGGGAATTTTCCCTCTCCTCTCCTCATGCCTTCCGTCCATGGTGCATTCCCAAACTCTACAGATGTCACGTTGCTCCAGGGTTTAAGGCAGATTCTTGCTGCCTGACTCAAGGGATGTGGAAATAAGCATAAAATGGGATTTAGAGAGCAAAGCTGTTACTAGGGATAACCGAGAGCAGAACGGGGGGTGTCTCTTGAAGCCGAGGACCCTGCCCGGGTGCATACTGCACTGCCACCTTCCCATACAGGGCGTCCAGGGCATTCCACACCGGTGTGACAAAGATGCAGGGAAGGAAGAGGGCATCCAGGAGAGCGTTACCCCCAGCCCATGGGGCTGAGCATCTCTTCTGCCCCGGTGTCCCTGCTCGGCTCACTCCTGGGAGACGGGGACCCAAGCCCCGGCTCCGGCAGGAGAAGAGCAGGGAAGAACCTGGCGGGAACAGGCTCTTTTCTCTCAATGGCATCGATTATTTCTGTAATCAGCACCTCGTTGCCGAAACTGAACATCCATTATCACAGGATTCTAAAACAAAAATAACCCAAGGGAGAGAAAAAGATATAATTCAGAAGCTGTCCTGCTCCCAAACCATGTGCGTTGGGTCAGTGCCATCTAGAGGCAGCAAACCAACCAAAAGCACCCACAAGCACCCACAGCCCGGGATTCACCCAGTGCCCGAAGCGGCGTGGCCCCAGCGTGTCAGGGAGGGAGACCCAAGAGGGGGTGCTGCCTCTCGCCCCGGCGACGCAGACCCACCGGCCCCGCTGGCTGCTACCCCATGGGACACGCAAGCGGGGACCCACGCCGCAGCCTGGCGGCCCTGGGGGGCAGGCAGCACCCCATCCCGCATCCCTGCCCCGCACGGCGTGGCAGCCAGGGCAGCCACGGCCCCACGCCACCAAGAGCAGGATCAAGGCGTAGCTGAATGTGCTCCCCACTCGCAAGCAGCCCGGCTATTAATATGCATGCAGCTGTATTAATAGAGCTGGCTAAACACCACCTCAGGCCAGAGGAATATTTCAGCATTTCGTTTTCATCCCGAATTAGACTGAAACAGCTAAACAGCAATTTTTTTTTTTTTTTCCACTGATGGAAAGTTCAGGAAAAATATCAAATGAGAAAATGAGAGCTGAGCAAATATGACATCTTTCCTGTCGGTGGGGTCCAGGCTGGGGGTCTCTCTGCCTGTACCGCCTGCCCCATGGGCACTGTTGGTTCCTGCCTCGTGGCTGGTGCCCTTATTTCAGTGTGACAAATCTGCCCACAGGACAAAACTGGATCCCCCAGCCTGGCGATCCCCCCGAGATGGCTGCAGCCATCCCTGGGGTTTATAGCCAGCCTGTAGATAAGGCCGGGGCAAAGCTCACACCAAAGCCAGCTGCAGCCAGGGAGGGTGACACCAGCTCCAAAACTGGGACCAAACCCTGTGCTGTCGCCAAGCCAAAAGGAGCCTCCGGCACAGCCCCACAGTCCCTGCCTCCATCCCCCCAGGAGCAGCAAGGGTCTCCAAAAGCATCTCCGCAGTACAAACATTTCCATTCACTTTTGTTTGCTTCTTTTTTCAAAAAATACGAGTGTGTCTTCAACACATTTAAGAGCGAGGAGCCTGCATAATGAAAGAATAAAATTGCCTTCTATCCCTGGAAACCCTGTCCTATTTTGCAATGATTAACTACCTGTATTTGCATACTGTCCATTCCTGGTTAAAGACTCAAGGGGACTATTTCCAAACACTTTCTAATCTTGCACAGAGCCTGCACGCAGTGTTGTCATTTCCTGACAACCCCCAGCGTGGCTGCATCTGGCAAGCTCCACTTCTGCTTCCTTTTATTAATATTATTTCATATTTCCATTGCCTGCTTGCCCACAGCCAGGGCCCTGCCGTGCTGGGTGCTGCACTAATGAGAAGGATGATGCCTTTCTCACTGTGGAAAGTAGCTGCATAAATCAAATGGTGTTTGCACAAGCAGCGGGCTATTAAGACCTATGCCACACAGGCACATAAGGGCTTCACGTTTTTTGCTGAGTTTTTATGCCCATGATCCCAGTTGGGGGTACTAGGGTTACTGGGAATTGCTGCTGCTTTTCTCCCCCTGGGGTTTGCATGTGAAGGTTCCTCAGGACAGGGTCTATCCACAGGCACCGATGCCAATGGGCTCTTCAGACCACCCAAACATCCCAGGGTAGTACCTATCGATGAAGCAGCAATGGGTCAGCCCATACAACCCCAAATTAGGTGATATAAATGCTAGACTGTCCCCCAAGGGAAATGCAGAAACTCTGGTGTCTTTGGGGCTGGGAATGCAATCGGAAATCAAAAGGTTTGGGGACTCAGTAATCATCATAGCAGGGTTTTATTAAGCAAATTATTACTGAGCAAGTAAATAAAGCAGTGGGAATCAAAGTGGCAATCGATAGCACAGTTCGATCTGGGGCAACCTGAGCATGGCCTTACGCATGATCCCACAGCACTGCCAAAGCCAGGTGCCACAGCCAGCGCCGAGCGGGGGGGGGACATCCTATCACACGGGTGCTTGAGTGGCAGCCCAGTAGAGAATAAAAAAATAAACACCTCAAAAAACAGCTAGATGGGCACAGGCTGGGATAGGAGTGTCTCAGGGGTCTTTGCTGTCTTTTACATCCCACTTATACGCTGGCCCCATCACTGCCTTTCCTGACATACAGCTCCTGCATCGAGGCAGCACGTGTACACGGCAAACCCTTTTTCTCCTCACGAAAGCACCAGCAGCACCGATTGCCTGTCCTCTGCTGCAGCCCCCCTTGGCACAGGGCCGTTCCCTCCCAGCATAAAGGGAAGGAGCCACACTGCAATTTGCAGAGCTTGTAGTCTCCTGCGAAGGCTCACGTGTTGCGCTTTCTCTCCCGTGCAGACGTAGCAGCCACCACAGAGCACTTAGAAAGCCTTCCACCATGGAGGAAAGCACCCCGTGGGCACCCGAGGGAAAGTTTCCCACCTTCACACTGAGCTCATCCTGTTTGCCATGGTCAAACTGGACAGCAGCATCCTCCCGTGGCCGGACCGCGGCATGGGGTCAGGCACAGGGCTTTGCTTCCCTGTGCGAATGGCTGCCCCACGAGCAAAAAACATCCCACAGTCACAGCCCACTCCTGCCCAGTGGCCTTAGGGCTGATCCAAAACCCTCTCCTGAGGACAGCACCAGTGCAACTCCCCTTGGCGTTTATTTATGGACTGAAGGTGATCAAATCCCTGATATTTGTTAATAAAGCACAACAGAAGTGAGATGCCTCTCTGCCCTGGCAGGGATACATCATCACTCCCTCTGACACCTGGAATTTATGTGCTTGATTTGCACAGGCTGTATTACTCAGCGGGGGCAACAGAAAAGTGTGGCCAAGCCCAAGGACATAAATCTGTGCTCTCAGGAAGGCTGTGCGGGACTGACCTGCACCCGTAGGGAGCAGCCCTGGATGGGGACCTTACAGCCACGTACCCACCACCAGCCCAGAGAGCGGGTGCAGTGTTTTCCACCTCCTTTTTTTTTTTCCTATCTCCTTCCCCCCCCCCCTTTGGCAAAGGAGACCAGCAGCTGTGATCTCAAAGGAAAAGGGTCACTATTTGTCCCAGAACCATGCAAACACAGAGGAGAGCCCCCCCCCCAGCCCCCAACACGCACAGACGGCCCCACGCTGCTTGATGGTGCTGGAAAGTGTCGGTGTCCAATATGTCCCGAATTTCCCACTGCACCAGCCCAGCTGTAATCAGCTTTGGATTACCATAGTCTTCTAAAGTACCAGACTCTGATAACATCCCTTCTGTTACCGACTCTAAATCTCCCCAGTCACGCAGATGGTTTCCCCCCAGCAACCCAGCACCAATTACCAGGAAGTGAAAAGAACCCCAAAATAAAAAAAAATAATAAAAAAAAAAATTAATAGTCAGGTGAAAGCCAGACGCTGTTGCAATGAGCAGCTGGTGGCTGGTTTTTTGTAGCAGCACAACTACAAGAGGATATAAAGTGAAATCAGAGAGCGGTGAATTTAAAGCTGACCACTATCCCATAATGTATCATTAACCTCTGGAAGATACTGCCACAAAGTGTCTCTGAGGCTTCAGTGGTGCAGGGCTCAGCTGATCGGACTTTCAGATCGATGGTGAGAAGAGCCATGGCCACCTGAAGCACAAGAGAAAAAATGCCATATGGGTTACAGAGGTTTATCCTTCAGAACGTAGTCCAAGTGTTGTCTGAGCACAGGAAGAATTACCTTTTTATTGACAGTCACAGTTTTTTTCCATCCTTCCCTTGAAGCTGCTGGCATGTGTGGCAGCAAGAACATCCTCCGTGGCAGCTGGTCCTGCCCCAGTGTTTTGAGCTGCCTGGCATGTACTTCTCATCTCTGATTTTCCAACAAGTCCCCAGAAGCTCCTCACCTAAGCTCCTCCTTCTACATTAGGATGCCCTTTTATCTCCAGCTTTCCAGAAGGTGTCATTTTCCAAGCAGGGACGTGCTCAAGTGAGGAGCTGCACCTATGCCAGCATAGCCCACACACCTGCAGGGTCACAGCACGCCGAGGCTGACCCTTCTCCCCATCACGTATAGGAAAGTAGAGATCTTGAAAATCACAGATTGCTGCTTTTCAACAGTTCTCATTCCACTTAATTTGGGGTTTAAACAACCTTGCAGAAGGGTTTTCATCAATCCAATTGCCTCAAGTGGTAAAACTCAAGTCATGTGGGAAAGAGATGGGGCCCAAAAATAACTGCAGCAGCCAGAAAACAGAAATAGGTTAATGAACATTTTTTTAAAGTCTCCATCTTCCTGCCAGAGTGGTGCCTGGCGTACATCCCACACAGCAGCCAGGGGCATGGGGCAGCTCTGCGCTGCGGCAGCCCCTGGGGCAGACAGCCCTGGCACAAAAGCAAAGCCTGACATCTCCCACCAATCCAGGACGAGGGCAGTGACAACTTCATGTTGTTCCCAGTGACCACATTTTGCAGCACTAACTGGTATTTAAAAGCCCCCACATGCCTGAATCCCATTGCAATGTGCTGGAGACCAGATCCTCAAGGTGCCGGTATGGCTCGTTGTCTCCTTAGCAGAATACAGTCACACGGGGACATTTTGGTACCCAGTGCTGCAGAAAAGCTTCACCCCCCAGGTCACATCAGTGCCTGTGCGGCTCACAGCAAACACTGCAGCCTTTGGGGAGGGACACGTGGCAGGGCCACCACTAACAAAGCACAGCACGTCCCGGGAAGGCTCCTCCGGTGACCCTGCACTGGCCATTTGACATCCTTGCTGAGCACGGAGGGCAAAGGGCAGCCAGGAACAGAGAGGACTTTACAGCCCAGCCAAGCACAAAGGAAATAAAGGAGAAAAAAAGAGCTGACAGAGCGTGGCGAGAGAAACTTTATAGGTTCTTGCTTTCATCCTTTTCCTCTTTTTGTACAGTGAATGGGAAAGGACAAAGCAAAGCCTGGCGCCTCTGCAGGGACGCTGTGTGCTGGCTCTTGCTGTGACACGCAGGCGTCAGCATTGCCGCCGCACAGCATTTTCCTCTGGGTAAGTCAGCCAGTGGTTTTAAACTCTTTAACATTTTCAAAAGACTGATAAGGTAAATCCTCCAGGCCTCAAGTAAGGGTCCCACTGGACCCCACAGGAGCTTTGCCTGAGTACTGCAGGATTATTATAACCGAAATGTTTCTGTGGATTCAAACATCAGCCTTTTCATATACAGCCTGTAGCTGCAAGTTTTGTCAGCGAATGGCCCTGATAAAGCCTTCCTGATTTTTACCCCCATTCTAATATAATTGGTATTTCTCTCCCTGTAATCCAGACGACTCCTTTTCTCTGCCATTTCACACCAGCACTGAGGATTTACTTTTTTCCTCACAAAAGGGAAAAATAATTTTCTCCACCCTGTGCCCCAAATGTTCCTTTTCCACCTGAACAAGCCTCGCTGCTCTTAAGGTGCCAAGATGAACCCAGGAACCCCAAAGCTGAGATGGGAAGAGACCAATGACCCGAGTCCCACTGCATCGCACTCGCCTGCCCTGCTCCCAACAGGCTGGGAAACACAGCCAGAAAAACAGGAGGGAGTTTTGTATGCACCATCCACATGTTAAACTGCTGTCAGACAGAGTCTGGCTATGTCGATGGAGGCATAGGGGCAGCCCTAGATGGGTTTGTGAGGCTGGGGTGACCCCAGGAGCTGTGGCACTGGGTGAAGCACCCCATCCCGAGGCTCAGGGCCAGAGCGCTGACAAGCCAGCCCTGCCTGGGAGGACGGCGCTGGGGACAGGGGCTCACCGCAGGCAGCGGTCACGCTCTGCCCTGGCTGCTGTGGGTTTTCCAGCCAACAGAATTAAGTCTATCCATTTGGCTTAGTGCCCTGAGCCGCTCAGCGGCTTTGCCAGCTCCTTCTGCAGGGCAAGGGGTGAGGACTGGAGGCAGCATCGCCCTGCAAAAGATGCTGAAGCAGTGTCTGGAGCAAGGAACTTCTTGGTGGTGTCTTTTAGGTCATCAGCTTTCATGACACCTCTTCTTAGTGACGTCCTGAGTGATGCCATCACCCAGCAAAGAGGGGGGCTCGGAAGTTTCTTTAAAAAATTGCCATCCCCTTCAAATCTATGCTTTCTCTGTATGTGACTTTAAGGGGATACTTTAGAGAGGTTTCAGCAGGTGCACTCTGCCTCCTATGGATCACCACAGTGGAAAATTGAGCCTGAAAGGAAGAAAATAAATTTCTTTGCTGGGACAGTGCTGTGCTGCACCAGGCTCCATGAATGAGCTTCACCCTGAAGGTCGGAGCCCGCCCTGGGGGGATCACGCTGCGGCTGTGCCAGCGCTGCCCAGCTCCCCTTCCCGGGGCAATGAGGGAATAGCTCCTGTCAGTATGCGCCAGCAGAGCCCCAAAGCAAATGGAAAGGAAGAGGAGTGAGACTGCAAACCCCAGGTAAATGTCTAAATCAATAGCACAGCAGCTCAATAGTGTTTCCGTACAAGTCCAGCAAGCCACGTTTACAAATGCCTCCAATTTAAAGGCAGATTTCTCATCAGCTCAGTAAACCACCGCTCCCCAAAGCACAGGCGTGTACTGAATGGCCTGTGCCTGCTTGGGCTGGGAGAGAAATAGCAGCTGAAGATGTGAGATGAAGTCTCAGCGGTCGCCAAAGCTACCCAAGCACAAAGCTGGAGGCAACCCTAACATTCCTGCTGATTTGTATATTGGTGCCTGGCCCTCCCTTCTGCCCACGTTGCACAGGACCATCTAGAGACTACCTACATTAGCTCTAGGGAAGAAGAGAAAGAGCACCCACAGAGGAAATAGCAGTTCTGCTAGCTAGTTGTTTCAGCCAGGCTGCTGCTCAGCAGCGTGTGTTAGCCCAGACCAGTTAGGCTCCACAGCATCCAATCCCCAGGCTTGGTTGGAAGCTGGATAAGGTACTGCCTGGCATCGCACTGAGCAGCATAGCTCGTCCCAAGGAGGGGGGATCAGCTCTGGGTCTGACACACAGGCCCCATGCCTGTGTGGCGAGGGGAGTCGGGGCCAGTCCCTGCTCCTGGCGGCCAGCCTGAAATCGGAGGCTGGTGCTCGCTCCTGGGGCAACCGGCATCCCACCTCTCCCCTCCCGCTAACCACTCCTCCTTGCCAGCTCTTCCCAGCTTGTTCAAACCAGATTAACTTTCTGGGTTCAATTTAGTTTCAGCCCCTCTGTGGCTAGTGGTAAGAAGTACAATGCTCCCCTTCCACCTGTAAAAATTGAGCTCCAGCTATCACTTAGATTTTTATATTCCTCTGCATTTCAGAAACAAAGAAATACAGCCACTGTGTGCTGATCCCCATGGCTGTGGGTGCCACGCTGGCCACAACGGCATCCTTCTGCCCATGAGGAGCGTTTGCTTCCACTGCACAGGGAGCCACAGCCATGAACAAAATCTCCTCAGACACAGCAATGCATTTCAGCCTTACACTCATTACCACTGTACTTGTACAACAGAGATGCTACAGAAAGGTGCTCCAGGGCTCTGCCTCTGTGCCCGAGATCCCATCCCGCTGGTCTTTACCCAGGTCCCACAGGACACACCTACAGTCTCCTTTTGACTACCTACATTTGCAGAGGAGTGAAGAGCCCTCAAAAAGGCATATGGGATTTGATGCTAAATAGTAGGGAAAAAAACAATTCGGAAAATTGGAAATAACTAACAACAGGTGCTTCAAAGGGCTGCAGACCCTGGTGCGCTCCAGAGGCTATGCATGGCCACCAGACCACAGAGTCCCTCCTTGGCAGACAAGGCTCCACCCTAGAGATGTGCTATGACCACCAAAACAGTTGAGCCCATAACATCTAGAAAGCTTGTTTACTGGATGTAAAATTAGTCCACACTTGTCCAAAGAAGCTATAAACAGCTTTGATTTCCCTCAGCAGGATGGGAAGCTGGGGTTAATGACACCCTGCAGCAAAAGCTCTTTCAATTGATTTGTCCTAAAACTGCCCACTTGCTCACTCAGTTGAGGGATTGCACGTGTGCCCAGTGGAAGGGACCAACAGGAACAGCTGGGGAGCTCCACTGAGCACTGGCTGCTTCCTGGCAGGCAGACAGGAGGGAAACAGATGCTGATGTTTGCTACATCCATGAACGCACCTCAGGGCCACGAGATCAGGGAGCAAATGCACAGAGACCTGAGCAGCACAGTCCCGCCCCGAGTTGCTCACTGGCACACCGTCAGTGACCGTCTCTGCTTAATGGAATTCATTTTTTATTTGGCTTTATTAACCTTCACATGTCTAGACACAAGGGCTACGATTTATAGCTCACACACAGGAAAATATGAAATCGCCACATCTCCCTGTTTAAGATATTTGCAGTCATGTGTGATCTGTCCCATTATTAAACGTTGTTCCCAAATCCACTGATACAGGGGAAGCAATAGCCTAGAAGGTGAGGGAGCCCAGCTAACCCTCCACTATTGCATTCAACACACCAGCCTGGGCCTGTTTGCAACACCTCCGCACATCACCCTGCTTTGCTATCTCATCAGTTTGGGACATGATCTTATTCCTGATACAGGAAGCCATCGCATCTGATTTATTGTATTCAACAAGGAGAAAGAATTTAAAACAGAAGGTCTATTCAGAGGCAAGTTTTGAAATGTTTCTGTATCTCTACCGTTGCCCCAGCCATCCCAAAAGCCTGTGACCTGTTTTGAGCAGAAGAGGTATTTTGTGGCAGTTTGCAGCTACCCCTGGGGCACAGCAGAAGCCAAGAAGCTGAGCTAAAGTGCACCTTAACGATGCGGCCTCATGCATCTTTTTCAAACACCTGCATCTTAATTACTTCAGGGAACAGATTTCTGACACTCAAAATGCAGCTAAACTAGCTGGGGTGTCTTTTATGCCTTCCTAGCTCATTTTGCCACTGGTTCCTTCAAAGCAAACCATAAAGCCAAATACATTTCCTTTAATGCACTTGATAGGGGTTTGATGTGAGTGGTGGGCTCTTTCATCTGCTTCTTCTTCAAAAAAGGATGTAGATAAAAAGATGAAAGAAAAAGGAAACCTCGTGTACATAAGTTTTGCTCCAAGAGACTTGCTTGCTCTGCACTCGCTCCATCAGCATGGCCCATGTGCTCATGCGTCACAGTTCCACCTCGGTGCTCCGGGCAGGGGAAGGCAGCACCCTGCCTGTCCTGGTGGCCTTTGCCCATGGGACAGGGCTGCTCCATCACAGCCACGTGGAACATCAAAAGTACAGCCAGGATGGGGATGAGGCCAGCCAACTTGTCCTGCTAGGACAGGTCCCCAGGCATCTCTCTGCTGCAGCTTGCCCCATTACTACAGTAGAGCTACACGGCAGCTTTTGGGTGCTGTGGACACACCCTAAGCCAGCTCAGATGTTTCCTCAGCCCTTCAGCATCTCAGCTCACCCAGACTGTGCCAGCATAGCCACCCCCCAGGCCCTCATCCCCTTGACCTTCCCTCACAGCCCCTCAGGGGCTCATTTACAGTTTTTCCCCACTTCTTTCCTCGAAGTCTAAAGGGTCAGCCTTACTGGCAGGAGAGGGGAACTGGCAGTTGGAAGGAGGCTCTTTCATCCCACCCCTCTAAGAAGCCAAGCAAGCAGGGCCAAACAGCATGAGGAGACAGGTCAGGCCAGAGCAGAGCACCAACCCTGCCCCAAAGCCTCATCTCACACGGCTCGTGGCTGTGAGGGCTCGAAGCATCCTCTCATGCCTCGCGCGTGCCCGGGGGCAGCTTCCCAGCCTCGCCACCATGCATGCCACGTGCCCCAGGCAGGATTTCAAGCATGCATGCGGCAAATCCATCCTCGCTGTGGCTTTCGAGCAACACCCTGGGCTGTGTATGTGCTACCTGAGCCCAGCAAAGGTCACAGGAAAAGGGGCTGCTTGTTTTCTCTGACCTGTCCGAGCATTACCCAGCATCAGAGAGCTGCCATTCTTCCTGATAACACTCTTGGGTACCCACCTGCTGCAAAGAGAGCATCAGCTGGGGCCAGGCACATGCGTCTCCTTCCTAGGAACAGAACAGGGGAGGGAGAGGAACAAATAGGAGAGGAAAGATCAGGATGAGAAGATATGAGAGTTGACAGCACTCTCATCTATCACTGCAGGTCTTAGCCTCAGCACTCATTAAAGCCCTGGGTCTTCAAGTCATGGGAATTAGAACTGGTAAAAAAAAAATCCAGAACAACCTCTAATGGAATGGCTTCCTTCAGAACAAAGAAATGGCATTTCTGTTGAATTGTGAAAAAAATCTGTTTTAACTTGAAAATCTTTTGCTAGTGTAAGTGAAACAGAGATGCAAACATGTTTCATTTAGGTTTTATCACTACAACTCATTCTGACATTTACATTGTATTAAAGTTTTAATATTAATACTGCGCCGCTATATAATATTTAATACAAAAAATAAACATATATACTTAAGTTAATATTTCATATGCTAGAATTCAAATGGCAAAATCCGTTTGCTCCATCAAAGATAAAAGCACCCAGCACTAATTAAAAGTTATCTGATGCTACTGAGGCTCAGGCCCAAAAGCAGCACCAAATAAATCCCTTGGAAACAAATCACAATGATGCCAATAACGTTTGCAAGAGCATCTCAAGGGCTCTTTACTGACCTGTACTGATGTGGGGATCAGGTAGAAAATGACCCTTCTTGCTCTTCACACCTTTGTGCATCACACACTGTGAAAGCAGAGTAGGAGCAGCACTGTGATGAACATGTGGAGAAGTGGGACGAGGAGGCATGGTCAATGGTATTTTTGCAAAAAAAACGTTAGCTGTGTAAGCAAGTCACCTCCAGCCAAGGCTTAGCAGCTCTGGGTTATCTGTTGCAGAGGGTTGGGGCCCCAGAGAAGGGAGTGCTGCCTTGGAGCAGTGGTTTTGGACCAGACACCACCCCTGACTCCATCGTTTCCCAGGCCATCACTGAGATTTCTTAATCGTGCCCATTAATAAGGTGAGCAGCCATGGAGCCCACACAAGAAATCAAGAGGAACTGTGTAATCCTATGGTAAAACCGCTACCAGGTCCCAAGCCAGCTGGTCTGCCCGATGTAACATTGTGGGCAGTGGCAAAGGGAGGCTGGTGCTGAGTGGAGGTCTCAAACACCCAAACCACAGACCCCGAGTTAAGCCATACACAGCTCTTTGGGTCTTAGAAGACAGGTGAATGCCCGCATTTCCTTGTAATCTGCAGCTTGTTGGACACCCAAACACCTTGAAGCTATCCAGGACTTACCTCCCCATGTACACAGCCACCCCACCTATGACACAGCCCCTGGTCCTGTCCAGGTCCAAAGAATACAGATGTTACAACCCACCGACACCTCTCCAAAAGTCAGAGAAAACTGATGGGGACACTGGGTACCTTTTTATTCCCCCAATTTCTTAAGCCCCTGATCCAGTCAGCAATATTTCCCCAGTCCCCGGTTGTTCTAGTCAGCACCACCTCCAAACCTCTCCCGAAGCCTCAAGCCTCTGGTCTCCACCAGCCTGGAGACCACCCTAGCCTCCTTCTTGCTGAAGAATCGATTTGGGGTAATTCACCGCTTGCAGGCAGGACCACAGGCATCCTGCCCACAGCTGGCCAGAGGCTCATTCCCACCAGGGAGGACCTGCAGATGCACAGAGCTGTTCCACAGGTCCCCCTCTCCCCTCAAGCTCCTGTTCTCCAACTGCCTCTGCTTAATTAGAGGCCAGCTTTGAACTGCCTGTGTTTAACAGGGCCTAATCTTCAAACTGAATATATTTAACAGTGCCTGATCTTCCTAATGGCTGTGTCTGACGCCCTGGATTTCAAAGCAGCTCCACTTAACAGGACTTTGTCTGGAAGCTGCAACCATATAATAGGGCCTGGTTTTAAACCAGGAGTGTTTAACAGGATCTGATGTTTAAAGTGCACATATCTAATTGGACCTAATCTTTATAATCCTCCTTTCCTCCCCCTTCTCTGGTGTTTCTTCTCCTCCTTTGCTGCTCCCCCCCCCCACCAGCACCAAGACCCCCATCCCTACCTGTGCCGGGAGCCCCACCAGGGCCACGAGCTGCTCCCGCAGGGACCATCCCGAAGCCTTTGAAAACCCTCCAAGGTTTCCTAGACCAGCTCCTAATTCCCACTGCACTCCCTCTGCTCTCACTATCTCCTCCTCAGGAGCTCACACAGACCCAGCCAGTCCCGAGGATACGGGCACAAGCCCATCGTTAAAAGCTTGTTTTAACAGGAACGTGAACAGTAGCAAAAAAACCCAGACACCCGATTTGGTGAATGGAAAACATGTGGGTTTTTTCCATCCTGCTCTGCAAGAACCACCAGCCTCAAACTATCTTATTTCTGTATTGCCTTCCCTGGTGCTATGAGAGAAGTTGCACATTTCAGAAGGAAAGTCCTCTCCCAGGAGTAGCCAAGATGTTGAGTTTCAGCTAGTTGTAACTAAAAGGCTGAAGCAACAATTTCTTTTGCCTCCTCATTTGTCAAATGGGAAAAGATTATTTTAATTTTTTTTAAATCTACTCTATTTCACAAAGTTCAGGTGGGAGGACTCAGCATCCTTTCCAAGCAAAGAAGCGATAAATACGGACACACAGTGTTTCTACAGCAGCTCTGAATAGTCCCATGCCCACCTACACCTGAGTCTTAGATGTGCCCACCTCTAAGGACAGGAAAGCCCCTCAGCTCCCACTGCCCGAAACACTGCACCTGCCAGGATTTCAACGTATGTGAGTCACCCCATACCCATCCATGTAGTTTCTGTCATACACAAATATTTCAAGACGCTCTTTTTCTACATACTTAGAGTCCAAGCCTTCAAAGTAACACAAACCATGGGGCCATACTGTGATCTCTTCACAGTGACAGGTATGACGGGCTGTGCTCTTGGTCGGTACAAACTGAAGGGTCACAGGCGCTGTGCCAGCAGCTGCTGTGCCCTACCTCACATCACCTTTCTGCTGCTGGCATCCATTTCCAAAATACCTCTGAGATTACAAAAGCTTCAACAGTCAATTTTAATACTTGCTTTGACTGTGCTTTAAAATTGTACCGTCCACAGGTCAAGTATTTTTTTAGCACACCTCACATCTAAGGAAGGACACTGCAACCAAGTCATAAAGTTTACTGTCCCCATAGCTCTCAGCCAGCCGTGGATCACAAAGCACAAGGAACAAAGTTTAATGGGTTTCGTTCCCTGCCCAGCCCAATCTCTGCCGCTAACACAACCGCTCTCTATAAAGACTGATTTATTTCCTGAAACGCAGCTTCAGGTCCCATCGCGCCGGGAGAGATGTGCTCTCAAGCTCACCCTGAGGCTGCCCGGCGGTCCCAGCAGCCACCCTGCACCTTGGCCATTATCTGGCAGCTTGTCAGTGATTGCAGAATTAAACAAGCCTGTGTCCAACATGGCCTCAGTCACCTTATCTGCTGGTCCCTGGAACTCACAATTTTGCCCAGAGACCACAAATTGTCCACATGAAGTATTGCCTGTGAGCAGAGGCTGTGGCGTGGCACAGCCAGGCAGGGATGCAGCCGTGCACGAGCCCTGTGGGAGATGGGACCCCAGGGCAGAGGCCTGTGCCTCAGTTTCCCCTGTCCACCCTCCGTGCAGCACTGGGAGGGGACAAGCCACAGGAGATATTTGTCCTTCATGGCCCATTGCTGTAGGACCTTTCAGCAATGCTCCTCAGAGCCACTGACCTGCAACATGGAGGAAACAGAGAAAAACATTCTTGACCCCTGCTGACCAAGGGAAATTAAAGCAGTGAGAAACCAGGGGGTGGTTTGAAGGGCAAGGAAGGATGGAGCATGGAGCAGAGCCCACATGGGGCAAGCTCTCCTCCAGCCCCTGCACAGCCTGAGCTTGAGGACATCTCACATCTCCAGTCCCTCGGATGATCGGTGAACCCTTCCCTAGAAACACGCATCTCTCCTGGTGCCAGCCCCAGCACTTCCCCAGAGAGGGCAGCCCAGTTCGAGCCACACCATGGGGTTAGGCACCCATGTCTGCCCCACGCTCGCACCTCCGCCATCGTTCACCGCCCGCTGGGTACTCCTGCAGAATTAATTCGCCATGTTTTATTCGCAGTTGAATCGAGCCGTGGCACTGCCCTAAGATTTATGCTCCACGCAAGCCTTATTGACAGACAGCGGGGTTGGGAGGTTAGAGAAGCAATATTTCCAGAATTTGCATAAAACAAGGGCATTTCATAATTTAGCTGATGCAGATTTGGATAAGATTAAATTGTTGGCCATTTTATAATTAGATGGCTAATCATAAAATAACCTTTGCGAGTCATCAAAAAACATTATTATACAAATGAATTCCTGCTTGGTACTAAACTTACTTTACCCTCGTCCTTGAGCATCAGAGACGGTAAAAGATCTTTTTTGGTAGAATTCATTCTGCAGCCAGCCCCACGTTGTTACTATGTTTTATGGATCACAAATGCTTAATCAATAATGCAGCGCTTTCGGGAATGATGTTCTTTCTCGTGTCTTTCTGTGGCTGGAATTGTTTGGCTGGCTGCTCACAAATCTTTTGACGTGGATTCATTGTTTTGGAGATACCCTTCTCTGCATCTCAGGGCAGATTCATCAGCTGAGCTAGAAGGGATGGGAAAGTTTATTGGGGTAAAAAGAGACATCCTGGCAAGCTGCTAGAATCATTGCTCTGGGTTCACTGGTTGACTTGTCAGGTTAATGAATGGCCCTAGGAAGCCATTAAGTATGCAGTGGCTGAAGATCCCTTCTTCAGCAAGTAAAAACAAAGCTAAAGCACCTCTTCCCACATGCTGGTGCTGCTTTTCTCAAAAAGCTAGGCTAGGAAAAGCAATTGCTGCACAGGGCCCCCCTCCAAGCCTGGGAGCCCTGTGCATCCCTTGCTCCCTGCCCAGCCCGCAGCAATGCTGCTTCCCATGCAGCAGACATCCCTGCCTGCCCTGGGAGGGACCCTCTATCAGTGCCTGGATATGGAGATGATGTTTTCCAGAAATTCAAGTTTGCCCCCTGGGTTTTCCCTACACTTGATTTTCTGTCCCATTACAGCGGGGCAGACGTATTGCTCCATGGCTAGAGCTGAAGAGCAGGGGTCCCGGCTCCCCAGTACAGACCCCCACACACCTTGTCTCCCCTCATATCATAGTAGTTCTCTACCTCATAAGGTTGTTATGAGAACAACTCCATTAAGCGGCTCACAAAAAAACCCTGCACCAGCACTGGGGACTTAGCTCAGCTGCAGGCCAGCCCTGACCCAAAACTCACACTGAGCTTCAGCAGCACCTTGGGCTCCTGCTGCCACACTCATCCCTGCACCAACACCTTCTACGACTCAGATTTTGCTGCAGGATCAAAGCTTGGGGGAAGGAGGCACCTTGAACAGGCAAAACTGCTTGGAGAAGGAAAAAAAAAAATCAGCAGAAAATACCTGGACATTTATACAACTGGAGGCAAAGAAACAGCCATAGTCTGCAGGGCAGCCCCTGCCCAGCAAAGGTGGTACGAAACTTCCTTGGGAATAGTCTCTGTAAAATAGAGAGCCACCTAATTCCTGTACTCTCTGTTTAATTTTCCATGTTCTTTATAAGAGGAATTATCTATTGTAGTTCATCCTTAATTTGTGTGCCAGTTTGTTTAACAGGTGTACTGACCATGTTTGACTTTGCCACCTGAGTAAATGTTGAATCTGCTCAGACTTCATGGGTGGGTAAGAATGAGGGAAGAGTGAATTGGGGTCTGGCTCATTATACAAATCTTCTCCGACTACGTTTTTCCTCCAATGATCGCAAAGCACTTTGGCAAACAGCGATTAAACCAAAGCCCCCCACACCTCCAGCATGCAGGTGGGGGTGAGCAAATAGCCACCTTAGAGCAGGTACCGCAGGAGAGGAGTCATCGAGGAGCACGAGAGGCTGCAGCTGCCCAGCCACCTCCTTGCCACCGCCGGCTCACGCCCCGGGCACTGCTACCACGCGCGGCTGGGTCATCCCGCTCCTCCCTCCCTAAACGGCGTAACCCGCACCTTTAGACACAATTTCGGTATAAACTGAACCAAGAACTTATCCCCAGCTCTGCTGCAAGGGCTGCAGCCACGGGGATGAACCCAGGTGGAAGCAGGACTTCCTTCACGGCTGCACAAGGACCACCAGGTCGGGGAGCCAGCGGCAGCGGGGCAGGCCCCCAGGTTTCCATACGCGCAGCGCGGAGTTACGGCAGAGCGTTAACTGTCTCTCATCAGCTATGCAAACAGTGCATTTCAAGGTCCATTGCACAAGCACCTTCTCACTGCACTATGCTTATATTTTAATTAGCAGCTTATGCGCTGATTACCCTATTGGTATCCAGCACACTATGCAATGTGGCTGGCTCGCTCCCTGCAGGCAGGTAGGCAGCCAGCAGGCAGGCAGGCAGCCCATGCTCACTGCCTGGCAATCGTTGCAGGGCGCTAACTGCACCCCTCGCCATGCATTGCTCAGTGCTCTGGGGTTTTCTTCCTTGAGGGTGAAGGAAAGCTGCGGCATGAGACGGGCAGACAGTCTCCACTGGGGATGCAGGAAGGAGCTTTCTCAGAGGGGCTGAGCTGGCCAAGCTCCTGTCTGAAGGATTATTCTTGTGCTGCTGAGGTTAACGGTATTCAGAGAAAAAGAGAGAAGCAGCTGGAAAGGATAGGGGAAAGGAAGAGGTGATGACAATGACCAGGAGATGAAGGGGGTAGGAAAGGTTTAGTCACACGGCAAAGGCTTCATGACACAGTCATGCAGAGGGAGGCAGGGTCTCACCATCTCTCTGTTATGCTGAGTAGCTTGAAGTGCAGCAATGCGAGGGGATGCCTTGACCTCCATTCACAGCCCACCAAGGGAGCAGTGGCTTGCATTAGCCATGTCAGCCCAGGTGGCAGGATGAGAGCAATTACCCATGTCCAGTGTAGGTTGGCAAAACTTTGCAGTGTTGGAAAATAATTGGATAAGTCAGGCTGGAGGTGTTTCATCCAACCTCCTGCTCAACACAGCATTAACAGTGGCATCAGACCAGGCCAGGCCAGTACAAGCATCAAATGTGTCAGGAAGGTGCTGTGCCAGCCACAAGGTGCTCTACCCTTAGACAAATACCATCTGCAGAGCCCAGCACCCACAGCAAGCATCTTGCTGCGTGCTACAAGACAGGAGGAAGACGTATACCCTGGTTCAGCAATTAGATGCAGAGTCCTGGCCAACTCATCCAGACGATTCGTCCCCACATCAAACCCCTTTCAGAAAAGATAACACATTTAAAGCCAATCCTGCTCCATGACTTTCCTGCAAGGAGGCCACCTGAGACCAAGGGCCTCTCCAGGCATGACTTTGCAAGCAGAGCTGGCCCTTCTCTCAGCCTTTGACATGGCAGATATTCCAGTTGTCTATTCTATGGTTGCTACAGGGCTGGGACCCCGGGTTGAAAAGCAAACTGAAGGGTGCCACCATTATTTGGAGCTATATGGTCTTACCCTAAGTTCGTAGGGAATGAAAGACTTTGAGGACCTTCCCTTTCTTCAGCCCCCAAGTGAGGTCACTGCAAAATAGCCTTTAAGTACAACCATGACAGCAGCCAGAGCTCAAGATGGGCCAGTACCCACAAGAGCATCACAGCTGCCCTTGCAAACCAGGGCATCATGGGTTTCCTGAACTACAGCTCACACGTGGAGTTCCACTGATCTCTGAGTCTCAGCACCCGTCTGTTGGGACATGAGATGTCACCAACACCTCAGCTGCCAGTTCACCCCTGCAACACATCAAGGAGGCAATTCATAAAATAATGTGAAGTTTAGGGGGCTGGGCCATCTCACCCAAAAGCCATCTTTACCTGATAAAGCAAAAATCTTTGGTTTGTCCTAAATAAGAGGGATTTAATAAGCTAAGGCAGGTGGGGGAAGAAGAGGATTAAGTCTGTAACTTTAAAAAAAAAAAAACAACCCACACCACAAAAACCCACACTTTAAAATGTGGGTCATACATCTTTTACTGCAACCTATCTGCCTATATCTGTGCACTGCAGCTCCGACGTGCATGCAATCCTCCTCTAAACCTGGCGCTAATCCTAAAAGCCCAAAAACTGTTGACCCATCATTATTAATTAACTCACTGTTACCAAAATACACAAAAAAGATGATCATGTCATTAATTTCTGTGCAACCTGCTGTGATGCTGTCTTGGGCAGGGGGAGCATGACAGAAAGACTACCAAAGGATTTTCGTCCCACGCCCCGCCAGCACACGAGGAATCAGCTGCTTGCCTGGAGCAGAATTCCAGCTTGGCTGCAGTCTCATCCACAGCACAGGATAGTGTGTCACCATAGCAAGTGTGTAATAAACATAATTATAGAAAAAACATGATTATTCAGAAGCATGTGTGGGCAGAAGAAAGCACTAAGTGATGTAAAAGCATTTCAGTAACTGCAGCAGTGCTTTCAAAATCTCCCAGTTCCATATTTTATCTGAAGAACAGGGGGAGACATGAGTGGAGGATCTAACAGACCTCCCTCTTTAACCTCAATACTGCCACCAAAAGCTCAGGCTAAGCAGGGTTTACTCACACCTCCTGCTACGGACGGCTGTGTGAGTGTCACAAAGTTGATGGCACTCAGCTGTTTACTCCGAGGTTTGCTTCCAGAAACTGTGTTACTTCTTTCTGAGAAAGAGATGCACTGATCCCTTTCCACTTCACGTTGCCTGTCCCACCACCCAAGGGAGAAGCTCCAGCGAAGAGCAGGACAAGCAGACCCACTGGCAGCAGGCGGATGCCCTGGTAAAGCTCATCTGGGAGGGTCTCCCGCCTGCGAGGACACCAGGCTCTGTCACACAGACCCAGCCTTCGCTGGGAACCCACCTGGGCACACTGGACCACTTTTTGGCCAGTGGTCTGAGGCTGTCTGTGAGCCTAGGCAGGCTGATGTTGCGTTTTGATTCACATTATTTATGGCTTGGGTGATACGAAGCTTTACCAGACATATACTCTATGACACCAAGAGCTGATAGGAAACATGCCCCAGGCATTGCACAACAGAGCTGTTATGGATTTAAATGATAGCATTTTCCAAGCACTTGCACCAAGATGCTTTCAAAAGCCCCATGTGCTAAGCCTTAGCTGAATAGCTAAATGATCTCTTGCAGAGATCGGACACAGAGAGGAGGAATTTAGTTGATTCCTTATCAGTAACACCCAAAATGGCTTTTATTTTTTTTCAGGAAGACTTATCCTTAGAAAGGGCAGCTTTGCCTTCCTCACCTTTGCTGGCTAATGCCGAGTTAGAGCTCTCTATCCTTAACTGAGTTATTCTGCTGTGTTCCCACCAGCTTCCCACCCTGACCTGGCTCCTGGTCATCACCATCTCCCGAAGTCATCCTGATATCCTGGCACTGCCCTTGTCCCAGGGACAAGGCCCCAGGGGCAGGGGGGTAAAGCAGCCAGCCCAGAGCCAGATGGGCACCGGTAAAACCCCCAGCTAGAATCTTAAACAATATAAGGGAGAGAGACAGGGAAAGTTTTGTATTTCACTGTGGCTTATTCTTGATAACAGATGAAACTTAGCAGGTGTCCAGCCAGCCACACAATACTCCAAAACACCCACGACAGACACAGTGTGGCTCTTTAATCATCTCCCTTCACTTTATCTTAAAAGACACTCTCGAGATCACTTACCCAGAAAAAGCAACAGAAGGAATAACACAAACATTTTATGCTTAAGCATGCCTTTTCTAACATGAATACCACGCATGAATCCCCTGCCTGAAGCAAAACCAGGGTGAATTGCTTGGGGAGGACTGGCAGAGAGCACCTCACAGGGCACAGACATTTGCAGCCCAACGTGTCAAGGCAAACCCGAATCGGCACATGGGCAGTCAATTAGCCAGCTGCCCTGGCACAAGCCATCCTCCCTGGGGTCACAGCCTCTGCTCCGGCAGAGCCAGCGCAGCACCAGATCTGGCCTTTCTCCTCAGGATTTCACAGTCCTCCCTCCTATCACCTGTGGGTGGGGAGGAGGAGGACAGGGAAGAAATAGGATCTCGCTGCCTTCTGTGCATCACACAAAATAAATCCAAGATGGATTGGTGACCTACTTCATGTGAGAGGCAGTAAATAATATGTAGCACAACCGATTGCCTTTCAGACCCACCAGCCACATGTAACAGACAAGTCTACCTGGGCAAAGGAAGCTTTCCCACAGCGCACCACTGCTGGAGCATGGCTCTGGTCTCAGAAAGCCCTGAGGATCGGACCAATGAAAGGTACATGTCAGAGACACGCAAAGCTGGAGATGCTCAGCAGGCCCGGGGTCGACTGATGGGAGCCGGGAAAAGGGGAATGTGGGCTGAATGGAGGTACCTGTCATGCAGGCACAGAACTAGTTCACAGGGAAGCTCAGCTGATCTGGCACATTGGTGTCAGGACTGCTGTGCTTGTGCATAATTGCCTGATATTTAAATAAGGTCCATCAACATAAAAGAGCTTTTTGTAGAGGATGTAGGGTATCAACGTGTAACATAGATCACACTGTCTGGGTGATGCACAGGAAGGCATGGACACAAACCTGCTTTTGGATTCACTGGGCCACCAGAAAGACTCTGTGGCCAGAGTTGTTAAACCACTGTTGTGGTTTAACCCCAGCTAGCAACTAAACCACACATAGCTGCTTGCTCACTCCCTGCCATGTTAGGATGGGGAGAGAATCAGAAGAGCAAAAGTTAGAAAACTCATGGGTTGAGATAAAGATAGTTTAATACAGAAAGCAAAAGCTGCACATGCAAGCAAAGCAAGACAAGGAATTCATTCAGCACTTCCCATGGGCAGACAGGTGTTCAGCCATCTCCAGGAAAGCAGGGCTCCATCACGCCTAACGGTGACTTGGGAAGACAAACGCCATCACTCCAAACGTCCCCCCCTTCCTTCTTCTTCCCCCAGATGTATATGCTGAGCATGACATCCTATGGTCTGGAATATCCCTTGGGTCAGTTGGGTCAGCTGTCCCGGCTGTGTCCCCTCCCAACTTCTTGTGCCCCCCCCCAGCCCCCTCACTGGTGGGGTGGGGTGAGAGGCAGAAAAGGCCTTGACTCTGTGTAAGCACTGCTCAGCAGTAACCCAAACACCCCTGTGTTATCAACACTGCTTCCAGCACAAACCCAAACCATAGCCCCATACTAGCTGTCATGAAGAAAATGAACCCTACCCCAGCCAAAACCAGCACATGCACTCACAAGGGTTTGGAAAAGACAAAGGTAGTCCTTAGAGAGATTTCCTTAGTGACCCTTTTCCTGACATGCCAGCGACTTTCCCAAATCATTGCATGGCCAAAAACCAGACATGACCAAGATACAGAGGGACTTGAGAGTCATCCATGGGTATGAAGCCTCTCCAGGGAGCTCACCCTACTGCCACCAGCCAAAGTGGGGCCCTACAAAGCCCAGCAGGTCCCAGCATAGCATAGTACCCTCAGCCACAGCACCATCCCTCGTCTTCCACCTCCCGCAGCGAGGGAGTGACCACCCTGGCTCATGACAGCCCAACCTGCTGCCCACCACAGCGTGCAGCTCCATCACAGGGGCTGCCCTGAGTCCCACACCCCAGCACAACAGCCAGAGGTCTGCTGAAGCCAGCCAAAGCCTTTTTGGGTCAAATCAGTCCCTTGTCATCTGCATGATGCTGCTCCACGACTGGAGCCACAGGGACCAGCCATCTCTCCCACCTACAGCCAGGAACTGCACCCTGAACATCTGCACTGGGGTTATGGCAGCTCCCAAACCTGTGCTTAGGCAATGTTCTGATCTCTGGCTGCCTCTCCAGGGCAAACACATAGGAGCTGCTCCATCACGTCTGCGCTGAATTGCAGGTCTTGCCATTTTTTGCAGGGATATGTGGATGTGTGTGCATGGCAGGGAGGATTTGGTTTCCAAAGCAGAAACAACATGATTCAGCCACTGTTTTACAGTCTGGGAGAGGCAGAGCAGGCAGGGAGAGCTCTAGGCCTTCAGCAGACCAGCTGGGGCTGCCACAGAGCCCCAACAAGCAAGATCTCTGGGGCTGGAGGAGCTACCTGCTGTGGAATGAAAGGTGCTGGGCTACAGGACTCTCTTTCATCAAGTTGCAAGACAAAATCCTTGCGTATAAAGGAGTGTAGGCCCTTGCCAAGTAACCTCACACCTTCCACAAAACCCTTTCTTTGGCTTAAACTCAAGGCAAGCAGAGCTGGAGCAGGACCCATTTCCTAAATAGAACTACAGGGACAGGACCAAGGCTGAGAACTCCTCCTGAGCAGTCACTGCTGCTCACCGTGCCAAAGTGGTTTGGATGCAGAAGTGTGGGACTAGTGGGATCTGGCTGGGTTTGACCTGGAAAATACTGGTAATACTAGTCTGGAGGAAAGTGCTTTATAAGAATACTGTTGATGGGATGGGACAAAACGAGCCATAAACACCAGCCCAGACTCAGGATGAGGGTTGGAAGTGATCAGACCCAGGTCTTTGGCCAGTGGGTTCCCAGGTGGTGTGAAGGGGGAGGCAAGCCAGGTCTGCTCACCAGTTCACAACTGTTAAAAAGCCTCTGGGTGCTCAGACCCGAAAAGCAAGCCAGGTGCAACCAGCTGACCCATAAACACCAGCAGCCTCAGGGCAAAATCCAACACAGAAACCCAACTATTGCTGAGGTCTCCTGTTCATGCAGGGCAGCAGCGATCACCATAGCCCTTCATTTTACAGCAGCATCGAAAGCACCAGAAGGTTGTGCTTGAAGGCAGCATGGGATTACGGCTCTTTCTCCCTCCTCCTCCTCACCTCCCCAGGAGCTGGAGGTTTCTGCCTGTGCCAGCACTCACATACACCAGCTTTGAAATAACCCTTGGCAGAGCTCACCTGTCCAGTTCACACAGGGAGGAAGCAGCAGAAATGTGTTTCACAAAGAGCTGGCAGATTTTCTAACCTGCTATATTTTCCTGCCCTTGGGCTGTGCTTCCATTTACCCACTTGCGAGGTGCATACAGCAGCTCCTTCCTGCACAGACCGCCCAGCGCGGTGGGAAGAACTCTTGGTTTCACAGACAAGTATTTATAAGATGTTTGTACTGGAGCCAGCGCTTCACCTATCTGTTTTTATTTTTAATCTTCATTTCATAGAGCTCAGACAATTCTTTCAAGGTTCCCATGAATGATCTTTATCCCTTTTGCCCCTCATTCCAACTCTGTGAATAAAACCCTGGGTGGTCCTGGAAGAAGAAGAGAAAAAAGATGACATCTAAAATGAAATAAGAAACTGAAAACAAAACATATTTTTAACGAAAACTCACAATTCTAACCGCAGCAAGCCATAAACAAGCATGTTTGGCATCTGTAGGTCCTAAAACCTTTTGCAGGAAGAGGTAAAAAAATTGGATGAATGGGGTTGTCTGCATTTCATAGGCAAAAGGACTGGGGTCCTAATGAGGGAAAGGGTTGAACTGCATGTACATATCTAGTGTATCTCACAGGACAGAGAAATAACCTTGAGGTCAACTTGAGCACGTAAGTTATGACATGAGCATCAGACCGTATGAAAGCGCCCAAAAGCAGAGATCCTGAACTGCTCTACCCTGATAAGTCACTAAGCCCCTTCTCTTCTCCAGGCAGAGAAGGACCAGTTCCACAGCAGGCTTTGGAGCTTTTCTTCTCTTCTTGACCCACTCCTTCCTGTAGCAGGAAAGCCCGTTTCACCAGACTGCCAAGAGTTCATCCACCCACCTGCATCCTCATCACGCTCTCCCAGCTCTTCACCAGCATCTCTCCTCCTCAGGCCTCAAAGCGCTTCACGGGTCAGCCAGTCTCTCTTGGTCCAGGTTGTCAAACCCATCTGGTCGCAAGGGAAGGATGATGCTTACCCTTATTGTGCAGGACGGGTCTGAAATCTGGGTCACTCCCCACTTCGATATCAAACAGGCGGGTATTAGCCCTCCCCTGGGTGATGCTATGGCAAGTCCTTCACTTCTGCCTTTCCCATCGCTCCCGATGGAAGAAGAGGCCTCGGGGAGGGAAGGGGACCCGGCTGCTCCGGGCCCGGCTCTGCGGCGTGGCAACACCCCCCCTTAGCGGCAGGAGCCGAGAATAAGCCTTCAGACAAGAAATAACTCTAATAAAGGGACAAAATGATCTCCCGGCTCAACATGGGTCCAGCGTGTAAATCTGGGTATTAATCCGGCTGCATCTCCACAGCGTGGTGCTTCTCACAGCCTTCTAAAAAAAGATGCCTGACATCAAGAGAGGGGAAAAAAAGATTTCCTTCCTTGCAAGGGAAGGATGCTGTGAGCTCCCCTGAAGGCAGAGCAGGGTTGGTTTTGCAGGAGGGATTCAAGCTGCAGCCCAGCAGCCCCAGTCCTGGGGGTAAGGCAGGCTTTTGCCCACCTTCCCTCAGCCACGGCAGCCCGGGATCACCAACCGGGAGGGAGCCACGGGCAGGATGCGGCCCCATGGCAAGGAGGGCTCCGGAGAGCCGTGGCTGCAGGGATTATTAGGCAGAAATGAATCTGTAAAGAAAACTTAGCAACAGTTAGAGCAAATATCGATTTTGTGTTTGTCTGCTTCTGCAGGGCCTGAGACATGGCAGATTTAGACATTAACTGGGGCTGTTTTGGCTTAATTCAAACCTCAATTTACACTAACCCTGGGAATAGACGAGTACATCAACGGAATTAAATCTAAAATTTTTTTCCCCCACCCTATCTAGTCCTTTTGGGCAGATCTGACACCAATTTTGGCACCCATTACCTGCTGCACAATTACAGATAACAGGTTTTATTTTTACAAGGCTGCAGATTCTAATCTGATAGTGGAGTTTTTAGACCAGCAGTCTCCCCGGACGGAGGCACTTGGCAGCACCATCCCCAGCCACTCGCACCAGCACTGCTGCTGTGACAGTTTTGCAAACACAGGCAGTACAAACACAGTTTTATGCACCAGACTTTGCACTCGAGCTCCGGCTGCCGTAGCAAGGAGGGGAGCAGCGGGCAGGGAGGCAGCTTTGCTTGCCCACAGGGTGGTGGTGAACATCAGCACGACACACTGGAGCATCTTCCCATCCAAAGCAGGATGTTGCCCTCAGTCTTTGCCCAAAGCACAGGTGCTGGGCTCTCCCTTCCCCAATGGACTGACTCAGGCACTTTTGGCAGCTCAGTGCCCCTGGCCAAACTCAGGACTGGGCACAGCACATTTGCACCAAAAGAAAAAAAAAAAGAGGAAAAAAAAAAAGAAAGAAAATTGCACCTTAAAAGGCCTCACTGTACAACAGTGATGCAAGCATCCCTTTCCCGGGCCTGGCTACCTCACTCGAAGCCAAAGCTTTGGGTGAGATTTCCAAAACTGAATAGAAAAAAAAAACCCTAGGGAATTAGGAAGGCAATTACTATTTATTTTCCTACAACATCTGTTTAGTATTTTGAAAAGAAAAAAACAAAACGAAACCTAATACATTTACAAACAAAACCTCCTATAAAGTATTAAATTTGCCTTTCACAAACTATTAGGTCACTAGGTCACATATGATCCAGGTGATGGTTTTGACCGCTGCCAGCTATGGACACACAAGCTGGATGCTGCCCATGGCAAGGGTAGATGAGCCTGCGCTTGTCCCTCGGGCAGTTCTGCTGAGTCTTTTTACAACGGGAGTTTTAACTCCCTGAAATTTCTCTTTTCTAACATTTTCGAAATGGAAACATTCATTTCCTCACTCCAAACCCTCTGGTTTCCACAGCAAAATGTTTTCCCTGACCTTGTACCATATTTTAATCTTTTATTATTCTGTACTGGCAGAGATGAAGAATTGCAGTTTCCTTGCTCTAGAAACAGCAGGAGGGGATGTTAAGTTTCTAAAGCACAATTAGTTTCCTGCCCAGCTGCAGCCAGCTCTTAACACAAGTGGTGTCCATCTCTTGCAAAATCCAGGAGCTGCTCAGCTAATCCTCAGCACGTTACCTACCAGGCTAAAATTGTCCTTTTAATTTCCTAAACCTCTAAACCCACAGGCCAGAGTATCAAAAAAAGCACATAGGAAATTTTACAAGGTTATTGCTTAGCAAATGCTCAATAAATACCATAAGCAAAGGCAGGAGAGGAACCATTTTGCTGCTTTGAGTAATCCCCAGGGTCAAAGCATTTTTTGGCAAAGCAGAAGCCCCAGATGCCCACCCCAACCTCAGCATCCCCTTGCACCCATCACAGGGTCCAACATGGGGTCTAAGGCAGCCTCCCTTCCTGCACAGAGCTGTGATAAATCTCATGAAACATCAAGGTGTAACCAACTCAAATTCAGCCACCAACAGGAAATTCATCTTTTTTTCACCCCAACACAGCACACCCACAGCCCCAGAGGATGCACAGCCTGGGTAAACCCCGCTGCCCTGTGCGGGAAGGCAGGAGGAGAGCAGGGATAGAGCAGGGATGGAGCAGCATGCCTGCAGACCAAGGAGCAGGGACGGCTCCTGAACAGAGCTCCCAGTGCAGCCAACAGCCCTGCTGCAGCACAGGGTCACACCGCTGCTCCGGGAGGACAAACCTGCCAGACACCCTCCGTGCACACCGCAGCCTTGCCATGCTTTCGTGAAAACATCAGGCAGCGACAGGTTATGTTAGAACTCAAACCTCTGTATCACCGCTAAGGAATTACTCATCGTTTCATGCTCTGCAACTTATTTTGCTCTATGCCATCATATTAGTTACCAAGTACTGTGTGTTAGCAAGGTCAACGTTTGGGTTGCACCAGTAATTGCACCCCAGTTAGCAGCTTCGCCTGCCACAGCTGCGGTGCTCGGCTGTGCCACCCCAGCCAGCACAGCTGCACCAGCAGAAAGCCTCTGCATGGGAGCAGGCAAAGCACTGGCTTACCAGGGCTGGTTTTGTGGGTGAGCCAGAGAATGGCGTACATCACTTCAGTTGCCTTTTTCTTTTATTTCCTTTAGTTACAGGAAATACCCCAAATAGGAAAAATTACTTTATTCACCATTTGCATCCCTCTGTGACTGCGTGCAGGGACAGCTCTCCCCATGGGTGCCGTGCCAAAAAGCCCGCTGTGAGCAACCTGCTGTTTGTACAGTGCTTTAGTAGAATTAGCTGTGAAAACAAGATTAAAAGGCGGTGAAATCCCTCCAACCAGCAGGAACAAGCCCAGCAGCCAAGAGCCCTTTGAGGGACACACAGCAGCTCCCACATTACTGGCCATGGAGCCATGCAAGCTCAGCACTGCTCTGCCCCACCAGGCACTACCCAGCTCCATCCTGAAGGAAGCTTGCCAGTAAAAAAACCCTGGGTGTCCTTCCCCCCCCCCCTTACCCCAATATTTTTATTCTCCCCAGCTTTTCCAGGGCTTGTCCCAGCTGGAAGTGACATCCCACTTGCAGTCAGGAAAATGCTATCACCCAGGAGGCTCCAGCTCTGCTATTCCCCTCTCATCCCTGATAAAAATCAAGGCTTTTTCCACATCTGGATTCAAACAAGGGGTCATCTGCTCTGTTGAGGAATGAAAAATACCAAAAGCAAATACAAAGTTTATTACAAAGCAGAAAGCTGGGGTTTCTGCAGCTTTCCAGCAAGCCGGGCCATGGAAGGGGCTTTCTCTCCCACACAGCAGAGGCTCCTGGGACTCTTTCATCCCGGTCTTTCATTTAAAGCTAAATTAAATTTCCAGGTTTCTCCTTGTGAATGAGGGTTGTGCAGCCTGAGAGGGCTGTGCTAGTGCAGAGGCTTCAAAGGGACAACAGCCAGGGACACAGAGCCTTGGACTGAGAGGAGTATTCTGCAAAACTCCTTCCTGGAGTCTCCAGCTCCAGTCCAGGCACTCCACAACCAGTGTCAAGTTCAACCTCTATGAGATTCTTACTGGAAATAAAGCAGAGCATCCAAATTAACAGAAAAACAAAGCAAGTGGGGCCTTTTTCCCTCACCTGTGGAATGGTGCCTATTCCTGAGCCCTAGGACAGCCAAGCCAGGCTGGTAACATGCACACCAGAAGGAGCTCCATTTTCCAATTAAAAGCTAATTGTCTTTTTACTCATTAACTATGCTAGGCCTTGCTCATTTTCCTTGGTAATTTTCTGCCCCTCAATCTTTCTTAATAAGCACTCTGCAATGCAGGACACCCAGCGCTATCTGGATTTACAGCATCAGAGCAGCAGTTAATACTTCTCAGCCTCATAATCCTTTAATTTAGGGGCAGCTCCTAAACATATGTGCCAGGCTCACGCACAGATTTATTTTCCAGCAGACCCTGCCTGCTCAGGACTCCCAGCTCACATCAGCTCCAGGAAGGAAATGCAATTTTGGGCTTGGTTTTGTAAAGTCAACCAGCACAGGAACAGCCAAGCCCACTAAAGCCCAAGGGGAGAGGGATGGTTTTATGACAATTTCTCTTAAAATAACAACAGAATGGAAGCAGCTAAATCCAGGCTTTCAGACAAGTGGTCCCAGCCGTCATTCCAAAGCAAACACTGCAGCACTGAGAAACAGAAATAAAAATGACTTCATGGATTTGCTTTGGCCCTGCACTTGTAGAAACGAAAAATGAGCTGGGTTTCTAGAATTCCCTCATTTTCTAGGATCCACGGTTTTACTAACAGTTTGTCAATAAGGATTTTTTTACTCTATTTCCAAAGCAAGCCACAACCTGAAATGAGATTTATACAGCCCTGCTCTGTTTTTCCACCCTGCAAAGGGACTGGGGACAGTGACCCTGTTAAGAGGCTCAGGGGTGAACAGACCCCCTCCCCACATCTTTGCTGTGCAACCACCCCAGTCAGAGGCAGATCTGCAACAAAGGCTTTGGTGGCTTGCAAAGAGTGGCACAGCACAGCACAGCCCTGAACACAGCTCACCCGAAGAGCTGCTCACATGCTGGTCTAACCGGTGAATTGCTCTTCAGTTTTTCCAACACCTTTCCAATTGTAAAGAGTTAATATATTGCTACAGTAGCTACATTTTATCCTTGGTTGTGTCAAAACAGGGCATCATACTACTGTTATCACACTGGAACAGCTACATGGATGCAGCTCTGGCCTCCAAAGGAAGGACAGAAGAGGCTCTGCTATATCACACACTCCCGGTGCTCTTCTCCAGCCCACCGCTCTTCTGCAGCCTCCATCCACTCCTGCAGCTTTGCAGAGATCCCTGCCACGCTAAGCTCACACTGTGGCACATTCCCATAAAGTAGCCAAAATAATTTCTAAACAACTGATGAAACTAAGGGGACACACACACACACACTGTCCCTTCTCCCCCATGCTGAGAGGCTAACAGTAATTCAGCAACTTGCCAGGAAAGAAAAGATCCCACGTGAAAACCAGTGCTTTGCTGCATCTCATCACCCCAGCGCAGCACTGCCTCCCTCCAAGTGTTGTGAGGCCCCACGCACAGTCAGAGTCAAAGTGACAGGCTGATGTTAGCACCATCGTTTATTTGAAGAGAGAGCACAGCCCTGGGGAAAGGCACCTGCCGCTCCCCTTCTGCAGCATGGCAGTACAAAACAGCCCCACAGGGAGCAAGGGACCAGCTCCAAACACCGGTCATCCCAAAGCACAGCTCCCACGAGTGCACAACACCCTCCCTCCTCCTAGAGTGAAGGGGGATGGACCACTTCATCCCCAGGGGAAGCCAGAAGAGGAGACACAAGACATGCAGGAACCTTCGCAAAAGCTATTCCCGAAGTACCTGAGCAGCCAGCACAAAATCCAGGCAGGCTGCAAGGCCAGTCTCCACCTCCCACTGCACATGCTGCTCCAAGGTAGAACACAGCTATGTGCTTCTACTTTTGCAGAACCCAGGTCTTGCAGAGAGAGGTCCTGCTCTCAGCTTTCCAACCCTCCCTCGTTTGCCTTTCCATAACGATCCCAAAACTTGCATTCCACACATTAGCCAGCAGTTAGTCCAATTTATTACAATATAGATCTACCTGGGAACAGAAGGAAAAAAAATCCACCCACAAACACTAGGGCCTGGCAGAGGTTATTTTTTCCTGTAGCTCCCCCTTCCCTCCACTTATAAAAAAATTTAAAAAAATAATATAAAGCAGAACAATCCTTCATGATAAGATTAAGGTCCTTGATGTGTGACTCTGTTTCAACATGCCCAAAAACTGTCGAGCTTTCTCCTGCATGAAGAGTTGGTCTCGGGTTCCACCACAGGCTACTGCTTTCCAAGCCCTGGTCATCTACAGAGAGGAAAAGAAAGCATGCGTACAACACAGTTAAGGGAGAGGACAAACAACGTCAACATCCTGTTTTAAATGACTACAAAAATAAATAAAACTAACAACCACCTGCTACCCAAGGGAAATAAAACTTCAGAGCACTCATCTTGCAGCCAGGAGGAAGCTTGCACACTGCCAGTTACTCATAACAGCCGATATGGTAATCTCTAGCAAAGGGGGGTTACATTCAGCAGTTCCCAGGTTGAGTGCTCCATTTCAGGATGATCCATGTGCTCTTTCAGGGCTTTCCCTTACTTGGCTTGAGATAAAAACCCCAAAGCACAAACCCACTAAGGCTCCTCGTGCTGAAGAAATACCAGGAAGGATAGATGGAATTCAAGAAAGGCTTTGGGGTTTATTCCCAACCAGTTCAATTCCTTACAGGAGCTGCTCAGCCCCAGGTCTAGATTGGTCAAAGACTATGCTTAACAGCAATTTGGTGCCTTCAGTTTCAGCAGGGCCCACAGCACACAGGAAGAGCTGAAAATCAGGTGTGCTTCAGTCACTGCATGCAGAAAGGGCACCCACGAGGTGTTTTTGCACTGCAGGAAAACCCCTGCGAATCCTCTGACAAATGCAGCCAAGAGACACACAGTGCCCTGAATGGAAAATACCCGTTTACATGCACTGCAAACAAGAGCTCGAGCTTCAGTGTTTGCTTACAGTAACAACATCCCATACAGCCACAGCATGGTTTTGGGGCTGATTTAGGTTCAGCTCACAGCTAGGTGAGCTTCTTTAATAAGGAACTGCCACTGCTAGTAACACCAGTCCAGCACAATAAATCCCAAGAGCCCAGCAACACTGCAGACAGCTCTGCTGTCTTTGGGCAATGGGATTTCACTGCACACCTGTACTCTGTCACTACACAAGCCGCCTTACTGTCACCTTCAAGTCACTCCCAAAGCTTTATTTATTCGGATCTATTAGCTCTCAGAGCAATATGACCCTGCCTAGGACAGGAGGAGAAATGGAAGTGTTTAAGTAGGGTTTATTTTGAGAAGGGGAAGGAATTACTCTGGCTGAGGAGTACTTATTTGTCAGAAGAAAGAGCTTTTCAACAGACAGCTCTAATCCAGGGACAGATGCAACCCCCCTCGCTGCAGTGTTCCATGATGACTGAGCCAAGGCTGCTCAGTGAAGACAACACTGCACCTGGGCTCTTCCTGGGATGTGAAAACACCCCCACAATAACCCCCAGTGCAGTTTTACCCCCCCCACCAAGGGGAGCATGCATTTCCATCCTCATTCAAGCTACCAGAGAGCTCCCATGACTTGGCCCAAGCAAACACCTGCAAAATCATGGTCCAAATCCCCTTCTCTAAGCTGTGCTGCCTAACAAAGCAAGGATACCCTTCTACTAATGCACTCTGCCTGCAAATATACCAAGTGGTGAAGATTTTAAAGAGAGCACAAGAAACTGTTTATGCCCCAGAGGGCATTTGTAGGCTGCTGTGACTCCAGCACAATGCAGATGCAACTATGCAGAGCTGGGGAACAGAGCAGCTGTAACAGCACCAACCTCAGCAGAAGCTGCAAGGTGGCACACTGTCAACCGGAGCTCTGTACTGCCACAGGTTCAGGTAAACAGCAGGATAAAGCCAGCCTACGCTGCCTATGGCACACAGCCTTCACCACAACCTAGAAACACCCTAAAAGTCACAGGAGTGGGAAATACCTTTTTGTTTCGCATTTATACAGCACTTCACAGCCTTACTATGCCCAGAGAAACAAAAGAGATGAGCCTACTGTTGTCCACCCAAGGAGTGCTCACTGGAAAAAGGAAGGTTTACTTCACTGCTGGATCAATCATCCAAATTCCCTGAAGGACTGGGACAGGATGCAGATTCCCATGAAGAAATCCAGGGCCAAACATTCTAAAGAGGCCACAGCTCTGATCAACCACAGGGCTTTGAGCCTCAGCAGAAGGGCAGGTTTGCAAAGAGACAGGAGGAAGCTATAGCATGACACTACTGGCTCAGCATCTCCAAACCTTGGTGCAAAGACAGCTCTGATAGCGTATGGATGCCTATGCAGACCTTCATCCCCTCACTCCTCCTCGGGAGGAGGGACAAGGGCTGCACTACCAGCTAACCTCCTGACTGGGAGAACAGTGGCTGCAGGGCTTACCGGTGCTGGTGGTCGGAAATGGCTCGGCATTTTCCTGTAGGACATTTTCTCTGGCTGCACTTGCACAAAGGCTCTGTTGAGCAAACCACTGTCATTCTTCCTGCTCGAGGAGGAAAGGTTCAGGGACCTCGACAGGAAATTCACAGGCTGCAAAGGGGGAAAAAAAAAAAGTATAAGGAAACAAGTTAATTTGCCCTAACAGTGCTGATACTTGGCCTGGCCAAAAGGCCAGCGAACAAATCCAGCCCTTCATCCACATTCAGGGGTGGATGTTCATACTATTGAACATACTGTTCAAAGGCAGCTGCAGGTGGCAAAGGTCCCACAGCTGCCTTGCACAGGGTTTCTTTGGAGCAGAAGCCAGCTCTACCCCTGCCCTGAGCACAGTACCCCTCACCTGGGCTCTTTTGAAACAGACTGTCTTGGGGAGGGCAGGCATATTTTGCGTTGTATCCTCATCCAAAATATCCAGGGCCAGAGACTTCCGGACCTTCTTGATGGGACTCCTGCGCAACTGAGGGACATAGAAAAACAAGACTTGGCATGAATCAACCTGGTGAACTCCCGTCTTAAGGGCCCAGGATGCACACCAAGCCCACATCACCCCAGGTCCGCATTGCACCAGCACCTCAGGAAGAAAGCATGCTGCAGCCTTCCCCACCACAGGGCACAGCAGCTTCCAGTGCTCTCCTCCTGGCACTAAAAGCCACCGATTTAGAAGAGGAAGCCCCTTTCAGTAGGAAAAACACCAGTGCAACTGAGCCAAGAGACTTTGCATACCAGCCCATAGGCTTCTGGGAGCCCAACTTGCCACAGATGCTCCAAGTGTGCTATGGGTCTCTCCTGTAGGTTATGGACACAGCATCTCCTAGCATGCCCCGAGTTCAGCATAAACCAGGACACAGCTGGCCATATTTTAAGCTGGCCTTAACCTCAGGCACCTCTTGCTGATTAAAAGGCAGCAGCCATGGGCCAAATACTTTTTGGCATCAACAGTAGGATGAACAAAAGCAGCCAAAACACCCCTTAACAGCACAGGGCAGCTCAGCAGCAGGTACTAGATGAAAAATCAGCTCACCCCTTGTTTCCTCTTCTGTTTCTCAGGCTTCACATCATCCTCTATGATAAGTTCAATGCCAGCTTCGCTTCGGAGCACCTCTTTCAAGTCTTCTTCCAGGTGAGGAGTCTGAGGCTGGTGTGAAAAGGAGGAAAGCACAAGACAGTCAAAATTTGTATGCTGGCCAGACTCACAAGTATTTCCCTCTAGGGATAATGGGGTCAGGGGAGCCCACAGTGGGAGGACAAACACAAAGACAACTTATTTACTTCCCAGATGGAAAGGATATGACAAGATTTCTGCCAGCCTGACAGATTTACAGGATCTCCGGGCATGAGAGACTCTTATCAGCTGAACCCCAAATGTGCCATCCAGAGACCAGTATGCACAGAAGGCCTAGGATACTGGAAACTGCCATCCCCACAACACCCACATTAAGAGACCCCATTTCTCAGGGATGCTGAGGTAGATTGTTTCCTTGCTTCTCCTCAAGGTCATCACTAGCCAAGCACTGCAGCCTGATTCAAGGGCAGCTTATGCATTTTCAGCTGGTTTACAGGGAAGCTAAAAGTCCTGTGGCTACTCACCATGACATGTTCACCATGACAAGGTCCCTCCCATCTCAGCCTGACACTACCAAACCATACTTTATTATGCACAGATAACAGTTGGCTCACAGCTCTGCTGCAACCTACCCCACATCCCATTTCCATTCATTATGTTTCTGCCACTTGCCAGTGGCAGATCTGCCCAATACTCACCAGAGGCCTAATTGGTCCATATTTCTCCAGGGCATTTTTGAAAGGCGTGGGGGTGTGAGGAGTGTTGTCCACCACATACTTCTGATCTGGTGTGACAAACCTGGCAGCAAAGAAAAAGACAAAGGATCAGACATGATGTAACCCACACAAAGTAACCCCCATCATTCCAAGCCTGCAGAGTCTCATATGGCAGCAGCAGAAGCCATCTGCCTGGCTGGACTATTCCTGGGGTGTTAGCAGGGCAAACAGGCATGGAGGAGCGTTTAGCAGGGAAAACGTCCTTCAGATGTGCCAGCTATGTTGCTCCACCCTGCCAGCTACCAAGCACCCTTATCAGAAAGCAGTACAGCACCCTGAGAGGCAACATGGAGCTCCGCAGGCCAGCCCTACTCTGCAACGCTTCTGCTGGCAGATCTGCTCAGGCCCAGCCAGCCTGGGCTTGTGACAGTCACAGCTGGACCAGCAGAAGTCCTGGGTGCAAATGCACTTAAGAGCAGCCAAGCCACCTCACACCACCTGGACAGGGGAGCTGCTCTGGACCATGTCAACAGAGCAGTTTGGCTAGCACAGCCAGCACTCCCAATCACTTGCTGCTTCAGTCCACCAGCAAAACACTCCCTTGCAGCCCACCCCTTCTCACCTGCCTGGTACAGTGCCTTGGATAATCATCACCCTGGACTGCCCCTCAGGTCAGGCAAAGCAAAGGGTGCAGAGCTAAAGGGATGGATCTGAACAGCTCTTGCCGAGGAAAACAAATTCCTTCTCTGCTGACACAGGGCTCACAGCACAGCAACATTTCCCAAAGATGTACACAGAAGGCAACAGTCCACCCAGCAGCTGAGCACAACAGTGGTCACTTGGCTGCAGCCCCAATCAGATGGAACACTTGTTCCCTGCAGCTCAGAGAGGAGCTGTCTTTGCAGGGGAAACACTGCTTTAACAAAATCCCCAGCCTGTCCTGCCTCACTCTCAGTAGTGCCAGTACAAGTACTGGGGGAGGTATGTTTGAATTGGACCAGACTGCTGTGTGGAAAAGGATGCTGCTCAGGTGAGGATGGGGGAGGAGGAAAGGACTTACGCAGAGTTCTTCTGGAGCAGAGGGGTCTTGTCCCTGTGCAGAGGGGTGGTGACAATCACCTTCTGACTGCACACAGGTGTGGAGGTCAGAGACGGGTTCTCCAGTTCTAGTGTATCCTGTTTGGTCCAAAAGTTTAAGAACTGCACAGCACAAGAAAGAAAGAGAAGACAGTCTCAAGCATCCCAGCACAGTATCACAAGTCATTACTTTTTCCTAAATATGGGGAAAACCTGAAGTAGGGACAATCCTACCATACTGAGTGGCACAAGAGGGATCTGTACCAGTATAAACCAGGATGACTCTTACAGACTCATACAATCCTGTACATGGACACTCACATGAAAGTTGCCACAAGGTGCCTCACACCTAAAAAGGTTATTCATTTCCCATAAGGGATCAGCTGATATGACTATAAGCACCTACAGGGTGGAGAGAAGTCTCTCCTTGCACTGGTCCAGATAAGGCTAAGCAAAATCGTGAAGGACAGGTAATGCCAGCCCACCAAAGGTCTATTCCAACCTCAGGTTGGCAAACATGAGGGAAGTCCGTGTAACACAACAGCGTACAAGTTAACAGATTTTGCATTGATCTGTCTTCAGCCTAAACTGTGAGAAAATGACAAACCGTCATCTCTGCTAGGATTTTACTTCACAACATCAATCTACCAGATGCTGGTGGGTTTGAACACCACAGTGCTCCAAGATGATGTATGGTGGAGACCATGTGTGCACATGTGTGTGGACACTGTAGGAGTCGCGACAAAGGCTGAAAGATCCTGAGTCTGTTTTGCAACAAAGACAAGCCTAGGAGCATTTTCCTAAGCACAGCAACTCAGAGATCTGCACAAGGCACGTGCTGCCAAGCCTGTCTGCGTGACTTAACTAGAAACAAACAGGGAAGCCACTTTTCACTGTTGCCACTCTGCTACCCACAGCTGGGGGCAGCAATGCCCTGGGGACAGAAGCACTGTGCTCTCCAGCGATCCTGCAGCGGGCAGACATGTAGATCTGCACAGTGGTGCTCCTTCCTCATAGTGGGCACGTGCCCTGCCCATCACACAGTGTAGCTGGGCTTCCTCGATGCTGCAAGCACTCCCAGAGGCAGACACAGGCTGCTGCTCCCACAGGAAGGGCATCACTGAAGACAAGCAGTGCCAGAACCCAGCTCTATACCTTGTTTTAGCAAAGAGATGCACCCTGTGCACTGGCACTGCCTCATTCAAGGGAGGAGAAACACAAAGCTGGCAGAGCTGATGGGAATACATGGCATTAAGGCAAGCAGACAGAGCACTAACACTTATTAGCTCATGACCAAGCCCAAGCAGAGGAGCACAGACTGGGCTCGCCATTGCTCTGTACCTGAGATGGAGAGAAGGGCAGTGTCTTGACAGGGGTGCTCTTGGGAGTCATGCTGTTGCAGGAGTCAAGGAAGGAAAGGCTGGTGCTGGTGGCGTTCTCTGTGACAGGGGACAGGGAGATCTTCCTCTTCTTCTGCCTCTTCAGCACAGAGGGTGGTGTGCCAAAGCTCACCTCTGCATATGGAGAGATGGGGATGAGCTCCCCCTTGCTGCTCTTGCTTAGGTCTGAGATGGTGTGGCCGTCCAGGCGGTACTCAGTCACATTGGGCAGGGATGGCATTGGCTTGCTGGGGGTCTGCCTCACTGGGCTGTTGCTACTACTGCTGCTGCCAGCAGAGGGTTCCTCAGGTAGGTCAAACTGGGTCAGATCACACCACCCATCTGGGTCCTGCACAGAAGGGAAACCGTCAGAAGCAGACCAGGAGGAAAAGCTGAGCAGCCAACTGGTGCAGATGCAGATATGAACTGGGAGGTGAAATAAGTCCGTTTGTGAGATTGCACCAGCTTTTGCAAGGAGCCTGGCTAGAGGAGAGCTCAAGCCCTCCTCCCCTCTGCTGCCAGCTCAGCTGAGAACCAGACCAGGGAACTGACCCAGCTGAAAGCTGCTGCTTGTGCATAGGGCAGATTTTTCTGTTTATGCAAGGTTGGTTTCCCAGTTCAGTTCACAGCACAGCTGCACAAACAGCTGCACCCCCACACAGAGGGGACGAAAAAAGCAGCTGGGGATAGGTCTGGGGACAGGGGCTGAGTGAACTGTCACCCAACACCAAACCACCGTCTTGGGCACATCAATACAGCTGGACACAGGGCTCTGCTGTAACACACACTGCTGAAAGCAGATTAAAAATAACCAGACCAGTTCAGAGATCAGCTGTTTCACAGCTCCACCCCACCAATACCCAAAGCACCATACAAGCAGGCCCCTAAGGACCCACAGATGGGCCATTAAGCCTTGGGCAAAGACTCTCTGTCCTCCTATACACATGCAAAGTGGATCCTTCACGGATAATCAGCTCATAAGCTCCTGAGGCAGGCTGGGGGCTGCAAAGACATTTCCCTCTGATGGCAGCAAAGTGCTCTGTTGATTCTAGCCAGCCTTCCTCCGTCACCCTGGTGACCTCAGCACTGCTTGACTGACCCAAAATTACTAGTTTCAGTGAAGCTACCTCCACTGAAAGCAAATGGTGGCATCATGCCGGTGTGAAAGGATCTGTCCTGCATACTACAAGTGGGCCTGGCCTATTCCCAGCCTGTCCTATCCTATTCCATCCCATAACAGGAGGGAAAGGAAAGCCCGTGAGCATGGGCCTGAACAGTTATGAACAGGAGAGCTAGGGATGGTCTGGCTGATAAAGCAGGGCTTGAGATCAGGTTTGCCAGCATCTACAGCCTCCCACACCAGCAGAGCCCAGGCACAAGGACACCCACCTAGGGGAACCTGCAAGCCCAGAGCAATACTGGCAGAGCTGGAAAGGTGTAATCCAGCCCTGGAAAAGAGTTGGTGGGAAGCCACAAGCCAATGACAGACCTAGCCCTCCTCAGGATGCCTATAGTGATGAGCCAGGGGACCCAATAAGTTCACTCAAGGGAAAAGGGTGGGGAATCAGTCTCCCTACATTAGCTGGAGGAACAATGGTCTGTTACTTACGGATTCAATCATGTCCAGAGCTTCACTGAAGGCTGGCACAGATGTTGGGTACAAATAGTTGGCAGCTTCAACGACCCATTTGTATGGTGATGTGAAAAATGAAGAGGCATCCTCAGGCACAGCATCATCTGAGGTCCCCTCGGCGTTATGCTCTGCCAGTTCAGCAGCTGGCAGCTCTGAGGGTAACTCCTGTACACCGGTCACTTCCTCGTCGCTGACATCCTCTTCCTTTATTTCAGAGATATCAACTGGCCAGTTTGGCAGGACATTCTTTGCACATACAACAAAGAGAGTCCAGCCGTTAGTAGAAGCCAAGGAACAATGTCAAGTTCTGGGGAAAAAGAGCAGGCGTCCCTGGACACATTCAGCTCTGCCTGCTCTGCTACCTGCCATTCAGTTTGTTTCACATCCCCACTCTCCCTCATTGCTCCATTCCCTACACCATCTGAGCAGGAGTCCATGCAACACAATGAACACAGGACTGTTTAACTGAAGGTTTCACTTAACAGTATCCCAGGAGAAAGCTGAACAAAGGCTGAGCATGTAGCACCAATTCCGCATTTCCTACTTTCCAAGAGCCTGCCTTTGAAAACTACATGCTTTCTTCATGAAAAAAATAATTGGGTATACTTCCCCTGCTTCCTTTTTTTAGAGGAAAGGAACACAATACCTTTTCACCATGTCCCCCAACGTGGTCTGGAACAGCTGCCTTCTCCCACTAGCAACAGCACAAGAGAGTCAAAAAAAAATTTGGTCTCCAAGACAGACCTGATGCTGGGATTGGCAAGATAACAGTACTAGCAGACTGCTGTCCTCTGCCTGGACAACATACTTGGGCTCTAGCTCCTGGAGAGAGAGGTCTCCCAAGAGTCGGTCTCTTGGAGAAGGCTGAGGGAAGGCACAGACTGTCTATGTAGACACCAGGCTGTGGCAAAAGCAGCATGAGAGGCAGCAGAAGGGTGAACAGCTCTGATATGCATTAGCAGAGCAGACGACTGACAGCTGCCTGCTGCAAATGTGCTGGTGCAGTACCTGGTTCCCAGCTCTCGTTCGACTTTGGCTCTCCTTGTCATCCACCTCCAAGAGGAAGTATAGTGACTTCGACTCCTTAGTTTCATTGAGGAAGCCTCCTGTGTCCACCTTCCGCTTGATGGTGGAGTTCCAGTGATTCTTCACAGCATTGTCAGTCCTGCAGAGAAAGCAGAAGGAAACAGAAACCATTTACAGCAGCTTTAAAGCACAGCTAACAGCTCCTACACACTCTCCAGCCCCATCCTGTGAGCCCAACACGTGGATCTCCACAGGCCACCCAGGTGTGAAGGCACCAGTGAGCAAAGAGGTCCTACCTCCCAGGCAGCAGCTTGGCAATCTCCGCCCAACGATTCCCCAGCACCTTGTGGGCCTCAAAAATAATGCGATCCTCTTCCTCTGTCCATGAGGATTTCTTCACCTCAGGGTTCAGGTGGTTATGCCAGCGTTCCCGGCACTGCTTTCCTAACCGCCCTTTCAGGTGCTTGGCTATCAGGGTCCATTGTTTGGTGCCATATTTTTTAACCAGTTCAATTACCTTTGAAGAGAGTGGGAGGGAAATAAGGAAATGGAATAAAGGATGGGAAGGTCAACACAGTCATCTTCATGCTTTGCTCTTTACCTCTCTTGAGACCAGGTAAGGGCAGAGAAAGGCCCCTTAGGAGAAAAAGCTGAAGGGATCCAGCACTGACAATCAGGTATACCAACACTTGAGAGCAACGATTCAGCTGAATTTCTGAAAGAGGCTGTTTCCATGCAGACATTTTGCCACACAGTACCTGTGAATGCAGATGACTGCCACAAGATGGGGTGGAGACTGACAGGTGTACCAGGGACAGAGGGGCCCAGATTTAGAAACACATGCCCATTTCTGAGCAAGGGCCAAGTCCCACATGCCCCAAGGCTCCTCTGCCCTCACTCCTACCGAGGACCTGGCCGCATGACAGCAGTCTCCATCAGCTCTGCACTGGTCTGCCCCCTGGGCACAGCCTCCCTTTAACAGAGTGTGCCACACCAAGGACATGGCAGAGCTGCAGCTCCATGCCCCACTAGCACCAGGACACATAGTGAGAGCTCCAAAGCATAAACAAGCTATATTCACTTAAGAGCCATCCACTTTGCCACTTCCCATTCAACCAGGGCTTTGTCACTTCTGCCTGAGGCTCAGTGCAAATGCTTCTGGGCATGGAATCTGTTCTGAGTCCCTGCGATATGTCCATGGCACAGTCAGGACAAAACAATCTATTGCCTGCAATGTTCAGCCCACCAAAATCTTAGAGAGGAGGCTAAAGGGTTCTCAAAGAGCACTTCTAGCCTAGCCAACTGTGCTCACCTGAAAGATGTGGGTAGACAGGTGATGCTCACATTGCTCTTGGCCCACAACAAACGTCCCTACTGCAGACTCTTGACTATCAAGCACAGACAAATGGACCAAAGACACCGAACTGAGGCACAAGCCAAGGAGCTGGAGTAGCTTGCAGGGCAAAGAAATGTGCAGTGTCAGGAGGAGAAAGCTGAAGCCCAGTCTGGCCAAGATGGGTATGCTGGCAGTCAGGACATGTAAAGGGAAGGGGAAAGCAGGCAGCAACTGCTCTGCTGTAGGAAGGTGAAATGACATCATGAGAAGCTTCCTTAGGACATGCTTGACATAACACACAGATAGGAGGCAAAAGGGACAGTAACAGCCTGTAATGGGACCAAAAGGGAAAGAAATGGGGGCACAGAAGTGTTACAGAGAATATGACAAACTAGGACATTTTGCAGCAGAAAACCTTGGTAGAAGTTGGAACGAAGTCCAACTTTTCTTAAGCACATCAAGGTGATGAGTCTGCCTGAGCTGGCCCCTCTCAGCTCACTCCGGAATCAGCAGAGAAACAGATTCACAGAAGTCATGATTCACCTAGCCAACCTCAGACATCACTTCAGTCTGTCTACTGTAGCAGAGGAAATGGCAGTTTTATTTTCTTTTAGGTCCAGCATGGCCAGGTCAGGTGGAGATCTGTCAGCAGGCAGATGAATTAATTCCCTTTTCTGCTCACTCCCTTGGCAGCCTACTGTAGCAGTACTGTGTGAAAGGGAGAAGGTATTTAGTTGAAGAAGCCTAGACTTGCTCCTGCACATCACAACCATGGCTGCATTAGGCTGCTCAGAACAGGTCAGAGTGCTGCTCTCACGGGTATCCAGCATTGGAAAGAGTTACCCACAGTTTACAAAAAGACCCAAGGGTCTGAGACCTCCATCCTCTCCGCAGACAGTCACAGTTCAACACTCAGATCCTCTCATCCCTGACTTACCTTTTGGTCCTCCTCTTTGGTCCAAGGGCCCTTAACCAAGTCTGGATTCAACACTCTGAGCCACCGGTACTGACACTGCTGATCGCTGCGGTTCTAGGAAAAGGAACAAGAACAGCCATGCGTTAGACCAAAGGTTCTAAAAGCTCCTATAGCAACAGCAGTCCCCGTACACACAGGCTGTCCCTTAGAAAACCTGCAGAAGCATATGAAGAATACATACTAAGACTAGGACACTGGGCACAGAGTCAGGAACCTCAATTTCTCACCCCAGCTCCAACAGACTCTCCCTTGAAAGCCCTCTATGCAAGAAGGATGTCTCCCTGCCCTGAAGGATCACCATTTCACTGCATGGAGCTGCAGCCACAGAACAGAGCCACACTGTGCAAGGTGCTGCACAGACACAGAGAACCAGCGCAGTGAGCACAAGCAGCAACACACAAACACTACAATTCCCACCTGGGCAAGGGGTCACTTACAGGAAAGTGACTGGCCAGGAACTTCCAGTCATTCTGCCCATAATGTCTTACTAACATCTTCAGTTGCTCATCCTGCAAAGAACAAAGACATTCACTTTCACATACACTGAGGCAATACATGCCACGGGCACCCCGGGCTGACAGCATCAAGAGAACAAGGTAGCTATTTTGAACTGTCAAGAAGGGGTTTTTTTTGGCATTCTGCATTCAGGGGAGGAAGGTAGCTCACACCATCCTTTAGCAGTGCTCCAGTACATGGAGCCCAACTGGAGAAGGTCATTTGGTTCTGGGCTCTGTACTAAGGTGATCTCATACAGCAAGGACAAAACAAGAGCTCAGCTCTGTTCCAGTACAGTCCGGTTCAAACCCTGCTTATCCAGCCTCAGTACACCCCTGACCAGACAGTCCATCTCCCAGCTCAGCCACTGCTTTTGCCTGGCCAAGAAAGCTGACTGGTTTAAGCGTATCACCACTAGCCTGGTGGTCTATAGTCTTTTAGTGCTACGGGGCTCTACAGCATTTCTTTCATGAATCCTGCTATAGCCAAGGTGTGCCTACTCTTACAGCTCATAGAAAGCTTGCTATAGGTGTCCTTGCCTTTGTGCTCCAGCTGGGCAAAGAGGCATGAAATAATTCCCTGCTCAACATAAGCCCAAGGCTTTGATCCCTGCACAAAGACCACCTTACTTGGTGTTCAGACCCAAGGGGAGATAGGACATCTTGTAGTTTTCACACAGAACAAAGATGATGGAGTAACTGGGAAGAGGGAAGAGAATATCCCAACTAATTTCAGGCTCTCAGCCAGGATGACTAAGCCATGATCCCAACAATCTCGATGCTCCCTGCTTTTGCTAGAGAAAAGGCAGGACATTTCCACTGCACAATTCAGCTTGCTGGAGGCCTCAGACATCCTCTGGAACCCCTCTTTGCTCACAAGAGTGCTGCAGGCAGCAGATGGCTCACTCGGGGCCCACAGGCTTAAGCTAAAGTGGTTGGAGCTCTTGCTCTCCAGGCTACACCTCAAACTCCCCTGAACCTCAGCTCACGTGAGCAAAACAGACACATGGTCGTCTCCAGCAGGAAGACAGCAGGATGTGGTATTGTGGCCAGCAGATGAAGACTGGGGTGGATGCACCCAAGCCCCAGGGGCCATGCCAGAAGCCTATCCCAAAGCACTCGCTCTCAGCAAGCGCCAGGCTCTCACTCACCTCTTCTTGTGTCCACTTGACTTTGCACCTGCCGTCCCGCTGCTCCGGCACATCTGAGTCGGTATCCTGGTAATGCAGCTCATCCTGGTCTTCGCTAGAGATGAACGAACAAAGATTATAATTTCCACCTCCGATAAAAACACAGCAGCAACCTCCACCATGCAAAGCAGAGCTCCACAGAGCAACCTGCACTGCACAGAGCAGAGCTCCAGATCTACTTTCTTCCAGCACTGAGCCCCAACACCTCACAGACATTCACTCAGACACCCCAGGTGTAAGGGGGTCCCTCAGCTTTGGATTCCCGGTGCGTGCCAGCAATTTTTATGCTGCCGAGAGCAGGGGAAGTAGTGTTTCTCTTGATTCCTGCTCCCTTCTGTCCCTCTGGGAGGATTTTGCATCGAGGGACTGGCACCATTTCCCCTCCTTACAGCTCACCAGTCTCCCGCATTGCTGGACTAAAGAAATGGGATGCGAGGAGCAGCCAGAAGCCAACCAGCTAGTGCTGGGACAGCAGCCCCAAAGGGCTCTACACATCACCCACCGGACCCGCCTCGGCCTGCCCTGTCACCCCCAGCTCCGGCGCAGGCACAGCCAGGCCCGCTCCCAGCCCCCGGGTGGGGCCAAGAGGAGCCTTTAGAGCGGGACTCGCGGAACACGGAGCCCGGGGGCACGGGGCCGCGGCCCTGCCTGCGGCCCGCCGTCCCGCTGCCCGGCCGGAGAGCGGGAACGGGCCGTCCGGGGCGGGGGGGGGGGGTGGGGGGGTGGCTGGCCGCGCGGCAGAGAAGCGCCTCCAGGGGGTCCCCGAGGCTACCCCACACCCTCTTCCCCCGCCCCAGCGGGAAGGCGCGGGGCCCCACACAAAGCCCCCGTCGCGGCGGGGGCTGCACTCACCCGCGGCTGCGGCGCGCCATGGCGGGGCCGGAGCCGGAGCCGGGACGCGGCGGGGCCGGGCAGCAGCGGCGGCGGCGGCGGCACTTTCCTATCTCGCGCCAACGGCGCCCCCCCCCGCGCGGGGCCGGGCCGCGCATGCGCGCTGCCGCCTCCCGCCCGCACAAAGAGGCGCGCGCGGGAGGGCGCCTGCCCGCCCCGCCCCCGGGGAGCCCCCGCGGCCCCGAGAGACCCTCCGCACCGAGACACCCCCCCCCCCCCCCGCACCGAGACCCCCAAAGCAACCGCAGCTAGGCGGTCCTGGGCGCGGAGCAGGAGCATTCCCCCCTCCCCCGGCTCACCTCTACCCCTGCAAAACCCGCTGCAGCCCCCCCCCCCCCCCCGCCCCAGGATCGCGGCTCTGGGCGGGTTTGGGGTGCACCGAGAACCCCTCAGGACAAGGAACCCCTCAGGACAAGGCTTCGATTAGCTCTGGGAGCGGGGTTGCTTCTGCTACGGCACTGCTGCGGTCTTCTCATGCCACAGCCAGCCAGCCACGCGACGCAGGACCCCCGGCAGCCACCTCCCATCAAAATGGGCAAAAAAACCAAACTAAAATCAACCACCTTCCCCACGTTGCTTTTGCAGCACCTCTCGCTCCAGGGGTGCGCTATGGGGCCCCCAGAGGCAAGCACAGGTTTGGCGCTTCCTAGGAGAGAAAAGAGGCGGTCAACGTGGAAAAAGCTCAGCTCCTCCCTGCATCCCGCGGCCGGGCAGCGGCACTGTCACACCACGGACGAAAAGCGGGAGAGCTAAAAGCAGCAGGAGCGGCTACCCCAGTGACAGCTGGTCCTAGACAGGCCAGCACTTCGTACATGTGCGTTTTGAATTCTGGCTATTTTCAGACTGCACGCTGCCTGCGTACACACAGCACGCACACCTGCTAGTGCCCATGCATTATCTATAATGTCCCTACTTAGCCTGTGCATGTGGATGCTCCTGGCCAGCGTTCCAGAGCAAACAATACAAAACTGAAGAGAGATGTCACTTTGTTGGAGACCCTCCCAGAGTGTCATGTCCAGGCAGGAAGGCTCCATGTGTCATTCTCCTCCTCCTGCAGCAGAGGACCACGGTTCCTGCAAACACCTCTCTGCTCTCCAGGGCTGCCCACTGACAGGCTACAAACACAACTAAGCCCTTAAAGGACTCAGTTTACCTTCAGCAGTTAGCCACAACCCATAATCACAGCCCCCGTGCTTAAAAAGAAGCAACAACCCCTCCCTCTCCCAAACTAGCTTAATTAGGAAATTAGCCTGTTAATGAATTACCAGAACTATAAAACCGCTATAAGCCACACCAGCAAAAAAGATCAAGATCTCAAAGGGGGTCTTCATAGAAGCTGAAGGTAAGTAGTACTTTTTATTTCCCTAGTACTTCTCACATACTTTTTTTTTTATTATTATCTTTAAGCAAAAAGTATTTTAGTCTCTTAAAGACTTTCCTTCTAGGCTGGCTGTACAGCCCCCCCCTCCCCCCGCACAGTAAATTCAGGAGTTTTTTATTTCTGCTTTTAATGTGTTCAGTGTAAAAATGGTTTCAGGCCACAGTGACTGCCTTCCCCTTCCTTGATCTACCCTGTTACCTTTGGGAGTGGGTGGAAGGCAGCTGCTGATTGAGCTGGTAGTGAGAACTTCCCTCTCAAGCAGAGGGGGAGTGTGAAAGAAGCTCCTGCCCACAGAGCAGAAGGCAGGGGTGTATGGCATGAGACCTGCTAGGAGGGCCTGTCCTCAAGGACCTCGCTTGGTGCCCTATGTGGGCTGTGGGATCCCACAGGTCTGCAGGTGGGGATTACCAGGTGTGGGACTAAAGGTAAGATGAGAGCTGCTCCTCAACCTCTCCCATCCTAACCAGAGCCTGGTTTTACTGCCTTCCTCTCAAAGGGACTCAACTGGGGTTAATGGCCCTCTGACTTGAGGAATGAGGATAAAATGTCTTATCTCTGGGGAAAAACAGCTCCATCTTAGTATCACTAACAGATGGAGAGGCTTACTGAGACTCCCTACACCCTGTACAAAGCTAAGAGTAGTGGTATACAGGCTAAGGCCAAATAAATAGAACTCTAAGGAGGCTCCAAGCAATGATCAGGCTGTGGTACAATCGTGTTGCTCTAGAAGACAATGACAGGCTGGATGCCCACCTCCCTCCCCTGGATCCTGCTCAGCTCCTTGCTTTCTTAAGCAAGACTGAGACAGGATTTTGCAGAGAGCAGTCCTGCTACTTTAAGTCTGCAATTTGCTAGTGAACAGTAATGTGTTTGTTCTGACAGGGACGTTCTGGTCTCCATAAACCTGACAGTAGTGGGATTCTGCACCATGCTGTCCACCACGAGGCATGGCACCAGCACCCTGACCATAAAGGAAATCCTAGAAAATGGATTTGTGGCCAGGGCCTCCAGCCATACCCATTCTTCTCCTGTCTGCAGTTACTACATGGACTCTAGCAGTGTCTCCAAACCAGACACCTGGGAGCTTCTCATGGACTTGGACAGTGTAGCAAAAGGCAGTTCCCTGTGTGTTGTCAAGCAGTCAGAGTCCCTGAGCAGCTGCGTGAAGACTGACCTGCACAGCCTGACCCAGGACATCTCTGACCTCAGTCTTGTCTGCTTCTGCAAGACCCACCAAAATCAGGCTGCCTTTGACCTGTCCAGTTTGCCTTTTGAGCACCCCAGCAGAGCTGGCTGCCTGATGGATGTGGCGTTGCAGAACACCTCAACACCGTGCAAGAAAGAAAAGCACCCCAAACTGCTGGAGAGCCTGCTCTCCAAGAGCACCGAGCTCGTTGGTGACCTCTCAACCCTTGGGAAGACGCCAGGACCCAGATGGGAGATCTCAGCAATAAAAGGCCCCCTGGATACCAGCCTGTCCCTTGACGTGAGCACCGAGGAGCTGAGGTTACTGGGATGCTCCAAACCAGACACGCCGTCCCTGGAGACCTCTGTAGTAATTCCTCTGGCTTGGCCTGGAGCCTTCAAGAAGCACCCCAAGCTGATCCACAGGTCTGCCACCCCCGAGACCCAGCTGAGTGATCTTGACCCTGTCCCTGTGTTTCTGCATCAGGCTCTGTGATGATGCTGCTCTGGCTCCATGCCAGAGCACGGTGGGCTGCAGGGTGCCAGCCTGGGGACCTTCTGTGCTGCAGAGGAGCATTGCGTGCAGGGCTGCCGTCCCTGCTGCAGCACAGAAGATGAAGCACCCATGCTCTGCCCTGAGCCAGGGCCTTGCTTGCTGATGGCACCACCTGGTAAAAGGTTAAACCACCCAACCCGGGGTGACTGAAACCGCAAACTGCTTGGGGCGCTGCTGGGTGGAGGAAGCTTCTTAGGCTGCCGGTGGCAGCCCCCGAAAGCTAGCCCCAGCTAAGCAGCAGCCCTACTGGCTCCCCCTTCCTCCCCGATCGCTGTCTTTTGTATTAATGCAACAAAGATATAAATTTCCCTGTGCGTGCAGTCTCTGGTGCTCTCTGACTACCCGGCTGAGCTCCGCTGAAGACGGGCGCAGGGCCGGCCGGGGCCCGGCTCCAGCCGGACTGGGGCCCGACTGCCGGCAAAACCCCACCGAGCGCAGCCGCCTCCAGCGCCTTCCCCGCCCGCGGGGGGAGCCCCCCGCGCCCCAAGCCCGGTGCGGAGCTCCGCGGCCCGTGGGAGGGGGCCCGTCCGCGGCCGGCTGAGGAGGGGCGAGACGCCGCGACAAGATGGCCGGGCCCGGCCGAGCCCCGGGCGGGGAGCCCCGCGGCAGCCGCCGCCGCCCCGGCCCGGCCCCGCTCCCAGGTGCGCGGCCCGGGGCCGCCCCACACGCCCCCGTTACCTGGCAGAGGGGCCCGGGCAGGTCTCGGCGACGGAGGGGCGCGGAACCGCGGCTCTGGCCCCCGCCGCCGGGCCATGGCGGCGGCGCCGGCCGGGCTGCCGGGGCCGGCCGGCTGCCGGGGCCCGCCGCTGCCCGCGGGGAGCGCGGGCAGGGAGGCGGCGGCCGGGTGGGAGGCGCCGCCGGGGCTGGGGATCCCTCTTCTGGCACACTGGGAGAAAAACAGCGCGGGAGCGGCGGGCCCGGCCCGGCCCGAGGCCCGGCAGGGCGGCACGGCGCCGCTCGTCGGGGGCAGCGGGGAAGAGAGCGGCTTCCCGGGAGCCCCCCGCCTCGCGGCGGCGTCACCCGCCCGCGGTTCGTTTTATGCGGGATTCTAATCCTCCTCCCAGCCGGAGGCATTCAGCACCGCGGGCCTTCGCCGACAGGCAGAGGAGCGGGGACAGTTTGCTCTGTAACTCCCCCACCCTGGTCGGGGTGGGGGGGGGAAGAAACGAGCCCACCTCCATCTCAGAGTTTCTTGGTCTCCTGTTAGGGCTTCCCACCTTCTACAGCCACTTGCTCTCCTTCCTTTTTTCCCTCTCCCATCACTACTTACAGCAGACACAAAGACACGGAGAATTACTCGTTATAACCACTTTCCAAGGCACTTACAGTTTGCTGAAGAACCAATATAGGCTCCCCCCTCTTCTTTTAGGGATAGAGTAAGGGATGAGAAGTCACGTTGCATGAGAGGACAGAGAGAAAAAAAAGTGAAAGCAGCAACAGTTGCTTGGACCCAACTTCTGTGAATTACAGCAATAATTTCATTAAATACATAAACTCTGTGGCTAGCTGCATGCCTAACCTTCCAATGACCTAGCCTCACTTCCTTAAAACCCTCACCCGCTTGTACTCCTTCAAAATTCTCCCAATGAATCAGCCCTAAACTTTATGTGTATCATATTCCCATGGCCAAAGCAAGCATTTCTGTTTACAAAGTAACAGTTTAAATACTTTCAGAGGGCCAAAGGGACATCTTTGAAAGAGGGATGCAAGCTATTGCCTCCACATGTATTTCACAGCTTCTGGCCAAAAAAACACATCCATTCAGTGAAAAATCTGTTCTTTCGCTTCAGCTGTCAGGGTGGCACTACAGATAAATAGCAAACAGGGAGCTGCTTGTATTCTCTGGAGGCTCAGATGACTTTTCTAAACCATGTTACAACATCAGGAACAGGTGACAAAACAACTCAGAAAAAGGACCCGGAAAGTATTTACAGTTTGAAGTATAAACACCGTAGAACAGTACAAACCGGATCTATAATTAGGAAGAGGATCATGCAGTTGTTTGGTTCAACTGCAGTCTGTGCCGGTTGACTGATTGGTATTGATACTGCAGAGGAAAGATTAAGCTTATTGTGTAAATCTGTAGCTGGAATGTACAAAGTACTCTTTGTGATAAACACAACCATGCCATTAAGCAAAAATAAGCAAGAGAGGAAGAAATGAAAAATTTCAAACATGCTGCTATGAAAAAGGCATGTCTGCAGAGTAAGCAGAGATACAACCCCTTTGCTAACGTTATACTAGCACATCTCAATTGGTCAGTAACTTAGCAGGTGCTTTGGGACACCTCCTTTAGAAAAACCTGCATCAAGTTGGCATCCAAAACATGAAGCAATGTAAAATGAAATTACTTTTTGTGGGATAAAAAATGAACAGATCTTTTGGAAAAAGCAGCTTTGACGTTGAAAAGCATGGCAGAGCACAGGTGTCACAAAGGCTGCATAGAAGGCTTGAGTGGGGGAATAATTTAAGTTTCACAGCTTGGGTGTCAGATTAAATACAAAATGTTTTGGATGTCAAAGTGCAGTCTCAGTGTTGATGTAAAAAAAAGTCCTTGCAACAAAGACACACAGTGTTAATGATGTTGACAAGTCATCTTTTCTTCTCACCACTCATACCCTTGGCTCTATTTTGCTGTGCCTTGAGCTTCAACATTTCGTGGTCTATGAATTTCACTTGAATTTCCATTCTTGTGCATTACCTAGCTCACTATCTCTGGGAATTTGGGATACCAAATAACTGTGAGTAAATATATTCCTGAGTTTCTGCACAGTATCACATTTTCTTAATAATGATCCATTAAATCTTAGTGTCTTTTTCATCCAAATACTGTCCCTTCTTTTCAAAATTATGTATTTCCAGTCTCGTATGAGGCAGCGATCTGCAACAATGTCATTATTGCTTAATTTCAATTCTTCCCCTCCCTTGGAAGAAACGTTTTCCTTCTACAGTAACAAACCCACCTCTCCTTGGTTCACTTTGGCAGAGAGACAAAAGGAGACTGCCTCACGGTGACAGTCTAGCATATTTTCAGCAGCTGCTGTATTTATGGCTGTATTTTCTTTTCCACAGTTCACAAACCAAAATAACAATCTTTCCCACAGTGCAACTAAGGACTACATGTACACCAGGAGAACCCACAATAAGCCTTACTACAAGAAAATAAATACTAGAGTCAGCAAGAAGGACCCAAACCACATTTTCTTAGTACAAGATTTTTTATTCATATATTACAAAATTACAGTTTCAATAAAGAAGTAGAAAAATAGGGAATTATTTGGGAAGTGCTTGCAAAATACAAGCACTTCCTCAAAAGGCATTAATTATCCAAATTACTACACATAAATGATCTAAACATTCAGTGAACTACTGAGATGGCCCTTATCAATATGCTGAACACAGAGGTTGAAAAAAAATGGAAAAGTATGTTTTTACTAAAAGGTCTCTCTCAAACTGGGGAAAGCCAGGTCTCAGTTACCATTCTGGAATCCAGCTTCACTTGTGTCAGTATCATGCTCCTTATGTAAGGGAAGAGAAGGGGGGAACAAAAAAAAAAGAAAAAAAAAAGAATTTTAACAATAGGATAGAAATGTCAGATTTTCATCTTAACTAGACTCTTTGAGAAAAAGGGAAAACTTGTTAGTAAAAACAGGTGATCTGCGAATATGCTCCAAACAGAATTTGAAGCATCAAATTTACCATGAAGAATTATTTCAGCACAGTACTGGTTGTGAGTAAAAACGCTGGTTTCACATCTACATTGTAGCATTACCACGCACTGTGAACATTCATGAGGGCACGCTGCTTTTACTCAATGCACCATTAATGAACTGTATTTAGCTGAACTTACCAAAACTACACTTGCAATGTATTAATCCCCCCATTAAAATAAATGAGAGACTTAATAAATTGAGCACTACACATTCTATACAGATGAACAGTCATAAGTATTCTGGATCACAATTCGCTGGTCTAATCTATTGCACACAAATGTCTTAACACATCGCTGTACCTCTTGCCTGCGACAAGTGTAGCTGCTACAAAGATGTATCAGCCTCAGTGGTGATACTACCAACTATTTACTTGTAATTCTGTTATTAAAAATACCTGATTCAGTTTCTTAAACTCAACCACTTGGAAGAAGATGTGCTCCAGGATATGTTTGGCATCTTGCTTTTCCTTTGGGAGTTTACTTGTTACTCCCAGGATATCGCCACATTTTCGTATGTAAAACTCCAGGTCATCATCAGTACCTAAACAAGCATCCCAGGGAAGAAGGCAGTTGAATATCACACGTATCTGTATCAGCTGGGCAAAAACTTACTACACATCTCCACTTACTGTTGGCATTCTGAGAGGTTAAGTCCTATAAGCAAGTTCAATGGACTAGCCATGATGTATTCCTGCAGCTAGTATTTACTCATCTTGGTTAGAGGTAAGGTGTGTTTAGAATAATCTGAACATTTTAACTTCAAAGCATAAAAAGATGTGAAATAAATCAGCAAGAGTGCGCAAAGCAATTTATGCATGATATAGGAAACAGCAGGCAGAAACATAATAGAATGTCATGTAACAAACAAAATAAAATGTCATGGTACGTAAAGTCATGTTATCCATTTCCAAGGCATTCCAATTTCTTGGCCCAGGATGAGAGTAGTGGATTTTCATAAGTGAGGCCCATGTTTTAAAACTAAATATAACAATTTCCATCCAAAAATTTGGACTTTATATATAAATGTGTAAACAATCAGTCTGCTCCACCTACATTTGTTTGTAATCTCTGCAAGACGAGCTTTCTCAGAGGAAAAAGTTTCATCCAAGTCAAACAGCTCCAGAGGGGGAGGAGGCAATTCTCTGAAAGCAGGTGGAAAAACCTTGAAGAGAAGAATTAGCATGGGTTATTGCCATACATTCTTCTTACACTTTACAGATCTCTCAGACAACAGTTTTGGACTTAGACTGGACTTGAAGACACCTTTTATAAAGTCAAAAACAACTCCAAAGCCCACAGTAAAAGGTACACTTTTTAAAAAATTCCATTTATATTTTTAAAAATAACTGAATATTCCAAAAGAGTTTAGTCATGAGTATGCCAGAATGATCACCTAGCATCACAACTAGACATACTGCATTTGCAGTTTGTTTTTAGTTTTGCTCCATGAGATCCGGGTGATGGCTGAGATACCTGAGGTACTAAGTTCACCATAACAGCTCACCTTGGAAATATATTCCCACTAATTCTGGTAAGATTATTTTCTTTTTCATGCAGTCACCACTTATGCCACAAGTTGCACTTGGGTTTTTAAAGAGCAGCACATGAGACACTACTTTCAGTTGCACCCCTGCAGGTGTAACGATCCCAGTACTGTTTCTTTGGTGGCTAAGGTAAAGTAGGATGGAGCCATGATGGCAAAAATCAAAGATACCTGCTTTTCGAAATAAGTTTGACATCACCGTAGCTGGTGTTGTTGCTGCCAGCCCAAATTTCTGCTGGTAAAAGTTTGGTCAGCCCTTGCTGTAAAAGACCAACGCTCCACTTTCTACTTCCCCAAAGGATACGGGAGGTGGAAGAAGAGTGGGACAGACTGGCTCTTCCCCTGTATTACTTACACCACCACCGCTTTCTGAAATACCACATTCTGTTTTCACAGCGAAGGTTGAACCAGCACCTCACAGGACTGGGAGCAGCTACTCGGCTGAAGGCTTACATACATAAGGCATTCTGCTGTGGTAACAGATGCTGCATTTTCAAGCGCTGTTGATAAGAATTAAGTGTAAATAAGTGCTCTTTCCTAAAAGATAGTCCCTGCAATGTATTCAACTCCCAAGTGATTAATTATTACCACAGCATTTCTCACTTTTTTGCCTTTTTTTTTTTTTTTTGAAAGAACTATGGAAATGACACACAGAGGTTTTACATGAAACGGAAGGGTTCTCTGTGCATGGTATTAACAAGGAGATTACTCACAGCTGGCTGGAGGACAGGTAGTGGAGTCTCAAATTGAGGCTGAATGAGTTGGAGAGGTTCATGTTTCACATTCAGCTGTTCATAAGCTCTGCAGCACAGAAAAAGCCAAAGTATATGAGAGAAGAAATGATACAACATCCATTTCCACTTGCAGGCTATAAAGATGAATTTTTCTGAAGACACCAGGGACAACATTATGCACAGTCATAGCATTAAAAAAAAAAGGGATGCCTCATTTTAGAAGGATCCCAGAGATCTATGTATTGATAATAACTGAATTCTACAGTGAGCAAATTAGTTAAAATTATGACAGAGAAGAAAATAATGATAGGTAAATATATTAAGATGTGTCATGGTTTAACCCCAGCCAGCAACTAAGCACCACGCAGCCACTCACTCACTCCCCCCCCACCCAGTGGGATGGGGGAGAAAATTGGGAAAAGAAGTAAAACTCGGGGGTTGAGATAAGAATGGTTTAATAGAACAGAAAAGGAGAAACTAATAATGATAATGATAACACTAATAAAATGACAACAGCAATAATAAAAAGGATTGCAATGTACAAATGATGTGCAGTGCAATTGCTCACCACCCACCGACCCACACCCAGCTACTCCCTGAGTGGTGATCTCCCACCCCCACTCCCCAGTTCCTATACTAGATGTGACGTTACATGGTACGGAATACCCTGTTGGCCATTTTGGGTCAGCTGCCCTGGCTCTGTCCTGTGCCAACTCCTTGTGCCCCTCCAGCTTTCTCGCTGGCTAGAGATGAGAAGCTGAAAAATCCTTGACTTTAGTCTAAACGCTACATAGCAACAACTGAAAACATCAGTGTTATCAACATTCTTCGCATACTGAACTCAAAACATAGCACTATACCAGCTACTAGGAAGAAAATTAACTCTATCCCAGCTGAAACCAGAACAAGATGATAAAAAAGAAGGAAGTCACACCTCAATTCTTCAAGCAACTTTTAAAGGGGTGAACGTGCATGAGGAAAAAGTGCTCCAGTTCAAAATGGTTTTTCAGGAAGTCCATAACCAAAAGTTATTTTAAAAAATTATTTGTTACGGGATCAGAAGGGAGATCCCACTATGAATTCACATCCAGTAAAATACAAGAAATACAGAGTAAGAAGAAAGAGTGTCCACAACTGAGTGTAGTTTCATGGAATCTCTGTTAAGCCTGCTATTATTCAGCATGTTCACACACGATCTGGGTAACAGATGAGTTATGAGGGACAAAGCTGCTAGTGATACAAAACTGGTAAAACTGAGTAGCAGATAAATCTCAAGACACAGTTATTGGGAAATGCAAAGATGAACAAAGTGCAGCTTCAGTAAATGGCAAGTAATTCAAAAGTGGAAAAACAACCAGCTCTCAGTTATCACTCCTGAAAGTACCCAACATCACTGCATACAATTCTACTAAAAATATTAGTTCACTGAATCAGCAATAGTCAGAAAAAAGGAAAAAACAATGTCAGGAACTACAGTTAAGACAAGAAACGAGAAAAAACATCACTGTCACACTATACAAATGAATCTTCTGGTATATCCATATTCAGAATGCTGCCTACAGCTCAGTATCTTCTGCTCATAAGCAGACACAGTTAAGCACAAATAGAAAATGCAGAATACAGAATGGAAATAAATAAATGAATAAATAAATCACAGCTGCTGACTTGATAACTGAAGGGAGGGCACTTGTATCCAGCTGATAAAGGGATGTATCAAACAGCTTTGTGAAGTCTCTTGGGTTCTCGTCTCCTTCTTGCAGACAGACTCGCAGTTGCTCAGACAGCGCAGCTGTATCTGGGAGCAGGGTATAGTCTGAAATCTGAACACACAAACACACACAGATAGATACACCTATGATTTAAAAAGAAAAACCCATTTACATAGTCTCTTTCTAGTTTCTCTCTCACCTAAAATCTCATCTAGAAATAATTATTTCACTCTTTACCAGGTATGACCCTTTGCAGTGCAGCTTACTTGATTAGTAAACTGTGAAAACTCTGTTCTCCTAGCTGTAAACCTACACACCATATGGACGTTGTATCTGGATTTCTGTTAATCCTTTAAAATTAAGAGAGACAGCTTACTAGTCAACTGTGCAAGACCGTTGTTCTTTTTATGCACACAGAGTATACAATTTTATCACACAGAGTATTTCCAAATAAAAATAGCGTTTGATACGTCAGTTAAAAAAACAACTAAAATTGATACACAGGTTGATCTCTACTCATCTACAGAAAATCTGCCTTCACTTCATCCACACTCCTCTTGTCTGAGGACTCAGAGCAAAGTGCAAACTTACTACACTGGAGCAGCAAATGATCTCATAAAGATGGGCAAATTGGAAAGAGACTTTCACAAATGAAATCTGATAATGAATAGCAATCTAAGTCTGAGAGATACAATACCAATATTTTTGATGCCTAATCTACCTGTCTACTCCATCTTAGACCCTGAATAAAGGGTCTGCAACAACAGCATCCATCTAGCTGTTAACCACTTTGTGCTAAACACACAGTTTGCCAAAACTGGTGCTGCTAGATCACACTATTATTTACCTCCTTGTGATGGATCTCTCTTACCTCAGGGTCCTCCATATCCATCTGGTTTAAATGGATATCTGATGTTGTGAGCCACTGGAAAAGCACATCCTGAAGAAAGGCGAAACTTAATTTCAGGAGGGACCAAGTAATCTTATATTATGCTTAAACATTCATATTAAATCTATTGAATAACAGACCATGAAAAAAAAGAAGAAAATGGGTAATAAATCAAAGAATATCTGTGGAGAAAATACAAACTTTATTTGTATTTACATATGGAAGCAATAAGTCATGGCAATGAGCATACTTCACATGACGTGCATACTTTCAGGAACACCTCAGCAGGAAACTCCCCTTCTTACACATAACAATGTTACATACTGCACTTTGTAAAGTGCATTACAATCTCCAGGTATCAGAAACCATATATGCAAAGGTTTATTATTAATCTGTAGCCATAATCAAGCACTAAAGAAGCTAAGAAAAAGTAGTAGACAAAAAAAACCCCTACTTAATATTTAAATATCAATAACAATAAAGCAGTGAACAGAATTAGGAAAAGCTTTTCAGAGTCCTATAACATAAATAATAAACTATATCTTTAAAAACGCTTTCCTGTTAGTTGTGCTTTAATAAATTCCTCAGGATATTAGTATTGGGTTAGAATCTCCATACTGAATCCATTTCATAGCTGTCTTGCTCTACGATGAAGCTAGTAAGCTTGGATTGCTTTGTAAGTACTGTGAAGATCCACTAAGGTGTTTTTTTAAAAAAAACAAAACAAAACTTACCATGATCTTACCGTTTTCTTCTTTATCTAAATATTGATCACTGAACATGTGGGAAGATCCCAGCGCTGCCATCTTTCCACCTTGATTCTATCAACAAAGAATACAATACAGCAAAAAATCCTTCCAAATCAGTTTTAGAGGCAATTGGTAATGCTGTCTAATTACAAAGCGATTTAAAGAAATAGAAAATTTTGGAATAACTACTGGCAAAAGCAGCTTCAAACTTGGCAAGCTCACAAGAGCGCAGCAGCATTTTAAGTATATATGCTCTTAAGGCTCATAAATTTATTAAAAATACTGATCTGCATTTCGTAAGAGTAGACAGATAATTGACTGGCAATCAAAAAAAACCCCAAAAACCAGAGAATATCATCAACAATAGCTGCACTTAGGTTATTTTTGCAGAAAAAGAACACTTTTTTCAATCAAGTAAAAAAGAATTAAGTGAAATTAATGCTTTATTAACTTTCTGCAACCTATTCTTCAGTATTCAGAATGTAAACATAGAGGCCAGTGACATGCATGCATGTCAATACTGCACATATTCATGTCAGCTAATGACAGAAGAGTTTGGTGGTTTTATTATTTGAAAGCTAAAATGCAGAATATGCAGGTCATTACATTTTAATTTAGCTAAATTAAACATGCATGAAAATGCATTCATGAAACATCTTTGGAGTTCTTCTCTAAGATTACCCCTTCATCCATCCATAAGGACATACATAAGAAATAGTTACGTTTTCAACAGAACAAGAAACCCTGTAATGCTCCCTGCACCAACTGTGAAACTCAAAGCATAATATAACCATAAATACTGCTGTAACGAATTTGAAGATAGATCAAACAAAGCTCCAGTTTGTTTAACAAATTTCTGATGTTTCATCCTCCATGTTTTGCAAGGGTTTTACCTGAATTCTACATGCTTTACCCACAACAGAATAACAGAGCATCCTCTGCTCTTACTTTCCATTCCTTCACTTTCTGTTGCTGTTCTTTACCGTATCTCTTTTTCACTCCAAGAGATCTTGTTTTCCTTCTACCAAGTTTCTCTGCTCTGCTTGAGAGACAACCTCTGTCTCTGGCTTAATTTTCTACCCTTGTGTCTGTAACTTCCTTGAGCTACACAGGGAAGACGATGCCATCTATTTGACATTTATGTCATGGTATTATACCAAACGAAGAACTATCAATATGATGTGTAATGGTTTCCACTGCACAAACCTATTACACGTCAGTGATTAACCCATGCAAAACACTTCATGGAGGTGCAAGCAATTTATATGGATTTCACTTACAGCATAATTTAGTTGTTATAATTCTTAGAAGAAAACACTCCTCTCCATACCAATTACGTGAAGCACATTAGACCCCATATAAACAGGCACAGTCTTGAAACAAGAACACCAACCAACAAGGCTATAAACCCAGAGTTAAGGCTTTATATAACTTAGATGACTTATGTCACAAAAAGACAACTCTATCATTAATGCAAGTAATTTCACTATTATCATGGGTGCAAAATTAGGCACGGGTCTATGGGTCCACTAGATCTATGTGCAAATATTGTGTGGGATTTTATTATATGTTACCCTGACAGCTGCAGATAAAACGCAAGCAGTAAGTGTACTTTTAAGTTCACCTAATGCTGTTGTATTATCTTTGATTTACGAAGTTTATTTCAGCCACAACATGGGTGGATGAAGCTGGGCATCCTCAGGAAAAAAAAAACCACCTTCCTAACAAAGATATCAGAAAAACACAGTAGTATTAGAAACTCATCTACATAGTAAAAAATGTGTTAACATGTTTACGTTCACTAACAATATTAATCCTTTGTGGACTGGATGGGTAAGATAACATATAAAAATCTACTGGTGCCAAGGTGACAGTCCTCTTCCTTAACTCAATATGGCGTATTTATGAAGCTAACGATAATCTTACTTACTAAATGATCACTAAAACAGTGGGAAAAAAACCCTCAAACTTTAAAGAAGAACTGAAAATATCCATCTGTCAATTAAACAAATATATAATCTTTGCTGACCACCAAATTAATTCTCCTCTGACCCCAGGCAAAGTTTTCCATAAAAGGAGGCAGAAGTCACCAGGCTCATCTGGAATTTGCAGATGTATCAAAAATAGAAGTGGATATGTAAGTAGTCCCAAAAATACGCTCACAACTTTTGTGGGGGGTAGTGGGAGAATGCATGGCTTGTCACGTGCAGAGTCATACCTCATGCTGATAGAAAGCAAGAATAGGCCTGTTGAGCGGGAAGCAGACAGATCCTGTTGACAGAACAGCCACTGCTGGTTTCATCACATTCAGTGTGGCACCAAATGGATACACGAAAGTGAGAGCTCTGCGGGAAATACAGAAACTCTGTAAGTACCTGCATGTATCAAGTAGGCTGGACATATTTATAAAACTCAGTCTCCCTAAACTGCAAACTGTAATTGTGCACCGGTGGTGGAATGCCAAGAGGCATCCTCTTGAAAATTCAGATCATTGTAACAACACTCCAGTCTCTTTCTACAGGTTCAGGTTGATAGTTTGTCTTAAATAAGGAACAAAGAACACTTTTGATCTCTGTTTGCACACTTCCGTATCTGAGAGAAGAGTAGGCGTATTTAACTCACAAATGAATATATATTCTGGAACAAAATTACACAAAAGGTTTTTACACTTACATTTTTCCTTGTAATCAACTACATGGTCATTTATTAGTCTAAAAACTAGCTTCAAGGAAGAATACAAACCTTTATGGTTATTTATGGAAAAGCTGTATTCTTCTCAATGCCTTTTCACTCCTCTGCAGCACAGAGGGATGGAAAGCTAAAAATTGCAATAAATATCTATCTTACCCTGGATTAAGACTTTTTAAAAAGATGTAGGGTTGCTCATGCCTGCAGCCAGACCACCCACCGTCTAGAGGTTATTCATATTTACATTGTTTAATCAAATTCAAATCCACAGACTAGGGGCAAAAAAGATCTGATCAGGAGAGTAATAATTCCCTTCAAAACCTATCACTCCTGCTCCTCCTTTGGTTATCAAGCAATACTAAACAGATTCTCCTTTCCAGATACAACCCTGATGAGGAAGAAGCTGACATAAGAAATACATTAGAAAACCTCAACATAAGCACAACACGCTCCTGCTAGATTACAAACCTGCTAATTCCGAGTTATTCTAAATCTTTTCATATCAGCTTCCTCAAAGAAAGACACTTACTGTGAGTCATGTCCACTTCCATCTTCATCTGTTGTCTCATGCACTGTTTTTCTTGCAGCTTCACTGATTCCCCTACAAGATGTTGAAAAGCAAAACTTACTGAAAACAATACAGATTATAAGAGTTTACTGTAAAGATTTATATACCCCAAATATTTACCTATTCAAAACTCCATCAGAGATTAGTGCTTCTTTTGGGTGGTGGTACTTGTAATACACATTTCGTACTACAGCATCTTGAAGAAAGAAAAAAAATAAAGAAATTTACATTTTAGCTGATCAGGGTGCTACACGTAGCAATGAAAAATGAGTTTAGCTCTTGGATTCCCTGAGTGTTTGCTTCTAACACCACAAAGCTGGCATGTGGCTCCCAAAAGAATTCAAATTAGCCTCCACTACCATTTTCTTCTGGACATACATATTTAGAACAGGAATATATTTGCAATTTCAAATAAAAATATGAAAAATAAGCACACCTCTGTGTCTTCTGCAAAGCAGAAGAGGCAAAAGGATGATCCAGTTAAAAGAATATGTATCAAGTTTTACAAGTTCAATTTTTTTTTACACATCTTCCAACAGCATGATTAATTGAATACTGTCGATACAAAAAAAAGGCATAGTCTAGAAATGCCACCAAAGACACTAAAAATATTTTATGTACACTAAGACACAGTTGTTTTGGGTTTGTTTTTTTTCACATTGGCAGTACAAAACCTAATGAATGGCATTTTATTGGTCTGCTAAAGAAAAGTGCCACTGTTTATTCAGGGCGAGTATGAATTGATTCAATCCATTAAAACACGTGGAAAAATGTTTTAAATGAAAGGCTTTTAAACCAAGAAATGTCACTAGAATTAATTTTTGTTAGTAAATACCACTAAAACTAACAACCACAGCAAAGGAATGGAGATGGCTAAGTTGTCATCAAGGTACTCTGCCCATGGAGAGCCTTTGGTGTGGTCCAGTATTACACTGCCATGTACATGTAGATTTCAAGAAAAAACATCTCTTAGACCAAAAGGTACTTTGTTAGAGGGATCTGCTTGGCTTATATCTACAAAGCCTGAACCCATTCTTTAGATTTTGCTGAAAATGGATGAATAAACCATTACCATTATTGAAAACGATCCCGTATTCTTCTAACAAAAAGTTAATATTTGTGCCATGTCGTGACTCTCCGCCTTCTCTTAGCATCACCAGGATGGCTCCACCATCCTCCAGGAATTTCTTCAGAACTGAAAACTAGAAGACAACAAAGCTCCAGAAAAAATCCATGTGAAAAAAGCCACACACAAGACTGCAGGAAGTTATACTGAGATGAGGGGAAGGTAACTGAGTCTGCCTGTTTGCAATTAACTTGTTCCTATGAGAAAAGCATTCAAATTTCAATTGGTGTAAATTCACTCAAAAGCAGTACTATTGCAAAGTCTTCTATGTTGTTCTTTTCTATTTTGCATTAAGCAAATCTTAAAACATAACTAATTTGCAAATAATTATTGACTTCTTACCTCAGCAGCACTGAACTTTTCTCTTGGCCCTGCCGTAATCCACAATTTTACCCCAAACAGTTTCTCAGATGTGATCTCATCTTTTAAGCTATAAAAAGATTAATAAAGATGTGTTATTCTTGGATACAGTCCTGAACCACAACTTTTTTTCTTTTTTTTTTTTTCTTTAAAGGACTGGCAAATAAACACAAAGCAAATCACTTCAATCACTTCACATCCTTTTATCTGGGTTTAAAGTTGACAACTTGAGCAAAAATAATCCTTACAAATTTCAACTCACTGAATAGTAAAGCCCCTCTAACAAGGTACTGCGGCAGATCCAGAACTGGTATAAACTGTCACAGCTGCTATTAAACTTTGCACCTGCGGAGCTCTTATTCTTTTTTTTCTTTTTGCTCTAGGCACATTTTGTAGTGGACAGGCAGGCAATATCATATGCACAACAGCTGTTTTCTTTTTATCCCAAACTGTACATCAAGATAGACTCAAAAACCTGCATCAGGAGTTTCATCCTTGTAACTTACGTGCTCTCTCTTCCACAGATAAGATAGCTGGAAGCTCCAAAGACAGAGAGCTATGGACAGCATCCAAAAGTGAAATTATAGCTAATGCCACAGAGTGCAATCAATGCAAAAGAGAGATCGTAGTTTACAATATACATTCCCAAAGGCTGTTTGGGTATTCGATGCAGACCACACACAAATTTCAGGATCTCTCTACCGACTGCAGGTGCCCCAGCCCCTACCCACCGGGGCTGCACAGTGGTGAGGATGAGGCATCCTAGCCTCTTCGCTCAGGAGGGGCCGATCTCTCCCTCGGAGATGAGGTGGACCCACACAGCCTGGGCCGGCTGAGAGAAGACTCTTCTCCACTAGCTGCAAGGCACCTCGGCGCGCCTCCGGCCCTGCCTCTAAAGGACCCTCAGACCGCAGAAACGCGGCTTCTCTCCCACGCCAGCGCTTCAAAAAAAGCTGCCGGCAGTTACTCAGAAAGCTGCCCCTCACCTCTGTATCTTCCAGTTACCGCGAAGCCTTTTGCGCAGGGCCTTGTAGCTGCTGGCGAGAGTGAAAGCCTCCCCTTTGGACGCGTTGAAGACTATGGCATTCCGCAGGCCCCTCTCCATAGGGTTACCCGGGGCTACCGCAGGGGACGCCGCAGGACGCCAGCTCTCGGGACGTGAAGCGAACCGCCGACGCTCCTGCTCCCCGGCGGGACCCCCGCGGCGGGCCCGGGGCCGGCGGGGGGGGTGTCCCCGCCGCGGCGGTGGGGGGGGAGAGCGGGGCCGGCGGCCGTTACCACCGCGCGCTCCGCCTAGCAACGGGCTAGCCACCAGGCGCATGCGCGGAGGCCGAGGCCCCGAGCGCAGAGGTCGCTGTGGCGGCTTGCTCCATTCCCGGGGGCGGGGGGAACGGGACGGTGCCACTGCGGCGGGCTAGGGGGAAAGGAACGGGGCTCCTCAGCCGGGCCGGTCGGCCCTCGCTGTGCCCGGGCCCGGGAGACACCGCATCCTCGGCCTCCTGCCGAGGTCGGTGTAGGCCTGGCCCCGGGCAAGGCCGGCGCTTGGCCAGTGACCGCTGAGGCCTACCCCGGAGCAGCCCTCACCTGGTAGTGGCCCCTCAGGTAGCTACCTCCCCGCCCCCCCCCAAAAAAGGGGTTTTGGGCCTTGGACCCAAGTAAAAGCCTTCTATTAGCCTCGAGTAGGGACTTCTTTTTAATTGAAGTTTCAGTGATTTTCTGCATGCAGCCAAGTGCTGGGGTACAGCCACGGCATAACACCAACACCCCCACCCCCTTACATACAGGACAGAGAGGGAAACACATCAGTATATGCACTTTAATATAAACCATGTCATATTTCTGACAACTTCAGCATGTACAAGATAAAGTCTGATAAAAAAAAAAAATTGTTCCAGCACAAGCTTTGCAACAGCGTGAGCATCACACAATTTCTTGAGGGGCCCTTGTTTAGCCCTGTGTTTCAGTTAGAAGGTCTTAGCCCCCTTTCTCCTCCCCACAGCAACAGAACAAAACTACTTTAAAAAAAGAAAGTGGGAAGTGACATTCAATGAGTACATCAGCCTTTAAATTAAGGCAGAATAAAGAACTGTTCTACACCAGTGACAGGCATCTTCATTTGGGCACTGGAGCCCGGAGGACTGGTGCTGCCCTCCCTGTCCTGCACGGGGGGGGGGGGCTCAGCACCGCTGGCCACCCCAGCGCAGGGTGCGGAGCTGGGCTCAGGCTCCCCTTGCTGCGTGCCCTCCTGTGCCCCATGGCGCTCCAGATAGTGCTCGTTGCAGTAGTGTTGGTGTGCCTCAGGCAAGTCAAGCACATGCTGTGAAGGGACACCCCCCACCCCACCCCACGCAGGGTTTGGCCATAAGGTTATTTTTATTTTTCCAAGCAACTCAGCCTCTTCCCCACCCATTTTTACCTGGGATTTTCCTCCCACACACTGGCTCCTCCATAACAGCCTCCTTATTGCTTCAGCAGTATCCCTATCCTGGACCAGAGAGATACACAATCCACTCACCTTGGGGAGGGAATAGCTGGCATGAAAGACCACAGCACAGCTCAGGATTTACAGACCTGCAGCTGCCTGTGGAGCAATAACTGATGAACAGTTCCTCTGCCCAGCTCAGTCCAGGACAAATGGCTTAAGTGGCACAGTCCACTTAAGAGGAAGCCACTGCTCTCAGTAGTGTGAAGAGTTTCCCTCTCTATTAGGGGGGCAAAGCAGTTGGACAGAGCAGGGTAGAGTTAGCGCCGCAAAAAAGAAAAAGAAAAAAAAGTGGCCCATTACAGGGACATGGCTGTTCATGTGAATGGTGGTATATACCTCAACCATAAATACAACCACAGAGTGAATACAATTCTGCCAAGTAGCACAAGACACTCAGGGGAGGGAGATCATAATAATCAGTATCCCACTTTCCCTGCCAGGGGAACAGTCATTTAGAGGGAAATCCACCAAACAGCAAAAGTTAAGAGCTCTGTTCCATCCCAGGCAGTTAGTACATTAGTCCCAATTTCCTTAAACCGTGAGCAAAGGACAGTACCAATCCTTTAAATAAAAAAAAAAAAAAAAAACCCAAACAAAAAACCCCCACCCATACACAAACACCCAACAAAAAAAACAAACAAAAAAAACCCCAAAACAACCCACCAAACATAAAACCCAATCAGTTAAAATCTGGCTTCTCAAAGCCTTTATAAAACCTAGATGCCCTCTTCAGTTGGTGCATAAGAAAATCCTAAAAATGCATCCGAGGCACTGGAGCTGCTGGCTGCTAGGTCAGGTGTGTGAGTGATGGAGGTGGAGATCGCTTCTTGGGTGAACTCTGGATCAAAATGTCGCAGATCAGCTGGACCAGCCTAAGCCAAGGAACAGAGACATGCATAGTCATTTCAAGTGAGCAGATCCCAAACAACCATTTGTGTTCAGACAGTAACACAGCTGCTCTTCCAAAAGCATCATCACCACTCACCGCATTTGCAGTCCCCAACCTGCAATTCAGCATCTCTCAGTGTCAGCATAAGACACCTGGAGAGGATTCCTTTTGTACCACTATATAACAGATAGCAACAGAAATACCCACTTACCACATTGGGGTTGAATGGTGGAGTAATCCTCTTGTGGTACAAGTCATCCCAGTTTATTGGGCTGAAGAATACATGGTTCTTTATCTCAAGCTGCACAGAAAGCAGTGGGGAAAAAAAAGTCAGTCTTCTGCCAACCCTCCTTTTCCAGCACCTGCCAGCTGGTTTCACAGCATTAAGTAGTTGAAGCAAGACTTGGAGCTACCACATATCCATGTAGGGGCCACGTAGCAAATCCTTAGTACAGGAGGGTCATGGTCCAGTAATCCCTTGAAGGGAGATGACACCATCACACATTGGTGTCCTAGCTTGCCACCACACTTTGAATCATAGTGTTTCCCTTTGGAAATCCAAGTCAACCCCATATACCCCTTTTAGGGGGCTGGAGAGACATAAGTATGCATCAGAAGATTTTTCCCAAGGCAGTGCTGTTATCATGAAAGAAAGGCTCAGAACAGAAAGGTTTCCTTTCCATCCTCCCTCCTGATCCTAATGAAGGCAACCTACAAAGTCTGTCTTGGCACCCAGCCTCCTCTTCTGGTCCTTGTGGAGAAGTCCCTGGAGGATGTCACAAGCTGCCACAGTCTTGCTTCCTTGAATCTGGAGTGGCTTGTGCAGAATGTTGTCATACATCTGAGACACATCCCGGCTGTAAAAAGGAGGCTAATTTGAAAGAGAGGAGAAGCGGGCAGGTAAAACGTGAGCTACCACAAGGAACCACACATCGCAGGTCAAAATGAGTCCTGTAGCAAGTAGATGAGGGAGACCTGCCATATCTCAAATATCAAACAGATATCTCTGTTCAAAGGGCAATGGTATGATTGAAGCAGGTCATCTAATTCAAGATTCAGTTGTCTGTGTCAGGTACCATGTGAACACCAGACCAACCTCACATCACAACTTTCAAAAATAAACTCTCCACCATGTAGCATAAAACAGCTTCCAAACTTACCAGTCCAAACAGCATCTCATAGAGGACAGCTCCTAGGCACCACCAGTCTACTGTCCTGTCATACGGCTGCTTCTTTAGTACCTCAGGAGCCAAGTACTGGGAAAAGTCAGAAGTAAATATTTGAGTCAAATTATAAAGGAAGGTCTTCGTCCTCATAAGTACACAAACCTGGCTGCAGTCCAAACTGAGCAAATGCATTAGGAAGGACACAGATGTGTTTCCTAATATGCTTTGATAGACTCTCCACTTGCTTCAGAGCAACAGGTTTGAGAGACACCTACTAAAACCCCCAAAGTGTTTTTCAGGGCTACAGAAGGTTCTCTTCCTACACAGAACTTCTACAAGAATTTGCCACCCACCACAACTCAATCAGCAAACCTGTCCTGCACTGACACATTACACCTCTAAGAGGCTCCTGTGGTTTTGAGAAAGCTGCAGTTTTCAGTCCCAGTAAGTCTGTCCAAAGCAGCAAAACTGCTAATAACCACAACCAAGCAGCAACAGGGAAGAATTCAAGTGGCCTGCAGAACAAGCAGCACACCAAGTCTGGTCTCACAGGATTATCTCTGTGTACTATCAGGCTCCCTACCTAGTGCAGGGGAAAAAAAAACCACCACAACCAAAACAAACAAAAAAAACCCCCACAAAACCCCCCAAACCAACACACATTAAAAACCACAAACCTAAGCTCAAACATCCCCGCTTGATTCATGCTGTACTATTGCGTAAGTGGGTCCCCACTGAAAGCAGAGGGCACCCACCAGGAAATTCCTGCCCACTTCTGAGCTTGAATACTGAAAGGTACCTTGTTTACAGACCCTTCTTCAAGCTGTCTCAGGATGGGCAACAGGACAGGTGCATTACCTAGGCCAAAGTGCTACCAAAATCCCCAGCTCAGTAAGAAGCAGAAAAAAAAAAAGCCTCCAAGCAGCCAAATTGGAGATAGGTTTTAGCAAAACCTAATTGAGCGTGCACTGGAGAAAAGGCATTCCCTCCCCTCTGAGCAGTGTTCACTTTCCAGAGGAGAGCCTGGTCCTCTCCTCCACACAGGGTGTTTTGCAGCTCCTGCTTAGCAAGGACATGCAGAAGAGCGGAGCAAGGTCCTGTGTATGTCAATACCAGCAGGGTCCTTGTTCTGCAGCTCCAGGGTGTTAGAGCAGGTAAACAGCCTGCTCACAGGCTTGCTCATGGGCTCCCAGGGTCAAGGTTGTCTCCACAGTCACCTGGAGCAGACCCAGTTTCACAAGACTGGCCATTTCCCAGTGCAGGGATCCCTGCCCCTGATAGCACAGCAAATTTAGAGTACTAATCAGCTGGTATAGTTAAAACCGCCTCTGCTGAGTAGGAAAGACCTTATCTGAACTCCAGCTTCAGGCTGACAACCTCAAAGAGCCCAAGGTGGTCTAATTCACAGAGCCCATATTTTGAGACATGAACACCCACACAAGTCTGAGACCCAGAGTAGCAAGTCTCTGAAGGCTTTCAGCCCCAAGGTCACAGTGAAACCGCAGCACGTGCTGTACCTCAGGAGTGCCGCAAAAAGTAGAAGTTGTCTCCTCTTGCTCCATTCCTTCTTTGCAGAGTCCAAAGTCTGTCAATACTATGTGTCCCTACAGAAGAGAGACATTTCAGCTTGGCCCGCTCTTTCTAGAGAAGAGAGGATTTCCAAGCATTGGCCTTCATATTGCACCTCATGTATGTTTTAGTACCCCACTGCTCATGTGCTTCCCCTCTCTCACCTTCTGGACATCCTATAGTACAAGTACAGGAGCCCATAAAGAAAGTAGATTCTAGATTTTTTTTTTTAATTTGTCTACAATTCTATAGCTATGCTGAGATCCAGCACTGCTGTGCTTTGCCACCGCTTTTATCCCAGAGTCAGTTTAGCAGTCAGCACCAGAGTAGCAGCAGCAACTTGCTCTTAGCACCCATGATCCCTGCCCACAAGTTAGGTCCCAGCTCTTGGGAGCGAGCTGAGAGGGCCCCAAGTGTGCAGTTCTGCAGAGGGCAAGCTCACTCCCTCTTGCAGGATCTGCACAGAAATGCAGTGGTGCATACACACAAAATCCATACAATGAAGTAAGCTATAGCCCAGCTTGCAGAACCATAGTCCTCTGATTATGATTCTGATGCTTTAAAACCAGAAGGCAGGCAGCATGAGCTGCGAATATACCTGGCAATCCAGGAGAATGTTCTCAGGTTTTAAGTCCCTGCAAGACAAAAAATGCCGTTTGAGCACATTTGGCCAGATATTTAGAAGAGCCAGACCTGAAACAGCATCAGCTAAGAACAGGAGCTAACAAGATTTCCCAGTCCAGTTCACCAAGACCTTCCCAAAGCACATATTCCCACCACTGTTGGGTATCAACATACACACATGCAAACATAAAAAGACTGCTGTCATACAGGATCAGGTATTAGCCTGCATTTCCCTACATATCTATGCATAAATTGTTACTGCAAGAGAATTCCTTACTTATTGAGCCAGGTTTATTTTAGATCTTTATACTTAACCATTCTCTCTCCTTCCCACTATCAGGCTGGGAGTATTTATTGCCCATCAGGTCCCATGCAGACACCATCCCTCTTGCAGGATAAAGTGCCAGCAGCACACTGTCTTGTCTGGGGTAGGAGATTCTTCAGCTACTCCAGTCCTGCATTTTGCAGGGCCCCAGTGAAGCCCCTTTCCCCCCCAGCACCACACACAGCCTGGCTGGGCAGACTTGGTACCCCTGCTCTCCCCAGCAGGGGATGTGCCTTACCTGTAAATGATGTTTAAGGAATGCAGGTACCCAATTGCACTAGCAACTTCTGCAGCATAGAATCGGGCCCGGGGTTCACGGAAACAGCGCTCCCTTTGCAAGTGGAAGAACAGCTACAGGCAGATGAGAGGGTTGATCATTTCTTCTCTAAAAAAAACTGAAGGATATCTGGAGCAAGCCTGAAAGCCAGCTACTGAAGTGAAAACTGGTTTGCAGCAAGTAGCACACAAACAGCACCGAATAAGCCCAAACCAAGTGGCTTTAAGCAATCTAAACACCTTTCTAGAAATCACTTCATTTGTCCTCCTTTTATGTCACCACCTCACTTAAGAATTCATTCCCCCCAAAATGGTCATCTGCTGATGTAGTTAAGCTTCCTAGCTTGCTACAACTCACAGGCCAATCATAGTAGTAGTGTGGCCATGAGAAGTGGTACATGCACAACTGAACCCAGTAAGACCCCCAATATGAATTCTATTTGGGCAAGACATCCATGTCAACAATATGTCCCAGCCAGTTTCAGATAGCACAGAAAGAGACAGCTGCAAAAAAAGGTAAGCTTCTGGAGGACAGAAAAAAGAAATCTAACATACTGCAATAGCATCACCCAAGCAGTAGACTAGGATCCAGAGCTGGCCCACAATTGGGTTTTGCCAAAATCAGTATTTCTCATATTCCCCACAGGATTTTAAAAACACCCCTAACACATGCTTTTCTCAGTATCCTTGCCTTGGGAATCATCTGACTCAGGTCATAGCCAGCAAGATATTCACTCAATTTACAGGTGAGATAGCATGCCAGCTACTCCTGGCTGGTCCTTGCCAGCAGACAAAGCAACATTATCTTCTGATCAGAAACAGTTTTAGGCAATAAAACAGCATATTTGGGAAGGACCAAACAGAACGTTAAAATAAAGCCTGTAAGTACACTCACCTCTCCTCCATTTACATAGTCAAGCACAAAGTAAAGCTTCTCTGAGGTCTGGAAGGAGTAATGGAGTCCCACAAGGAAGGGGTGCTTGACATTTTTCAGTAGCACATTGCGTTCTGCCATGATGTGGTTTTGCTATGAAAAAGCAGACAAGACGTTAAGAGTTTCAGGCAAGGGTCCAGTGCAGTCTGCCATAGGGGCTCACTGCCGTTTTCAAAACAGGTGGAAACTGGGAGCCCAAGAGGGTCATCTCCAGCCCCAGGAAGGGGACCACTCTCTCTTTTCTGACCTGATTCATCTCAGTTCTTCTCCATGTTCCCACGGCACAGAGAAATCCATGTTTAACATGCAAGTTGTCTACATGGATGCCAGCCACAAGACACCTCAATTGCATTACCAGGATAGCTTATACACTGACCACTATTTGCAGAAGTGGCCAAGGAGAGCAGACATACCTCCTTTTTCTTTAGGATGGTTTTCTTATGCAAGACTTTCACTGCATAAAAAGTCCCATCACACTTGCGTTTGGCCAGGAGAACCTGCAACAGAAGGTCCCGGTCACAGGTTTCAGTCTCACCTTCTGCCATTTGGTTAGTGTTTCCTCATTAGCTCACTCTTGTGAGTGATGATACACAGAGTGCAGCTTCAGAGGGTCAGGTACAAAGTTTTAGAGATCAAGCTCCAGCCCTCTGACTTCCCAGCACTTTCTCATTGCCAGAAAAAAAAGCACACAACATCTCCACATACATCTCTTACACGTCCAATAGAAAATAGTTTTGGAACATTTAGCAAGAATCCACTTTAACTGGGATTGTTGCCATCTCACAAGGTACAGATTTGCCTGGAGATCTTTTGCTAGCTGAACAACTCTGAAGCTTATTTTGAATCAAGTACTGCTCCTCACCACCCTGAGCATAAAACACCTCACACTTCTGTCCTTGGAGATGTTGCAGGAGAGCTCAGAGTAAGAATGACGATGAAAACCCTACCTCAGGTCTCATCTGGCCTCAGTCCCACTCAGGCCAAACTCCTCAGGAGAGGTGCAAGCAAAAGACACAGCTAGAACCTCCTTCAGCAAGAAAATCTCTTTCCAAGATGCCTCTAAAGAGCTACAGCCCACCTGTACAAACCCACTTACTTTTCCAAAGCTTCCTTTGCCAATAACCTTCAGGAAGTCAAAGTCTGTTGGCTTGGCACTGTTGGGCAAGAATGAAACAAGTTAATGTTTCTGGGAGAGAAACGTGCAACAGCAACACTACCATCAAATCAGAGTTCCTTCTTGGAAACACCAGTGTTTGTGAAAGGGATTAAAGGGCACTGGACAGATGACCCTCACTCCCAGCAAACAGCACATTCGCACTGTATATGTCAGTGCACCCAGCAGAGGATGAGCAATCCCTCAGCAACCCACCTGCTGAACACAGCAGCAGGTGGAAGCAGCTGTCAGGACCAAGTAGCACCTTTGCAGGGGAAACAGTTTATCCCCATTTCTAGAGAAAGATAGTCAGGGAGCCAGCAGTGACAAGGAAGATCTTCCCTTACTACCTCTCAAGAGACATGGGACAAGGGGCTGCAGACATGGACAGGAGAGGATGATTATGATAACAGCGACCAGCTATAGCTGAATGTCTTGAAAGCTGGTGCATCAGTGATACACATGGTATTAAAGGCCAAGTAAAGTAATTGTTAGGACTCTTGCAGACACCACCCATACAAGACAGACCAACTGCCTTCCCCTGCCAGATCTCTTCACTGCATGCTCCATACCCTACCCAGCTTTTGCAGGGAGCTTACTTTGGGTTAGCAGAAGGTCCAAGGTTGATGTTGTCAGTTGGTGTTGGAGGCTAGAGAGAATAACAATAATATTAGTCACAAGGACCATGCTGCAGGTTGTGCTTTCCTTTCCTCAATACAGCATCACTTGCACAGAGCCATTGATAAACACCCATCAGCAAGAGACACAATGGATGCTTTGGCAAACTTTTAAGTGATGGGGAAAGGGAGAACAGAGCTATGCACTGAAGTAATATTATCCCCAAGCTGGAGTCTGTACTAAGCTACTCTGTGCTGAAGTCCTCATCCCATACTTGCACAAAGAAAAAGTACTAAGCGACTGCTTGGCTCCTGGCTTGACGCTTTCAAGACCTGCTGTGCTGCCACACTGCATGGCTCAGTTGCTTACTGCAGCACCGAGAGAATGAGGTGCTAGGCAAGAAGCCCTGTGCACAGCTCTGAGACAGAGGAGCATTCCTGCAGCAGGACATCAGCATCCCTCCCAAACCCTGCAGCCCTCTCCCCACTCCCATTAAGCCCCAAAACTGCCAAGTCTGGAGCCTTGGAAGTGGCCTTACACATACGCATCACCACAGAGGTGTAGCCTCCCTCTTCCCAGTGAGAAGGAGGTACATACACACACATGGTCTTCATCCTCTTCCTGCTCCTCAGGAGTCTTCCCCTCCCCAGACTCTGGGAGCATTATGCCTATCTAAAAGGCCATATAGGGCCTCTCTGCTCTCCTTTTTCTCTACCCAGCATCACTCACAGGGACAAGGCAGCAGTAAGACTCCTAGCAGGCTAACACAGGCTCTCCTTCTTGCTTTTCTCCTACAGGCACCAACCCTCTCTTCATCCCAAAGGTGAGGGCTTGCTGGCTCAGAGCCATGATCTCACCTGGGTGCTTTTGTCCGGGCTCCGGGAACGATCCATTAAAAAAGCAACTCGTTCAGCACTTGGGAAAAGAAGAGCAAGCCAGTATTGAAAACAGAATTCAAGAGAAACACAGCTTCACACCATGAACTTGCCAGGCACCAGCACAGACCCCAGTGTGTGCTCCCCTCTGTCATAGGAGACCTCAGCTACCTCCTCAGTCACACTGCTAATCCCAGGGGGTGAGAGTGCACAGGCTCTGGGGGAGGCAGGGGATGGTGGGTGCATGCTGACAGGAGGTGGGGGGGCAGGGAGGGGAAGGTTCCTAGGCACCCAAGTGATTTGAACAAGCACAAGCATATTAAATGCCATAGTTAGCCCTTGATTTGCAATAGCAGAAACTGGTCAGGGCACCAACATATCAAGACCAGCACAGCCCCAGCAGCAACAGAGCATCAGGGCCAGACAATGCTGCAGCGCTCCCAGCCATGGCCAGACCCCTCTCGAGGCAGATGCAGCCCCCACTGCAGCAGGAATCTGCAGCACTCAGCCCTGCAACCCAATGAATGTCCCCACAGGGCAGCCAGGAGAGTCCAGCTGGGTCTGACCACCACATGCCATCTGGGCTGGCAGCAGCTAGAGGCCATTCCCCCAAGGCAGGGCAGACCAGGGCAGTTTGGGGCTGTTGACATTGCAGGGAAGAGGGGCTGGCCACAGCAGCCAGGGCTGGCTCGGTGAGCAGAGGCATTGAAGCACAGGGCTCTCGTCTACCCAGTGCAGCTGCTGCTGGGGCTGGAGAAGGTGGACTTGAACAGCACTTGGTTCAGATCCAACCTGCTCATTAGTTACTCGGGAAGGATGGGTCCTGCCACCCCAGGGATTCCTCCCTTTGGTTTTAAGGGTTCCCCCATGCTCCTTGCAAAAGCTGGGATTAAAGAGATGACAGAAGGGAAAAAAAAAAACCAAACCAAAAAACCAGCAGCTCTTACCTTGTCCCCTGCCCCCAGAGATCTTTGTCCATTCCCTCTCAGCCCCACCAAGCTCTCATACGCCACAGGGAGGCTCCAAAGGCTCTCATCCCCTCAGCCACCCTCCACCCCGCCTCTTCAAAAAAGGGGGCCCGAAGCTCCCACCAGGCTCCACCACATCTCACCTGTGGGTGCTCCCCCTCTCCACCCCCGTGCACTGCCAGGCACAGACCCACGGCCATCCCAGAGCCCCCCTTCTCCACGGCTGGGCTGACCATGGCAGGAGATGCCGGACGGCAGCGGGTGCTGGCGGCTGTCCCCGGGACTGCCCACATCTGGCCGGTGCCAGCCAGCTCCATTCACCACCGAGCCAGCGCAGGGGTTATCAGGCTGAGTTTTTAAAGGGCTCTCATCCCACTGGGAGGTTTTCATACTCACTATGAGCAGAGCCTGGAGCCGGAGGCCTTGATGGTTTGTCCTATCCTCTCACGGCCGTGCTTGATGAGTTCTGCGAGGAAAGTTGGAGCACTGAAGCCGATCAGCTGGCAGCGTGAGCACAAGTGCACAGAGGCACGTTTGTTCTTCACCGACCTTGCTCTTCTCTCCACAGCCGCCCTCCTCCCCCTTCCACCCACGTACCAAAATAACCAGGAAATTATAGGAACCGGGACAGCTCCCCTCCCAGCCCTGCCAGGAGCCCTCAATAGCTCATAGGACAGGGATAAGTGCCACAAAACAGATACCCTTTCCCATGGCAGAGGGGACTCAGGCTAGAACACCACTGTCAAGCCTCCCTGAGCCACCCCGGGTCCCCAGGAGGGACAAGGGGAGTGCTTACAAGGACGATGTTGTACTGGGATACGTCACACACTTGGCACATCCACTGCCCCTTTCATTCAGGGCTCTGCGAGTAATTAGGGACATGAATGAAACCTTTCAGGCCCCTGCAGGAGGTAAGCCAGCACACACACGTTGCAGCAAGTTAAGTGACTTGCCCAAGGACATGCAGCCAGTGCCAGAAGCTGGGATTCCCACCACAGAGCATCTCTGCTGCTCAGCTGTACAGGCAGTTGCCAGTACCCATCATCATCACCTCTCCCTTCACAGAGCCTGCTCCCTACTGCCCAGGCTGAGCAAGAGAAAAGCCTGAGAATTACAGCCTGTATGGAGGAGTTGCTTATTTTACTTAGGAGTAGGTAACAAATATTTCAAGACTCAAGTTTTACTCCCTGCCCTAGCTCTGCTACTGGAAGGAAAGAAAGAATCAAAATATTCACAGAAACACATACTTCCCTCCCACCCCCCAAAAATGGGCCTTTGTAGACACAAGCAAGTTGTCATCCTGGAATAGCTCTTCTAGAGACCAAGGAATAGGCAGCACCAACTGCCAGAGCCCATCTCCCCAGGCAAGGGGTTTGTAGGACAACAACAAGTTTTGAGGTAAACACAAGCCGATTACAGAGCCTTTCCTGCACAGGTCTTGGGATCTGGAAGATGGAAGGACCTGCACGCTCCAGAAAGCCACTGAACTGGCCACCACCGGCAGTTCTGGGATCTGGGTGCAGATCTGATGAGGAGCCAAAAACACCAAGCTGTTGTTTTAGAGTTTCTGAACGGATAAGAAAGGGAAAGCAGGAATTTAAAGAAAACCCCACAAACCATTCAGTGAGTGAGCTTACAACATCAGGCTGGTCTGAGACCCTGACCTTGTCTGATACATTGCCCTGCAGCAGGTACGAGAGCTTGTCCCAGCAGGCACCCACCAGTAGGGACAGCATGCAGGCAGCACCCAGACAGATCAATCCCCATCTCCTCCCACTGGGCAGAGTCCTTATTTCTCTGACAGTCTGGCTCTCCCTGGCTCACCGAGGTCTACTGAAGGTCATCCAACGCCTGCCTTGGGGCTGCATCTGTCCCACAGGCTGCTAGACAGGCTGGCCAGATACCGTGGTTGCAAGCAGAGGGACATCAGCCCTGCTGTCTGCAAGCAGGCAACGCTCACTCAAAGCTCAGTGCCAGGGAGGAGATCTGCACAGGGGATGGCCAGGGGCACGCAGGCATGTGTGGAACAAGAGCCAGGCTACAAATGGCAGCAGTAGGTAGAGTGAGGGCTCCCACCCCCTGCCCAGGAGCCTCTTACCAGAGCAACCCAACCAAGGCCACACAATTTAACACCTCGCTTCCACTCCATACGCGTGGCTCCATCAGGCAATGCAGCCTGTTCCCTCCAAATCTGAACCCCCACAAGCTTGGTTTGGCTTGGTTTTGGCCGTAGGGTCAGCCTGCTGCCACTGACACTGTTCTGATCCCAGACGCATGGGGAAAATAATGACATGTCACAGCTTGGGCATCTTGGGGAGCAAGTGGGCAAGCCACAGAAACACATCCATCTGCCTTGGGGGTATTTGCTGGCAGCACAGGATGCAGGACAAGTTCCCAACTTGCTCTGAGGGGCTTGGACAAGGCTGCTTTAGCAAGGTCTCCACAACCTACAGCTAGGCAGGGGCATCACTGCTGATCAGAGGCTGCACAGCTCTTCCAGGGCCACAGCCTGGCAAGCCTGTTCATGCTTCCCTCCACGAGCCCCATTCTGCTCCAATGCTGCTTTGCTAGAAGTGAAGCTACTCAACAAGTCCCTGCTGACCAACAGCAGTGTTTTCCAACAAAGCTATTTCATTAAATGTACTTGCTCTGAGGCAAGAGTCTCTCTTTCTGCAGTGAAGTACCACACATATTTTTAGGATAGGCATATCCCCATCCTGTATCACTTTCTATTCAGGCTCAGAGCCACCTTCCCCAGCCTAAGTCCACCTTCAAAGCCAGGTTAGTTTCTGGTTTAAGTCTCCTGAGCAGTCAAACAGGCTTTTCCTTATCACTAACAAACCCTACTTCCCCTAAAGCACAAAGATTTCCTGAGCGCACACATGCTCAACAACAGAATCAGAAATAGGTCATGAAAATACGCTGGAATACTTGGTTATACATGCCCGGCTGCATCCCTCCTTGTGCCTGCTGGGGCAGCAGGGATGCTCCAGGCATGGCCAGGGCCACAGAGAGCATTAGCAAGCAAGTCTAGGAGTTTCCCGATATGGTGTGACTATTACACACCAGGGACACAAACCACTACACCCCACACTCCCCTTAAAGACCATTTCACCCCAACACCTGGGCCAGAGGCATCCCCCAGGCAGTAGGCACCCGCTCACACAACATAAAGCTGCTACTTACAAGTTGGAGCAGTTACTGCAGCTAAATCTCCCCCCACCAAACATCCCTCAGTAACATACGTTTTCTTCCCAGCACAGCACAAGCAGCTCCCTCTTCCTTCAACAGTTCTGCCAGCAGTGACCCACATTCCCATGCTAGCCCAGCGTTATTTGCTACAAACACATTACTAATGCAACGCGTACCTTGCACGGAGAGGCAACATCATAGACTCGTCATCTGCAAGCTGCCTCCCACCCTCTTCCCTGATGTCACTGCTCTCGGCATCATTTCCTACCTAACCTAGATTGCAAACCCCTCCGAGCAAGTCCCTCGTCCTCTCCTGCTCTGAGAAGGGCTAGTTGCCAGCCTGGAGAGGCAAGGAGGCCTGGCAGGCTGTCACTGGGACAGCAGGCGATGTTTTGGAAGAAGCACATGGTTTCGAGGGGCAGGGTTGACAGAGGGGCACCTAAGGCAGCCCACAGCTTTCATCCAGCACAGGGGCTGCATGCAGCGTAAGGGGGAGATGCCCCAGTTTCAGCTCAGAGAAGGAGCACAGGGGGAGGTGGGAAGGAGGACTCTTGCAAACACATGCTTTTACTGGCAAAAGAAAAAGCTCAAGTTTTCCCCTGCTACAGATCTAAGAGATAGCTCCAGGCCAGCACCGGGCTCCACTTTCATTCCCATTGAGGCACTACAGCACACAGCAAGTCCAGGAAGAGGTTAAGAAAGACTTTAAAGGACTTCTTCACTTCGGGAAGCTTTCTTAGCTGCCCTCTGCAGAGCTCCTACCTGACTTGTCCAATTTTCTCTTGTGGATCCTTTCCCCTACACCCCAGGGACACTGCAAACCAGAGCAGGAACCCCAGCTAAGCAGCCCTGGCTCTGAGCAAGCTGGAGTCCACAGACAAACAACCCTCCACATTTTAGAGGAAAAGCTACATGCAAAGCTGGAAGAAAACAGCAGGTGGCTAAAGCTTGCAGCATTTAGCAAAAAAAAAAAAAAAAAAAAAAAAAAAATCCCATGAAAATAGAGAACAAAGCATCAAACACACCTGGGAGCACATCTACCGGCAGAGGCTGTGTCCTGAAGCATGGGAAGCAGTCCACAGCAGGCAAGCACAGAGACCCCTCATTCCCCACACTTCCCATCCTTGCGCTAGTCTGCCCTGCTACTGGCTGCCCTGGCAGACCAGAAGCCCAAGGCTCTTTCCTAAAACTCAGAGGGGAATAGCTTTGTTTCCTGTAGCAGTTCATGTAGCCCATAAACACCCTCCACCTCCTCAGGGTGATCACGCTACTACTACCAGCTCACTGCAGCCCTTTAAAGAGAGCAGGAAAAGCTGATCAGCTGCAAAAAATGAAGAGACACCTGCTAGATATACCCAAGGAGTGAGAATGTAGGTGTGGGCACTAGTTTTGGATGAGGAGGGAGGGAGGGGTGCAGGTGGTGGCTAGGAGCAAATTGCATCCCAACAGGTATCTCAGGTGTACAGAACAATGTTTTACATGTTAGTAAGCTGGCAATTTGTCCACTGTCCTGTGGTTTGGAGGAAGGTCAAAACTGTCATTTAGTTCAGGTCAAACCCAGAAGAAGCTGCTCCTTCCAGTGTCCTCCACTGACCCAGGAAGGCTGCAGCCCAGGGTAGCCAGACTGGCACTTTGCAGCAGTATTAAATGCAAACATAAACACACATGGAGGGGAAAACCTGATGTCGGAGGCACACGGTGATTTGAGAGAACAGAGACTAAGCTCTGAGCAAAAGGAGACATTGGAGAAGGGCTGGTGTCTTCTCTCTCTCTTCGTTAAAAATAGAGCAGTTGTTTTTTGCTTCCATTGTAGTTTCCTAGAAAATCTCCCTGCATTCAGCTGCAGCAGGAGAAAAGCCAGCTTATAGAGCAAGTTAAGCGGTGGGTGCAAGGTGGTAAAGGCAGAGGTCTGGGCAGCCTTCCCTGGGGAGAGCAGAGGGGCTGGTTGCCATGGGACAGGTCCCTAACCCCAAACTAGAGCTACCAGGAGAAAATCACCTGAAACATCTGATGTGCTCATTGCCACGTGTAACAAGAGAGGGGAAGCAGCATGTTGCTTGAAATACCGTTCTCTCTCAGGTCAAAGCCTGAGTATTTTGCTCAGCCAACATCCTCAAGCTGTTAGCATCATCAGCTTTTAAAAATATCTCCTATTATGTTTTTATTTTCTCCAGTTTTGCCTCTACTTGCATTGAAATGGTCAAGTTTCATTCAGCAGCTAACTTAGATTTGCAAATCAGTATCTTCAGCTTTTGTTTCTTTCAATAAAAACCTTGGTATTATCAACAAAATCTACTTGATTTTATTTTCCACAGAAAGGCATCTTTAATTAAAAATCCATTTTCTATCCAAAGAAGAGGAAGCAGAAGGATCCTGGAAGGAAAAGTTTTTACCAGCTAGAATGCATAAAATATCTAATCTGGAGTGAGGCCAGTAATGATAATAGACACTGATGGACAAAGCAACGGTTGGGTTGGTTTTGTCCATCGTGTCCCCTCCATTTGTAAGGGTTGCTAACACTCAAGGGCTGGGCACACACTGGGTGTAACTCAGGGTCAGGTGTGCGATGTGAAGCTGCTGCCCCCCTTGCACAGAACCACCTCCTGGGCCCCCCACAGGTCCCATAGGAGCTGGGATCCCTGCAGCCCTTGCTGGGAAGGGTTAGCCCCGTCTGTCCATGCCTGCGAGGCTGGGCTGTAGCCTGACCCAGGCTGGAGCCAGGCTGGAAGGCATGCAGTGGGGCTCTGCCCTCTGCCAGCTGCTCCGCAACCCAACGTCGGTGGGAGACCTCCGTGGGGATGCCTCCTCCACGCCCTCGTCATCCCCAGGGGGTTAGTGACACCATACCAGACAGGAGCATTACCCTTCGTCTTCCCCAGGGCAGTGGAGGAGGGCTCCATCCAGGCCACGTACATAAAGCCAGCCGAAATAGTTCCCTCTCCTTACGGCTGGGGCTGGAGCTCAGGGACAGGCACCAAGCGTCCTCAGGAAGCAGAGCACGCAGACGTTTCTCTGGCTGCAAAGGTGAAGGACACAGGAGTAAGAGTAGAAACAAGCCCTCGGGTGCAGTGCTGGCTGCCCACCAGCGGGCATGGCTCTGGGATGCAGGGCTGGCTCCCTGAGCCTCGTCTGGCCAGCATCCACCCGGCACTCGGTCTGGTAGAGATCATGGGGGTGTTCTGCCACCGCTCTGGTGTCCCTCTCTTTGCATTCCTCTCCAAAGAGCTTTGGGACTGGCAGATAGAGGGCACTGGAAGAGAGCTGGGTGGTACTGGTTGACTTGTTTGACTTCTGTACAACAGAAGAAATTTACCCTACAACTGTTAAATTCACAGGTTTCTGCTCTCAGGAAAGGATTTTGTTGTTCGATGCTTTTGAGGAGCTGAGACCCAATCCGTCCTCCCTGTACCCAGTGTGACTGCCCAGGCACCAGTGGCTCCCTGGCACAGGAGAAGACATTCCCTGGAAGCACATGGACACATGGACCGCCGGTAAATCCCTAGCATAAGGGCAGGTCCCCACCTGGGGATTCAACATCAGACACCACCAGATGCCCGGGGCAGCTGCAGAGGGCTTTGCCCTGGAGACCCCCATGACTCTCCCTGGAGAGGTGTCCTGGGCAAGCAGTTGTCCCCATGACAGAGGACATGGGTGGAACAGGTAGATGTGAGCAGAGTTAGCCTCCAGCGTGCTGCGCACCCAGGCAACCCTCCTCATGTGCAAGAGGTGAGACTTTCCCCCTTGCCCTGCCTCCATGCACCCATGGCCATGTCCAGCAGCAGCCTGCAGCAGCCCTTGCCCCTTGCCCACGACAGGACACATTAATGCCGCGCTGAAGGGGTTGCTGGTTGTGGGAGCACTTGCAGGGCACATACGTTATATAGGCATGCAGGCACACATCCCTACAGGTGCTGCAGGCGTGGCCATGCACACCTTACACCAGGACTGGCCTTGGCTCCTTCCCCTGCCCAGCACCTGCAGGCTCCTAAACAAAATTAAACAATTCTAGTAAAGCCGGAGATCTGCTGGTGTCAGTGCTGGGTTTTGCCAGTGTTGCTGGTCTTCTGTGCAGGGTTGGTGCTTCCCTGCCCTCCAGAGAGCACATCTATGCCAGGAAAACCTCTGGCTGGACCTGGGTTCAGAAGTGATGAGCAGCTCTCAAGCAATTTAACCCCTTCTGTGCATGTCTCCTGCCTGGGCTGGACTTGGTCAGACAATGGTGGGAGCAACCCCTGGCCACAGAAAGGTGATTTTTTTTCAGCTGCACTGGCACAGCTCAGAGCCTCCAGACATTGCCTGCGCTTGGAAACATTTTCCTTTTCTCCCCGAGGGAGGAAAGCTGCCTTCACTTCCCCAAGCCCTATAAGAGGTTGAGGGCTGCATGGTCCTCCATGGCTGAGCCTGGTCTCTCCCAGCAGGGCCAGCTCTGGCCGGTGCCACTCACCCCAGGGAAGCCACATTTGCAACTTCTCTGGGGCAGGACATGTCCAGTGGACAACAGGTCCAACCCATTGTCTCTAGATGCAGAGAAGTACCACCCTCTCTCTCTGTTATAGTATTTTATATGCTACACATATATGCAATTTTATAGGGAAAGAAAGGTATACTATCTTAACCTCCCTATCTAGCAATATCCATAACCATAATCATAAAAGTATCACTGAACTGGAAGCACAAAGTTCTGAGCAATTGGAATTGCAGGGTAGGGTCCAGATAAGATTAAAACAAATATTTCTCTAGGGAGCACAAAGCAAGTTTCCATTGACCTGAAGTGAAAGGTGACCTAAAATGTTTGGCTACTCAGTTATCTCTGCTGGGTAAGGAATAGGATAGGATAGGATAGGGTAGGATAGAATATTCTTTAAAAGGTCAGAGCCTATTTCTTTGTCTTAAGAGGATTTAAGAAAGACTAAATAGACTGTTGGTGACCACTGGGGTTCTTTAAAATTTTTTTCCCCCTCTCTATATTTTTCTGTTAGTGTCAAAAAGCCAGGGCTCTGCCTTAGGCATTGCCCTTGATTTTGCCAAGGAGTCCCACAGGGGTGCTGGGAAGTTTCCCATGTTTTGGTGAAAAGAGCCAAGAGGAGGATCAGGATCAGGTTTATATTCCAAAGGGATCAGGTTTATATTCCAAAGGACAGCTAAAGTGGGTTTGAGCAACTCTTGGAACTTTCTGTGCCTCCGTTTCTACAAATATGAATGTGGCAGAGTATTACTGATCTCTTGCAAAGCCTTTACATCTTCAGAGGAATAAATGCCTGATCTTACTATTGCCATTAAATTAGTTGGCTGGGACCTTCTTGATCCCAAGTGTTTTTTAAGTGCAGGCACAGTCTCAGAATAAATAACACAAAGTTTGAAGCAGTTGGCCAGCCTTGTCCTTGGGGAAGGTGCAATCCTCCTGCTTGCTCTCCTTTCCTTTCCTCCCCAGCAGGACTTCAGGACACATTACAGCCTTTGTCCTAGAGCCTTTCTTAAAAAAACCCAAACAACCGTCTTTCGGGGGGATGAGCGCCTCTTTTCTCCGGCAGTGCAGTCAGTCTGACACAGAGTGCACACTCAGGGCCATGACCCACAGCTCAAGCCCTGAGTGTGACCAGCCTGGCAGGAACAAGGGCAGAGAGGCAGTTTCCCGGCCGGATTGAGCAGGGCTTAGCAGCTTGGAGACGGCTCGGGGAGCTGCACTGCCCAAAACCAGGCCCCTCGCTGCTGGCACAGTGCTGGGTTCATTAGGAAAGCTTGTGGGCAAAGTGTCCCTAGGAATGCCTCCCCTCTGCCCTGCTCCATCCCCATCCCGTCCCTGAGAGCTGCCAACTCCAGCTCCGCTGCATGGGATGCATGTTTTCACCCCTTTTTATCCACATGCAAAACCTGAGAAGCAACTGGTGCTGGCACAGCCAGAGACTGCCTCCAGCAGAGCTATATATACTAGATCCAGTGGGCAGCCCAGTCCAAAATGGGCCAAGTGCTGCTCAAGGCGTTGTCAGGACCCGTGATCCCCTGTGCAAGAGCAGCAGACCTTCGCTGAAATCTGCTGAGCCCATCTCTGTTCCCCTGCTCTGGCACTAAGCAGGAACAGCCCTCCCTGTCCTGCCAGCAAGGGGGTCGGGGATGCCCCGCTAGAGGGATGCCAGACACAGCACCCCTGAGCTTCACCAGGCCCAGCATGGTCCCAGAGGCACAGCCTGGGACACCACAGCCAAAACAACCGGAAATTTCTGGTGCAAACCTCACCCTTCTGGTGCTGGCTGCAAAAGCCCAGTGCATCCCAAACCTCCTTTCCCCGTGCAGGTGGTTCAGGGACATGGGGACACACATGGTCGGTCACCAGCTACCTCTGCTGATCTGCCAGCTCCTGAAATTACCCAGGGTCAGAAACACTTGTGGCTGATCCCCATAGGAGCTCACCCAGGGAGGTGAGCTGATGTGGGGCTGCGGACACAAGCAGGGTGATGGAAGATCCTGGTGATGGAAGTTTCCTGGGGGAGGCACAGTTAATGCAAGAAAGCTTTCCACCTATTACAATATTTCCAGGGGGAGCAAGGAGGCTGCTTGTCTCCTCTCTGGATTCCTCCACAGCTGGGAAAAAAACCCCACTGCTGGAACTCAAACCCCCTCCACTTTCAGCTTCTGACCCTGAGCCAGACCCCTGCAGAGCAGGTCTCCATGTGTTGGCTGGGTCCCTGGCAGCAAGGGACGAGCCCTTCACAAAAACCTCTGCTTCTCCCAAATGGGTTTAAGTCCTTACTAAGATAAGGGAAAGTCGCAATCATCCCAGAGAAAGTACACCGATATTACCTGCAGAGCACGAGGTGCGGGGAGCCGGCCTCCTGGGCTCCGGCAGTGGGGCTGGTGGGCACTGTCACGCTCCAGCAGCATGTGCCGCTCTCCCTCCTGTAGTTTTTATTTTGGTGATTCGGTCTGAAGGTCAAAGGAAAAGTCCGAAGGAGTGGCTTGTGGCAGGAAGTAAATTATTACCCTGCCACTGTTCTCTGAGGGGACTGAGGCACAGGGAGCTGGGGTAGGAGAGGAAAATCCCTCCTTGCGGGGATTAGAGGGCAGCTCACCAGCAGGGAAGTGCAAAGGGTCAGAACAAAGTGCTCTGTTCACCGGAGGCTGTGCCGGGTCACATACCGGGTCCTCGCAGAGGTAATGAAGCATGGATCACCTCCCAAACGCCAGCAAGACCTCCTGCATGTGGACATGACCCATTGTCGATCCACCAGCAATCCACAGAGCTTGCCAGCAAGGAATGAACTAGGTGAAGTGGAGCCTTGTCCCCCGGCAGCACCACATCCAGGGTGGGAGATCCAGGGACTTTTACATGCTTGAACTTTGCAGGTGTGACAGTGCTACAACCCCACTTCTGCCTCCTGCGCGACCCTCCTCTGGCTCCATGCTCCCCATCCTGGGCCACACATATGCAAGAACAAGCACCTGAGCAGCTGATGAGGACCGAGCCCCATGAGCACATCAGAACTGAGCCCAGAGGAGCCCTTTTGGAGCCAGAATCTACTGCCCTCCATTCGTACCCTCCCCCATTTGCTCCCTGTTCCTCTCCCTTCCCCTCTGCAGGTGCCCAGCACCAATGGTCGGCACATCCCTGCATGAGTGGGTGCCCAAATAACAGTTTGATGGTTGAGCGTGTTGGTGGAGTCACTGCTGGTCACTGGTGGAGCCTCCAGCTCCTCACCCAAAATCCAAACTTCATATGCAGGAGGCATTTTCTGATTACCAGGAAGATTTCTTTCACCCTCAAAAGCCCTTTTGCACCTGCCCCTTTCTTGGCAGCAGACCATGATGTAGTGGGTTGATAGGTCCCATAGCTCTGAGAAAACATGAGTGGCAGCACAGTTCCTCCAGCATTTGTCAAGCTACTGACCTCTCGCCATTGGCACGTGCCTGTCTCAGCTGGGCCTGTGAATCCCAAAGCAGAGAGGAGAAAGAAAAAGGGGCACTGGACAGGGAGGCCATTACAAAAACAAAAGGGTGAGCTGAGTCAGGATTTGAATACACAGACAGGTAGAAAGATATATAAAATCGGGTGATGGAGAACATTGGTGTCGCCATCAAAATAAGCATTTTCTGAAGCAGTCTGGAATATGTGATTTGGAGCATCCAAGGTTCATAAGGCCAAGACAGCCAGCTGCCACTGCAGCCAAGGTCTCCGGCTCCATGTGCGTGGGGAGAAGGCAGAGCCATACCTGCCCCTCTGTGAGCTCCAGCACCAGCAGCAGCACGCGGAGAGGAGTGGGCTCAGCCCTTGCCTCACTCCAGCTCCCACTGACAGTCCCATTGGGTGGCATGGCCCTGTGGGTGCGTAAGGAAAACAGATTTGATACTACCCTCATGTCTCAGGGAACGAACCCAAATAGAGGTCCCTATTGTACTTGAGGAACCATAAAGACACAGAGGAAAATAAATCTGTACCCTGCTAGTGGAGAGAGGGCCTTTGTTTGTCTCGTTTTCAGAATGAGAAGGTTTAGAGGATTGCTGCAGCACATGACCAGAAGCTACGAAGCTGCAGACAAAAGCCGTTTGGAACAGAGATCAGACTTTGCCATCGTGCTGGCTTTTCAGAAGATTTCTGCTTTGTCCAAGTTAAACCTGCTGCTATTTTGGGGTTTATTTTGCTCAGTCCACTGCATCCCTGCTTTAAAGACTGCACATCTCCCACAACACTGGTTCATGTACGCTTTCACTAGCATCAGCACAGCATCAAAATGTCTGCTGCAGCAGGCTGGAGGGGGCTGCCTGTATTTCAAGCCCAAGTCACAAGGGTTGCACCAACAGCCGCACTCATTCCAGCCACGGACAAGTTTAGAGGACAAAGCCTCGGCTTATTGCTCCAGCTTGCTGAGCGGGCTCATTTCGCAAGCTCATCTCACGTCAGCCGCGAGTGTGCGTCGGCACCCGGCAGAAAGACAGAGGAAAGCGCTTGAGCAAAACAGACAGTGAGACAAAGCCCGTTGGGGCCCTCTGGATAATCGCTGGCTTTACCACAGCTGAAAATTGCAGCGAGCCAGATGCTGAGATGCCCTGTCATCCCTGGGACCCGCACAGCCCGCTGCCAGGCGTCACAGGGGAGGCAGAAATGCCTCGCAGAGTCCCTCCAGCCAGGCGGTGTCTCATGGGGCTTGGGGGGGCTGTGCCTAGGCGGGACTTGGGGATTTGAGGTGCCCTTGCAGGGGCTGAGGGCACTCTCTGCTTGTGCTCCCCTTCTCTGCACCCTGAGGAATAGAGACAAGGAGCCTTTGGCTGCCCTGACTTTCCCCCACTGTAGCAAAAAGAGCACAAATCATCTTAGACCCCAAATACACTCAAAGCAGGAGCCATTTCTGTTCACAAGTGTGGGGGGGGAGCGCTGAATTAGGTTTAAAACCTCTGCAAAGTTAAAGCTTCGTAAAAAGGTTTCTATCATCATGTGCCCCAAACCGGAAAACCTTTGGCCCCTGAAAAACACAAAGACAGGAGCCAGGTTAGTCTGTGAGCATCCCCCATCCACACGCAGCCAGCTGTCCGCAAGAAGAGGCGAGCGAGCTGTGCTACCGCTGCGGCACGGCACGGCAGCCGTCCTGGCTGCACCCGTACACTCCTGCCATCCAAATGGGGAATGCAGGGAGAAACGGATCCTAAAACCCGCGCGTGCAAAGCAGATGCAAACCACAGATGTGCAGAGGAGTGTGGCGTTAACCTGCGAAGGGCTCCTCAGTTCTCCGCTTACTCCCAGGAACCGAGGGGTTATCTCAGCCCTACACAGGGCAGGGAGAAGATAAGCTGGATCTTCTCCCATGCTGGTCCCTTCTCAGCACCCTAGGGAGAAAACAGAGCTGGAACAGAGAGCTCACGGCAGAAGAAAAAAAGCAGCAAGCACTCATGAAGGAGGAGGAGCAGCCTCCCCGCATCCTGGGCGGCTCGATGGGATGGTTCCCGGGCCGGGCCGGGCCGCGCCGTCGGGCGAGGGCGCTGCGCTGCCGCCGAGGTCCCGGGGCTGCGGCGGGGCGGGGGGGGACCGGGAGGAGGGGGGGGACACGGGGACCTGCAGGGGGTGAGGGCAGGTTTGGCTGCCGGTGGCTGCCGGCGGGGTGGTTCATCACAGGTTATTCGGAGGAAACCGCCCGAAATATTGTTTTCTCAGGGAAGGGACACCCCCCGCCCCGGCTCCTGGCCGAAGCCCCTTTTCCCGGTTTGTGCCCCCCCCAGCCCGCCCCGGTACCGCATTGCGGAGCTGCCCGCTGCCGTCGGGGCAGGACGAGGGCGGGGGGGGGACACACGGGACCCCAGTCCCTACCGGGGGTGGACATGATTTGGGGACCTTTGCTCTCCCGGGGCTGCGGGAGCGCTGCCCGTGGGTGTCCCCCCCGTCCCCCCCCCCCCCCCAGTCCTCATCCTCCGCTGTGCAGCGGGCGGACAACGAATTAGTTGTTGTGGCTTCTAAATCGGTGTCAATCGAGGTGTCTTCGGTCACGGGTGCGGAACGTGGGGCTGATCCCCGCGGCGGGGGCGGCCGCCCCCGCCGCGGGGATCAGCCCCACGTTCCGCACCCGTGACCAGGGCAGAGTGAGTGGTTCGAGCCAGGTGATACCCCCAGCCCATTATTTCGTTTATTTCCCCCCCCTCCACTGCATTTGTTTGTTTGTGAGGGTGCTTTTTTTTTTCTTTCTCCTCCTTCACAAGAACAAAAGTCTCAGGGTACCTCTGCAAACTCCCTCCATCTCTGGATTCTGAGCACTACGGGATAAAGCAAAGCTGGGGGGGGGGCGAAAGCAGCCCCCCCACCCAACTGTAGGACGACTCCTTCTCAAAATATAAGTGTCCTACCTCTTGCAAACAGCTTAATCCCACTGTGGGTGACAACCCAGCGCTACCCCTCCGTTACCATCAAGGATGTGCAGTAGCCCCACGCCTCACCCCCCAGTGCGAGCGGGCGCGGGGAGGATGAACCTCCCTCTGCCCCTGCCCAGCTCCTCCGACCCCCCCACGAACGAGGCCAGCCTCATCGGCTATGTTTTCTCTTTATTTGATATATTTATGTACCACATTATATGTTAAAGATAGATTTTTTTTTCTGATATACATTTTTCATCTTATTTATCACAATGACACCACACGTACATTGGAAACAGCTCCACGGATCTGGTAGATTGCACAGAATGAATTGTGTCGTAGTTTTGTTCCTGTATCCTGAACGACGTCAAATCCAACAATTATTTTTTTTTAACTTTTCATAATTTAGAAATAACAATCGTTAAAACAAAACAAAACAAAAAGTCACCGAGAAGCGGACTCCAGGTCTGCGATTCCAACCAGAGGCAAAACATTGTAATCGATGGGAAGCGCCGTTCCTCGGTGTGAATTCAGATGGAAGAATTAAGCTGTCCTGACATCTATGTGACTACGGTGTAAACATTGCAGGTAACTGGCATCGCTGGTCATCAGCCGCTGCTTGGACTTGTTGGGCTGGTCGTACAATCTAGGTCTGATCTACATCCATCTCACACAGTGTAAAATGAAGGTCCCTGCTCCCAGCACCCACGGCTGGTTCGCTTCTGTCTGTGAGCGCAGTAACCCAATCCCATCGGATCGGCACCTGTGTTTCAGCTCCTGAAACACTGAATTGCATATCTGTAAGGAGTATTGAAAACTGCGACTGTTTCCCAACAGGTCATTCGCGGGGGGCCAAGCTTCAGGCAACGAGTGAGGAGATAGGGGTGGGGCACCAGATAATTTCCTTCAAAAAATTCTAAATAACAAAAAAATATATTTAACTCTTAGCTTGTTTAAAAAGACGGCAGGGCAAACACTTTAATCTGTTCTTATTTCCTTTAATTTGCAGATTCTATGACATAGAATTTGTTGTATGCACGTAACGAAAATAATGACTCTTTCCATTAAAGGGATGCAGAATTATTTGGCTATGCGGATGTTTGATGCGATTCTCTTACTGCAGCCGACTCTGGCCCCTCCTTAGTCTTCAGCGTTGGTTCTGAAGGCCTCTATGAGGCCTTCTAAAGAGTGGATGAACCCAGAGACGCTGCAGATACCACCTATAACGAAAATGGCAACATCAAAGAAGACATGGTGCCACAAGAGCTTCCTCCACAAGAGTTTGAGGTGGAAAAGACTGGGGAGCAGGAAACAAAGCCCTGCGCCTGTGAGGCTCCCAGTAAGACCCATCAAGAGGGCAAAATGCGGGACATAGATAGCCATGAGCAGGGTGAAAACTACCAGGGCACATCTGAGGGTGAGTCCCCAGGATTTGAGCCGCCCGTCACCCCCGTAGCAGTTGGGGAAGAATGCCCTGTTTCCATCTTGGAAAAGGGATCGCTCCAGGACTTCCACAGCTGCAAAGAACGGCAAGGGGTAGGAGAGCAAGGCTTTGGCCACCAAGAAAATGTTGACTACTGCCCTAATGGTGGACGGCAAGTTGTCTGTAATGACTTCCTTGGTCTCGTCAGCCCAGGTCAGATAGGCGACCAAGGCAAAGAGTCCCTTAAGGATGCAAGCTGCTATGTGAGTCCAGTTCATCATGCAATGAAACTCCTTGGGGTTCTGCATGTTCCCCTCCAAGGAAGGCAGAAAGATCTGAGAGGTGTAGCTGAAGACAATGATGCCGATGGAGATGGGAAACTTCTTTACATCGATGTAAAACTTGACTTTGTCCCAGGCCCAGTCACGTGCCCTGGAGAGGCAGTAGGCGATCACCAAGATGTTGATCACAAAGTGGGCTAATGTGCAGAGCAAGCTGAACTTGGAGACTGCCTTGAGGTTCTTCAAGAACGCGCAAGGCAGGAGCACTGCCGTGGCAATGATGGACCATGACTTCTGGGAGACGGGCAGGTTGGGGAAGCTGTTGTACATCAGGTTCCCACTGACCACCACATAGAGGATGCAGGTCATGACCAGTTCAATGATCTGAGCCACGTTCACAATTCTGCCTCCGAGGGTGGGGAAGCGAGGCGCGCAGCACGCGTTTGCTATGTCCACATAGGAGTCTCTCACCCTGACTATCTCCCCATCCTCATTCTCTTCATAAAGACAGGCAATAAGGATTTTCCCAGTGTAGCAGCAAACCACTGCAGCGAAAATTATTAAAAAGAGTCCTAGGTATCCACCATGAAGGATGGCATAGGGCAGGCCCAGAACAAACATCCCCTGGAAAGAGACAAAATGGAAACCGTGTTGCTTGTCTCACCAGGCAGGCACCTGTACCCAGGCACACGCAGTCACACAGTCGCAGTCACATGCACGCTCGCTGTCTCGCTTGCACACCATCACACCCACGCAATCGGTCGCACAGTCACGCCATGCAATCACGGCCACACACGATAACGCACCCCTCCTTTCTCTCTGACGTTCCACCCCCCCCCCAATCACACCCGCGCGATCACAACCCGCACACTCACGCACACCCGCATAATCTCACCCCGGAGCACCCAGAACAAGCGAGCACGGTTTTGCCGCCCGGGTTTTGCCCCGACCTCTACCCTCTCTGTCCCCAGCCCCTTGCAGTGCACCAAGACCCCCAGAGCCGAGAAGCCGGCCCGGGCCCACCCCGGCGCAGCCCCCACCATCAGCCCTGGCCCCCCGGGTTCCCCCCTCGCCCCCGGCCCATGTGCCGGGGCGGCCCGACGGGGACCCCCGCCAGCCCGGCCCCGCGGGGAGGCGCAGCGGGACGTGGCTTGGGGCCCGGCGCCCCTCCCGGGCTCTGCGCCGTATTCGGGGGGCGGGGGGCAAAGCAGCAGCGATCCGGGTTTGCGCTTTTTTCCTTTCCTTTTTTAATCTTTTTCCTCCCCCCCCCCCCATGTTTCCTCTGTCTTTCCTCTGTTTTTTCTTTCCTTTTTTTCCCCGCAGCGGGCTTGCGATCAAGCCCGGGGCTGCCGGCCGGGCGCGGAGCGGGGAGCGGGAGCGGGGCCGGGGAGCGCTCCCCGGTGCCCGGCGGTGTGCCGGCGCGGTGGCGGTCGTACCTGGATGGCGTTGGTGACGTTCCAGCCCGCCTCCCAGGCCGTGATCTTGGGCTTGCCCTGCCCGGAGAGCTCCGAGCAGACGCCCGCCTCCTTGGAGGCGGAGGGCGGCAGGGGCCCGGTGCCGTCCCGCTGGTAGTGGATGTCGCCTTCCAGGGGGGGCTCGCCCCCCTCCTCGCCGCCGTCGGACTTGAGGATGTCCATCTGCAGCCCTTGCCGGTGCTCCATGTCCAGGTCGTCGCAGTGGGCGAAGCCTACCGCCTCCTCGTCGGTGGCCGCCTGGAAGCCCATCCTCGCGAACATGCCGCTCACCTTCGCCTGGGACTTGTTGGACACCGAGGTGGCCACGTTGGAAAGCTTGCTGCGGAGGAGGGTGGCCATGGTGGCCGGCTGGCCGGCTCCGCTGCTCGGAGACCCTCGGGGACGGAGAGACCCGACGGGGCGGGGGAGCGGCGGGGCGGCGGCGGGGACCTCGGCGCCCGGCGAGGGGGTGGGGGGCGGCCGCTACGGGGGGGGGCTGCTCCGAGCCGCTACCTCCGCGTCCCGGCGCAGTGCGAGCGGCTCCCGGCCGGGGTGCCCAGGGGCATGACACCGCTGCGGGGAGGTGCAGGCCCGCACGTCCCGCCGCCCGCTCCGCTCCGCGGCGCTCCGCCGGCCCTCGCGGCGGGATCGGGGGGCGAGCCGGGCGGGGATGGCCGGGGGGGGGGGCTGTCAGCAGCCGGCGGCTGTCACCAGACGGGCAGAGCAAGCCCCTGGCAGAGCGCGCCGCGTCTCCATCGCAGTGCGCCCACCTCGCGGAGAGAAGAGGGAGAGGGGAGAGAATTGCTGCATTTCTGGGGGAGGTACCAGCCTCCCCGGCCAAGCCCAGCCTTCACCCCCCCTCCCCGCCCCACCCACGCCCGCCGGGCCCCGCCAGCAGCAGCGCCGCAGCGCGGACCCCCCCCCCGCCCCGTCCTTCCCCCCCGCCCCCGGCTCCGCAGCCCCTGCGCTGCCCGCTCTGCCCCACAGCCTGCCCCACAGCCGCGCCGCGGGGCCCCCGGCCGCCAGCCCCTTCCCCACGGCGAACAAAAGAGCCCCGTTGAAGAGGCGGACAAACGGTTCTCGACCGGTTCTTAACGGAATTTTCCTCCTCGTACGCCCTCCTTTTTCGTTTTTCTTCCCCCCAAAACGTGCGGCCCCTATGGAGGCTGGGGGCAGCGGCGGGGGCAGCTTGGGCAGCGTGTCCTGCCATAGCTGCGGAGCGCAGTGGTGTGTGGAAACCTGCGCCCAGGGATCGAGGGTTTAGCTGCCTGTAACGACTCCTGTCATCTGCGTGCTCCGAAAACGGAGGGAAACGGGTTCCCGTTCCCGCCCGGGGCTCGCAGCCGGGCGGCAGCGCCTTTGCCCCGCGGAACCGCGCCGGCGTCTGCGGGACACCGGCAGCCCGCGGGGATATCGGCTGCGGATTTCTCCTCTTGGTCCCCACGATCTAATGTAGAGAGTCTCCTTTGCTTAAAAAGCCCACCCAAACCGGTATTTTCGTTTTGCTTCCAAATGCTTATGCTTATTTGTAATTAAAAAGCCTTACGATTTTTTTCTTTATTTAAAATATTTCCGAGTTGAGCAAACAACGGCAACGAGAAATCCCTGTCCTGTGCTCTGGCAAAGACAAGTCCAGGGTGGCAGGGGGAGCGCTGGCATTTTGGGGCGGTGTGTGTGAGAGCACGTCCCCCTCTGCTGCGGGGGGATCGTTTGCATCGTTGTTTTATAAAAAAATAGATGTTCCTTGAAAGGGCCGGGGGGGAATCTGTGTTTCGTTTGCCGCTTTGGAAGGTAAAAAAAGAATATTTTTTTACTATAGATGGGCGGAAAAGCCAGCTCTAAATTATTTCGTAATATCGTTGTTGAGGGAGCGGGGAGGGAGCGCTGGGGCTGCAGTTGCAGGTGGGATGCGGCACCGAGCAGAGGTGGGGAGAGAACCCCCCACCCGGCTCCAAGGAAAAAAAACTTAAACACCTTTTTTTTTTTTTTCCTTTCTGCCAGAATCCAAAAGGAAATTGGGTGCAAAGTGGCTGAAATGTGTCAAAAAAAAAAAAAAAAAAGGCCCCGGTGAGGACTTTATCCCTAAGGGGGGGTCTCTCGGCTCCCGGCGCGGGGGGCTTTTGTAGCAGACTGCCCCCCAAAATGGGGCTTTTTTATAGCAACCGCTCCTCTGCGGGGAGGGGGAAGGCGGCTAAGCGAGGCGCATCCTTGGCTTTGCGGAGAAATTATTACATGTCAGCGCACAAATAGGTCGAGAAAGCCAAGCGGGGCAGGCTTTCGCCCCGGGTTTAGCAGGGCCCTGCCCGCCCCCAGGGCCGCGGCGGGCTGGGGTTTCACCGGGGACAATTAAAATCAAGGGGAGGAGGACGCGAGGGGCTCGGGCCGTCACTGCTGCCCTCGGCTGCCGCAGTCGCCGTTTCGTCTCTTTACAGTCCTGGAAAAGGACTGCTACAATGAACACCTCGGGGGATAAATTCAACGATTTCTTCTTCTTTTTTTTTTCTTTTTTTTTCTTTTTTTTTAATTTAGCCTAAGACAAGTTCATTGTGAGAGAAGACATGAAGGAGACCTGGTTCTGGCGGCTGCAGGGGGCATCACGGAGGAAGGAACGAAAATTCACCCAAACCGCTGTCTGGTGCGTGAATACTTCCTAAACCCGTCTAGCACATCCCCTCCTCTGCCCCGGCACCCCCAAACCTCGGCCCTGCCCCGGCTGGGAGCCGGCGGGGCACTGCTGCAGCCCCCGGGCAGTCCCGGTGCGGCCCCGCCGGGGCACCGCGCCGCATCCCCCCACACACACCGCCCCGGGCCAGGGAAGGGGGTCCCAGCCACCGGCATCACGCCAAGGGTGGTGGAGACCGGCTTTCGGCTGCTCCTTGAGCATCCAGCGTATTAGGGACGTACTGGGCTCAGGAGATAGTTCGTAGGAAAAAAATAATAAAAACAACAAAAAACCCCAAACCAAATTAAAAAAAACACAAACCCATCCAAACAAAAAAAAACCCCTTCCAACCCAAACCCAAACAAACCAGCCAAACAAAAAAAAAAACAACACAGGGAGCTTGAAAATAAGTCCAGCTTCGCCGGGCCGGTGCGGAGAGGCTTTCCCCGAGGCAGGGGCTCCCTGCGTGGGCTGCGGGACCCTCCGTCCCTGCCTGCTGACCCGGACCGTTTCTCCGGGCGGGGATGCCCTGGGGGCGGCGGATCTTTCTTCCCGCTGCTGGATGCGGCAGTGTCCCCTCCTTGCCCGAGGGACCCCTCACCCTAACACCCCCGGCAAAGCCCCGGCTGCCTGCCCAGCCTTGGCGGACACCGAGGCGAATAGGAAAGTGGGGGGGTGCAGGAGATGCAGGGGATGCCGGGGGGATGCTGAGGAGTTCAGGGGCCGCAGGGGGGCCGAGGGATACAGGAGCTGGGGAGTGGAGGCTGCCGGGGGTGCCTCTACGCCCACTCGCTAATCCCACGCCCGGTTCTAACGCCGGGAAGCTGAGCCCGCACCCACCGCCTGCCCCCGCCGCTGGTGGGGCGCACCCCGGAGCCCCCCCGGCAGCACCCTGCCTTGCTGCCTGGCTAGAAACACCTCCCCAGGGATGCCTCAGCCCGCGGGACGGCGGCTTCCTCCTGCCCCGTTCCAGAGGAGGGAGAAAAAGACTTTCTGCAGCAGCGGCTGGAAAAAAAAGACCCCCTGAATTTGTACCGGCGGCGAAAACCAGGGGTAAAGCACACAGAAAAAGAAAAAAAAAACAAAAGGGGGGGGGGCGGAATAGAGGAAAGAGGCAGAGGAAGAGAGGAAAGCGAAGCCCGAGAAATGGAGAGGAGGGTCGGGGCATTTACCTCTGCTTCTCTCCCCATCGCCGCCTGCAGCGCGCCGCTCCGCCGGGGAGCCGGAGCGGAGCGAGCAAGGGGGGAGGCTGGAGGGGCGGATGGTGGGAGGGAGGGATGGATGGATGGATGGATGGATGGACGGAGGCAGCCGCGTCACTCCTGGGCTCCCCCTAACTCTTAATTAGCCCAAGCAGGATAACGGAGCCAAACCTTATCCAAAGGTTAGCGGGTCCCAGGGGGGTGTTTGAGCTGCAAGTCATCTCAGATGAAGCTAAAAGGAAAGAGAGAACCTGCAAACGAGCCGTAGCCCTCCCCTCTGCCCGGGGCTGACGCTGGGGGTTTCTGGCACTGACTGCTTTCTCTGCACCCGCTCCCCGGGGTGGGCTGAGGGTCTCGTCCCCCGCCAGGCAACCCTGGCAGGGCTGGGGGTGTGCAGCCCTGTTCCTGCGGGGAACAGCTCCCCCAGACCTCCCCCACCCTCCCCAGGCACCGGCAGATCCAGCCGGAGGAGCGACTCTGCCTTATCTCCACAGAGCAGGCTCGGGGAGTGGGGGGCTTGTGGCTGAGTCTTCTGATTAATAAACTGAGGGAAAAGAGCTATTCGTGCTCCCAAATCATTTCAGAAAAGCAGGAAAGGTCAACCCCGAGTGAATTGTCTTTCTACAGCCCTCACCGACAGACCCTCTCCAGGCTGCTGGATGGCACAACACAGTGGCAGGTGCATGAAGGTGTGATTATTTGGGAGCAGGACGAGCATCGCTCCTAGTTCACTGCATAGTCAGGCTCCCAAATCCCAAAGGATTTGATTCTCATGGGCTTCGGTGGGCTGTGAACTGCCTCAAAGCCACTGTGCTGCAAATCGTGTCCGAAATGGGTCCCCGTGAAGAAGGGGACTTAAGGCAATTCCTGCATGCCCATCTTCATCCTCCTCTGTAATACTGACAAAAAGCATGGATGTCCGAATGCAGGTGTGTAACCCCCTGATTCCCGCAGAGCCTCCTTGCTTATGCCACAATATTTCCCCACACCCCTAAAACCCGCTGCCAGGCATCGTCAGCAGAGCTGCCAGCTGCAGAGATGAGAAGGCCGGGGGGGCACCTTCTGCCTGACCAGCCAAGAAGCTTCCCCAGCCACATCTGCCCAAGAACCAGCCTGCCCAGAGCAGACTTAACGCAGTTCAGCCCAGATGCTCGCTCCTTGGAGAAGCAGCCATCCCTCCCGGACATGTATGTATGTATCTAGAGATGTGATCACAGGAGTCAGAAGCGGTCCACCTTGCCCCCAGCCATTGCTAAAAGCACCTCCTAGGTTTATTGCCCAGGCCGTTACCATCCTCGCAGCATCAGAGATGCACAAGCTCACCCTCGGCTCTCGACCATGACTGGCTGTGCAGCAGTGAGCTTCATCCCAGCTCTGCCTCCCCGTTCCCCCCCTCCGGCACCATACAGAGGAACTCTGACAGGATAATAAAGAGTTGCACAATATACTATAAAAAGGCAATTAGATAAACTACTGGATTGGGACCAGCTCCCGTGACCTAGTTAATAGCTCTGGGAATTTCGGGAGGGTAGGGAAGGAAAAAAGTATCAGTGTCAGTACGTCGTGCAGGGCGAACGGGTTTTGGAGGGGAGGAAGGGCTGCGGTCTGCAGCACAGTGCTCTGGAAACACCCCGAGAAAGCAGCTCCAGCATAGTGCAGCAAACACGCCTGCCTTGGATTACACCTTCTCCTTCTTGCCCATGTTTAGAGCTTGCCGTCAGCATTTAGAGTATAAAGTAGAAACGGTGGATATAGAATCACACAAGCTGCTATTCGGTTTGTGTGCTGGATATTGAGGCTGGATTCATGCACAGTATGGTGTTCAAGACAAAGGCAGTTGTAGACAGACACTTTGCAGTAAGATAACTATAAGAGAGTAAAATCCAAAAGCAAAGTCTCCAGGAGAAAGTCTGCAAGGGATGTCTCCTCCTTACTTAATTTTTTTACTGAACACAAAATGGCTGCCTAAATTAGAGACACATAAAATAAAGACAGAGCATATAAAGCCTGGGAATATCATTATTTTACATTAGCATGTCTCATGATAAGAAAATTTGCCTGGAGAATACGTAAAAACTAAATAAAGGCTTCTTGATTTAACCTCACTATTTGCAAAATAGACAACTTCTGATCTGCAATTTGGGAGACACTTTGTACATGAATTTCTGTGTTTTTCATTTCCCAGAAGGGAAGAGCCCTGATAAAGCATTATCATATATAAACTAAAAATTCATTTGCAGTTGAACCATGATATGTTCTCAAAGATAGTTCCAATAAGTTGGAATTAAATTTATTGTTGACATAAAAATTAAGTGATAACCATTGGTTACTTGAGATGCCAAATTCCAAGGTCAGTACACAAGTAGTGTTGTTCCCACGAGCTTAACAGCATTTTCATTGACTTAATATATAAAGCTTCATCACTGTCAAATTAAATATTCATATATGTACATGCTCTTGTATTTCATAGGAAGTGATTATGGACTAGGAAAGGAAAGTGTATACTTCCTAGATGCCAGGCTTTTTAATGTCAGCTTTCAAATCAAAAGCTCTTCTGCTACAGTTGTAGAGTCTAAGTGCTGTTTTTCAAAATTAGATTATTGTGCTCCCCAGTCCTAGACTGGCTGTTTTCCTCCAGCATAATGTTATTTTTTGGGCTTGCTTTTTTTTTTCCCTCCTTTTTCTTTATGATTTTAAATAAAATTAGGGTCAACTTGCAATGAAAGCACAAGTTGCAGGGAACCAAGCATTACCTACAGCTATAGGCTAACGGGCAGTGACTGCACAGGCAGCATCCACGCCTGCCTCGCCCAGCCCAGCCCGGCGTATTCCGGAGCGGAGCAGGACTGAGGATCGTGCCCGGGAGAGCGCGTGTTCAGCCGCTCGGCTCAGTCAAGGGGCAAACGCTTACGACGTCCCTTGGTTGCTCTGCTGACCCTGGCCCTGCTCCCCACGGTGAGCTCAGCTCCTCGCACAGTGGTCTCTGGACCCGGCAACTGCTGCCTGGATCCGACCTGCCTCCACCTGGCCCCATACCCTATCCTGGCTGGTAGGTGATGCTTCAAAGCATAGAATAAAAGCTACTGTAATGAACGGTGACTGGTCTATACAGGATATTTCTCCCTAAGCAGCTTGTGGTCAGATGATGCCCAAGTAGTGAAGAGCTTTTATATGACCTTTTTTTTTTCCTTATGTTTTTTCCTCCTTTTTTTTTTTTAATATTATGTTTTCTTAGTTTTATTTGATCTGTGCAGGCTGTGAGGAAGGGCCTCTCAGAGCAGAGGGACAGTGCCAGCAGCCAGCTTGCCTTTGGGGTGTTTCTTGTCAGGAGGGCTCAATCTCAGCCAGCTCCATCCCCCATCTGTCCATTTTCCTTCTCCATTTTGTGTCCATTTCCCATAAAAGCAGGTCAATGACACAAGACAGTTACTCACATCTCTTGCAAACATCCCCCAGCCCCATCCAAAAGCCAAGACCAGCACATTGGGAAAACCTGGCCCCCACTTTTTGGTATTTCTGGCAATTCAGCCAAGGCTAACAAGGGAAGGCAGCAGGCACAGGCTTGTGTATCTCCCTTTAACAGGACCTTGCTCAGTATTTTGGAGTGACGCAAACAGGGTACACCTAAGCCAGGGACTGCTGCTACTGGCAAAATTTTAGTCATGTCTCTGAACCTGGCCCCTGTATCTCTTTGTGGAGCCTCACACACGGAGGCTGCTGTTTCAGAGGCAGGATTTGGATGTGCAGCCTCCGTGTGCTGATATCACCAATTAGTTTATTTTCTTTTTTTCCAGAGGCCAAAAATAAAAGCCACATAAAGGATACAGTCAAAATCTGAGCCAAGAAAAACGCCTCGGGAAGCTATTGCTGTGTCGTAAGGAAAACCAAAGGGCAAAGCGAGGTACATCATGGCTCAATCCAAAGGGAAAGACAGGTCAGCCCACAGCAACAGTTCCAGTGCCACTGCGTCTGCTGCTGGAGAGGATGAGACAGAAAACCTCACCTTGTACTGGTGTTGGTGAGTCTCCTGCATGCCCACTGCTAGCTACCGAGATAGTGGTGCTTGTGGGCGAGGACTGGGTGCTGTGCTTGACTCGGCTTCCTTTGCTCTGCAGTGCGGGCAGAGTCCTGCTCTTAAAAAAAAAAAAAAGCAAAAAAAAAAAAAAAAGCCTCTTTTTGCAGAAAGGCTCCACACATGTTGTTCTCTTTCATCCCACATGTACCAGTGTGAGCACCGCAATGCACTGCACTGGGAAAACACGCTACAGCCCTAGGAGGGTGAGAGCGCTGGGCTTTCTGCAGCCAAAACGGGACTCAGGATCGGGCAGAACCATCTTTCCTGTGACTAACGGTGTAACTGAGGGTAAATGCAAGGAAATGCAATTTGCCTATGTCTAACACAAACAATAGAGAACCTGCTTATTTCTTACATGGCTCAAAGAGATCAGCTAATCTCAGTGTCTTAATTCGCTGTCGCAGCCTGCCTCTGCCAAGCGTCTAATCCTCGATACAACAGAGCAGCAGACCATCTCACGCTGCAGGCAGCTCCTCCATGCTGACTCCAGATGTGGTCACGTGGACAACACATATTAATTTCAGTCTAAATGTAGCATTTCTATATAGTTTATCAAACACCCTGACCTGGAAAGCTTTCCTGTCAGCACTTCAGATTAGGAAAACTGGGACGGGGTAAAACGTATTGTCCTTACGAGTAGGCAGGCAGTGAGCCATGCTGCAGGAGCAGCTCCCTGTCCAGGGGCACCAAAGGAGCTCAGTCAGCCCTGGGGGTTCTCAGCATCGATCTCATGCAGGGAAGACCAGACCATTGCAGAGCAGCTCTTCTTCTTTCATCTAGTGTAACATACAGAAAGAAACGGATATTGGGACATCACTGAAATTATCCCTTGCCAGGAAACAAGAATGGAACAGACCATGAGCTGGAAATCACAGCTATAGCAGAGGATGGTTTTTTTGTGATGCAGCAGCCCACATTTCAGCTGGGCAGCTCACATTAACCCACAGCAAATATTCCAGCAAAATAAAAATATCACCTGTTACTGCTGCAGCAAACCTTTCATGGGTTTTTCGGTTAGGCTTCCCGGCGGGCTGCTCTGCACCAGGGAGAGGCTGAAACAGACCCAGGAACATGCAAGGTGCAGCCAGCCAGGGTGCTCCTCTCCCAGGGGTCTGCTTGGCTGCTGCCAGGAGCCCGAGGGTATCTGGCTAATGGGTGTTACAGGGACAACTTCTGTGCTCTCCCATGAATTTAGCTTAAGCCTTTGAATTAAGAGGGGAAAGCAAATGGGACTAAAAAAATACTTGCAAATAATAGTGCTTGGTACCCTCGACCCCCACTGAAAAATATCGTATATATATATATATATATATATATATAAAAATACGCATACACATGCATATATGTACTTATCACGACGTGCACCTCCTTGCACCTGCAAAACTGGGCAAAACCACTCCTATTACCATTTAGAAAGCTGAGAAAGTAAGAACTTACACCCAGAGGATGCTGAATCCCAGCTCCCTGGCCCCCATCCCGTGCTTGCTCTGCCCATGCTCAGCCACCACCCCAGTGGTGCCCTGGCTTTTCACAGGGATGGCTGTGTCATGCTCCCAGTGCTACTACGTAGGTGGGAAGTGGTTATTCTGCCTTTCAGACATGATAAATAGAGGCATGAAGAGACAGGTACAATGGGTACATACGCATCTAACTCCCACATTACCCCCTGCAGAAGCACTTCATTACGTATATATGTCTTGGCCTAAATTACTAGTACAAACAATTTTTATCCCATGCCAGACAACGCGCTAATAATGCCTGAATCCCAAGCCTGTGCCTTTGTCACAGGAGCATCCACTTCATGCTTTAGCCATTGGCTCTGATTCCTCTTTAAATGCCCTGCTTTTCCAGCCTGAAAAACCTTCTTTTTTAAAATAATGGGTTTTGGTTTGGTTTGGGGTTTTTTGCATTTTCTTGTTATTGCATTGACTCTCTTTTAGCCTTAAAAACCCACCACAGCAAACAGCCCACTGAAGCAGTGATCGCACAGTACCCTTGAGCACTTTCTGGGCACTAAAGCAGCATTTCTGCTCTCCCTCTCCATCCTTACTAGAGAGCAGAGGGTGGCAGCATGGGGCAGCTGCCTGAAGCTCAGAGATGCTCGTGGTGCCAAGGAGGCCACTGCCACCCCTCCGCTGAGCACACCAGGAGCCCAACCCAGGGCAGTGCATCTGTTTGGGACACACTGTAGGTTTTGGAGGGGGTTTTACACTCCTGTGCTGCTGCTCTTCCATCTTGCTCTGCACTGGAAGCTCAAACGCTGGGGAATCTTGCTGTGCTGATTTGCTGTTCCCCCCCACCGCTTTCTTTCCAGGGTAGCACCTAATAGCAAAAGGGGGACATGTTGCTTTATGAAGCACATAATTGTGTCCCATGAAAGAGTCCATGAATGCACCAGCTGGCCTTACTGGCCTTTGCAGCTCAGGAGCTTTCCAAAACCAGTCAGGACCACGACCTTGTTCATGTCCCCATGGCTGGCAAACCGATTTGGGACCAGCTGTGGCTGCCTGGCTTCTTAACATTGATAACTGCTTTGATCAGCAGGCTCTCAGCCTCTCAATGAGCACAGAGCTTGAAGGCTAAATGGGGCCCAGATTCACTCTCAGAGCATATTTTAGAGGACCATAGGGTCTATCGCCCTGAATCTATCTGAATGCTGCTAATGCTCAGGTGACCACACTGGCTTGTTGGGTTTCCTTGGCACGGTCCCTGGAGGGGGAAAAAATTTCCCAGCCCCTTCAAGTCTCCAGTTCTGCTGGCAACCCCAAAGGGAAGGAGGGGTAGGGATTTACTGACTGCTCCATCTGTCTGGCATCTTAAATGATGTCTCCATCATAAAATATAATGAAGGGCAGAGATCCCAAAGTGCTAAAGACCCAAAGCCATAAGTCCAAAAACTAGAGCTTTGACTTATCAGTGTGTGCTGCTGTGGTCAAACCACGTCAACCCACCCAAGAACCAGGTCTGGTTAGGTGCTGTGCTGGGCTAACACTGAAACCCTGCTGCGTAAACACCTAAATTAAAGCTGTATTTGATTTGATCTGAACTGCTAATTGTCCTGGCAATGAATGTCCACCAAGATGCCAGGTACCACTCCTGCTCTGCACAGGGATCCAAGGGTCTTCAGCAAATATAGTAACGAATGTTTTAGCCACCTTTATACCTTTTCACCTATTTGTGCCTCGGTTTAGACCTCTGTAAATGCATACTAGAATACTCATTTCATGGGGGAGTCTTGAGCATGCTCAAAGCCTTTAAACTTTGAAGAGAAGATAGCAGCCCATAAACTCAGAATATTACTATTAAACAGACAGTTCTCATAATAAACCTTTTGGCATCATAACACTATCTTGTTTTAATAGAAAAGTACTTCTTAAGCAATTTAGTTAATTTGATTTATGACTAAAAGGAATTTGGAGAGTGTAAAACCTCAGGAAAAGAACAGCAGGGAAGGTAGCTCTGTGATTACCTCCCCCTGCACACATGTAAACTGTGGCTGAGATAAATTAATAATGAGACTTAAAGTTACTACTTCTCCATGGAGCACATCAGAAAACTGAGTGAAAGAAGACTGCAAGCCTGGGAAAGGAGAGGGCTGTGCGATCTGAGAGCAGGACTGTGATTCAGGAACACTCTTCCAATACTAAACCACCTAATCTTAGGATTAACTTATTAATTAAACACGTTTTGGTGATTGCACAGGGTAGAAGATCCTCAGGACTTGTTCCTCAAGACTTGCAACTGTCATTGAACTTACCAAGCTGAGCACAGCACCCACTTAGTCTTTTCAGGAGGAGCTGACATCCTTCTTGCTGTGTCAGAGGTCTTTGGCTGATAAAGCTGGAGGTTTTGTTTTGCCAAAAACTCCTTTATGTGATACAAACCCCCAACGGGGAAGGGGCAACCTGGGATCCCAGACTTTACCAGCTTGTGCAGGAAAGCAGAGATTAAACTTTCTTGTTCCTATTTCAGTCACTGAAGATTTGTCACTATGGATAAATCATTTGAGCCCAGTTCAGCTCACAGCCCAGCTGATAATGGGGCAGAAGTGCCTGGAGGTAAAGTTAAACTAGAGAATCTCACCTTCCATGATGTCTCTAGGTTTAACTCTTTCTACAAACCAGGATGCCTTTCTGGTCATCTGATGCCAGATTTCCCTCTGATATTCCCTAACACCTCGCTGGCTGCCATCCCAACAGAGCCCTCCGCAGGGGTCCCCTCCTCACCCGATGGCTCTGCCTGGCTCAACCACCAGCTGTGCTGGAGGTTTGTGTACATCCCAGTTCATCCTCCCCCCTTCCACTGTCACTGCTTTTCTGCCCCAGGAGGTGTCTTTCATGATGTCCTGACCCATGCCAGGTGACCTGAGGGATGCTGCTAAACTGGAGGGACCAAAGGTAACACTGACTTGCTCTCATTAACAGTTAATTACTGAGGGGTCTGAAGCTGCCAGATCTGATAAATGGACATTAAAATATTCCTTATCTTCTCTCATTTTCCCAGTTTCACTCAGAACAGGGCTCTGCTCACTGAGTCCCAGTCTGGGAGGGCTGAAGGTGACCTTCTAAGTCCCCGCATCACAGACAAGTTGCTAGAAGTAGCACCTCCTCTCGCTCTGAGTCAAACCTAGTATCTGTTCAGATCATCACCCGTGGTTTTTCAGTTGTGTTTGTACCTATCAGTCAAATCTTTCTGAGGAAATTAAATCTTTAAAATGATTTTCCCATTAATCTTCACCATAGAAAGCCACCTGAAAGAGCACTAAAACAGTCACCTTTGAAACCAGCTCTCAGAGCAACCAAATAGCTGCTATGTGGCATCTCTCTGGGGCAACGAGAGAGGTTACAGCAGTCAAAAAGTGACCAATACTGAAAGAAACTTCTTGAAAGCACAGTTCCAAAGCAGGGATGATTTCAGAGCAGAAAACCCCATGTCCCGAGGAGCTCAGATGGTGCCCTGCAAGGAGACAAGGGTGTCTGCAGAACCTTTGCTAGGGCTGAAAGCAGGGAAATAAATCAATAATTGTGTAATCAGTGGCATCTTACTTTTTTTTAATGAACCTGTAGGACAAGGATTTCCCCCCAGTGCCCTCCCTCTCCTCTTTTTCCCAGAGCTCATCTTTCACTTTGTCATGCAATTCCCAGCTGGCCAGCCGCAGCCTTTTTCGCTCCCTTTTCCATTACACACTCGGCTGAGCTGAGGACGAAAGGGCCCCTGGATTCCAGTGAGAAGGTAATTAATTGACTTTCTGCTCTCGTTGCTATGCGGCAAAGGTGGAAGCCGCAGCAGCTACAGTTCATTTTTAATCCTGGAAGATTAGTCACAAATGGCATCATTACGGAGATGATCGGCTGCCCACAATAAAGACACTGGCTCAACTAAAGGGTGCTCTTAGGATGAGAAGGGCTGTGATGAAGAGACTAGGAGTTGTGAGTAACGCTCACCCCGTTAACCCATCAGGCAGGTATTAGTATTTGTAGCTCCTTTCCTGGGTAGTCTTTTTCCTTTTCATGTTAAACCTGTCCTAACCTCCAGGTTGGGCAGAGATCAGAGCCACCACTGCTTTGGTGGCTGGTGTCATCTCCCAGATGAGCACTCCAGGTGGGACAAAAAACTCGCTTTTTGGAGCTGTACGTAAAATAAGTGGCTGATTCTGCACTGTGATCAGCTCAGGTGAGAGCCTTTGCCCAGTGTGACAGCAGTGCCATGCCCTTGAAGGCACACACATCACCAAGATCAGCTTCTTAGTGCGATGGAACAGCAAATTCTACCAAAATTTGTTAGAAGATCTTTCTTCAGCTCAAAATTCTGTAGCTAAGACAGCAGGACCACTCACACACAGAAAATCACACATATGCTGAAAATATGTTTGAATTTCAACTCTAGACTCACACTGGAAATTAATTCCTCTCTCTTCAGCAGCAATGAGTAACTGCAAAAATAAACCCATTTTACTACTGGAAGAAAAAATATTAACTCGGGGGTTGCTTTCATTCTAAGCTTTATAAAGTTGATAGTCAATCCGAGTAAGAGCAATTGTTTTGTTAATTGTGCAAAAGAGCTTCTTATTCTTCAAGAGTTATGTATTTGCCTGATGATTTTCAACTAAGCTGCCCTTCCCTATCTGCTAAGTCACTGTTTAAACACTTCCTCAGTAACTGTCTTCCAGATTTAAAGCAATTTAATAAGGAATTGCTACCCCTGGGGGCAGGGGACTTGGAGGACACTCTGGTATTGCATGGCTGCCCAAAACTGCTCCTGACGGTGCCTTGAACATGCACTGGTACCTCCCCTCCCGCAGCCAGCACCAGCTGGGGAAAGGGTGGGTGGGCTTCTTTGGACAGACCTCACTCTCAAAATCCAAGGGGGTTATTCGGGCACATTCATCCAGAGAAGGGCTTCTCACAGCACTGGAATTTGGGGAATTCATCATGGTTCCCCCGAGTAATCAGCTGCTTCTCTACAGCCCTCTCTCGCTTTCGGTGATTTCTCACTTCCCCGCAGTGCGATGTCTCCAGCCCCACAGGGCCTGGTGCGCTATTTGCCTGAGAAGGTCAGCAGCAGAACAAATATTTGCCCTTCCTGTGTCTCATTCAGGGCTTTATAAGAATTAAAGTTTTATTTTATGATCAAAATCTGTATATCTCTCTTTTTTTCTCGTTCCCTTTACTCTGGAACCATCTCCTTTGATTTTCAGTTAGTATCAATGCCATTTTGCCAGCGCGCACACACACACACACACAACCTTACCAGGCTCTAAAGCTATGTCTTAGTGATAGCACAGAAAAGCACTGGTTTAACCTAATATTTCTGGATGTCAGCATCAGCCTAAGATTTGAGCCCTATACACAGCTTTTATGGCCTGAAATAGAAGCAAACCTGCTTAAGCAGCAGCATTTACATAGATGCCCATGGTGCATGAGTACAAGCCAAGACAACGTCAACGTTACAAACAAGGAGCAAGGGGTGTCAGGTCAGACCGAAGAAGTCACACTATGGACAGACGATTACAGTAAGCGGGTTACTACAGCAGAGTAAGTTACCGCGTGTCACCCAAATCTCAGCAGTCAGCTGTGTAGATATCCCTAGCCTCTTCCTATTGTCCAACAAAACTTGTTGGCTTCAAACATCACCACTGGAGACCTGATGGTTCAAAAGCACCTGCAGGTGCTTTCAAGCCACTCTGTATGGCTCTCTGCAGGGGGGCCAGACCCCACACTCATATCAATAACCACAAAAGGGCTTTTTCTACTTGAGTGCCTTGTCCTCAACACCAGGCTCAACCTCTTCCACTCACCGGTGCCCTGAGACAGACTCACTCATGGAGGAAGGCTAATTTCTGGTCAATCTCTGCAGCACTGCATGAGGAGCATGCAGGGGCTTGCTGTGAAAGGCACTGAGGAAGGATGAAGGGGGGATTTACTATGAAATCTGTCACTGGAAACAAGGCAGAGATCCTCTGCTTGCTTCTGGTCAGGGCCATCACCAAATTTACAATGCCTGTAAAAGCACAAGGCTCATTCCCCTGCCAGTGTGCCCAGGAGAGCTGTCTCATTTTGTTGAGGTGGCAACTGTTCTCCCACATGGACCTGAGCGCAGACATCACACACCGGGAGCTGTGGAGGGGTCTCAGCTGCAACAACACCAGGAGTAAAAGCACATTGTTAAAGGTGTCAGTTTACAGCATACAGCTGGGTCAAGGTAGAGATTCATTTTCACCTTTCTGAAATCATTGCAAAGCCTAGAAGTAATCTCTTTCACTATTCTTTGAGCATTGTGAACTGCTGCCTTCATCCCTATGTGGTGTTTACTCTGAAACTTAATGAAGGTCACCTGTATGGCCATGTTACTTGCAAACAGCTGTTTTTCTGTGATCCTCACAAACCATGTGGCTGTATAATCAGTGGTACAGCAGCATGGAAGTGTGCAGAGAGTAGCAGCATCTCAGGAAACTACTTTCAGATGTTCCCAACCCCCCTTTCCATCACCACGTCCAAGGGATTTCTGCTTGCGTCACCAATAGCATTAATATATTACCTACATAATAGCTGTGCTTCCCCCTTTGCAGTCTGCTATCAGAAACTGGAATACAGCTCTGAGGTGCTCTCTAGAGTGATATTGAGAAAATTCAATGCTAAAATGTGTTCTACTGTTTGAACATTTAACACCTCACACAGATTTCATCATTTTGATCAATTTACGGCCCACTGTACATTTTCTATGCTTGAAGAGGCATGCTGTGAGTTGTGGTTTGCATCCAGCTGCACAACCAAAGCACTTCCCTATGCCCATGATGAGACTGGGGAGCTGCTGTACTATGCCTCTAATGTGTGATTTGCATCAGCAAAAAAAAAAAAGCCTGAGGTTGTAAAGAGGTCTTTCTGAATGGGCACACACCTTTTGGCAGAGTACTGCGTTATGAAAGAAGCAAGTTTATTGCCTGAGCCATAATAAAATTAATTGTCTTTAAAATGTGGAGGTGGCAAAATGTACGGGTATGCCCTGTACGTAGGTGTAACTGCTATATATATGAATACAGTGGCTACAGTAGGTCTTCTTTTTTCCTGTGGAGTTACAGTACGGTGTGATTTGATTCATTTGTTCCATGCCCTTAGATTCTCTCTAGGGCACTTTACTGTAGGTTACTGGGCAGATACTGGAGGTACAGCCACTCATCAACATCCATCCATCTTTATTCCAGTTGCCCCTTTGCTCAGGGCGTTACATTGCTCTTTGGGGGCCAATAACAGAGGAGCAGCCAGCTCCGACTCACACCTTTCAAAACAGTTGAGCTGAATAGATTCAGGGCAACGAACCCAGAACATTTGGTCGTGCTGCTGATACGCTGCATGGGTATTGTTGTGACGGACTGCCAAATGCTCGGTGTACACAGACCAAGGGGCTGCGATGATGTAGATAGGAGGCCTGAAGCAGCAGGAAGCCATGGGGAATTATTCCTTGCCTTATCTCCCTCATTCAGTGTACGTCATCATTTCTGCCATTCCCTGATCTGGCAGGTCCCAGAAGGACGCATCTGCCAGTGCTGCTCACCTGATAAGGGAAGCTCTGTCACATACATATGTACAGTTTCTTTCCCTACATACTTTGCATAGCCACAACTGTTATTCTGCATTTCTTAGATGTAAGCAGATATGGAAGAAAGCACATGCAACTAACTCTAATTAAAATGGCTATATTGGCTGCTGGTGTCACAGCATTCACAGTGGAGACCAGACCTGGAGGCCTGATATTTGCATGTTACGCTGTAACATGCAAATTTATGCTGAATGCCATGCTATTTTGTGGGAAGCAATATGATATTTACCCCAGTAAAAATTGCTGCACAAAGAGGTGTGGTGCACGTTTCCTTCCTTGCCTCTCCCTTCCCCGTATTTGAACAGCAGAGGTGAGACTTAGTGTAGGCATTTGAAGATGCTCCATACAGAGCAGCCCATCCCCAAGGGCACCATTTTCCCCTGCCCTACCTTCAACACACCTCCAGTCTGTGCTGGAGCCTCTGGTTTCCTCCTGCAACTGCATTATACTATAAATAAAAAGCAGAACATTTTAAGGTACTGTAACCTCTTCTGCACATTCCTGTGGCCAAGGTGATCTCCATCACCACTGACTCAGACATCGAAATCAAAAAAGCAAGCTAAGAAAAGGAAACTCAAATATTTATGGCTGTGGACGTATGGAAACCTTATTCTATACACATAGGCGCATGGAAATATTTAACTACTTACCCAGGGATATTTACTTGCCTAAGGCCATCAAAATACCCCCTGCTACAGGGGATCTGCTGTGCCCCACGGGGGACACTCTCAGTTAGTGCAAATTGTGACTGTACCCAGAGGAGATGTCCCTCTTGCACCGGTCCGGATCTGTATTTCTAAAAGTCCCCATTTTGCACTTAGATACAGAATATCCAGGGGAAAAAAAGGGTCAGCCTGCAAGATCTCCTCAGCTGGAAAAGAGAGTGACTAACAAAGAAGTTTCCATCATCTCATTTAATGGCCAAAGTCTGATTCACAAGCGTGGCTCTCCTTTGGCTGAAGCCTCTAGTTAGCAAACATTGTACGTATTGAAGTCAACATCTGCAGCATCAGGTTATAGCCCTCAGCTTTTGTGCTTCCTTTATAAAAGGAGCCCAGGATGAAAACATGACAATATTATGAAAAGTTAGAGGTCCCGGTCTTGTTTAAATAAGAGCTGATGGCTGTGGAAATGCACACCATGTAACAGCGGGATATTTTCTGCCTTTCAAAACTCTCCTCTTTGTTGGAAACATACTAAAAGCAACTTCTAGACATCAGATTAGGGAAGGAAAAGCTCTGGACAAATAAGATGTGCCTATTTACTCTATTCATAGCTAAGAAAAAGTCCATATTCATTCATTTTAAAAAAACATGGCACAACACCCTACAACTTTTTCTATGTCTCAGCATGCCTATTCAAGAAAATGGCAATGCTAAACCTTATTTTATTCACAAGTTTTGGGGAAGGATCATTTGTTTGTTAAATATTTTGATCTCTACCTTTAAATCACTGTGCCCTCCGTATTTCTTTCCATGCACCCTGCTCTGATCCCATTACAAGAGGTGGGAGAATTTCTATTGCTTTCAGGGGGAGGTGGATCAGGCCCATTGGGACTTTCAGACCTTGCCTCTTTTCTGCATTTCAGACTTGTGTGTTTAAGAATTGGCTTATTTTCTAGCCTGCTAATGTTTTCAATTATGTGAAGCCCAATTCAATATCTCTACCTGATTGGGAGGCAGCAGGAGTTGGCTTTTTGTGTTCTCTGACCTAGAGCTGACTCCATTTGCTGCCTATCTGACTAACTAGTGAAGCAGAAAATGCACACAATACAGCACAATTAATGACAGAGTCTGAAAAACACACCAGATCCCAGTGGAGAGGAAGAAATCAGGCTCTTGCACAGTGAAGGAGTTTGTTGATGATGTTTTTCTATTTATAACATTTTAAAGGGCAGGGGGGATGAGCTAGGCTTAGTGGAAAATCCTGTTTGTTTTTTTTTTTTCTAAAATTGGCTTAATTTTTTTTAAATTGAAGATCACAATATTAGAATTCACACCAACTGTGTGGCCCTGTGGAGTGCCAAGAGAGGGAAAGGGTTTCTCTGGCCTTTAACAATCTGTCTCTCTTGGCAAATGTGGCAAAGTGTTTAAATTTACATAAAGAGAAAAATACTCCTTAGAAAGAATAGTCAAGTGACATACCTTGCTCCTCTACTATGCTGATATACTACCATTAAATAGGATTTTATGGAAAAGATATACAGGAAAGACATTGTAGTTTGACTTTTTTTTGTCCATCCAAACTAAATGAGAATTACAGTGTTACATCTACTTTCAACCTAAACACTGTGTTTGTTGTGCCGTATTGGAGTCAGCCAACTGTTTATCATAATATACCCTAGAAAAAACAGCAAACCTGGTGCTGTGTTTGTTCTGCTGAGTTACGCATGTGCAGCCAACCCTCAGCCAGATCCAAGAAGAGACATAGGCAACAGCTACCTCCCATCACCACCACTTCAGCTGCAACTTGGTCTGTAAACACCTCAGTTTGTAGGAAAACACTAACACTATGTTAGCAATCACTAATTTAATTAAGTTCACTAATGGGATGGGTCTTTTTAACCACCTGGTCTTTAGCTCTTGCATACAAGGGTGCCTTCAGACACTGTGAAAGAACCAGCAGCACAAGCTCATTAATGTGATGACAATAAAGTGAACAGGACCCAAGGTATCAAAATGAGGTGTAACAAGGGGAAAGAGCAGACATATGGAGCCATCTCAAGACATCATCTCTGTAAATCAGGAAGGTACTGATGTACTTAAACCACCCTTCTTTTCAGGCTACTTTATGAGAAGCAAATCCCACTTCTGCAGAGATCAGTGGGACACAGTCCTTACTAATCTTTTTTAAACACTAGCTGCCACATTTAAATATCTAATCTAGATTATTACTTAATTTTATCTTCCCACCTTGGAAAGCTGCCACATGCCCTATATCCTCCCACAGCAAGTTTCTTTAGGAGGTCTGTCCCCATGCTCTGTTGTGCTCATCCAGCACCTGCAACACCTTAGCACAGCACATGACATTTAGAGGTGACAGAGCTAGCACAGGATACTGTGGGTTGCCATACCATCTAATCCCTACTCCCGTTGTCTCCAGCGTAACAGCAGGACCGAGGTGAGGAAGCTAAAAACCTCTCTGCAGTATCTTCATCAGTTATCCCAAGGGGAACGATGGGTTCACCAGATTTACAGTATTCATGTTACTTTTTAAAATAGAAATGTTTTTAAAAAAACCTGCACCATGACTAAGTTATATAGAGCCAGGATCTCATACAGCATTAGGATTATTAAATACTGGCTGTGCTACCTCCTGAATAAACACACCAACACGCTGCCGACTGGCTTTCACCAGGGATGGCAAAGCCCAGTACCATTTTCTCTCTAAAGGCAGGGAAGTACACACAGACCACACCGACAGAAGCTGGTGACCGTTGCAAAATGGAGCATGAAGGAGATCAAAAGCATCAGAGTTGAACTTATTCCTACAACCTTAATTTAGCATCTTTAAGCAGATCCAAAATTCAGCCTTCCAAACAACACACTTCTGTATGGGTCCTGCTTCACATTGCACATGGAAAGGGTAATACTCCCTGAGAGAATAAACAGTAACATTCTCATTTATTTTCACTGTCCATTCTGTGGCCACAAGCTTCAGCCATTGCGTAGAGATAGACACTATTCTGAATGTATGAGTGTTTGTCTCCCCACAGGCTGTTTTTCATGGCCGCTAGAGCAACCAGCTTTTTCAAACACTAATAAATATATCTGCACAACGATTCAGTAGGACACAGCAGCATTATTCCCATCTTACGTATGAAATAGTGCTTTAATTGTACAGTCAACTTGAAACACACAGGATCTCATTTTGTTTAATGGAATTTACTATTCTTCAGCAACTGGTATCTTCAAAATCCAAACCCTGTTGGCTTTAATTGCAGACTGGAGGAGTTGGACTACTGAAAAATCAAGTTTCAGAGTATCAAGTTGTGAAATAGTAACGTAGCTCTGCATGTGTTCTTTAATGAGTACTTTTTGAAAAATAAATATGCTTTAGCTTGATAACATTTATTTTAATGCCAATATCTTTCGTTCATCCTCCCTGGGGAACAGAGAGTGCGAGCACTCAGCACTGTGCCAGGCCAGGGTTGTGATGAGCAGGAATGTGCCATTTGTCCTCTCCGAACTTTACATCACTTAGGTATTTTGGCAGTGGATTTCTAATTCTCTCCTCTTTGTAAGAGCCATAGTAGTTTGTTGGGTTTTTTTTGTTTTGGTTTGTTTTTTTAACTGCTAATTTGTTAATCAATTGTTTATTTTAGTACAAAGAAATTGGAAATATTTCAGAAATTCCAGTTCCCCTACTGCTTTTCTGCACTTTCCAGCTGTTTATTAGGGACACATCTCACTGGATCCAAGTGGTAATACAGGGCCTCAAGAGAGCTTCCAAATGGATTCTAAATTGATGTTTAAAAGCCTTCTTTTTTCTAAATGGGAGAGGCTAATGAGTTTTAATTCCTTGGAAGGTCAGCTACTTCAGTAAAAAGGGATTTTTCTATTACTAGCAAGTCATCTGTTTTGGAGACTGGTTTACTTATTTATGTATGTTCTGACCAAAAAGCATTTGATTAAGGCTATGTTTTGTCATTCAAGGAATTATAAGGAGTACTGCTGGAGCAGGTTTTACTCTGTAAGCATGCAAAAGGAAAGATAGGTGGAATGGAATAAATATATTAGCTGAAGGCCAGAATTTGAGCATTCCTACCAGCACCCTGGTATATAAGCAATTTTCATATGCTCAGAGTGCTAAAAACCCAGCAAAGTGGCTTAGGAGCTCCAAGATGAACAGCAGCTAGGTTTTGCTCCCACACTAAAGCCAAGAATAAAATTTCAGATTTCAGTACACAACTTGGGCTCTTTACCTGAGCATTACCATGTCTTCCCATGGTCTGGGTTTGCAAATCTCACATTAATATCCAGCTCAGTCACGATTCTGCTGCAAATTATTCCAACGAACATCAGTAAGTATGGGACCACCAGAAGAAAAGGCAATGTCAGGGGGACAGGGCACACAGCCCTTTTCTAATTCTCCCTGACGATTTAGAAGTTGGACAATCCTGCTCTTTATTGCTTAAAAATGCGAAGCCAGAAACATTAATGTCCCCACCAACATTTAGCTAGGCAAAGGGATTCCTGATGCACACAAGAAGAGAGGCCGTTAAATGCTGTTTTTTCCATGGAGATCTTGCAGCCACTGCAAATTGTTTGCTGTTCTGCCCCAGAATAAAGAGGTGGTACTATCTCTTGGAGGAATTACGCAGCTCTGTTCAGCCATATGCCAGCCAGGGGAGAATAAGGTATGTCACTGGTTTCTTCCCCCCAGTCTGGAGCGGATCATTCTCCCCTAACCTCAGCCCCATCCTTTATAGGAAAGGATGCCCAGGGCAAGAGAAATTTTCCCAGTATCAAGAACAGAAAAGGCAACACTTCTGCCTCTTGCCACCTTTCTTGGGAGGGAAACTGGAACATCAAGTAAATGGGGAGGAGAAGAGAGGAAAAACCTGCTGTCCTCCTTAAGGGGTAGCATAGACTGGAATACAGCTTGGTGGTCTGGAGAGCTTTCAGCTGCTGATGGAGCACAGGAGAGCTGCAAAGAGCACTGTGAGGGAGGACTGAAGCCCTTGATAACATATCAGTAGTAGCAGAAAAAAAAGGATAGACCTGAGGGAAGGATGATCACCTCTGCTGGAGCACATGAACCCCAGAACTGTCCCCCAGTAGAACTCCCTCTTGACAAATGTGGTCCAAACGTGGTCCATGCAAAGCATCAAAGCTTTGGCATTCCTTCCCAGGCACACTACGGCTCACTGCCAGCAAGAATGGGATGAGACAAGAAGTTTTGCTTTCTAGTCTCTGTGTCCCCAAAGGGCAATGCTCCAGCAATAGCTGAGCACAGGTAGAGGCAATGGCAAAGCTGGAAGAGACCGACCACGACCACGGAGGGACGATGTGACAGACCTCTCCCCCCGGTGCTCACTGCATGGCTGCTGCGCTCAGCGTCTCACGGCCGTGGTGCTGCCCGGTGAGGACCCTCCGTGCAGGGACAAGGGGGTCTGCTGGGTGCCATCCCCTTCCTTGCATAACTGAGGAGCTGCAGGAGAGAAAACCAAAACTAGAAGCCTCAGCAGTGAGATTTATTGCTTGGTTAATAACATCCTTCCCTTCCCAATGACCCCAGTGAAGAAAGGAAAGGCGGAGTGGCTTTATCTTTATTCAGTGCTGTGGTCCTTCTGGGACACTTGAACGTGATTGCATCATTTTCAGTGTCAGACTTGATAAGATGCTGATTGTGTTTCTGCATTTTTCCATGGCGGAGGACTCCCCCGGCAGCCTGGATGGTTAATGGGAACTGACTGGCTCTCCATGCTCACCAGCACAGTTCCCTTTGGCTTCCTGCTGTAGCACATTAACACAACAAATTAACATTGTAATTGCCTTTTAACTATTTATCACTGTAGAAAAGGGGGGGGGGGGGGGGGGGGGAGAAAAAAAAAAAAAGAAAGAAAAAAGGAAGATCACAGGCAGTGACCCAAGAGATGGCTTAGGAAGGCAGATCTCTGTCTGCACCTCCCTTTATTTCTATTTATAGCCAGCCATTAAGTTATGCTAATAAACAGCCAACTGCAGGGTATGGCAAATCCCTTGCTCAGGCACAGAAAAAGCACCAAGTTAAATATATTCAGCTTACTCAACTCACAGGATTGGTATGATTGCTACCAAAACCACAAGGATCTAATAGCAGCTTCAGCAGCTTTCACTTGGATCTACTCACACAGCAGAGCCATTGCAAGAGTATATATGTTTAGCATATATATGTAAATCAAGTACAGGATAAATAAAACAAGGAAATTCAAACAAAATACACAGTATCAATGACTCAGATTTCATTATTTTGGCAAAAGGCAATTCGCTGCAGTTCATAAACTGATTCATCTGGGAGAAAACAGCCCTTTTATCCAAATAGCAGCATAATGCATCTGCCACCAATTTCTCCAGAGCAATTGCATCAAGAATAGCATTTATTGTAACTCTCCCTCACATACACTTGGTTGTTATGCCATTTTCATGTACATGCAGCAGTTTCTAAAGGGGGTTGCATCAGGTCCTCACATAACTTATATATTTAATCAGATTATCCAATTAAATAATACAGCCTTAAATGAAGAGTCTGCTCTTTCCTCGAGCAGTTCTGCGAAAGCTTTCATTGCTTGTTCTAGTGCTTAAAGTGTACTAGCAGCACTGTCTTCTGCAGCTATTTTTAGGTACCCAGACATTTGTAAAGCACCCATCACTAATTTCTAGATGCCAATACCTTGTTTTCCTCATCAAATTACAGCAGCCAGAAATGTCACATTAATTTATAAAGTCACAGAACACATAAAAATAATGACGGTGGCTTTATCTTTTCTGATTGTAAGCAAACACAGGATGAAAAAATGATTGCTGATGATAAGGTTTTTTTAGAGAAAGGAGAGGAATCCCACCAGGATGATGCGATTGCCGTCCCCCACAGGGCTGGGGCTTGTGCTGACCTGCACCCTTCGAAACGTGCCAGCACGTACCTGGCAGAGGAGGGGTCGCGGAGGCTGGGTAACCTCTGGGATTTCCTACGACTTCCCCAGCAGCCATGGCGATGGGATGGATTTGGTTCTTGGGGTGACTCATCGCAATTCATCCCTGGCCGCCCCATCCTGGCCGTGGGCCCACAGCAGCTCTGCCACGTGAGCCACCGGGGCAGGAGGCAGAACCGGCTCCGGCTGGGCAATCCTTCCCTGAGGGCAGATGCTCCAGATTCGACTCTTTCTACAGCCTTCAAAGCAAGAATATACAGGCAGGGAAAGGCCTTTTATCAACCCTGAGCAGAAAGCGCTGGAGTTTGCAAATCCCCAGGAGGATTTCCCATGTGGAAGGTCATCACAATGCTCTGCCACAGGGAACACTTCTTCCTGCAGCAAACCCTAGGAGCACGGTAACACCTCTGGTTATTTTGCCACCCAGTCCCCATCTTGGTAAGACATGTTGCCTTACTATAGATTTACAGTTTAATCCAATGTCTCAAAATCATTTATTTTAGCAATGATTGAATAGGTCCGCTACCAGAAGAAAGGCTGAGAGGTGTTAGAGCACAGCGGTCTCCGGAGTGGTGGAGGAAGAAACGCAGTGGCTCAGCACCATGGTTAAGCGAATATGAACACCAAATGTTATAATACAGTGTTTTCCCAAGGGCAAAATAGAGGACAAATGACAAATTCCATCTAGACTGAGCACACTGAGCAGAATTCACCAGCTACCGCAGTGCCGAGCTCCCTTCAAAAACCATCGCAAGGTCCAGGGATGCTAGTGCGGCAGCTTCACTCACGTACCCTGACGGGACTTCACCATGAAGCTCTGACTGCCAGTGCTTGGTGCTCAGGGGTTTCTGCCAGTCCAGCTCTCCCAAAGTGCCCAAGCTTTGGCAGATTTGGAAGTGCTGGTCAGTGCTCCAAAACACTTTGTGTTCAGGCACCAGTTGCGCCACAATCATATGAACAGAGCTGGTTGCCTGTGTATGGCACTACCAAGTCAAACAAATGATTCCCTAGCCACTTTCCTCCATCCCCAACACTAAAAGGTAACAACAACAACAAAAATTTGGTTAATTAAAATATCTGATCTATTTCTTTTCTCCTCCCTACCAAAACACACCCTAGTAAAGCACGTGAGAGACATTCAACCCTGCGTCACCTCTTGGACATTTCCCAACTTCCCAACCCCCCCTTCCTCCAGAGGGCAATTGGGTGGAAAGGGGGATATTCCGCAGTCATTAAAATTTCATTTTATTTTTAACCTGACACGCTGCCATTTCAAAAGCTCCCTGGTGTGAAGGGGATTGGCAGTCTGGGGAAGAGAGAGCAGAGGAGGCAGGGCCCGGTCGGGATGCGGGAGGCGTTTAACGCAGCAATTGCAGGAGCAGCGGAGATGCCGTCGGCACAGGGAGGGGTTGACTTCTTGCCAGCCTGCTCCGCGCTCTGAAAAATAGCAAAGCTAATAACCTCAATTACAGCCCAGCCTCTCTGGGGGTAGCTGATGACGCCTTTGTTTATCTGAATCCCAATGTGAAAGCAAAGATTGTTTTCTGTCTGCAGAGGCATATGTTGTACAGATACTGGAGAAATAAGCAGTCCATGTAAGGGAAAGAAAGGTCAACTATACTTTCTTCCAAAATTCACCTTAGATGCTGACAGCTTTAATTCTGGCTCCTTTGGGCTTCCAAATATTTTAATTTGGCAGCCAAAAGGCAATAAGTCACCTGGAAGGTGGCTACCAATGTTTTATCCTTGGCTGAAACAGGGATGGGCTTTCACCCCACCTGCTGCAGCTGTACCACAGCCTGCACTTCCACTGCAGCACTCATTGCAAAAATGGGTCTTAGGGCTTTGTAAAGAAGCTTAGAGCTCATTCTGCAACAGTATGTGGGGACTGATTAACAAAATGTTTCTTTTATGAATATATTATTTAGACAAGGATGCCTAGAAGGAATAGGCAGAAAGAAAACAGACTTGTCTCTTGAGATACGGCTCTATTGAACCATATCTCAAAGAATATTTGAGACTTAAGCAACATTGTTAGACTTCCTGCAATTTTCCTCCTTGGTTACAAATGTAATCTACATTCAGGAAATCTGGAAGGATCAGGTAGAGAAATCATTACCTTCATCATGAGATGAGGGACCACAAAATGGAGTACGGCAACATCTATGCAGGGTCAAGAAAAATACAGCATGTTGTAGAGGCGAGGTCTGCCTATATCACCATGAAGAAAAATTAACTACAACAGATTTCATAGAGGATGACTGTCACTATAAAATCCTTTGTCATATTTAAGCACTGTTCCTGCTGATAAAATGAGCAATGCTTTTGTTTACGCATGGTTTCCCTCTGCGTGTCACTGGATACAGAGCCCTGCAGGCTCAGCGATTCAGTTGGGTCTGCCAGATGGTCCATATGGATGGTCCTATACTGCAGTTTTAATGCAGTTTACTGTGCTGCAACTTCATTTTCTTTTTATACGAAAAGCCATACAAAGGCTCGTCAGGACCAGCAAAGTCCATGAGGTTGTTCAGTTAGAGGTTCCCCCTCAGTCTGTCAGCACACCCAAGCAGAGCTGCCACCTAAGGTGCTTGCAGCAATATGCCTTCAGGTTGCATTTGTATAAATTTCAATGTGGGTGAACTTAGGTAATCAAAGTTAAATTTTCTCAATTCCCTTATGAAGCAGAGGCAATCAGCCAGTACTCACAGCCGTGTCACAAGTCAACTCTGTGCCCTGTATACACACACAAGAAACACAAGTCTTGTTCATCTGCAGTGGCATAAATCTGAGAAGACATCTAATAATTCCCAGTTCCCACTAACCAGATACTAGATGCAGAGACACAAACCGCTTCTTCCTAGTATAAGTCAGTAAAAGTACAATGCCACCCATTTTTTGGCAGCCTGAAGTTGGACAGGTTCTGGATAAACGTTACCAGGGTGTGTTAGATCAGGTTTACGCAGATTTACTCAAATCCATAACTCCTCGCAGAAAACAAGGATATTGAGGTTATGCTGTCAACACATTTTGCCTATGAAAAAACAGAATCTAACAAGCAATGTAACAACTCAGGTTAGATAGCCCTGCCTCAGGCTAGGAGTCAAATCTTTCCTTGACTAAGAAAGCCTTGCAATTTAACCTTTGCCTGTTCTCACACATGACTGGCTTTTAAAAAATTACAGCAGAAGAATTGTGGAAGAAGGAGGGGGGAGCTATTGTATCTTTGACCTTGTTTTTTCACATTAAATAACAAGATACAGAAGGGTAGAGGCTGGGGTCTAGCACAGCCAGGCTAAAGCTCACCACAGGCACACACTGGTTTTCATTAGCCACAAAGACATGTTGGAAAATTCATAGGAACCAGTCATACAAGACCCATAAAACAAAGCAGATGTCATTGCCTTGTCCTCACTATGGAGCTGAGCATCACCCGACCATGGGTCTCCAACCACACCAGACCAGTGCTGCATTGCTCACCAGCAACTGGGGCCTTTACAGCTTAGGCTGCACCTTCTGACTTCAAATCATTTTTCCTCCTTTAAAGACAGTAAAAATTGCACAGAACTTAGAGCTAGAGGTTTACCCCACACATATTACCTGATTTTTCAGTAAAATCACAGAAGCACAAAACACATGCTTAGGTTCCTCATCCAAGCTCTCCCAAGACACCTCCAGTCCCCAGGAACCCAAGTCCTCTTCTGCCCCCCCCCCCTCCACTCCTGCAGAAACACTTGCTGTTCCTGCCACATTTTGGCACAGCGATTATAACTGTGATATTAATGTGCCAGGCAAAGGCAGTGTCCTGGTTTCGGCTGGGATAGAGTTAATTGTCTTCCTACTAGCTGGTATAGTGTTATGTCTTGGATTCAGTATGAGAAGAATGCTGATGTTTTCACACACACTGATGTTTTCCGTTGTTGCTAAGTAGTGTTTAGACTAAGTCAAGGATTTTCAGCTTCTCATGCCCAGCCAGCGAGAAAGCTGGAGGGGCACAAGAAGTTGGGAGGGGACACAGCCAGGGCAGCTGACCCCAACTGGCCAAAGGGGTATTCCGTGCCATGTGACATTATGCCCAGTATGTAAACTGGGGAGAGTTGGCCTGGGGGGGATTGCTGCTCAGGAGCTAACTGGGCATCAGTCAGCAAGTGGTGAGCAATTGCATTGTGCATCACTTGTTTTGTATGTTCCAATTATTTTATTATTATTATTAATTTCTTCCTTTCTGTCATATTAAACTGTCTTTATCTCAACCCATGAGTTTTACTTTTTTCTGGTTCTCTCCCCCATCCCACTGGGTGGGAGGGAGAAAGCAAGCAGCTGCATGGTGCTTCAGTGCTGGCTGGGGTTAAATCACGCCAGGCAGCCAGAGCAGTAGAAGAAATAGGAGTGGCAACAGGAATACTGAAAGAAAAACAACCACACAAACAGAACTCAGCTTAACTAAACAATCCAAGGAACATCAAGGTCAAGAGAGGCTTGAAAGGGTGCATTTAGCACAGGTTAGATACTCCAGTTCAAAATACCTGAGTGGGTGATGGACCAAATTACAATTTGGCCTGTCTTCCTGCAGAAGATGTAGTTCTCACTACAGCATCTTTACTTTTTTCCTTTGCTGAGGAACTACAGTTTGTCATACCAGACCCTTGGCACCTGCAGAGGTGCTGACTGATCTCTGTGGGGCACCCACATGCCAGAACCAGGTCACCAAATATGTACTTGGCACTAAGAGGGAGGGTGACCCAGAGGTGACACCAGGCAGCCAACGACCAGCCTGGGACTCCAAGGGAACAGGATTTGCAGCACATCCCCCAAAGCAGTGACAAAGCCAGGGTAGAAATAGTGCTACCCCACCCAGTGCCATGGTACAAAATGCTGGTGTTACTGGTGCCAGAGGGAGATCTGACCTTGCTGTTTGAAGACCAAGTGGATAACTGTGTGCCCCGTAACTCCGTATTTAAGTAGCTCTGTGCTTAAAAATAAGTTCAGCTAAATGTCAATGTAGCAACTCACGAGCATAATAAATTGTGCTTCCATTTTTAAGCTTAGGGAAATTGCAGACAGTAAAGGATGCTCCCCCCACAATAAGATGAGAAGAAAAGAAAGAAGAGGGGACAGTGCAGATACTGTTGATGTTTCTAGGAGATCTGTGGGCTCGAGGTTGATTAGCAGTTGACAGTGTCCTTTCTGTGTCAGGAAAAGATAAGCCAGGAGCAGAACGCTGCAAGCAGCTGATAGCAGCAATTCCCAGATCAAGGCTTGTGGGGGCTGAGGATGGGGAGCAGGAAGGATTTCCTGGAGAAAATGACTATGATGCTGAATGGTTCTGAAGTTTGTGAAAAGTGCCTTGAGCTTACTAAATAAAAGCATGTCACTGAAATCTTCTTCTCATCCCAGAAAACAATTTAGTTTTAAACAGAAATCAGTATCTCCCAAATTCAAGCCCAGATACATTTCAAATGTAATTAAGTTTGCCAAGTAACAACTCCTCAGCCATTACTTACAACCCCTAACTACTTAAAAATACGCAGGTTTATTCTTGAAAACATAAATCTTGCACTGCCTCCCCGTATATTACCGTCATCAACAAAGGGACACAGGCTTCATTAACACAGGGAAAAAAACAGTTTTAAAACAAAGCAGTCAACTCATGAACTGTCTGGAGGTTTACATGGGAGTGTAGGTGACTATAAGAACCTATATGTATTTGATTTTTTTTTTTAGCCTCTTTAAAAAAAAAAAGCTTTAGCATGAAGTTTTTAAGTAAAATTAAGCAGTTTATTTGTAGATGCACACCACTGTACAGGGGTGCAGGGTACATGCTGATAGTTTCCACATGACTGTGAAGAGGTCTCTATCACTTTTTGTGTTTCTTTCCACGGATGCTGTACACGTTATTGTATTTTATTACAGTCCAGAAAGTTTAACCAAATCTGGTTAAACCTTTATATAAACACATACACCTGCAAAAGATCTTATCATCTGCACAGACCAAAATACACCAAAGGAATATTATTATCCTATTCTATACATGGTGTCAGAGATGCTAAGAGGGCCAGTGATGTGCTCAAGGTTGTAATGATGTTTACAATAAAACAAAATGAAGTCCAACCCTTGCAACTCGTCCGCCTCACCCCATTCACTCAACACAGGCTCTCCTCCCCTTGCCCTACTCACTGGTCCTGCTGGGGGAGGACCTTGTGGGTCTGAGCTATGTCAGATTTAAGTTTCTTCCCCTTCCTTTGACTTGGTATTTCTGAGCTTTTCAAGGAAAGCAACAATTCAGATAATTCAAGTCGTAGCCCTGCAGAGTGCTTTGGGGTGAAGGCACCAGTTCAGCGCCACAGACGAGGGAGAGACAGGTAACTCAGGAAGGGGTTTGATCAGCACCAGAGATGTCACTGCTCTCCTGCAGCAAACAAGCTCATCTCCTATTCACCACCGCCAAAAGGACAAAGAAGGAGCCCTCCCAGCTCTGCGGTCATGCAAAGTACTACAAACCCTTAGTTGTCAAGGCAAATAGAGACAGAGAGTTTCCAAGCCTCAAGCAGGACCAGTCTCCCCCAGCCAGCTGGGGAGTGGAGGGGCTCTGCATTTCAGACAGAGCATCAGGCTCATTTCTGTGTAACAGCCCTGTAATTTAGCTATCAAGCCCAGGCCAATGAGGACTCAGCAGCTACAATCACCGTGTTTTTAGCCATCCAACCTAGCACAGAAACCCTTCTGTAATCCCCTTTTCCTAGCACATTATCTTTAATCATAGGCATAATAGAGATTCAATTGGAGCCCTCAGCTGCATTTTCTTCCTTATTATTCACAGTGCTGTATTTTCCTCAGCAATAAACAATTTTCCCCCATTCCATTTGGCATTGATCTGCCTCAAAGTTCAAAGACAGTCTTAAGGTTTTTATGTGAGATAGAAAGATAGAAACTCAGGGCTTTTACCCAGAAAATTGAATTGCACAAAGCAACTTGCCAGGAGAGCACCCACTTTCTTTGTTCTTCAGATAACATCCCTGGAAATTTGACAATTATTTGCAGCCATTTGGCAACATCATTTTCATCCAAGAGCCCAAATCCCACTCTCAAGGGTTGCTCCAGCACACACAGTGGCTGTTCAGTCTGATGCTCTCCCAGAGCGGATTGTCCACCTAAATGCTTTGTTACCAGAGGTCTGTGCTTCACCTCTTTCCTCTGGTACCTTCTCCAATACTTTCTGAACAAGCAACCTCTTTAAGCAATATCAGTAGTCTCAACTCTTTAAGAAGAAAGTTGCCAAACCATGAAATTAATCCAGGCTGTGTAAATACACAGTTTCCCCTTAATTGACTCTTTAAATGCACCTGTGTCAATGCAGGCACCCCAGCAATGTATCAGCTTGCAAGACTGAAAGGTCTATTCCCCCCTAGAGGCATCTGGGCTAACATTTCATAAATTACAATCATGTTTTCCTTTTCTGTTAATATTTTCATTCCAAAGGTCATTTACCACACACACATACTCACAAAACAGGCGAAGGTGGTGGAAGCTGCTTGATTCCCAGACTTGGGAATCACGGTCACTCCATTAGTGATGCAAATCTACAATCTTACTACAAAGATAGATATATCTACAGCCAATGGACTCACCTAGAAAGAGCTCCATTCTTCTATGGGAGCAGGTGTGAGCCGCTTCTCTACATGTATATTTGGCCACTGAAGGTATTGGAGTATCTTTTCTGAAGCCGGGTGCTTGGGTCGGGCACCCTCACCCTACAGTGAGGCAACCAACCTTCAGTCACCAGCCTTGGACAAGGAGCAGCTGCAGCCAGTCTTGCTCAGGAGGGTCACGCAGGTGATGTCTCTTCTTCCCTGGGGAGCAGAAAATACCAGGCTACACAGTAGCCGTGGATCAGTACAGAAGATGGACCCCAAAGGTCACCAGGGTACTATATTGCCCCAGGGTGAACTGGGGTCTCTGACAAGGGATGCTTGATCCCAGGAAAGCAGCTGTTGCCTGAGCAGCATTTGGGTGAAGAGAACATTGTTTATACACACAGATCTGAGAGCCTTCAATGAATGGTTAATTCACTTTCTGAAATATCTAAGGAACATAACATTTTCTCTTACTATTATATTAGCCTGAGAAGGTTTGTGCACCCCATCCTAGAGGGTGTCAGAAGCTTAATATTAATTAAATAGCAGATTTAAGGTTATTTCTCATAATCACAGCTGTGATCTGAATTATTGCTTGATGATATTCCACTTTTGCCCGCTTGCTGCTTTTGATTGATTATTTGCATTTGCTGGTTTATAATGTGCATGTATTGCTTTGAACAGAGGCATCTTTTTTTGATTCTAACTGCATTACATTCTCTGGTCAGATGATGGATTGGACTTTCGAGGATACCGTAAACACCAGCCCGTTCTTGCCAGCATGATATGTATCTATATTCCATATTCACTTTTCAGTGTATCCTGTATTCAATCATCCTTATATTCATTTCTCCTGATATTATTATTATTAGCCTTGGGGAACTTGTTTTATAGGCTATTTAGTTTGAATTAAGCATGTATGTCAGTCATTTCTTGTTTCTAAGAGAACACAGATGATAAACGATAGGATTTGCACCTAGACTCAGCTTTGGACTAGTTTCCATCTTTACCTATATTGAAGTATTATTACTATTAGTAAAATAACTGCTGGATTCTTTGTCAAAACCTTCTGTGCACACATTCTCACAGGCTTTTTAGTAGATTCATTAGGCACAATTGGAAATTGCTTTTTCTTTCTATTAAGTTTCTTGTTTAATTGGATGTGGTCTCAACAGAAAAAGGTCTTTTGCCATTTTTTCTCCTGTAGGGCTCACTGCCACTTCCCAAAAATAAACTCAAGGATTGATCAAGATATTGATTATATTTCATCCATGTTTCATCTTCATTTTAAGCTGTCTATACATTGAGACTTATTGAAATTTTCATTATTTTTTAATTAAACACACGTGGTCATCTAGGAACAAGTGAATGTATAGACACTTACTCAGGATAAGTGTCTGACCATTCTTTCATTTGGCTTTAACGAGATCAAATTAGTGTACTGTTAGTGTAAATAGATCTGCATGCTCGGTCAAATGACCACATGTGCAAGTTATAATGAAATATTCAGACATATAAGCAGATGTTCCCCCACACTCCTCCTGATGCAGCTTTGTTAGATGTTAATGCTTTATCCCCTTCCCACAAGTTTTGCAGCAAAGCACACCTCAGATGACACGATGCTCAAATCGTTCCCCGTCACCTCTGTACTTTCGCCTCCCACAAATGACTTATAGAAACGTCTCTGGGGATTTCTTGAGTAACTGGCATCCTTTGCGACAGAGGGGAGCACACTAGTGCCTGCTGTTCTGTACCCCTTTGGAGCGGGAGTGCATCACCTTTTCCTATTTTTGACTTGAAGCCCACTGATCCCTCTAACGTTACTGAGAACGGTCACGTTGCAGAGGGATAGCATGAGAAATGTCACTCCTCCGCTCTTTCCCTGGTTACTACACCAACTCAGTGACTTCTATTTACTGTGACTCATACAAAAGTTTTTCAGGGTGCTATCCATGGGTTTTTGTGACTTTTTGCTTCAAGTTTCCAACTCATGCTAAAAGTAACAGTGATGCATTTACATCACACCCACTTTCTGCAGGCACTTGCTGTAACATGACAGCCCTTTGACTTAAGCAGTGCAAGCCAGCGCAGTTGTGTCACATACCGTCGGACAAACCTATACATTAGTCAGCCACAGATCTTCAGGAATAGAAGTGAGCAGCCTAATGCACAGAAGCAGATTATGAAACTGTATTGTCACATCTGCACTGGAAGATTAAAAGCTGTCAAATGATTATCATCATGGAAATGGGTTTTCTAGCAAGGTGAAGATTGGAAACAGCTGGGATGCCACTGCCAGAGCTGAACACTGTTAAAACTGGCAGGCTATCTCCTTTCTGTATCGTTTTTACATAGGCTTCCAGCTACCTGACCAGAGATTAAGGCAGGGAAGCCTTAAATCAGGTCCACTTTTTCAGATATAAGTTTTCCTCAGCCTTCAGTGTGCAGTAGACAGGATATTTGGGAAAGAAAATCAGACAAAGAAGTCATATCCCTCCAAATCTAGATAGAAAGCAAAACACCTGTGAGCCAAAACATGAACAGAAAAGAAAAACAAGCACCCACAACCGGAGGCTATGCCTGAAAATATTACAAACAATTTAGATGACAATTCTTGCTCTCTGCAACTCTGTAAGTAGCATATCTAAGCAAAATTAATCCCCACAACACTGGCAGAATGCCTTTAAATCAAAGGAATAAAAAAAGAAGCCAAGAAGCAGCCAGCAATGTGCGCTCTTGGTCACCTGATGTAACAGCGGGCATCCCTTCATGGCATACTGCGACGCAACCCTTGGACTATGCTGGGGACTTAGTCAATGCCCCTGCAGCCAAATTCATCAAGCGATGACTCAGAAATGGCTTTGAGAGCAGAGACATCCTTGCGGATAGGACTGCAGGAGGATGAGGCATAACGCTTTCTTTCCATTTAATCATTGCCAGTGTAAGCAGGCTATAGGACTCAATTTATTATGGTAGCTTTTAAAAAAATAAAACCCTTTAACCACCAGAGAAACAATATTTGTCCCTGCATAGGTATTCACACATGCATATGCCCATACCCAAGACAGCGCAGGCAGAATAGGACAAATCGTGTGTGCTGAGCAGGAGCAGCGGAGGGGATGCGGGTTCAAAAGGGATTATATTTCTGTCTAATTAGCCCACCAGCTGTAGCACTCTGATGGTAGAGATACTTGCCAAGAGTCCTGATTCATTAGGTTGTAGAGATCATGGGCTTTAGGACAGAGGGGAGGAAGAAGGCGGGGGTGAAGATATTTTTATGCCTGACCTTTCTTAGAAGGTCAAGAGTTCGGGGTTTGTTTCTTTAAAGATCCAGGTCTTGATCTCAGAAGCAGCCTTACTGAAATGCTACAGCACCAAGACATAGCATTTGTAGGTACCCATGCTTGCAGGGTAATGACACACCAAGCGTCACAGGCAGATAGATCACTGTCCAGTATAAAAAACCCCACAGCATTATTTGTGATAACATAGATTTAAGTCATGAACAGGCAGCGATGAACCTAACTAGATTTCCTCATTAGCTCTTATGGACATATTTTTGGATTTGCTCATACCATTATCCACACAACCACTGGAGACAGTGTCACCCCGACCACCATTGAAGCCCCTGTTTCAAATAAGAAACTCCACATGTAAGTTCATCAACAGGCAAAAGACCCCAAGATTTTGGTGCAGCTCTTTCTGCCAAGCTGGAGAAGGGGAAGGTTAGCGTGGGAAGCCTGTTCAGAAACAGTACATCTGCCCAGGTCCTGCAGCCTGCACTTGTGAGGTTTATTTAAAGTACACAGATATATAAAACATCTCATGAATTCCTGGGGATGCACGGTGTGAGCTTCTAATAAGTAAGCACTCAGGAACATTATGAAAAAGTCAGGACTCTTAAATAAACATTCATGCTGGGCACCTAATTTATAAATTTACTGTTCAACTAAAATAAAAGCAGAGCCAGCAACCTCCCTGGCCAGCCACAGTGAAACCTCCCAGCTGGGCTCTTAACGAGTGGCAGGGACAACCTCCCTGCTCAATTATTCACAGAAGTTATCCAACAGATATGTCTTAAATACTAGCGAGTTAGATAACACTTTAATCAAGCTCAATATTTTGATTAGCAAGGAACAATCCACAGCACTTCACACTCCACAGAGAAAAGAAGGGAGATTTCAGATTACCAGGGAGCAATCTGAAAGGAAATTTCACCAACAGAAGCCAATTTCCCATATATTAACAACGATCTGGCTATTCCAACTTTTTGAAGCTTCTTTACATTTTGAACCTGCTATCTTGAACATGGTAGATGCAGAAGAAAAGACCTTCCTGAGCTGGAGAGCCCAAAGTTTCCATGAGTGGAGCAGGACACAAAGCAAAGCAATTCAGCTTGGTTCTTCAGCATGCTCCATACTTCAAAGGGAGATAATAAAACCTAAAACCACCAACATCTCTGCTTGAATGTCCACAGAGGGAAGCAGGAGATAGGTGAATGTTGTTACACATTCCAGTTGACCTGCTCAGCGTCCCACGTGGTTTGTAAAAGGTGTTTTCAACAAATAGTATTAACTCACTTTGTTTCCTACAAGATACTGATTTCCAATATTTTTAACAAGTCCTTTGAAACACACTGTGATGTGTGTATTTATTGCTTGAATAGGTCTGAGGTCTCAGGTGCAAAAGACTGCCTGGGGCTACATGCCTCTCTCCACCATGAACTTGATTAAAGGAAAAATCCAGACCGATACACAGAAGAACAATTTTACTGTTACAAGAAACAAAACTGTTTGGATGAGAGAGGAGCAAAATTTTCAATTTTGCCATATACACTCCAAATTTTCACTTGCTGCCCATAGTTCAACAGGGAAATATTGATTATGAGAAGATTTTCTTTCTCAAATGAGCCTTAAATTTGGCAGACCTAGGAGTTACATTATTCTCTGCACTCCCGACTGAACTTGCCGGTGTTCTTTTCTTTGAAATGAGCTCTCTTCCATGCAAAATCTGCCCCAGTGCCTTATTTATTATTGACCCGTCACAGTTTGGAAACATAGCTTAAAATAAATGAGCCTGAATGCCATGGCTGTAGAGTTATTAAACTGCCTGGCATTGAGGAAATTGCTTTTCATAAACATCCTGAGCTCTGATGTTTTATTCTTAAAGTGTTTAATACAGTGAAAGTCCAAGTTAATCTGAATCAGTCTGCAAACTGAATTGCTAATGAGAAGGGAAGATGTATTATTGTTCAATATTGAAAGACTGAAGTTCGAGGACAGAGCAAAGAAAGGAGTTTCACAATGTACAAATAATATTCTTTCTACTTGCTGTCACTTGATGCACTGGCTAATCAGTGAAAGAAAATGCCTCCACTTTCTCAATAGGTGAAGACCACACAGAGGATGTTCGTTTCAGATCTCCTCCACCACAGATCCCAAATCTCACTGCCAATACCAGCACCCTTCTGTTGTTATCTGCACACCCTGGCAATACAGATATTAACAGCTGAACAAAAAATAAAATAGTAATTTCCACATTACTGTACAGAGCTGCAGAAGCACAATAAATATTCTGTAGTTGTTAATTCCCTATTTAATATCTTCCCTTGGTAGCACTCAGGCATGCCCTTTCTGTGCTAGCACTGTCTTAGGCACCCAGAGAGGAGTGTACAAGGGCAGATGCTCCAGTCCATGCAAGTTTGTTTGGAAAGTCAGACACATTGTCCAGATGAACGGCATGTGGCTAGTGTGCTGCCCTGTACCTAGTCACCAAATCTAGACAGGTTCATTAGGGATGCCCACATGTCTCAGCAATCCAATACCTCTTTCAGGGTGGACTTGGACTGCCTTTACCCCACTGCTGTTATTACACAATATACACCAAAGCTGAAGTTTGAAAAAGCTCTTTGTGCCCCCTCTGTGGGAAACAGCTAGAGCTGCAGCATGACAGGGAGACGATGGGATGCCCCATCCTACTGCACACTTGGCAATCCCACTCCTTAGTGCTGGGACTCAGTTTCTTGTGCCACATAATCATGCTACTCTTCAAAACAATCCTGGACAGTCTCCGTTTACCTCAATCTCACCCTCTAGGATTCTGGACAAGAAGCAGGTTGGTGAACCTATTTCCTATCCATACATCCAATGCTCCTTAACAGCCTCCCAGGTATGGCAGGTTTGCAGGGGCTCTGAAGCCTGACCACTTCTCCAGCCTGACATGGAGATGAAGTAGCAGAACCACCCCCCTTCTGCACTTTACTCTCTAAACAGGGCTCGGAGGGAAGAGGGAACACGGTCACCTTTCTCACCTGTAATAATCAACATGATACCAAGGAGGGCTCCCTGGAGATGCCTTTACATGAGGTCTGAAAGGAGCAATGAAATTTCCAGTCCTCATCCCATTTTGAGCCCCAGCAGGACAAAGGGATGAAAAACAGCAACTGAAAATACAAACAAAACCTAGATTATCCCAGGTTCGTTTAACTTGTGAGTTTGCACTTACACGATACTAAAACGAGGCCAACACCGCCTGCCATCTCTTTACGAGATGTAAAACCTAAGTGAATCCTTCGTCGATAATGTATTCCTGTTTGCAATGCCTCTAAATTGAAGAAAATGAGTATTTCTTTTTCCTGTCGGAAAAGCAGCGCGGTACCCCAATCGGGGTTGCTACGCAACCACCTCCTGCACATGGCTGATAACACTCACAGCATTATTTCCCCGCCTGACTGCGCCGTCAGAACAAAGCCTGGCTAATGAAGCTTTCAAATGCTCTTGGCTCTGCCTTTGACGGTTCAACACGGGTTTTCCTTGCATGTATGTGACAGTTACAGCAGTAACTCACTGTCCCCTCCAGCCAGGGATGTCTCCGGAGCTGGATGGAGGAAATGTCCAATGGAGAGCAATGGACAGGATCGGAGAAGAGCAGCAAAACACCCAACAGGCACAACCAGCCTCCAAAATGGAGGGCAGCCACACACACCACAGAACAAGGTGGCGAAAACGAGGCCCTCTGAAATGTTGAGCCACTGGCATCACAGACCAAGCCAGACAACCTCTGGCACCCATTTATCCATCAGACATAATACCCTTATCACACCGCAGCTGCTGCCTGCCTGTGGGTATGAGCACAGCAAGGATAAACCTCCCCACTGGCATATGCAAAAAAGGGATGGGACGAAAACGACTCCCCACGTTAAGCAGTTCCAGTCTCTTGAAGCACTTACAGATTACTTTTTTAACAATCTGTTGAAATAAATTTGACCGTGATTTTCTTACACAGCATGTGTAAGCAAACCCCTCTTGTGCCAGATGAGTAGGTGTAGCAAGAACCACCATCGTTGGCAAGGAGCACCAGCTTCCCCCATAGACATCTTCATCCTCCTGTAAGAGCAACCAGCTGATGCTAAAGTAACCCCATTTTGTAACTGGGACAGTCTCTCCCTCCATCATGGCCAGATCTGTCCTTCACAGAGTCAATCACGGGGACAGCCCCATCTCTCAGGGAAGGCACTTAGTTACCCTCCCCATTTTCATACTGACAGCCAGAGCTGGTTTCTTCTTCTGTAGCAGATCTACACTTTATCAGTTTATTTCACAGGACAGCAGCATACAGTGAAATGGAGAGCATCTTCTTGGCCCTCCAGTATCTTGTCTACTTAACAGAATCACCTTAGATACATGTGCAGATGCCACACAATCCTGGAGTGACAAGGCAGTGAGGATGGGCTGACAACAGATGCAGAGTGTGCTTGCCAGAGTGCACAGACATACCTCAAAAGCTTCGACAGGGACAAATTTCTGTAGCTGAATGCTTTCTAGTCAGCACGGGGCTCCAAGTGTTGTTTTAATCAGGAAACTACCATCAACTAAGTCAGGGCACGCATTCAAAGCCCAGTGACTATTCCACACCCTGTGCTATTTCAACACACTTAGGACATGCTAGGTGCCGCCTGAGAGATGCCTCTCCAGAAACCCAGGGCAAAACTGCAGCTGCAGAACACTTATTTAACTTCCTTTCCTACGTGAACAACTGCTAGCAGGCACAAATTACCTGGAATAAGAGCTGGGGACAAGTTCTTCCCACACCAGAGAGCTGGAAGGATTGGCCAGGGCTAGAAGCACATATACCCTCGAACAGCAAAGCAACATGAAGAGAAGCAGCTGGGGGAGTCAGAGCAGGCAACATCTGCCAACCATAAGACAACCTGAGGCATTAATCTTGCTCTCAAAGACATAAGTTCTGCAAACAACCAGGTAAGAGTCACAAGAGAGCACAGCACCCAGAGAATCCAACCCACCCCCAGCTTGAGGTTTAGGTTGTAACAAAACAACCCACCTGGCTATTCAGGCACCGTGACTCTGCCTTGCTGGGCTGAGCTGAAGAAAGCGCAGCGTGAGTGCTTTTTGTTGGAGACAAAATTATCTAACAAGAGACAATTATGTGACATTACCATTAAAAGCAGTGTGTGGGAGGAAAAAAAAGCTTTAAGCCTGTGTATCCTGAGGTCTGCAAACCCCTTTCTCTACCTTTGTACTAAATCGGTCTCATTTAGCCCATTTGTTCTGTCCCAGCCAGGCAAAGTCAAAGTAGGGTTGATCGATTTGTTAATTACAGTAATTTTATCTTAAATACAGACAGCTGAGTGTTCATCAAGTCACAAATTCGCCTGTTAGTAAGAGACCTCCCCCCTGCTAAATAATTAGGGATAATAAGTGGCTCATAATAAATGCAACCCACAACAACATGCTCCGAGAGCACAGTGCAGAATCAGGAGAGCTATTAGGGAACCCCCAGGTCTATTTGTGCTTTTGAAGAAAACAATGCAATATCTTTAATTGTCTCTCTTGAAACCCTGAGCCAGCTCTGCTGGTTTGTTAAAAGTAAAATTATCCCACTTTCTGACTGCCTCTTGTGTCCAGAGAATGCTTACTACAGAGTCATCAACACAGATAAAAGCAACTGTCTTGCTTGCACTGACTAGGTACATAAAAAGAGCTGAGACAAGAGGTAACACAGGTGGGTTACATATAACCATACTCCTCAGGCCTTTTAAAACTCTGGGTAAGGCTCAAAAGATTCAGTTTCAACACAAGTCAAAAGCAGTGCATGCACAGCTTGGAGCATCCATCCACACGCATGGACCAACATGAAGTACATTCAGTACTGAAGACTCATGTCACCCTCTCAGCACAGAAGGAGCAAGCTAGCAAAAGCTGAAGGTTAAGAGAAACCAGCCTTTGGTTTTCAGCCTGCAAAGGATAGCGAACCACAGGAGCAAGTTTCTATGGCAGCCTGCCAAGAGCAAGGTTTGGGATGAGCGAGGAGAGAACAGCAGAGCTCATGTGCATCTCTTCCAAACCCTGCAAAACAAACAAAAACCCAAACAACCCACACGGGTACACCTACGTTCTCTGTTTCTGTTGGTTTTCTTCCTCTTTTCTTCCTTTATCCCCTAGTTAATTACTCCTTCAACCTCACCAGCCAGGCAAGCAGGGACAGCGAAGAGGGTCAGGTAGGTGAAAACATCACCACTTCAAATTCCCTTCCAAGGACTAAGGATAAAAGGAATTTCCTCCCGCCACCCCCATCCTTTAGACAAGCCTTTGGATAGAGCTAGATGACAGAACATAGTGTGGGGAAAAAAACTTCAACTCCTTGAGCTCAGTGGATCCTGCCAGGTCCGGGTGCTGGGGAGAAGCGCCTTGGCAGATGAGGTCATCTGCCTTCCCCTGGACAACAAGGCATTAGGAAGGGACAGCCAATGAAGAGCTGCTTTGGGAAAGAAAATGCTTGTCACCACACCAAAACGAAAAGCATACAAGCCTGAGTTTGTAGGGAGTAGAGATGGCAGGGGAAGACTATAGGAACTGATCCTGTGACGGCCATTTCCTAGCTGCTAAGTCAGCGCAGCTACAAATTCTCTTTTCTAGTAACTTGAAGTATTGAACTACGGCCTCTTACTTTTCCCCCCCAAGGTGAAGACATATGCAACCCCCGTGTGCAATCAAGACCAGACAGGATTTGGAGAGAATTTTAAAGTTTCATTCTCTCAGCATGCAAAAACACAGATGTCATTTGTCTTGTTTTCCACACTGGGGAGTGCACTAGGGAAAAGAAATAGATTTAATCAAATGCAGCTGTATTTTGTTTACAACAGTATTTTCTGTCATTTACTTACTTTGCTCCATGAAGTGCATTTAGTTGTTTTCCTATGGCATTTCTCCCCAAGAGCTGAAGCTTCATTTGTTCCTGTGAAGACCCCTGGACTTCTGCAAACATTTTTTCCTGAAGCAGATTACTTATTTTTTAATGTGTAGTATTTCAGTTCCACTTCATCCACAAATATGTTTAACCAGCATTTGCAAGATTCTTTTATGCTATGTCCTGTTATCTCAGCACACCCGACTTTAAGTTGCATACAGAATAAATACTGGGCTTTTGTTCTGAGCAGGGGAGATAGCTGTGTAATGATCAATCAAAAAAAGCCCTTGGGGATGGGACAGATTAGCACTTTGATACTACTGAAGATGAATGGGTAAAATGAGTTTGATAAGCTGGTGTTTTCCTCAGATAATTGCTCTGAAAGCTTTCTAAAGCTGCTTGGATCTTCCCCCCTTTCCTTTTGCTTCTGGATAGGATAGCAAGTCCTGCTTTTCTATCAGCAATACTGGACAGGCTGCTGCTGTTACTGTTTTTAAACAAACAGCAGTGGATTTATGCCACATTTCATCACTGACTATTGAACACTAAAATACTAGTCATAATTTAACTAGAGATTCAGACTGGATTCCTATTATTCTTGGCCAACTTGACTAGTCCTCCCAGCACATATGTCACTGAGCACAGCCTGGTTGAGAAGGGACTGAGAGGGTGGGAAGGGGATTTCTCATGGGATATGGACATCCTTCCTCAAGCTTAAATCTTTAACAGCTCCTCTTCCTTCAGAAGTCACTAATCCTTGGTGCTCACAAACAGACCTTCACCCCCTGTCAACCTTTCTCTGGGCTTTCTATACCCAACACTGACCTCCTCTTCCTCCTCCTGGATCGTTCTCATGCAGTTACCCCATAGGATCATCTGAAGAGGAAATTCTCCTGAAGCTGTAACACAAAACTCTTGTCAAGCTCACCTAGACCCCAGGTACATCCCTCTACAGGCATGAGGCAAATCCTGCGGGCATTCACAGACGTGGTACCATTTACCGTGCTAACTTATTCTCAGCCACTAATGAAACTGGAGCCAAGAGATTTTACTACATTTTTACTGTTTCATTGAATAAATGAATTTTAAATACAGAATTAAAAATTTATTTAAAAAGTTATTAAAAGCTAGCATTCAGAAGTAGGTTGCACATCAGTACTGAAAAAATTCATACTTTTTGGTACAAAGATAGGAAAGAAAAATAAAAAAGCATATCCATCATCTGGAAAGAGGTTTGGTTTTTTGGTTGGTTTTTTTTTTTTTTTTTTACATTTCCTTTCATATTTAGAACTGATATCTGCCTCATGAGAACCTCCCACCAACCTTGTTTTTCACAGCACTGATTCACATTGTTTGGTGTTCAGAAAAAAACCACTCATTTGTTGTTTACAGAAGCAGCGATGTAGTGTTTTCCCCTCGTACATATGGAAGCCAGTATGTTTAATAAAATATCCAGCATATGACGGGTGCAAAAAATGCAGCATTATGGGATTTGCAGGGATGCAATTTAACTTACAGATGATCCTTTGAGCTTACACTGATATCGTTATGTGTTAGGTATTACTTAGAGTATCGCATCTCTAGCATTTGCTCTTTGCTAAGCTCCATCACTGCAACAAAGATTTCCAGAAGTGATGAGGGAATAGGTACCATCGATTTTTAATGCCCAATTTTAAAGCAGCTTGATTTTCAAGAGACACAGATCACCCATCCTCAAGGACAAGAATCAGGCCCTTTTAGGCACAATGTAAACCCTGTAAAACAGAGGCACCTCAAGAAGTCTTGACATTAGGGTTCTGGGTTAGGGTTGGGAGATGGTTTTTTTTGCAAGTTTCTATTATGGGTTCTTAAAAAGACAGCTATGAAGATGATCCCACCAGTCAGTGCACCTGTATCATCTCAACCAAAAAAAGTAGACACTCTCTATTATACACATCATTTCAAGACATCAGCACCACTCACACAGTATCCACAACAGGTTAGAAACACAGACAGACCACAGAATGAAGTGCCCTTACAATAGAAACTAAGACTCTGAGATAATGAATAGGGATAGCTACACATCAGCCTGGGGGAAAAAAAGCAGAGGAGGGACAGTTCAGACTGCAATGGAAACAAATTCGTTTAACAACAGAAATAACACTGGAGATTGTCACTAGTGCAGCTAGGATTTAGCAAATGAAATACTTGGAGTATACACTTGCAGGGCGGCCCTGCTTCTGCCACATGAATAAATATCCAACAGTGTTTAAAAACAGTATATAAAAAAAAAAAGACATCAGGATTTTCAGAAACAGTGCTTGTTCCACCCCCTGTAACTACGTAGTAGGCTCCCTCACGTGAGGTATTTCAGCATCACCACAACAGAAAACAGTACTTCTGCACTCCTCTTCCACAAGCACAGTCCAATTTGAGCTGAGGTTGTATGACGATTATGCAGTGATGTGAGGTGCAAGCGTTCTGCTCTACCCTTGTCTCTCCCCAGACCACAGCGATCACGCTGGGCTGTGCAGGATGAAAATGTGCAGTCAGAGCAGTAAAGGCTCAATTCAGTACCCACTGTGTGACCAGACACAGGCACAGTCCCCTTATTTCAGACACTGCACATCTTAGGGGTTTTGTTTTGTTTTTAAACTGACACGTTCACACAGAGTCTTCCAAAAAAGAAGTTTAGTTCATGTGGCCAGGTCAGATTACTAATCTCAAATGAACTTCAGAATATTTCCTTGGTTATCCATTGATATATAGGTTGTCCAGCAAAATAAATGCATGTTTTACTCTCATCAATGGCAACCTGTACATTTGGTTTTGTATTACCAGGAGAGCTGTATGGGACAGGCATCTCTCCTATCACACTGTACATTTGAAAGGCTGCTGTCCATCCCATACTTTTTTCCAAGGAAAGTTATTTTCTTGTGTTGCATATATGTATTTAACTGTAGTCATTAAATACAGGATGTTGGCCTTCCATCCCATCTGGCCTTTTTGGAAGCATCCTTTTTTCATTCTTCGAAGAATGTAACAGTATCTTATTAGAGAAACCCATGATCGCAACTTCTTCTGGTGATGTGCAACGGTCAATAGTGGATCTCACCAAGGGATGTCACTAGTACCACTGCAGCATTTGACTGTCTCTCGTCCAAAATGTGGATGTGATCAAAAGAGAGAGCAAATCCAGAAGAAACAGATGTCTTCTACCAGATGTTTCTCCTCTTATGTTCCATCTTTGCTGCACAACCACTGTAGATTTGTTTGCAGGGTTTGTTTGGGGGGGATATTTTGTTTAAGAATAATCATACCCTCTGCAAATTCTGCTACATAATGATAATTGCTGCTTGTTATCAACACCCCCGTTAGCATGTAGGGTAGTGTACTCTCACAGCCAGCTGTCATGGAAGTAGTAAATAAAGCTGTTTTTCCTTCAAAGACACAAGCATTGTCCAGTCTGTGACTATACCAGGAACATCTCTACAGCTTTCCCACGCCTTCCAAACACTTCAGCCAAATGCTTCCTTTTGCTCATGCTTTCCTTAATACATGCGAGGATAAGATGGGTTTTGCTTAATTATCCACTCAGCATGCGGATTGATGTGGTACAAGTCTAAGAGGTAAGTGTCTGGGTCCAGACAATGTTCACCTGTCAAAACAAGAGATTCAGAAAAAAAGCATTTCTTATATCCTTAGTCCTATAATTGCTAGGTTGGGGGGTGTGTGTTGGTTTTTTTCCCCCTAAAAACTGACATTTGTTCACATTAATTTCAATATCACAACCATTCAAAAGTGTTTCCACAAATCTGGAAAAGTTCTAGTTATTTATGTTAAAATAAATATATGTTTCTTAAAACTATACTAAACCCAAGCTTTGATCTTTGCGGAAGGGTACTCTAACTTTAATACCCAATAACTTTAGCACTTGAAAACTGTAATGAAATATGTTAGCGATCAAATCCAGAGACTGAATTGTTTCCAATGACAAAGATTTTCTTCTACAGATGCTACTAAGAGAAATAATAAGAGGCAGCCAAAGCACTCCAGTAACCGACAGTCTCCAGAAGCAGCTGTAACAGGGCATAAGAATTCCTTTCCATTTTCAGACACCCCTAATCTGCTGCTGCAATCATATTATTTAAGTCTCCTCTCTATTTGATGACATTATCCTAATGATGAGTGGAAATCAGTGACTAATGAACATCATCAACTTGTTTAACTACATGATTTGAGAAACGTCCACCCAAGTTAGTATGGGTTCTTCTGTCAGAAAGTTCATGAAGGCAGACAGAATTCACACCTGGAGCTGGAGTCATTAATACAGATGCCATGTGCCAGCCTACTACACTTAAAGCCCAGATAAGAAGCACCCAATTAAAAGCCTAGTAGCATAGGATGAAGTTGCCTTTTACTTAAAACCATAAACTACATTCACCTTAAGTTCTACACTTAATTCCAAACACAAACCTTTATCGTTGAGGGGAGAGGGAGTTTAACACAGTATGTTTAACAGAACTGGAGGTTGGTTTGTTTTTAAGATGGACAAAGTTTTGCATGTCTCTGTCCTCAAGACTTCTGGACTCTTTTAGTTTCCACCTTCCTTGAAAGGCAGCTTCTGAATAAGATCCATTAGTACTTTTGGAAGTCCAGGCTTCAACCTTCCCACATACTTGCACTATAAAGGCTTTGCAGTGATGGCTGGAAGGCATGTGAACGATCAACACAAGAGCTTTGACAGGTGCTTTTTGTTGTAGGTGAGGTTAACCCACACTTGTTCATTTGCCTTCTAACTTTTGGAGCCCCCCTCCAAATCTCATCCTTTTTATAACTCCCTCCTAAGGCAAGTTAAGCATAAAAACTGGATACCGGAGTCCTTATTTTCAGTTGCCACCCAGACTTACCAATATTGCCTCCCACTTCATACAGGAGCAAGTTTGTGCACTCCATTGAGTTGTTACTGCAGAAAGAAAAACACACTGAAGTTAACAAAGCTCTGTGAAAGGCAGGTTAGGTAGTTTAGTAATGTTTCTTCCAGAAGAATTGCTTATGGTTCAGAGGCCACCAATGGTCAAGGAAGCAAGAGGCCATGGTACAGAGACCTTGCTGATCCTCCTGAACAGTGCAGCTGTTGAAAAGCACACCCCAAACTGGAAAAAAGAATACAAGGCAGATATTCCTCGCTGTTAGCGAGAAGTGCACTATAGGCAAACACTAACTTTTCAATAGAAAGACTACAGGCATAAATACCAAAGTTCACTGGCAGCATTCCTCTAGAGCTGATGGCCTGTTCAAGAGAAGCTCATCTGCAGGAAGACTTAGGCATCTGTAGTAGCTTGTTAGTGAGATACCAGCTGACCCATATTGAGCCAACTTCCCATCCACCCTCCTTGTTTAGGCATTTGCTGCCCAAGGACACAGTCAGGAGATGAACAAACACTTTACCTACTAAATACAGTCTGCAGGCATGGTGACAGAGCGGGGCAGGAATTCTTCTGTTCATTTTTTGGGTTATTTCAGCAATTCACCACTGGAGCGAGCATAGGAGGGAACCACAGAGCTTATTTTTGGAAATCCCTATATTAACATATGCATGCTGGAAATACTACTCCAGGCAAATAATTTGCACGGGTGATGTTTTTCTGCAGGAGAGCTAGAGAGGGTTTGTTTTGCAGGGTCAATGTTATTCCACTTTCCCTTCCATTCAGCAAGGCTTTGCACATACTGCTAAAGTTCGCTTGCTGTCCAGCAGCCCAGAGGGGACTACTGACCTCCCAACAGCCTGAGCACAGTGATGGAATCAGTTGAACTAACATTTGCTCGCCCCATCCAGCAAACTATTTCCAAAGCTTAGAATAGAAGAGCAGAGAACAGTCTCCTAACAGCTCACTGCCACCACAGCAGCTCTGCCAGAAGACAGAAACCAGCAACTAGACCACCTAGTACTTTTTTTTTTTTTTTTTTTTTTTAAGCAGAGAAAAAGCCATTTACCACTTGAGGAGGTTGACAGTGTTAACAATGTTCCAGCCGTTCTGGCACAGGTTCTTCTGAAATTGCCTCAAGACATCAGCAACTCTTGTTGCATTGTTCAAATGCACCTCTAGCGAATCCTTCAGGAGAAGCGAAGCATGGACTTTCACAATCTTGGAAGGCTGAACAAGGCAGGCAGAGGCAAAAAGAAGAAAGTGCTTAAAGACAGACTTTTATCAGCTAAAACATCAAGTTTCAAAATCGATCGGAGAGTGTGGAGAATTAAACCTATCCAGGCAGCTGTTCAGAGAATTTAGGTTTGTTTCTTATCCCACACATACTCCAGGCTGGAAGCTTATAGAAGTATCAAGGTGAGCATTATAAACAAATCATTAGTGCTTGCATTAGCACCGCTCTCCATCAGCATGCGCTGGTGCTCTCTGCTGTTCAAATACAGCACTGGCACCAGAAGCGACACAAGCTTTGATGAAAATAGGATTTACCAGAATAAATTTTGACAAACTGTTTTGCACAAGTCTGATAGGCTTCTCTGGAATTAATTTAAATGACTGAAAAAGTAGTTTAGACAACTGAATTGCAGAGTACTGAATTTCAGAAAGGTAGTTTCAAAAAAAAGGAAGCTCTGAGCCATCACAGAGCAGAGTTCAAGTGCTATTTTCTTAAGACTGTTTTCATCAACTCCCTCATGAAGTAACTTCTCAAGAACTTTTGTGGAGCACGTTGAACTGTTCTAATGGGGTCTGATCTGCAGCAAGCTAATTTTGCAATTCCGAGTCTTCTGCAAAAACAGTGCAGAACACCAAGACTGTTAGGAAATAGTGTTAGCACTGTTCTAAGCATCGGGTCATCTGTTTGCCTAAACAGTAGTTGTCCTCTCTGAAATGACAGCACCTTCAACAGTGACATGCCACTTTAACCAGCGAAATTTTAGGCAGACATCATTTCAGGAGCCCAGTTGGTATAGAAAGGAGGATGTACTGACTTGTGAGAACACAAACTCTTCTTCAGGTCTGCATATTCAAGCTCTCTACATATTATTTCTATCTGCAAACTCCACCTAGCTCGTGCCCTTAAAGCATCCCAGTTGCACCACCACTGCTATGCAATACTTAAAATCCAGCACTGCATGACGTAACCTAGCACCTGCAGACCCACGCTTATTCAACTAACAGTGGCAACCAAAAAAACAAATGTAGAATGACTCCAAGGATCTTTTCCCAACTTTGACACTCAAATAGATCTAGTAGCAACATCTGTTTAAAAATCTCAGTCCGCACCAACACAAGAAGGAGTAGAGCCATTTCATTTATCAGGGAACTTACTTCTCTCCTTTTAAGTAGCAAGAACCTCGTCCTCAAACCCTCCCATACAGATCAGCAGCATTATGGAGGAAAAAGAAAATCAGATGCAAAATGTATTTTTATACTGCTGTAATAGTATAAATTTTTGCTTTAAGTTCATGAAAATAAGTCTGCCTTTATCATGGGATATAAACACATGGGACACCTAGAGCCATATGAATTCTGCTCTTCATGCAAGGTAAAGACCAGCATTTCCACTCTTGGTCTCTTCCCCCCTCATCTGCAACCATGCAGCATCTTAACTAAGTGTTTTGTAGCCTGAAACTTATTTAGCAGTCTTATTGTTGGGATCAATTTTTGCCACAACCTGGCCAAAAGGGTTTGGGAAATGGTTTCTCATTGTTCTGCAGATTTTTCTCCCTCTTGCTCTGTAATGAGCATCACTCCTTACAGTTTTCCAAGTTTTTATGAAAGCATTTGACACTGTTATGAAAGGGCTCAGTTTTTCCAAGCCCTAACTCACCTCTGCCTGGTTCTTCTCCACCTTGTCTTTATCAGCATGAATCTTCCGCAACAAATTCTTAATTCGTTTGTCGCAGAACTGGTACCTTTTGCTATTGCTTTCATTCAGCTTTCTCACTTGAGCTACCAGAAAAGAGGACACCTGGGCAGCGGAGAAGGGAGGAAACAGGAATTAAAACAAATCAAGCAGAGATGAAGATGCCATTTAAGAACTTAAACATCACTTTATGAAGCTCCTTAAATAGACAAAATATCTATATACCTTGAAAACAAGTAGTCTTGAAATTCAGCCAGAGATTTTGCCTCCAGACATTTAACTCCTCTGAAATTTCCAAGATTATCCCTTCCCCTATTCCAATTCTAACCAGACCAAGACACTGCTACACCATACCGCAAAACACCTGGGCAACTTACTGTCCAGAGCAAATCCTGGTAATGGATCATCGTCCGCACAACATCAGCTGCCCCTTCTGCCAGCTGTTTCTCCTTCCCTTCAGGGATCTTGTTTGGCAGCCCCTTGTGCATGAAGAGGTTTGGGGCCATGACTGTGGAAACATTCCAGAGGTTCATTTTGTTGTTGTTCTCCCTGGCAACCACTTTGCTGAGAAACTCAAGTAGAGCCTAAAGAGAGGGGAAGAGACTTAGGACATCCATTGCTAATGCTCAAGAAACTACTGTGGCAATTGCTGGAGAGATCATTTAATTAGCTTTTTTTTTTTTTATATCCATGAGCTAATCCTATTTGTCCAGCCAGGAAGTTCAGTGAGCAATTTCTAATATTAGGATAGCACCAAATAACCATACCAGGCAGAGAGATGGTTTGTCCAGCATTCATGAATCAGGAGAGCTGTGGGAAGTAGATGAGCTCCTTGGCAGGTGGCAATTTACAAAGTCCAGTCATAGCAGTTACAGAATCCAGAGATGGCACCCCCCGCTTCCCCCAGTATCCACTCAAAGCTATTCCCAGATGTGGAAAAATAAACCCTTTTGGACCATCTCTTCTGCTTCATGCTTCCACCAAAGCCATGATGCACGACAGATCATCTTTGACTGGATTACGTATTCCAGCACCCTAAATAAAGTTTGCAGGGTGCTAAGTCAGCCTTGCCTTTATTACCTGGAAGCTGAATTACTCAGGAGGGGGAAAGAAAAAAACAAACAAACAAACAAACAAAATGGCAGCAGCAACCACCACAGTTCTTATAAAGCACAGAAAGGCAGAAGTTGTGCACTGCCTGCAAAGCTGATCCCATCAGCATTTATTCTTTCAAAAAGTAGTAGGTAAAAGGATTTGAAATGCCTTTTTATCAGAAAAGGGTAGGAAGTTGTAAGCTTAGTAGTTGGTTTTTTGTTTGTTTGGGTTTTTTTTGTTTTTGTTTTTTTTTTTTAATTGAAACTGTCTTTCATAGATGACAACAATACCACAAACCATGAACCAAAAGACTGAATTTCTTTCCCAATACCTTAGCATGCCCACATACAATGTAAGACCCATACATCTTTCACTCCATAGTGAAGTGCTTTAACACACTGAAGAGGACGAGCATGTTTCTAAACAGGACGCTCCAGGACCACATGGATTCCTACTGCTCTTAAATTTGTACCCAAAAGGCAGACTGTGCTTACAGCTTACGTTCACTGCACAGCCTTGAGGTTTGCCTGCTTCCCCCATCATTGGTTTCCATTCTCAAGTCAGTGAAATAAAACCAAATAGCATGATGTGTATTATTTACAAAAGCTGATACGAGTTTCCTTGAATAAAAACCTGGAAGGAGATCGTTTTTCCAGTTAAATCCAGAACAGGTAGTTACCTTTAGAGTGTTTCTGTTGGGTTCTGGCAGAATCAGGATCAGGAGGTTTAGAGCTTGCAATCTTTGCTTCAGGTCTGGAATACCTAGAGAGGGAGAGCAACAACAGGACAGAGGATTCAGGCTCCTGACACCATTCTTTTTAAGCATGGGAATTCCCCAAGGAATAAGGCAATTACTTACTGTAGTGTTTGTCATCTAGGATTTGAGACCTTGTTTTACAGAAGTAAATCAAGCTCATACTGCCCTTATGAAGTGAACTACCTATGTTTCAGAAGACTGGCTGATTTGCTTCAGAATACACAGACTACCAGCAAGTCTGACGCCCTTCAAGGATATCAAAAGACCCCATTATTCCCCATTTCTTGAACAAAACCAGTTGTGCAATTAAAACAGTTAGCTTAACACATTCAAACCATCTGTTGAGTCACAAACCTCAAAATAAGGTGCTTGCAGAACACTGCGTTACCTGCAGACAAGCCAAGACCATGCACACTGGTCAGCTGCCACAACTCAGCCTACATGTCATTATTTATTGATTTGTCCTAATTCATGGTAGCAACCTCGCAGCCTCAAATGACACAACGTAACTTAAGATCCCAGGACAGCGTTCGTACACAAAGATGTATGCAACCACGCACCGGCGACGACGACTCTCAGGCTGATATGTAATAGTACACGTAGCACCCTGCACTCTGAGCTTGGGTACAGTTCATATCGTGCTCTGTACTCCCACCAAATCCACAGGCTCCCAACACACCTGACAGGAGAGCCCAAGACCAGTAGAGCTTTGCCAGAAAACCCGCAAACTGATGCTAAACAGCCAAAGCAGGGACTCACTCTGTACAGCAGCAAAAGCAGGGAGGTACTCTGCAGTCAGCAGCGGGGCCGGCAGCTCTCTGATGAACCTTTTCAGTAGCCCCGATACATCATTCTGGTGGACTTCATCCCAGCGGAAAAGGCCAGTATAGAAGTCCCTTTCTAGCTTCTGTTCCAGACTCTATTAAAAAGATGGAATTTATCACATGCTTTAATAAGCAACTACAAGGGAAATTTTGTAGCTGAGCACTAGGAGGGCAACCCATCAAGTCCAAAGAGTGCAGAGACCCTCACAGCAGACACTCCCAGATTTCCCAGCAACGGACGTTTCTAGTTGTATTGGGAAGGGAGACGAGACAATTCCAGTTATTTAGATACTTGCTTCAGCAATATGCTTCCTGATCACCTCTGACACCTTTGAATGCTACTAAAGAGCTCCTACCTTGATTCTGGTCTGGGACCCAGAAACTCTCAAAATGCCCTCTGTTTCAAGTCCTCTCTTTTCCAAGCAGGACAGCAGCTATTAAAGGTGGGGGAAAAGAAAGCTTTTAGGCACAGAGGGTGAGAAGTCAGCCCTTCCTTATCACAGGCCTCAAAGGCTTCCTGACTCTGAGGATCAGAGGTGTGAATGAAACCAGAAGAGAACTTACCGCCTGGAGTAACAGAGGGACCTTGGTGTTGGGGAGCAGTTTTTGGTCATTTTCCAATAGGGTGTGAAGTGGAACTCCAAAGAGTCTTTTCTCTACAACAGAAACAACATGTTGTAAGTCTGTATCACCTCTAATCCAGGTGTAAGGGATACATCCCCCACTGCAGACTAAGATGGTACATTTTTAAGTGTAGATACTGGAGAAAAAGAGAGGAATAGTTAAACAGGACAAGCGCATTTGATAGTCAGACATAAATGTGGTGCTAGGTCTTGATGTCATGATCCAGTGACTTCCAGGAGAAATTCTGATAAAGGAAAACAGATCTGTCACAAGGTTTCTTATCAAAGTCCCGCTCTGTTCTAACATTTGAAACACAAACCTATGAGAAGGTCACTGTAAAAAATGGCACCAAAAAAAAAAAAAAAAAAGATGACATACAACTAACCTGTTGTTTTCAGTTTTGGTGCTTTGTTTCTCTTCAGCTCAAAGCCCAGAATATCACAGAGAGCTGTTAGTTCAATAAGGGCCAGTGTTGGGATCTTCTTCATGTCCTGAGCAGATAGATCTCCAATCCTGGTCACTCCTAGTCTACCCTTGGGGATCTTAAATTTCTAAGGGAAAACACACACACCCAAAAGGTTCAGTGCAAGTTATTACTACTAATCTCACTGATTATCAAGTTTTGCTGCATTTTTATCATTCCTTACCATAACCAGGCATCTATTCATTCTCCTGTTTTCAACACCAGACAAATGCCTAAAACTACTCCAACTTAACCCACAGCTGAATAAATATTTTCCCTTTTCAGTATTGCTCTTATATCATATTGCAGATCCCAATTTATCTAAATTAAAGACAGACTGACAGCCACCCTAATCTACTTGAACTTTAGAAGCAGTCCAGTACATTTGTGGAGAAGAAAACTGTTAGAATTACAAGTAAGAAAGTCCAGTTATTCTCCTCTTTTCAGTGGAAATGACCCAGATCTGTATCAAAATAGCTAGTTTCACACATAAGCCTTACTTCTTTTGACCCTCCACTACACAATGGTTATCCTTGCCCAACACTGCAAGGATAACAGCACTACCTGTCCAAAAATACCTACCTAATATAGACCCATTGCAACACCATCCATAGAGGACATTTCCAAGAGCTGGCCATACAATTGAATCCAGTGCCTTGTAACCCTCTCAACAAGAAAAGACTAGTAAGTTCTAACAGGAAAAATTCCTTCAGTGCTTACAGTTAGGGCATTTCCATCCTTTAACTTCCTAGATTCAGACAGGAACGATCCCTTGAGCAGGACAGCCGCTTGCTCTGAGTAGGCAACATCCATGTTGAACACCTCCTCTTTTCCAGGGTTTCGAACTGGGCAGGAGTAATCCTGGGTTTCTGCTACAGAGGAGAAATGGTCTTGAATTTCAGAAAACCAGAAGGGTGAATCTTAGAAAACAAGTGTGCTAAAAAAGCAGTTTGAGACAGATTTGCATAGCATTGCTTTTAAAAAATCCTACATTAACATTTGAAAACAGTGTTCTCATAGCACAGTCCTGAGACTGATCAATAGGGTAAGATTAGCTTACAGTAATAACATTACAGCTACAATCACTAGAACACTGGTAAGACATGATCATGGCCTTAAATTAAAGGACATACCTATGGCTAACTTCTCTTTACACAATTGCATATGGTGCATAAGATTTCACCATATGATCTTTGCTAGACTGATTTTACTTCCATCTTCTAGTTGCTTTCTCAAAGAGTTACAGTTATCAGTTTGAGTGGCAATTCATAACAACACTAGAGCCTGGAAAAGTTTACTGAATCCACAACTGTGGATAACCATGTATTTAAAAAAAACAAAACAAAACAAACCCAAAAAACCCCCACAACAAAAAAACCCCACAAACAAGGCCAATGTTTCAGACCCCAGATTAGTATAACTTCCCTTCCAGTTTCAGCCCTACTTCTGATCCTACTGCCCGTTCAGTCTGACTCTACATTTTAAAACTTCCTTCTTACTTCTCTGTACATTTGAAGTCCGTAGATTGTGCCACAACTGATCTGGGCTGGACTCCTTTTTCTCTGCTGCTGACTCCTGAAAAATAAACCAGAACATGCTTACCTAGACAAAACAGAAGTTATTATAAGACAACCTGATTTTGGTAGAAAACACACACCTGACATTGTCTGTTAGTCTAAGAAAATGCTGCTCAAGCTCAGGGCTACAAGACTGTTCTGAAATTAAGAATTATAATTAGAGGATTTGGCAGACAGGTGGAAAATGGATGACTATCTCATAGACCGTATTCGTCACAAATTTGCACATCATTAAGCCAATTCTTCCTTTCATGCAATCATTAGCCAATTTCCCCCTTTTAGTTCATGCATTGAGGGGCTAACAAACAGTGGACCAACCAAGCTGCATGGGGTCTACCCATTGCCTGTGATCACAAGATCTTTCAGGAGAAAGAACATACTAAGTAGACATCAGCACCTAAAAGCTTCCCTTCATGGGCTTCATAGTAAGCTACCTCTTCATGTCCAGAGAATTGAATCTTTAAAAGTATAAGGAGGCATTTGGCAGGCAATTCTGTTAATAAAAACCTTACTTTTGCTAGTACTAGTTAGAATGTAGGAAAGCTTATTCTATTATCAAAAGTTAGCAACTTTCCAAGAATCTGCTTATGACATGGAGTTGTGGACTGAGGACTGACAGTTAAAAGAAACCTGTGCAAAGTCACCACAAACAGAAGAAAACCAGTTAGTTTGCACAGATGATGTACTATATCTTTGGAGTAGGTGCACAACTGGTGAGCTGCCATGAAAGCAGAACCAAGTCATTTAGCATCTGGCTTAATCACACATCATACACTAATGCCAGATCCAGCTATCATGTAAACAGGCCGTATTGAAGAGTAATACAGGGGAACTACGTAGAAAGGTTCTGATAGAAATGCCAGCAGCTTTGATGCCTGAGAGTAGCTTATGACAGAGGTGGACAGGAGGCAAACGGCAAATCCATCTTGAAACACTGATGGAAATACAAATCCAAATTACTCTGACACATCACTGCCTGCACTCTTACAGCCTGAGCTGCTTCCACTCTAGCCACAGCTGAACTGAATCAGCTTTAAGCTCAATTTGCTGAACATAGTTTCTTCAACAGGTAGAGCCCATTCAAACATTCTGCTCCCAGCATACTGAGAGAGCAGTCAGTAGTGGGGAGCATCCAAAATCTGACTAAGCAGTAAAGGCACAGATACTGGATCTGGGGTCCAAATCAGGAATTTCTGAGACTGTGGGAAAAAAACCTTTACTTTTTTGCACTTTTGTTTCCTCACTTAGAAAGTGAAGATTTCAAATATCCTTCTGTGCAATAAAGAATTTATCATGTTTTGCTACATACCTCGAGCAAGTATTATAGCAACACCAGGCCTGTTTTGGCCTATGGTTCCTGAATACGTCCTTCAGAGCCCCAAAATTGTGCCTGGAACTGGGACAACAGTTTTTCTAACCAATATGGAAAATTATCCAAAAGCCTGCTTCCCTCTGGGATTGCTCCAGGAATCACTCAAAGGTAAGGGACTTCTTCTGCTCAGCTCCTACATCCTGTATCACACCCTGAAGTCTCGGAAGTTCATCATTTTACATAGAAATCTCTCTCAATTTGCCTAAGCTGAGCATCTGTCCCTTCCCATGAAATACAGAGGGCAAACACCAGCCCTTGTGTACACTGTAAAAGACAAGCAAGGAATACAGAGGTTAAGCTGATGGCCACTCAGCAAAGAAGGAACAAACAGTCAAATGGGCTAATTTAAAATACATTTTCTTACTTTCATTAAAACGGGAGGGGAAAAAACCAGCACTGTTTTCTGCTTCAGTGACCTCTGCTGTAGATCTCAGAGGCAACTGCAAAGCTTTAAAAAAATGAAGCCAAAGAAAATATGAATAATTCCAGCAGCATAGTTGGAAAAGAGTCCAGTGATCTTGCCCAAAGTAAGAAGTGAGAAAATGTTTCACTTCTAATTAAATTAAGGCATTTTAAACAGGCAGTTTTAGCATCTTTGTACATGTCTTCATGATATCAAAACATCGCTTTAAAGCATCAGGTTTGATCTCAGCTGCTTATCAAATGCAAATTATCAAATACAAATATTAGCAACCTAGTGAGTGGACACTTAAGATTAAGAGCTCAAAAAATCTCTATTCCTATACAAAAGAAAGTAAAATTATTTTAAGAGATTCAACAGGCTTCTATTTAATCTGCAAGTTTTAAAACTTGCCTAATTTCAATTGAGGCACTTAAGACAACCTTGAAGCACAAGTGCTTCCAGAAATATCATCTTTTTGTTACCCATTCAAGAAGGAATGCAAGTAACGCTCTGCAAAAGAGAATCAGCTGTGACACTGTCTCAGTGCAATTCACAGTAAAGCAGCAATCTGCACCTCAACACCGGGCAGTTACATCCAACACAACCACAGCAGTTTCCAGTGATGCTGCAGACTGCTACCGTCATTCCCTTAAGGCATTCAAGGGATTATTTGTGTATAATTAATCTCAGTGTAGTAAAAGTAGTTTCAAAGAGGCTCAGGCTGAGGAAAAGGAGTAATCAGTTCTGGTAAAGAGCAAGGGTCCCACGCTACTGAAAAAGGTAGATCTTGTTCAAGCTCACTATATTCTGACTAGACACTTGACCAAGTAGAAAAAGTCACAAGGAGCCGTGATTGGGATACTTTCCAGCAGGCCCTAGGAAAAATAACGATACTGTACCTTGTGGCCACAACCAGAAGAGGAGCAGCACAGCAGGAAAGCAGCTGAAAAGCTAATGGTTATGTATTCTCTACAAAAAAAAAAAAAAAAAAAAAAAAAAAGAGGACAGTGGCCAGCCTTTCTCCAGGCTTACCAGCTGTACAAGGTCACCTTATCAGAACTGAACGTATGAAGTTCTCTTTTTTTTGGTTATCAATGATTTAACACGTCACTGGAATAAAGAAAACACAAGAGGGCTCCAAACAGTACCAGTGCTCAACAAGGCTGCAGGGCTGCAGGCACTATACACAGGTCTGCCAGCAGTCTCTAGGATGCTTATGGATCTGCAGGTTTTCTAGCAACTTCTCAGTGCTGCAACCTGGATGCAGAATTTCTACAACCTCAGCTTCATTTCAGCTCAAGAGATGAAGTCTTCTATTTGGAAATAAGAATAGCCCTAGACCCAGAAAGCCAAGTCAGCTACCACAACGCAACAAAGTCTTTCAGGAGACCCCACTGCACCAGCATACCTCTGAGCTGACCACTCCAAAAATGTCTCGGACATCACGCACAGGATGCTTGTTCTTCCTCCTCCGAGACCGGGAGTAGGTGTCCAGCCGCCGCTGCACAGCAGCAGCCTGGGTCTTGGTCAGGGTGGAGAGCAGCACGATGTTGTCATTTTCGGAGGCACGGTCCCCGAGGAGGTCGGACAGACCCGCGTCCTGGAGCCACTCAGCTTCAGCTTCTCCCTCTGCCAGGCAAGGGAGGAGAAGGGCGAGTGAGAAGAGAAAGGGCAACAGCAGTCAGAGTGCTTGATACTCTTCAGAGAGAGGAAACCAGAAGCCCGAGCCATTCCCTTTCTGGGGTGGCAATGGGACATCACTGGAAGGGAGCCACATGTCTGTTAGGAAGCCACGGCTGTTCTCAAAATCTTAGCCCTACTCCCAGGTACCCAGCTGGGTATCAGGGTGAAACCAGAGGAGAGACAGCACTTTAGGCAACTATAACTGCTCGCATACTCCTTTCTCCTCATCTTAGGGGAGGAAAAGCGAAGAAAAAAACATGGAGGCATGGCTATTGCCAGGAACCTAGGGCCCCTCAGAAGCTGGGCACAAGTGTGACTCTGCATGGTATTTAGCACAAGGATTACAATAGGAACTGAACCCAGTGGGGGCTTTCATAGGACACAGGAGGAAAGTCAGATGCACTTGCTTAAATGTGCCTGTATATGGACTTGCTTGTGCAAAGGGGAGCTCTGGCAGCTTTGAGAATGGACAAAGGGTCTGTCAGAAGCCACAATATACAATGCTGCACATTTGACTTTTGTACTCTTACCGTTTTTTGGCTATTTCTTTTAATTTTTATTTATCCATATGCATGCCTATGTATCAACAAGTCTTTTTTTTTTTTTTTTTAAATATCCAGACACTGACCTGGTAGATTCAAACATATTTGTTTAATATACTTGCAGAACTATTTGTATGCACCATCCCTGTTCTTTACCTTTTTAAGTGGGTTGGTATCCATACAGTCATTCAACAAAAGCAAAATCATTATTCTTACTCTGTGCATTCACTTTATGTCTGTGCCTGTTCGAAACCACTAAAATTAAAGACCATTCCAGTTCCAGAATGAAGTGTGAGAAGCCTGGAGACGGTACAGCAGCATTACTCAAACAAGCTCAATTTCACTTCATTCTTCAGTACGTATAAAGTTACACTTCAAACACAGAAGACAATTTTTTCCTTACGGGATGCACCCTTTGAGGAAGTGAGAAAGTGCCCTGAGCAAGGCAGCTACTTGAAATCCAAAGATAAAAGAAGCAATTTAGCAGGTGGCTTCAACTTTAATACAGCAAACACCACAAAGCCTTTATCTTTTCAATTCTACATACCACAATCATTCACTGCAGGCAGCTCCAGCATAGCTCTACCAAAGGTTATACTGGGAAAAAGAAAAAATCACAACTGAACTGACTGAAACAGAACAGTTCATTCCTACTCTTCCTTCCCTATGCAAACTGGTATCTCCTCAGTTACCGCTGCTGCTCAAAGTTTTATTATTGCTGCATCAATAACAAAAAAGCCACGCAGCTCTTCTTGAGAGATTAAGTAATTTAATTTTTCTGGGGAAACTCCTGTTTTCATGCAACTTGCAAAAACATATTGTGACTCCATTAAAACTCTTTTCAGCCTTCAGAGCATGCTCTTTGTGTTCTTAGGTGCTGTAATGAAACAGAACTTTTTTCAGCATCACACTACAATAGAGTTGGACCTGAAGCGAAGTGTTTCTTTTAACGAATTTTCTAGCCAACTGGCTAGCTTTCCTACATGGTCTGAAGTTTTGGTCTGTTCCCGTGTTTGGTTCTACAGAAGCTAACAGGTAAGAGCATCCCCTCGGTACTGCTCACTTAGTTACAGCTGCTCATATGCTCGTGGTCCCGTTCGCTATTCCTCACTGTACAGCTATTTGTCCTACATTGTGGTTTCACAGCAGCACAGTTCACAAGACTTCTAGTTTATTTTGTCTTTGGGAACTAAAGGAAGTTAAGCGTATTGCTTGCAAATTTTGAAAATACCCAATTCCAGTCATAACAGGAAACTAATCTAATACACAATACTAAACAGCAGGCCCTAAATCGGACATCCGTGTGAGCCTACTGCCCCATCTGATGCCAAAGCACCAGATTTTAATTCCTCTATTTAGTATTTTTGGCCCAGTTATGTTTGCCAGCAACGCAAGAGGAAACCAGTAAAATAGGTTATTTATGGGGAGAAGGGGGAAATCGGAGAGAAACAGGTCAGAAGCGAGAGGTCCACAGAAGCTGAGCTGCAGGTTTAAGTCTGGAGAGCTGCTAAGATTTGTCTTGTGAGTTCCAGACAAGCAGCATTTCAGGGGGGTAAAATTGGGAATAAATCTGCAAAACTAGAGAACACCAATTGCAAAAACTTACTTGAAACATAAGCTAGCCAAGAATAGCATTCACAATAAAGCATTTACTTTTCAAAAAGTTAAAGGACAGCTACAGCATCCTACAATTTCAGACTAAACATTAAGCACAACTTCCTACATAGTTTTTGAAGGTGGAGAAGAATCACTCTTCGCAGACACTTCTCAGACATGATTACATGCTATAAGGATGCCAGCAGATACTTCAGTGGCACTACCGCACCGAGTGCGTACATTATCAGTCTGCCGTACTGTCAGACCTTGGAGAGAGCTGGATAAACAGCAGACAGCAAGGAAAGGACAATGCTGCTCGTATTTTAGGAAAAAGCTACTTTCTGCCCCTTTCAACTGTTAGTGAGGCCACAAGCATCATCAGCACCTTTCTGCTGACCCAGTTCTTCCACAAAGTTACACGCTGGCCTCCCACTAACACCAGGTCACAAGCGGCTTCCCATTACGCCACCATTACACAGGGCTCGCGCAGGAGACCAGTGTTCTCCAACTGGGTCAGCATTTTTGCAACGCCTTATCTACACGTAGCCTCCACGCTGTCCCTGTACTGTGATTACGATCAGCTATTTGTCAGGTTGAGCCACACTGTCCACACAGAGCTGTTAGCGGCTGCCCAGGCGAAAATTCTCAGGCTTTACGCAAAGAGTGATGGTGCCTTTGGCTCCATTGCCACCTCCGGGTGCTCCAACCATAAATTGCAAAGGGCATGAAAGCCAAGAGGCACTAGTCAAATCTTACATCCACACCATCCGAAGCTTCCCCTCGCCACTAATGCTTCCAGCACGATGCTTATTTGACTAAGCTCCTTTGCAGGAGGCACCTGGGGGCTGAGCGTGCTGCACCTCCTTCCTCAGCCTGCCAGGAAGGCTTCGCTACTCGGAGCATTATTTCAAGTCTGTCTGGTTTCAATGGCCAATTAAGCAGTCAGCTCTTGCCTGCTAGATTAATATACAGCATTAAAAGACACTTTTCCTTGTGTCCCCACTTACACACAGTAATCAAATTGCCTCTAGCATATCATTCTTTTGGATATCCCAGACAGCCTTTCATCTCATGGCATGGCCTCTTTTCCAGAGTCTCCTTCCTGGCGCACTCATTTTCTGAGTCACTCTTGCATCTCTTCCAGTTCTAAAAACCAAACTTACATCCTTTATGTAGGGACACTAAAATCAGACCTTACTGTTTACTGTGTCTTGCCTACTATGGCAGATACGGATGATGATCTTTCCACTCCACTCTCCAGAGCCTCTCCATGCACCCAGGAGAGCTATTTACCCTTCCCAAGCACGGCGGCACACTGGGACTTTCACTCAAACATTTCCCCACTACACACATGGATCCTTCTCAATATCAGGCTGGCACAACAGCTGCAGGCTGTACAGGCTGCAAACCCCACCATTCAAGAGGATGTACAGCCAGCTAAATCACATTCTTCAAAACGGACCAAGGAAACGTATGATCCCAATCTGCAGGATCGCTGGCTGCTTATCACAGTTTATCATCCCTCCAACAGCCCAGGATATTGTACCTCCCACGCCAAAAGGCTATCGGTCCAAGTTCCAGTTATTCCAAAATACTGGATAACATCAGTGCTACAGAAATCCCACTAGAAACACCCCATGCACATGAAGCGGTCTTCAAAAGAAAGAAAGGGGGAGGAAAAAAAAGGAGGTATATAAGAAAAACCTTGTGTGGATGGACTCAAGTCATTCTGGATGTTTATTATGGTTTCTTGAATAGTGAATCAGAGGGAGAAAAGCCTGCCTTCCACAAAAGCAGCTCTCATAAAAGCCACTGTGATGAACTCAGAACCACGTACACAAACAAGCCTTCCAAAACACCATCAGCTATCACAGTGTGTTTACCGTACAGCCACCTGCACGGGGAGTGAGAGCCCCCACACTTAGTGGGGGGCTGTCTGAAAAAATCTGGAGCCTTGAATGTACTCCTGACTGACCTTTAGAGTCAGCTTTGTTTCAGAAGCTGAAACCAGGCCAGGCCAGCACTCCACTTCTGCAGGGTATTATCCATCACCCAATGAAAAAAAAAAAAAAAAAAAAAAAATGTATCTTTGATTTGACCAGTAATATTCTAACCGTATTGCAACATGCTTCTAAATCATTCAGGTTCATAAGCAAATTTTCTAAGACATTCATCTTCCTCCCCTTGCTCCCAACATTTTTGGCAACCTACCCTCTTGTGTTTTGACATCTGCAAGGCTGCATTCCTCTTGTTCGGCTTCAGCGCTCTGTTTAATGTTCTCTACTTCCAGCCAAAAACTGTCCATTGACAAGTTGTCCAAAGACTCTAGCCTGGAATTCGTGCCCTCTGACACCGGAGATGCCAAAGGACTCTTCAGAGGAAGCTTGCTCATTTTGCAAGGGCAATTTCTGGTACTGGGAGAGGAAGAGATAAGGAGAGAGAGATTAAACTACACATTCAAATATGGCATGCACAATACATCGGTCTTCATTGATTAATGACTGCAGTAAAAGCCAAACAGAGGTTAAGTGCTAGACTTCCTTTGGCTCGTGTTTAGCAATAACAGACAAGGTTGGGATCAAACCCCCCGGAGTAGGGGAAAACCTGCTGTCCAAACATGTGAGAGGACACAGTGTGACACAGGTTTTCTGACGCTGTCCTTCCAGTGACCTCTGAGACACCACCTACCACTCCTGCCCTTGCTTCCAAGACTCCCCTGAAAACTTGCACAGATACCCTCGACATTCACAGACGACCAAGATGTTTCAAACGTGGTGCACGTGTGCTCTGATTATCCAGCGTGCACAGCAAGTCCGACGACTCCCAGCCACAGCAGACTGAACCCAGTAGGTTGTCCTCCATATGCAAAAACTGGCACAGCTCTGCCTCCTGCACTTCAGCTCATGCAATAAACAACTCGGATGTCTGAGGCCCTCTTTTCCTGCCTAGACCAGGTTTTTCCTCTGTGAAACAGCACAAGTGTCCTGGGAAACCCAAACATACAGAATTTTCTTACCACCCTGTTGATTAATTCATGGGTGGCCAAAGTCCCAGACTGGCCTCGTTCAGCTTTCAACCTCTCTGCAGAAAGTGGTGAGGTTCTCATCAGTTCATAAAATAATACCTCACCTAAAATGAATTTTAATTCACTTCAAAGAGTTGCAAGCTGTTTAAACCCTGCTGTATATGTCTTTCAAAGACTTAAAAAAAAGGGATAAGTGGAACCTACTTGTGAAAACACCTCAGTGGTTCAACTTGGGAATACAAAATTAAAGAGACTGCACACTATGCTAACTCTGGAGGGTTTGAAACACACCTGTGAACAGCCACCACCACCAAAATCAGATCGCAATTGCTTTCTAGTCTCACAACAAGAAAAACGCAGATCAAGTCTGTGCCTTGAAAACCATGACAACAAAACAACCACCAAATGCGATTTAGCCTCCCAGCTCCGGAAGGACTTAGAAAGTTATAGATGGCAAAATATCTGGAAAGTTTTAGTTCCTTTCATTCCAGAAAGCCATTATTAGCAGTTCTGGCATTAACTTGCTTCTGTTGTAAGAAACATTTCAAGTCATAAATTTGAAGATCTACCAACCAAGAGCCCTATGTTGTAGGATATTCTGCACTTCTATTTACACATGTGCATGCATATTATGCTCATACCTTTTTCTAACATGCACATAGGCAGCCCTTCTTCTCTAAAGGTCAGAACTCAAGCAATAACCATCATTCTGGGAACATCTGGAGCCAGCGACAGCATTGAGAACAAGAATAAGAAGGTTTTTGTTTGTTTGTTTTACAGGAACACAGAAGTGAAAGATTGAAAAGAGCTATTACGCCACCCAGCCCACCTCTGACAAAGGCAGAGGTGATCAGCTTGTTTAGTACCCATCCCTGCCTTTCCCACTCCCCTTTCCTACTCCTGGATACCCAAATAGCAGGCCTCCAGTTGAGATGCCACTTTATAGTCTCATAGAGTACTTAAATAGTCAATCTAAGATTAAAAAAAAAGTATTTTTTTTACCTTCATAGTTCACGCCCATCTCTCTCAGTTCTACTACAGCTACCATCCCAAATCATTATTTCCCCTTTCAACTTTTTATTTGTATCTTTACCCATTAGGAGTTAAAAATTTAGATCACATCCCTCACATTAACTCTTCATCTTAGTACTCCTCTCCGTTTTCTCACATTTGCTGACAGCCATCTTGTAAGAGGATGAGATTTAAACAAAGCCACCTTGCTAACATCAAAACGACTGTTTAATACCTTACCGTGATATCTCGCTAGAATTCTATTACAAGCCAGTTAATAGAAATCATCACTTGCAACATGAAGGTAACTAGAAGGAGGATTTTAGATTATCTTGAGTGACTTGGGTTTGGCGGTATGAGTGCCAGAAATACTGGCAGCCGAACTTGCACTAAAGAGCAGTTCTCCCAATGCACAACTCTACACAGGCTGAGGAACCATCTCACAGGCTCCCCTAATGGCTCTGCTGAAGGCACTCAGCAGGCACACAACCACTCTTCTTGCCCTAAGTTACTGCCCCATACTACCATAGGATCTAGGTTATACAGATCAAAGCAGTTAGAGCCAGCTCATCTAACATTCCAGAAATCTCCATGGATTCACAACAAAACAGAATTTAGGTTTGCAGATCCAGCAGAACCTACCCTAGACCCAAGCAGCAGCTTGCACCCAGTACATATGCTCTGGGGCCAGCCTGTGTCACATATGACAGTCCCTTCTCCACACCTGCCACAGGAAAACCCACAAAATTTTAAGCCAGTGTAAATACAGTCTTCAGCTCTTTCAAAAGGGTGACTCTTGACTTGGATGTTCTGCATGGCATACCCAGATTCCAGATCCTGAATGCAAGTTTTAGTCTGGGAGATACTACGACCAAGTGGAGTAATACTCATCTACGGCATTAGGACATATTCCTGGTGCGCATCTGAGAAGTGTCACAACATCCTTACAGTCCAGGTTTCAGGCTATAGCCTTGCCAGCAGCTGGTTTTGGTCTACCGGCACCTTCAGTCCATATCAAAACAACAAAATTCTGGTGCAAGGATACAGTTTTGCCAGACAACAGCGAACTGCTGTACCCCTATCCCACTCTGACTCATGCTTCTATATCACCCGCAGTTATTTTGCTTCCTTCCACAGCTGGAAATACAGATGACCTAGTAGTGCTTGCACCAAAAAGCACCACCACCAGTCACACTATATGCCTACTCTAGGAGAGCCGTATTTGAACAACGTGTGTGTCAAACAGCCCGAAAGCCATCCTAACTTTTTATCTCAACAACCCTATGGACTGATGCACTAAACTCTGTTTCACCAAGGTTCAGGATGCCAATGTCACATAGCAGCTCTACACAGCAGCAGCAGGATCCAAGGCCCAGCTCTAGAAGTCCTAAGCTAGCGCTGCTGTTCCTGTCTCACAGGATAACACCAAAGCAGAGTCAGGCCTGTAAATTTAGAAAATGCTTTATTTTCTGGTCTAAATATTTCTTTTCTTGAACATAGTGCACAGTGCTTTACAAATCCAACTACCCAGGTGGAAGGTTAATTTTAGATTCAGTGCACCTAAAAGATTGTTCTTCCTCATTGCATTCCCAAGTCAATGGAGGGCAACCTGTGACGTACATATAAACATAGCAACAGTTTAGATTGAAAGTGTAGATTCTTGGCTTGAAATGTTAATTGCTCAGTTGCAACTGGGCAAAGAGTAGGCGGAATAATCAAGTTCACTCGGTTGCACTACTAACCTATCAAAAAGCTTAAGATTATAAAGTTTTAAAAATTAACCCAACAAAAAGCAAACTGGCAGAAAGCTCTAGTTCAGGACAACCTGGCTCTGTGGAAAGACTGACCATCCTCATGCAACTTTCTCCTCTTGTTAAGAGCAGAGCCAGTTTTAATGGGGCTTGAGATTCATTCAGCTGACTTGCCTAACACCTTCAGTCTAACCCTGACTTAACAGTATTAATAACACAGAAATTAGACTGGCACGGACCTTATACAGTTCATTTTCTTATTATTTCTTCTACAAACCCCTTCCGTGTAGCACTGGTAGCCCTTAGCAAGATCTGTGTGCCTGCCTAGTGCTGACCCTGAGTGATGGTGGCTCACCGATCCTGGGCTAGAATATGCAGTCTCAGAGTAGTTTTTGATCTGTTCCTAGATAATGTCAACACACGGCAAATATATTGCAAACACTCATGCAACTCTTGGCCCTCTTGAATATCAAAATAAAATAAACACCGTTGCTATGCATTTGTTCATTCCAGGCTTGAATCATTCCCATCAGAGAGCGTCTCAAAGGATCTGTAGCTGCCTAGACTACTTCACTGCTTGCTCAACGTCCTTCCCTCATTGAAATACCTCTCTAGCAGATGAATAAAGAAGTTCCTTCTCAAACATTTCAAACAGAACAGGAGGTGACAAGTGTAAGCCAAGAAAATGGAATTCCTTTAATACTGTTTCCAGAAAAAATAAGATGAGAAAAAGGCAACAAGAACAGAAGAATTAAGTTATACGAGGCAGTTCGTCCACACAACAAGCACATAGCTTTTAAAGACATTTCTGGAGCAAGCACAAAGGCACATATGAAACAAAGAAACAGATGGAAGGAGTCTGAATTAACCTCAAGGGCAAGTTAGGAGCAGCACACCAAGTCACAGCATCATAGCAATTCAGACCACTAGCATGAAACACAAGTTCTCTTGAAAGAAAAAAAGAAAAGTGAGAAATTATTCTATCAACTGCTTGCAGTATTTTGACAGATAAAGACACTAAGTTAGAGAACAAAAATACGTTAGCATCACAGCACACATACATCTTACCAGTGTTCAATTTACTTCAAGGTCAAGAACAACTGATGGCTACAAAAGCACAAGATTAAAAGAAACAAACAGAGAAAAAAAAAAAAAGTCCATGCAGGAAAAAGTCCCTCTTCATGTTGCTTCTAAGTTCCTACCATAAGCAAGCAGTTTAGACGCAAATGAAGAACTGCACAGTTAATTCTGAAGAGAAAGAACCACCTTAAGATCAGCCCACCACAGTAAATACCATAATAGGTTTTCTTGTTTAAAATCATGTAGTAGGAAAAAGGCATCCAGAAACAACAGATAGGAGTATTTGAAAAACTGGAGAAAATCCTGAAGCAGTAAGTCACATACCTATAGCTATACCTATACCTATGTAAAATATGTATATATTTTGCTTACTGAAAGTATTGGAAGTTTAAACCTCAATGTTTCAAAGATATCAATGCTAATATAAGAACAGGTCCCTGTATGGAAGAAGGCAATCTACTTATTATCAAAATCGTAGATGAAATGTGCATAATCAGCTATTTCATTCTGACACGCAGAATTACACAAAACACTATTCCCAACACAGATAACAAATTTATCCAGAAGATGCCTTGTGGACAAAAGCTCCACAAGTTTTCTACCAAAGGTCTAAATCAAAAGAAAGCTCACTGCAAATCTTTAAAGCATGGCTTTGCTACCCTTACAATCTCCCAAATTTTGTACACGAAGTACAACCACCACAGACTACCAATTCCTCCTTTCTCCCCATAACAAGCAACAAAAAAGCACAACTGAAGTTTACTCTTAGGAGAAAATGAAAAGCACACGGCTGGTTCATATTCCTTGGATCAGACCATAAAAAAAGCATAGACTGACTAATTATCAAATTACTGTGGCAGCAATGAACGGCAACTTACCCGATATACTCTTACCATGCTTTACTTTCTCTAGCTTAACTAAACCAAAGCAGCTGAAGAGCCAGAATTAAAGCAATCTTAGAAGCAGGCTGCCACTGCTGACGTACATCTCTGTATATCTCTCACCATAGGGGATTTGCTTATATACCTAGTAGTTTCGCTGAGAGCATCCCCATGAGAAGTTACAGTGCCTTTAGCCCAGGCTATTTTATGTAGCACTGCTGCCAACCGCCACTTATGTTCACATTAATGCATTTTATCGAGGACTTTGCACCCATGGGACGGCACACTTGAAGGTCTGTCTCTATAGCACCAGCAAGAATAGCTAAGATGTCACTACTACAATTTGCTAATAAAATTACAGCTTGTTTTCAGTAACATAGCAATCAGTTCATCAAGATCTTCCATTATGCAAGCAGCTTGGGGAGCAGCGTCATTTAAGGTTGTTTTGAAGAAGCCTGTTCTGCAAGTGATAAAGAGGACATACCAGATAGCTCTGCATGCGCTGAGTAATTCGTACAAGCTCCAGCTTTCCCCCACTCCAACAACAACAAGGCACTCCCCAGCTCCTGTCCTGGCATTCCTAGTGACACCAGAAAGACAAACCAGCGATCCTTTGCCCAGTGCTATGTGGAGTGAAAGACCTGAATCCTGATGCTTGTGTGTAACACGCTACTTTAGCTTAGCACCTCCATCGCTTTCTGTGCTGGACCCAAACTCCAGAAGCTACCTCAACCACAGCACTGGGAGTTTTAAATAAAGCATAGGTTATAATTTGCCAGACAATAAGCGTTTCTATCAAAGTATTTAAGGGCAAAGACACTCCATCTCAACATCTGTGTCTCAGGCCTTCAGCTGGAATAGATTTGTCTCCACTCTCTCTATTAAGAGTCTAATAAGCAAGCTAAGGAATAGCAAAAGTTGCCTGTAATTACAGATCCGCCTGGAGGTGTCTCAGACCGAAACTCAGAGCAGAACAAACACCGGATTGATAAGCCCATGCAGATACAGCCAAATTAAAAATATTCAAAGCCATGTTTAGTTTAGTCTATTAGCTGGGTGTCTGTCCCATCATGCTAGAGTTTGTTTTGGCCTCAGAAGACATAAGCCATGCTCTCTGTATGTGTTTTATTGTTCCACTGTAAGGTCACTGCAGACGAGCCCGTTGTTCACTTTCCCTGCATTAGCACGGTAAGCCAAACAGGAAAGGGCTTTCATTGACATGGAAATCCGGCTGCGAGAAAGGGGTACCTGGCCAAAACAAAGCTTTAGGAGTGCTGCGATCTTTAATGGAATTATGAATTCATAAGCCTGATCTACCCGATGATTCTATGAGAATCGTTAATTAAAAGGTGGCATTCTCACCCCTACTTCCATCTTCACAAGCTCCACTGAATCCACGTTCATCTAAACACACAAGCAGCTTTGTCTGTCCAGCAGCCACAAAGATCCAGTCTGCCATTCAAGTTCCACCTATCAGCACGACAGCAGGCTGCCAAAACCCGCAGACCAGTCAGCGTGGGGCTGCAACACCCGCAGACCAGTCAGCGTGGGGCTGCAACACCCGCAGACCAGTCAGCGTGGGGCTGCAACACCCGCAGACCAGTCAGCGTGGGGCTGCAGGCAGGAGCTTCCCCATACTTGTTCTTACCCACTACCCCCTCGCCAGTATGGAAGCTGCCCCGGGCTCCCTCCGGCTGCCGCGAGGCTGAGCCTGTGCACGGGATTCCCACGCAGCGGCTGGCACGGACTGACTGCCGGTAGTGACTTGGCTGTCACAGCCCTGTAGCACACACTGCCAGGGATTTTGCCGAGGCCAGAATGAGTCAATACCTCCCAGTTACTAAACGCATCCTCAAAACACGCTACCGCTACGTCAGACAAGATGCCCTTACTTTATTTCCATCACTGCTGTGACTTCAGGTGAGATGTTGAAGCTCTGTACACCTCAGCTGCCCAGCTTCGGGACAAAGGGGGTGAGGGACCACAGGGCTTTCAGAGGAAAGACTGCTAGTGTTTGAATCCTTTACAAAAAGGCTGTGAATTTATTTTTTGTGTGATCGCTCATTAATGCAAAGGCTTTTTAGAAAAGCATAGATTCACACACACTGAATATTTGTCCTAAAAGTTCTTCCATGTTGAACTTAGAGTAAATCGGGATGATAGAACTCATTCTCATTTCTTCTTGTGGCCCATTCTACCAGCTGTACCTACACCACAGCAGAGAATGAGTAATTATAAGTTGTTGCTCAGACATATGGGAACAGGCAAGAGACTTCGAAGAGGTCACAGGAGTAACCTGCTGACGAGCACAAAGTAAGGAGAGGTTGAGAGATGTGCTGGAATTCATCTATGCTTCACGCGTGAGAGGTTTAGGGATGCAGGAAGACAGGAAGGACAGTCATAAGCTTGCTTGGATTTCTCAGGTAGGAGTTACTGCACGTGAGACAAAGTGCTTGGCTATTACACTGCCCTGAAAAGCCTCCCCTTGGTTGAGATTTATAACTAATTCTATAACTAATAACAGAAGTGCTGCCCGCAAGCCCAGGGCCACCGACCCCAGCCGCGAGCCACCTCGGGTACCACAAGCTGTGCAACACCGAGAGGAGAAGCACGAGGGAGGGAAAGCTGGCTCAAAAGCTGGCTCAGCAATGGCTCTTTCCCAGCGGCGCTTTGGAGGCACGGCACCACGACTGCCGGGTAGGGCGGTAGGTGTCTTAATGGGAACCCAAGGAGCATGCCACAGTCACTGCTGCAAAAATAAACAGTCATTAAAGTCAATTAATTAGAAGACCAGGATGGCTGGCGTATCATTGCCTTATTATATAGGCATGTTTTAGGTCAATCCTAGCAGAGAGGCTTGGTTGTACATATACATATAGGATGCGTTTCACCAGCTGGCGAGGCCTGAATGAACAGATGCGAATTACCACTTGCTAAGAGTTAAAAGTTTTGGTCAAAGTTAGTGACCAAATTTGGTGTTCCTGCTGGAGCATCTCTTCAGACCTGACCACAGAGGTGTTCTGGCACCAGTACAGACACTGAAACTCAACAAACTTGTTTGGCAAAACCCATAAGTTGTTACTGAATATTTTGATTTTATCAAAGAAAGCCTGCAGTACTCAAGGTGCTAGTCTAGTTCTCTTACACATGGGTAATTTTAAAGTAATTTACCACATCATTCCTGTGTCAGTCCCCCTAAGATGACTATTAATTTTTTTTAATTTTTTTTTTTTTTTACATCTCAAATTTTGCCTGGGACCTTTTAAAATTTTCCTTTCTTGCTTCTACACACAAGGTCAAAGCCGACTAGGAAAAATAAGAAGTCAGACAGAAACATGAAAATGCGAGCTATCGTTAGAAATAAAATCACTGTGAGTACATTCACACAAAACCAACAGGTTTTAATTAGTGCAGCAGGGAAATGTTCTGAAACTTGATGCAACTTCTAAGCTGATGTAAATACACATTAGATAAAGTCTTAAGTCATTTAATGTTCAGTAAGCACACACACAGTACAGTCTTTGTCAAGCAAAGTAGTTAAATTTTCAGTTCTGTCCTTTAGTACATGTGCTTTGCATGATATTTATAAATAAGCAGTTCTTACCTTCATACAGTTCTACAAATCACTGAACAGCCCTCAAACCCCACATGCTGCCAGGGCAGCATTACCACTGAACCACAAGGAAGCACACAGTCTGCATTTTAGCCCCGCCAGGCACGCACGCACGCACCCCCAGGTCCCATTTCCACAGCTTGCTGCACACATCCCAATTACAGGGTTAATAAAAAAAAAAAGGGGGGGGGGTTTAATAGGTTTCATTTCAGGATCAAGGCAGTCAAAACACAGTTTTAAAGAGCATATTACAGCCTGCTCACCTCTAGAAATTTACCTGGTTTCCACCTACCCTCCCCCAAGTATTGCCTTGCCTTTACGCCCTGCCTTCGGGAGGAAGGAGAGCAGCGATCACCCCGTACCGCTGCACCCCACGACCACGCTCCCTACCTGCCGAGGCGGGCACAGCTGGCTGGCTCCAACACCACCCGGGGCCTGGGGATCCCACTTCTGGCCACCCTGAAGCCACACGTGCCACGCTTGTCCATGGCCAGATGGGGAGGAGAGAGGTGGTCAGTCCATCTGTGCCCCTGCACTGTCGAGCCGAGAAGCGGCTGCCGAACCTCGTGACTGATAACAAATCGCTGCTCCTCGTCACCCGCGAGGTGCCGATCGGGTGGCCGTGAGCATCCTCTCCTCCCTCCCCGCATCCACCCACCGGGGCGGACCGAGCAGAAGCGACGGTAAATCCACTTGCGTCTTCAAGGCAGCAGTGCCCAAGGCTGAGCCACCCACGCCTGGGACGCGGGCTGAAGGACACAGCCCACGGGCAGCATCCAGCGCTCAGAGTAAGCAGAAAAGAGCAAGGAGTTATTTCCAAGCCCGGCTGAAGCTGAGGCTTGCTAAACATTAACTCAAGCCCCAGCCGTGTGAAAAAGTAACTCCCAAAAGCAGCGTTAGGAAGGAGGAGTCAAACAGCGTATTCGGTCTTCAAAATTTTACTTCTCTGAAGTAAGAGAACATCAAGAAAAGCACAGAATATCTCCCTGGGGACTCAGGAGGAGCAGCAAAACACCCAAGCGCTTATTAAAAAAGCAAATTCAGCGTTTCCTGCCCTAGCTGAGGAGTGAGTAAATCCCAGATGGATGTAAGACACTGGTGTTGAAAGAGCAGCATAAGCCCGAAACACCCACAGAGAATATTTTGCAAGATCCAGATCCTTCCTTAAAATCTCATCAACAAGAAACACACAAGCAAGCAAAGGGTTAAAGCAGATTCCCCAGAGCCATCCCGAACAGGTTTTGTCCTTTCCTTATTCTCTCCACCAAACCTCCTTCCACAGTGTTTCTGTAATTTCCCTTTCTTCTAGCATTTACTATTCATAATCCCAAAGTTAAAGGGACAACAAGTCATTTATTTAAAGTTTCCTTAACGAAGGCACGCAAAGCTTGTCCAGCACAAGTAATAACCCTGCTCCGTGTTTCCAATATTCCCAGTAAGGCTGGGTCTATGGCTTAGCCTGCTTTGCCTCCAACAGCTCAAAGGCCAGCAGCAGCTATTTTAAAGACAACCCCTCATAAAAGCATGCAAAGAGGCTGTCTCAGTTTTGTTCCTTACACATTAACACAGCTATTTTTCCAGCCACAGCTTTAGTCAAGCTGCTTTAACCCCACCTTGTGAACATGCAGCCGATCTGCTGCAGAAGGAACGCTGCCCAGCCCCCCGAGGCAGGCGGAGGGAGGATATTTGGTCTGGGATGCTTACAACTCCCCACGCCAAGTATGCAAAAACATTAATGGGAATCTTTCCCCCCTCTCTTTTTTTCTCCTTACCCCCAATTCCTGCAAAATGTTATTCCTCCCCCCAGAATTTTAGACACTGTGAAGCAAACCAAGAAGACACTGAGAAGGAGGCACCCCACTGAAGGTGGGTCCTTCTCCAGGTAACGGAACATGCCTCTGGGAAAGCCCCTGTGTACAGCTGGAGTTAGAGCTGGCCTCCCCTGGATCGCTCCTGCTCCCAGTAAAATCACAGGCCTTGCACATACATTGTGTGTTATATTTCTTATTTAGCTTATTCACTACAAGTGGTTCTAACGAGAATCATAAGGGATCAAATTCAAAACTCAGGTTACCCATATAGCTCCTCCTCCATCAGCTCCAAACCAAGACAAATTGCAGAACGTACCTGCTTGTGAAATTCAGTTATAACCAAAGCCCATCCACGAGCCACAGCTTTTACAACAGCACCGGATTATACATAGGGGGCATATTATCATAGAATGGTTTGGGTTGGAAGGGACCTTACAGATCATCCAGTTCCAACCCCCCTGCCATGGGCAGGGACACCTTCCACTAGACCAGGCTGCTCCAAGCCCCATCCAACCTGGCCTCGAACACTGCCAGGGATGGGGCATCCACAGCCTCACCGGGCAACCTGCTCCAGTGCCTCACCACCCTCACAGTGAAGAACTTCTTCCTAATATCTAATTACAAAAATTCATCCAATAATAAAGACCTCAGCAACTTGTAAGAAGCAAATCAAAACAATTCTGATGCTTTTATTCAGGTACACAGACAATGATTGCTGCAAAGCTACATCGGGCAGAAGCATACACCATCATATGTGACCACACAAACTGCCCAGGGTTTGAGACATGGGAGGGTAGAGCAAGGAGGGACAAAAAAAAAAAAAAAAAAAAAAAAAAAAAATCTATGAGAGGATATGTAGCTGCTTTAAGCTTCGCTGTTTTTACAAACTCAGGAAAGCATTATTTCTCCCCGGGAAGCACCCAGCCTTTCCAAAAGGCTTCCCACTAAGCACACCTTGCCCTGACGCAAGTGGTTGGGTTTCGGGCCATTCCTTCTCCTGTACGGAAAAGCACATTGAAGCTGCTAGTACTGCAAGTAGCTGGGCACAACAGCCCACAACTACTTTTCTCTCTCAGCTACGTTCCTCCTCACTACATTTCTTTTAATAACTTCAGCCAGCTGCTTGTCCTTTTTGACTGGCCGATTTTCAGACAGACAGGCTGCTAGTCACTTGTACAGGCAAGCTTCATTGTCACAGATTTCTAACACAGCAGTAATAACGTAGGCAGGCTTGTTGCACAACTGGGGAGAATTTAAAGCATCCAGAATGAAAACAGAATTCTTTAATAGTACATGCAGCTTTGAATACTTATATAAAGCAGTACACAAGTGTTACTGAAAATTTAAGATCTCTGTGGATAATAACAGCTGCACTACCATCTACAGCCTTTCACATATTCACTCCTGTCTGGACTTTGGTTATTCATGGCATTTGAGAGGAATAATCAGCAAGTTTATTTCCTAGCTTGTGAGAAAAGAGGTGGAGGAATAGGACACAAAGCCAACTGAGTCTGCATTTTCAGACAGAGTGAATCAGGATAAATATTCCAACTCTCATTCCGAGCTCTCCAGCATGTTTCATGCTCCATGACAGTCTTTCTGGCATCATCAGAGATGAGCCAAGCTCACTAGGACAAGATCATTTGGCTCACAGGAGCTGAATCTTACTCAAATATGGAGACAAATGGACATACCAATGCTCTCAGCAGCCAATTAGTTCAAATGAATCACCGGTCCAGACCCAACACTGTTATGGTTGCAGCTTTAGTGCATGAGTTATTTCTGAAGGTATCTACATGTCCTGCCAAACTGACATGACTTGGCTCGCTCAGTAAACCCAATTTTTTCAGGACCAAAAAGGAGGGGGGAAAACATCCGACATGCTTTTGGATAATTGGGAATTTCAGCTGGGCAAAGCACATGCAGACTGGAGACCTGAAGACTAGAGGAATCCTCTGCCAGACCACAGGGACCCCACCAGCCTCGGAGACCTGCCTCTGAACACTGCCTGACTGTCGTGGTTTAACCCCAGCCAGCAACTAAGCACCACGCAGCCGCTCACTCACTCCCCCCCCGTCCAGTGGGATGGGGGAGAAAATCAGGAAAAGAAGTAAAACTCCTGGGTTGAGATAAGAACAATTTAATAGAACAGAAAAGAAGAAACTAATAATGATAATGATAACACTAATATAATGACAACAGTAGTAATAAAGGATTGGAATGTACAAATGATGCGCAGGGCAATTGCTCACCACCCGCCAACCGACACCCAGCCAGTCCCCGAGCGGCGATTCCCTGCCCCCCCACTTCCCTGTTCCTAAACTAGATGGGACGTCCCATGGTATGGAATACACTGTTGGCCAGTTTGGGTCAGGTGCCCTGGCTGGGCATGAGAAGCTGAAAAATCCTTGACTCTAGTCTAAACACTACTGAGCAACAACTGAAAACATCAGTGTTATCAACATTCTTCACATACTGAACTCAAAACATAGCACTGTACCAGCTACTAGGAAGACAGTTAACTACATCCCAGCTGAAACCAGGACACTGACAGAGCTCAGCATCAGTGCCTTCAGGTCAGCTTGCACACAATGTTCACCAGCTGCATCACGAGATCTTATGGCAGCATTACATTTTTCAAAGTCGTTACCATGAAAATCAAATGCAAGTGAAAGACTGCAATATGAAGGAGAGCAGAAAAACCTGAATGTAGCTGAAATCCCTAACACACAAGTCTTTTTTTTTTTCCTCCAGCAGGTGTATTTTTAGAGAGTGCATAATATTAGAAAAGCTTGAAAATAATTTATCTCCCCTCCACTCGGTCACATATCAGGAAAACCCGCAAGTAGCGTTACCTAGCCATCACGTGGACGCATTAAGATTAAGAGATTATTACTGTTTCTGGAGTCACCGAGGCGGTGAGATCATCCAAGTCCCAGCCCGTTCCCAGTCTGCCAGGGAGGCAGCACCCAGGCCGTGGCCTGGGGCGAAGCGCTACGTGGCGATCACGCCTGGCTAACAGGCATCGGCTCCCAGCAGCCGGCCCCGCAACCCCGGCTGGCTCTGCTCTGCCCCGAGCTGGGAGATCAAACGAGCATCCCTCGGCTCCACAGCTGCCAAGAAACAACCGCAGCAACACGCAGACCCTACGAAGTGCTTCCGATCGTGACTTTACTGCGCGAGACGAGACCCGATTTGTCATCCTCCTGGGACAGATACAGGCATGCCCATGGGAGCTGGGGTACCAACCCAGCGCAACTGGAGAGGTAAAGCATCACCATCCCTGACCGCCCGGCATCACCCCCTCGACCCTCCCTGCTCTACCCACACTTAGGGTGGCTCAGGCGCGACGATGAACGGCCAGACCCTCCTTACTGTAAAACCCAACCTGCCTGCAGCCACAAGCTGTACGTCAGAGCACGCAACCTTTGCTGCACTTTAAATGCTTTACTGCACCCAGGAGTTGTGACAAACGGAGGATTAGTACTTCAGGTGGGGGACAAACAGTGAGAACAGATGCTTCCTAAGCTGAGATGGTTTGCATGCAGATGGCTATTAGTCTCACATTTAAGAAAAAAGAAAGAAACACAGGGCGAAGGAGGAACCCCTGGCATCCTGCGAGATGCAATGCTGTAGCAGAGCGGGACTAGCCGGCTGGCGGCCAAAGCCAGAGCCACTTCATCACCTTACTGCCAGAAGTAGCAACTCTGGGCAGAGATCTCCACCAGGCGCGGGGCAGTGGTTGGACACATGACTGCCTCCAGCTGCCCACCCTGTTTGACGATGTCGTGGCTTGGGAGAGTGAAGGAGAAGGAAAAAAATCATACGCTCTTTAGGCACAGATATATATTTAGATAAGCGAACTGCAAAGTTGCTTAAACCTAATTACTACTGTAAATGTAATTTAAACCACCCAAAACATTTCCACTGCTCAAGGAAGAGCTGTAACAATGGGAGGAAGTGCTAAGACACAGCAGCTATTCTTAATGCACAAAAACACTTATTCTGATGAATACCCAAGACTTACTAATTTAAATTGAGTATGTTTCTGCCTCCTGCGCATTTTCAGACTGTATAAAATTAGAAGTCTTAGCGGGTTTCTGAGGATGACCTTGTTTAGCTCCCTATTCAAACACGTGCCTGACATCTACCAGGTGCTGTGCCTTGCAAAAACCCTATCTTTCTTGATGGACACTCAAGGCAGAAAGAAGTGACAGGCACCAGATTAATAACCACCAAGCTGCTTGTTCACTTCTTTCAAACACAGGGATTTATTATCACTGCAACCAGCTGACAAAGTGCTACACATCATTTCTAAGGTGTGACAGAAGAGAGGCAGAGGGGACAAAGGATCAGCAGTCAGGTCCCTCCCCAGCTGCAATGAGTAACCACCATCTCATACCAGCCCAGCCGTGTCAGTCGAGCTCATGCAGGACTGGAGTCCACGTAGCAGAGCTTGCCCCCAGCACCACCTTCACGGAGGTCTTGCACCTCCTTAATTTTCATAGAAAAAAATATGCAAGAGCTCAAATTCCCAAAGCTCACCTCCCAGCCCATTTCACAAACCTCATTTTGATTTTTGCAAGTTGGATTTTCTGTTCCCTTCTGGGAAATGGATGGGGCAACAGAGCTACAAATAGGAAGAGTGACAGAAATGGACTGTCTTACTCTGCTGCCCCAGATCTCAGCCCAAAGATGTGATAGATTAGGTTGTCATCTTGTTTATTTCCTGAACCATAATCACAAGCAGCGGGATGGGCTCCATGGGCTGAACTCACCGTGAGTCAGTGCGTTTTCGGGCATCCCATAGGAGTTACTGCCCAAAGAATGCCAAACATCCACTCCTGAAAGAGAAGTCACGTACACAGCATGGCCCCACAAGCAGTGCAGAGCAAATGGTTCAGAACTACCAAGGTTATGAGACAGCTAAACAATAGCTACTGATAGTTTGACTCAGATAAGCTAGAGTTTTAGCAAGGATGGTAAGACAAGGGGAGGAGAAAAGTGGGAGTGACCTGATCATAGCTACAGAACTACGCTATTTATTAAAAGTGAAACACCTAAAGACCAGTGTGGACTAAGTACAAATGCCGTTTTCAAAGCAATGTCTTGTTTAGGGGTGGGGGGTTGGTAGATTTTAGTATCTTATAGTTTTAAAGATCTCCTCAGAAGTTTTTATATTGGGTCACACTAGCTGAAACTACTTCAGAGATTAGGCTGGAACCCCCTCTGTGTTATTGAAGCTTGTCTTGTTGAATGATTACAATAAAAAATAAATCCACTTACCTAAATACTCCAAATTCATGATCCAGAGAAAAATACTGACCAGATAGGTCCACACACATTGTCCCTTCACACGTGAATATAGAGCATTTTCTTGGGAATGAAAGTAAATGTGCTCATTTGTGGGTAGGACAACCATCAGCCTCTGAGCAGGGGAAAAGAACAATACCCCCCTCTCAAAGACAGCAGCATTTTTACAGATCCTGATTACTCAATTATCTCCAAAGTAAAAAGAAAATTTAATATAGCCTAGTAGCAGAAGTTCTTATTTAGCAGTCAGGCAATAGTAAGTGCCAATTATTCCACTCATAAACAACAGTTGTGCTTGTACTCAAAAGTGCCATCATTTATCCTAACAGGCTTCTGTTCTACTTTGTCATCTCTTTAACAGGTCTATCAGGAGAAATCCAAACTTTTCTGTGTGTGGAGAGATTACAAATGGCACATGATTTATATTTATGGGCATTCTCTTCATTTGTCCTCTAGAAGAGAGCTGGGACAGAAACAGAACTGGGCTGCTGCTTTAAAGGCTCAGAAGTTAAAAAAAAAAGTCAGCTATCACTATTTTTGCTATGCTGGCACCCTGCTCTGAAGTCACCACACAGAGCTTGTTTGTACTAGTTTCATCTATAAACGATGCAACAGCTGGAACAAAACTGGTTGAGATGCTGAACCTGATTGCACAATACAGCTCAGGGCTCTTACAGAGCTATTAGCAGTCAAGAGTTTGTTAACTCATTAGGAGAGGGCTTCTTTTTCCAAAATATTCATGACAGAGTTTAATTACACAAATCTTCATGAAAAACAGCATCAGAAGATTACAGGCATGATCTAGGACTTAAGGGCCAATGAGGGGATGGAAGAGCTTGCTACAGACATTTCCAAACAGCTTTAGTGCAGGATTTAAAGGAAGAACACAGGGCAGGTGAGGTTAGTTGTGCAAGATCATCTCAAAGGTCGGTCAGAGACTAGAGTAGTGTCTGTAAATCCCCACGTGCTGTTTACTGTTGTATAAAACCCCACTGCTCTAACTGCAGGGCCAAAGAGGAGATCAGACATATGAAGTCTCAGGTATCAATGTCAAGTGACATTGCAAGACAGATTTTTATTCTTCAGTTTACACCCAGTGCGTAAGTTCAGAGTAACACAGTGCTATTGCAAAGGCAAAAAGAAGACAGCACATAGGTCATGCGCTGAATAAGCACAGTGAATTCAACAAGCTAAACAAGCAAAAATTCAATTCAGACTCACAGGTGAGTTGAAAACTACAGAGATTTCATAAAAGTAAATCGAAAGACATAAACACAAGCAGATAAACTATAGCAACTATGCTTTACCTCACAGCTCTAATAAGTCTGATGAACTCTTTTAACCAAACTGACATTCAGGACTGTATGTCCTAAACAACCAAACTTCCATACATTGGACATTTTCTGACACAGGCATCACTTGACTGTGGCTGCCAACTCGACTCCTGCTCAGTTTTTTGGCCCAACACACAGCTCATGCTGACACAGCTCAGCCTGATCTATGCTGGGAGCAGCACCACTAGGCTAAAGCAAGAGCTACACGTACACCAGATAAAAAGGAGAGGAGGAGATAAGACCTGCTGTCCTTGCAGCTGTACAAAAACAACTGTTGGGCAGTTTCTGATAAGACTGAAACTCTTCAGAATTAACTGGAACAACCGACAGGAATGGTAGAAACCAAACTTTCATGATGGAAGGTGTAAGTATATCACCTTACCCAAAAAGCTTTCAAGCTGACCCATCAGCATCTGTACTGCTGAGGCTCCCAGGCTTCCCACTGCAATACTGGGACACCCGCAGCTTGACTGAGGAGGAAGGATGAGCATTCTCACCATCAGCTGGGAAACCGGCTTCCTCCTAAGCATGAGAGTTAGTGAATTTGTGAATTAGTGAAGTAATGAATTAGAGAATTAACAAGTTACACCAGCCCATTGAAAGGGGACCGAGCCCTTGTTTGATTTTTACCTAATGAACACATGTAGTAAAGTTGGATTCACAGGGTGCATCCTCCTCTAACTTTGAGAGGTCCAAATGAACCATGAAACTTGACTCAGTACTATTGTCAGAAAAAGTACTCATAGAGGGTTAAATGATATTCATAGATCCCCAGCTAGCAACCAAGCAGCAGCTTCTTGACCTTTACAAAGACTAGTTTTTCTTCGCCATCTGCTTTGTTGACACTTACAATGAGGTAATGCTAATCCATTACAAAATTGCACAAACCTCACTAGCAGAGTTCACAGGAAAGCCTTAAAGAAGCAATTCCTTCGTCCTACTTATAGATTTGCCCGTTTTCTTCCAGCTAACACATCACTGCAGCTAGAATAAGCTTTCCAAAAAGCCATTCTCCAAAAAGCTTTTTCCACAATGCGTGCTGGTATTTAATAAAGCCTTGAATTCTCCCAGCTGACCTGGCAGCTCTGTGCTTGCTCCAAACTCTTCCTGGCCTGCAAACATCCGGCAGCTTCGTGCCTGCTTTACGCTGGCCAAGAGAGCGTAGGAAGCACGAAGTGAATGAACTCTGAAACTCTTGGATTAGGGATATCGTTAGGACTGCTCCCAGGAGGTATCCTTCCTCTCCTGTTAATCAAAGGAAATACTGCATCTAAATACAGCTGTTACCTTTATCTACTTTTACCTTTCTTATGCACAAGCTGGAGTGAGTCCAGGATTCTGGAATATTTGACCAAAACAACGGTATCTCAGATCAGCTGCAGGGATGTATATATTGCAGCCTCATGTCTGCCTTCCGCTATGAGGCATGCAAGGATTTCCTTCCACTGTGTTAGCCCTGCTGTTTTCAAACATTAACATTGTCTGAGCTTTACCTTGACCGAGAAAAACAACTTTCATCAGCAAAGCTGTATTTATTCCTTGCCTAAAGAGGATATCCTTCCAGTTCCATTATATATTGGCCACCTGCTATGGACCTTGCAAGAGTTACAGGCTCCTGTTCACTCAAGAGTCTACACACACCCTCAAGGCAAGAAATACCGCTTTCGTTTCCAGTGTCGGTCACTTGCTTAGGGTTGTCAGGAGTATGATCAAGCAGGAGAAATAGGGGTTCAAGCACTGGCAGCATGCTCAATTGTGTACATACAGAGACACCGAGAAATCCGAGCTCCCAGGACTCCAGCATAACTGTTTATTTGGCAGCAGTGGTGAAAAAGTTTTGAGCGCAGTTGAATGGCAACCACCATCAGCAAGACAGCCTCATGCACAAGCTTCAGAGCCAAAACACAGAAGTCATCTTCCCAAACCAGCAGTGCTACAGAACAGCCCTTCAGATGCCCCACTACCCCAACATGCAGGCTTCCTTTCCTTGTGTGTATGCTCTCCACATCCACCGCAGGCTAAGCCCAGCGAAGGTTCACCAAGAACTGAAGATTAAGGAAAAATACACCTGTTAAGCCACCTCCTCCGGGAAACAGGCACTTAACTGACCTCAACTAATTCAGAAATAACACCCTTCAGAGAGAAGAGCGCAGAGGCAAGGGAGTGAAGAGTACTCTGCATTTGTGCCTTTCCCCTGTTTCTTAGTTACAACGATGTCTCTCCCATGCTTCATTATGTGACCCAGGGAGGGATAACTGAGAAGTATAAAATGGTAACTCTTGGTCAGGAGCCTCCTGTCACTGTTTCATCAGTGCACAGCCCGCCTGCTACGCTACCACTGAACCATCAGTGTATAACGGTCGAGCAGGCTCTTGCCACTGCCCTCACCTCCTTGGCAGTCCCTTCCCAAAATACACGACAGCAACATGTGTCGGTACCAACATCCGCTGCTAACAGTCATCATCCTAGGAGGAGCCTTCTATAAAAGGGCAAAACAGGACAAAGGGATAAATACATTAGTGCCACAAAATCAACAAACGCACTACAAGTGTGCTTGGGTCTCAGCCAAGCTGTTTACTGAAACACTGAGGTCTCGACTGTATGTTGCACTCCGTGTCATTTCCTACGCTCAGGCTCCACCATACGATGGCAGCGTGTATGTTCACATGGCCATCTCACAGATCATAAGCCACAGTATTCAATTCAAGTAGCCAGGGACATTGCAAGTTGTCATAGATGGACAAAATTACATATCATGTAAAAACTAAACAACTCTCAGACAACTAGTGAATTAATAACAGGCTTGCTAGACATTATGCAAGAAGATTCAAGGGTCCTGAAACTTCTCCCTCTAAAAATTTAAAAAGACATGAAAAAAAGGACCAGAGTATTGTTTATTTTAAAAGGTCCCCCAGTGAGGGTTGCCCTATTATTTTTCTGTATGACAACAGCAAAGTTCCCTTCATACATAGCTAGCACACAGGATTTAGTGAGAAAGATCCTCATTTTCACAAGAGACCCAAATTTTTGCAGACAGCTCAACAGTCCCAGCACTAGCAGCCCTGGGGCTGATGGAATAAGCTATGCAGATGGAAACAATTATTTAGGAGGGGAAGGACTCCTGCATGCATGGAGCAACATCTCACTAAAACTGAAGCCTCCCACCGACACATTCCAGACTCTTAGAGTCATCTACTTTGGGGAATATGCTTTAAGCTACATCAGCTTTTGTATTTTTTTCTCCAAATTTCTTTGCAATCACCAAACATACTCGCCTGCAAACTGACCTAACGGTCTTACCAAAGAGCAACGAATACTACAAAGTATTATAAACATCTGAATCTAAAATCTATTTAGAGACCTAACTTTTCAAGCAACAAGTTCTGATTTCAGACAAGCTTTTCACTACACAACGCACCTGGAAGGACTTACTGATTAACAATGCTGCAGTGAACGACTTCTACCTAAAGTCCATGGCATAAAAAAATGAATAAATCATACAGGCCATATTTAATATGTAGAATATCAAATCAAAGTGCCTTATATAACTCAAAACCATGTTTCTTAGAAAGGAACAGAATTACAGAAAGGAATAGCACTAATTGATTAGAAATATCTAATTAAGGGTAGTCCTTTCAAGCCAGCTGCATAAAAAATATTTCATATAATATGTTGCAGGAAAAAAATAACTCCAGCAGGTTTCAATTAAGACTCATTGCCATATGGATTTTATATCTGCAGCAGGAAGGCTCAAACACCATGTCACAACTAAGACATTTTTATGTCTCCAACTGAAAGCGCTTAAACTGCTTGGAATAGAAGCATATGGGCCATAACTTCCCCAATTAAGCAAACATTTTGCTGAACTGAGAGCCTAAAAGACACACAAAGCTAGAATATACTGTATTCTCGGTCATACGTTGTAGCCTCTAACTTTTAAAGGATAAAAAAAAGCTAAGAGTGTACAGCATGTACACTTCTAACCTTTAGTGCCCTCCTCACCCAGCCAACGCAGAGGACCCCAGCGCAAGTCGCACAGTGATTCTGAACGAGGCACTAAAGGGACGGGGGGCCCTTCGCTCCGTGCAGACAGGGAAGGGCACTGTTCCGTGGAGCAGTTTACACACGCAAGCACGTGTGAAGGGCTCCTCAGGTCACCACCTCATCCAGCCTCCTGCTTAAAGCAAGGTCAAAACAGAAGCTAGACCAGGACACCAAGGGCTTTTGCCAGTTGAGTCTCACAAAGGGCTGAGGTGCCACAACCTCCGTGGGCCCCCATTTCAGCACTCCCCTGGACTCGCAGGGAGCGATATTTTTCCTTAAGGCATGCTGGAGCCTCACCCATTTCAATTTATAAAGCTTTGACAAGTGACACGATTCTCCATCTAACTAATCAAAGATGCTATGAACAGGAAGACAACACTTTGGGGTTTTTCCTTCCAGCATCAAACCCACCATCTCAAAAAACGTGTCTTGGTTAAACCGAGAGCTCTGCTGCTGCCATTGCGCCCTCTTGGGGCACAAGGGACCATGAGCCAAATCTTCAGCGTTATTTTTCTACATGCAGCTGGACAGAAGAACCCCAATTCCTCTTTACTAAAAACAGATGTCAGCCAAGTTAAATCATCCCATGACTCCTCCAGGAGAAGGATGTAAACAGCCACAGCTCACCCAGCTGTTACTAAGAGAGGCCCAGCTGACAAGTTAGGGATCCCAACATGCTGCAAGACCTTATCCCAAAATGCTTTGACATACTACTTTCAGACATGTTTATCGCTTAAATCCATCAAAACACATTAGGTCATTTGAGCTTAGTGTAGATGAGAGTTTGGATCTTTTACTAACTTCTTCCAGAGTTTTGGGCTCAGAGGAGAAAGAAATGGGTATCTACATTTTTCAATGTAAAATGCTTTCCAATGCAGTCTTATGTTTAATAAAGCCCCCACCTCTGTAACATGCCTGCAAAGTAAATGCTTTACAAATAAGAAGGGGGGGGGGAGATTAAGTGATGTGCAAAAATTCATAAAACATCTATGGTACAGTTTGGTATATAGAAATGCAGGCTTCCACCTCCCAGGAGGCTTAACCTCAGCCAAAAGAAACTACCAAACTACAGCTCCCACTAATGCTGTGCTTGGAAATGTTCAATCCAGGTTTTGGTATCAAACTTTTTCAGCTAAAAAAACTACACACTTGCTACAGTATAGAAGTGCCCAGGGATGGAGGCTGCTGGGTGCATATGAGAAACAATGCTTTGCGCCAGGTGAACAAGAGACCTTACAGGTGAATTAAATCCAAAACCACAGAAAAGCCTTCACTGAAGAAAAAAAAAAAAAAAAAAAAAAAATCTATTTGCAGTCACTGCAGACAATCACACTGGCAGGAGTTCTGCTACAATATCCAAGTCTGCAAGCTCTAATGCTCCTGCTGATGCCCAGAAAACAGCTTTTGCACAAAACAGTGAAGGGAAATTAAAGCACAAATTCACTGATGCTATTCAAGTGCTTGCAGACTACAAGGCAGCTGAGAGGTCATGCTACATTTGCACTGTGAACTCCAAATCCTCAGCAAAAATAGGCACGGGGGCAGGCGTTACAGCTAGATTCAGGGAAAGAAATATTTTAACAAAGGTGGACCACAGCATGAAGTCTACAGGGTTCAAACTGAGTCCCCATGCCTGTAGGTCAGTGCCCATTCTCCAGGTCAGGTTGATACATCACCAACCTCTTCCAAGCAGCACAGACCCACAGCAGAGCCAAAATGGCCTTTCCATGCTACTTTTAGCTGAACTCACACACAAAAGTTTTATTCTTACCAGCCAAATATTTAGTCGTGCATTATTTCTCAGAGCTCAGAAACAGGAAAACCAGGTATAAACCACTGCTACCATCAGCATAGCTGCGGTACTGGGGAACTCCACAGGAACCAGTAATCCTCAAAGTAGGTTTCTCAATCAGGTTTTGCATGCTGGCACCCTCCTCCCTGCTACTACAGTGACATTGCAAGCAACAGCCAGCCCAGCCAAGCTAAAGCTATTCCGAGTGTATTTACACAGTCTAAACCTACCCAAAGCATATACTTTGGTATCACCAGGCTTTAAAACATCACCATGCAATACAAGAAGCAGCAATATTCTACTTGACCTTTAGATAGTTTACCTACTCACCTCAGTTCATCTACTTTGCGGTGATGATCCCAGTAAAATGGTTTTAACTTGAATTGTGGCATTTTGAGAACTGCCTCAAGATAATAAGGTTTCTTATTGAACTGAGATTAATGGAGAGTCCAACATATTCAAGTAGCCTAAACAAGTGAAATCCCATAGAGACAGGAGGCATTCCCAGCAATTCAGCTGCAAGATTAAGACCTTCTTGCCAACATGTTTTTAAGCGCACATAGACTAGGTGGAAAAGAGAAAAGCCTTGGGACTACCAGAAAACGTTCTTCTCGCTGGCTCAGGGAAGACAGCTTTGAGATGTCAGTAGGGGCTGCAGCTGAAACAATAACCCCACTCCCCGACGGGGCACGAGCAGCCAAATTCTGCAGGAAAAGCAGCAATTTCGCACCGAATCCCGTTACGGCGTCTCAAGCACCAGAAACCCCACGCCCCTGGGGCGCAGCCAGTCTCCCCACCGCCACCGAGCATCAGCCTACCTGGTCAGCTCAGCGCCGCAGACAATAGCTGCCGAGCCGGAGGAGAGAAAAAGACGAGACGGGAGCTCGCTCGACACCCGGCCGCGGCACGACGGCCGAAGCCGCCCCGCGGTACCGCCCGCACCCACCCGCCGCTCCTCCGAGAGCCCCAATCCTTCCCCGGGCTCGCTGGCCAGGACTCACCCCCGGGACAGGCGCGGAGCTCAGCGCCCAGGCGAAGCCTTCCCCTCCCTCCCTCCCTCCGCACCGCCCAGGGCGGAGGAGAGGGCCGGGCCGGGCATGGCCGCCGCCCGCCTGCGCGGGGAGCCCCCGGGCCCGGCCCGGCCCCTGCGCGGGCTCCGGGGGAGGCGGGCGAGGGCCGGGGCGGACCCCACGCGGGATTGCTGCCCGGGCTCGCCCGGCGCCGCCCCCGCGAAGAAGCGCAGCTGTAACCGGTCCCTCAGCATCCACCGCGGCCCCGCTCCCCGCTGGCAGAGCGGGAAGACACGGGGCATCGCCAAAGGAGAAGTACCCCAGGCCCGGGTCACCCTCCGCGGAGAGACGAAGATTTCCTCGGCAAACAGCCGAGGAACGGCAAATATTTTTTTTTCTAAATAAAGGACCTGCAAAAATAAAGGTGTGGACAAACAAGTTTTATTTAAGAGCATACTGCTCTGGACAAATATTTGAACATGTGGAGGTCAGGGGATGGGGAGGGAAGGACAAATACACATAAACAAGGCAGGCTTCATAATTAGTGCAGGCTAGTGTAGCTGTTACTCGATCTACCCATGCAAGGCTCCAGAGGGACACAGTTACTTCACACCATGAGCAGAGACAAACATTTTTCACAAGTAGCAATGCGCTCTTTAGGTTGTGACTTCCTAATTCAGGTCCTCTTTTTTTTAAAGAGTTTGTTGAACGTGCGCATCAACACCAGGAGCAAACAGCTCTTCTGCTCATAGCCCAACAACTGGATAAACCCTTAAGCCACAAAATCGTGGCTCATCCCAGCCCTACCAACATCCTTGTGGTCCCACTTAACTGGTTAAATCACGTTGTTGGTGTGAGTGCCTCTTTGGGCTGTAATCTAACCTTTTATCAGCCTGTCAGCTGCGCTGAAAAGCATATCCTGAACAGAAATGAAGGAAATGCATGCATAAAATCTGCTAAGGGCTTAATTATTTCTTGTTAATTGGAGGTAGGCTTGTTTCATTTGTTAGACCTGAGCATGGAAAATTTGTTTCCTACTTGGAGAACTGACAAGTTGGAGATCAGAAAAGTGCTAATTGCATTATGAGTAAAATAATCACTGGGCTGTACTGCATTTAAGCTCCAGCAAGAACCACTACCAAGAGCTATTGCCTTGATCTTATTTGTTCAAAATCAGAGACTTCAAAATGGTCAACAGAGAGTACCACTGTGGTCCTTATGAAAAAAGGAACTCATCCCTCTGTAAAGTCGAAGGGGGGCAGAGTACACACCCAAGCACTGGACAAGAGGCTGGCTGCTGTCATCCATTTAATATTTAGCATGTCAATACCGTTCACTCTGAAAGCAGCTGTTGTGACCCAAGTGCCTGTCCACTTAGTCTCGGGTAAGTTTCCTTTTCAGAGAATTAACCTCCCTCTGCCATGCTGCAGTAGCTCTCACTGATGCTGAGCAAGATTGCTGCTAACAGTCGTGGGACTACCTGCTTTATTTCCACCCTGAGGTGGTTCTCTGAGCTTCGTCACTCTGTTCCAGTTTCCTCCCCAAGACTGAAGCCAACTCTAGCCTCAGGGAGCCCAGGATTTTCACAACTTTTTCACCCAGCAAAACAAACAGCTGAGCCATGTAGATAATCAGAGAGGAAGGCAGCAGTTGAATCCTCAGGACATTAGAGATCTGGAGCAACTGGCAGCCAAAGTTCCAGGTGAGAGAGGAAAGCATGGTGCATAACAGCTGGTGAAGAAAAGGAAGAACAGAAGCATCATGGCAATGTTGTTTTCAGAAGTTCAATTTTCAGTAGGATATAAATGATTTGAGACCATGAATGCTTGTTCCCTTCCCTCATCCACCCAACATAACTAGCAAGCCTTTCAGTATGAGCAATATGTCCCACAAGAGACAAGTTTAAACCCCAGTTCTTCAAACTGCTGTGTTCAAATCAATACTTGCACATGTGAAGAGCTCTAGGAGAGCCAAATGGTAGCCTAGGCAAGTCCAAGCTCATTCTTAGCATTGTTTCTCTAGCCTTTGAACAACAACAATGAAGAAAAAAAAAACAAACCACACTGACTTGGTACTGCCTTGGTGGTGTTAACGATGTCAAAAATACTTTGACTTGAGCTATTCCAGCTTCAGGGTGTGCTAGTCAAACAACTGCAGCAATTTAAAATTATACCAGTCCTTAGCTATTCTAGCCTAACAAAGGTTACTGCTCCAGCAAACCTGGTGGAAGCAAATGTGAGTGAGTACCTCAGCTGCTGCAATTCAAAAATCCCAGCAATGTAAATGAGTAGACAGGACTGTGAATAGTGACAGTGGAAGCACAGACCAGCTTTCCCTTCTGAGCCCCTTCTGCAAAGGAACATACAGTCAAGGCACAGGGAAAGAGAAGACACACAAGACACTAAGCTCTTCCACTGCTTCAAATATATCTTTGGGGATTTGTATAAAGCTTAAGAGGATTGGGACTGCCATGTTTGCAAAGAGACTTCTGGCTTCGGCTCTTATTGAGCAAGTGAAATAAGTCTAATTTTTAGTCACATACTCCACTATAAGAAATCTGAAGCAGCTTTTAAAAATACATAATATCAACCATACATGCCAGGAGAGTTTCTATATACAGTTGAGTTAAACTTCTAATCTTACAGGAATAGGTAGCAATTTTCACTGTTTCAAATGCAATTCTCAAGGACTTTAAAAATATGTATACATACCTTTAAATATATATATACACACACCTTTAAATATATATATACACACATATTCATACAGTACACACATATGATAGTTATTCTGTACAATTTTGTGTTACCTTTACTTTGTCTACAACAGGAGTCATTCCAGATAGGGAAGATGGAAAAAAGTCTCTTGTTAGTCATTAACCTAGCAGAAACCAATCTTGCAGCTTTCTCTTACCCACGATGCCAGGGAGTCAGGCAGAGGTGAAAAAAAAATCAGAGCTAAGGCACAAAAGCAGTAGATATGCAAAGAGGTAGCCTGGTCACACTACTCACCATCACGATGTTACAGAAATTGCTCTTCTCAACCTGAGAATATCTTATCTTCTGGCTCTGAGACCAGCTGTCTGAGATTACAGCAAAAAGACTTTGCTTTTGGCTTTTTGCATTTGAGCTCAGATAAGCAGGCTTGGGCCTCAGTTTTTCCACAGATCCACTGGATTGCATCTCCTCTTGCATTTCTGTACTGGATGTGTCATTCTGGGTTTCTTCCTCTGTTGGTTCATCCTCAAATTTAGAGTCAGAATCAGGATCATCAGAAGATGGTTTCTTTATTTCTTCTACACTGGGCATCTGTGCTAGAAATAGGTTTAAAAAGAACATGTAAAATACCTGCACGCGGCGGCTTCTCCCTAGCTACAAGCCTTGCATGTTCCATCTAGGAGCTAGGCAAGGTTCTTCTGAATCTTCTTCAGTTGAAATAAAGGATTTCCAAACCCAACTAGGCAATAAGACGCCTATACAAGTGGTTGATTTTAACCAATTAGCTCTTAATCAACAACTGTATTAAAGGAGGAGCTGAAATATATACCACTTTTTACTTGTGCCAGCTGTGAACTAGCATAAAATAAGTGAATATGACTGAATTAGCCAGGAAGTTATTAAAAAGAGCACTGGCATTTTTTTCTGTCTTAAGAGTGATTGAGAAACAATTCAATGTTCTAATACTCTAAGCACACTAGTATATAAAAATGTAATGTGTCTAGTCTTATTGATTAAAATGCAATTTAGAGCATTTGTGAAAATCATTGGAGGCCTGGTGCTAATAATATACACTACAGGGCTGGAAATTGTGAAGGTAAACGTAGTAAGCATAACCTGAAAATCTCACTGAAAGCATCAAGACATTCCAGAGTTACTCTATCCAGGCAAAAAGCTGATGCTCAAGTTAAGTACATGGCACAGCTACCCTTTACTTATGTAAAATAGGTATTTTATCCTGCTTATCAGACAGCAGCAGTAAGCCATGCCTATGCTGCTCAGGGTAGCTTGTACAATTGTCACAACCTCTTATAACCTGCACTTTTTAATTATTGTGCTCAGTTACCCACAAGAGAGCACTGGAGCGTGTGGAGGGAAGATACTTTACTACTGAAGCAAGCAGAGGCTGTTTGAGCATCAGCTGTGTGCTAAGCCTGCAAAATGGGAGCTGAAAGTAAAAAATTCAGCATGCACACACATGGCAGGACAGGAAAGGAGGGAGGAGTACAAGCCTCTGGTGTGGTGAGTATCTCCTGTTCCTCTGTTGTCTGTGGGTATTGTCTCATTGTTGCTATTCCTATGGGATCTATTATAGGACTGGCTACCACATTATTAAGAACAGAGGGCACCAAACAGAAGTAAAGCTTGCTGAAATAAAATTTTGTTCTTATTTTCCCTCCTACAGCTGTTCTGCAAAGGCAAAATCACTGCTTTTGAACTTAAGATTGATTCCTCAGCTGGGATTGCTTATGCTCCAGCATTAGAGCAAACTAGCAAGGCTTTATCCTCATGAGTACATCAACAAAGCTACTATTAGCCTAAACCAAAGCCTGTCATCAGTTACTGACATGTTAGCAATAACAATCAGTGATGGATTGGAAAGAGGAGCAAAATACACAAATAAATGAAAATGCACATCCTGCTCCCTTCAAAAACTTTATATCAGCCTCAGCATTGATAAAAGAATCCCTTAACAGGTCCATGGTAACACTCCCCACCACCCAAAAAAAGAGAAGTGTAAGAGAACTATAATGCCAGAGTTTGAAAGTGTACAAAATTAGAGGGTTAGGTTTGCTTTCTAGGGGATTTTAAAATAGAAGTTTACACAAATTACTTGTCCTTTGCCTTTCTTAAATTAAATTACCTCTGAGAAAAAGGGAGAGAGTAAGGAAGAACAGTGGGCAGCAGCTTGCCTTATAGCCATTTTTAACAGAAAAGCATAACAGTTTGAGTTTGGTTTTCCATATGCTACCAACAGTACTAAAAAACCCTTTAGTTCCCTTCTGTGACAAGTGCCATTAGCCTAAAAATAGCTAGCAGAGCACTTTAAAGATGAAGCTAATAGATAAAGCTTTTATGCAGCAGCATTTTATCTGACCAACTGCAGAACTTACCTTCGTTAAGTAGAAGCTGTAGCCAGATAATCATTATGATCAACAGCATTACAAATGGCAAACAAAACCAGAAGAAAAGAAGAGGAAAGGTCAGCTCATTCACCAAAGGAACCAGAGGATACTTCATTGCTTGCTTCAGGTTACACTAAGTTTAGAACAGCTTGCCTGCTCTGCTTTACTAACTAGCTTTTAATAACTCTCATTGCATCACTGTGTTAAATCACAGGAAGACTGCTGATATACTCAGCATGGTTAGCAAAAGGGACAGCCCTGTGCTATGTAGGGAGGGAGTAATAAGGCTTAAACACAGGATAAGAACAACTGAGAAAACATCTGATTTGATTGTCCTTCCCTCAGCTGCTGTTTAAAGGATAAATACAAGTTAGGAAGCTTTCAAAGCTTATGTTAAAACAATAGTTAAAGGTATGTTTATGTCTTCAGATATAGGGGAGATAACCAAGCATTTCAGCCACTTTGAAACTGGGTAGCCAAGGTTGCTTTTAAGAAATCAGTAAAACAGAATCAACACTGCAGAGATGAGTAGAGGATGACTAGCTAGAAATTACTTCTCCCAGGCTCTATTATTTGACATGGAGCACAAATACGTCCCGTGTTAGCGTGGACTCTATTTTTAGCCTACTCTCTATGTTTCTATCTATTAATTAATCCATTAGGAAAATAAACTTTTGTATTTTAATTGCCTTTCTATCTCCCTTCCCTCCAAAAAAGGCAAGCTAGCATGGTTCATAGGATATGTGTCTATAAATGCATTGCTTAATAGAAAAGGAGTTCAGTAATGATCAAAGAAGGAACAGATATGTGACTTCGGTAACTTGATATTCATCACACTGTGTGTTTCTCCTTCAATAAAATAAAGCCATTATCTATTGCTTACCTCACAGGGGGTTGTTTGGCTAGATTAATTGTTTGTGTAGCTCTCAGTAAACCTGAGAAGACAGCAGCTATGTAAGTGCACATTATGAATGATTGCATGCATTTAACGTTTTTGCTTGTGTGCACGTGTTTGGTTTTATGTAGTAACAGCCCCTTGAAATGAGCCTTTTAATCCCAAGATCTAAATGAACTTTGCAAATTCTTATTAATTCAGGTTCATAACACCCCTGTGTGAGAAAAGCTATTATCACTACTTTGTGCATTGAGTAAACAAGGGAGAAAAGCCATTAATGACCTGAGCGTCAGGGATGCTAAGTATCTGCAGTTCCCATTTCGCACAGCGGGGGTTGCGGGTTGGTGGCATTGCTGAAAATCAGGCTGTTGGCGGTTTGTCTGCCCGTGCAGCGAGGAGACTGACGGAAAGGAGCGGAATGCGGGAGCTGTGATCTCCTCCGGTGTAACGCTGAAGCGTTTCTCTCAGTCCCGTCAGCGGGGCCTCTCGCTCTCCGCTCCGGCTCTTCAGGGCTGGCTTCGGCCGGCGGCCTCCCTTGCCCGCCCCCCCCCCCCCCCGCCTGCCCGTCTCCCCGGTGCCGGGCGCTGATCCGGCAGAGGCTCCTGGAAAAGGCCGGGAGGCCTCAGCCGCGGCTGGAGGGCTGTCTTCGGCAGGGAGACGTGCAGGCTGAACGCTGAGGAGGCCTGGGGGAAGCACACGCCGTGGGCGCGATCTCGCGGGGTGGTCTGGCACAGGCCGGGGCGGCGGGTTTTCGCCTCCAGGCAGGCGGCAGGCATTGGGGAGGTTTCAGGGTCCAAGTTCAACGCGGAGGGCGCGGGTGTCCCTGCGTGAAAGGGCAGCTGGGGGGGGGGGGGGTGCAGGCCCCGCGGCCCTCGGAGGAGCCGCAGCCGCCAGCCGGCGCTGCCCCTGCCCCGCCGCGCTCCGGAACGTGCGTCGGCTGCCCGCGTTCCCGGCCGGAGGGAGCCGGGGAGGGCGCAAAATGGCGGCGGCCTCGCGGGTGTTCGCCTTCCGCGACGCGCGCTGGGCCCCCGACCCGGTGCTGGAGCCGAGCGCGGCCGTGCGGACGCCGCAGCCGGTGCCGCTGGTGATCGATAACGGCTCCTTCCAGACGCGGGCGGGCTGGGCCTCCGCCGACCCCGCCGTCCCCGCCGAGCCCCTGCTGCGGTTCCGCTCGCTGGCGGCGCGCAGCCGCGGGGCCCGCGGCGGGGCCGGCGCCGAGACGCAGGTGGGCAACGACCTGGGGAGCCCCGAGCCGCTGCGCTGGCTGCTCCGCTCGCCCTTCGACCGGAACGTGCCCGTCCAGCTGGAGCTGCAGGAGCTGCTCCTCGACCACGTCTTCCAGCGCCTCGGCGTCGCCTCGCAGGTACCGCCGGGCGGGGAGCGGGGGGGCGGCGGGCCGGGGGGAGGCCCTGAAGGCGCCGCTGAAACCCGGGCCGGCCCTGCTCTGTGGGGGAGGTTGTGCCTAGGTGCGTAGTGGGAATTGGGGTGGGGGGGGTGGGGTGTCCAGCATCGCCCCTGGTTGTCCTGGGGCAGTGTCTTGTCCTCCTCTTCGCCGATACTCACGGCCTGGGTGGACGGGCCCTGAGGAACCTGCTGTGGCGACCCTGCCTGGGCCAGGTGCTCCCCAGGGGCGTCTTTTGAACCCCGCTATTCCCATGAGTTCTTCATAGTTTTGTGGTAAAACAAAAACGCGAGGAGGCGGATGCAGGGCAAGAGGTTTGGACTGCAGTGTCTTGTCAGGCTGTGGCTGAGAGCCAGCGTCCAGGATCGGTTTTTGAGAAGGACGTTAAGCATTACTAGTTTTGTATGGTGCCCTTATTCGAAGTGCTCCTTGACTACTTGTTTCTTACACCCAGCTGAGTTGAGAGTTGGTCCTCGGACCGTGAAGCCTTTTGCCTGCATGACACCACCAGTTTGGAAGCTTTACCTGGTGCTGAACTGAACTTCCACCAGTTTTCACTCATGTTTCGCCTCTTCATTTCGTAGATTTTGGTTACTTAGATTCTTAATAATTCGTTTAAGCTTTTAAAAATTTAGTCTCCTCTGCCCTTTGGAGTTTTTTTCTTTGGTTGAATTAACATTGGAAGTCTCGCTATAGACAAGACTTCTTTTTTTACCCTCTTAGACGCTAGATATAATTTAACTTACATGATTAATAGCCTGCACATGAAGTGCTTTTTCATTGCTGTTTTGGAGGAGTTCTTGCTGATCTTCGAAAGAAGCATCAAGGATAAGTATCCCTGGATTTTCCCTTCATACCTTTATTATTTTTCTTTTCGCTTGTCTCTTACAGGGTTGCGTTGATCATCCAATTGTTTTGACAGAAGCGGTGTGCAATCCTCTGTATTCGAGACAAATGATGTCAGAGCTCCTCTTCGAATGTTATCAAGTGCCAAAAGTGTCCTATGGAGTAGATAGCTTGTACAGTTTTTACCACAATAAAAGGCAGAACTGGCCCTGCAGTGGTTTGGTAATATCTTCAGGTTACCAGTGTACGCACATTTTGCCTGTCTTAGAAGGCAGGTGAGTTCTTGGCGTGTTAAGTACGGTGCAGCCTCTCTTTGTCAGTCATTGACTTTTCAGTGATGCAAATACCCATTCCTCTAGCATTCAGTATTCCAGCTCCTGCAGTATAAGCTGTTATCAGGTCTTAATTTATACTGACGAGTTAAAACTAGGTCTGCAGATTTTGCTAAGTTACTTTGAATTGAAGAAGCAGTGCTGTCCTTGTATGTGTTGCATTTTTAGTTACTATTGCTGCGTAGATCTGTACTTTCAAAAGTAGAAGGGAATGTCTGCCCCAAGTAAGATCAGGCATTAAAAAACATGTGTTAGGTTTTAAAGCAGCTTTGGAACAAATGAAAGTGCTCTGTGAGACTTCTGCGGTTCTTGAGGCTTTTATCATTCTGATTATGCTGTTATGTTGCTCTACTATTTTTTTTTTTTAAATCCTTAACTGCAGGAGGTGGCTGGTAGATACTTCAAATTTTCAAGGGTTACACCTGGCCAAAAGGTTAAAGGAACTACTTTTAGCTCCACTAACCATCACTTCCCTTCTTAAAATAGAACATTTCCTTGCTGTAGCCAAAATTATTTAATGTTTGGGTTTTTTAAAGCAGAACAGCCTTTCAGAAAGCATCTGCAATAAACAAAGTAGTGATTATACTTGTTGTCTGGTAACTGAATCTTGAAATATTTATCTGTGAATATTCATCTGTCTACTTGACCATATCAGAAATTAAATAATACTGGGCAAAGTAGGATGTCTGTTTTACACAGAACTTGTGGATCTCTCCAATCTCAGTTGTGTCTCTTTGTTTTTTCAGGTTGGATGCTAAAAACTGTAAACGTATTAATCTTGGAGGGTGTCAAGCAGCTGTATATCTTCAACGCCTCCTTCAGCTGAAATACCCAGGACATTTTGCTGCCATCACTCTCAGTCGCATGGAGGAAATACTGCATGAGCACAGCTACATTGCAGAGGACTATATAGAAGGTAAAAACAGCTGTAATTTACCACTAGGTAGTGTTCATTCAAACTTAGCTTTGTCCTTTCTATCCCTTGTTCTAAAGTTGGCTGGAATTCTGGCAGAAATACTCTACTACTATTTTGCTTTCTTTATAGCTGTCTTTCTGGTAATCTGCCTCATGGGAAATGCCTGACAACAGTTTTGAATTTAACATTAAGAGAGAAACAAAATTAAATTACAAAAAAAAAAAATCTGTATTAGTTCAAATTTCTCTGTGAATAAAAATTTGGATTATTTCAGAGGAAAAGAATTTAAAATGAGTTTAGTTTATTAGTTACTTTATACTTCCAACAAAACATTAAATTGATTAGGATTATTTCTGCATCTGGCCATGTTTCTTACCTGCTTTAAGGTTTCCAAAATTGCAGAGACACTTCTCGTGACTTTTTGTGAATTAAAGAAGTTTTAAAATTTCCATGGTAAGTGTCATCTTAAGTAGTGGCCGAAGAAAAGAGTTTTCTTAAATTTGTCACTTGTGAAAGAGCTTGCAGAAGTCCTTAGAAACATGTGAGAACTCTCCCTTACCTTGGGAAGAGAGAAGAGACAGTAGTATGCACTTCAGACTTCTTAGTACTTCGTGTTTCCTGCATGCTGGAGATCAGAGCACTAAGGACCATGTGCACTGAGTATGTGACTGGAAGGTAGTGCTCTGAGGGGGTAGCTAAATATGGGGGTGGCTGCCAAGAGGTGACAGAATCCTAGGCTGCACCGTTGTTGCCTTCTTTTTTCTAAGTCTGAACTTAGCGTGGAGTGCGTACAACATGCGAATCATCATTTTCAGCCTGGCAAAACAGTTATTTTGCTTTCAAAACATTCAGAGCTACAGAAGTGGCGGTCCCCAGAGTACTATGAGAACAACATGCACAAGATGCAGCTGCCTTTCTCTAATAAGCTGCTGGGAAGCACTTTGACATCAGAGGAAAAGCAGGAAAGGCGGCAGCAGCAATTACGTCGACTTCAAGAACTGAATGCGCGTCGTCGAGAAGAGAAGCTGCAACTTGACCAGGAGAGGCTGGATAGGTTACTATACGTACAGGTAATGAAGGCAAAGTTTTCTGTGTGATCTTTTGTGAGGAGGGCAGGCTGCCGTCAGAGCTTTATCAGAAGGTCATGCATCACCGTAAAGAAGCTCCGACTGTCCCATGTGTTTCCTGATAGGAGCTTTTTAAGGTTACTTGCAAGATAAGAGGGAGAGATTACTGATGCAGAGGATGCTTCCAGGTTCTGAAAAATACTGCTTTTGTGAAGTATTTTGAATGCTGCCAAACTGTGCACATCATAATACCTAGTAATGAAGGCAAAGTGTCTGTACACATACAGTTGACAGATAATCAATTACCCTGTGTTGTTCATCACAGCTAACTCTGTATCTGTCTGTAGGAACTTTTAGAAGATGGTCAAATGGATCAATTCCACAAAGCTTTGGTGGAGCTGAACATGGACTCTGCAGAAGAACTTCAGTCTTACATCAACAAATTGAGTCTGTCTGTTGAACAAACAAAGCAGAAAATCCTACAGGCAGAAGTCAATATCGAAGTAGATGTTGTGGACAGCAAGCCGGAGGTATAATGTTTTCACCAAGTCAGTCCTCCTCTTATCTCTGGGCGAATTAAGTTTCTATGCTTGAAAATGTACCCCTTCAGACTTTTATTGATGAACTAAGCTTTTCCTTTAACACATTGCAACTCATTGTTAATTTGGCAACTGTCTGTCTTTTTTTCTAGCTTTCCTATGCAGCTACAGAAAGTGACAGTTTTGATTTTGTAGAGTATGCCTGAAATCAGTAACCCTTCTTGTGCTGTTCTGCACTGTGCTCTGGGACATATCTTATAGTTTGATTCCGTATAGTTGTAAGCATAATCTTTAGGCTTCCTGACAGTAGTTGAAGTATAGTTATGTGAAATCAGTAAGTTTCCTTAAAAATTTCTTGCACATCTTTAAGAAGTTGGAGAAAAAAGAAAATAGCCCTAGTGGGTTGGAGAAGGTACCACTGAAGGTACCACTGTTTTCCTTTGTGCTAACTCATGGCAGCATGTGCCAGCCACTGTCCTTACTTAAGGTTGACTTGCTACAAATGCAGCAGCTACCATAATGATTTTGTTCCTACTTTAAACAAACTTCTAACTCTGCTTTTGCATTAATTTTGGTGAGATATGTGGGCCCGGTATGTTAAAGATTCCGTGTGTGTGTCCCCGCCCCGGTATCTGACAATTAAATGACACAGATTTTTAAGTACTTAAACCTCAGGTGGTTATAATCCTAAGACAACTATCCTTAAATGTCAGTAGCCTTCTATTAAAGATATAGAAGAACCTATCAAGCTTTTTGTTAAAAACAGTATTTTTTTTTTCTTTCTGTTCTTCCCTTTCAGGTGCAGAGAACTTTATGGTAAATAACTAACCCTTTGCCTTCACTCTGGCTATCTTTTTTTCGTGCAGCTAAGGAGCATGTTCTATTTTATTTACTTAACAATGAAAGATTAATTGCTACACTTGGTTGTTGGAATTGTCTTGAAGATGAGAAGCTTATTTGTTTGCGTTGCCAGATTAATACAGGCCCAGCACCTAGCAGCTGCTTCTAAGAGATGGTCTAAGGCTGTTCATGCATTTACTTGTAATTCTTTTTCAAGTCACATGAGGTAGAGCATTTTTAGTTTTACCAGTCTTTGCTCAGGAAAAGGTAGAGAAAAAAAACAAAATTGAAGCACAGAGGAGAGTGGTGCCAGATATAGAAGTTCTTATGTCTTATATGGAACTTGAGATGAAGCCAAAACTAGCAGGTGAGCTGATATCTTTTGGGTGTTATATTTTGCTTATCCTTATCAGTAAAGCTTGTGTAAGAATCAGAGTGACTGCGTTTGAGCAAAATTGAGGTAGATAATGGTCTTACCATAGTGGTAAAGAATCTTTCTGCCTTCTGTCAAAAAAAGTTGTTCTAGAAAAAGATAATTGAAAGACTATCAGCTGCTTGTAATTTTGCTCAGTGGTTGTGCCTAAGTTCCAACATGCCTAAGTTCTAACATGTCTGTCTTGGATCCCACGCTCCGCTTCTTTACTAGGTATAGTCTCAGACCTTGGAATCAATCCACATCCTTTTTATTTGGTCTATGCTTTGTGAGAGCACCTACAATTATCACTGGATCCATTTGTGAAGATAGGCCATCCCTCTGTGGCTGTGTAAAGGAGTCTCAAAGCTAATTATGTTGTCCTCGGGTCTGTGCCAGGTCTTTAGCTGTTTCTGTTGCTGCTGTTTGTTTTTTTTCTTTAAGACATGAAAAGAAATGGATTTAGCAAAGCATAAGTGTTGGAGATAACTTCAGGTGACTACCGTTTGTTTGCTGTAACAATGAACACTGCTTAAACTTCGGTTTGAGTAATTGCTTGCGTTTTAAGTGGATGTAAAGTAGATACTTGAGAATTTAAATAATCTAGTTTATCTCATTCTGGTGTTGCTTGCTAGACATTGCAACAAATGTTTCAAGTTTAAAATAACAAAACCAAATATGTAGCAATGACATCACAAAGGTAACATTGTAACCCAAAATTAAATTATATAATTAAAAAGCTGCTCCTACTTCACAACAGTGAAGTACTCTAGGATTTTGAGTGATGCTTTTCATTAAGAAGGAGCTTTGGGAGTACCTTCACATCTCTGTATCATATAAGGGCTTTTGGTATATCCCGGGTGCAAATGCTAGGTGGTTGAAACTGTCAAGAATTGTGTGGTGACTTTGTAGCTAGCAAATATTTGTTTTCCAGTCCCACACAAGTAAGGCTGGGAATGTAACGGTAATTACAGAGCAGTTAGAGGTGCTGGGAGTGCACCAAGTTTTAACCAATTTAAAAAGCTATTTTATTAAGTTTTAGTGTGTTGTTATGTTTAAGATGCGGCTGGCTAGGATCCTGGCAGTCAGCCTGTTGACTGAGGCCTTTTAATTTCTGAGCTGGCATCACGATAAATTTATTGAAAGTGTTTGATTTTTATGCTTTGAGTGAATGTCTGTCTTAACATCTGTTTTCTGGGTTGTTCACCATTTTGATTGTCATCTTCAGTGTGGAGAATGGCCTATTTGGTTTCAGGCATGTTAAAAGTTGAGATTTGAGGAAATCGGCACTGAATTTTCCAAACGTGTTACCAGAATGCAAGTCATATATGTGCCTAGCACACCTGAGCTAACCTGCCATAATATACCTTCTCTGTTTCCAGACTCCTGATTTGGATCCATTAGGCAGTGAACAGTCACTGGAGGATGTGGAAAGTATTAATGAGTTTGAACCTCTGTTTGCTGAGGAACAGCCTGAAGTTGAGAAGCCTGTTGCTGCAGTGCAGGTTTGATTTCTATATCTACACCTCGTGCCAGAGGTTGCTGCCTCCCAGTTGTCCAGCGAGTCTGCTAACATTTCTCCAAATGCAAATCTTATTTGCCTGCTCTTGGAAGAAATGCTTAAACTATCTGAACAGGACATTGAGAGGAGAAGTCCTTGCAGTCTTAGCTGATGGTTTAGAACGTGAATATACCCACTTGGGTCACTCTGCAGGCAGTGCCTGTTGTAGCAGTGCCATGTTATTAGGGGAAAAAAAAGTCCTGCTCAAGTATTTTTTGTGTATAATCCACAGCCTAATATCACATCCCAGTGGACACAGCTTTCAACTTGTGAGCTTGAGCCTTAGGATTGAGTGGCTCCAAACTGAATAAAGTATAGGAGAAGTCCAGCTTCCTTGGCCTTTTGGAACCTTTTACAGCATGGCTCTTTCTCTGTGAGAGCATTACGATCTCTTTCTTGTACAGAATTGTTTGTAAACTTTGCTTATTCTAGAATATTACTGTTCTTTAATATAATTTCCCACCACTTTTCAATCTCATCTTTTTAAAGCCCGTGTTTAACCTGGCAGAATATCACCAGCTTTTCCTTGGCACTGAAAGAATCAGGGCTCCAGAGATTGTCTTCCAGCCCTCCCTGATAGGAGAAGACCAGGCTGGTATAGCAGAAACCATGCAATATGTCCTTGAGAGGTGAGTTTACAAAGCTACTTGGCACTTACTTCAAACAAGCTAGTCTTGTTTTGATGCAGCTTTTGCAATACTGGTTACTTAACAATAATTTGAGAAAATATGTTTGAATAGTTCTTTTTGGTGGGGTTGAGCATTGCAGTTTAGACATGTCTTCCTGTTCTGAAAACCACATGTAACTCTGCTTGTCTTAAGTCAGTGGTCTGCAAACTTTTTTGATTGATTACTCCATCAGTAAAAAATTTTGGGGCACAGACCTCCAATATATTTATATTTATAAATTATATACAGGTACTACTCAACTAATATATTATGCACGTTTTAAAATGTATACAAAAATAAAAATTAAAAAATGATGTGATAAAGGTGAAATAAACACTGTTTTAATTTATTTATTTATTAATGGTACAAAACATATCTTCTTCCTGTACCCTGATGGATTGTCTGGCACACACCCCACTTTGGAGACCCTGGGTCCAACTTGTTATAGAGGGAAACAACAAACCCTTGTAAACATCCATGCCACGAAACAATGAGCTGGCATTCTCTGTTTGTGCGAGACCAAAGTCAGGGGTGACGTTTTAAGTTATGATATAGGCATGCTTTCTGGACAACTATTTCTAGACAACTTAGCATTAGCAGAATGTCGCCTCTGAACTATATGAACATATGAGACTGCATTTTCTGAAATGTAAGAATTCCAGCTCTACAGAGTTGTTGATTTATGGGGTTAAGGAATTTTTTTTTCCAGAAAGCGAACACAGTTTTCATGTTAGGGAAGTGAAGGAAGTTTCTCAAAGTGAATCCTGAATACAAGGTATCAGTATTCCCCATAGTGGTTCAGCTCATAGGAGGGATGTCCTTGAGAAAGGCTGAAGTTGGTTTTTGTTCCTTGTAGGTATCCAAAGGAGCAACAAGCTATTCTTGTCCAGAACGTTTTTCTCACTGGTGGAAATACAATGTACCCTGGACTAAAAGCCAGAGTCCAGAAGGAGCTCCTCGAAATGAGGCCGTTCCAGTCGTCTTTTCAGGTACATGTGTTGACATGATGTTTGCGTGAACAGCCTGTTCACCTATGTTCAAAAGTAGTTTGGGTTGGGAGAGGTATGGAGAAGGTGTACTTCATGCGTGGGAATGGATAGTGTTTTATGACAAGACAATGCGAACAGCTTTTTTGACCTGAGAAGATGGTTAAGCAAAGATACAGTTGCTCTTTATGGACATTAGAGTAGGGTCGATGCCTTGGAAAAGGAAAACCTGCTTCAGCTAAAGGACCATGCACACACAAGCATGTTTGGCTGGAATTTGCAGATTGATTTTTTAGGATTGGGACAGTTACTATCTGGAACAAGTCACCTTTGTTAGGAGTAGTTGCTGGGAAAAACTGCTCACTTCAAAACTAAGTTACACGTTCTGTTTGTTACATGTAATGACTGTCTGGGACAGCAGCAAGGGATTCAGTGGGTATCCTGCAAACCTGTGATCCTTTGCAACTTTTTTAGTAGCAAGCAGGGTCCAAGTTGTGCAAGTCCCAGAGTTTGCCATGCATTTTGTAAGGAGACTTGCTGTTCTGGAACCACCTTGTCTCCTCAAATCTACTATCTTCCTGAATAGAAAATCAGGTTATAAACTGGGGAGAGAAAAAAAATCAGTGCAAATATAATCTTGTGATTCCACAAGCCATGTTTTGTACAGTTACTGTACATAGCTCTGAGCCAGGTGTGACTGACAGAAACTTAGTTACAGCCATATACTTGGTATTTTTAGGAAGGATATTGCTTGCTAAGATTTGAGTATGTAACTTGTGTCTGTGGGAAGAAAATGAATGCATTTTCATCTGGTTTTAATGTCACTGCTTGGAACTGACCAAGAGCTTCCTTCTTTCCATTAAAATATGGTCCATAGTGTGGTTCTATCAGAACTCTGTCACTTCACAGATATTGCACATGGGATTTACATGGTGTGTAGACTAGTGAGCCCATAGCTGAACCAGGAAAGCAGTTCATGCTACAGTAGTAGGAGTAGTTTAAATGGAAGTATGAATCTACACCAGTGGAAAGAGCATGTGTGGTTCTTGCCCACATACTGCTATTTCTTAGCCTGCAGTATTCCTCCCTGTTACTTCAAGCAGGGAGGAAGTTTTACTGGAGCACTTCTTTTGCTGTACCACCAACTCTTCCAGCATTGGCTTCCAGCTGTGAGGGCCATTGGTAGTGAATGTGATACAACCATGTGCTTTCTCAACCTGTAGAAAAAAAGCAGGCTCATGGAGAATTGATCTCAAGGTGAAAACACACTTCAAACCTATTCCTTACATTACTCTTCCCCAGAGGCACTGAATAATCAGCTCAAACTTCTGAAATTCAGTGGTTTGTGTCATATACCCCTGTAATCAGGGAAACAAGGGCTTTTCTCTCCTGTGTTGAATTGACATGGTGGTTCTGTTTTCCTTCTATCCAGGTTCACCTTGCTTCCAGTCCTGTTTTAGATGCCTGGTATGGGGCTAGGGATTGGGCAGTGGAATACATGACCCGTGAGGAAGGCTGGATAACCAGAAAAGACTATGAAGAAAAAGGGGGAGAATACCTCAAGGAACACTGTGCTTCAAATGTCTATGTTCCCATTCGCCTTCCAAAGCAGGCCCCACGGGCAGCAGAGGCATTAGCACCTAGCAGAGCGCTGACATCCAGCACAGGCAATCCTTGTGAGCAGGCTTAGCACCATGCCTTTGTCACAGACCCTCGGATGGAGATAAGAGTGCAGAGAAAAGAAGAGTTACTGGTGTGCAGTATGAGCTGTGCATGGAGTGCAGGCCTCACCCTAGCCTTGCTGGCTGCTCAGAGAGCACTGAGCATCTCATCCAGTCGCTTGAAGGAAGAGGGCAAGCCATGCTGGGGCGACAGCTGGCATGGTCATAGCACCGGCAGCGCTTAGTGCTGCTCATGCATAGCACAGGAGTATGCATCAGTAAGGAGGAGCACAACAGAAGTGCATTCCAGAGAAAAATACTATCTTATAAACTGTCATAGTAAGACTCAGGTTTTTTTGAGAGTATATGTTTTACAGTTTTTTTTAAATTTAATTAAAATGTACAGGTTGTCTACTGCTTTTATTGCATGATCCAGAAGCTGGGCTTGTTTCAAGCGAGTCAATCCAGCAGGCGTCACCCTTGCTCGCTGCAGTGAGCGTTTGTCAGGACATGTTGGTCAGGATGCATCCTGCTGCTGGAGGCCAGAGAGGCTAATCTGTGCCTTTCTTCCTGAGGCCGCCTGCACTCACGTCTTGTTTGACTTCCTGCCTGCTACACACTTTCTGCTAAACCACTGCCCAATAAGCAGTGGGATATCAGATACTTTTTGACTTAATTTATGTCAGTAATATCAATGTCTTGGTTGAAACTGGAGACCTGGTGACATAAAGCACTGTCCAGCTATACAGACAGAACTCTCCATAAAGCACAGTCCAGAACGACTGCCAAATCTTGTGCAGTCCTGTGGTGGGTTGACCCTGGCTGGGTGCCAGGTGCTAACCAAAGCTTCTCTATCACTCCTCCTCATCAGCTGGATAGGGGAGAGAAAATAAAACAGAAGGCTTGTGGGTCAAGATAAGGACAGTTTAATAAAGTGAAAGCAAAGGTCGTGCACACGAAAGCGAAAGAAAACAAATGATGTTGTTCTCTACTTCCCATCAGCAGGTGATGTCTGGCCACTTCCTGGGAAGCAGGGCTTCAGTACACGTAGTGGTTGCTCCAGAAGATGAAAATGCCCCCCCCTTCCATCTCCCTTAGCTTTTATAGCTGAGCTGATGTCATATGGTATGGAATATCTGTTTGGTTAGTTTGGGTCAGCTGTCCTGGCTATGTCCCTTCCCAAGATCTTGCCCAGCCCCAGCCTGCCATTGGGGGGGGGGCGGGGGCAAAAACGTTGGGCAGATAGCCTTGATGCTGTGGGAGCACTGCTCAGCAGTAGCCAAAACACTGGTACGTTATCAACACGTTTCTAGCTACCAATGCAGAGCACAGCACTACGAGGTCTGTTACGGGGAGAATTAACTCCATCTCAGCCAAACCCAATACAAGCCCTTAAGTGGTTTTACAAGAGTGGTGGCTGAGCAGGCCAGCTCTTGACTGTTGGGACATTTTTTTTATGAAAAGTTGTTTTAGCAATAAAGCAAACTTTTTGCTTTATCACTAACTTAACATGTTTCAGTGATTTGACCTCTTTAAAGAGTACAGCAGTGGGGATGTATTTGATTGGTTGTACCTTGCTGAAAAATGCAGGTTTGCAGCCAGGCCCCTGTCCTGCTGCACAACATACACCAGCTTAAATTTGACTGGGGATTCAGTTGTTGCACTGAACAACTTGCTATTGCTTTCCCGAAAGAAGAATCAATGCTAAATGCTGAACTGAAACCTAAGCAGACTCCATCACTTTGGCAAAAGCTGTAAACTATTAGGCTGGAAAAGGTAAGTCTATGGTGAAAATATCCAGGCCAAAACTGCTATAAAGAAGGTGAAGAGGCAGCAGCTTACTGTCCCCAAGGGCCGCAGAGCATCAAGATAAGTTGTCATCTGGCAGATTCAAAACAAAGGATGTGAGGTGCTTGTTGGTGCTGAAGTGAGGAGTTTGTTGCCACAGGATGTGATACACACTTTTCTGGATTCAAAAAGTATTACCTGAGCTACAATTTTAAAAAAGAAAAATCTGCTATCAAGCACAGAGGTCTCACCTGTGTGTAGGAGGTCCTGCAGTTGTGTATTTGGTGAGCGTATGAGGGAAGTATTGTTGCAGACCTGCTGCCTTGCACGGTTCCTGCAGTGCCCAGCACTGGTCGCTCTCAGGTGGGATACAGGTTGTGGTGGACCTTTGGCCTGGTCCTTACAGGCTGTTGGGCAGGGGGAGGAGGAGGAGAAGGGAGCTTGCTGCCTTCAGGTAACCTCAAGTTTGGACTATTGATCCTATCCCTAGCTGCCTGGAGGCATACTAATTTTCAGGACCATTAAGGCGATTCTGTGGGTGGTAAAGAATGTGGAAAAACATGCTGTGCTGAAACATGGCAAAGTTACATCCCAACATGTCTTTTCTGATGTCAGTTCATATCAGTGACCTGGAGTAGAATACATGATGTGCATTGCTATTTGACCCCTTTCTGACGCATCTTGAGCTATCGTGGCAGAGTTGCTATGCAAGATGTAGAAGTCTGTTCCGATACTTGGTGTTGGTTGCTAAATAGATAAGAGGGCACGAAGGCCTAAAAGGGTGTCTGTAGTGGATGGTTGTAGTGCTTTTAAATGTTTGACCAAATTGTGCCAACCACTTCACTTGCATTAATTCAAAGCAGAGCTGTGTAATTCTGTAAGAGATGCCAGATCAGCTGCTTAAGCAGCTTCAAGGAAGCATAATTTTATAATCTCCTAAATATTAGCTGTTAATTTGTTCCCGTATCCCCACAATAGCTGGAGTAACTAATGAACTTCGACAACGTGATCACAGTCACAGGCTGTTCTGAGTGTGCTGGTTGACATTCAGTTGCTTGGAGTAGCACCATGAAAAGCATGAATGTTGCAAAACAGGATTAACTTTACCCATTTAAGTTCAGTTCCCTGATACAATTTGCTGTGGTGCTATGTGAGCATTGGTGCTGGCAGGAGAAAAATGGAAGGAATGCCTGGTGTTGAGGGCAGGAGGATGCAATGGCGTTATTTTGGCAGTAGTGCTGGTTGGAGGCCTTGTGGAGCTCCACCACTGTGACACTTGTGGCAAGGTTTTGTCATACCCGTGTGCAGAATTTTGTTCATATGGTTATTTTCCATATAATTGGCATAGGGCTCACCAAACCCAGAAGGGGCTTGGACTATTTCTTCTGTGCTTTGGCTTATGCCACCTGAGAGGGGAGCAGGCCAAAAAGGCACTTGCTTAACTTCTTTTTAATGGGACTTCTGGTTGTGTGAGGAGCAGTAGGAGGAATTGTTAATATGAGAAAACTGTTTACTGAAAAAAAAAAAAAAAAAGATCATTCTGTGGACAGGAAACTTGAACTGATGCTGTGAGGGCCTTTGCCAAGTGGTTGTAGGGCTCCTGTTGAGTGAGCTGCTGTGTAAGCAGCCTCAAAATCTGTAGTGTGTTTATTCTGGTGGGTGTCCTGCAAGATGACAAAGTGCAATTGCCAGTTCAGAGCTGGTCAAGTGGTTCCCATTTGGTCCTCAGTATATTAAGTTCAAAGCAACCTGTAACCTTATTATACAATTCAGTTATCACCTAATTCAGGTCAAATAATACAAAAGTACAAGCTGCAGTTCAACAGGCGTGGTGAGCTTGGTCTATTTAATCTAAAAGAGAGCTCAAACTGGGTTCCACCTTTTGCAGGGTCCCTAAGACCTGCTCCGAGTGGAAACACCACGTCAGTGAGAAGCCCTGGAGACTAAACATAGATCACATGTTTAATGTCCCAGATTTCCGTTTGAGCTGCATAAGAGCCTTGCTTTTGGTCTTCAAGGCTTCTTAGGTTTCCTGTGCCATAGTGACTTCAAACACTAACCGTTCTTTGCTAAATCTCCGCTAGGACACCAAGATTAGAACTCTTTGCTCCAGTTATTAATCTCTGAAATACTTAATGTGCTGTGTAAGACAGCATTTCAGAAGAAAGAGAAGATGCCCGTGAACTGTCACTTAAAATTTAGGATTATCCCTCCAGAGACAGCCTGCAATGATCCTCTAGCAGCCAGTCATAAAACAGAAGTTTTGAAGCTTGTGTGGGATGAGCAGGGGAGGGGAGAATGCTGTAATGGATTTAACATTATCCCCAAAGTCATATGGTGGGATTTCCACCCCAGTTCGATACATCAGGCACAGAGCAGCTGTGCTGATTCCCATTGCTCACTCCCACTGCTTTGTGCAGATAGCAAGCTGGTCCCTGAGCATCAGCTTCAACAAAACTTCTCCGTTTTAAATGGCAAAGCATGCCGGGGGTTTGAGCCAAGAGTTCTTCAGGCTCCTTTTGCTCCCTCTTTTCAGGTACTTGGTTTCCCGTGTTTAGTAGACAAACAGCTTCCCCCCACCTTGTTCATCACAGGAGCCCAGCCCTACCTCTTAGGGCTGCAGAGTGCCATAGTTTCGGGGGGGGGGGGGAGGTGGGGTGGTGTTTGGGGTTTTTTTATTGTATTGGGTTTTTTTACATCCTTAGGGATCTTTTCTTCCTCTTTTTGAGCAGTGGGCTTGGTTTCCATTTCCTAATGCAGCAGAGACTGTGATGAGAGTACTGCACCAAGGATCAGGAGACCTGGATCCATTTTCATGTCTGTTTACTCACCATAATTCGCTGCTGTTTGCTCTCAGTTCTGTGCCTCAGCATCTGTAACAGCAAAGGTAACCTGAGAATGGTGCTAGCGGAGGGTTTCACAGAGTGCATAATTACTGTAGAAGACAGTAAGGGTGGTGGGAAGGCTGGAAAGGGGTTTGTGGGGAAGGAGGGGAGGTCAAGGAAAATCATGGAGAAAGGTCCATGTATGCTTAATATGCAGTGGGGCAAGTGGAAGGTTTTCAAACCACTCATTGCCTGAAGCTGGAAGAAGCATATAGTATGGTAAGAATCACTCCGTGCAGGTATGCTTTTATTCCTAAGCAATTGCTATTGACCACTGTCAGTCAGAATGTGAAGCAAGCTGGATTTATGGTCTGACTCAGAAGCTTTTATGCTCCTAAAATTCCTGGGTTTAGGCAGGACAGTATTTTCTCTAGCTTTTTATTTATTTCAGGACTGAGGTGAAGTATGAAGCATCTGTCAGGAAATAAATGTGCTGTGCCGATGGGGAAAGCATCTTTTATGTTGCCAGTGAGATTCTGTAAAGGCATCCGGGTTCCTGCACTTGCAGTAGCCATAGTTGGGCTGTTACATCAAGAGGAAGCTCATCTCCAGGCAAGCTCGGTGCACTGCTCTTGGCAGGTCTGGCTGGAAAAATGAGCTTTACAACATGGAAGGAAAAAGTGTGGCTTTATTCAAACCTATGTCAAATGAATTCCAAAGGAGAGACACCTTTGGAAAACATCTAAGTTCCTCATGTTTGAACTACTTGGGAACAGAGGGATGATAAGAGTATTGGATAGCAGGAAGATCACGGTGCATTGTGTGCCTTCCTTACTTAGATGAAGGGAAAAGGTGCGTGGTGGACCTCTGGATGGGAGAAGTTTTGAGGGGTGATGGTGATCCGCAGCCCCAAAAGCCTCATAGCTGCCATGGTGGCACACAGGGGTGGCACACGGGGCTGCAGTGTAGGCAGGCACTTTCCTGAGTGCCCTGATGCTCAGGAGGGGTGGGAGCCTGTTGGCTGCAGCTGAGGTTGATTTTCCTCCTCTCTAAACTATCACCTTGTTTCTGCACCTCTTCCTGGAGCATCCTCCATGCTCCTGAATGTCTCTGTATGCCCAGTGGGAAAACTGTCCCCTACAAGCAAGGGAGACTGGGGACTCGCTGCCTTGTCTGAGGCTTGTTTGGAGGCGAGTTCTAGTGTGTGCAAACAGTTTTTGAGTACTCTTATCTTTCTACTAAAGATTTTGGTGTGGAGATTTTGTTCTTCAGGGTGTTCTCACTCTCTTCAAAGGAGAATATTAATAAATAAGAAAAACTAGCCTGCCTCACTGATGCTTTTTTCTGCATTTGAATGGTAGCCCAACAGCATCCAGATAAGAAACAGTCCTATTGGTCTGATCTTCCTGCTCTGCTTTGAGGGCTAGCGGGGACTTTCACAGGGCTCCTCCACACAATTTTAGAAATAACTTCAGTCGCTGCTAGAATGACCAGAAGTCCCCTGGGGCACACAGGCTCCTGTTCCTTAGGGGTGACCTCCCCTGTCACCACTCTCACCTCGAGCACCAGCTGCCTTCCAGCATTTCATCTGCTACACTTAGGTAAATCCACCTGATCTAGAAGCCATCAACTAATAGGCTGTTAGTGCTCCAAAGGCAAAATGCCTTAAGAAGGTCCCAAACTGTTTTCTTAGATGTATCCACAATGACATGCCCCTGGGATTCCACCATGTGCATGAGGAGGGTTGTCACAAGGTAGAGGCCATCTGCTAGCGCTGGGTTTGAGCTATTAGTAAGCTTCTTGCATAACACCTTGCATAGCTTGTCTAGTATTAGGAAAAGCACCTCTGATTTCTGAACGTAGCAGGGTTGGGTTTTCTGGGTTTTTTTGTCATCTTTAAACTTAGTTTTGTGTCCCTTGGGTTAAGCATGTGCATTAGCATGATGCTCCTGGCTGGCATTGCTTCTCGGCACTGGGAAATATATTTCAAATCCTGATCCTTAGATCACTTTTTCTTTTTTTCCCCCCCACACTAGAGCTTGGTTAAAATATACCCCACTCCTCCTCCTCACCCCAGATTCCTGCCACATACCTGGCATTCCTTCATCCTTAATGAGATGAAGGAGTGGGGGATTTCACCCTCCTGGAATTTTAGAGGAATACTAAGTGGATTTCTCATGAAAAGCCCCATTTAATGTACAAATCTCCCCAAAAGATAGTCCCCACATGGCAAACCTTGCTTTTGCTGGTAATGGTGAACAGATTTTTTTAGTTCCTTGTTCAATAGCTACTTTCTGCTTGGGCCTTGTTGTAAGTATTGCCATTGATGGAGACTGCGTTGGAGCAAGCTCCTGGTGTTGTGGATGAAGCCGAGGAGACTCGCATCCTTGCAAAGGTAGGTAGGGACACCAGTGGAACTCCTGGGCTGCTGGCACTTGAAGTTTTACCAGTTGCTGCAGTGTGGACAAACTCTCCATATAGACATGGCAACATAAAGGTTATTAACTCAAAATAGTTTTCTTCCAGATTCAGTCATTAATTTACCCTAATAACCAAAAAGCTGCATTGGGTCAAATGTTCCTGCAGCCTGGTCCTGGTAGCGACCTCCAGGAGATGTCGAGGGAGGATTATAAGAGTAGGAGCAGTAGCGATAGGTGTGTAAAACAGGAAGAAGATTGTAAATAATTACAGCTGGTTAATACTACATAGCCAGGGAGGCACAGGAACGCAGTGCTCCTGGAGTCCGTCTGTACATGCGATCCATCACCATCACAGGACTGTGCCCTCTTACATGTGTTGAAAGGACAGGTTAAGGTATCCAAACTACAGAGCTCCGCAAGGACGGGGATTTTGGAGTGGCAACACCACGCTGGACCCTGAACATCCACCTTGGAGGCATTGTGCCGTGTTGTCGATGTTCCTGAGCCTGCAGCGAAGCCTCTGTGATAGCCCCAAGCCATGCTCCAGCAGTGAAGGGCTGGGGCAGGACATTGCATCTGGCCAGCGAGCCCAGCTCTGGCTCCTGCTTTGGGAGAGGGGCTTTACTGCAGCTCCGCCAGGCAGATACAGAGTCCTGGGTCCCATTGTGTGGGGTCCCGGGTTGCTTTTATCCAGCTCTGTGGTGGCAGAGGGCCATGAGCTGTTCTCGCTGCTGAGGAAACAATGGAGAGGAAAGCTTTGATTTCACCAGTGGTGGACACTCTCCTGCTCAAGGGTGGTGCGGATGGAAGGAACTGGGGGCCGGGGGGCTCGTTTTTTTGCTTTTATCCTTTGTTAGGCACTGGTAACTTCTTGTTGTGGGAACTGCTGTGACCTCTCTTTAGGTTTTGTTTATGCGTTTTGGCTGACATTGTTCACAGCAGGCCTTTGATATTCAGCCCCAGGAGTGTCCTCTGGCCTGGGAACAGGAAGAGTTGAGCCCAGCTGCCTGCAGCCTGGGAAGAAGGGCTGGTGCCCTGCCGTGGTGGCACCATGCAGCGATGGACCTTTCCAGCACCTGGGGAAGACAAATTAGTCACCTGCTATTATGGACTGTCCCCAAGTTGATGACTTGTGCCCAGCATCTGCCCCCCTCGGCCACAGCAGCATCCCATGTCAGCAGCAGCAGACATGGCCCATAGCTCTTGCTCAGGCAGGAGCAGCTGACGGTGCTGCGCTACCAGAGGGTGGAAAAAATGCAAAGAAGAATCTGGCATTTATGGGAATTTGTCATTTTTTTTCTAGGAAGAGAAGAACTAGGGGGTTGCAGAGCTTTTGTACTGGGTTCAGGCTGCATATTCATGCCTGGAAGAGCTGGGAGGTGCCCAACACACGTGATCTGGGGGAGCTTTGCTCAGGCCTCCTGCCCGCAGCATCCTGGGGGTGCGCTGCTCCACTGACCCCTCTCATCAGGGCTGAATTGAGGCTGGAAGGGATGATTCCCCAGCTCCTGGGGGCTTGGCTTCCCCATGTGCTGTTAAAACTTACACATCCATACCTTTTGCGATAGTTCCTGTTCACAGGAGGCTTTTTTTCTGCCCCTCGCTGCCTGAATCCATTTGTCTGAGTATTGAAAGAAAACAACTTTTATAATGATGAAAAATGAAGGGGATAATTTATATTTATACTACCCCTGAGCCCATTCTTTTGAATGCATTTTAAAAATCACAGCGAATACTGTTTCTCACAACACAACAGATTCCCCAGGCAGCAAAGACGACAATTTGTTGTGTTTACCCAACTCAAAATGCACTTTATAATATTATATCACCTTCAACCTACTCTGCTATTTTACAGACTGGGATCTGAAATATGTATAAGCACTGGTTGTGCTGTGTGCCTTACAGAGAGTCTTTAATTGCAAATTTAGTGAGCTATGGATGGCAGTTTTTACAAGCAGTCGTCATTTCAATCACAGGAGCCAGCAGTCACGAACAATTGATTTTATCAGGTATCAAAGTATGCCCTTACAATCTGGGAAGTATGGCTCATCAAGAGGGGTTTTATCGCAAGCTCCAGGCTTTATGGGGAAGGTTTAAGGAGACGGTCACCATTTCAAGGAGAACTTTAACTTTCAAGTACTCTCCAATACCCCGCTGCACGGGCCAGCAGCAGAGGGACTGAGCTGTACAGAGCCACGTGGGAAGTGTGAACATCCCTATTCTGCAAGAAGTGGATATTAAGAAAACAACAAAAAAATACCCCCCAAACCCCACTGTTCTGATTTTGAACTCAAAATAGCAACTTTGTATTTCCCACAGAAGGAACCCCCCTATGGCTTGTTCTGGGCAGCTATACCGACAATTTCCTATTTTTCTTCCTACTAGAAGGGTGTTTGAGCAGCTCCAGCTCCTGAATTGAAGGAAGTCTTTTCCTGAAATGCAGACAGAAATGCTCCAGGGTTTTCTGGCTCAGGAAATCAGTCCTCAAATCTGAGTCTGATTTCTTTGGAGCCACAGACAGCAGAAGTCCCCACCAGGCCGGTAGAAACCCAGTGAGCCAAGTTCTGCCAGAAGTGACAATTTTGCAAACTTCATGTCCTCAGCCTATTTTTGCTTCACGGGCTTTGTCAGAAGATGCTCAGCCACGCTGCCCCTTCCTTTTTAAAGAAGGCACTGTGGCTTAAATCTGGGCAGAAAAAAAAAATCTACCTTTGTTTCATAGGCATCCTAAGGACTTCCTTGAAATTAAAGCAAAAGTGTGTATTTTGAAAGTGTTTTGGTCCTTCATACTTGAAGATAAAAAGGTTGTAGCTCTCTAAATGTGGCATTGGTTTCTTCTGAGATGTATAATTTAAACATTTTGAACTTAAGTGCAAGCTTTTAATGTCATAGTTTCTTAATACTGCTGCCACAACTGTTTAGACATATAAGCCATTTGATTATAGTTTTATGTTAAATGGGGAACCATAATTAATACGATCATGTTTAATTTCTTCCTTACGGAACATATAGATAGAATAATTTCTCCAGAGAAAAGAGAGTTTCCTCAAGTGACTAAATGGAAAGATTTTTTAAATAATTTAGCTTTAGGAAAAAGTTTAAGCTGTTTGATAGGATCGAAGCAGGATATGAAATGCAAAATGCATTGCTTGAGATGTGGAGAGCAGAGCCCAGGGAGCCTCGTTTCATGCCTGTGGCATCCCCCTTCCCTGGCTGCAAACGAGGCGCGGGGGGGGGGGCAGTGGGATTTTCCTAAGTCATCCCTTTTCCTCCTCCTAGCTTCATTTCATGGAAAATACAGAATGAAAAGCCTTTGGTTGTCAGAGATCTCCAGAAGACATGCTCGGTTTTTCACTACTCTCTCCCTTTTTTGCGCATTTACTAGACATTTTGGGAAGCAGAATATTTGTAGGGAAGTAGAAATGACCCTGCCGTCACGCCCAGCCCCTCAGCGTATTCTTTTCAGAGTGGCTCATAGCTGGTGCACGTGTACCAGCTCAGCAAAGGCTTGTGAAATGTGGGAGCCTGACTGCATGGAGACATTTTCACCCACCTGCAAGTACCTGCACAGCAGCGTCAAGCACACCGGTGTGGCCATCTAAATCGGGGGTGCTCTGGAAAGATGCATGGGTGCATCTTTACAATTTGCACTTGTACAAACCAGGGACACCCTCCATGCCAGCTGCCCTGCCCGCGGGTGAAGCAACCCATGCAGCGGGCACCATTGCCCCGTCCTGCAACGCCCTGGTAAGTCCCACGAGATTCAGAATCCCAGCAATGATACCCCATCCCTTTATCTCCCATACAGCACATCTTCTGCCATCAAGTCCTTGAGCCTGGGAGCATTTATCTTCTCCTGGTGGAAATTCAGCACAAATGATTTCAGGAGGAGCAGAGTTACACAACTGGAACGTGCTTCATCTGTACCCTGATATGAAGTGCTGTATAGCCTTGTCCGCACATTGCTGGTTTGCTTCTGAGCTCTTAGCCACCATCCCCAGTTTTTGGTGCAACGTAAATACATTTGTGCTTTTTCCGTCTATGTACCTGCACGCTAACACCCACGTGTCCACTTCTCCAGAGGAAAAGGCCACTATTACAGTCATGTTTCACCCGTGGGAGAATACAGCTGAGCAGGGCTTCATCAAGAGGGTGTTGAAACAACTTGTGCTCTCAAATATGACCTTCAAATTATTTGCTTAAACTTCTGAATGTAGAGGGAGGAGTGTGTACTTCAAGCTATCTGTTTCTGCAGGGCTGAAAGAAGTGCTTTTTTCTGTCTGCAGTTGCTCCCTGAGCTGATTCCCCAGGAGTGCTTTGGTATTAAGTATCCCTCCCAGATCTCTGCTAACATTATTAGCAATAATGGTCAATTAGGTGTATCGGGAAGAGAGGAAGAGCGACAAACAGAGGTATCAATTTTAGCACTAGCAGGACAAAAGAAAATTGTTTGCTGAGCAAAAAGGGTTTAAGGCCCTAGCAGGGAAGGGAGGAGAAGGAAAAACTGTAAGCCCTTAAAGAACAAACTATAGAAAATATTTAATGACGCTTTTTAGAGCTTGCCAAACCAGCAAAACACATTATAGCATTTTCACCTGCTGGCTCACACGGATTTGACTTTTGATTCACAATTATATAACATGTTTTGCAGCCCAGGTTTTAAGCACTGCCTGAAGGTAAGTGGATCCATGGGCCATTGTATCGTCTGAGAGAGGAATGTGGTTTTGTGCTCTTGATAGAGATGGAAATTTGCAGCAGGTCAGGTCTGGGCTGCTGAGGGATTAGGTCAGTATCAGCGCTCAGTGCTACCTTGAGGCAAATTGAATTTTTCACAGAAGAGGGAAAGATGAAGAAAAAAAAAACCCTGCAACTTAACTAATCACCTACCACTAAATAAGGCAGTATGAACTATTCACCACCTCCACTTTGCTTTATAACATTACTGCAGTAATTACATGGCACATTTGAATGGAGCATATCTAATCCTTGCAGAATAAAAGTGATTCTGTCCAGTTGTGGCTGTGTTGGGTGTGCGGTTGATCTGGTGCGTTTGAGTTCTTGGTGGTGGGGTCAGTTAGTGGGTGAGGTTTGGGTGGGCAGGAGGGGAGCTCAGAGCAATGGGTTTTAGCATAGGGAAAATGAGTGTGTGGGGTGTCCAGCTGAGAATCACAGCTTTATTTCACAGAGGTTTTATTCTCAACTATGTAATTTCAGAAATTCTGGGTCTGTTGATTTGCATTTGTTGATGACTGCTGTTGGAGAGATAGGAAACAGGTATTGGTCCTCTTTGTCACTTGTTGCTTTTCCTTCTATACTGGGGTAACCCCAGTGACATTGCACCGCGGGTGCTCACAAGGAGTGCTCCAACTCCTGCTAAGCCCCTGGCTCAAATCCCTGCCTGGCTTAAACTCTGTGGACAGATGGCTGCTGAGGGTGGGATTCGAATGGTGCTTTTGCTGGACAGGTCTCTCTGGCCTGTGTCTCCAGCTGAGCAGAGCTGCTTGCAGAAACCCTGCAAGGGTCACAGGCTCCCTCTGCTTTGCTTGAAGGAGGCTCAGTCTAGATAGAAGATACAGGTTTCCAGACAGAAAACAACAGGAAAGAAATCTGCAGACAGTTCTAAGCCAATGTTCTGGTAACTCTTGAATTAAGAGAAGGCTTAACGATGACTCTCAGGCAGTGTTTCCTGTAGCTCCTCAGAAAAGAGCTCCCAAAAGAAGAAGGGAGGGGAAGCATTTCACCAGGGATCACCAGCATCAGAACAAGCGACTGTTTCTCTAGCTCTCAGCTGGCTGAAAATGATATGTAGCATGGAGTCTCCTGTGTGATGCTTTGCTTCTTCTGCTCCTGAGGCTGTTGATCTTCTCCCCCAGAAACTCTCCCACAATATTGCCATAGCTGCTCATGGCCAGGCTGAGCACTGGAAGTGGTTAAGGGTAATAAAGTGGAAGGAAAAAAAGCCAGAGAGCTGCTGGCTTTCTCCTCTTGCTTTGACATGTCTGTCAGTGTGTGCACAACATCCTAGTGGCCCCATAGAGAATTAATATCTCTATTGCAACAGTCTTTGGCAGTGCTGCTGAATGCACTGATGAAACCAGCGCCTGTTTCTCACGGGCTCGGTGCCAAGTGGTGCTTGGAGGTCAGGGACCTGTCTGTTAGTGGTAGTGTGGGTATGTTAAGGCTTGGGCTGAAACAGTATTCAGGCTGAACAAGTTTAGTCAGGTGTGGCAGAGACCTGAGCACTTTCCTTTATGGCCCTGCCAGTTTTGCTGGAGCCTCGCTGAGCCACAGGCTGGCAGTGGCCATGCTGGCCACCGCTGCTGAAGGGAAGGGACCATCACCTTGCATGAATGCACGTGAAGGGGGAACACTGTAGAGGACACAAATGAACTATTCAAGTTATTTTTCTGCTAGTGATGCCCTGTGTTCTAGATGCTGGCTTGAGGTACGCTGATGTGGCTGATCTTGGGTGTTTTTGATGATGCTCACAAATCTGATTTGGCCACTTTGGCACATCGTGGAAGGCATCAGTTGGCTGGACTTTAAGGAGGGGAAATGGATGATTCCCTCAGTGGAGAAGAGGTGGAATGGTGTTGCCTGAGTTCTTGAGGGGTTAACGCTGCTGAGGCTTCATTATGTTGGGCGCAATGATAGAGCACTTAGAGCCTTGAATAGGGGTCTTTTTGGTTGTTTTTAAATTCAGGGCAAACAGAGGTTTCCTGTAGCACCTGGTTGAGATGGTCAGAGGACAAATAAGGCTGTGACCCAGGGCAAGCCTGGGGCCAACCAGGTACACACCTCCAGTGTGTCTGTATCTGGGATTTCTGCCTATTCACTGCTGTGTCCCTGCAGCCCCTCCAGGCAGAGGCAGATCTCATGCCTGTCCAATGTTATTTCAAGAGCTCTGGGTTATCTCTAAATTGGGTCTTCCCCAGGCCATAGTGCCACTTGCCATAGATGCATGAGAGCCAAAGGAAACCACACTAACTTTTCTCTTCCAATACTGCTCCATGCCTGTGTCGAGCAGAGACAGCGAAAGCAACAGCTTTCCAGTAGTAAGGAAATTATAGCAACCCATTAACTCCAGTTCTTGTCTTAAGAAATGAAACAAGAGCTGCCTACCTGAATTGGTAAAAAGAAGCAGGAGAGGATTTTTCTATAACCCTCCCTACACCTTTTAATAGACAATAGCACACCTCAACGCCGCAGTCCTCGTGCTCCTGGGGGAGCCTGCGACATCTCCCTCAGCTTCAGGCTGGGCTCTGCGAGCTGGCTGCCAGGGCCTTGTCCACATACTGGGGCACGATGCTGCCAAGCTGGGAGGTGTGCCAAAGCCTGCCTTCCAAAGTGAGTCTCAATATCTGTGCATTCATGAGAGCTGCATGAAACGTGACTTTTTTTTTTTTAAGAAATTCAAACCTGAAACTTCTGTTACACTCTGTGGGTATATGTATGTTTATGTACACATACACCCCTGACTGAGGACTTAAAACCTACCACATACAGCAAAAGGCAAGATTTTGCCCCTTGCCTCAGCAGAGCTGATATTTCAGGACTGGGCATTACTAAGGGATTTGTAAGTGCTCAGATTGATAACAAGACAAGGCTTCTGTTGATATCCGTGGGAGCAGACTTAAACCAAATTCATTGCTTTTGGAAGCCTTACTTCTTCCTACTTTATTTCAGATTTAGATTTTTTTTTTTCACTGCTTCATGGTCAGGGATAGGAATATCTCCTTGATACAAGGTGCCAATATTTTAACATTGGACTGCTGTAGTCCAGGTATCAAAATTATTTCTTGGAGTGCGATTTAAGGCACAGCCAAGACAATAATTTTTACTGAGAATACTTGCCACAGCTGTGAGACTTGCTGGACATAAATCTGTATTTCTGGTGATTTCACTGATGCCTCCCTCTCCATATGCCTCTAAAACACCGTCACCAAGAAAATTTAAGACCTTACCAAAGAAGCTTAGCTATAGCATTTTGTGTTATATGTTATTTAGTGTCCTGAAATGCTGAGTAGGGACTTCTGAGGAAGAGCTGGGTAGTTTAATCCACCACACTGAAGGCTTCAGTGGCTGTTTTTTGAGAGCCTTCATCCCAAGCTGGCAAACCGGGATGTTGAGGTCTGTTGGCACAAAGCAGACCAGAAGTCTCCCACTTTAACCACTGCAAGTGCCCCTTGGGAATAACTTAACATGGATGCCAAAGCATCTTATCAAACCGAGGAACATCTTGTTCACGGTCCAGCCTGCTGTAAGCCAGCCAGGGAGACAGCAGTCCCAAATTCTTCCTCAACTCTAGGTAGAGAATCTGCAGAGTTGTATTTCTCTTGAGAGCATGAAAATATTGTAACTCCTTAAGAAATTAAGACTACTGAGATTAAGCATCACAAATTCCCCTTTCTTTCTTTCTCCTCCAGAATAATCCTTCTCAAAAACACTTAGAAAATGAGTGGTTTTAGGGTAGAGCAGTTTAGTTAGGCTTGCAGAGCACCGGGGGCAACCAGGTACTGCTGCAAGCTGAGCTCATCTCTTCGGGATGTGTTGAGTGCCGCAAGTCCCCAATTCAAGTTCTGCTGGTAACCAGCACTGAGTCATTACACCATTAACTCTGCTGGGATTCTACACTGAGCATTCAAGACAGGACTTATTTCAAGAATCAGGGCTTTATTCCTTTGCCTGTGGGTGGAATTTAAAAAAAAAAAAAAAAAAGATAAATTAAATGCTAAGCAGTTATCAAAATTTAGAAGTGTCTCATGTGCTTTGTAATAACTTTACCCGATGTCCTTTTATATTTCTATAATGCCATCTTCCCTTCTGTACTTCTATTTTCCTGGGAACTGGAGCAGTGTGGTAGCTCTCTGTTTATGTCCTCACTAATGAGTCAAAACCTCTAATGCTTTCAGACTGAAATAGGCGTTTATGTTGCAGATGTTTATGTAACGTAAGTGGCAAAGGCTTGGTTTTGGTAACTTCATCCCTAGTGGTGTGAGTTTTCGTCCATACAGTCACCTTTATAGCAGCTGAATAACTGCATGGTTAAACTCTGTTGTTAAACAAGCAGCAGCAGTGCCCTGCAGGGAGGACGGGACACGGGATGTCAGTAAAAACTTGAAATGAAGTCCTCTGCGGTCTGCCTGATCAGACAGCAAATCTTCTAATTGGAAGGAACTAAGAAGTAACAGTTTTATTTTTTGGAAACCGAGGAGTATGTGAACAAAACTCATCCATGAAACAGCCATCATCTTGGTCTTTGTTCCTTTTTTTCATAGTATTTATTTTTCCTGTAAGTTCATCCTTGTCTCAAAACATATTAGAAAGACAAACTCTGTAGGAGAGTGATGTCTGTTATCAGACTAGCTGGTACAACGGGGAACCAGACACTTAACAAGCACTCAAGCTCTCAGAGCAGGAAACTTCCAATTACTATTGATTAGAAACAATTTTTCTCACCGTGAATACTGTAGCACAGTGTACATTGTCATCAGCACTTTTCTTGTTACAGCTGTTGTCTTGATTTTTGTTTACTCATTAGGATCTCAAAGGAAAGATGGTCTTTTATTTATTCTACAACATTAACAAGGCTAGTTAACTGGAATACATATGAAAGAAATTAGAAAACTCTTGACCTGCAATAGATGCAGAGCCATGCCCAGACTGACTGCTGAATGCACTAAGAAAGGAGAAAACATTCATCCACTTTGCTAAAAGCTCAGTAGAAGTGGGAAAAGTCTGTGATGCTGCAAAATAAAACCCAAGTTCGTGGCAGGAGTGACTTGTGTGTTCCCATAACTGTTTATGCACAGGATTTGTTCTGTGTATGTTCTCCTGCTCTGTTAGGTTGTCTTGATACATCATTAAACCAGGTCTCAATAGCCTCAGGGGGGAAAAAAAAATCCCGGTGTTACTTTTAGTGCTGTGTGAGTTGTGTAATACTGAATATACAATTAAGGCTAGATACCTTAACCTTGAGACTGTATTTCTAATGTCAAGTAACTCTGATAAAGGGCTGAGCTCCTGGTGGCTCCTGATGTTTCTGTTGGTGTTGGGTAGTTCTCACTGTTCTTAATTGCTGATTATTTAAATGTTCATTTATGGATTTAAAGAGCAAAGGCATTGTATCCTGATTTGGAAACACTGGACGGTGTGACAGGCTGGACCCTGATACTGCCGAGAACATAACCCTGGTTATCGAAGTGCTGCTGCAGCAGTCTTTTGCGTCTGTACAGTAACATTGCTATCAGGGCACCCAACCAGTAAAGCCACCCTTCTTATGGAGGAGAAAGTCCTAAACATGGACGATCAGTGTTTAAATCCCTATAACCCGGTCCCTGATTCTCACAGCTGTATGTCCGAGCTGTGGGTTTCCTTGCGTGTAGCTGCTCAGGCCTTGAGTCCAGTCCTGTTAAAATTAACAGGGGGACTTTCATTAACTGTAGAAACTAGATCTGACCCTGAAAGATGGACAAAGGCTTCTAACACTCTTGCTCCTGGTGAGGCTTTTATGCCTTCAGCTATCAAATGTGTACTCTGCTGAGCAGCATCATTAAAGATGCATGAACCGTCAGGATCACTGTTTCGGGGCAGGTGTGTCTGCTGCCCAGGGCTCAGAGCAGCAGCTCCAGCATTAAAAGTCTCCCTGTGCTCTTTTGCTTCACAGATGGTCGAGATCTGATGAACTCAGAGCATCTCTGAAGTCAGACCAGCCAAGTACAGCTATCTGGTATGCTGATGTAAGGATTTGCTCGGAGTCGAGGGGGTTGATGCTGGCTGTTCACGGGCTGCTCTTTGGGGTGCTGGTCCAGGAAACCAACAGTCTGTAGTCACTCTCAGGAGAGGAGCAGGACCTGAGTGAAAGCACCAGAGCCATGGGAGTGGATGGAGAGAAACTCCCCATGAATAAACTTATCTGGAAAGCAGAAGATGAAGCTCCTCCAGCAGCAGAACTGGGGGACTGAGCTGCCTTCAAGATGTAGCATGGCTGGTTCGCCTCCAAGGTTACATGATGCAAGAGCCTGCCCAAACCAAGGGCTTGGGGTTATGATTCAGGAAACCTGTTTGCAGTTTCTCTGTTCCAAAGGGATCTGAGGCCAAGTTTCTCTCTGAGACTGGATTCAAAAATACGTTAAACAGTTGTATATCTAAACAGAAATGCCAGGCACACCCTTAAACACTTCAGCTTGTCAAATACCTGAATGCCACAGAGGAATTTATGGCTAAACTGTGCCAGTTCTGTGCACTTAGCATAAATCAGATTATCATACAGTATTTGCTTAAACTGGGGAGAAAGTTCACAGATGATGACAGAGCACCGATGAGTTTCAAGTGCAGTGCACAGGAGATATTTGAATTAATTGCCAATCAACGGGTGCCCAATAGAAGATGGAAGGCCCTTTAATGGGACCAGTATGTGACAGTTGGGTAGAAAATGTCATGTGTTTCCCCTGGTAGTGCTCTGACCTTCCCTCTAACTACCACAGTCCTCTCTAAAATTGATGTTTGCTTTCAAAATCAACGTTGCTCTCTGTATTTATCGCCAGACTTAATAATGCTGTTCTGTTCCTGTGATCTAGGGGTATATCTTTGGGTCTGGACTGTCTCCATGCATTTACTACTTTTAATGGATAAAAGAAGCCAGAGGTTAGAGAAATGTGTAGTGCTGCAGGTGTTTCTTAGGATGGTGTAGACCCCATTTTGCTGATGTAGCAATCTTGCTAGCACCTCTCCGTTCTGGGTTTCTGTGCAAGTCTCTGCTTTCTCTAGGTGTAGACCCGAGGCTGAAGAACGGGAGCATGGCAATTATTTTCCAAATATCTATCAGCTTTGTGAAATATAGGTGAAGGATCACCCCTGTTTCACATGTGAATTATAGGCTGGGTGATTTCTTCAAGGCCAGAAACTGAGAAATTCAAGGACACTATCAGGAGTGATTGCTTATTTCGGTCAAGGGAAGGGAGCGGACATGGCTGTAAATAAAATAGCATTGTTTTATCTAAAAGCTAAACCATCCTTCAGTAAAGTCTGCTGCTGAGATGTTTTAGGAGCATCTTGTTTTGCCTAATATGATCTTTTCTTCCTAAAAGCCTTCAGCACTGACCACAGGGCTGTCCAGAAATGCCTGTTTTCAGGTAGCCAGAGGGTCTTGCTTCTGATTCAAAGTCCTTTTGGAGGGTGTTTTTTGAGGTTCCCCTCCTCATGAGTTGCTGTCACTTTTAAACTCCCTAAGACAACATCTACTGCTAATATGTTAGTCCAAGGAGCTTGTGCAGTACCAGAAGTGTGCCATGCTTTTATGTCTTGACTGTAAGTTGTATCTAGCCCATCTTCACCTCAAAGCTTCTCACAGGCACAGAGAGAGTGGGTTAAACCAGCTTATTTCTGACCTTCAAAATTTCCAGCCCGATGAAAAGTTTGCACCTTGAGACAATCTTTCTAATTAATCTTCCCAACCTGCTGTGAAGAAGGTAAGTAACAGGCACTAACTGCCATCTGAGAATTGGAGGAAAGAAACAAGATGCAGAGCTGTGATAATGTAAAAGGTTTTCAGCCCCCAAACCATAGGCAGAAAGAAATGCTGTGCTGTCCAGGCGGTCTTCCCCCAGAAACTGCTGGAGATGGCACCTACCCCACACATTGCTCTGCTGTAGCAGGAGAGAGGCCACAGTAGGGGACTTTAAGCATTAGAAAAGATGTAGGGATTAATTATGAGATTAAAGCCACTATTACTAAAGGTCTGCTGCTGCCCCGGTGGGCTCTGCTCTGCTGCAGTGTAATGCTCACTTGTCACCGCAGTGTCTGTGCAGAGTTGGGAGGAGGAAACCACCACCAAAGGAATCTTCCCCCCCCCCCCCCAAAAGCAAGCCCCCACAGGATTTCATGCCAAGCACTCAAGTGACTCTGTGGGCATGCTCACCTGATGCAGGGAGTGCCTCTGATGAAAGCTCTCAGTACAGGCATCATCAGCAAGGTGGGGCGAGAAGTGCCCATTCCTTCAGCCAAAGGTGGAGGATGAGGAGGAGCACGTGGTTAATAACGGGAATACAGTTTCACACTCAGTGCTGGGCAGGCAGCCAGCTCCTAACCACAGGGATTTTAACTCGTAACCTTGCAAGCCGTGGATCTTTGCCCACCAGTCTGTAATATTTCTTTCCTGTCAAGGCATGAAATCTTCCATAGGTCAACCTGGTCCTGGCTCCTTTTGTGTTTGGAGAGGCTTACTCTCCAAACCTGCTTTTGTGTCTGCAAGTGGTCCTTCTGGGAGAGTGCTGGATGCTAACACTACAGCATTGCTTTGGGTCAGTGCTGCTGCTGGAGCTGGTACTGAACATTTTGCTTGTAGAGAGTTGGCCTTTGTGCCTCCAGAAAAGAGGAAGAATGAGTGGCAGTCTTTGATAAGGGTGAGCTGTACAAATATTGGGGGTTGATCAATTAATCTTTTTTCTTCTTTTGGTATATTTACAAGGTACAAACTGCCATTGGCACTATATCATGTCTTCATTTTTCTGTAGTGGTGAGGATACACTTGGATGACTTGTTGGACTGTTACGAAGTCATTGTGCCAGTTTACTGGCTCATGCCCAGTTTGGCCTAGGCTTTCCTGGCACAGATGGTGTAACGGTCCTCAAGGTCAGGGCCCCTCCTGCCACCCTTTGCAAAGTTGTTTTTTACTGATTTGATGTTCAAGAATGAAAGGTGAGTTACTTTTGACTTCTCTTGCTACCGCACTTTTTTGTTCTGCTGTACCACATTGGAGCCAGATCTGTTCACCCTCTCTTTTTGCCTCCTGGTTTATTCTTCACTTAATCTTTGATTTCCTCTCATAGCCTTCTACTGAATTCAGCACGAATATCCCACATCTAGCCTTCTCTCTTTTTTAGTCTCACATTTCTGCTGTTATTTTCAGCTTTCCCTTGGTGTCCTCCTGTGTCTTCTCTTCTCTTACTGATTTCAGCACTTTCCAAGTCCTTGAATCTGTTGTTTATTTGCTTGTTGTTTGTGGTTTTTTTTTTACAGGCAATAACCAATGCCAGTGGTTTTGCTCATGTATCTCTCTAAGATAGTGTTTTACCACTGGCAGCTCCCCAGTTTGAGCATCGTTTCCTTTTCTTGTCCCTCCTTACTTCCTTCTAGACAACCCCCACCCCACAGCTGAATCGCTTCTCCCCTGCCAGCACCTCATGGTTCCCCTTGCGCTGCACCACTGATTTCCTCCCACTGTCCGTTCAAAACCTCATGCCCTCACTATTAAGACTGTGAGATTGCCCATTTCCTTCTGTTCTCCCATCTCCATCTCTCCCACCCTCATCTCCCTCAGCCTGCCAGGGCTTTCTGTGCCTCCCCTGCCCAGCTGGCTTTGCCTCCTGCGCTGGGCAAGCCTCAATGTTCAAAGCAGCCCGTGTTCACTGACCGTCACCAACTTCTGCCTTCACTTCTTGTCTCATGGCTTGTTTTCTTCTCCCCAGTCCCTGCTGTGCTGCCAGATGTTGCTCATGAGCATTACTCAGTGGTGCTGGGACACCGGAGTGTAGGTTGTGCCTCTGTTTTGCAGAGGCTCCTGCCTGTTCGCAGTAGCTTTAAGCATGGACAAGGTCTACTGGCTTACCATCATCAGCCTTGCTTCTTAGTAGCAGCAACTCTTAGCTGGAATAAAATACGTCAGGAGACCTTGAAAGATAATGAAAAGAAAACTTTGCCAGGGAATTAAAATTGTAGAGATGGAAGTGTAAATTGGAGAGGGGGGAAAAGTGGGGCAGCACCTTCAGCTCATGCGTGGGGCCGCTGGCACAGCTCCTCCTACGGCACTCGGCTCCTGCTACAGCCTACCTACACTCAGCCGGTTTCTGTTTTGACAAGCTGTCACCACGCGAGCGTACAATGAAGCAGCAATCACGAGCACACGTGCTCTGTATGCCTGCAGAACAAGGATGTGATTTTTACTGTCCCCTTGCTTCTACATTTTTTAATCCCAGCACAGCCCAAGACTGGCAGCTCCTTCTGTGTGTCCAAGTTACGGGGTCTGCCCAGTGTCCTTCAATCACTGCAGCTTTCTACCTTTTTTTTTAATCCAGAAGACTCAATCAGTTGCCAGTACCTACTCTGATGGCTGAGTAACTTATGTATTATAAAAGCACAAGAGAAAAATTCTGTTCTTAGACCTGGGTGAAATCTTTCCAGCAAATACTAATTTGCTAAAGAAAGGTATCTGAGAGACCAAAATTACCTGTGAAATCGGATTGAACACTGGATGAGGAAGAAGACACTAAGAACTGGGTCTTTGAAAATGCTGGATGTTTTAGTAGTGCTTTTTATGAAACCTTACTTTTGAAATATCCTTTTTCTTAACCTAGATCTTTGTAATATTTTTAATTTATACCCCACCAAAAAAAAAAAAAAAAGAAAACTTGATGCAATAAATTTTGACTGTATTAGAAAACAAACAAATTGTATTTCTATTCTAGCTCCAAATCTTTGTATTGGCAACTGAAGGAAGAGCTTTGATTTCCCAGCAAAAATGAGGATGATGCAGATGCCTGCGGGCTCTCTCTGATGTGCTCAGCCCTCCCTCTGCCCTGGAGATCTGCACCTTCTCCATTCCTGGGCTCTGGGCACCACAAGAGCCTGCTGACGTGGTAGCTGTCCTTATCTTCACAATCGCAATGCTCATACCCAAATTTGAACAGAAAATGAGTCGTCTTTTTCTTTTTTTGATCCTCTAACTGTTAACATGCATTTCAGCTCTTTACGCTGACTCACTGGTCTGGCGCGGAGCCAGTTTATTTAAGTGACTCCCCCCATCATTACCATACGTGCCTCAGAAAGCAGCTGTGCTTACAACACATTTTAAATAAACAGACAACTGAATTATGGACTTCAGAGACTGGTCCAAAGTTGCTCAGCTCTCCAGTGCCCTGAGCGAAGGCTCCGGCTGCCAGACTCACGCTTTGGAAAGCCTCCTCCACCCTGCACAGCCCAGGGCTGCCAAGGTCTCTGGCTGGTGGGGATCTAAGTGTAGTCCTAGATCCGTAACTAAACTTTAACTTGGCTAAAAGTTTTCCCGTGCCTCCCATCCTGCACCCACACCTCGGTGGATCCAGTGAGGAGGAGGACATGGATGTACTTTCTTCTCATCAACTTTGTTTTCCAGATTTTTGCATGTACAAATGCAGCAACAAGACAAGTTTGTACAGTTAAGGCACGTCTCCATGTGTCACTTGGACTCTTAAAACATGGTTCTGCCATGTTGCAGCAGTAGTGTGTGAATTCTGGACAGAGCTCCCAGACACTCGTCAGAGTTAAACTCCCACCTTAATCAGACTTTCACACTCTGGATGCACTCTTACACTCATGTATAATTGCAAAGATCCAGGTTTATTACCCATAAACACTTTCCGACATGTTGTCCTGTTCAAAGGAGCGAGTCACATTTCAAACCAAAAGGCATTTGTTGAGCTAGAACATTTTAACGAAACCCCACAGCTTGATGGCCAGAGCTGTCTCCCCGTTGATCTGTTAGGTCTGGGCGGAGGCCCTTTCTCAAGGAGAAATAGGCCTGATGGTGATTAATCCTCCAAACCTTCTGAAACCTATTTCGCCCCAGAAAAGGCAACTGATCCCAGACACAGTATCTGACAGCAGCATGAAGAATCCTCTCTGCTCCGCTCCCAGCCCATGCAGGGGTGAGCGTGGGCTCCCGAGGGCCACTCCCTGGCCCAGGAGGCTTCTTGGCTTCTCTCCCAGCTCCAGTGACTGGCTTTGACTCCTGGCAAAGGCTCTTATCTGCCTCTCTTTGTCCGTCTCTAAAATGGGCATGAGGCATACTTCAGGAATGGCATTTGTTTTCAGCATCAGGCACTGTGCTTTAAAAGCCTGACGTGAACGTTGCATTGCGTTGGGGGTGGCTTTTAGTTTCTCCTAAAAAAATGCTCTGGGACCCCGTCCCTAGCATCGGCTGGCTCCATGGCAAACAGGAACCCGCTGCCGGGCTCGGCTATTTACGCCGAAAAAAGGGCAAAACGGTTTCTGACCCGGATATCCTCCCCAGACCTTCCAACTTCAGCGCAGGCAGCAGCACCCCGCACCTTGCGCCCAGCCAGAAGCCAGGGCAAATCTTCTCGGCAGCCTCGGGAAGGCCGAGGCGCGGCTGCAACCTTCCCCCAAAACTTGAAGACCTTTTTAAAAAATATTTATTTATTTTAATCACACACACACACCCCCCCCAGCCCCACCCGCCCAAATGCCGACCAGCCCTCGTTTCTCAAGGGCCCTCCCCGCACCCCGGGAGGCAGGACGCTCTTCCCACATCCCCGGGGATGCTCCCCGGCTCCGCTCCGCTCCGCGCCTTCCACCTGCCGGGCCGGGCCGGGCGGAGGGGCGGGCTGCGGCGGGCCGGATCCGCGCCCCCCTCCGCGGCCGCGCCCCCCTCCGCGGCCCCACCTCGGGGCGGAGCGCAGCGGAGCGGCGGCCGCAGCCGGAGCCGGAGGCGGGCGGGGGCCGGGGCTGCGCGGCGCCGCTGCCTGCCTGCCTGCCTGCCTGCCTGCTTGCTTTGCCTGCCCGCTCGCCCATCCGCCTGCCTGCCCACCTGCCTGGCCGGGCCCGCTGCGCCGCGTGGAGCTGCCACGGGTGAGTGCGGGGCCGGGGACGCGGCAGCGCGGGGAGCGGAGCGGGGCCGGGCCGTGCCGGGCCGGCGGCCGCCGCCGCCGCCGAGCGGGATGCTGCAGGCGCGGCGCTGGGGCTCCCCGCTCTCCCTCCCCCGGGGAGCGGGGTGTCCGTCCGGGTGTCCGTCCGGGTGTCGCCGCCCCGCCCCGGGCGCTGCCAGGGCCGCGGAGGAGCGGTCCGCGGGCGCGGAGCGGGGTCCCCGCCGCGGCCAGGGCAGCGGCTGCAATCACGCCGCGGAGTTTCGGTAACTCCAGCCCTGTGCAATCCTAGACCGGGCGGGCGGGAGTCACTTAAATAATGCAGTCCGCTGCCTTCCCCGGGTGGCGTCAGGCACCCGGCTAATCCCTCGGTAAATTTGGCTAACCTTACCTTGGCCGCGTCTAATCCTGAGGACGCGATTGCCACTTTAAGGCAGTTTTGACTCCATTGAACGCTTGGCGTTGGTATTTCAGTACACGTTTGTACCGTGGGTCTTCGTGCAAAAGCCAAGGCACCGAAGATGTGAATTTCTTGTGTTTGCTCGTGAATGGGTTTTCCTTATTGTATTTAGAAATCCTCTCCCTTTTGGCATGATTCGGGTGTGGAAGAAATGTACTGGAAGTAGCATAAACATAAGCAACTGTAATTCCTGAAACGGCATCAGGATTGCAAGTAGTGGTTTCTGTGCGAGATGAAGGTCTTTCTCAGACAGAGTCTCCTTCAGATGCTGGCAGACCAGGTGAACTTCAGCCTGAACTTCAGCCCCTTCTCCAGCTCAGGGGTCTGAGGCGTCAGCGGTGGTAGAGATGCTTTCTGTTGACAAGCCTGCAAGTTCACATTTATGTCTTTGCTTACTTATCGTGAAAAGATCTTTTCTGCACCGTGATAACTGCTCGAGGAGGAGGATGCTTTAAGCTGCAACGGAGTAGCAGAGAAAAGTGGCTTCTCACAAATTGTCAAGGAAAGCAGAGGGCTTGCAAACCTAGGGGGGGGAGAGAAAAAAACCCAAACCGTCTCTGTTTGAGCCCTCCTGTGTTCCCTATCAAATGCTCAGGGAACCTCTGGAGAAGCGGCTGCCTGAGCTGCCCTAGCTTTCACCTTGACCCAGCCTGCCTTGACCCGGGTGCCCTGAGCCCTGCTGTTACTGTTAAGTGCTTTTTCACAGATGGAAGGGCCAAGCGCTGTTATGGCAGAAAGCAGAAGGGGTTTTTCTGGCTGGAACTGAATTTAGTCTGGAAGGGGGATCGTGTTCGTTGTGAAAGATGTAATGTATTAAATCCTGAATGTGAAGAATACTTTTTTGTTTATTTTTTTTCCTTCCTTGTTTAATCTCTACACTATGGGTTGGACTAAAAACTGTGGATGACGTTGAAAATACTCTTATTACATTAGTTTTATGGGTTTTGCTTCATGTCCTGAGACCTTTCATGAAGTTGGAAAAAAAAACCAAAACACTTATTTTCCTTCTGGCTAGAAAACATAAATGACTATTTCATAAGAAAAATAAGGTTTAAAGTGTTGAACTTCAGATATCTGTGGTGGATGTGATGAAATGCTGAGATATGGTGTCTTCTTTTTGCCATCAAAACCACGTGTCCGGGCTGCCCATTTCTAACAATGTCTTCTTGTTGCGTCCGTCGTTGCAGGAAAAATGACTCTGTGTGAGTGTGCTGGTACCAATTGTACCGGCTCCTTGGTGCTTCTGCAGCCACTTTGTTGGAACCTTATTTTCCCTTGGTTTAATAATTTATAAAATGCCTGTTGCCTGTAGGCACATTTCATCCAGTAAGAAGAAAAACATCAACCAGTGTTTACTGGTTATGGAGCCTGAGGTTGACAAATAATGAAGTTTTTGTGGATGAGGGGATGTCTCGTTTTTATCTTATATAAACTTGGGAAAATGCAGGGTTTGTGCTAAAAGTCTTCTGGGGATGTTACTCCTTTCCTATCCCCATCCTTAGAAACATCTCTTGCCTGCAGGTGATGAAGTGGGTTTTGACTGTGACCTTCCTTAACCTGTTTTTGGGTCTGCTGCTTCTTTTTGCTTTTACCAATGCCTGACGCAAGTTTCGCAGCTCTTGGGTAAAGTAAGATAGCAAAATCAGGTCCTACACCTTCACAGGCTTAGCTTCTTTGGCAAGAAATAGGTCAGTCTCTTTTTGGGCAATAAATTGCCCTCTCAAATCCTCTGCCAGATACTTACGAACCACTATCATTAACAGCATTTTGAATCGCTCCTTGAGCTGGAGGGGGAAAATTGGCCTACAGTTCATCTTGTCTCCTTTGAAACTGCTAAATGATGATTCAGTAACCTTAGTGGGCAAATTATATCACCAGCTAATTGGCCTAAGAAGAAAAACTTGCCTGATATCAAACAAACTGGCTGCTGCTCCTCTTCATCCTGAAACCCTCTGCTGCCCCAGGTCATACCTCCAGTTTCAAATACTTATGGGGTTTTGAGGCACTGGAAAGGGGATGTAGCGAACTCTTTCTGTTAGCCATACCTGTGCGTGGTATCCACTCCACCTCCAAACAGGTTTTGAAGGTATCATCCCTTAAAGTATAAAAATCTTAACATTTCAAGCTTGCCTTCCCCTGTGGACAGCCCTCTCCTCTCCCTCCTCGGAGGGTGAAACTGCTCATTGGGGTGTAATGTTTTTGGAGAACTTGGCTCTGCTGGGGATCCCAGCAGAGCTGAATTTAGGAGGGAGGCAAAAGCATGATGCAGGGACCCCGCTCATCACCTTGCCGTCCCCGTCCCTGCTTTGGCAAAGCCGTTTTCAGGAGCGACATGCCTCTCCCCAGCCGTGCCTGGCAGCTTCGTGGCCTGTGGCTGGGAATGCGGGTCAGGATTAGCCCCTGCGTGGGCAATGAAATGTGCCGTTCAGCTGGTCGGGGCCGGGGAGAGCAGGACGGTGTGCTCTGCTGGTGCTAATGGTCAGCCCGACCTCGCTGCTTGTTTGCTTGTTGAAAATAGTTCAGGGCTGGCAGCTTCTCTGCAAGGAGGGCTGTAATTGCAGGCGAGTGCTGGTGTAGAAGCATCCAGGCTCCACACATTCAGGCCTCCTTGCTTAAAGAGCTGCAGGAGTGAGCTGGTATGTGTGAAAGGGGTCAGCTGTTGGCTTTTTGCAAGGCTGTTAGTCGAGTTACACCACCTCCTAGGATGGCCTTGCCAGCTGGCTCATCCTTTAGGGAAGTTTAAAGAGGCTTATCACAATCTTCCTAGAAATCTGTCGTCTTCTATTAATCTACTTGTCTCTCTTCGTCTCCCTTCCACGTGCTCCCTTGCTCATTCATCTCAACAGCACCATTCTGCCTGCGCTGCTGCCGGTCAACACCAGCTGTGCCGCTTGCCAAAGTCTTGTTTAGGGCACGTTCATTTGTTGACTGTCACTTTTTGCTGTCCAACATGGTTTTTCTTTATATATAAAGATAGATAGATACTATATTTTTAAAATTTTTTTTTTGAAGGTGACACTCCTGAAAGGACAGCAGAGCCCAGGTGCTTTGCTGGCTGGGGTGGAGGTGCTGGAGAGTCACGGTACCCAGGAGCAGTCAGACTCCAGCTCTGAGTAAGCCAAAGCCCACTCCTACGCCAGGTCCGGCTTGGTGGTGGGGTCAGTGTGAAGCACAGCTTGCCTTGCTCCTGGCAGCAGTGTAAGGGACTGGTAATTGTGGATACGAATCACCGGCTGCTTGTACCTTCCCCTCTGAAATCAGGATAGTTCCTACTTCGGGGGGTAGCGCTGCACTTGGCTTGAGCAAACAGCACAGACGAAGGGCAGCGGAAAAAACTGTCAGACTTTGGGAGGTGAGAGGAATTAATGCTACACCCAGAGTCTCACGGCAAAGCGGGAAAGGGTTCGTCAGTGAGAACTGATGATACTGGACTGAGTCTGGACTTGGTGGCACCCCTTGCCACCTCTGCTAGCTGGGGCAAATGTTACTTTCAGAGTAATGTGATTCTTCCTGATGGACCTTTTCCTTGCAGGTCTTACAGAAGCGTGTCGATACTGGGTTTAACAGCCACGTAGGCACCAAGGAAAAAAAATATGAATAGCTTGAGGAAGGCTAAGCCTTAATACCCATACAATGCAAACAAATGGCATATCATTTGATGTGGATTAGGTGAGCTGAGAGATCTCTGGCTCCAGGGGCCCGGATAGGAAATGCAAAGCCTTTGACAAAGGTGGCTTGGCCATCCCTGCTTCCAGAGACAGCATCTGCGTGCTGATGCAGGTACCAGTACTGCTGGGAGCTGCCTATCTGCCTCTCCCCTCGACTTTCACAGGGATGCACTTTCTCCTGCACGACACATTGTTTGCTACCCTTGAATGTTGCTAGCTGGCAGGAAAGAGATCAGTGTGTTTTTTTCCAGAATAATCAGCTGATTTCATCCCATGGGAAGTGGTTGAAAAGCAGGAGACAGGTGGGTTGGCATTCCTGCTTCGTAGCCTTCCATAATTCCAGCAGAAGGATAAACCGAGAAGTGCAGTTGCTGGGTACTTTTCTATGTTTGCATTTCAAAGAGCTTGATAGGCTGTGATTAATGAGGCTAAATGGAAGCTTGATAAATGGTAAATTCAAATGAACCTCAAATAAAAACATTATAAGAAGGTTTTTGGTTGCATGCGAAGTGCAGATTGGGGGTTTCATCTAGTGCTGTTTGGTGTGTGGTTGGCAGAGCGTGTTGCATGGTCTGTGCCCCTGCCGAGGTGCATTCCCGTGTGCCTGCTGCAGGAATAGCTGCTGTGCAGCAGGTCCTGCCCAAGCGGTGTCCGTGCAAACCCTCCTGCAGGTGGTTGTTTCATTCCTGGTTTAGATTAATGTTTCCAAATTTGGACTATCAAATCTGCATCCTGGAATCCCTGTGTCCCCATATCCAGGCCCTAATTAAGGATGCTCTAAAAGCAGTGGGCCAGCTACCATGGCCTTGCAGATCAGAACCATTGGCCTAATCTATTTTTAAAGTGAAATAAACTAGAAAAAGGTACTGCCACTCTAGAATAAGAACCCACCTGGGGAGTTAACCCAGAATAGTTGTTCTGCTTTGAATGTGCACCCTATCTCACTTCAAAATAACTTTCCTTTCCATATATGCAAGCTCTGTAAGCACAGAATACAGGGCATGACTTAAACAAGATCACCCAAGAGAGCTAGGGAAACATCTTATTTTTCATGAGGTCTTCTCTGCATCACCTCCCCGCAATCTGCACTTGCTCCTTAACCTTAGGCATCCTTTTCTGTAATAACTCTGCCCTGTTTCTTGCTCGATCCCCTGCAGAGATCTGCACTCCTTTCCCACTGCCACCTCTGTGGTTTACTGTAGCACCCTGACCGCCAGCCTCCCACAGCCACCTCTGCTCTCCTCCCCTGTCCTGTCTGGCTTTTGTGCTGGTCGCACACAGTGAAATGAGCATCCGGAGTGTTCCTCTCCCCAGAGGTCCACAGCAAGATTGCACAAAAGTCTTTTCTGAGGCTGGATGGGACCTTATCACCTTTCTTGGTGAGTCAGTGTGAGCACTAGGTAAGAGGCAGCATCTGAGCTGGGGCTGATAACCTGAGCTGGGCATAAGTGGCAGGCGTAAATTATTTGCAACAGCCGACCTAGGCGCTGCTCTCATGCTGCTCTCATCTTGCGTTGGCTGGGAGGAGGAGTGGGGATATTTGCATGATGTTTTGAGTTGTGCTGAGACACTCTGCTGTTACACTGCTCCTTTGGATTTGTCAAGCTCAAGTTAAATGTATATAATTCTAACATCTCATGATTCTTTGGGCGCTGACTCATGTTTTTTTGGCCTGAATGAATCATAGCTCTTGAACTCCATTGCTAAATTCATTATGCAACAATTACAGGGTTGGAAATGCCACCTTAAGTGCACACAAACAAGCTGGCAGCAATTTTCCCCTCCTTTTCTCTTACCCTGTGTTGCCAAGAGACCTCCCTTGTGAGTTTGCTCGTTAGCTCTCGCCTCTGCTCTGTAGGTGAGGGGCTGCTCGGCACACTACCTACGTCTTGATGCTTTGCTCTTGAGCTGGAAGGGGCAGGAGTGGCAGGTTAGGTATTTCTGGAAGAGAAGAGAGGGGACAGCCTAGGAGGGGAAGGCTGGAGATGCGCAGCTTCACTCTTCTTTGCTGGTTGCCTTAACTTTGTCCCAACTGCTCCATCTGACATTATGGCATAGTCGCGGCATCTCTAATGATCTGTATGAGAAAACCCCAAGTATGAGGCGTTGCTCTACAGTGGCTCCATGTGGCAATACTGGATGTTGGCAGCATTTCACAGGCACAAATTCTGCTTGATTACTTGCTTAACAGCTCAAAAGTCAAATACCTACATGAGGAGAAAGGCCAAGGAAAGCGTGAGCCCTATGCTGGCTGTGAAGTGTCCAGTAATATCTACCATCATTTTCTCTACTTTATGGTGCTAAGCCGAGATTTGGGGATTTGCATAGGACTTGGCCTTTTATTCCCGAGTTCTTGAGCAAGAGTTCATCTGGTATGTGAAATTAAGAGGGGCTTTGCACTGGGTGGGCTTTGCTTGCTGACTTGCTTAACCCACCAAAGCAGCTGGTGGGAGCTGTGCTGTAGATGTGTCAGCGGGATGCAGAAGGGCTATCTCCACCATCTGCAGGATTAGATCAGATTTCTGGCTTTAAGATGCCCCTGCTACCTGAATTTGACTTTCACTACCAGAACACTGATTTTTCTGCCATCCAAATAAAACTGCTTCTCAGAACAAATATTCAGGTGAGGTACACACCAAATGGCAGGGTGGGTACCTGTGCCTGGGAAGCTCTCCAGAAAGCCTCCCTTAAGAGCAGCCATTCTTCCCAGCTGAGTTCTGGCCCTTAAATCTCAGTATCTTTGGGAAGAGTCTCTCCCCTGGGCAGATCTGCCAGTTTGCATATCCAGGCATGGCTACACATTGAGACAGCAGAGAAGGATGGCTAAACCTTGTGCTCGTGGGGGGACGAGGTTCTCCTTGGCTTGTGGCAGCAGAGCCCTAGTGCTTGTAATCCCAGAAATGGCAGAAGCAAAGTAAGAACTAGACTGACGAGGAGGAGAGCAGTACCAGCAATTCTGGTACCATGTTCATAGTCAAGTTAAGCTAAAGTATCCAAACACATATTTTCAAACTAAGCAGTGGTAAATATTTGATGAAACTGAATGTCAGAGCAACCGTATTGTCAGAGCAGCAAGTCAAGCCAATGTACCATCTCTGTCTGTGGCCAAGAGTAGATGCAGAAAACATAGAAAGTAGGGCATGTATGATGATGTGCGGGTTGATAACTGCGCCTAAAAATAAGGTACTTTAGAAGCATAAAATCTGCCTCGCAAGCAAGGCAGTGGCAAGCTGCTCTGAGTGTCTGATTTAAGACTGAAACTGGTGATGTTGGCACTGCAGAAAGCTGTACTAACATTTTGTTAGCATTTGGCTAGCAAAACATTTTGTTTCAATCTGATGGTTTGCATCTAAGATAAGGCAAGTTACTCTGGAACTGTGCTTGGGCAGAGGTGGAAGCGAGAGGCAGTGGTGGGGCTGTTGGCGGAGATGCTTTTTCTCAGCCAAGGCCTGCCAGCAGCAGCCTACTTCCCATGCAGGATTTCTGCTGATCTGCATTTTAAGGAGCTTTTGTCCTCTTGAAGTATTATGGTTCAACTTTCTAGAAGATGCCTTATAATATTTCTGCAGGCTTCAAGGGAAAGCAGTCTTGATTGCCCTGCAGTAACAGTATCTGGTGGCACTGATCGTTGCTGCCGTTGCGAATGGGCTGATACTGTGGTACCCTATAGCAGCAACTATAGAATGGTGCTTGTCGGCATGCTGCAGGGACGCCTGACCCGTTTGCTGGAGGTCTGTTAGTGTCGGATCAGCAGCCTCAGGGCCCCCTTCTTGCATGCTGGTGGCTGACCTTGACCTGCAAAGGCTAGGTGGGCAGGAGGATGAATTTTCTGGAGTGGAGGGGTGGCATCTGCATGGTTTAGCAGTGGAATCATTAAGTCATTGCAGAGTTCACCAAGGTAAAAGGGTTGTGCCTTAGACAACAAATCCAGATGTTTGAGCCGTATGGGGCAAAACATCCCACACTGCAGCATGGATAATTCATTTTTCCCAAAATCTCACCTCTTTACTCTCCCAGAATTGCCTGCGGGCACCCTGCTGTGGTCCCTGCACAGCAGAGGCAGGTGGGCAACACCATCCTAAGTAGGCGTACGGGCTCCCTGATGGATGCAGGATGGGTCAGAGGGCACCTTTTTTGTGTTATTTGGTTAAGATCTTTTGAGGATTATTGGAATGGTCATAGATACGCTCAATAGTGTCTGTAAGCATAAGAGTTGAAAGCATTTTGTTAGCAGTAATTAAATACAACTGCTATTTTAAAAGGGTAAATTGGATTGTTGGAAAGAGCATCTTCTCTTAAACCTCCCCCAAAATCAATATTCCTCCTGTCAGGTGTGTAGCAAATACTTTCAAATCCTGCCAGTCATATCCAAGCCCACCACAAAGCACCGCATCATCCTGACAGCAGTGCTTCTTACCAGTCTCTCAAAACCTCTCTTCATGCTGTGATGGGCTGTTTGGCATGTTTGGCTCTGGTACCTGGGTGCTCCAAGTTGGGTGGTGGTTGTGCCCAGCTGGTGACATCTGTCCCATGGCTGGGGACAAATCCCTGGTGCTAGTGGGCTACATGGTATTTGCTCCTGTGGTTTGGTAGCCTGGGGACCTATCCTACCTTCTGCATGAGCTGATGCATCCCACTGGACCTGACCTTGGACCGTGTGCTATGGTCTAGGTGTCCAGTTTGGAAGTAGTTATTATCTCTTGGTGTCAATGTTGGTATAGCAAACTCCAGTATGGATGTGCAGGGATGAGTCTTCTCTTGCATACCAGCATCATCTCACAGCGTGAACCAAACATGCATTGTCCCTTCCTCCCACCTGACTGTTGTTGTGGTGGCTTCGTTGGCCATTGGCATTGTCACCGTGGTGCCACAAAGTTGGCAGAATCACACCTTAGCCTTGGAAAGAGAAGACCAAAGCAGGACTCTCTTCTTGTGGCAAAGAAACCAGAAAAAAATAAAAATAGAGGAATGTAGTCCCATGAGATGGTAAGTCCCTGGGGGGATGCTGCATCCCCCAGCCTGCTGTAGTAAAGCACAGCCGTGGGGGGCTGCATAGCTGTATGGGGGCAGGTGGGATGCCCGCTCTCGTTGTCACCTCTGTGCGATGCGCCGGTGCATCGCACAGAGGTGACAACGAGAGCTGGCATCCCCTGGGAAAGGCACATCCCTCTTAATAGCTGAGACCCTGCAAAAGCCCTGCCACTGAAACATCCCATGTTGGCACGGCTTGAGGTTCCTAGGAGCTGTATATGGAAAATCCAGGCACTTATCTAGCTTGTTGCTGTGCCAGAATAGGTCCGTTCCCAGGTTTTTTTTTTTCCTTTTTTTCCCATGGGCCAAAATGTGTGTAAGTGGCTTTAGACAATAGAAGGATTTCTGTTAAAAAGACGGGGTTGTGGGCGAATAGGGCTTTAATTTGTATCTTAAGGGAAGGGTGTGGGCTCTTGCGATGGTGTTTTTGAGATTCTGTTGGAAATTAGCTTTGTTTTTTCACATGTCTTATTTTAAAGCCTGTTTTGGGAAAAAAATTGTTGTTGTTTTTCAAATTACAGATCTCTAAGTGTGTAGTTTAAAATGTCAGGAAGGGGGATGCAGTTTTGGAGGACTCCCCACATCTGTCTGTTGCAGGGCTGATAAAAAATGGAAGCTTTAACCAGAAAAACAAATAAAAGGAGGTAATATCACTGTCACAGATGGGTTGGGCTGCTTTCCCTGCAGGTGTCTGCGTTACAACCCACACTCACATATAATGTGCTGTGGAAAAAATAAATGGAGGGCTGAATCGGAGACTTATGCCCTCAATTAATTTTTGTTCCACATAATCGGAGCTGCTGCATGCCTTTCCTTCAATATTTAACTGCCTGGCTCAGAAGATGGGGCTGCTCTTGTGCGAGGGAAGCTGGGATTCGGTTCATGTTTGCACAGAAATCCTGTTCTGATCTTTCTTTGCCTAAGGGCAGGGATGCTGCTGCTCCTCTGACGCTAGAGATAAATTTTGTTAGCAGATACTTTTCTTTGGGAGAGCAAAGGGGAGAGGGGAGTGGTATGTAATGAATTCTTGAAGGAATAAAAATTTCCTTGTCTTCAAGCATCGTCTTCTCTAGAGTCCTATGTGCTGCCCCGAGCCTGTGTCTGTGCTGTCTTGGGTACAGTCAGTGGGGAGCAGAGGGGAGAGCTTTGCTTGTGGCTTGATGTATACAGTCGTCATCTAAGGAGAAAAAAGAATCAGTACAATTAGTGCATGCTCTCTGCAGATTTATAGGCTGTTGAATAGTTTTTTCTATTACACCAGGTTAAAAGGGGATGGCTCGTTTTGGTGTGTAGTTTGAAATTGAGCCCCGAACGTAGTTTCTGATTTTTAACTTGATTCAAAATCACGGTTAGATTTTCAAGTTCAAACTGACTGAAATATCCCTCTCCCTTCTCTGTGTGGCAAGCTGATGGCCAAGACCCCAGGGTGTCTGTTTTTACCGATTCACTGATTGACCTGAAAGCAGGAGGCAAACCTGAGGTTTCACCCTCAGAAAGCAAAAGGAGGCTGAGCAGTTTCTGCAGCTCCAAGGCACCCTCAAAGGTGCACCCAGTGCCTGATCTGGAGCTACGCCTCAAACCGGGGGCTGGAAGAGCCCACCCTGCCCATGGATATGGAGGGAGAGCCAGCGAGAGCGGAGCTTGGCTGCCTCGCCTCCGGAGCCTGGTTGGTAAGTAGGATGCTAGGGAATAAAAATGGAGAGGGGAGGAAAAACCCCAGACTTGTAATGAACATAAAAACTGTCAACATAAAAGTTCTAGATTTGAAAATCTACCCAGGCAAGCACAGTTTAATGCAGAAAAGTGGCAGCCTCAAGAGAGTTGTGTGGAGCAGACATAGGAAAGAGCATTTGCTCTGTGGAGCTTCTAGATTAAGGTTTTCTAAAACGCCTCCAAGTCCTGCTGCCTTGCACTGGGAATTGGGCTTAGGGAGCAGCTTTGCACAAGAACCACGTGGAGGGAAACAAGCACTGAGCGGGTCTAGCTTTAATGCTCTGCCTTGCTCTTAAATAATGCATGTAAGCTGTGCTTGGGCTTGTGTCCTACTAAAGCAAAGCCCTCCGTGGCTGTGGCCGTGTCCAATGAACCCAAAGACCCAGCTCTTCAGCTGTAGATAGGAGCTTAATGGCTGGCATATGTACGTCTGGGGACCACCACAGATTTGTTTTGCTCGTCACTGAGGTGCCACTGGAAAGAGCAGCGTGTTTCCAAGGACGCTGATGTGGGGGAGGACTGCTTGGCACAGAAGGTCCTTTTTTAAGGAAGCCCACATTGAAATATTGGTGAGAAAAAGAATGTATATTGTGCTGTGTTGAGTGTTTACAGGAAATATATAGTGAAAATACTGAGGGGCTTTCCTCAAACAACTGCCAATATTGTTACGAGTGGAACAGTTGGGAGGAGAAAAGAATGAAACACTTAAAATTTTCTATTGCCAGCATTGGCTCAAAGAGATTTTTTGAATTGCTGTTTCACTTTTTTTCTTCTTGCTTGTATTTCATTCCCACTGCTAGGAAGGAGCTCGTTGAAGAGGGAGAGATTATCTGGAACTAGAGATAAAGTGGCCTAACCAGAATGTGTTTAATTCTCTGGGGAATAAATTTTGAGCTGTCCATTAAGCTAGAAAAATAACTTACATTGATGCACCTTCACCACCAAACTTACCTTTGCATCAAGCAGCAATGAAACTTCCTTTGCTGCAGATTGGTAAAACAGTATCTTCACTTTAAGAAGGTAATTGGGGCACAGATTAAGTTACTTACTTTGCATACAAGGAACCTGTGGGAAAGCCAAGAATCTCTCCCGAAACTCCCGATTTCTGATGAGATCTCTCGCCCAGAAGACTTATGTACCTGCTCTTCCTCACTAGCACTCCAGGGCAGACTGTAGGATTTATGTTCTCCAAGGGGTCTTGGCTGAAACCTCTTTTTTTTTTTTGATTTTTTTTTTTTTTTAAAGTGATGTTTCCTGCCATTTTCCCCTTCATTCCTTCAGGAGGAACCATTCATTTGGTAGCGCTGAGCATCTGCTGCTTAAAACGCTGCAGAAGCCCTGAGTGAGGAAAGGAGCTGTTTGCTTCTAAAATACCAGTGAAATTAAATCATGCAGCAACAATTTTCATAATTTTCACTCCTCTGTGCGGTTAACCTGCGGGTGCTGTGGGGCTTGCAGCACGGTGCAGGGAGAATCACATGGTGCGTTCAAGGAGAATTTGCTGCCAGAAGCAACGGCCGGAGCTGTTAGAGTAGCACCGAGGGACGAGTAGGCTTTCACCAGTACCTCATGGCTGGAGCCCAGGACTAGGAATAACAATCCTGAGGTGATGGTGTAGCTCTTGCAGTGAGTTGGCTGCCTGAAGTCAAGCAAGTGACCTTGTTCTGTATTCATCTGTTCATCAGTGGATGCTCTTGACCTCTGGAAAAGGGTTTGTTGCATATTATTTTGAAAGTACTGGCTTAGGTGTATGTCAAGCTGTTGTTTAATGTGCCGCCTTGGGCTGCGTTCAGGGTGTGTGTGTTACCAGCGGCAGGTTTCTGATTTCAGCTTTGCTATCAGCCCTGACATCCTGGAGGAGATGGTGGTCAGTGCCCACCTGTGTCGCAGTGGTTGCACAGAGATCCAGACAAGGGAGATGGTACAACCTGTCTGGCAGGGCGTGATATTAGAGAAATAACAATTTCAGTTTCAGAAAAGAAAGGAGACCCTTCAGGAGGCTGGAAGTGATGTGTTTTGAATTGCTTGCCACTGCAGCCTTTCACCACGGTCATTCTTTCCTCCTCCTCCCCTGGGCTTTGTAGAAAATGTGACTGTCCTGTAGCATTGCAGGTGAAAGCAAATGTTTTGGGGCCATTGATTCCTTGGAGGGGCAGGTGTGTCTCTTGTGATTTGAGCTCCCTTTCCCAGTTTTCTGTATGGTTGCTGTTGGTATCTGACCCGCTGTCTGTCTTCATTTGGAAGACCCAGTGGCTGAGTCCCCTGTTATAGGTGCGTAAGGCTGTAGTGGTTTGGGTGGTTGGGCTTGATGCAGTGCCCTTGTTGATGATGCTCTAATTAAATGTTTTTCCAAAAGGCAGGAGGTGAGAGAAGCAGTTATAATAAGGAAGGAAATCCTGGTTCTAGGCTGTGGTGGTCTTAGCATGAAAGACACTCTTGTCTTGATCACCCTTTACTAATAAAAAAAAAAAAAAAAAAAACAACAAAAAAAAACCAAACCAAAAAACACCCAAAAAACTCCACAAACCCTGAGAGCTCTTGATCTAGAACAGGGCTCACTGTTCCCATCAGCAGGCCAGAAGTGGGGTTTGGTTTCCCATTGCCCCAAACGTATTGCAGATTGCTACAAGGAGCAGCTTGCGTGAGAGTGGTGGGGTGGGGAGCGCCTTGGCAGAGCTGGTGTGGTTACGTGCTCGGCAGTGACACGGTTTAGGAAATGACTTGGAATGTGTTCCTCCAGAGAGGGTGGGAGGGGGGTGCTGCTGCCCTTCTCACCCCTGGTCTGGGCTGCAGGGAGGGAGGGAATGGACCTTGGGTCTTTGTGTATGGTCAGCCCCGTGGCACATCCATGCTTTGGGTAGCCCCCCTGTATCCCCCTCCTTGTTCTCCCTTGGGAACAGTTGAACTCCTGGGCCTTTCTTTCCCTACTGCTCCTGCCTGTCCCTCAAGTCTCTCACCTCCTTCTCTCAGAAGCTTTCTGGCTGTCTCCAGAGAGTGTTACGGCTGCTGGGCTGCCAATGAGCTCTTTCCCTCATCGGGGAGCAAGCTATGAAGAGCTGCTCTGCTGCTTCCTCTGAGACTTTGGGGAGATCCTGGCCAACAGCAGAAACAGCAATACAGAACATGCATCTTCAGCCGCTTTGGATCATCAAGCAGTGGCAATCCTGAAAGTGATGCCTGAAAGAGAAGCCTGTGAATTCTTCATTGGTGCTCATTGCCAGAGGATGGGTTCAGCAAAAGGGCTGTGATGGGCTGGTCATCTAGCATTTCATGGGGCAGGACGATGGCATAGATTGGCCTTGGCCCTCGTAGGAAGCAAGAGGGGTCAATTTGGCAATTTCTCACGTTGCCATGGTGCAGGAGTTGACTCTTAATGACATAAATAAATCGGGCAGCCATGTCTTCTGCAGGCTACTTATGTGCTCAGATCCCTCCTATAGGCTTTCGTGCTTGGTTTCCAATTCCAGCTGAGAGAAGATTAGCTTGGGGTGGGGAGGAGAGGGCTATTTCTGTTGCTTTTCATGCCACTGACTTCACTTTATGCTGCAAATGCAGACGCTTCACTTAATCGTCTGGGCCCAATCCTGCAGGTGCCTCCCCACAAATGATACAGCAAATGCGAATGATCTTGATTTCAGAAGTGGCTGCTCACATACCTGGGTCTTGAATTTTATCTTTGCTTCAAAGATGCACAACTTAGAAGGATTCTCTAGTTGCTGAACTATTTCATTTCAAGGTGTCCCATTCAAGGGTTGCTCTTCCATGGTTTGTGTTTATTTTTTTTAAGTGGGATAAAACTGAAATCATTTGATGACACTTAAGTGAAGGACTCTTGTAAGTGTTTGCATTCTGCTTCAGTATCATGCTGTGCTTTAAGTAGTGCCTTGGGGAGATGTGACAGAGGATTTGCAGGTCTTACCTCTGGCTTCATCGTCTGGTGGGGAGACAAGAAGGCTTCCCAGCATCACTCAGCAGCATGGCTCTTTTAATGGATCCAGCTCCAACCTCAGCAATATAATGGCAAAGTGTCTGCAAGCTGAATACTTTGTAGGAAGGTCGAGGGGGGCAGCTCTGAGTATGTGCTGGAACAGGAGAATAAGCATACTTGTTTTTCTCCATTGCGGGATGCAAGTGCCAACCTCTAAATGTAAAATGGGAAGAAGTGTGTGCGTAGGAGACGAAGGACCCCTCCAGGCAGGGTTGGTGGTATGGGGTGGCCAGCTTGTTGCAACCACTGACTCAGTAAACTCGCTTCACAGAATCGCCATCTCTTCTCGTGTTGCAAGTGAATAACCAGTGCCCTGAAAGTCCTTTTGGGCTTAGTGAGATGAATCTTGTACTAACGTGAGACAAAATGTACAGGAAATGCAAACTTTTTTTAAAAAAAAGATTGTGTTTGCCAATACTTGCATGCCCTTTGTAGAGACTGATCTTTGACACGGTTGGAGCGGGTCTTTCTCTGCCGCAGTGCCGAGAGGAAAGTGATGGCATGAGCGCAATACGATAGTGAGCATCTCGCCTTCCTTTTGGCTCCTGAAATAGTCACCCGTTGTCCCTGCAGGGCCAGGGGCCGCGTGTGTCTGGCAGGATGTGCTCAGCACAGCGACGGGCAGATCTGCTGAGCTCACGGAAACACAGCTCGGTCAAACACGAGGAACGGCACTTTTTTTTTCTTCTTTAAATAAAACAGAAGCCAAAATGCGATGCCTTGCAAACCACAGACACCCACACAACCAGCTTCTGTGTCGCTTTGCAGGTAAACAAATGCTGGGGCCTGAAACTGTGCTATAGTTAGACCGACCAGTTTGTGCAATGAGAAGTCAATGTGACATTTTTTTGGTACAAGGAAGAAACTAGGTCACTGGAAAAGAGGCAGCTGGAGTGATGGAGCCAAAGTCTTTCTGAGGCTCTGGGGTCCGTGGAGGATGCTAGGGGACTTGTGCCTAAGTCTGGGAGAAGTTGAGCTGTGTCCCCTTCAGGAAGACCTCTCATGGTGACCTCTCTGCTCCTTTAGAGGTTCATTTGCTGGTTGGTTTGAGGAGACACTGGTGTCTGGTACTTCCAGAAGATGTCTCCTGGTGTTTGTGGATCTCCCGTCTCCATTTCATTCCCTTCTGTAGGCCACTCGAATCTCCCTTTTGTTCTGTTGTGAGAGCAGAGGGAGCTGCTGGAGGATGAGGTGCATGCAGGAAAGCTGAAACACAGGCAAGTAGAGCAAGCCATGCTTCTCTCCTTATAAATCAGTGTCATGTTGCTCTTTCCAAGGTACAGTCCTAATACCACCAAGAAAGCTTCCTGCTTTTGGGGGAAAAACGGGGAAACTCTGAAATAAGCTTTCTTTGCTTTAATAAACCTGCAGAATTAGGTCCTTGTTTCTACTTCAGGTGTGTTTTTGGAAATATTTGTTCATCTTTCAGCAAACAATAGCAGAAGTGGCCTGGAAAAGGAGCAGGGTGGGAGTGCCACACGTGGTATGCCAAGAGGCATTTCCTGCCCTTATCTCCCCTCCTTCGAGGTATTGTAAACGGGGCTTCAGATCTGCAGCCTGTGTTACTGCAGTGGAGATTGCCAAAAAAGATACTTTCCCAGGAATGCTTGCAAGGGGCAGGAGCCGTGCTGTGCAGAGCCAAGTTCACGAGAGGTGGTAAAGAGCTTTCCAGCCAAGTGCCTGTGCTTGGAAAATGCATCTGCCCCCAAATAAAAGCTTTTTGGAAATTGGGCTGCATTTACGCTGTGCTTGTCAGCAGGGTTTCTGGGTACTGTGGTGAGTCCCAGCTCATGGGGGCTGTGGGCAGGGGTCAGGGAGAGCTGTGTGGGGCTCTCATGCCATGGAGGAGCTGTGGCATGCTTCCCTTGCTTTCCAGTGGCATGCTGAAGTCTTGAGTTGATATTTTGCATCTCAGGCAAGTGTTTGAATTTCTAGGTAGCATCCCTCTTACGAAAAACTTTGCAAGGATTCGGGTTTGTCCCTATGTGGAACTGAAGCGGTTTTTTTGCAATTTTAAGTTCTTATGGGATGGAACAGGGTTGGGTTTTTTTATTCAGGTCTATCCTGAAACCCTCAAAATAAGGGTTGCAGGTGCTGCTGAAGCTGTCCTTGGCCTTCTGTTGGCCATTTACGGGATAAAGCGACTGCCCAGGACCTGCCTGTGTGCTCTGGCTGAGTTTGTTTGTTTTCAGTTCTCAAACCAATTATCTTGTGGAGGAAATGGCGTGCCTTGCTGTCAGTCTGCCGAGATATTTATAGGTAAGGTCAAATCCCTGTGGAAGGTCTGTAGCAATGTCTGGAAGGAGTGGATGTCTCAACCTTGCAAAATTCACTGGGATGTGATGGATGTGCTGCATGGCATGAACGTTTCCCTGCAGCTCCTCAGAGTAACGCCTCCATGATTGGGCTGCTGCTTTGCCCTCTGAAGAGGGATGAACAATGGCTTTTTGTGGCTTGGCTGGATGGGGTAAGGTTTGGTATCTCACCTGGGTCTTAGCTACCTCTCTTCTGCTGCTATTTTTCCCATAGATGCTTTGCATCCATTGTATATGAGACTGTTGCTTCCTTTCTTTCGGAGCAGGAGAGTTGAGCAAGGAATGGCTTCAGCTGCCCTGTTGGGGCTTTCTCAGGTGCTTGTAAATACTTAAGCTCTCCACAGTCTCCCTTCCCCATCAACTTTCCCCACCCCCCCCGCCCCAAGCTGGCTGAACCATAAGAACTCTCGTCTTGTATGTGGTTATTTGTAGCTTACCTTGATTTGGCACACTTACCTTGCCATTTGATGTGCTTTGCATGGGTCTGTTTGGAAACGACTCGTTCAATTTGCTCATGACATTGGCTTTATTTCAAATGCACCTTTCTCTGTTGGACTGCTTCTTAAATCTGGGACGTGTTTACTCCTTCTGTGCAGCAGATGACTGGGTGGCTGCCCATGGGTCCCCTGGTTGATCATTCTTTGGGTAGCACTGCTTAGAGCTCTCTGATGTCATGGTCACACCAGGAGTCTGGGGCTGTGATTTAACTGCTCTTGTTGCTGGGCTTGTGGAGCCTGTACAGCAAAACCAGAATGAGCTAGCCTGTGGTAAAGAAAAAACCTGAATGAAGAGAGAAATTAACACAAACCCCCATGTTTTTAAGTAGCTGAAGTGGTTTAAGTGGTTTAAGGCTCCTTCCTGGGAGCCACATCCTATCCATCTGCCCTCAGCTAGGGCTGGGGTGAGAAGGGGCTGATGGATGAGAAGGGGCTGATGGATGAAGTAGAAGAGTGCAGATGATGCTCCTGGTGGGTAAAGCCCCTCTGGGAAAACCTGCTTGGCCTTGGGGTGCTGGATGGGTAGCCCCATGCATCTCTAGCCTCTGGCCTCTGGGTTATTTGTGCTGGGACGGTCTCATGTTGTGTCTGTGGCTGCCCTGGGCTCTGCCACTGCAGTCTTGGTCCCCTCTGCCCTGTGTTTTGCTGCTCAGACCAAAATGCTTCAGGGAGGTGGCTGTTGGTGTGCATCAGTGCAGCGCAGTCTTGGCTGCGGTGTTGGGGATACCTGTAACGAGGGGGGAAGGTTACACTGGAAGGGGCCAGCTGGAAGGAAGGACGTGTCTCAGTACTTGAATGTCTCTGGAGTTGTCTGAGGAATGGTATCAAATACTATGGAAGATCTTTGCTCATTAAGACTTCCTTCTGCTCATAAGAGAGGGCTACCTTGAACTATAGATGTGAATGAATTGCACGGTTAAACTACTGCTTAATCAAGATGGTTTTGCTTCGGTGTTTGGAGTGGGTGAAGGATGGAATCACAAAGCCTGGTGAGAACAACCAAGCAATTAAAGTGCAATTAAGCGAGCTGCCTTTTGAGATGGTAGGTGTTGCCCATTGCGTTTTCCAACAGGCTGGTCTTAGTTGGTTGTCTGCATGGGATGATGAGACTTGATCTCTCACACTTTCCTCCTCATTTCAGGTTTCCACTGTGTTCTCATCAGACACTGCAATGGGCCCTTCCCAGCTCGGCCTCAAGATGCTGGTATAGCAGCAGGCGGCCGCGATCCAGAGGACCTGCAGTGGGACATCGTTTCCTGCTGGGGCATCCTTCATCCCCTCTCTCTCGGCAGAAGCAATGGATGCCCATGTGGACCTCCTGACAGAGCTGCAGCTGCTGGATAAGGTGCCCACGCTGGAGAGGCTGCGGGCAGCCCAGAAGCGGAGGGCTCAGCAGCTGAAGAAATGGGCGCAGTATGAGAAGGAGATGCAGCACAAGAAGCGGAAGCATGAAAAGAAGAGAAATGCTGTTAACCGAAAGAAAGTGTCTTTTGAAGCCAGCGTTGCTCTGCTGGAGGCTTCTCTGAGGAACGACTTGGAGGAAGGTACGGCACTTGTATCTGGTGATTTCTTTGTCTGGCTACATGTGAGGTCCCTGTAATGCTGTGGTGTGCAAAGGCATCTGTGTTGACATCCATGGACTGGACTACCCTTGACGTGGTGTTGGTCTCTGGAGTGTTGCCATCTCTGATATAGCTATGGGGTCCTCAAAGCACTGTGTGACACCAGTGTTACCTAGACTGACATCAGGAGTGGGCGCATGAATGCCAGGATAGGGCAGGAGTTAAGACCGAGATTTGGGGAAAGGTCTTTTCTCTTTCTCTCTTTCCTTTTTACGCTTTCTACTTACAGAAGGTGTGAAACACTTCTTTGCCTTCTGGATGTGCCTCTTCTAGTGGCTTTATGGAAGTCCGTTGCAGGGATTTACATGTCAGTGTAAATCTCTTCGGCTTCCCTGCTTGGGGGGATGGATTGAGAGCTACATGGATGTATGAATTTTTTCCCTATTCAAAATACTGAAAAGCATGCCTTTGCTTAATGCTTCCTATAGAAGAGAACTGCAAATTGTTCAGAAATTGGTGTAATTGCACCATTTCAAAGTGGATCAAAGTGCTTTGCTTTTGCTTCAAAATCTGAAGGGGCGAAAAAAAATATGTCTAAAAGTCAATCCCCATTAGCCTCAGCATAGCATGGGGAAAGCCTGTAAGCTCTGGGGAGCCAGAGTTTACTTCTCTGCAGAGAAGTAAAAATGTTTCCCAGGAGACCTGGAGCAGCATTTGGGGTTGCCGCTCTGCCAGGTGGCAAAATCGGTGTGATCTTCCTGATCCCTTGGCATGGAAGAGACAAGGGAGATGCTTAGGAAACCTGGCCAGTTGAGTTGCATCTCTGCTAGTGAATGTTGCTCTAGTTTCCAGCATCTTTTGCAACAAGCAGTATATACTTGCCTAGTATGTGGGTGGAAGGCAAGGACCTTGTCTTTGCCTTGTGAGGAATCTCCCCAAAGTCACGTCCCTGTTTCTGAGAAGGTGCCTTTTGTGCACTCTAACTTGTCCTCATGTGGGTGTTCTGCACCAGTTTGGAAACGGAGCACTTTGGTGGTGGACAGTGATGCCTGCCTGGGCAGTGTGTTAAAAGCGTTTGCCAAGCCCTGCTGTGTGTCTGTGGTTTTGCGTGCATTTGTAGCTTCTCTCTGGGAGAGCAGACCTGTGATAATGCCCTGGAAACTGCAGGCTTTTATTTGTTTCTTCTTGCTTTAAAGGTTTAACAGTTACTTCCAGCTCTGTGCTCCAGTGAACCAGTGTTTCTTGCTCTGAGCCATTGTAGTCTTCTAGGAGAGCCCCAGCAGTGAAGCCAGCCAGAGCCCTACTGTGAAATCGTGTCTATTGACACTGCCTGAGATGACAGATTTATGACTTGTATTGCCTCTGCCTGTGCTGGCAGATGCTTGGCAGAGTATGGCTTTGGGTTTTGTACCCAGCTGCCCACCTGTAAGTGGCAGGTCGTAGTTTTGGGGTGGATAACGAGTGTTTCATCGTCCTCCTCTTTGTGTGGTGACGGTGCCTCTGCTCAGTGCTTGGGCTAGAGGGTGCGATGGAGCTGATGGGTCTGTGAGAGGCCCAACCTTTTAGTTTTGCTTTCTGCACTTTCTGGCTTTGGGCCTGGGCAGTTTGGAAGGAGGGGAAACTCCTTCACTGTCTGCCTTGCAAATATTTTCCTTTTTTTTTTGAGAGATGCACAAAAGGTGGAGGTGTTTGCAAGCATGGCACTGGTGGAGGGTAGTTGTGCACCCTGATGGCAGTGAGCAGGCAGGGCTGGTGTGTGTTCAGGCAACGGCATTAACGTACCGGTGGCACGGGTCCTGTGGACAACAGTCTTGCACCACATGTGGACATGGATACTTTGCTGTTGGGGGTACAGGAGTTGAGCTTTCAGCTCACAGCTTTACCCTTTTCCTCCTGTAAGGGAAAATCCATTGCAGCAGGTCTCTTTTGGTACTGTAATTGTGTTGACCTCATTCCATAGGCAAGCCCAGGTAGTGGGCTTTAACCATCGGTCGCTCTTTCCGATGCGATGCTGGTTACATCAAATGTGATACAGGCACTTCCCTGCTCGGTGGAAAATCAACCTCTCCACCCACCAGAGAGGGCAGGGGCAGTATCCGCGGTGCCACAGGCACTTCCCTGTGTAGCTGGATTTTTCAGATGCCTCACGTTTTTAAATTTGATTTGCTTTGTGATCGGTTACTTCAAGTCCTAAAAATAGTGGGGGGGCAGGTTCTGTCCCTGGTCTGCCCCCTCTGTGCTGTGGGACCAGTATAAAGGGGAGGACGGGACAGAGTCAAACCCAGATGCCAAACTGGGAAAACTCCTTATCAAGTGCCCTAGGCCAAAGTGAGGGAATTCGTGGGCTTTTGGAGGTCCTGGGTGATTATTTTGGTGTATGAGTGATCTTTTGTTTCCATGTGGGAAGTGGAGGGGGAGGTGAAATATAAATGATTAAGAAGTTGAGAAGTTAGCGTGAGGAAGGTTAGAGAGCTGGGGGTGCGGCTGGCACACGTCACCTCTGAGCTACCTCTGGGCGGGTGTGCCATTTCCATTCTTTGTTACTTTTCTGTACTTTTGTATTTATTTTTAAGGTTATCGCTCCTGAAGTGGGAGAGGGGATGGTAGTAGGCAGTGTGTGATGAAATCGGGGGAAAGAAAGAAAGCAGAGTTGAATAGCAAGTTGGCTTTTTGCTGGAAGGTGTCTTGTGCTGTGGCGTAACCTCCTGATGGAGGCGGTGGGTTGAACCCTGTAGGATGGAGTCGGTGGGTGCAAAACCCTGCCCTGCTCTTTGGGGAGCAGCTCTGTGTCCCTGAGGACCTGGATGTGCTGACTTCGCTGTCTTTTGCCTGTGCCTTGCCCAGGTGTAATTGAAAGACCAGTGCTTGCTTCGCTCAGCTCCTGTGTGCCCATTTGTATCTGCAGCACCTTCCCTCATCCCTGTTTCCTTCTGCCACCGATGGCACGGCCACGGGGCTGAGCCACCCCGCCTTCCCACTTAGCCTGTGACCTCTGGCTCTGCAAATGCAGCAGCCTCAGAGAAGAGGACGTCTTTCCCCTGTAAGAAACCCAGGTTCCTCCACGGCTGCTGATGGGTGACTGTGCGTGTTGCAGCATTGCTGTATCTCGGCGTGGTGGCAAAGCAGGTCTGAAGGCAAGGACCCCAGGGAGCATCAGCCCCGGCGTGGGCAGGAGCTGCGAAGGGGTGACGGCGCCTGCCTGCTTGTTACGCGCATCTTCTGCAACAGATCTGTCAAAATATCGCAGGTTTAACAAACAAGCTGCTATTAAAAGCCCCTTTGGATCTCTGTTGACAGAACCAGGGTAGGGAGCACACCGCAAACACGGTGGTGGCAGATGTGAGCAGACAGTCATGCTGGGGAGAAGTAGGTGATGGGCAGTGACCCCAGACCGAGGGCAGCGGGTCCCCCTGGCCTGCAGTGTGCTGGCCAGGACCTTCAGTTTGGAAAGCTGAAATATCTACGGACAGTTCATGGGTGAGCTCCGAGGTGAAAGCAGAGCGCTCCCAGTTGCCACACTGGGCCTGCTCTGCTCTCCCCTGTGGAGGAGCTGGGAAGGGGTATCTGTGGAGGGGCATCACGCACAATCACCATTTTAAGTGGAAATATGTCCTCATCCAGCTCTAGGGACGATCTGAGCTGGTTGCAGGGAGATGGTGCAAAGGGGAGGACGCTCAGTCCATACGGAGCTTAGAGGGAATGGCAGGGTTGTGTAGAACCTCAGGGCTGTTCTAATGGCTGCGAAGAAGAGTTGCTTTATAATGCAATAAAACAATGCTTTATAAGCTACCTTACTAATCACAAAGAAATTATAAGGGCTGCTGAAGGCTGTGGCCCTTCAAGGCTGTCCTGCAAGGCGATGGACTGAAACCATGGGGAGGAGGCTGGTCCTGCCATTCCCAGGGCAGCACCTCATCCCCGAAAGCAGCCCCGTCTGCTGCAGGGCTGTCGTGTCCAGGTCTTTCTACATCGCTGAGTTCCTATGTAAGGAGCCCCAGAGTGTGGGGAGAGGAGCCGGTGTTCTGTAAATTAAAAATAGACATCCCAGAGGTGGGTGAAGTGGCTGCCTGTACAGGCGTGTGGCATTTGCTGCCTCGAAGTCCCTTTGCACCCCCGGCCTGTTTGCAGGGCAAGCTCCTACTTGAATGACAGAAGCGGGAGGTGTTCGTGTTAGCTGGGGGGTGAGCTGTGTTCGCTTCAGCGAATCAATGGAGAAATAAAGCCCCCGAAGGACCAATTCACCTTCCAGCAGCACTGGAGGTGCCCTGGTTTCTCCTGCTCTCAGATGAGAGTTGCCTCCCCTCAGGCACCTGCTCCCCCCTTGGTCATGGCTCCGGGAAACGTCGCTGCAAAGTCCTTCAGCTCCCACCTTCTGGCACTTCATCCTGCAAGCAAAACTTTGTCAGAGCCAGAGTGTTGCATAAAACAGTGTTTCTGCAGAACTTTGACCATGCAGATCCTTACAGCTGGTGAGCCAGAAAGTGAATGAAAACTCCGGTCTGATGACCTTGGACTTGGCATCCAGCAGAACGGTTCCCGCTAGTAGAGCAGCGGCTGCAAGCTTGGGGCTCGCTGGGTCCTGCACCAGTGTGGAGAAGATTTCCCTGGGGAGGGTATAAGCATTGCACAGCTTATTTGTGTAAATACATCCCCCACGTTTCCCTCCCTGCCAACCCTTAAATCTCCTGTAAATGTGTGTTAATGACGAGCGTGGTAGACCCTTTTAAGAGCCATCCCCAGGCAGCTCCTACTGCGCTCCCTCTGCACCTTTCTGGAATAAACCCAACCTTGTCATTTGCAAAGGCACTTCAAAAAGAGGCCCTAATTAGTGTCTATAAATTGCTTTCTTTAACCTTTCCAAGTTGATGTGATCTGTTCCCTTGTTACTAAAAACCTTTTATGAGGTGCCTTAATTTTCCACCCACATTATTAGTCTCCTGAAGCTTTTTACATGGGGTTCCTTTGTCCAAGTTTGTGAGCAAGTGCATTTATCTGTCTGAGAAGTCTTTTCTCCTGGGTTTTTTTGTGCCCTTTGAAGGGCTCTGGAAAAAAAAATAAAATCTTATTGCCAGCAGTCTGAGTGAATATCTGGGTATTTGGGGAATGACTCGAGTCAGAAATGAAAAGTTTCTGTTCAATAACAAAGGCTTTTCTTGAGTTTTAAACTCCATAGGTGTCGAAATGAAAGCTGTCCTCTTTGGGAAGCTGTGTGTGGGAGCCCTTGGCAAAGATGGATTTTGCTAATTTTGTTAATGGTGGTTGGTATGTCTTCCAAAAGCAGATTCATATATTTGGCCACATTTAACTTGGCTTTTTCATGCAATCTGGATGCAATGCCAATGTGGGGTGGCTTGCATATGGCAGCTAACTAGATGGCATCTGGGAGCACGAGCAATATTGAATATGCAACTTTCTCTGTTGTCATAACAAGTAAATAATCTTTTTTTTTTTTTCCCCTGACTTCCTGGAATTTCAATCAAGTGGGAAAATTGTTTCCATTTCCATGAGAGCTTGAAATGCCAACTTTTCTGTTTGGAAATTAATGCTGAAAGTCCATCTCAGGTTTTCCTGTGATGAGGCCCTCTCCCTCCCCAAATTTGGAGTCAACTTAAACATTTTGTTTCAAATCCTTTCTTTAATCAAAAAAGTTTGATCAGAAATACTTTTTTTTACTTTTCAAATAACAAAATGAGATATTTCCTTCACTTCAGAATGTGTTTTCCAAAATGTGCACCAGCTGTTGTAGAAGAGCTTTGGTTTCAGTGGGTCAAGCATCTTAATCCCTTTAAGAAAGATTGGGGTGTCTGTTCTCGGGGTGCTGGCTGTTGCATGCACTGAGCATCGCTGCTTGCTGTTTCAACATGTGCAAGTTCGGAAACAGACTTTTTCCATACCTACAGGCCAGACATTCTGCATCTCTTGAGTTTCTCAATTCACAGCAAGGCTCATAGCAGAAGCAGCCTCCCTCCTGCTCCCCGAGCAGTGAGCTGCTTTTCTTGACTAAAACAAGAACTGAAAACGTGCATGCAAATGTGCTCTGACTGTCCTTTCCAAGAAATGGTGATGTAGGGATCCTGGCTGGAATTTTTTGATCAAAATTTAAACCCCCACCCACCCCCCCCTTGCAGGCCTGGCTGCCCACCCCCACCTCCGTGGGCACATCTTTCCGCCTGCACCTTGTTTCAGCAGGGTGTGCGTTCTCGGCTTGCATGATGGAAATGGGTTGGTTTCACATCGTTTCGGTTTCTGGCTTTTACGCATGTGCCAGCTTCTACCATTTCTGATACCACTGAAAATATTTCTTGTGTATGTTGTAATAAATAGTATTACAAGATAATGAATAAACATTGGATTCAAACTACTTATCCCTCTAGTAAGGATGGTCTGTTTGGATTCAAGGTGTTTTAAATCAAACAGGGATTGGCCAATGACTGCTGCCAATCCCAGATTTTATTTCTTACTAGAAGTGGTTTAAATCACTTAATTGGCTTCTAAAATTTGGCTACAATGTGTTTTGGAGGGGAAACTCAGAACTGGTGTCTCATTGGTTGCATGTACCCCTAAATGCAAACTGGGCATTTCTTTGGTTTATTAGTATTGTTGACAGTTGCTTCTCAACACAACCGTGGGTAAGGAGTATTCCCTTTTGAAAGGAGATACGGACAATGGGGAGTAAAGGCTGAAACTCTTAGGGTTGTGCATGCAAGGTGCAGTAGGTAGGATATGTAAGGTCACCATCTGCTCTGCAAACCCTGCCCGGCCAAATCACAGCAGGGAGGGCTCAGGACGCAACGGCTGCCTTGGCTGGGAGCGTCAGAACTTTTGTCAGCCAAAGGCAGATTATCAATGGGACCTTAATTCAACCAGGTGCTTGGAGATGTTTATGCCTATAACCAAGTACTAAATCACTGGCATTTAACCTTTCCCTTCCCTGTCCTGGCTGCTCTGCTTCCAATGAGATGGAGGCAGCCTTGGATGGCTGCTTATTTTCTGCTGTCTACAGGCTGCCAAATGTCAAAGCCAGAACTTCCCAATCTGAACCTGATAATACTTACTGATATATCAGTAGCCAGTAACTTCCCAGCTTGGTTGTCCGTGTGATTTCCCTGGGGGGATCATTGCCTGCCATCCGCACAAGGGGGACCAAGGCATGGAAATGCAGTGATGGCCATGGGTACGGGTTGGATCAAGCACTGAAAGCGGCACACCTGGCTGCCTGCTTGGGGGGATCACGGCATGGAAGGGCTGACACTACATCCCAGCCAGTTCCTCGCTCTGGGGGGCTGTGACATGGAGTTTTTTGCAGGCAACGTGTTTCTTGCCTGCCTGGCTGCCTTCCAGTTGCGTGCTGTTTCCTACGCTCCAATTAACTGTGTGTTTGTCCCACTCCAATAACGAGAAACCAGAGAGTGTAAATAGCAGCTCAGTCGGGGGACCTCTGGTATCTTCTGCGTAATAAGCAGCAGCAACCCAGAGTGAAATATCGTCTGTCTTCCCACCTTGGCTGTGACCTCTGATAGCCAAGGCTCTGTCTCGCTGCAGTGCTGTGTTGTGATATCTAACCCAATTCTGCCAAAAGGATGTAAGACATTAGCCTGATCACTCCTGAGAGCTTGCTGGTACCTGGTATTTTGCAACATCATTCTGTTTTCAAGTGTGTTTTGTCAAAAAAAAAAAAAACCCAAACCCCAAACCAAAGCAACCCACAACCATAAGCACAGTTCTGCAGCCAAGTATCTAACTCTTCTTTGCAAATGAATATAGGTGGGAAAATGAATATTTTTGGAGGTGAACCCTTCTTGCAGGGCTAACCCTCATGTGGCTGCTTTACCCTGATGCAGTTGAAAATGTGGTGCTTGGATGTAGTTTCTGGACAGGAAGGACTGTAAGCTGTGGCTGCAGGCTCTGCTTTCTGCCCATTCTCCTGGTCAAGGAGAACTTGAAAAGTGGATTAAATCTATTTTTTTTTTTTTTTCCAGATTTAAATTCCTGCCTTTTTGGATTCGGGCCAGCTCAGCTCAGCTGGTATAGATTTCTTCCTCCTAGAATCATGGAAAATAGAGGTTGAGAGGGCCTCAGGAGGTCATGTAATCCACCTCCTGCCCCAAGGCAGGATCAACTGTATCTAAAATGCTTGCTAATGAGGTTGGAGTTAGGTATCTTAGTGTATTTATAGGCATCTCCACAACACAAGAGCACATATACCTGTGCAAGTGGCCCTGCTTCTCATTCAGTTCTGCATATTTTTCCTACTTGCTTATATTTATCTTCCTTTATTTTGCTTTGCATGCCATCCTTACGCTTATTGACTGCGAGTTTTCCTACTTCCGTGAAGAACGCTCTAATTCTTTCTTTAATAGCAGTTGCTATGGCAGCTGGTTCAGGCGGTGCCTTATAACCCAGTGCTGAGCTGCTTTTACATACACTTTCACTGCTTGGTTTTTTTCCCTCTGGAGCCTGGCCAGATCTTTGGGAAACCTTATCACCCACTGCAAATGTCTTGACAAAAAAATAAAATTAAAAAAAAATATAATCAGGTTCTGGCACAACTGTTAAAAAAAGTCTCCTAAGCCTTGCCTACCCTCTAACCTGTCACCCAGAGGATGCTAAATAGGCCAGGAAGCAAACTGTTTAATTCTGTCTGCTGATGCCTTTGTAATCAAAAGCTAACATGGAATCAAGCACCCTGCACTCCTTTTAATTCAGGGAACAAGAGTCCATGTGCAGCTACTAGCAAGCGGATGCAGTTTCTGCTGAAGTCCCTGCAATTTGCAACTGCTTATTGCTGAATTTGGCCTCTGGATTCTCTAGATAGTGTGAGGTAGACAGGCTGTAAATATCACTCATGTAGGAAACTGGCTTTAGTTGCTCTGTTGTGTTTCCCATGCTCCCTATACATTTTATAACAGTTTGCAGCATCTGTCAGTTTGGCCGAGGATTTCAAGCTATATCTCAATTCCCTTTTTCCTGGTGGTCTCATCTGTTCTGCCTGGCTTTGCTTTCAAAATGGCACAGAGGACTGGTCCCCACCTTGAGTGTAAGAGCACCAAGCTCTGAATTGCAGTGGGAATCTTCCAAAGTCTCATTTATCTTTGTGTGCCTTTACCTGGGCTGACAAGAGAAATCCTATTAGTTAAAAAAAAGAAAAACCAACCCCACTCCACTCCCCCCAAAAAACAATCACCCACCAAACAAAAGAAAACCACTTTTTTTTTTTTTCTCCTAAGGGCTACTGCTATAGTGATCACCTCTAAAAAGGGGAGACTGGAGCAGGAATTAAGCTGAAAGTCACTCTCACACCATTCTCCTTGCTTGCACCAGCCCTATTTTAGCTCGGTTGGCAGCTGATGGTTTCCACAGTAGAGAAGTGTTATCTGCACACAGCTTGTATTTTGTCCTGTGTTACACCAACATCTGTCTGGAAACATTCATATTTTGAGTGGGTGGGGGAGATTCTGGCACCTTCAAAGTATTTCCACTCTGGTCTGATTCAGAGCAGCAAAGGTTGGAGATCGAGTGCTGATACTTGCACGTGCGCAGTTCTGGTTGAAACGACAGTAGTGAGACATGACGGCTTGGTGCATTCAAAGTCTTTCGAATATCCCATTTGAAGGATTCTCTGTATCAAAACTATCTATTTCAATAAAAGCAAAATTTTACTAGGAGAATATTATTGATTTGAAAACCATGAAGTCCTTGCACAGAAATGGAGCAGCTCTACTGCACCAAGGTTTCATTGCTGCAGAACATCTGTGGTTGGGACAAGGAAGTCACCTGGAAATCCATACCAGCTCTCAGCCTCTTGGAGTTGGAAAGCAGCAATGACCCTGCAGTGAAGGACAGCCATTTCACTCAAGTTAAGGACGTAGAGAGAAGAGCACTTTCTGCATCTGTCTGCCAATGTTGGGTTCAGTTCTGATGTGTTGTCAGAGGAGACAGGTGAGTGTCTGGGGTGCTGTGATTAACCCTCTGGAGAGTCTGTCAGCTCTACAGAGACCAGGACCCAACTGAGAAACCTGGGGCTGGACAACATGTGGTGCTCCCACGGAGAGCGAGTTTCAGCCTACTTAGGAGCTCAGACTCTTTCTGTGACTCTTAAACTTTTCAGACCTGGTTTATTTTTTCACTTCAGATCCTGTCAGTTTGCCTTCAATTAGCAAGGCTAGAGCAGGGCTCCATGGGAACTTAAATGGGACTCTTCTTTTAATTAAAATTTGGGTTTGGTAGCCTGAAATAGCAGGCATTAGAAGGAGCCAGAGCTCCAGCAAAGGAGGGCAGTCCCCGTGGATCTGCAGTGACATCCGCCTGGCTGTCAGGCAGTTGATCACAGGGTTTTCTTTCCTCCTAAAGCTGATGCTGTCAAAACAATGATGTAAGTCCCTCAATGTGATATGAAGCTCCAGTCTAGGCTGTAACGAGTCAACTTCCAACCTGCTGCTGGATGCTGTGCCAAAACCACAACGTATCTGGGTTGGTAGGGGACAGCGGGTCATGGAGAGATGCTGGAAGTCCATTTTGCTTTTATTAGAAGGGCCACTGAGTTTAAAATTTCATCTTAAAGACCATCTAAGCAGGATTCCCTGTGTGCTTTCATAGTAAATTTATTCTTCCATAACTTTAATCATGCAGTTGTGAAATAGCTACATACAAGCTGCTGCTCTGCCTCCTGACCCAAATTATTCTCATCTGTGGCAATTTTCCATCACTCTTCAAGGCAAGGAAAGCTGTCATTTGAGCACTGAATCTGTAGCATGGATTCAAGATTTGGGTCATCATTGCATTGTACCACTCAGCACTCTACAGTTGCCCATGTGTTTAGTAGTGGGAATGTTTGCAGCGTTGATCTGTCCAGTTATCCTAAGGGGAACAAGAGAAGAGGAAATATTTCTTGCTTCACTTACATTCAAAGACTTGTCTTCTAGCTGAAGGGTGGTATTTGTTGACTGATTTCCTCCTGTGAAGTGGGACTGACAGCTTGAATTGCAGCTAGAGGTGGAAGGAGCCATGCCCAGAGCAATGCAAGGGTGACGAGACGGGGGTCTTGCCATCTGGCTTTGCCTGATCCTTGTATCATTCTCTTGGGTTTGAAAGCTTCAAGAAACATGTTGCTTGTTCACCCTTCTTGGACCAAGCTACCATTCAGCTACCACTAACTGGGGGCTTCTTGTGAATTCCTGAGCATTTTGGCACAGATCTCTAAAGATATTTGGATATTTTTAACTTCCACTGAAGTCAGTTTGGTTTGGTCACCTAACCTTAAGAATACAGAGTGCTCCTTAAGAATACAGAGTACGTCTGAAAAATGCTCAGCTCCTTTCTGTTGGATGGTGGTGTAAAGGCCACCTGGTTAAGCACTTCTGCCCCATGGTATTAAAATACACTGTCATGGCATTTTGTGCCCCTTGGTGATTGCCCCGATCAGCACCAGGAGTTCCCAGCAGCGGTGGAAATGTCTCACCTCTGCTGCGGGGAGGAGGGGTTCCCTGGGGCAGCTATTACCCAGTTCTGGGAACCGACCCCGGTGCTGTGAGCTCCCCACCCTCCTCCTTCCCTTCCCACAGGAAGGGGTTGTGGGTTTTCCAGCTGTGGAACAGGAAAGAAATAGGGATCCTGTTTACCTACCCACTGAGCTGCTCACATCTATTTAAAACTTCTCCTTGTAACATGCTGCTTATCGCTGTGGCACCTCGTTTGCCAGCTGTCCTGTCCCTGCTGTGCCCTCTGGAAAGAGATCCTTCATGCAGCACTGTGCATGGAGGTCCTGAGGTGCCACGGCTAGGATGCTCAGAGGGCTTCAAAAGCCAGCAGGCTGATTCGAGGGGTTAAGATGCCAGCACTGGTTGCTGTGTAACTGGGAAATGAAAATAACAGCTTTGTCACCCACAGACCAGGGGGTCTTGGGACTGGGGGGGGGGCAAGAGAAGGTTATTTATTCACACCGCAGTGGGCAAAGTTGGTCTTGCAGTTTTGCCCTGTTCCAAAGCAGTATCTGTCTTAGAGCCTAATAACATCCAACTCGATATCAGCTCCTTGGGAGGTGACAGATAGTGTCTGGCCTGTGCATGAACACAGAGGTTTGGTGAGACTCATGCAAAGCCTTGGCTACATTTATTATTTCTCATTAAAATATGAGAGGTCATTGGGCACAGGCTGTTTTGTTGTGGACATCCCTTTGCTCTTGTTGGGAAGTCCGAATTCTCTGGAGCTGCACTAGAAGCCTGCAGCGTGGCAGACCTGCTGTGTGGGAGACCACCTTCCACACTGGACGGGAGGTGGCTCGGAAGCAGGAGAACCAGGAGGGCTTCCCGTGCACGGGACCTGGGAGCACTCGGCGCTTCTGCGTGCTCTCGATGCTATGGGAAGGTCTTGCTTCTGCACGGGAGCAATTTGTCTCATCGTTACAGCTCTGAGAGGTGTGAGCAAAGGCAAGCAGGGTGAGAGAGCTGTGACTGGAGAGAATTTGCTGGTGGAAATGCTTGTGGGGTAGGTGAAGGGAAAGCTGGAGGTCTCCTTGCCAGAGCAGGATGGACATGATGCAGGAGCAGGGCGAGCAGTGCAGCCTGCCCCTGGCTCTGGAACAGCCTCCTGGAGCACCAAAAATCTTGTTAGATTTGGTACAATTTGCAGTGTACAGAGTGATTGTGTAAAATGCTGACTTGTGGGTTTAGGCTTTTAACCTGAGCAAAAGGGTCACGGGCTGGGGGGGTATTTGCTTTGGAAAGAAAACATGTACCTGTGCTTGTGCATCCCCTGGGATGTGCACAGCTCCAGAAAGCAGCGGGACTGGCAGGAGCACGCAGGGACATGGCCAGGGCAGCGTCCTCCGAGACTGCTGGTGAGGGGAGCTTTTTGTGCTGTCATCAACCCTGGGGAGTGAGTTGTTCCCGTGGGGTTTGGGGAGAGTGGGTGTGTGAAGGGCTCCATAGGGCTTTTTACCCTGCCAGCCTAGGCATGTCTCGCTGCACAGGTGATTGCACCGGCTGGCCCTGGTGTTAATGAGAAGCCTGGTAGCCGTGCTGTGCGTGGCAGAGGGTTTTCAGGTAGTGGTTAACAAGCAACTGGTGGAGCCAGGAGCCCAGGCACACAGCAAGTCACTGAGTGGCTGCATTTAACTAAAATTAGACCTTTGTAAGTGGTGGTGGCAGCTGTGCATAACAGTGAATTAATCTTGCAGGGGAGAGGATTTGCTAGAGGAGGTGATGGCTCCCAGGTGCCCTAGCCAGTGCAGGTACTGGGAGCTGGGATCTGTATCAGGCTTCCATTGGGAAGGCAGGCACGGTGCCCCTGGGGTGTGTATGTGTCGTGTTCCCACAAGATAGAGCGATACAGCGCTGCGAGCATCCCGAGGGGAGCACCAGCATGCCCTGCCTTAGTGCAAATGCTGGCTTGTATCAGGGACCACATAACTACACTCATGTGCATCCACGAGTGGGATGCTTGGGGACCCACACATGGGCACAGCCAGTGCTTGAACCAAATCCTTCCTGCGTGGCTCTTCCCACTGGCTGAAATGGGCTGAGCCAAGAGCCTTGGTCTGGTGAGGTGGTTTCAACCTGCCCGTAATAGGAACAAGCTGCCCGGTGCAGGGAGAGTGGCACTGCCAACAGGCACCGAGCATCACTTACTCTAATTAAATTTGGGGGGGCTTATTTTATGGCCTTTTTTTTTTTTTTGGACGGCTGCTTAACTGGGAAATTAAGCTATGGGGGAGGGAAGGTGTCCGTATTTAAAAGGGTCTACCCTTCACCCATAAATCTGGGCCAGATCCATTGGTACATGCTGGCTGCTTTGTGTGACCCTGGTAAGGAAAGCAAGCATAAATGTCACTTTATAGCTGTTCTGCTTTGCTCAATGAATCTGGATCAGTGGCTCTCTCCCTCCTAATCAGGTTAGTTTCCTTTTGATCTACTCCTGTCAGGGGAAACCTAAACCGATTTAGCTATTCCCATCCATTTTCCATTCGCCTGATGGCTTTTTCCACAAGGCCATGTCAGCTCTACCTTAATTACTGTTGAGTTGTCTGATGCTGTAGCAGCTGACGCTCTGGTGTATAACTTTGTAACTCTTAGCCAATATTCATTGTGAATTTTTTGCCAGATGTTTTGTTTCATTTTTGGACAGATTAGTTTTAAATTGGCAAATGCACTAGATTTAAGGAGAAGACAATTGCTACTAGCTGTCAGAAAGAAAGCACTAATTATCAATCATGTTTTATTGAGCCTCTGTTGAACTGATTTGCTGCAGAAAACATCATTTTCTTGTAGTCTATCTTCAGGAAATCTGATTTTTGCGAGTTCTGCTCTCTCGATAATGGTGATGTATGCTAGAGCATAGAATAGAGGAAAAATTAGCTCAGGATTAAAATCTGTGACACCCTGGAATTTAAATCACCTGTTTTTAGGAGCACAAAACCATTATCTGTGCTGGTGTGCCATAAAATCATTGCAGATGCGTGTTCCTTGTTGCTTTTGCATGTAAACCCTGCCTGTGCACATGATTTACAGCGCCTTCCCGGACGCAGCAGGGTTTAGTGAATGCAGTGGCTTGTTTGTTTGCTCTGAATAGGCCCCGGTTTTGAAAATGAGCCTTGAGTTACTGTGAGACAAGATAAGAATAGTTGGGGGAAATTTCAGTGTTCCTGCCTCGCTCTGGGGCTTGGCTGCGGCGCTGCACTTCCCGTGACTCAGAGCAGCAGCAAGGCACCGGCTTCCTCTGAAATCACTTGGGTTTTGCAAAGCTCCTGGTACGGTCATTAAGTAAATCAGGTTTTTAGTGAGTTATTCTCCGCTGCAGTTGCGTGTGATGTCTAAAACGTGTGCTCCTGTTGTCGTTACTGCACTCGAATTGAGTGCCTGGAAAGGCAGGTGGAGGCGAAGGGGCATCTTCCAAAGAGGCTCACGTAGCCCTTTCCTGATTCCAAGCTGGTTTCGTTTTTCTCTTGTGATAAGTTGAATAGGGGTCAGCAGTTTTTATCAAGCTATTTTTCTTGTGAAAAGGGAAGTGTTATCTGTGAGGGGAGATATGGTACCCTGTGTGACATGGACACATGGGAGCTGATCCAGAAATGTGGCCAAATAGGACCCGTCAGTGGGTCGGCGTAGCCTGGCCCATCTCTCACTGCTGGTTGAGTCCTGGGGGATGTGTTTCATCAACAGCAAATTTCTCCTTCAGACACATCAGAAAGGAAGGGATTGCGAGCCAAGAAGGTGGAGAAACCTTGTCATTCCGATTTAGCCCACTATCTGAAGAAACTCCTTGATTTAAATACTCTGGGGTAGACGAGGGATGGACCAGATGGTTGCAAAGCATGCCCAAACTGCTGACAATATAAGGACCTCTTTGTAGGAGCTCCTGCTTCCTCCACAGTTCCTTGAAGAACCTCTTTCTAATGCTCTTGGATTTTTACTGCAGAATAGAAATCCAAGGGAGGGTTTGCATATCTTGCCCAGCTGCTCTGGGGCTCAGGTCTATCTGAATTCCCATCTCACCAGGGCTCTCGTGACTGGTTACTGGTGGGCTGGTGCTGGGGTGGAGGAGGTGGCTTTGCTTGCGTCTTGTTCCCTTCCCATGGTGACTTCCCACGGTGAGTCTGCAGATCACAGCTGCCGTGATTTGTTCCTCTCCACCTGCAGTGGGGATAGCCCTGCCTGAACCTCGCCTGTGTGTGCTGAGCATCCATCTCCGCTTTTATAGGTGTTTTATTTACTAGAAATCCCTGGTGCATATGTTCTCCTTTTTAATCTCTTTGCTGCTGCTGTGCATTACAGGCACAAACCACCTCAAACCAATTTGGTTTATTGGGTCTGTCTAGAGGAACGGCCCTGCTGGGGAGCAAGGCTTCAGCAGTGAAGAAGTTAATGTGGTCTGTCCCGAAAACTATCTGTGCCTCATGCCAAGCCTGATTGTCATCTTGCTCCTTTTAGCACCCGCAGTTGTTCTGTCCCCAGAGCACCGTATGTGGCCATTTGATCTACGAGGCATGCACGTTTGTTGGGAAACTGTCCCTTGCTTCAGAGCCCCTAGTGCCCTGTTAGGTGGATGAGGCAGCGCCAGAGCTTGCTGTTCCTTCTTGTGTCCTTCAACCGAACGTACGTGGTGATGTGTGGAGATCTTGGCCAGCAAAATGTGTTCTGTCCCCTAGTAATAGGTTGCACAGATTATGCAGCTTACGCAACCAGGGCCCATTTTAACTCGCTTTTTGCTGGTGATCCCCTTCTTCCCAGAAGAAGGTGTGCCGGATGGTGGAAAGGTAATGGTCTTCTTGGGCCGTGGAGCCAAGCCAGAGGTTACAGCTGTAAGAGCTGGCAGCAGCCAGGGCAGAAGCAGCGTTCAGCCTTCATGCACTCATTTTTCAAAGGGGAATATAGCTAGAATTTGGTTCAAGGTTTGTAGGTCAAGTTGCCATTATACAACTGTACTAGTTGCAGCTGCTCATGCGAGATCCAGACCTTGTTGGATGCTCCTGATCTGGTGGGCTCCTTTCCCTGGGAATTATTCTTTACAATGAGATGTATAGAAACAAACAGGATTTCTGTGTTGTAGCACTAACTGGGTTGGTGGAGTGGGTGGCTTGGAGTGGGATTTGCTTCAGTCTGTGAAATGTGGGAAACATCTCAGAAGCATTTGTTACAAACAGCTGCTTGGAAAGAAATCAAATTTTTTAAGACTGTGTTTTTTCCAGACAAAGGTAGGACCAAAACCACTTGAGGGATGGATCTTATAACTGATCACAGATCTAGTAATGAGGATCAGATATCCTGCATCTCCCTAAACAGGTACAAGTGCTCTTGGCACAAGTTGCACTGAGCATGTGGATCTTTGCCCATGTCTGAAGGACAGGACTGTTTGTGTGAGGAAGGTTATACCCCTGGTTTAGTGAGTGAGAGCGCAACCGTCCCATTTCATTTCACAAGGGATAAAATGGTCCGTGCTGTCTCCAGGAACCACAGCATTTTGAAATCTGTAAGGGCCCTGTCACCCTGGCTAGCCAGCCCCGCTCCCATTCTTGAAGGACTTGCTCTCGAAAAGGGTGTTGAGTAAGATGCTACAGGCCTCTTCTGCTGGATGCTGGTCAGCAGAAAAATACGTGTTCTTTCATCAGAAGCTGCCAAAGTTGCTCAATTATACTCAGTGCTGGAGATACTGAATTTTGGGTTTAGTAGCAGGAAAAAGTAGAGGAGTGCTGGATCCGGCCCAAGCAGTTGCATGGGACTGCACGTCTTCCCAGCACCGTGCATGAGCCTCAAACTGACAACTGGTTCCCTGTGCTGTCACTGGGATCTACCTCTGCAACCTGTAATTAGTGCTGTCAGCAGAGCAGCGTGAGCAGCCACTTAAGCATTAATTACTTTAATGAACTTACTAAGGTGGGTTTAGGTGCTAAAGCATTTTGTTGTTACTATAAATTTTTAAGTCAAAATATTAGACTGTGGAGTCGATGGGAGATGACGTAAAGCTCAAGCCTGGTGGCTTTCTTCCTGTCTTAATGTTCAAACTGTGGGGTTTTTTTAGGTAATTTAATCATTGCCCAGAAGCAGCCATGGCCGGCAGCGTGGCAGGAGAGTGTAAGGAGGCTCTCTCCCCATTTGCTCATATATAGGTGTAAGAGATGCAGTGAGTACAGACAGGGCAATCTGCCATTCAAGCTCAGAAGATGGATGTCACCTTTCTTGCACTGTGACAGCTAAAAGGTGGCCCATGACGCCTGGGCTCTTGTAGTGTTAAATATGTAATGAAAAACTCCCTGATGCGAGGGAGCTCTCTTATAAGCAAACAGGATGGAATAAAATGGTTCATTAACAAAACTGGTTTTAATACAGAAGTTAGCAGAGTTTTCACTACTGTGGAGAGGAGAATAGTCCTGCCATTGCTAATGGCAAAACTTAATGGGGAATTTTAATGACTGTTAATTATTTTGAAAATTGCAGTTTTCTTGGGAAATGCAGTATACTTTGGCAAACTGAAGCTTTTCTCTGCTATTGCAGAAAGGAGAACTATTAACTCCTCTGGGCTGACTCTTGCTGAAGAGGGTATGGGAGGCATTAGACTTGCAATACTAATGTGGAGAGTTGGACAGGGTCTTTCATCCCAAGACAGGAGACCTCTCGAAGGGACAAAGGGAGAGAATTGTGATATATTGCTCTCTCTCTCTGCTCCCTGCTGTTTCCTGCAACTGCGTGTTCCCAGCATCGAGGAGTTGTGTCTTCAATGTTCAGAGATACTGCTCTGATAAATGGGATGCTTTAAACCTGCATAAAAGCTGTAGGAATGATGTGGTTTTTAATTTGGTAGTTTAAACTATGTATTTTGTTAGTAAGCTCAGCATGTAAATAAAAATTAAAAAAAAAAAAAAAAATTACTGTATGCACTGAGCCTGAAGTACTCATTCAGAAACAGGATGAAACATCAGTGACCTGGTCTGAAGCCCTAAGGCAAAGCACTTTCTGGAGGAGAATTTCAGCTCTTTTCCTCTTTATGTTAAGTAAAAGACTTCTAGACTGACCCTGAAGGCTGTGCTGTTAGACCAGTCTTGTGAGTGTTGGGAGTCCTGAGCTCACATCCCTGGTGTAAGCTGTGCCCGTGGGTTTGGACCCCAGACCTCCCCTCCCATGAAGAGCATCCTTGTTCCTCTGCCATGACATACACAACTCCTCAGCGGTTTGTGAGAGGGAACTGGATTTCTCTCTCTGCCCAGGTCTGATCTGAAGGGTTTTGCTGAATTCAAGCCATATTCTGCAGATGAAAGTTTTAAGCTGACTGAGATGGCTTTTGAAAGTGAAGCAGCCACTCACTAAAACGGAAAATGCTCCCAACCCTGTGTGCAGTTTCTTTTTTACTGTGTCCAAGTGCAGGAAGCTGAGCAGAGGAGAGCTGGCAGCAAAAGCTATCTTGTTTTGAGTTCGCGTGAGGCTGGCACTTTGGTGTCTGTGGATATGGCAGGGATGGGTGAAGGCAACAAGTTGGACTTTTTTTTTTTTTCTCTCTGAAAAGTCTAAATAACCTGTCAGCCTCTCAAGCTGCTTCCCTGTGGGCTAACCTCCTGGCAACCACAAAGCTATATTGCATCATCCAGCCTGGGAATACTCATCTTCTACTGCTTGAGGTGGTGGGAAGCAGAAATCACATAGAACTTGTGACAGAAGTTGGAAAGAGTTTCCAACTTTGTGTGATGAGGCAGGTGAAATAACTATTAAAACAAGTTGGTCTGTATGCAAAGCACTTGACAGTCAGGTTATAGACCAACCCAGGTTGTATCACTGCATGCCCACTTCTTTTGACCTAATTTACATGTCTTTTGTGCTGTCTCTGAGGAGTCGTGGAAGGCAATTTCAAACCTTCTTCAAAGAAATTAGGAAATGTTAAGGAAATTAATGTTTTGTCCACTCTTTATTTTAATTTTTTTTCTTTTTTTAAACTTGGATGCTCAAGGTAATGGGTCTTAAATTTGGATTGCATGAGTAGGAAGCTGCAGCAAATTTATGCTGTGATCTTTATTGAGCAGACCATCCTCAACTGGATCAGGCCCAGGGCCCACGAGGAGGATGATCTCCAGCTTCAGGCCCTGGCTGGGGGAACTAGTGTCCTCTGTGCACAGCAGCCGTCACACCGATTTCTTTCTGTACCTTCTGTCAGGCCCATCTCATTGATTATAAGTATTACTGGAGCTGTGAAAAACCTGCATTTCTGCCAAGCTCAGGTGCTAACTTCTGATTCAACTCTTGAATGTATGAACTGGTTTCCATGCAGTGCTGAATACCTTTGATGATGATGTTCACAGATAAACTCTCTTGACTTCTCTGACAAGGCTTTGGTGGTTGCCAAGGGCTGGGAGAGAAGTCCCTGTGGCTCTCTAATCCATTTGGTTATGTTGAAAACAACTCTGCAGCATGGAGTCTTGGAAATGCCCCTACTTGGTACGCGGTGGTAGAAGGATCACCTACACCTCCAGGCCAGGTCCCACGAAGGGCCAGCATGCCACTAGCTGTGGGATTTTGTGCAGTTGCGTGGTGGCCCATGACAGTTACCCACTGCCTCTGTGTCCTGAGCCGGCTGTCACAGGTGCTGCGAGGCAGCAGCTGCACGGGGGTGATGCTTGACATTGAGGGTTGCTTTGGGATTGGAGGGGTTTGACACGGAGAGTAAATTGAACGTGCTTTTTCGTTAACACAGAAAAGAAGTTATAAAGTGTGTGATTTGTCTGTGTGTGATAGGTGCTGAAATGAAGGTTGAAAGAGAACAGGGTTTGATTCCCTGATGGAGAGAGATGCGCTCGCGTGTGCGCTTTTGCAGATGACACCAAGTTGGGAGGCAGGGTCGATCTGCTTGAGGGTAGGGAGGCCCTACAGAGGGATCTGGTCAGGCTGGATCGGTGGGCTGAGGCCAATCGTGTGAGGTTCAACAAGGCCAAGTGCCGGGTCCTGCACCTGGGTCACGGCAACCCCATGCAGCGCTACGGGCTTGGGGAAGAGTGGCTGGAAAGCTGCCCGGCAGAGAAAGACCTGGGGGTGCTGGTTGGCAGCCGGCTGAATATGAGCCAGCAGCGTGCCCAGGTGGCCAAGAAGGCCAACGGCATCCTGGCCTGCATCAGAAATAGTGTGGCCAGCAGGAGCAGGGAGGTGGTTGTTCCCCTGTACTGGGCACTGGTGAGGCCGCACCTCGAGTCCTGTGTTCAGTTTTGGGCCCCTCACTACAGGAAAGACGTGGAGGTGCTGGAGCGTGTTCAGAGGAGGGCAACCAAGCTGGTGAGGGGCCTGGAGCACGAGTCTTATGAGGAGCGGCTGAGGGAGCTGGGGCTGTTGAGTCTGGAGAAAAGGAGGCTGAGGGGAGACCTTATCGCTCCCTACAACTACCTGAAGGGGGGTTGTAGTGAGGTGGGTGTTGGTCTCTTCTGTCAGGTGGCTGGAGATAGGACAAGAGGAAATGGCCTCAAGTTGAGGCAAGGGAGATTTAGGTTAGATATGAGGAAAAATTCCTTTACTGAGAGGGTTGTCAGACATTGGAATGGGCTGCCCAGGGAAGTGGTTGAGTCACCATCCCTGGAGGTATTAAAAAAGCGAGTAGACAGGGTACTTCAGGACATGGTTTAGTGGGCATGGTTGATGGTTGGACTCGATGATCTTGAAGGTCTTTTCCAAACTAAATGATTCTGTGATTCTATGATTCTATTCTATGAAACTCTGGGGGAATTGTGGGATTTGATCAGCCCCAAAAACTTGCAAACCTCTGGGACTTGGGCTTGTGAGAGGGCAGATAAAAAAAGAAGTGGTCCTGCCTGGGTTGCTGGTAAAGATCAGAGATGGTTGTCAAATGTAGGCTTGGCGACCAAATGTGCTTCATTCTCTGTCTTGGTGATGACATCGTTCCTGATTCATAATTAAATGAAGCGTGCTGCCACACTGCAAGCCCTTCAGCTGACCTTGCTCCCCCACCTCTTGCAACTCACTCTCCCTGCCCAGCCCAAGTCCTCGATGTGGTCAGCAAACAGGTCCAAGCCAAGTGGTGGAGACCTTCCCGAGGGAGCGATACCAGCCGAGAGCTGCTGCTGAGCCACAGCTTTGGTTTCTCTTTTTAAACATGCTCTGTCAAATAGAAGGTTCACCTTGGGGTCTGGTTGCCATCAAAGCTGTTAGTGTTGAGACTTCAGCTGCTTTGCCCGATTCCTCTCGTCTGAACAACGGAGAGGACGGGGGAGAGGAAATGAGAGTTTTCTTGTGCTTCAAGGGTGGAGCTGGGACCTGGGACTCAAGGGCACTGTCACAGCTGTGCCGTGGACTGTCACTGTGACCTTGGCAAAGAAACCTGAGCCTCCAGAGTCTTGGTCTAACTCGGGCTGAGATGTCACATCTGTGAAACAAGGCGAATACTGATTGTAAAATCCCAGGAGACAGACTGGAGCTCGCTCTGCTAATGGCAGCAGCCAGCGCTTTCGGAGATCTCTGGATGAAAGGCTCTGTTGAAATTCAAATCTCTGAATAGTGCAAAATTTGCTGCTGAATAATTGCAGGTTGCAAGAACAGAAGGGCTGCTGAGGATCAGCCGATGCTTCTCTGGTAAAGTTCAGGTTGCTGCTAAACTTGTGTGAAAGTTTTCTTTCTGTAGCATTTGCTTTTTGAAAGGAAACCGCAATCTCTCTTTATCTGACAAAAAAAAAAAAAACCAAACAACAAAAGAAAGAGGAGAACTTACTGCTTTTATAGGCATTTCCCTTCCAGCACTGCATGGCAATGCAGTTTCCAGTAAGAAACAGTGCTGTTGAGCAGGGGGTGATGTTTTAGCAGATTACACTTTAACTCCTGGCGTGTCCCCTGCAGTCTCCGGTGTGGGGTAATGATGTGAGACACATCTGGGCTGGGTTTGACCTGGGGACTGGCACCACCTCCTGCTGCTGCCATGTCACACAAAACTGATTTTGAGAGGGCTGCATTGCAGACCGTGCCCTGGCACACCACGCTTCTGCCTTACGCAGGCGTTCAGACCTTGGCTATGTGGCACCCTGTTTCATGAATGCAGTGATCCATGGGAACAGAGCTAAGGATGTGATTTGATCCTGTATGTCTTAAAGATCTTCGTCCCCAATGTACTCATGCTAAACTAAAGGGACAAAGTTGGGGGGGGGGGGGGGAACCCCAAAACATGCTGATCGAGGTCAGAGTGGATGCTGCTGAGGGTGGAGAAGGTACTGAAACAGCCAGAGCAGTCGGAGCTTCTCTAAAGACCAGGGTAAGGTTAGAGATGCACACCAGAGAAAAGGGGTCTCTGAAGTGGGGTGGGCTGAGGAGTAGAGAAGGGGGAGAGCCTGGTCTGCTGGCAAGCTCCTGGGCTGTCAGCAGGCTGTTGCTGCGGGGAATCATTTTGTATTAATTCAGGGCAGCTTGAAAAGCAAATATGTATTTCCTCACCCCTCCACCAAACCCTCTTTTCTGTTACTCTAAATAGAAAGTTTCCTGTTTTATAATTGAGGGTCTTAAAAACATTCTTGTGGTTCAGGTCAACATACAGCTGCTTAGCTGAGGCTATAGGATGCCTGAAATATGAGCTGGGGCAGAGGCTGTTGACTCTGGAACCTAATAACACTTCCAAAGGGCAATATGAACTATTTCCTGCTACACAGAGCATATTAGAGTATCCTCTTGCAAATACTGGCAGGCTGGCTCTGTGTGGAGCTTGGGGGGGTATTGCAGTTCTGCTCCTCAGATCACCTGTTATGTTATTGTGTTAATGTATCTGGGGAAGCTCTTCATGTACTCAGACAGCTGCAAAAGTTTACCTCCTGACACCATTGCTCCTTTTTATCTAAACACTTCTTAGGCTGTATTAAAGCCAATTAAATTTTTGCTGCATTTCCTTCCTTTTTAGTACCCTGAAAGATTTATTTTCTAATAAGCTTAGTATAGACATCACAGGTGATGACTGCTGCATGTCTCAGTAGTCAGGTTTTGGTCCAATATATCAAAAGTAGTTTCTGAACAGGTATATAAGTGGGATCCTCTGTGTTACTCATATAAAAGGCTTTGATGTTGTGTTGTCTGAAGGGATTTGCATGTGTTGTCATGACTTTCAATAAGAGCTTTTTGTAGCAAGAAAGCTGGGAGTAGCCAGAGTAGTAGGAGAACAGGAGGTCCTGGTTGACCATTTACTGACTCTGTAGGAGCTCTTCATCTAACTTGGCCTGAAACATGAAGGGAAGCGAGATGTGTTGCTTGCCTGCTTGCACCCACCAAACCCAACATTTCAGGTGCAAACTCAAGAGCTGGAGGATGCAGGTTCCTATTGAGCCACTGCTGGAGGACGTGGCTGTCCCTCATCCCTCATTTTCTGTTGGTGTTCTTTGCTCAGGCCACTGGCTCGTGTGACTCTGACTGCAGTGGGACGATTCCCTCTGTGCGTTGTCAGTGCCTTCTGCTGAGCACCACTGAACCCTAAAAGCCAGCATTGCTCTGCTCATCACTACAGCTTCTGAGTCATCTTTGGGGAACTTCGCCTTGGTCTCCTTGATCCATACCTCCATAAGTCTGACTTAAATTTTTCTTTCAGTACTCTTTAAATGGGCACCATTCAAATACTCCAAAATGCCTCTTAAAGAGAGAAGAGGTTCTTTGGCAGCCCAGGTGTCACTGTTGCAATAATATTGGGGAATCTGCTTTCCTGGCTCCCTGCCGACAGAAATCCTGCTGAAGGCAGCTGAGCCTGAAGGTTATATAAAACACTCATCCCTTTTAAAGCCCATCATCTGTTTAAAAACCATACCAAAATGACTTATTTGTTCTTCCAATAACAGATGAGGAATGGGAAACCAGGAAAATAATCTCTGACTTACCAAGTACATAAAGGAAAAGTAATCTCCTGCATGGACCAATTTTGCTCTTAGTCTGAGGAGCAGGAGAGGATGAGGGTGCTTTTGAACATGATGCTACATCCTTAGAAAGGCTTCTCAATTGGCAGCATGCTCTAATTTTTATTTTCCGTATTGAAATGAATTTGCCTTTGTTTCTGCTGCTTCCTTTGAGCATTGTTGGTTGCAGATGGGTAACTTGCACACTGTTACTTATCTGAGTAATCCTAGGTGGATGGCAGCCATTAAAGAAAGATGCTTTAGCATCACTAGCACTAAGTGGATTATCAGAGCTTGAAGTCCTGTAGATGCAGAACAAGAAAAATGAGGGATGCAGTAGGGTTTGGGTGCCTGGCAGTGGCCCATTCATCCAAGACGCAGCTGTAGGTGGCTGTCCCCTTATAGTGTTCTTCTTGGTGCTCTGGTACTACAATGATGGATAGTGGTCAAAGCATAAAGCAAAAATTGATTGAAATAGACACAAAGAGAGGGAGAAAGAATTGGACCCTCTGTGTTAAATAAGTGTATGAGTTGTTGACAACTCTCACTTGTTGTCAGAATAAAACTTGTGTACGAACTGGGCCCCAAGATCTGCAGGAAGAGCCCGCCATGTGAAGCAGGCTCCTTGGGGCTACAGAAGGGTATGCCCTCTTAAGCAAGAAGCATCAAAATCAGAAATAGATTTTACTTGAGAGAAGCAGCACCTGGGCTGAGTGTAGCTGCATGAAATGTCCCTGCCCGTGTGAATAAGGCACGAAGCAGATGGGGCTCTGCTGGCCTTTTTCCAAACTTCCAGATTTTTGGGGTATATTAGAAGGAATGTGTGTGCCCAGCTATAAACTAGGTGGGAAGTGTCTTAACAGGCTTTGAACCTTCCCAAGAAAGCTTGGTGATCAATCATGATGGGTTGTCTCAGTTGCTAGCTCAGCAGGCAAACTGGGCCATGTTTATTTTTAGGTGTACTAAATGTTTGAAGCTGTCTAAATGTGGGGTTTTGTTTTCTGTGGCGTTTTTTTGTCTTTCAAAAAGCTTTAGGGAGATGCGGAGTTTATCACTGGACCAGGATGGGCTATCAGTTGTACATTGCAGGGAGTGGAGGATAAGCTGAGTAAGTTCATCCTGTTATTGCTCAGGGTTTAGATATGCTCTTAAATATGAATATCATAGTATGCTGTGTTAGGAAGCCGGATGCTTTGCTGGCAGAGCGCTCATAGTTTCAATGTTGTTTTTCTGGCAATGTTTCTCTTGTGTAATAAATATCTCTGCAAAACCATAGCATTAAAAATGCAGCTTTGAAGTAGCTGTGCCCATCCATAGGACCATGCCTGGCAGGCTGGGGATCATTCTTTCTAGACATTTGCCAACACACCTATGTGGCACAGACACCACCAGTATCTCACTACAAGTAATGCTGGGAAGACTTTCTTCCACTAGGCTGGGTTTTTGACTAAAGCTACATTTGGGTGGAAGTGACTTCTGTCAATGTGTGAAAGTGTGCATCTTGATCCAAGTGAAACTTCTCTTCATTTTATTCAGTGAAATTAGGTATAAACATGCAAGAATTATTCTACTGCCGTAGAAACCTCAGTACAATAGTAGCTTTTAAAGGTAGCCTGAGAACCAAAACGTGAACTAGAAGAGTTTAAATATTGTCAAGAAGAAATTGTTGACTGCAAAGGATCAGGATAAACCTAGATTTTTAAAAAATAATGGCCTGCGTGTGGGTGTAAACTAGGAGCATATAGGTAAGCCTCCTTGCCCGTATCGACAGCTTGCCACTATATATTTTTAGGAGGAATCAGGACCTCCTGTCAGAAAGGTGTTTGTTGTTTTTTTCCCTCCCTGGTATCCATATCAGTTTCAGTTGGCTTTTTCTCTTATGACTTATTAATACTTGAGGTATGCAAATGCTGGGTATAGATGGGAGTGTAATAGTATCCAGAATTTTATGGTGCAGCTTATTGACTTAGGGGGAACTGCACTGACAAAGGTGTTTTTTCTCCATGGAAAAGTCTTCATCTGGTTTAGGAACTTTCCTGGAAAAGCTGTTTCTAGTGTAAACTCAGTGGGAAGTAACCAGTGAAAAACCATAGTGCTGTAATATCTCTGCAGGTGAGAGAGCTGATTACCCCACCTGAATTTTCCTTAGGGACTTTGCAATGGTTTTTTTTGTCTTCCCCCTGATTTATAGGTTTTGGGGAGAATAAGCGAGGCTTGGACATGCTTGGGAGGAGAGGGAGCTCCTGAGAAGTGGGTTTGTTGTGTTTCGGGAAGAGAATCTGTCTGAGGCTGCCTCAGGACATGTGATGGAGGGTGACTTAAAAACTAGGATGTATTTTCACAGCTGTTGTGGGAGCTTTTTCTATTTAACACAGCACAGATGTGAATGATAAAATATAAATTGAAGATTAATGTACACCATCTTGGCATGTGAGAGGTTCAATTATAGGCAGAGCAAGCAGAATAATGGAAAATACATTTGAGTGATTGTTCAGTTAATATAATTTGCGATGAGTTATTCACAATTTGTCCACCCAGCTCTTATTGTAATCATTTTCATTCCTTCATTTGCTATGTGTTTGAAACTGCTTCCCACAACTTGTGCTTGACATGTAATAAAGTGTATCTACGCACCCAGCCCCTTCTCCCCACCTGCCCCCCACCTGCATGCAAAGAAGGACAGATTTTAAAGAGCTCAGCATTTTAGGCACTGAGCTCTCTTTAAGAAGTTAATCGTTAGTGTTATAGTGGAGGCTGCTGCCTGCTGAACCTGCCGATGTGACCCATAAAAGCCCGTTCTGTTGGGCTTGCTGTGACCTGAGCTCGCAGGGGAGCTTGCGGAGGACCCATTTCCACACTATACCTTGTGCATATGGGGGAATCTTCCTTTCACAGTGGTGTGCTGGGGCTTGAGCTGACAGAAGGCGATCGGCTGGCGTCAAGTGATTAATCTGTGTCTTTGCGAGCTGAAGCGTATGCTTCCTACCTGTATGGCATCATTCGTGCCTGGAGGTGGGAGGAGAAGGTGTTGAGCTTTGCAGCGAGGCGCGCAGCACCAGCAGGCTTGAAGAGAAGCACTTTGCTTGCTCAGGTCCCTGTCCCTTATGTTGTGCATTAAGCAGCGGAGCGGGTCGGTGACAGTGCCACAGCCCTGGAGCTGAGGGTCCAGCTTCCAGCACTGCAAAGCATTGCAGTTGTGTCCCCCCCATCCTATTCTTAAGGCACTGGAAAACCCACATTTCTCCTGAAGTTTGTCAGAAAGGAGGACTTGTTCTTCTCAGCCACGTGGGAGGGGCTGTTCTGGGTAGTGGACATGGCAAAGATGTCCATGTCCTCCCTCCATGCCCCTCTGCAGGTCTGCCCGCAGGGAGCGGGGGGTGATGAAGCTGCTCTTTGCCACCCCATGTCCTGCTTCTGGGGGTGGTGGGTAGGAATCGGGGCTGTGTTCTGCTACGAGATTGGTGGGATGCTGGGTAAATCCCCTCACTTGTAAAAGTGGGCATATGCAATAGGAAATCACAGCTCTTGGAGACTTCTGTCTCGCTGTTGGGATTTGTTGTCTGGAGCGTGAGGAATACTGAAGGCAACATCCCTCTGTCTTTAGAGAAAAGGGCCAGAACTTGTTGCTGCCCAGCCCTGTGCTCCCCCCTGCCAAACCCCGAGATGCAAACTTCAGCTTAGGACTGGCTGGAAAGGAGTCTGATCTCTTTTTCAAGCCATGTTTGCCTGGACTTATTGGTACCACATCCATACCTAGCTTCATTACCTGACTTTTCTGTGTCTTTTCTGGTGTCTTGTGGTTGTCAGTCTTCGGTGTGTTGGGAGATACTGGGAAATGTTTTGAGGGCTCTGCTGAGCCTGTCCTGAGGGCAGATGGGAGCCAAGGGGAGGTGCACTGTGAGCATGAGGGCTGCTGCAGGGGTTAGTGGAGAATTCAAAGCTGCTTTAGGGTAAGATAAATCCCTCTCTGAATCTTAACCCTTCAAGGACTCTTACAAGCTCTGTCAAGCCACGATTGCAGAGCCTTCAACACAAAACCCCATACTCTATAACAAGCTGGGATTTATGCTACTGCTTCTTCTCATGGAGGGACAGCACTTGTAAGGTTAAACTGCCAGCATCTACTTGTCCAAATCTCCATAATCAGGCAAAACATGATTATGGAGCTGCGTGTCATTAGTACACAATGGCTCTTAAATGACTGAGATTGAATTAAAACCCTAATGGCAGAGCATCTGAAGTAAATAAGAGACAATCAGATCCACTAATGAATGGCTTGCCTATCACTCAGCTTGGATTAGGAGAGCAGGAGCTTGGGGCTGGCCAGAAACAGTAGAAGCACAGGCATTAAATTGAATATACTGGCTGGGGTTCAGCGCTCTTATTACTGTCAAGCATGCAAGTGTCAGGGGATGTGAGCTGAGTGTAGGCGTGGGCTTCCTGCACTGGCCTTTGAGCTGGAAAAAACTCAGTCTCTTTGGACTCGCCGCGGTGGGGGATGAGTTTTGTTCTTTGTGGTATTCTGCTTTTTTGTATCAGTTTCATCGAGCAGGTGTCAATGCCTTGAACGTAAATTCCAGCATTCATTTTGAGTTGGGTGAAACAATCCTGTGATATAAAGTGTTTTATTTCACTTCTGTCCAGTTTTGCCTTCCTTTTTGATAACATCAGACCGGTGGCTTCCAAACAAAATTTCACTTGGGTTTCGATTTGCCTTTCTTGTGAGTGCATTTTCCGGATCTTTTAAACAAAGCTTCATAAATCAACATTGATGTCATCGTGGACATGTTTTCCATGTCCTACTTTGGATGCCAGAAGTGCTCTGACCCCAGGGACAGCCCTGCGATGGGTTTCCCTGTGGATGTGCTGGGGAAGGAGCTCCCTCTAACAGTGGGACAGTGATCAGTCAAAGGCAGCAGCAGAGGCTGCAAGATGCTTTGGGAGTGACCAGCCGTGCAGTCGTTTTGATTGCCAGCTCTGAAGATGGTTATTGCCCTTTTAGCTTTGTTAGTGTTCCTTATTTTGCAGCTCTGGTTTCGCTTAATGGATGCATCCTTGCCATCAAATAAGATGGATCTTGAATATCTGTTGCTACCCTGGCCCCAGGGAGATGATTATGAACCTCTGGCTTGTGCCTGTGCTGTCAGTGACATCTGAGGTGGGAAAAGCATTAGGTAGTGAAATCTCTGGAGAAAAAGCAGGGAATAAACAAGTAAACAACAGAAGATGGGTATAGATCATCAAGATCTGTCAGCAGTGTTGAATTTGAAGAGTTCCTGGTGTTGCTGTTAATTTACGTCCTCTGCCAGCCTTATTGCTATTACTATGTGCAAGATCTGTACCTCAGAGCAAACTTTATTTTTTACCTAGGGGCTAATGACTTTTCATGTGTTTCAGAAATTTGCATTTTAATGGAATAAATCTTATCCTTTCCCCCCAAAGCAGCAATTAAAAAATAAAGCCTCTGGGAAGCTTTCTTCAAATACCCAACAGCTCATGTGAAGTGGCCAAAGCAACCCTGATGTATTTTAGGTGTGGCAGGCCCCTGAATGTATTGGGCTTCTCATCCCAGACTGGTAACTTCTTGAGGCAAGACCTCATCCCTCCCAGAGTGGGGTGTCTCTTACAGTTATAACTCAGGAGCCCAAAATCACCAATTGCCTTTGAGTTCCCCTGGGCTGCAGTGTGTAGAGGTTGCACTCAGATGTTGCAAAGCACAAGATAAAAATGTAGACTGTTCCAGCACAACCATATGAAAATGATAGCTGTAATAGCAGTCTCCTTTGGAAGGAATTTGGGGGAAAATTGTATGCTGGTGCTCTCTGCTGGATAAAACCAAGGCGGCTTTTTTCTCACCGGCACTGCAGTGACTGCGGGTTCACGCCAGTTTTGGGCTCTTGGCTGTAAGGTCTCCTGCAGCTCTGCCCACACTGGAACACCCTGATGGTGCAGGTTGCCTTTGTCTTGAACTGGCCAGGGCTAGCTGAGAGCAAGAGATGTGTTAGGATTACAGTTCTGACTCTCCTTTCCTCCTGTCTCCTTCCCTTACAGTGTGTTACTTGCTGAAGAGCAACGTCAGCCCAGACCTGTGCAATGAAGATGGATTAACTGCACTGCATCAGGTGAGGCATGGGAGGAGGCTCCCTGCTGCTCTGCACTGTCACGTCTTCCCAGTGCCCTCTGAGCAGACCTGTCGGGGTAAACAGAGAGAGCTCTTGTATTTCATTTTTTTGTGCAGTTAAAGCAGTGAAACTTCACTATGTTGTGCTGGTGATCCTGTTTCTTGGGGAGCAAACTGAGATGAAACACTTCTCTTGCTGTATCCCAGACTTTGTGCAGTGATAAGAGCTCAGGAATTGGGGCTGGATTTCAGATGCAAACAACATTTCTTCGACCCTTTAGTCTTTGCAGGGCTGGGCTATAAACTCTTAAAGCAGATCAAATCAAATTGAGAGACTTTGGCAATTCACGAGTTTTGAAACTGGTTTAAATAAACAATGCACAGGATGCTTGGAGAGCCTGCTGCTGCTCTCTGTAGGCTCAGGGACTTCTGAAAGTCTGTATGAGATGGCAGCAGCTGATCGCCAGTAAAACACAGCCTTGCTATAGTGGTGTGTGAGCCTGTGTCCTTCCTCAGAGCCTCTGCACTGATCCCGTAAAGGTTTTTCTATTCTTCTTCCTAAGGCCCCCGTCCCCACCCCTCCTCATGAGTCCTGATTTTCAGTGCGAAACCACCAGCAGAGTCAGCCTGCAGAAGGGCCGTGGGACTTGCCGTGCCTGGCAGCTGCCGCCTCCGCTGCTGCGAAAAACAGTGGCGTGGTTGTCACACTCGCTCTGAGGGTGGAATGGGGACTCCTGGTTTTCTTGCCGTTAGTCCCTGCTGTAAATGCTCCCATTGACTTGAGATTTTGGATTCTTCTGCAAGTTGATTGCTCTCTTCAAAGCTGGATGGATGGTTGCTTAAAAATGCAAACTGGCTTCTAGAAGGACAAAAGGTCCCCCCCCCCCCACCTCTCCAAAGAGATGTTACTCTGCACACAGAAATGCTGACAGCCTCATTGCTTTCCCCACTAGGTACTGAAGCCATGGAGAATCCCACCTTCCCCACTGAAGGATCAGTTATTGTAAAGGTGCATTTGGGAGTTGAGGTGGGAACTTTGCATCCACTAGAATTAATTGAATCCCTGAACAGAAAGAAGCTCCTAAGTGAACACTATAGCCCATAAGCAGCGGCTTCCAGTGAAGGATGCATTTACACTTCTGTGATAACTTGGCCGTGTGACAGGCATGATTTTAACCTCACTTCCATATACAAATAGTAAACAGAAACAGAAATACATAAAGGGTCCTTGTCACACAGCTGCTAAAATGCTTGTTGTAGGTTGTAATTCAGCCCTATTACAAGCCCATACCGCAGTGCTGAGCTGTGAGTCTCCTGTGTGGGTCTGCAGTAATGCATAGACCACGAACAAGCTTCTTGCACAAGAATTAATCTTATTTTAGTGTCTTTATCATACACACATTCATATCAAGAAGTGAGCACGAGGTGGATCAAAGAGCAAATTCCACCTCCCCCAGAGGAAAGTGGTTGAGGCCTTTCTTGCAGGTCGCCTCTGGGACTGTGGTGTAAATGCATCGAGGATGCTGATTTTTTTCAGGAAATGAAAGGTGCTCTGTGAAGTACCTCATAATGCTGGGACTCCAACTTGCATCTCTTCAGATAACTGTGGTAGGTAGCGTGAGCTGCTGAGAAGACTTTTACTCATCACATGCCAGTGTGTGGGATTTTCCCTAAGAAAAGGGAATGTCAGCTTGTCAGCTCATCCCTTGGTATGTGGTTATACTGGTTCCATTGAATTTCTGCTATGTTTGCTCTTGAATATGGAAGGCCCAGTGGAACAAAAGCTGTGTGCATATTTGCTATTATTCCCTGCTGGTTCTGCCCCCAAGCCAGAAGGCCCTTTAAAACACCAGTGACCTTCAGTCTGTCCAGCGTAGGTGTTCTGCATGGTGGCTTTCTGACCTGCTTGCGCTCAATTTGGTGTTTAACTCTGTTGGAGGTGCTTGGTGCCAAACACTGCAGGGTAAAGTAGGTCTCCACGTCCAGGTACACTGGTACAACTGAGCCCTCATCTTCCCAAAGTTTAAAAAAACCAATCTGTCTGCATCTCTTCCTCACCAGTGCTGCATAGACAACTATGAAGAGATAGTCAAGCTTCTCCTCAACCACGGGGCCAATGTCAATGCGAAGGACAATGAGCTGTGGACTCCGTTGCATGCAGCAGCTACATGTGGTCATATCAACCTGGTGAAGATCCTCATCCAGCAGTAGGTGGCTTTTTGTGTCGGTCCCTTTCTGCAGATCTGATTCTACACACAGCTTCTGTGGATGGAAGCCAAGACCGCTTAGTACCTTACAAGATTGCAGCGGTGGTGATTAGTCCCTGCTTTCAGGCTATTCCTGGGATTCCTTCCTGCTTCAGGGAGAAGAGGGTGGAGGAGGAAGAGCAGAAAGGCTGAGGACACACAGTAAAACCCTAGGTGGCTTGACTCAGTTTCATGAAGCTTCTGGAGCCTGGGCCAAAATTTGCCACTTTTTGCCTGTACTCTGGTGTGTACGTGTCTGTGTGTGCTTGTTGAACCATGCTTGCTGGATGGGTAGAAATAAGAGCAGCCAGCAGGATCTACCCTCAAGCTCTTAAGCACAACTTCAGGTCTTCCAGCCACAGTCAAAGAGACGCTGATGTAGAAGGACAGCAGCATGTTTGTACAGCTCAAATACTTGGGTGAACTTTGTGACCTGTCTTACTGGCTCTTAATTAGTAACCAGTTAGCTTCCTGTAATGCGTTTGTTCCCCAGTGGTATGACAAGGGGTGCTTGCACTGGACCTTCCACTTGACTTTACCAAGGCCCTAAAGCTCAAGTCTTTTCTAGATTTGCCAGCAAGGAGGAGGAAGCCAGATGTATTTTGAGCTATATCATGTGCAGCATTTAATAAGCACCTGCTGTGAATCCTGTCTGGAGCAGGTAGTCCTGACTCTGTATGGAGCTCTCTCCTCTGTTTCCCAGAGTGATGGTGTAGAGAGCAGAGTGTGCTTTGGGAGCGTTAACATGCTGCCTTGCACAGCAGTGCCTGCTGCTTCTCCCTCAGGGAGGGAGACTTCTCCCTGGGATGCTGTCATCTGAGAGACTGGCATGGAAAATATGGCCCTTCTTCTTTGGCTGTGTAATGAAGGAAGTGGAGCAGAGGATGTAAGCAGTCATCCCTTGGACGATGTTCCCACTTGGGTTAGGAAATTTTTTGGATGGGGGGCATAAAAATGGAGAAAACAAATGTAGAACAATATAGTGCATTCCTGACTCTTAATTGAAGATACGGGAGTGTCATGGGGATGAGTGGCAAGGTGAGGAACTGGAGTTTATGGCCTTAGTTGTCATAGACTGCCCTGTGTTGAGTAGTTGCCAGCAAATTTGGACTCTAATGTCATGATCCCATGCTCAGAAACAGTCTTCCCCTGGGCTTTTGAGGAATGGGGTGATTCAATTTGTTTGCAACAATCAAAGTTGTCCTTTACAGGAGGTGTCACATATCAAATGACTGGTTAAACACTGTCTTTGAAGGCAATGTTACTGGTGATGGGACCTGGAGACCTTGAAGACCATCAGAGGAAGTAGCCCACAAAAGATGTCCCATTCCTTGCTTTCTTATTTGCTGATTAAACTAACACTGGTACTTTGCAAATGTGAATTTCAATGTAGTTTGCTCCGCTCAGGCAGAGGGGAAAAATAAATAAACAGGAATCTAAATGCAAGTGGATACTGTCTGCTGTCCTTCCATGGCTGTCAAGGTAGATCAGAATTCAGCTGAAACTATTTAACAGCTAGCTAAAGTGGCACAGTTCAGAAAGTGCTGGAAATTCTCTACTACGGGGGAATATGGGGACAGTAATCAATTTAGCTGGCAATTTTACTTCCAAATAGTGACCTCCCAGAGGTCAATAAAGCACTTAGAGAAGTGCTTTTGGAAAATCAGAAAGAAAAAATTCACCAGTTGACAGGCAAATTTTTTTTTTTTATTGCTATTTTTTGCCAATGTGCCCTTGGCTAGATGGAAGGCTCCCTCCACCATTCAGCCCCTATCTTTCCCAACTTTTCTGGTCCTTGAGAACTTTTCAGTGAAGGACTGCCAGATGCCCAGATAACAAGCACCTGGTAGTTGTTTGGCATTATTATCCAGAAATTCAGCAAATAAATCACTTCTGTCATTGAGAAGCTGCCAGTCTGTCCAGTGCCAGGATCAGGAGAGGACAGGAACAGCCCAGTGGCTGATGTGCCCCATAGCCCATGAGGGAGGTGTAGCATGCTGCCTTTCATCCACTTCTGGACTTCATCTTTCCCATTCATAGCTCCATGGCTTTGCTTCAAATCTTTCTTATCTCACACAAATCTTGGTGACATTCGAGCAACTATTAAACTCCAGTTAGTTTTTGCTAAACATTTATCCCAGTGTTTGGCACTGTCTGCTCTAGGATGTCTGAGGTCCTTTCTTGTGTAACGCCGCTTTCTCCTTGCAGTGGAGCAGACTTGTTGGCAGTAAATGCAGATGGCAACATGCCGTATGACCTCTGTGAAGATGAGCCAACTCTGGATGTCATTGAGACTTGCATGGCCTATCAAGGTAAGGAGACTGAGTTCATGTAAAATACAAAAATAGGTCAATGTAGTACTAAAAATTACCTTGTTTCTCAGCTCTTAATTTGCCTCTGGAGAAAAGCAGAGAGCTGCTGCCTGGCATAATTTCTTGGAACCTGACTCTGTCTAGTTTCTCTGATTCCTAAATAACGACGAGGGTGAAGGACAGCTGACAGTCCCCTCGGCTACATAGCCTCTGAAAAGGATGTGAGGTCATATCAGCCAGGAATCATAAGTCTAATTTTACTCAACCAGTGGAGACAAAGACCCTTTCCAACTCTTCTCTCTCTAACTGGAATTTTAACAGGGATTACCCAGGAAAGAATCAATGAGATGCGGGCTGCTCCGGAGCAGGTCATGATCTGTGACATTCATGACATACTTGCGACTGGACAAGACCTGAACAGGACTGATGCCCAAGGTGCTACGCTGGTGAGTGAAACTGTGGCAGCTTCAATTTTGCCTTCCTTCAGCCTGTAGGTTACGAAACCTGCCCTGTGGCAGGAATTACAGAAAATCAACACGTACAAGTCACTGAGAGGATTGAGGAAGCTATGTTGATCTTTTTCCCTGTTTTAGTTTATTGTCATGTAGGAACAGGTGCTGTCCATGAGTACAGGTGAGAACTTAGTGTCTAACCCTGTGCTTTTTGAAGCAAATCCCTTGTTCATGTGAGCTCTGTCAGTTGTCCAGCAGCTCAGGTCTTGCAGGAAGGCTGCTGAGGTCCTGGGTCCTGTCTGACAGTGGCTGGTACTAGCAGCTTCCAAAGAAAGGTGCAAGAAATCCCACAATGAGGAGTTGCAAAACATAGCACTTCTGCTGACCTCTGGGGAAATGGGGCTGAATGACCTCCCAGTAATGTCTTGCTTCTTGCTAGTCTCATAGTCTGATCTGACCCCCACGGAGGAGATGTGAGTCCTCTGGTTTTCATGGGAGCAGGACCTGGTGTTGGGCACTCTGAAGACTTTCTGCCTCCTCTTCTTTCTGATTTGCATAGCATCTGGCTCATACAGAGTGCTGTGTTTATTCACATAGGATGGCATCTGGCCCTGAGCAGAGGAGAACACCCGGGACAAATGTACAGCACAAACAAGCTGGCATCTGATTTGACTGGACAGGGACTGAGGAGGCTGAACAATCCTAGTTCTGTTCCCTTCTTTTTCACTTGCAGATGTGTCTCTTAAATCCTTGCTTACAGCAGTCCCAACTTAGGGAAAGTTCAGTAATGCTGTCTTAGGTGTTGGGACTTTCATACAACCTCGGTCAATTGATGCTTGGGTCCAGACATAACTGATATACAGGCCACTTGGTGTCATTTGTTTGGTGGCCAGACCATGGCAGTGCATTCAGGTTTCTTAATCTAAATTGTCACCTATAGCATTTATCAGAAGCGTGTAAGGGGAGGGCATCCCTCCAAGATAAACTTGGATGACTGAAGCTTTTATTGCAGCTTATTTTTTTAACGCATTTTTCACTTTAACAAGGATTATATACATAAATTTAAGCAGACCTCTTGGCTTCCCTTTTTATATCACCCCCAAGTGATTCCTTGTTAATTCATACAGCCTCGAGAGGGTATGACCCAGTGCCATGGAATTTATGTAGAAATTAATTGAACTGCCAGAAAGCATCAGAATTTATTTCCGGATGAGGGTTTAACTTTGTGTAGTGGAATCCACATGGAAAATTTGAAAAGAAGCTTTCATTCTCCTCTTCAGCACAGTTGAAATAGGATGAGCTCTGAGTGGAGTTCATACATTCAGAGTAGTGCATAGGTCAATGTTTTGCTCAGAGATGCAACAGCAGACCGCAATTGTGAAAATCTTCAGAGACATGAAGTGTCGTGGGGGACTAAAGGAGACTATTATTGATGTCTCCAAAGTGGTGGTTGTAGTTGGAAGCCAATATCTGAAAAATCATATTCACTTAACTAAAAGTAGCCAAGGATTACAATGTTTTTTATTTTCAAATGGTGAAAATGATAAAAGCATGAGTGGAAGTGCAGTTGTACAAAGAGAGTCCTGACTAAAGCAGGCTGAAAATTTGATTAAAAAAAAAAAAAATCACATCCGCAGCACTTAAATGGGGAAGAGGAGACATTCTTCTGGCAAGAGAAATGCAGAGTTTATAGTGGATGATATTCTCCTTTGCAAGCTTGCATTTTAATGGTGCTGTTTCCCTACAGAGTTGGAAGCATTTAAGAGCTCTTGATTTAAAATGTAAAAACATTATTCTTCTAACCCATTTATGTAAGTTATTTTAAGAACTGTTAAGCAGTTTCCTCTCCAAACAGAATTACATGCAGGTAATACTGAGTTTCAGTAACAGGAACAACCTGCTTTTGACCTGATGGCATCTGCCAAATGTGAAATGTGCTGCCTGTCCAGATCTAGACTCGGATGTTATCCAAGAAATTCCACTGAAACTTGGTGTATAAAACCATTCGTGGTCCTTGCAGGTGGTTCATGCTCTATTCCTTATCTCCTAGCTACATATAGCTGCAGCCAATGGTTATCTGCATGCAGCTGAAGTCCTTCTTGACCAGGGGGCAAGCCTGGATGTTAAGGACTGGGATGGCTGGGAACCTCTTCATGCTGCTGCTTTCTGGGGACAGGTAATTATTTTTTTGCAAATGTCATGGATGAGGGTGACATTTCTTTCTGCCTGGACAAATTGTGGAGCACTCTGCAAATAGAAGAAATCTATACTAGGGCTAGACTCTCTGGGCAGCATCAGATGAGGTCCTTGGGGCTCCAAAAAGAACCTGTTGCTGAGAAAGTTTGGGGAGAGTATGTCTGTGCAGGTGAATGGTAGGAAAAATGTTTAACATCACACACGTACCAGAATAATTTGAGGTGAGTTGAGCATGCATGCCATTTCTTCTTACCTTATTCCAACTTTTCAGCTTTGAGGAGGAAAGCGATTGCCTAAAATACCTCTGTCAACTTGGCTTTCTTTCCCTTTCTTTAGATGCAGATGGCAGAGTTGCTTGTGTCCCACGGGGCTAGTTTGAGTGCTAGGACATCTTTGGATGAGATGCCAATAGGTGAGTTTACTAAGCTTAAAAAAAAGAAATAACTAAGAAAAGCTTTTCCCCCTAAGTGTGCTGGAGTCTTCACATGGTGCTTTCAGAAGCATTAACATCATTTTTCAGACATTTTTAGAATCAAAGTTGCAGTTACTTTAACTGGGACTGAAGTTTTAAAGCACCTACTTTGTTATTTCTGAAAATGCTTATTCGTGTTCATAAAAGCAAGAGAGAAGGAGTTTCTCAAGCACCAAGTCTTTCTGCCTGTGTGTTTACACTCATGTTATCCCTCTGTACCTGTGCTTGGGAGTCTCTCCGCTCTGACATTGTAGTCTTGGACCTGAGCAGCTGTTGAGTGCAGCCCTAAGATGTGGGTGTCTAACTTTGCTTTGATGCAATGAAGTGTGGTAAGCTACAAGGGGTTGGAGGGGAATGAGAAGGCATACACAAGTCTTGGAACAGATTGGAAGTAAAACTGTTAGCATCTGAACATGTGTATTATAACCTTGTGCCATATTTTCTTTTGGCAAAAGGTTTTCTGAGCCTTAATTGAAAAATATGTGCATTCTTATTTTGAAGGTTGAAACTTCTTGTCTTCTGCCCTGGTCTGGTCTGGTTTTGTCTGCTCTTTTTTTCATTTTGGAGGCTTAAGTAAAAATGCTGTATTCAGGGGAGCTGCAGTCTGGTAATTACAGAAATGTCTTTTCCTCCCATCTTGAAGTGTTGATACAGTGGTCAATATATCTCTCACCCTTTCATGGGTAAAGGCACAGCATGCTGCAGAGATGGGACAAAACCTAGCTGAATAGCTGGATCAATGCAAAGCTGAGCCCCCATCACAGTCAGCAGCTCTTGTTTTCTGCTCCTGTTTAGGTGTCCAAACCATTCTGTCTCCCCTAATTTGTTTAAAGATTAATGTGCCTAAGCATATTTTGCTTAAATTTCCCTTCTCTTCCTCCTAGCTTTTGTGGTTGTATATACTAGGAATACACAGTTAGTAACATGGTGTTAATGGTACCACATTTGAACTGTCTGATTAATAGCTTGGTTTGTGTGTGCCATAGATCTGTGTGAAGAGGAGGAATTCAAAGTATTGCTTCTGGAGTTGAAACACAAACACGATGTGATCATGAAGTCTCAGATGAGGCATAAATCCTCCCTAAGTCGAAGGACCTCCAGCACTGGCAGCCGGGGGTAAGTGCGTTGTTCCCTGCAGGTCACCCGGTGCCTAAGCTTGGCCACCCAGATGTGATTGCAGAGCACTCTGCAGTCGGCATCAGGAGAAGAACCCGTCTGTCCTTTCTAAACAAACTCTGAAAGGCAGAAGCTGACTCTCGGTTGCTGAAAGCAGAGCTCCTTTGAAGAGTGGTTCTTTCGCTAGAAAGAGATGTTGTTTCTTGGGGGGAAAATGGCTTTGCGCTGTTGTGGCTTAAGAACTTCTCCGAGCAGAGGACAAAGTGGTAAGAATTTACCCTGTTAAACCACTGATACTGGTGTCAGAAAATCAGTGCTTCAAGTGGATTAACTTGAGCTTCTCAATAATATGTCTCATGGCCAAGATACTGTGCTCAGACACAGTTTGCACATGTCTTTATAAGATGTTTACTAGGCACCAAAGCAGTCCTGCAGACCACAAAACTTCCTAAACAGCCTGTGGGCTGTTTCCCTCTATATTTACTCCACTGGTTGCAGAGTAGTTCCATTAGGTGCGCTGTATGAGATCTAACACAGATTTGCAGTACTACTTTTAGAGTCCTTAAAATTCCTCCCACCTTTAATAGCCACACTAGTGCCTTTGCTTTGCGTGGGTGCCAGGAAGCAAAATTTGCGTTCCATTCCAGCGGGGAGAGGCTGTGAAGCACGAGGAGGAGGTGTAAAGAGCTACAGGGTAAGAGGAAATGTCGTGTCCTGCTCACAGCTTCGATGCCCCTTCTCCCTGTCTAACAGGAAGGTGGTGAGGAGGGCCAGCCTTTCGGACCGAACAAACCTGTACAGGAAGGAGTGCGAGAAAGAGGCCATTGTCTGGCAGCAACTGGGGGCAGCAGAAGAAGGAAGAAACTCAGGTCTCATTGGAGAAATTGGGGAGACTCGGTCTGACCAGGAGAATACAGACCCCGTAAGGAATCTCTTCTCTATTATGGGAGTCACCGAGGAGGGCTGGTAGCGCAGGTTCAATAGCAATGGGTGCCCTGGGATGGAAGGCAGCTGAAAAATTTGTAAACTTCCTCCATCAGATGTAAGCAAAAGACCCAATTCTCATTTGGCAGAAACTGGGATATCCCACTCAAGTGGAAGGACTGTATTTACAGCTGCATAAATAGTTTTGAGATAATGCCCTAGGGAACCAGGAAGTTCAGAAAAAAATAGCATGTACATTTCTCTTTACTGCTGGCAAACTGGTAATCACAAAAGAATTGTAATCTTGCTTTGCAGTTATTTGTTTTTAATTCAGTTATTGTCACATTATATTAATATGCTTATCTATCTTTTTTTTTTTTTTTTTTACTCCTTCTGAGTTAACATTCCATGTCCCTGGTTGGCAACCAGCTCCTGGTTGGGGCTCACAGCATTATAGGGTCCTGTTAGTGGGTGAATTCAATGTTTGTGCTGTAGTACCTCTCTGGTGGAAAGGCAGAGTGTGAGCAGGCTTAGAAAGTTGTCACAGGGATGAACCGTGTTATGAGGGATGGGGGAAGATGCTCTTCTTTCATGTCTTCTTGTTACAGAATTCAGTGCTGGAGAACTCTTCCCTCCTTCCGGAGTTAGCAAACAAAAGCACCCAGTGTGACTCTGAAATCCCCCTCCAGAATGGACTCATGGCATCTGCCAGCACTTACCAGTACACCTTTTCCAACGGGGACATTTGGAGTATGCACGCTGACCCTGACAGTAACCCAGGCCACATGCTGCCCTATGGCAACCCCGGGCTCCCTGACACACAGCAGTTCTGGGGTACCTACAAGGAGCACAACCATCAAACACTCTCCGAACTTAAGCGGCAGCGGGCTGCAGCCAAACTCCTCAATCACCCTTTCCTCAGCACCCACTTCGGCAGTGGCGTGGGAGGAGTTGCTGAGAATGGGGGTGAGGCCAAGTCGCATCTAATCGGATCCAGGACTTCTCCCTACAGCTCCAATGGGACCTCAGTGTATTACACAGTGTCCAGTGGTGATCCACCCCTCTTGAAATTCAAAGCTCCCATGGAGGAAATGGAAGAGAAGGTGCATGGGTGCTGCAGAATTTCCTAGTCTCATCTGTTTCTCACCCCAGAGGAAAAAAGTCATGGGTGGGCTGGTTGGATCTATTGCAGTGGCCAGGTTGTTTGCATTCCAAAGGGAGAGTTTGGTTATGGACATCCTGACTGTGGTGGCCTCGTTCATCTTGAATTGTACTTTACCCTGCCAATTGCTTCCATTGCAGTTGAATGAGTAATACAGGTGGAGCAAGGCTCTTAGGAGAGGAAGGGGTGCGCATCAATATGATGTAAAAAGAGTCACCCTAGTCTTGCTCCCTGGGGAAGAAGGAATGGTGCACTGCCTCCCTGTCCTTGGGAAGTCATGAGATGCCTTGGAACAAAGAAAGGATCTGAATTAAAATCTTTGCATCTGAGCCTCTTGCTGTAAGTCACAAAGCTTCTGGAAGGTGACAGTTCAGACCTGAATTTTCACTCTTGAGTGATGCATATATCCTGGAGGGGAGATCAACCCCCACACAGGGTTTGCAAGAGTGGACAGAGCTGTTTTCCGTACAGCTGGATCCAGCATTTACAGGGCCTGAGCAACAAGCAAGCATAGATGCTGCACTTGCTTTAGGAAGTTTGCAAGGTGTTATCTCCTTGCAGTGACAGCTCACCATCAAAAACTGTCCACTGGTTGGGTCCTATTCTGCTCATGTAAACTCATCACTGCAGACTGCCACTAGGTTTGAAGCAGAACTTTTCCTGGAACAGGCTTCACTCAATAGGCTTTAAAACTGATGTTGCAATAAGGGGCCCTGGCAATAGGATTTTACTGCAATAAAATACTGACAAAGGTCTATATTGGGATAAGTAATTTAAAAAACTTATTTGTACTATTTAGACTCTTAATTTGTTAAAACTGAAAAGACTTTTGCTGATCTCACTTTCCTATTGATTCTGTTTGTTTACTCTGTACGCTCAACACAGATACTATGGGCAGTATGCTTTGCATTCTGATTTTTTCTGGATTTCCAGAACCACAGGGCTCGGGAGGGCTGAGGAGGAAAGGCTTGCTAACACTAATCTAGAAATGCCATGAAAGTGTTTCTAATCTCCCTAGATGTTACGACACTTGTGTTAACCTGAAGTTTTTGGCTGATAAATAACTGTTAAATCATTGCTTTTGTAGTTGAACATTGCAGCAGGGCAGGAGATTTTCTTTGTCTGTTTTCCAGCTCCCATGCTGAAATCATCAGCAGTGGTTAGTAGCCGTCAGAAGAAGACTTAAATGCCTCTATGTATAAGGGAGTCACCTAGTGCCATGCAGTACTTAGCAAAGCCTCTCTGCGGTAGAGTGGCTGGCACACCAACACCAGTGTTTTAGTGTAGTTCATGTTAGCTCTGACAGACTACCTGAGAAACACGGTATAGCACGGTATAACCTGGGGGTTTGGCACTGGCTTTTTAGCAAGTTAAGGCTTTGCATACCTGGGGAAGGTGAAAGGTGCGTGCCCAATGGGGGAGAGCTCTGAGGAACTGGCCACAGTTGAGTTAACAAGTTTTATCTACAGAACTAACTGTAAATCTTCAACCCTTTTTCTGCACAGAGGGGCTATTGCAAACATAACTATTTGCCTGCATGAATATGTGTCTTCTTGGGCAGTTTAAATTCCAAACTCTGAAAACATAAGCCTGTTTGGGTCTCCGTAAGTCATCATTGGATTAAATCCAGCTCACGTTGTTGTGCTTCAGCCAAGCAACAGTAAATGCAGCTTCCATCCCTCTTCCTTTTAGCTGGCGGCTGTTAGACATCAATGTTACGCTTCACACGTACGCTCCCCCTGTGGGAATCCTGACAGCCTTTCCTTTTTTCTAGGCTATAAAAACTTGGCTGAGGCTGAAACTCACTGTTAAGTGCTACCCTCTGCTCCCCATCAAATCTAGCTCATTGCTGGGGCTGGATGTATTATGATACAGGGTTCTGGGCTCCTGATTCTCGGCTCCTCGAGGCAGCAGAGGTGGCTGTGTGTCACCACCACAACCACGCTGTGCAGAAAACACTTTTGGACCTGTGAGGTTATTACCAGGCTGACAATTTACTCTTCTGAACTCTGAAGATACAATTCTCTTCCCTCACCAGTTTTAGGAACAAATTAGAAAATGGTAGCAGTTGATCTGATTTTTTTTAAAACCTCAGTTCAGTTAAAGGCAGGGGATTTCTTTGTATGTTTTGAAACATTGAGAGAAGTTGAGCTTCCTCCATTATTGAAATGCATATGCTAAATATAAGACTAGAAAATACTTCTTGTGCTTGACTTAAGCTCAAGGGATTTTAAAAGTCATTGTGTAGTAGAAAGAATATGATTTGGTAACCGGACAGACTTCACGGCATCTGTGTGTGGTTAACAGTGGGTCTTCTGATTATCTCGAGAAAATTCTTCTGGGATAACACCAAGTGTAGCCTGGGTATTACTGAGCGGGGAGAGATGCTCTTTCAGATGCCTCTTTTCTCCCATGGTGTTGAGGGTTGTCTCTCCACATCCATCCTAACAAAAGTTCTGGACTCAGTGTAACAAATTTTGGTGCTGCTATCCACTAGGTTGTAAGTGGTGCAAAATTCGGGCCCAGCTGATGCCTTCCCTCCCATGGAAGGAGTTGGGCCCTTTTCCTTCTCAGAGCAATTTTGTGTTATCAAGTGTATTGAGTCCTACCTAACACCAAGCAATGAAAAGGAGCCTGTTGAATGCAATAGTGTTAAGTAGTTGAGGGGTGCTTTCACTGAGAGTTGTTAATACATTAAAACTGTAGGAAGCCAGTCCATTTTGGACAAACAGCTTTTAGTCCATTGGTATTTCACTCTGTTTATATGTGAAACTCCAGGAACTCATCACTCTAGCTGTGATGTTGAGCAAACCAATAATTGATTTGCTATCAGGCAAAAAATATTACAGATTCTAGATTACAAATCATCCCCCTAATTGGACTTTGTATTGTAATTGTAAAACTGGCTGTAATACAGCTCTTCTGGCTTTATCACTGTAAGCTAACATGCTCACTGTGGCATCTGATCAAATGTAATCAATTCTTATTCAGACAAGAGAGTCAGTAATCAATAAATCTTCCAGGCCATGTTTCACAGCCATGCCAAGTATTTATCTACCACTGGCTTTGGGATGAAGTAGCATCAGAGTGGGACTTGCGAAGGCTATTGAAGAGTGACCTAGAATTGATTCATGCTCGTGCGTTGGTGACATTTGGGATATAACGGTCAGTGCCTGTGGCGCACTGGTGAATATACTTGGGGAAGGAGCTGGCAATTCATGCTGTATGCAGAGCTGTTGGTTTTAGGTTTGGGATGAGCAATTCTGTAAAGTGGATATTTAACCTGCTTCTGGTAAACTGTTTTGTAGAGACAAACAGGCTTTTGGGGCAATAACAAACACATAGATACTCTTATATGTGCATTGTAGGAGCCTACCTCTAGGAGTAGGGCTTTTTATTATAAAATTTAGCAGTGTTACAACAATAGTGGTTTTCTATATCTATGTGTTTTAAAGGCCATCCCAGTGGAAAGCTCTGAGGTACATAGCAGAAGGCACTTGGCTATTTCATTGGATCTTAAAATTGTGAAAAAGCTGTAGAAACTAGAAATCAAGTTGTGACTGGCATATCTAGCACTTGGCTTACTAGAGGAAGATTTGGGCTTTTTATGCTATACTCTTGTGGTTTTAGGCTCAGTAAACATCTAAGTACAGATTCAAGGTCAGATTAGAGTCCCACTTCTGTTAGCAGTAAGCCAAAGGTGGTAGTTATTCATACAGGCTACGCAAAGCTTTGAGAACATGGATGTATTGATGGGTCTATTGTAGGCAGAACTGCACATGAGAATAACCGTTCTGCTTGCAAAATCTTCCTGTATGCTGAAGTTGTATTGTTTCTAGCAAACTAAGTGGCTGATGAGACCAGCTTTACTTTCCATGTAGGCTCTTTTTTAGATGGAAAAAGTGTCTCTCAAAATAGTGTCTCTGCTTTACTGAGCTCAACCAAGAAAGTCCCAGCACTGAAATGTTAGATAAGGGCTTAAGTACCATTGCTGGGATCTGTTTGACGTCAGATCTGGATCTGTGTTTCACATACCAAGTGGAGTGATTTTAGCCCACTTAATCTCACTTCTGTGGTTCTCCAGAATCTTAAAACCCTCCCAGTTTGGGAAGAACTGACTCTAGCTGATGTGATTCTGTACCACCTTGCAAGTGTGGTTCAGGAACCATGAGGATGAGGAACTCCTGGCAGGGAAGAAGAGCATGGCAGGGCAATAGCAATAATGAATCAGTGCAATACTCAGTGGAGGCAGGGAATTCTCTAGTTTATTGAGCAGGGTCTTATTTTGTGGGGTTGAAAGCACTTACAAGCTACCAAATGGCATTACAACTTCTGTTTAGTGTCCTTTTGCTTTAATCTTGGAGCTCTGTTTACCCAAATCTTCTCTGCTGAAACTAAATCAGCAATACCATGAAACAGGAGCATCTTAACCGAGAAAGCAATAGCACTGGTCTCCAGTGAGCCATAGATGAACTGTTGTCCATCTGCTGGAAGGTGTCCTCCCTACGTCTGGATATTTCTGTGCCTTATCATACTTGCTAAAGGTAACTTGGTAACTAGTCTCTGGAAGGTTTGTGGTGACTATTTAGTGCTGTTCTTTAACTTGGAGACTATTTTGCAAGGGGATAACAGTTCAGAGCATACCAGATTTTGAAGTTTTTATTTGCTCTTTCAGTTTCTCTCACTATCGCCAGTTCTTTCTTCCTAAATACACAGAAAGGAAATGCACAGGGTCTTCATTCTAATTTAACAAATCATGTTGACCTCCTTTGTTATAGCAGTTCTCTACAGGCAGAATCCTGAACACGCTTGTAGCAGCAAAGTCTAGCCTCTTACTACAGAACACAGCTGATATTTACATTTTTTTGTTTTGTTTTGCCTGTGGCTGTACAGCAGAATTTCTTGTCCCTGGTTGTTCTTCAGCTTTATTCTGCTGTTTTTGTGTTGGCCAAACTGGTAATGGACTTCTCAGTTCCTCCCCACAATCTGAGTACTGCTGGGTTCTTCAGGCAACATCTGCCATGGCACAATTACGACCTAGACTATTTTGCTATATTTCAACTGCAGAAGCTGTAGTAGAGGAGACTCTGCTCAAGACACCCGTTCCCAAACCTACACCTACAATTCAATTACCTCCACCCGCAGCTGGAGGGGAGATACGGGTTTTTAAACAGTGCAGATGCAGCCTTAGTATTGCCACCTCTACGTCTTCAGCCTATAGATTGCAGTGTGAGAATGGACTACAGGAGTGTCGGTAACCCTGGTACAGCTCGGTGTGACTGCTACATGTACAGGATATTAACAAATGATGGCAAGCCTTCTGCAATAACTTGTAATTCCATTGATCAGTAGTAAATGATGTACAAATAAAACTTGATGAAATGTATTTTATGTGAAAAAATAATCTAAGAACTGTATATTGTATTAGCAGCTTTGTGTATAAAATGGCATTTTGGCAATCAGAGTCTAATATATTTAAAACTTTTTTTAAAAAAAGGATATTTGATATTGTACGGAATTGACTTTATTGCTACTGTAAGTATGAAAAGATGGTTTCTTAACATGTTGAAGCAATGCATAAAATCTTAAATTGTATGTAAAACTCATGCCAAAAGGGTATGTCTGACAGTATTAGCACCTGACTCAGTGTCTTTAATAGAGAGATTGAATTTTTTAATTTAAAAATTACATTAAATTTCTTTTAATAATACAAAAATGCCACTGAGTTTTATTTAATTGGTTTACAGTTTGGGGGTCTGCCTGGATGCCTCTGCCTCTCTCCCAGCTCTAAGTACAGCCAGGGATTGTCTGGAAGAGTAAATCTAGGCAGCGGGTAGGTGTAACTTTTTGGTTTTTTTTCAGCAGGTAGCAGCAATTCGCGATGGGGACAAGCAGGAAGGCCAAAACTGTAACTGCCTTTCCTGGATTTCGTCATGTCCGAGGCACTAGGCCCGGCCTTTGTTAAGGCGCTTCCTTAAGAGGGTCCTTCTCGGGCGGGGGAGGTTGATTCGGGCGAGGCCGAAAGCACCCGCAGCCTCCCAGCCCCGCCTGACGGGACAGCAGGACACGGCGGGTGAGAGGAACAGGGCCGTGTTGCAGCGAGGGCCAAGGTCCCCGGCGCGGCCGGCCGTGGGGCAGGTCCGCGTCAGGCCTTGAAGCCGCAAGGAAGGGGTCCGTGCGTGAAGGCCAGGCTGCGGGAAACGGCCGCCTCAGCCAAGGGCACCTCCGCGGCCTGCGGAGCGGAGGGCCGGGGCGCGCGGCCTCCGGGGCCGGGCACTAACGCGGCCGGGTGGCCCTCTGGCGCCAAGGCCGCGGAGAACGGCTGGGCCAGCCCCGCTCCTTCCCCTCGGCCCGCCCCGGCTGGAGCGGCGGGGCCGGGCCGCCTTCGCCGCAGCCAACCGGGGCGCGGGGCGGAGCGCGGCTCCCCCACTGGCGGCGGCGGCGCGGCCCTGTTTGGATTCAAAGCCGCTATAAAGGCGCCGCGGAGCGCCAGCCGGGCCGGGCCGCGCCATGGCCAACCCGTCGCAGTGCCTGGAGGAGGGCGCCGGGCGCTGGCCGCCGCGGCCGCCCGGGCCGTACAGCGAGGCGCAGCGGCTGGCGCTGGAGGAGCTGGTGGCGGGCGGCCCCGAGGCGCTGCGGGCCTTCCTGCGGCGGGAGCAGCTGCCGCCCTTCCTCTCGGAGCCCGAGGTGCAGGCCATCGCGCGGGGCGCCCTGCCGCCCGCCGCCGCCCCGGAGCCGGCGGGCGAGCCCTCGCCCGGCGCCTCCCTCGACGCCTCCTCGCTCACCTACTTCCCCGAGCGCTCGGACCTGGAGCCGCCGGCGCTGGAGCTGGGCTGGCCGGGCTTCGCCAGCGGCGCCTTCCGCGGGCTCACGCGGGTGGAGGCTCACTTCCAGCCCGGCTGCGGGGAGAGCATCTACGGCTGCAAGGAGGCGGTGCGGCGGCAGATCTGCTCCGCCCGTCAGGTGAGTGCGCGACGCCGCCGCCGCCGCCGGCGGGCAGCGCCCGGGGTCGGGGGTGAGGGGGGTGCCGGGGGTGCGGGCTCTGCCGGCAGCGCCCCCCGAAAGCGCCCTGCCCCGCGGCCCTTCTCCAGCGGGTCTGCGAACCGGGACAAAAATCAGCAACGGTGTCGGTGAGCATCTCCTTCGTGTGACGCTAAGCAAGGGCGAGCGGCTTTAAAAGCCCCGTCGAGCAAAGAAAGCCTTGTTAGGAGGGCAACCTTGTAAATGCACAACGAGCGGCACTCGTCCTGACAGCGGGCATCTGTGCGCTACACCCGTGAAATCTCACTTTCCCGGTTACGTTGCTCCAGCGGTGGGGGGCCAAGAGCTCCCCGTCCCCCAGCACTGCGTGCAGAACTGCTGCTGCTCGTGGCCAAACCACCCGCTGGTGTCGAGCTGATCTCGCTCTTGCTCAAAGCAGAAGGCTTCCTATTCCAGGTTCCTTACTGATGTGCTCTGCAAGCCAGATTCGCTTGCAGAAACCTCCTACTGTCCCTGAAAGGATATGACACAAAAAAGGCCTCTTTACTATAAAAGACAGTTGTCTCCAGAGATAACCCTATGACTACATCTCCCTTCTTTGTCTTGTTAATTGCCCTTAAGTAATGTGCAGACCTGCTCTTAGAAGGACTTCCCTCCTACAGGAGTGGATGGTTTTGATCTGATGCAGAGTATGGCTTAAAAATCATGCGGTGTAGTAACTTCTAACTGTTCTCTGTAACTCATTATGTTACCTGAGTTTATAGCCTCCAACTGTAATCCCCACGAGGGAACCACCCTTCTCGTTAGCAGCCATTCAATTGGCTTAGCTGAAATTTAAATGTATAGCTTCCTCTTCAGGTGGCCAGGTGAAGCAACCCCTGGTTCTGTGTGTGGGGTGCTGGCTGAATCAGCAGTTGAGCTTAGTCCCTGCCCCCTTCTGAGTGCAGAAGCTTAGGGCAAGTTTGAGGATGACATGACTGATGGGCTTCTGGCCAGAAACTGTGACAGAGGAAGCTCTGTTCTCAAAGCATCCTTATCAGGTAGATGAGACCAGCCTGGTGACTCGAGTAAACTCCATGAAAACATCTGTTTCTCCAAAAAGCTCTACTTTTTTGTCACATTCTTGCTTGTAGCATCCTGCCAAACACCTTCCCTTGCACCAAGCCAAGAGCCAGGCAAGCTGTTCCTGCTGCTGCCATGTACATGCCTGATCCAGGGAGCACTTTTGTGGACATGCAATGGAGAGAAATTTTGACCCCCTATAACTTACTGAATATCGGATGCTGTGCAATATTGCTCAATCATGTCCAAGTTCTTTGGGTTAATGTGAGGAATGGGAAAACTTCAGATGTTGTATAGTTTCTTCTCAGTTCGCTCAAATGTGGCTAGCTTAAGTGACTAAAGGGGATGCTTGCTATTTTGCCTCTGCTATCCTGAATGGATGAGTGTGGAGAAAAGGGTTTTCTCTCTCTCCTCTAAACAAACCTAACTGTACTTTTGCTTATTTTCAGTTTAAGTGTATTCCTTTTTCAGCTGCTAACTCGGATTAGAACTCAAATGTGCTGTTAATTGAGTAGTCATTTGGAGGCACCAGTGTTTCCAAGGGGGTTTAGTGTGAATTGTTTTGTTTTCAGGGGTTATTTTCTTACTCATCTGGTCTTGTCAAAAGCATCTTATTTTTCTTTATCTTCCTTTGGCACTTTGACAAGTGATTGGGTAAAGAAAAGCACAGGAGACATATAAGAAGCTCAAGCATAAGCTAACTTTATGTAGAGATACCAACATGCCTGTGTGTGTTATACCCAAGAACTCATCTATGTGGAGCGAATCCCGTGGGGAGCAGGGCACCCGTGGGAATAGAAAGCTTAGCCTGTTCTTGTGGGAAATGTTTCCTCTGAGTACGGGCAATGCCACACACAGAGCAGCTGTGTTACATGCAGGCACGCCTTGGGTGTGTTGCAGCAGTGTGTGGAAGCCTTGCCTACCTGATAAGGGCAGGTGGCAGGTACCCACAGCGGTTGTATAACTGTTGTCCTTGATGCTGGTCTAATAGAAAGAGAATAGAAAACTAAGTCAGGAAGCCAAATCCTTTATGCCTTTGTGTCCCCCGCACAGACGTGTATTCCTGGTTTTGAAGGGTGAGAATTCTAGCACCAAAGTGGTGCGCGATGCAGCTCTGAATTAGCTGGAGAGATTGTTCATAAGTGTAGGACTGTTGTCTTGTCTTTGGCCCATTGAGAGAAAATCTTCCTGTTTTAGGACTTGCCTTCTGTAAGGAACTGTTGATTTGAGTGAGTGGAAGGATTTCTTGTGAAGGTGTGGGATGGAAACTCAGAATAACTGAGAGCTCTAGTAAGAGTCTGGAAGTAGGGTATTCAGTTTATATGTTGTCACAGAACTAGTTTATCTCTCGGTAACTTATTGTGTATTGTCTCATAAGGGACAGCATTGCCTTCCTACCACACAAACAGAAATCAGCTGGGGTTTGTGAGATCTTCAGCTGTGACAGTGAGGAGGCCATTTGAGCTAATTCTCCTGCAGGCAGTGGCTATCTGTAGCAGGTACGCCACGCTGGGAGGACAGGAGTGGAGATGGCTTGTCTGGATTCCCAATTCTGCTGCGATAGCTTCCCCAATGTTACCAAAAGGCCATATTACAGGAGGTTATGTAGGAAACCAGGCTGTGAAAGTGTACAAAAGCAGCAGCAGATGTGATCAAAAACCTCTTCAGGCTTAGGCTTTGCACTCCAGGGCACAATGAATTTACAGAAACATTGTAGGAATACAGAAATCTTTTATAACTTGCTAGGGCCTGCGCAGCAGGACAAAAAAATGTGCATCTGGCCTTGATGACAGCAGCAGGAGAAAACAGCTGGGGAAGGCAGTGATCTGGCCTTGTGTAAAATAAAGCCCTTCAACAAGTGTTGTGACTTCTCTTGCAGGTGATTGCCCTTGTGATGGATTCCTTCACAGACATTGATATCTTCGGTGACCTTCAGGATGCCTATAACAACCGCAAAGTCCCTGTCTATATTCTTCTTGACCAGGACTTTCTACCCCATTTCTTGGAAATGTGCAAGAATTTGGGAGTCTGTCCTGAGCAGGAAAGTGTAAGTACTAAACGTGGGTGAGGTTTGGTTTTGAGTTTTTTTTTGTGGTACAGTTTATGGTTATGGATATCAAAGATACCCTTCTATAAAATATCAGACTCCCTTGAAAGACTAAAGCATCTTGTCTGTTAACTGATATAAAAGGGGATTTTCTGAAATGTTTCTCAGTTAATGAAGACCAAGGCTCCATATCACATGGTTTCAGTACAGTCTCTAATCCAACATGTGAAACCGCTCACAAACTCGGTGAAAACCATGCAGAAAAGGCACATCTACTACCTTATGCTACTCGTATGTAGGAGCTATGGCCATGCTATGCAACAGCCTGGTGTGCTGGGTGGAGCATGCACTATCATCCCTGTCCTAAGGAAGCAAGAATTTTCAAGCATTTAATTTTGCAAGATCTAAGTAGCTTTATTTTTTGGCTCAAGGAACTGCTTGCTAAGGAAAACAGAAACATGGGAAGCTCAGGGGTGGTATAGCTCTGGTAACACCTCATTTCTTTCCTAATACATAGTTGCTTTCTTTTAAAAGGGTTTGGATGATGTGACTCAGGCGATTGACTTAATTCCTCTGAATATAAGCTGATATGACTGTGTTATGGCTCGGCTTGGACAGGCTTATGTTCACCCCAGTGAGAGTTTTTCTGGATGGGGAAACACTTCTAGCTTTGTGGGCAGTAATTAATTAGAACTGGCTGTTCTCTCCACAGACTCTCCTAATCTAACAGAAATTTAGCACTGTGTAACTAATAACACTCACACACAGACAATGTAAGGAAGTTCATTTCATTCCTGTCTTCCATAGTATCCGTAGCTGCTTTTAGGTAGAATTGCTAATCAAAATGTTTTGGAAGTTAACTTAAATCTGATGTTACTTTTTCCTTTCTCTGAAACAGCTGATGAGAGTTCGAACTCTCACAGGGAACACGTACTACATGAGGTCAGGTGCCAAAATTGTTGGAAAAGTCCATGAGAAGTTCATGTTAATTGATGGCATTAGAGTGACAACAGGCTCCTACAGGCAAGTATTGGGGTCTGCTGGTGCCCGATGAAGCTATAGAAAGGGGGAGTTTCTGCAAGAAGGATGTATTCAACTTTGCTGTTGCCTGGTATTAATGAATGCCAATGGCAAGTGGACTAGCTGAGTCTAAGGGGAACTAACACAAAACTGGAAACAGTTTTGGAAAACTGGTTTACACAATTTGTTGCTAGCAAAGCACTTGGCTACAGCTAAACAGAGCTCTTTCTGGAGAAGAGTGAGTGAATAGTCTGTCGACTTTATACCTTCTTTATGCACAGCACTTCTAAGCTGAGTCTTGCTATCTGTAACTGTATGTGTTGAAATGCTCTGGAGATTAACTGTGAATCTTGGTTTGTTTTCAATAGTTTCACGTGGTCTGATGGGAAGCTGAACAGCAGCAACTTGCTGCTATTGTCAGGTCAAGTGGTTGAACACTTTGACCTCCAGTTCAGGATTCTTTATGCCCAGTCAATGCCCATCAGCCCTAAGAGGCCATCCAGCTGCAGGAACAGTGGGATATTTGATCACCTAGCAAACAGAATAGAGTCTCCTAAAGAAGATACCATGGAAGGCAACTTGAGAGCAGAATTTGCCAGATTGTCTAGTACTCCAAAGAAACTGTTAAAAGAACGAGAACTGGCTGAAGATACTCCTGGAGGAAAACCTTTTAACTTGGGGCATTCTTGCCTCTGTGAAGAAGAGTGGTTCAGTGATCAAGAGGCCATAGTGGAACGGAAAAGTGCATCGACTCAAACTGGCCCATGGGAAGAGAAGCCTGTAGTGACTGTGTGTAATGCTGCCACGCAGACCAATACTGTAATGGCAGAATCTGGCACTCAGACTTCTGTTGCTGCTAGAATGACAGGCACTCAGACTTCAGTTTTGCTGAAGACTGTAGTGACACAGACAAAGGAAGAGGAGTACACAGAAACACCCCTGCTTCACAGAAAGTTGTCAAAGGAAGAATCATGTCTCTCTGGAAAGGCTGTAACAAGTTCTAGTCTGCGATCACTGTCTTCGTCATCATCCCAGTGCTCTCTTGCAAGTTCTACCGGCTCACTATCTTCTCTCCAGTCCTTTGAATATTCTACCAGTCACAGGGCAGAGTATTTCCAAAAACTACATAAAGAGAGGCAATTCCACTACTCCACTATCAGGTCGAAGCTTAGCCACATGGTTGATATCCTATCCCGGAGGGGACGTGTGCCTGAAAACTACATGACCCAATACACTGGAAGATGCAATCTAAAACAGAGGCGTGACATCAGTGCCAGCCTGCGCAGCCTCCGGGATGTTTCACTCTTTTCACTGAATAAATAATTAATGCACTGAATGCAGAACACAAAAGCTCCAGTCTCAAATTGCAGTCACTTTGTACCTGCTGATTCTTCCACTTCCTTCCAGCGCTTTTTTAATACACGTGTACATCACTCTCCACATTGTTCTATACTATGCAATTTAAGCAATAAAAAAAGAGGTATTTATTTATACAGTAACTACTTACATGTTCCTCTTATACGCATTAGTGGTGAAGGTTAATTTTCATTCTGGATGTTTAACCTGAAAAGTAAACTTATTATTGCTTTCTAGGATTGTTAATGCTCTGGCTTTAGTTTATGTAAACTTGGAAAAATCTGAGTCAGAGTGCCTTTGGAGATTTAGCTTATGTCAAGGTATACTCTATTTTTTTTTTTTAATATTGGCTTTTATTTCTACTTTATATTTGGTGTGAGGAGAAACAACTTATATAGAGCCTACTAGCTCTTCAGTTTGATCATCCTCTCACACCTTTGTGTAGAGACATATATATATATATAAAAAAATATATACATATCCTCAGAAGAGCATCTTCTTAAAACCAAGACCAGGAAGTAGCAGCTTAGCACTCCAAATAACTATACCCATTTTAGGTACAGCCCTGATTTAAATGTGTCTAGTATGTGGAACTAAATGCTAGACATATTGGACCTGTAAGAGTATTTATAGGAAAGTATTGCTGCAGTGTTGGGGTTTTTTGTGCTTGTGAGTGGGAGATGAGGTGATACCTGGAGTTCGGTGTCTTGCTGCAGCATACCTGTTGTACTTCTCTTTTGGGATGACTTCAAAGAACTTTTGTCTCTTGTGCAACTTGTTAAACAGAATTAAGACCATTAGTGCCAATTCTGGCTTGGACTAGGAACGTCTGAACCATCTTGCTTCTGTTAAAAGACCTGTAAATGGGTTCCTTCTCTAGAGTGAACTTAGAGGCAAAACAATCACTGAGGGCATGTGACAAAGCCCCTGTTGAAAACTAAACTGACAAATGCACTACAAAATGTTATGGGTTATGTTTGCTAATATTATTGTACGAGTGGAAAAAAAAAAATTTTCTCTTTAGACCGTCCTATCTGAATTATTCTCTTTGCTGCTCTGTTTATCCTTTACGCAGTACTAACTTGGTTTGAGGAGCTGAAGCGCCACTCTAGTTTTTGGAAATACTCTACTTTCAATATTAAGTGGATCTTAGGTTAAGTTGCTTTGCAGAGACATTACCTGAATATTTGTTAGCCATATTCTGTCCATGTGCTTGCTGTCTGTGCTTGCTGGATTGCTTATCTGAGAAGTGTGTGGATTCCCTCTCTGAGCTCTGACCTGTAGTGTTGGTCTTTAGACCTGCACCCCGGTACTTTTAGTGACCAACCAGACTCTGAATTCTGCCAAGTCAAATCAGAGTCTAGGTTATTTATTTTCTTCTTATTGGGCATGTGTGTCCAGTAGATGGCACATTTCAGCTGTTGTCTTGAATATTCCTGTAAACAGCAATAAATGAGTGAATAAACAGAAAAATATCCAAAACTCAAAAAGGCTGCAACTTAAGTGTAGAGAGCAACGCTATTCTACCAACTTCAGCATTTGTACCTCTGAAATCTATATGGACAAAGAGGCTTAGCTACTTTTATTGCTTGGATTTCAAAGCAGCCACTCCTTCCCTAAAGCTGTAAGGCAGATGTACAGAGGTGCAGGTGAGGAGGGGAAAAAAAAAAAGCTGTCTGCACTTGTTTAAAGAAGGTAAGATACTTTCTTGTCTGGCCCCTGGAGCTGGAACACTGGGAGCGAAGCAAGTTGCAGAGAGGGAGCCAAGATACACCTTCAAAGCCAATCTCGAGTTGTATTTTCAAGAGCTCGCGTTCAGCAGTGCTTGAATGTATGTACAATCAGTGTGTTTGTTCTCTGCGCTTTTTAACTTTGTTGTGCTGTGCAGCTGTTACGGTACACTTACAGGAACCAGAAACCGTTTACAAATAAACTCCTTTTGCCACGGGGGTTTTCACCTGATCGTTGCTGAGCTTTGTTTTCTATTTGTTTGGCATTCTGAATCTGGGTGACTAATGCAGCGCTTCCCCTGCTGTTGGTGCTTTCCTGCTACGCCGGGTGAGCAGAGCAGCCGGTAATGAAGCCGCCTTTGCCCTCTCCAAGCTCAGGAGCAGCCTTTTGATCAGGGGCTGGGGAGCAGGTCGAGGGCTGTACTTACTCTCCCTGCTTAATTCGAGGTTTGCTTTTCCTGCGGATGCTTCCCCGGGCGGGGGGAAGCCCGCCGGGCTCCGCCGACCCTGACTTTCCCGTGGGCGACGCTGCGCCCGCGCCCCTTTCCCCCCCGCTGCCGGTGGCTGCGAGGGGACGGGCGGAGCGGAGGCTCCTCAGCCGCGAGGCGGCCTCCCCTCGCGCCGCCGCCGGTTCCCTCCCGCTCCCCCGGGGCCGGGCGGGAGGCGTGGAAGAGCCTCCCGCGCGTGGGGCCGGCCCGCGGAGCCGCCATAAAGGCGCGGGGCCGGGCCGGGCCGGGCCGCGCCGCGCCGCGCCATGGCCAACCCGTCGCAGTGCCTGGAGGAGGGCGCCGGGCGCTGGCCGCCGCGGCCGCCCGGGCCGTACAGCGAGGCGCAGCGGCTGGCGCTGGAGGAGCTGGTGGCGGGCGGCCCCGAGGCGCTGCGGGCCTTCCTGCGGCGGGAGCAGCTGCCGCCCTTCCTCTCGGAGCCCGAGGTGCAGGCCATCGCGCGGGGCGCCCTGCCGCCCGCCGCCGCCCCGGAGCCGGCGGGCGAGCCCTCGCCCGGCGCCTCCCTCGACGCCTCCTCGCTCACCTACTTCCCCGAGCGCTCGGACCTGGAGCCGCCGGCGCTGGAGCTGGGCTGGCCGGGCTTCGCCAGCGGCGCCTTCCGCGGGCTCACGCGGGTGGAGGCTCACTTCCAGCCCGGCTGCGGGGAGAGCATCTACGGCTGCAAGGAGGCGGTGCGGCGGCAGATCCGCTCCGCCCGCCAGGTGAGTGCGCGACGCCGCCGCCGCCGCCGCCGCCGGCGGGCAGCGCCCGGGGTCGGGGGTGAGGGGGGCTCTGCCGCCGCGCTGCCCTCCCGCCGCCCCGCTGCCGCACGGCTTCCCCAGAGCCACCTCGTCCTGCCCCCTTCGTTTACTTTTAAATAAACTCCCGGTTTTGCTTACTGCGCTGTTTTGTTATTGCTCCCTCCCCATCTCTTGTACTTATGTTTTGAATAGGTTCGTTACCGGCCAGCTTTCTTCCCCCCTATCGATGAAAACCGAGTCCGTGCTATCCGGGCCTCGCTAAGCTCGCTCAGGGAGTTGGCACCTGCGAGCGATACGTCCTAAAGGCGCCCCTTCCCAGCTCCTTTAGGTAGTCGTTGCTTCCACATCGTACGGCGGACAGGCAGCAGACCTTGGGGGTTCAGCCCGTGGGAAAGATCTGCGAGGGCAGGCGCTGGCTCTCAAGGGAGGTTTTTTTACTCAAGGAGCTTGGGCGAGTAATCAGATCTTGGCTTGAAATAGCATGAGAATCTGAATAATAAGTTGAAGAAAAAAACCTCATTTTTTTATCTTAAATAGAGAGGTGAGTTGTAAATATCACCCATCAAACACTGGTGATTTTCATTTTTTTTAACTCTTTCCCTTCGTGTTTGAAAAGTTTGAAAGGCTCTGGAAAACTTAAGTTTTGGAAATAAGCTCACCTTTTTCTTCAAGCAGTGCTTTTGAGGAAAAGACATCTGTTCGCAGGCAAAAAAACCTCTTGCCTAGGAATCGGAGACCAAATTTGTCTAACACAGAACTAGACCCCTGTTTTTGCCATATCTCAGGGTGAGGAAGAAACCTGAAGCAATACATTTATTTTGCCACTGTTCTGTTTCTTCCGAGATATTCTCAGCACCCCCAAACACTTCCACAATCAGCTCAGTGCTCCTGTTACACCAAAAGTTACTGATGTAACTGAAGAAAACCGACAGCAAAATGCCTTTCTTTTCCTCATGCAAAATACTTTTTTTTATCAGCTCACTTAGGTTTTTTTTCAGAGAGGTGTCAAGTTTCCCTCTGCCTTCGTAAGTCCTGGCACTGCTCTACAGGTGGGGAGAAAGGAGAAAATGCTCGGATTTCTGTAATTTTTTCTGGAAGGTGAAGTTACGTGGTAAAAAAGGGAAGGCTTTAGTATGACCTTAATTAAAAACCATGAGCAATGTGCTACTGAGTAGATGCAGGAGCTATCACTGCTGCTAATCACTGATGAACTCTGAGTGTCTTTCCACAATAGGCTTTCAGGCTAGGTTGTTCATTCCTATCGAACCAAATAAGATACAGATTCTGGCAAAAGAAGCTTCAATGTCTGCTGCTGAAATTATAGTAAAAGATGAGATTCTACAATGCAATAATAAAAATCTTAAATGTTATCTGCTATAAATCAGTCAAGCGACAACAAAATTGGGGCAAATAATCTTTTACAACAATTTCTGTCCATAAATTCAATACATTCTTTTTTCTATTTAACTATACAGGGATAGGAATAAGTGATCAGAGTGAAGGGGCAATGTATATTGTGTCTCCTGTGCCTCAGTGTACTGTACTCAGTAATCACCTTTACCGAAATACCGTTCTCTTCACAGAACTTTGTTCTAATCAGTCATTTTTTTCCTTTCTCTTCTCTTTCTTATATGTCTATTAAATGTTTCAGCAGTCCTGTGACCAACAGAAGAACATACCCTATCACAGAAGACTACCTTGTTCCATAACCACTAGGGAAAAAAACAGGAGGGGTGTGGGGGAGAATATTTAATTTGAAAGTCAAATTTCTCATGTGCCATCTCCCTTGAGATGCTGTGGCAACAGCCTAATGATTTCTTCTGAAACTTGTTGCAGATGATTGCCCTGGTTATGGATTCCTTCACAGATACTGATATCTTCAAAGACCTCTTGGAAGCTTGTAGCCAGCGGCAAGTTAAAGCCTATATCCTTCTAGATCAGTCTTCATTTTCCCACTTTCTAAAAATGTGCAAGGATCTGGGAGTTGACCTTGAACGGGAAAAGGTAAGCCTTGTCATATTTTTAGGGATAGAGAATTGATCCTCTTATGACTGTAATCTTTGAGCTATCAAAAGAATAAACTGTTATGCCTGCTGCCACAACTTAAAATGGGGTTTATGTAGCTCTAGCTCTTTCTTGGAAGACTTAACCATTCTTGCATAAGAAGGCAATTATTAGGAAAACGGAAATCTTTGTAAGTAGATGTTACAGGTGCTTTCCGAGCACAAATACTAATTGAATATTCAAGGAAATGCAAGAGGAATGTCCACTTCCTAAAGCATGACTGGAGTTGCTCAGGCTTGCAGAGACTTTGAAGGCTGATGGAGGGGCAGGTTCTCAGGAGTCTATGGAGTTCGGCTCCCTCCAAGGTTAGGCGACAGGAGTTTTTACAGTCACATTGTGCACAATCAGTTTATGGGTTTGCCCCTTAACGCCACCTCTTTGCCTACTAAAACAAGAAAAAATTATCATTTGGTTCCTAGAGAGTGAATCTTTTGCCGCTGCACAGCAACCTTTGCTAGTTCATCAGTGACGGTTATTGTTGTGTTAGTCCTTTAAAAGCAATCATTTAACTTTGAAATCCACATGATGCTTGCCGTATCTTTAACAGTTGATAAGAATTCGAAATATCACTGGGAAGACATACTACACGAGGTCGGGTGCCAAAATTGTTGGAAAAGTCCGTGAAAAGTTCATGTTAATTGATGGCATTAGAGTGACAACAGGCTCCTACAGGCAAGTGCCAATTTCTTTCTGTTGCTTAACATGATTTCTTTACATGGAAAGGAAAAACAGCCATGTTGCAAAACTGCTTTCCTTATCAGAGTTTATGTGTAATGTTTGTCCTAAAAAGAGCACACTGCTCATCATTTGGATTATAAGAATGATTTTACTAAATGTGAGGAAAGAGAATTTTCAGTTAATACTTTGTGTACTATTTGTTTTGAATTAACTCAGAATTTTCTCATTCTTCTTTTGCTAGTTTTACGTGGACAGATGGGAAGCTGAACAGCAGCAACATTTTGATCCTGTCAGGCCCCGCAGTTGCACACTTTGATCTGGAATTTCGGATTCTTTATGCACGGTCAAAGCCTATCAACCTCAAAGAGTTATCCAGCTGCAAGAAGAATAAAGTGTTGGACCAGCTGGTCAGGATAACAGTGGCTTCCAGAGACTTGACCAGGGAAAACTTCCTGAGAATGGAGTTTTTGTATCTTAGAGCTTTTGTAGGAAATCTAAAATGGAAGCGAAGCTGGCTGCATGCTGCAAGGGAGGCAGTCTATGTGTCGAATAATGCAATGCATGCCTCTCCTCCACTGACTAAGAGGAATGGCTCTCTAGTTATGAGGCCACACTGGATCATAGAGAGATGAATTGCACATTGACTCAGGGCAGGAAGCAGAACCTCAGGAACCACGTCCAGCTGTCCATGTCCAGTACTGTCTTACAGTATGTTTGTAAGAGCAGCTGGGAAACAAACCTCGAACTGAGAGAAAGTGATACTGGAATTGTGGGTTTTTTTGAAGACCACTATAATGCAGATCAACAGATACAATTATGGTATTGTCAGGCTCAGATTTGTTTAAAAAAACCCAAACACTTTAATACCTGGAAAGTCATTACTGACTTCTAGTATTCTGTCAGATTTTCATTTTTCAACCTATTCTTACACATTTTAAGATGATGGGTTAGCAATGTCTTAGCTCAGTTGCTCAAACCTTTTTTTTTTTTTTAAGGAAGCTAGGTATAGAAAAGAATATTGCTTAAACGTCTTCCAAAGATGAATAGCAGGACTGCTGTATGGCTCTGAAATCAGTCTAAGCTTAGTCTTGTGTTGCACGAACTCTCCACGAACTGTTTCATGACACAGAACTGAAGAGCAGTAACCTTAATCTAGGAACTAGTAGATCAGTACCATGCTACTAGTCCTCAAATGTCACATTACACAAAGCTGTGCTGCTAAGCAGAACGAGCTAACACGTCAGGTGAACAAGGCTCTCACAGTGACTGAATTCCAAGTGACCCTTTCTTAATTATAAGAATACTTGGATTGTTGGACATCATACAATAAATGTGTGCAAGGAACAGTATTCCTAAGAGCCTATTATGTTTGTAGCAGAGCCAAATAAGACCGTTTTCTTGGCATTACTGTATATACTCTTTGGTTTCTCTATGGTTGTTACTGCTGTCTGATCTTATGGGAAAAAAGTTGAGTAGATCTGAAATCTGTGAAGCTGCTGCTATTTCTCAAAAGCCTTACTTCCACCAGACATACAATAACATGAAAATCATAAATAGAACCATTTATTTTTAAGGTTTCTGGCAAGCTAGATTTAAAAAATATATCCATTCATTTCTGGAGACAAAGACAAAAAACCAAAACCCTAAATGAATAAACTATCCCCCCAAACAGTTGTACATTGAGGCACTGAAATTCCAGCAGCCTGCCAGTACAGAAACTCTTGTTAGTCCAACCATGGCAGCTGTGGCAAAAGCAAAGGGACACCATTTCTCAAGTTGTTCTTGAGGCTCTTGCTACTGCAAAAAACTTGGGTATATGCTTGTGTAAGTGTCTTGTGGGTTCTGGGCTTTGAAGGGCAAGGTTAAAACTTAGCTGGGGAATTTCATATGGGTCTATGCTCCACATCAGCAGGATAACATTAAATTGGACATGTGCAGCTTACAAAAATGGTCTTTATGGACAATGCAGTAACGTAGTGATTAGGATACAACTAACCTGCGCCCTTTTTCTTCTGCACTTACATTCAATGAAATGTAATAGTTCTGACTTTCCTAATCTGTGAATGTTCAATAGTTTATATAGTCTTAGCTTTCATCCAGAAGTGTGTATTTTTATTAAGTGTATTTTCCATAAATACAAAAACCACACAATGTTGTAATCCATGGAAAATATTGTTTGTGCAATCTTATTTTCACAATAATATCTGTATATGTTTTCTCAAATACAAGTTTTTAACTTTGTTAGTCATCTCATTACTTTAGTAGGCAACTCTTTCCATGTGCTGTTAGTAGGGCTTTTTCTCAACACTTGCTAATATACCAATGATACAAAATACTGTGATAAGAGTTGTGTTTATTTTTGATAGAGTGGACTTAATCTGAAAAGTACATTGAAATAAATAGCTAGGGTTTTAAGAATGTCTTTAATTATGACTGAATAACCTCTTTTTCAAGTGGTTACCTAGAGACTTAGCATAACAAGTGACCATGGAGGTACAGCGTTGTGAAATACAGTCTGTGTGAATTACCACAACCGCACTGCTAGCGTGTCAAGTTATTAATGAAAATGATTAAGAAGAATATAAAATGGGATTAATTTTTTTCCCCTTAAGCATGAGTTTTTGACAGCATTACTAAACTTATTAGAAGCTAGCTGTTAGTTTTTTTTTTTTACTCCAGCCTATGCTTAATTAACTCAAAGTCTACATTAAATTTTATTCAATAATAACTTTCATGGGCTGTAATAAGCCTGTGGTAGGGCACAGCTGGGTCTTTTAACTATTACTGTAATTGTTTTCCTTCTAGTTCTTCAGCTGCCTGGTGTAAAGTGCAACTGCTGTGGCACGCACAGTGTGCAGACATCCTTCCTGTGGAGAAAGGAAGTGATTAGTTTCACTTAATTACCGAGACAAGGACTTTTTGGAAGCGATCTTTCAATCCCGATAAATCCTAGGTTCTCCCCCAGGTCATACACTTCATTTTAGCAACAGGAGTAGTACCTGGAAGGCTTGGCTCAGACGTGCCCCCCGGGCCCGCGTTATCTTTCCTTCACTCTTTTCCTTTTGGCTCGGAGGGGAAGGGTGGGTTTCAGTCACACTTGAGGACGATTTTATCAACCGCGTTTCCTCAGCAACATCCCTTCCGTGTGTCTGACTAACAGCACGGACCTTACGCACGCTGTTATCAACGGGGAGCCGTTCTTGCCGTTAAGGGTGGGAAACATCCAAAGCTTCAGCCCTTTACGCTACAGTGCTGGGGACGGACGGGGCCCTTCGCCTGCCTTCAGAGAAGCGGGGGCAGCGGTCAGCTCTCCCGCCCAGCGCCCTCCGCACTCCGGCGGGAGGCGGCTTCCCTCAGCAAAAGCGGCGGGGCGGCGGGGCCGCCTCAGGCCCGGCAGAGACCCTCGGGGCCGGCGGGCCCCGCTCCGGTGCACCACGGCAACGCACGGCACGTCACGTCACGTGACCCCCGCCGCTTCCGCTTGCCCTCTCACCCCAAGATGGCGGCGCCCGTGGGACCGGTGAAGTTTTGGAAGCCGGGTGAGGGGGCGCGGCCGGTGTGTGGAGCGGCGGTCCGGGGGCGGCGGGGGTTGCGTATGAGAGAGTTCCTTCCCGGGCTGTCTGTGGCGAGGGCCGGAGCGAAAGCCGCGGCGCTGTCGTCGGCAGCCGTCGGCTCTTGGGGGTCGCACGGATTCTCAGACGCCGAGGGCAGCGGAGAAACGCGCTGTCCCTCCGCCGCCGGGGCCTGGAGGGCGGCGAGGTCTCTGTGACTCCAGCCGGGGTCTGCCCGGTGGCGGGGGAGGGGACGGAGTCCGCCCTCAGCCCGCTGGGGTGGGGGTGCTGCCCTTCGAGGGGGCCTCGACCGGCTGGAGAAAGGGGCAGGGGAACCCCAAGGGGTTTAAGAAGGAGAGATGAGCAGTCTTGTCCCTGAGGGGGGATAACCCCAGGTGCCACACGTCAGGGAGAGCAGCTCAGCAGAGCTGAGGGGACCTTGGGGTCCTGTGGGCTACGAGCTGAGCGTGAGCCTTGGCAGCAAAGGTTGCCTGCATCCTGGGTGGCGTGAGAAGTAGCATCGCTGTTAGGTTGAGGGAGGTGATCCTTCCCCTCAGCACTGGGAAGGCCATATCGGGGGTGATCTGTGGGCTCCCCAGCGCCACAAGGACATGGACTTACTGAAGGAGGTCCGCAAAGTGATGGGCCACAGCGATGATTGAGAGGTGGGAGCGTGCGACGTGCAAGGGGAGGCTGAGAGAGCCGGGACTGTGCAGCCTGGAGAAGAGGAGTCTCAGGAGGATCTTTTTGATGTATATAAATACTTGGTGGGGGGTGTAAAGAAGATGGAGCCAGACTCTTCCTGGTATTGCCTACTGACAGTACAAGAGGCAATGAGCACAAGCTGAAATACGAGAAAGCCAGCTTAAACATGAGAAATACCTTTTCTACTATGGGAGTGATCAGGTTCTGGAACAAGCAGTCAGGCAGGTTGTGGGGTCTCCAACCTGACTGAACGAGGACCTGAGCAGCCTGCTGTAAGTGACCCTGTGGTAAGCAGGGTGTTGGTCTAGAAGGTCTCCAGAGGTCCCTCCCAGCCTCCGCTGTGCTGTGACTCTGTGATCCTTCCCTCGGGCTTTGGGTAGCGTGTACCTTCCCATTCACTTATCCCAAAGGGGAGCTTGGTGAGTCTGAGTTTGGCAAATTTTTTTTTAATTGGTTACCACGTTGTGGGATGCTGTGGTTTGCAAAGCTATTCCAGACTCAAGATTAGTTTAGCAAACAGCTTCTTAATCATTTGAATATTATAGTAATGTGTGTGTGTAGACAATATGTGTATGTATAGTAGTATGTTGACAGTAGCGTATTAAAAAAAAAAAGCATAGAAAATGCTGTGAAAGAAAATCAGTGGGTGCTGAGAAGCAATATCTGTTAACTTCCTTGATTCGTCAAGATACAGATTTTCAAGTCTCTGGTTCTTAACTTCCCCATCTGTCCTTGGGAGTGAATAGTTATTGGAATTGTTGCTAATCATCACTCTTAAAATTGGATCAATTTGCTCTAAAACCTGCTTGGCAGCTTTGAATAGGGACTAACTGTTTTTAAACAGTGGAAATAGTGGGAAAAGCCCAAACAAGCAAATCCTACAAAGCAGGGCAATCCTCTTTGCTCTCAGACTTCCCCAGTGGAATCTGCAGCTGGAGATGATACATTCCATTATTGAGATGAGTTTTTGTTTCTAGTGCACTTGCATGATTCAGCATTTTCGGTTGTCAGTAGTTTTATGGTAACCTGCAGCAGGAATAAATCAAGTTTCAGTTACTGAAGTAAATTCAGATCTGAAGCAAGTGGCATATCTCAGTAGTGCGCAAGGTTGAATGTTTATACAGTTGATGTTAGTGAAGGGAAGTTCTATTACATGTCTGGCTGGCTTAAAATCCATGGACATACTTCTGAGAAGGATATTTAAGATATATCAGAACCGTTGCCCAGAAAAAGAAGAAAGTTGCCAAGATCTTGCTGTATATGTTTCCTATGTGCTTCTTTTCCTCCTTTTTCTTCTTTTAAAATTCAAATACTTACTCACATTAGATTAATTTTTTTTTTAAACCAACAGGAGACACATATTTCATTTGAAAGAATTTTTGCGTGCATACTGTTAGTTAATATTTTGATTATTTTCATCGAAAAGTTAGTATACTGCTACCCATGATTCCTCCTTGTAAGGAACGTATTTATTTTGGTTGTATTGTGATACACTAGGCAGAAGTGTATTTTTCCAGTTAAAATTAACTTATATCATCTAGGCACGGAAGGTCCTGGTGTCAGTGTCTCAGAGGAGAGACAGAGTCCTGCTGAGAGTAGTGGCATAACTGTCATCTATAATCCTTATGCTTCTCTTTCTATTGAACAACAAAGACAAAAGCTGCCTGTTTTTAAGGTACAGAAGTTCTTTTTGATATATTAAATATTTTGTATGATGTCTGGCTTTTATGTCTTTTTTTGCAAGAGCAGTATAGAATCACTTTGCAACATAAAATAATGTTTTTATGACCTTGCTCTCTTTATTTGTTGGAATTGATTGTCCTGTTTGACAACTGTTACTGACAGATTTACAGGCTTTGTAGGTTTATGTTATTTACTATATGTTGTACGTGTCATTTATAGATTTTAAAGAACTGTTTAGCTTTCAGCAGTAAAATCCATGTAACATGAATCTACTGTGTCTGCTGGATAAGTAAATATTGTCATTTTAATTATTTTCTTATTTTTGTACGCATCTGTTTTTGATGCTTAAATGTCATCTTCTCTTTCAGCTAAGAAATCACATACTTTATCTAGTGGAGAACTATCAAACTCTGGTGATTGTTGGGGAAACAGGTTGTGGGAAATCAACGCAGATTCCACAAGTAAGTGTCTGTTTAACTTGGTAAAATCAGGTATTCCTTCAGGGGATTTTACATGAGAGGTTAAACCAGCAACCCAGAACTGCACTGTGAAAATTGAAGTCACCTGTGCTTGTGTATGTGACTAAAAGGAGAGAAATATAAGGAGAAAATAGCAGGAGCTGGTATATCTGTAATACAAAACCTTCTTCCACTACAGGAAAGGACCATATACAACAAATAAGTTTATGCTGGTACAAACAGTAGTCACTATGCTATAGTAGGTGTTTATTACTCTATCAGAATCATGTTTAAAATTTTGTTGAGAATATGTTTTCAAGAAGGAAAAAAGGTACACTTTTCTTACGAGCTTTCATCTTGGAAATTTCTGGAATATTGTATTTTTTGTGGTTTTGTAAAATGTTCTCTTTTGTGACAGGAATGGAAAAAGTCTGAGAATGTTTCGAAGTTAGTTCTTGATTTTAACTTAAAAATTGCAAACTAATGATGAATGTTATCCGCTTCATTGTGAGCACAGGACTTGTGCTGCTTAGCTTTTTTTTCTTAAAGGGGTGATAAAATAAAGGAAAGGAAAAAAAAATGAAGTAGTTAAAAAAATATTTGAGAACCAAAGAGCTGCTCTTAGATGCTTTCTGAAAGCATATGTGCTTAGGAGGTAGGTATTGTACTAAATTACTTTTAATGGTGAGATTAATAATGCACAAAATCTCTAAGTAACTGATTTGCCTAAGGTCATGCATCAGTGTCAGAACCAGAAAAAAGAACATAGAGTGGAGAACTAACACCTTGCTGTAATCACAGCATGACCAATTAATTTCTTATTCTCAATATTTGTTTGCAGTACCTAGCAGAAGCTGGCTGGACAGCTGAAGGAAGAGTTGTTGGAGTGACACAGCCTCGTCGGGTTGCTGCTGTTTCAGTGAGTTTCTCTGTGTCCAAATTTTCCCACTTTGTTGTCATTATAACCTCCAATTTATTAGCAGGTTTTGCTGAATAGCAGGAATCACAACTGCATGAGCTCCTGAACGAATAGACGTTTCTGTTTATCTTCCTCCCAGAATTGCTGGTACTATACACAGAATTCAACCTGATTAGTAGGTCGTGCCAAAGATTCCAAGTCCAGAATTGCAGATGTAGAAGCTTTGAAATAAAATTGAGTGGTATCAGCAGAACTGTGTACAGAAGTTAGGGCTGTGCAGGGTTGAGCTGTGATGGACTCTGGACTAGAACTATGCTTGTGTGACCCTTAACTTCTTTCACAAAGTAAATAAAGTAGTGATGTAAATCTGCGTACAGTAACTATGCTTGTGTGACCCTTAACTTCTTTCACAAAGTAAATAAAGTAATGATGTAAATCTGCGTACAGTAACATAGCCAGTGGAAGAAAGAGGAGATTGTGTACCTCTTTCTAGCAATTCATACCTAGGTTTTTTAAAATCTTTTTTTTCTGTGCTTTTTTGTGGCTGTGGGTTTTTGGTGGTTTTTTTGTGTGTTTCCCCTTGTAAGAGTGTCGGGGAAAATAAGAAACAATTCTATTGTGAGAAATCTTTTTATATACATAGTATGTCTAGGAGAACATAACGTCAGCTAGATGTATTAGGAGGGGAAGAAGAGGAGATGCTGAGGGCAGCAACTTGTAGTCTGGTAACAGTCTGCACAGAAGGCATCCAGTGCTCCTTGTCTTCATAAATGTTGCCAAACACTGACTTGCTGGGCTGAAGTTTCTGCTGCAGCATTCTTTTTGTACTGAAAACTGAGGTGCCATTTGTAACCCTCATTTTGCCTCTTCTTTATAATGTATTACTGTACCTGCAACAAATCAGTTTATGCCTCTGATAAAAATGTAGTAGACTGAGCAGCTGTACAACTTGCTGTTTCATCTCATCCAGTATTCTCTGACCAGATCCAACATGGTTAAGGAAACAGCCTCTAGCAGTGATCTGCATCTTGTGCTTTGGGCAGGCTGCCTGCAGTGTCCTCCGTTTTCTCCTTCATAGCACATCCAGCTGACAGTGCATGGTTCTACAGGAGATGTTGTGTATACTGCAATGATTTCTCGTGACTAACTTAGTTCTCTTGTCCCTTTCATGTCTTAACAAGCTACTTTTAAGCCTAAAATAGATTATTCAATTAGGGCTTAGTATATAGACACAGTAGGATTTTTCTTCAAGAATGTTGTTGCAAACTGCCTGGACTGTATGGCTGTTGCAGGGAGATGAGAGATATAGCTGATGATTTATTGCTTTGTCTTGAACTGAAAGTGATCTTTTGTTTTAAGAGGTGTACATATCTGCTTTCCCATCTCGAGTATGGGGGTTGTCAGGAGCAACCTAGGTAGTTGCAAAGACATAAGGCATAGTTTAGAAATTCTTGAACGTCTGCTTGCATTACCCAGACTGACAATTATCCTGAATGGTTGGGCTGAAAGTGATGGAGTGATAAGATTCCAAGTGAAATCATGAATTCACTGCCTGTCAGTATAGTTTAGAATGTCATTCAAATGACTGAAAATAGCTTGCTTTTGGAATTCTACTAGGACTAATGAATGTATTGTGGAGTTTTATTGTGTCTTTAGCTATTAAATGTCTTTGTAGCTTGCTGAAACCATGGCCTGATAATACCTAATACTCTGTAGAATAAGTCTGAATAACTCAAGATTTTTAGTTGAAGGAGCTATCGGCTTAAAACTGGCTGAGGGTAGTACTGTTGCAAAAATGGATGCTGCTTTTAATTATTCTGCCAGTTGTCTGTCTGTTTTCTGCATAGAAGATTCTCTGTTATGAAAAGTACAGTAGCATCTTTATTTAAAAAAAAAAAGTCTAAGTAAGCTCAGCAACAGATCAGCTTAATTGATAACTTTTTCTGTATGCCATATACCTATACTCTTTCCCTTTTTGCATGCCAACTGTGTTCTTAAATTGCACTCCCACAGCTGCTGGTAGGTGGTCCTTCCCCAGCGTTGTGACTGGTTGAGTGGTTGCCTTTGTAGGTCTGTCAGAGTACTTATCACAGAAAGGTACCTCTGTAGCTTTCCTGAGTAGAAGCAGTGTGAAACAGATTTATTAAGTTACACTAAAACATTTTAAAGTATTTACCAGTTGTATGTTCAGTATGTGCTGTTATGTTGAACAGAATTTTGTGTTTGAATGAGAACAAATAATTCTTTGGAAGCACTAGCTCTGTTTGTGTTTTGATGACAATTCTCTATGGACAAAATAATGATACAATGAAGTGTGCTGTGAGCTGTCTCTTGTTTATAAGAATCTCTTTTCTCAGGTTGCAGGCCGAGTTGCTGATGAACGAGGAGCAGTGTTGGGGCATGAGGTTGGATATTGTATTCGGTTTGATGACTGCACAGATCCACAGGCTACAAGAATTAAGGTGAAACATGAACAGTATGTGGTTACTCTGAAAGGGTTAGCTGAAACTCTTCAAGTGTTTTTGCAAAATTAATGAGAACCTTGTGATGCCCAGTAAAGAGAATAGATAGCATTTCAGTTTTCCAGGAGGGTACCCCAAAAGTGTGCTTGAAATGGCTGTGGCTGTCCAAACCTTAATAAAATGAGTATGTGTTCTATCCTGCTAGTCTGGCAGCCACCATTTTAAAACTAAAGGAGATTTTCAAGGTAGGTATGGCTAGATGTTGGTACAGTGCTAGTGTGACCTGATACATCACTCAAAGTCATAATGAAAGGCTGCAGTGAATCACAGCTAAAGTAGCGTCACCACCCCAAAAATAGATTTTGATTAAAAGCACAGATAAAACATAAGATGAGTAGGCTAACTGAGAGTAATTTGATGTGGATTAAATAGCAAGCTTTGCAGCTGTTCTTCAGTGCTGTGAGCAATATTAATGTTGCTTGTGTTGGTACAGAGAAGAGTTTGCTTTAGTTATGCTGGAATAGGAATGATGATGAATGAGACAATTTATTTTTTGATTTTTTTTGTCTGAGGCTAGTAGCCCTTTTAAAGTGAAAGAAATTGAGATGTTTGTTCATTAAATGCAGCTGGTTTTGGTTTTTGGTTTTTTTTTGAGTGTGATGATTAATCATTTGGAGTTGGAAATTTGGAGGTTTTTACCTTGCGCACCAGTTCTTGCCTAGTTCAAGGCCACAGTTGGAGTCCCAGGTCAAACTACTGTTTGATGGCTACATAAAGCTGGTGGGTTTCCACTGGCTAGTAGGAAGAAAGTATTAAATTAAAATGTTGCATTTTGTTGAAATGTTAAGGTTTGTGTTCTGGTCAGAAGTGTGTGATAGATATTAAGTAGCCTACTTTGAGAGAGTCAAGACTGGATTGACACACAGGATGTTATTGGTAGAGCAGATGTAGCCGCATTGCAGACAAGAGTGAAGAAACTTCAATTGCCATTTCCAGTGCTGCCAATCTGGTTGGTTTTTTCTTTCAATAAAAAAATAACTAATTAAAAAAAATTCAATACTGATTAAAAAGCAATCACTCTGCTTATATCTGGGTTAGCATTCAAAAATACATATTTGGCTTCCAGAGCTGAAAGTTGATCAATTTAATAGATCATTAGAAAGTTAAAGGCAAGGAAAAATTCAGGCAAACGCCTGAAAAATCATCTTTGACAGTTGTATAAGTAATCAAGACTACCTGATATGGTTTTTTTTACATTTCTCTTCACATTCACTTTTAGTTTCTAACTGATGGTATGCTGGTGAGGGAGATGATGGCTGATCCTTTATTAACAAGATACAGGTAAGGAAATATGGCATGAATTCTTGCTGAAGTGTAATTTGGTAAACAACTGCATTTTTTTAGACCAAGGTGTGGTTATTATAAATTAAATGCCAAAAGATGTGAAAATTATTTTAGGAGTTTGACTTCTTTATGTTCAAAGACTGTTAGAAAATCCATTGATCATTGGAACACCAAACCTGGCAGGATTTGGTGCTGTAGTTTTGGAACAAAAGCTAAATGGGCCTCATGGAGTCTGCATTGTTTAATTTACTGGTTTTAAATTCACTTTTTCATTATGATGCTAATCAAATAAATGAAAAAAAAATCAACAACAAACACAGGCTATTCTGGTATCCAGAAAACCTATGCAGTACAGTAAGGATAGACCTTTTTTCTTCTACCCCTTTCCAAAAGCTAGCCTGAATAATGAACAGTATGTATGTACCACGTGGTGTAATCTACATTTTTCTCACTACTTTGTTGCTGTGCTTTTTTTAACTTCCATAGTTTTCTAAGTGGATGTAAATAGTAATAATCCAGCAGCAGATTTCAAATAATGCTATTTCTTGAAGACAGGAAGACACTGATTCTAGTGTCAATCAAACCATTTCTGAAATCTTATCTTTCTGCTTTATTCACAGTGTCCTCATGCTGGATGAAGCCCATGAAAGGACTCTTTATACAGATATTGCCATTGGCTTACTAAAAAAGGTTATTGTTTTTTAATGTTCTCTGTAACCATTTCATTTTCATCCTTTTTGTTAAACCTCTGATCTTGATGGCTGATTAGTGAACCCATTTGAGAGAGGGTGATTTCTAGTTCCTCATTTATTCTACAGGCTATTGTACATACCCAACTATTTACTTTAGACATCTGACACTCAGGATCCTCTATTTCCTCCCCCTGATGGTGAAATTTCTCCTTAGACGATATTAGCAAAAGGGTAGTCTTTATTCTGCTGGTGATGATTGTGTGAAGTGGTCTGACAGGGGGTTGTTGTTAACTTTCAACCTACAAAAGATCTGACTCCCACCGGAAATTAAGAGAAAGCTGTAATGATTATAGACTGAATGCCCTAAAAATGAATATGTAAAACTCCAAACAGTCATCAGGTTGTTAGATCTATGGGGTGATAGGAGTTCATCAGCTGTCTTGTAGTTTCAAAGTATTTTTAAAGAGAATTTATTGGTAATCTGGATGCTCTAAACTTGGTTCTAGCCTCATATCTCAGAAAATAGTTTTTACTCTGGATGTTCTTGGTCTCTATTCTAGGTTCAAAAGAAGCGTGGGGATCTTCGACTGATTGTGGCTTCAGCCACCTTGGATGCAGAGGTATAGCTCACAGATTTGGTCTGAAATGAAGTGACCTTAAGTGGCAGCTTCACTTCTATTCTTATACAGCTTATCCTCTGTGCTGCTTGCTTCTTGTGAAGCATTACTGCTGTTGGAGGGGTGAAGAAGAGAGGAAGGAGTGCAGGAAAAAAATCTGCTCTAGTTAGGTTGCTGTGTTTGGTTTTTGTTTTGTATTAGCAAACTTTTTTGGAAGTGAATTTAAATATGAATCTCCTTTTCATATATTGATGCCTTTTTTCCTCTTATTGGTATTGTTGTATAAAAAGATGTTCCCTTGGCTTAATCTAGTCTAGTAAGAGACATTGGTTTAGCTCTCTTTGGCTCATAGCGGTAATTTCAGATAACCATAGACCAGTAAAAATAACTGATAAATGAGTAGATTTAATTTCAGTGAGATCTTACTATTTCCCTGATTGACTTCTGGCCTGTGGAAACTTATGTAACTTAGGGAAAATGTCTTTAATTTAATTTTGAGTAGGAACAGAAGAAATGCTTTCCTAGATCACAGCAGTGTTTCATCCAGCCTGGTGTTCTGTCTGTAGCAGCAGCAACAGTAGGAGATGCTGTTTAGGGAGAGCATATAAGCCTGTCCACCTGCTGTGGGTCTGTTCTGTTTGAGCTGCCTCAGCATCTGCGATGGTTGTAATAGAGATATTAGGCAGTACATTCCTGCTGTTTCCTTCTACTGTGTGTTTATGGACCTGCTGTTTGTTAATTTGTCTTTGAATCTGCTTGATGAAGCTGTAAGTCTCCAGGACATCATGTGAGAGCAATTTTCAGAAGTTTGCCACCTGCTATATAATGAAGTACTTTATTTAATTTCTTTTAAACCTGCTAGTTTCATCAAGCACCATCTAGTTCTAGTAGCATGGGATTTGTTGGGTTTTTTTTAAAAAAAACAAAAAACAAAAAAAACACCCCTGAAACCAGTTTTACATTTACTTTACCCGTCACCTTTGATTCTGTAAACCTCAGCTGTGTGTCTTCTCAACCTTCTGCTCCCCAAGCAGAGCCCCAGCCTTTTTAGTCTTTCCTCATAAGGCATCTACCCCATCTCCTTTATCACTTTCATTGCTTTTCTCTGTACTTTTCCTAACTCCACTGTGACCTTCATGAGATGTGGTGGTGAGAGCTTGTGTGTAGCACTGAAGATGTAGGTGTACTGAGATTCCCTTTAGTGAAAAATATCATATGCCATAAACCTTGTTAGTATGCTGTGCTTTGGTAGTACTTGTACTACTATGTGTTCTGTATGTTATATTAGATAACATTACAATACTTCACCTTTGCAAAATTTTAATTGCCAGAAATCACATGTTTCAAATAGGTTACAGTTAATGTAAAAATAAGTTAATAGGAGCAAAATGATTAGTATGACTATATAAACATTTGTTTAAGTACAGAAAGTTTATGGTATTTCTATAATGGTCATAAAAGTTGAGACAGATTATTTGGTTTCTTAATGTTCATTCTTTTGCTATTACATATTTAAAATACTTCATGGCAATAAATCTAAATTTATGAAGGTGTCTTGCAACGTGTAAATCAAAAACTTAGGTAAATCGGCCTAACTCTGCTTTTACAAAGTGAGATCTTGGTGTTCAGTAAGAGCTGTAAAATTTACTTGCTCCTCCAAAAATGGATGAGAATATGCAAGTCCTACCCAAAACTTACGACCAGTCATTTCTAGGTTCTTCTTAGTTTTGACTTTGCTACTGTTAGAGATCCAATAAAAAGTTTATATATCTGCTTTTTCTAACTGTATCACCTGATCTAATTAATTTTATTACCTCTTCTCAATCTTTGCTTCTCAAAGTAATAAACATGCAAGACAGTGTATTTGTGCTACATGCCTGAACCCTGGACAGAATAGAAGGCAACAGAATCAAACTTTAAAATTTTTAAATTGGCACTCTCAAATTCATGAACAAAATATCCAAGTAGTAGTAATTTAACTTCTTCATGTCTTTAGGTTTCTCCCTCAATTCTTTAAAGTATCAAACTGAAAGTGTTTGTTTTTATTTTAATATAGAAATTCAGGGATTTCTTTAATCAAAACGATACTGGTGACCCCAGCAAAGATACCAGTGTGATCCTTACTGTCGAGGGGAGAACATTTCCAGTGGACATCTTTTACATACAGAGGTGTGTTCCTGTTTGATCTTGTCAGTGGTGATTAGGAGAGTGTGCAAATGTGTTATCATTTTGTCTAGGTTAGCGCTCAGAAATTCCTGGACAATGGTAAGGAAGTGTAACATTCAATTTGGGAAATGTTTGGATATTGCTTATAGTAGCAGACATGTTTTTGAGCTTACTGTAGTGTAAAGGAAACAAATTAATTGCTGAAGGCAGATTCCCAAGGATGCATCATGAACTCAATGTGGTATGGCTGATGTATAGTGTCCAAAACCTAGCTCTCTGTTTGTTCCTTATGGAAGTGACAAGTCTGTACCTATTTTTCTGCTAATGTCTGCTATTTTCTCTCCCCATAGTCCTGTTCCGGACTATATAAAATCAACTGTGGAAACTGCAATGAAAATTCATCAGATGGAGAATGATGGTGATATACTGGCATTTTTAACTGGCCAGGTATAGACATAACCAATTTTTTTTGCTTTACAGTGCTGTACTGTGGGCTTTGTGAAGCCACCTCGGTCTCCTGCTTTCCTTAGCTGTGCTTACTTTAATGTCATTAAAGATGACAAACATTTCTGCGTTGGTGGGAGCAGAATTAGGCCAGTCCCAAAGACTTGTAGGAAATACATGGCCTGCATTTATCAAAGCTAGTGAAGATGATAGTTTTTCTCATTTAATGCTCTATGGTTTCAGCCTTGTTAATAAGTGAAATAGTGTGTGGAGTTTTGGTGCTAGTCACACCTATAAAGTTGTTAAATTGACAGTGAGTCATCATTAACAGTTAAGGCAAATGGAATTTACATTTGTTAGGCTTAACATCTGAAGTCTTTGACAGAAAAACAAATTGCTATGAGATAAAAATTTACTAGTCTCTTCTGCTCTATTTATGCCTGTCAGCTCACTTTGCAGCTGAGAAAAGTAAATGGGAGGTAGCTTATCATTTTTCCAGTGAGGAGCTACCTTGAGGAGCTTCAATAACATCTTGCATATTTTCAGAATAAATTCTTCATCCCCATTAGTGATTTAACTTTGGAAGAGTGAATTGGGTATCTCATCAGGTGATGTCTGAACATCTTGTTGTCTGTGTTTTTTAAGAGATGCCACAATTGATCTCTGAGATTAAATGTGAAGTTGAGCAATAGGTGTTAATGCTATTACTGTGTCATTCTTGATCAAGACCCACAGCATTCTGCACTGTCAAAATAGATTGGCCTCCCATTTTGCTCTCACAAGTTGAGATACACAGGAAAATATGCCTGCTTCCTCCTGAACTTTGTTCAGTCCTTCCCTTGTAATTTTGTTCATGTATTTGTAGTGTGACATTGTCTCAAATAACAATGAACATAAATATTTATATAAATAAGATATTTATTATGAATAGCAATTTATGTAAGAATATTACAAAATTGAGGGAACTAGTCAAAAGATCCTGGAGTTTGAACAAGTAAAATTATATTGGGATTATTTTAATGCATTTTTGGTATATAGGTGATAGCTATGTGATATCAAAGTGAAATCTCTCTCAGTGTGGTCCCTTTCTTGCTCTGGCTCTAGGAGGAAGTGGAGACTGTTGTTTCTATGCTCATAGAGCAGGCTCGGGCCCTTTCTCGCACTGGAATGAAAAAGCACCTCCGTGTTCTCCCCATGTATGCTGGACTGCCTTCTCCTGAGCAAATGAAAGTGTTTGAGAGAGTTTCTCACAGTGTCAGGAAGGTAAGGCTGTGGTGTATGTCTCAATTTCTACCACCCAGAAGGGTGTGTGCATTACACAGATTGTATATGCCAGGTTCACATCGTGAGCCTATTGCAAACGCTTACCGAGGGAGACTTTCCGCATCTCCTAACACTGCCTGTCAGTTTTCAGACTGCGAACCAAGAACATGTTCTCTGGCTTCCCTTTTCATCTTTGATCAGTCCTAGACATGTCAGTTATAACTCTCCTGTCTACCTCATCAACCTCTCAATTTTTAAGAATCTTCGTACAGCCTTGTATTTTTCTATGTCCACTTGCAGCTTCTTACACTCTGAAGTCCTCTACGTTTACCTGTTTGTATTTCTTTTTGTGGTCTAAGTGTCTATGGCTGTTTTCCACCAGTAATGGAAAGATTAGTGACAGAGTGGGTAAGTGCTGTATTTTCACCTAAGAAACAAGTCAAAACTTGCTTGGTTTTAATAGAAAAAAAGCCTTGTTTTGACTTCTGCAAGTCTTGTTCAGATATTTAATGTCACAGAACTATATAATTGGTCATGATTAGTGCTTTCTGCTTAGGCAGAACCTGTGTTGGGGCTGAGATAAGTTGTCAGAATTACACAGGGATGACGTGGTATAATTCTTGTGCCTGCTGGAGTCTAACAAGTAAAATTGTTCATCTGGTGTTGGAGAACATTGAGTATAAATACTTCTTTTCTCTCCAGGATATGGCATTAGTCAATTAACTTCCAAGATTTACTTTTTTAATTTCAGGTGAAATAAGGATTAAATTTCCCTTTCTTGTTTGGGAAAAATTATTTTTTCAATATTTTAGGACATGTATATAAGTATATCTCTGCAGGAATACTGAACATGGAACGCTTAGTCAACTCTGTTTCTCTGCTATCCCCTACCCCATTCTAGTGTTACAAGTAACAGCTCAATATAACTGAGAAGCAGAAAAAAATATTTTTAGTTCACTAAATAAGAAGATTTGATTTACAGTCAGTTAATGTTTTTCTCTGCAAACACTGCCAAGTTCTTCTACTTTTATGAAGAGAGAATAAATTTGAATAAGAAAGTGACTGTGAAACTGGGCTTATTTCAAGCTGACAAGCTCTTTCTGCTTCATGTACTGTATCCTTTTGTACTCTAGAGTTAGTGTTTACTGGAACTGTTATATCTGAGGTCTTTCAAGTGGTTTGTATTGGAATCCTGATGCACTGATGCTAGGGCTTGATAGTGTAATTGAGATTGAGGAGTTCACAGTATCCCCATTGTGTCTGTATCTCTAGGTGATAGTAGCCACCAACATTGCTGAGACCTCCATCACAATTCATGGAATTGCGTTCGTAATTGATTGTGGTTTTGTGAAGCTTCGGGCCTATAACCCCAAAACAGCTATCGAATGCCTTGTGGTGGTACCAGTATCTAAAGCTTCGGCTAATCAGAGAGCAGGGCGTGCAGGACGGAACCGCTCTGGAAAATGTTACAGGCTTTATACAGGTCAGTAATTCGATGTGTAGGGAAGGTGAACTTGCTTACATTTTGTTTTACAGTGGTTTTAGTGTTAGACAAAGAACAAAACCCCTATTTTTTTCTCTCAGTGAGAGATAGAAATTTTCCTTCATTATTCCTCTGGCTTATTTAGAAATGCATTGTTCATATGTGCTGAACATTGGACACTGAATGCTTTTATGAAACAGAAACACAAACCTGAGCAGGGTAGGTGCTACGAAATTGTCAGCAATTGCAAACCTGTAATGTTAATACAGCTCTGGTGAGTCTACTAAGAAGTTTATGTTTTTATGATCTTGGTTTCTAAGTAATTGCTTCAATTTATAATACACACCTGTGATGCTTTCTTTTGTGACTAAAGTCTCCTTTAGACTGTGCATCTAACAAAGGACTCTGGAAATCCTTTAGGTAACTGAGGGAAAACCAATGTGTATCCTAGTTTTCATAGGAATAGGTGCCAACCCCAAATGCTTCTCTTGAATCAGTGACCCTGGCACTGTACAAAAGTTACTGTTACAAGTAAATCTGTTGGCCACCTAGCAGTGTTCAGAAAGCCACAATCCAACTGTCTCTGTTCTCAGCTGTTTAATGAAAAAAGGCATTGCAGCTGAGCACTGCCGTTGCTTATGTGCTTCAGGTTCCCTCTAGTTTTACCAGAGCTTTGAGACTTAGAGAGATCAAGCATATTCTTTTGAAATGTGTGTGTGGTTGCCAGCAGTTGCCATGTTAAACAGAGACATGATTTATTCTCTAAATTTGTGTGTCCAATAATAATCTGGAGAGAATGTCTGCTGCATAATATATCCAGCTTACACAGCTTTTTAAGTATTTTACTGGAGAAACCGTGACTACACTGAAGTTATTTTTGTGTGTTCAAGAGCTGGCCTGATGTGTGCTTTAAGAAACATTTTAAAGGAGAGGGGAAAAAAAAAAGAAGAAAATGCACTGAGTGGACAAAAGTAGAGAAAACGTACACTATCTTTGTCTTACGGAAGGTCTGAGATAGACCAGAGATAGAAGAGGGTTCTGTCTAGAAATGAAAGTAATTCAGGTGAAAATAATGTATTTCTTGTCTTGGAGTTTTAGATCAACGTAGGGATGTGTGTACCCTTTACTGCAGAAGAGTTGGTTAATGGAAGGTACAGGGATTTTGACCTTATATGAAGTATTTTTCCAGACTTAGACTTTATAGTGAATGTGCTTTTAAAAAGGCATTGTTAAATAAATAGTTTTTCAATCCTTAGTCTTTATTTTAAATATGCTTTTTAAACCTCCTTTTGTTTGAGTAGCTACTAAAGTGTTCTTTTAATGAAAGCATGCTGGTTTTGAACTTTCTTTTAAAAAAATGTTTTTTTGTAGTATTGCACCCTGCCTTTTTTTTTCTGATAAAAATATTAAACAGAAGAGAAATAAAGCATTTCCAGATTTCTGTGAAGAATTTATAACATTTAAAATTAACATATGGAGTTGGTCAGCTACAGAATCAGCAGTATAGCCAAAACTGTTGAATTTTCTATTTAAATTAAATTCTCTTTAAGTACAGTAATGGGAGAAAGATCATCTTTGAGTTAGAGTTCTTTTAACGCCTGTTAAGTGTTCATGCTTGATAATTTTAACTTGAAGTGGGTGTGATTCTATCATGTTGACTACATAGGGTGGGAGTTGAAACTCAGTCCCAGATTGCTTTGTTTTCCTCCACAACAGAGGAGGACTTCGAGAAGTTGCCAAAGTCCACTGTTCCTGAGATGCAGCGCAGTAACCTTGCACCTGTCATCCTGCAGCTGAAGGCTTTGGGAATTGACAACGTGCTCAGGTTCCCCTTTCTGTCGGTAAGTCCTGAGCTGTAAAGTCTGTCATCTTTCCTTAGTGTGAAGAAAGATCAGTAGATGACTTGTTGATAACCCATAGAACCATTAACCAGTAACCATTGCCCTGTTAATTTGGAAAGCATAACTCATTGTGCACTATCGGGCAGCAAAGCATGTTTTTGGGAATTGACTAGTGCAAGTAATGTGTGTGACAACTTAGAAATAACGACTGTTTGTATTCTAGAATTTGCTGTTAGAAATGTTGAGAAGTCGAGAAAGGCCTAGAAAGACAAATTCTGAGATTCTGCAAAACTGTAACTGTAGTCCCTTTGCACTGAGTTTATGAAGAGGGAAAAAAAATTGATATCTACAGAACTAAACCTGTGCTTGTCTGTCTCGTTAAAAAGAGCAGTACCAACTTTTAGATTTGCTTTATGTAAAGTTTCTAGCTACTGTTGTATTGATGTGAAAAACTAACATGGTAGCATTAGAAAAGAAAGTTAAGTAATCATTCTGATCACCACTGGCATCACTGTTGCACAAAGCAAATATGCCTCTTCTAGCTCCGATCTTGAGAGCATCATAGTGATGATGCTGAGCCTGTTGAGATGGTTTTGACTCGCAACACTGGTGGTCAGTGGAAGGGTGATAGGAAGAGTCCGAGAGCTCTTTCTTCATTTTGCATAAGTAGAAAGGTAGGTAGTTAGAACTTAAGGATTTTGCAAAAGAGGAAGATCTAAGAATTTTTGTGAAAACTTGTGTGTTCTATGGTGATAACTTTAAACAATGCACATTTTTTCTTCACAGCCACCTCCTGCACAGTCAATGGTGCAAGCTTTAGAATTGCTGTATGCTTTAGGAGGTGAGAATATTATGCTTTGCTTTATTCATAGTTATGTTACAGGTGTTATGAAAAAAAATTGTTAATTTGGATTTGGTGATTGGATGGACATTAATCAAACTTGCATTTGAGAACCGTGCTTTGAGAAAGAGAAAATGCAGCCTTGACTGGTGGAAGCTTTTTGTTGGTGTGTTTTTAAAGTGTACCTCGGTCTCCTCTGAATTTACTTTTCCTCTGGTTATTTCAGACAGATAAGCAAGCAAAAGGCAGCAATAACTTACTCAGAGGAACTAGAAATCTATTGCATAGAGTATAAACTAGAATTTAACTGTTTAGATTGGGCAAACAAGTATTTTATAGCCATCTTCTGTGTATTTTCTTGCACCTCTATGGAAGGAACCAGCTATTTGTCCTTGCTAGGAACAGGGCTCTGAGCTGATGAGGGTGTTGACTTGATTCTCTCAGGCAGATCATATATTTCTTTAGTCCTTACGGAGTGGTATGAAGATACAAATGGAGTTCAGACACTGATTAGATCAGTACATGAGTTAGACACTAAATTTACCTGCATCCAATTAGATAAGTTGTTAGATATTCAAGCTCTTGGTGTGGTGATCTTTCATTTTGTGTTACTGTGCCAGTGATGGAAGCATGTAGCACTTGCAAGTATAAACAAAAAAAGTTGAAAGTAAAGGTTTGACATCTCTTTCATGATCAGACTGGTTGTAATAACCTAGAATTTAGCAAGCTTGATATAATTACTACTTTGTTTATTCCTTAGTCAGACTTTAAAAAGCATTGTTTTAAATTTTAAGTTTAAATTTTGTTTTTAGATTTTTCTGTTAGCATGTTACACTCATTATCTGATCTTGACATGTGTGCAGGAACTCTGCCTAAACATTGTAAGTAAAATCTGATGCTTGAATTTGGGAGAGGCCAGTCATTGGATGCTAGAATTAAAACCTATAGAGAGTGTGCTTCCTGATGGCTTAGCAAAGCAAGTGTCACACGTTAGTTTTGAGACCTTCTCATTGATGCAATTGTGAAGGTATGACTGACAAAAGTTATTAGGAGCTAACCTAGTTATAATTTTAAAAATGAGTTCTAATTTTAAAAATGAGTTCTAGTCTGTGTCTCTGCTCTGAATGTAGTATGGCTTACAGCTAGAAGTCTACACCTTATGCAGTGTAGTGCTATTGATGTTAGTGTTGTTGGTCCTGCAGCTGAGACAAAGTTCAAACCTGTAGCAAGTCAAACTGTTCTAATTCTATTAGCTGTTAATACATGATGCAACCACTAAAAAAAGAAACCAACCTGATCATTCCTAAAGGCAGCACATTTTGTCCTGGATGAATTGAAACTATATTTCTCACATTCAGTGTCTGTGTTTCAGTTCACAGCCTGCTTGCTTTTCATGCTTTTAAATGCATAGGAGCTCATTTGCATGCAGCTCGCAAAAAGAGTCTGCTCTAGTTTTAGTATTGAACTTTCTGGTTATGGACAAATAAACAGATACACACAAACTTCTAATGAAAAGAAGGAAAAGCTAGTCTAACAGCTCTAAGACCTGAGAGCATAATTCAAAGTACTTTTCTACTATTTAGCTACTTAATAGCATATCTTTTTTTATTATGTTCTCTGAATTACTAATTACAGCTTGTTCTCAAATTCAGTATAGAGTCTGAAGAATACTCTTAGTCATATCATTTAGTTTTAGGTAGTCCTGTGAGGAGCAGGGAGTTGGACTCGATGATTCTTATGGGTGGGTGCCTTCCAACTTGAGATATTCTGTGATTCTAAATGTGTTCATTTTGGTTTTATTCATTATTCCACTGCTGGATACCTATAACCTGTTATAATACTTTTAGCCACAGCTTTCAATTCCTTTTTGTTGTGGTTAGTGGAATGTATGCTGTCTAATTTTGTTTATAGGAAGAACTGTTATATTCTTGGTGTTTTGACAGCTATTTAATCTTTTTGAATGCAATAAACTTAAACAAAACAGAAACTTGACACAAGAACAAGTAATCAAAATGAAACTCTGTTTAACTTCAACTCAGTGTTTGTAGTTCATTCAATGTTAACAATATTTGCTCCATAATGTAAATGTGAGGAAAAGAGTAGTGTAAAGGAGCTTGTGTAAGTTTTGGAAGCTTCCAGAGGTTTGTGGGTGTTTTTACATCACTTACAAATGCTGCGTTGTAACTTGTGGCAGTCTGCTCTCTTCTTAATCTCATGGAGCTGTAACTCTCTGCTTGGCCGTGATTTTGCTCTGTGCTGATTCAGTTCCATCTTGCAAAGGAGGGTTTCACTTAAGGCACTTCATTCTTGGCAACCTTTTCAAGCCTGGAACAAGGACCTTCACAGTGGCTCAGAAGCATGTTGCAAGGGTGAATTCACAGCCAAAACCACCTTAGGGAAATGGAGAGGAAAGGTCAATAAACTCACTGATTAGCTGTTTGATGTTTTGGCAAAAGTGTTATGCTTATAGTAGCTTCACAGAAAAGTACAGAGCTGTTACTCTCTTGGCTGCCCAGCTTTTGTAGCAAAGCAGAGAAATGCTGATGTTAGTGTTTAAGATGGAAAGAAATGTGTGTGTGTGTGTGTGTGATATACAGATTCGCTCTTCAATTTTTGCTGAAGTTTAAGGTTTTAGGTGGTTTATTATGGAGATTTTATGTAACTTGCAGAAGTGAAGTTGCCCAAGCGTTTGCAGATGCAGTAAGGATTAAATTTCTCTTATGCAAGTATGAACATGTATTTCATCATTTGCATTGTAATAGCATGCAAATGTGCAGTTTAGGGTCAGGACCCTATTGTGCCAATGCGGTGCCAACAGAGAAACTTGTGCAGAGCAGACGCTTTTAAGGTTGAGATAGTTTTGTTGAATAAACACATCACTGTTTTTAGACTGATTATTTTTACAGTGATGCAAACTGATTACATCAAGAGTATCTCCTCTCAGTCTTCTCCTTTGATGCCCCTTTGAAAGTCTGAGTTGTCAGTTGGAGTTTATTGTTTTTAAGCATAATTTAGGAGGTAAATAACCAGGTAAAAAGTAGCTTTATTTTTAGCGTTATTTGAGATCCAATATTTTGTTGAAGATTTGTTTGTAAGTTGTCACCTGTCAGAAACAACCACTCTACCTAAGTTTAAAACAGTGTTTTAATCCCTCAGCCCATCACATCCTAGTGGTTGTTACTTGAAACTTTTTAGTGCCACAGTACTTGAATAATCTCTCCTAAACATGTTCAATAAAAATATTTGCAGTATCTTTTTCTAAGACCTCCAATTTCCTATATATATATGGATACAGTGGTTGCTTCCAAGGTTATTTCAAGGAAACTTTTACCTATTTCAGACTAGTATCCAATGCAGGGCTTTTGTGTATATTCAAGCTTACTGCTACATAGGCATCTGTGTACAAGCTCTCTATATATATCCATGGAAAATTACACTGAGATTTGTAGGATTCAGCAGAAGCCAAAGGATTTTGGCTTGATGCTCCTGTAGGAAGTTAAAAAGATGGTAACTTCTCCTCTTCCCTGCTTAGGAATGCAGTTATCTTTCTGTAGATGAAAGATGGCGTATTCTAAGCTGTTGATTGTGGTAGCACTTAAACTTCTCATATTGCACTGGTCAAATGAAAGCTATCATACCTTAACTTTTGCAGTTTCTGTGACTATGTGTTTAAATATATTACTTCATCTTTTCACATAAGCTGTCTTTCATACCTGTTTCTGAGTAAAATATTGTGACATTATGTGAAATGCCTATTAGGTTTTGTTAACAGTGTAGGGGTGTGGTGAGTGAATTACTACATTGTCATAATAAGTGAGATGATAGCATATCAAGTAATAAAGGAAAGTAAACACTTGATAGAGGTATCTGTGGTTTCAGATATGCTGACAAGATCAGCATATTATAGATCTCATTCCTTGACTTGATTTGTGGTTTTGCTTTTCTCTGTGAAACATAGCTGAAGTACAACTGTGGTTTGTTGTCACCACACAGTCTGACAAATAATATGTTTATATAATGCATGGGCCACAGTTGTGTTTCCTCAGACCACTCTGCTGTGGTTATTTATGCAATCTACAGTGCCCCAAAGTTCTATTACTGGGCTCTTGTTAGTCCCTCCTTGTGTAGCTTTTCTCTTGTGCTCTGCCTCCTTGTCGTACCTCATATAACTTGGCTTACTTGCAGTTTTCTCTTTCAATTCTCACTCTTTGCTGCCTTTCTTAGTGAGCTCTTTCCTTCTTATTGTGTCCTGTGTCTGTAATTTTTTTTTTTTCATTCTCCTTCCCATGTCCTCTTGCAAAGAAAATGCTTTTCCATTTAAATTGTTCCCTGAAATTTCAGCATAGTGCTCTGGATTAGAATATGACTCAGTGGTTTGCATGGGTAAACCTTACTGCAGATGTTTGACTGTAGGAAGCCATACAACTAAAATGGTAAATGTGCAGGGTTGCTCAGTGATACCTGGGAATCTAAAAGCAAGCTGTCATGCCTACCTCCTGTACCATCTCCAGTAAAAAGGTTAGAGTTGGAACATGGCTGACAGTTTAGTTATTGATGTATGAGGCAGACTAAACTGTAGAGAATCTTCACCAGCTGTACAGCTCTAGTTTATTAAAGTTAAATTATTTTTCTCCGTGACCTAAGCAGATGTGACTCAGAAAAATAGCACCTTACCGCCCTCTCTACCCTCTGCCCCCTACCCACAGTGCTTCCTGTTTCTACAGTTATGCCTGTTCCATAATTATGCCCTTTTTTTATTCTCATCAGGACTCCTCCTGCTTCCTGTCCCCATGAACAAAGATCTTGCTAAGTACTTAAAAAGGAGATGCATAAGTCTCACAGCCAATAGGCACTCTGGCCGTTGCATTGACTTTGACTGCAGGTTTTCTAAATTGTTGGTAATAGCAATGGAACTTGGTCAAAATGAAGAAACTTGTCTGTTCAAGGATGTTTGAAAAAACAATCAAACAAACAAAAAAAACCCCGGTGACCCATGGGAGAGTAAATAGATATTGAGGAGTGCCTTTAAGCTTAGTTTAATATACATTCAGCAACTATTAGGTGCATTGGCTGTATTTTAGCTCGTAATTCTGCTCTTTAGTACATATTAAATTCTTAAAGAAGAATTTCTGTGCTCTTTTGCCTGTATCACAGCTACATTTATTAATACGCTGCAGGTTTGGATATGCATTGCCGTTTAACAGAGCCTCTTGGAATGAGAATAGCAGAGTTTCCTTTGAATCCTATGTTTGCAAAGATGCTTCTAGAATCAGGTAGGAGGAAAAAAACCAGATTTTCTTCATAGTCTTGTGATGAGTAGAGGACACTGCTTCTTGTCTAATACTACACTACAATTACATTTGCTAAACTTGAAACAAACTGTATGCTTCATCTTGGCATGTTGTTTAGTGAAAATAATTGGTTAAACTGGTGGACCTCTCTAATAAATAGTATGTCTAATACATTTAACACACTAATAAGCCTAACACATTTGTCTTAAGTTTTCCATTAAAAACATTCACTGTTATATTAAAAAAATCCAGGAGTTTAGGTATTTTGGTTTTATATACTGTAAAAATATATTCTGCTTCTTTTCCTTTTTATTCTATATTGGGCTAAGTTGAATGAAAGAAGATTTCCTTTACTGAATTTCTCCACTTACTCCTCAGGAAATTTTGGCTGCTCCCAGGAGATTCTGACAATTGCTGCCATGATGCAGATTCAAAACATTTTTGTGATCCCTCCAAATCAAAAAGCTCAGGCTGTAAGTTCAGTTGTGTCTCATTTTCTTTTTGTTAGTTCCACATTTCTGGATTTCTGCCAAGTATTTTATTGATACCCATTACAGACTGCAAGTTTGTATGAAAATGAAGCAAGGTTTTGAACTTTACCTGTTGGTTATAGGTAAAAGAAGAAACTGAATAACAGTGGGAACCTTGGAGTTTACTAGTATTAAAAGCCTCCTTCTGAGGACAAGAATCATGAAAGGTTGTAAACCAATATTGGTCAGCGTAAGGGCTTGCCAAAAAACCCAAACCTCCCCAAACACCACTTCCTTTCAAGAGGAACAAAAAAGAAAGTATTAGCATGTAGCAAATTATTAATAGGTAGTAGAAGCCTAATTTTAATGCATCCCTCTCTTGGATTTTGGGGGTTCATTTTCAGTTCATTTTTTTAATTTCAGTTTTAGAAGTGCTTCTGAATATAGGTGGGCTAGTAAAATATTGCTGTTGCCTAGAAAAACTACCCTATACGGTAAGAATTTTAATAGTCACCAGGAAATACAGAGATGATGGGAACTGAGTGTATTTGACATGATTTTTGCAAAAATCAGTCTGCCCATAAAAATGTATTTCTTCTTCTCCAGACCAGGCAACACCGAAAGTTTGCTGTGGAAGAAGGTGATCATCTCACTATGCTTAATGTTTATGAAGCCTTTGTCAAAGTAAGTCGTTTTCAAGTGTATGTGGATTTGCAGGAATGGGAAACACTTGCGATCCTCAGTTCTGATTCTGAAAGTTCTGGATATAGCATCCTCAAAGCTGAGGACTTACCAAGTATATTAAGTTATAATTATGCTTTAAAAGATATTCTGGTCATATTTTGCCACGGACCTTCTGTAGTTCTTCTGAACAGGGAATAGAAAGAATTTGGTTTGGGTACAGCACAAAAGTCTTATGGGTAGACAACTGTATTTTCAAGGAGACTGGGATTTTTGAAATGGCCCAGGAAAAACAGCTATCAAATTCCAAATGAAATTCATATTCTCCCATCTTTTCTATAGAGGTATCAGAGTTTTACTGATCATAAACTGCATCTAAATCTAGCAGTCTTTTTTTAAAAAATTGCCACATTGATCATCATATCCTCTTTTTCAGTGACCTTATGTATTTACCACTCTAAGGTTTAGCATCAATCTTAATGCTTCTCTGTAAGCTGAGGTTTTACTTAACAGTTTTGAAGTGCTATACCTATTTAGGAGAAGTATATTTTGCTGGTATAAAGCACTTCTATAATAATGTATTTGCAACAGTGTTGAGTTGAAGCAGTGTTTAAAAGATTACTTCCTTCTCCCCAACCCCAAAGCAATCAGTCAGGCACTAACTGAAATTTTGCTGTTTAGCTTTTATATCTGCCTAATTCTCTTAGAAACAGCCAAATGCAGAAGCTCTTGGAGTAAGTGCTGGCTTCTGGAGAAACAGTTCTTTGCATAGAGAAGACCAGTGAAAACAGTGTACAGAAAAGGTTGTTTACATTTTGAGATTGAATACAGACTAGTTTATCATATGATGCTTTTGTGTGTGAATGGAATGACTGATGCTATTCTCTTTCACCATATGAAGAAATTAAGCACATCTGTATGAAAATACCCCATGGCATTTGTTCTGCTGCTATTTAGTTGTTGTTTGAAACATGTTTTCTAGATACTGGTTTTATGTACCCTTATTAGTTGCTACGTAAACAGGTAATTTTCAGGAAAAACAACAATAAATATGTTGTAGGAGACAGAAGAAAAACAGAACAAGGCTATGTGATCCAAGAGATTGGGTTTTGTTTTGCTGATGGTATTTCATTGTAATTTTTTCTATTCTTCTCACTGTACAGCACAGCAAGAGCTCTCAGTGGTGTCAAGAACACTTTCTGAACTACAAAGGGCTTGTTAGAGCTTCTGTTGTAAGAGAGCAGCTGAAAAAGCTTCTTGTCCGCTTTAAAGTGCCAAAGAAGTCCAGTGAAGGTGAAATATTTTTTTTAAACCTGTTGTCCAATACATATTGAAGGAAGTCTCCAAATTGTTGGTCTGCTTCCTGCTTTTCTTGTAACCTTTGAGTATTTTGTCCCTGGCCTAAAAATAATGTTAATTAAAACCAGGGGGTTTTTTTCCTAAAAATGACCGTAGACGAGCATTTTAGCCCATTTTTACAATTAACATTTAGTCCAGTCTTGATTAGTTACGTTTTCCAGCAAGAGATTATCACCACTGATTATATATTGAATGGACAGACTTACCAAAAGAGTCATAAGAGAGAAGGAGGTGACCTATTTTTCACTTTTCAAAAAGCTATTTTTCTAGTATGTTCAAAATGATGTCCATTCATTGGGATCTGATTTCCAGCTGTTCTGTGCGTGCATGGATGCCATGACTACTACTCAGCACTTGTCTCTAACTGCTTTGAAAAATCAGACTTCAGTGCTGTCACACAAGGTTTCCTTAAGGACTGTGAAAACTATCTTCATGGAGACACCAGTGGCAACAGTAGTTTTTTATGTAGTAATTTTGATTTGCTGTGAAATTGAAGTCAAAAGAGATTGCAGGGTTTGTCTGCCTTCAAGCCTTTCCTTTCAAAGCTTGATGCAGTGTGAAAAGTTGAGATGATTAAGGGGTATTTTGGGGATTTTTGCCATTCCATTGACTCATTTTACATAAAAATTCTCTTCTTCAGGTGATCCAGATCCTGTTTTGAGATGCATAGTTTCTGGATTTTTTGCTAATGCAGCTAAATTCCACTCTACTGGAGCTTACAGGTAAATATATATAGCTTCATTACAGCTGTTGCTTAGTTTAAAAGCTCCTTTGACTGGATACATCTAAGTATAATCAACAAAGAGCTGCTTCTCTAGACACCTGCCATAAGAAACATGTAGGGTTTGATTTACTAAATATTTGAAGTTTTGTATCTTCAAACTGCTTCAGTGTTTATCTCTTCTCTTTGGCAAATATAAATAATTAGAGTTATTGATAGTGGGAAGCTGTTACTAATAGTAATTAGCTTGTGTTAATACAATCAAGTACAGTGTCTCTGTTGTAGCACTCTCAGTAAGAGCATGAAACACTACTTTTTTATTTAATGTAGATAGAACTCTTTTAGGACTTTAAATTATCCTTTGGCCAAGATTTAAGCCTGGTTTCATCTGAAAGCCTGTTCATTAAATGCAAATGTTTTTAATTTGCTCTAGCTCTCTTATTGTTGCCTTTTATTAAACATTCTTACTGGGGATGAAAGGAACCAAATGTTAAGCAATAAACAGATGCACGGTCTGAATTAGTATCTTGCTTTCAAGGACTATCCGTGATGACCATGAACTTCATATCCACCCCACTTCAGTGTTGTATGCAGAGAAACCTCCACGCTGGTAAGTTAAAGCTGATTTCACTTGCTTCGTGATCTTTACAAGATATTTTCAGCATCCAGACATTTTCATGAATGACTTTTCTCCATCAGTGGAGGATTAGATATGAAGGTCATGGTTCCCACAGAGAGAATTCCATTGGTATTTCCTTTGCATCTTTTTGTAGGCAGTACCCAAATAAATCAGGGAAATAGAGTGATGTTTAACTGTCCAAAAAACCTGCAGAAGTTGGTAAGCAGAGTCAGGTGACCCTTTTTTTTTAATAGGCACCATATTTTGCACTGCAAATTGCTCTCCAAGTAATCTCTGTACCTAGATAGAACTAGGATTAATTTACTTTTATTAAGCCTGTTAAGTAAATGTTCTGTCAAATAGGTGCTACAGTAATTGCAAATGGCTTGCTAGGAGAGGGCATATGTGTCTAATGCATGATGCAAAAACTTTGAGAGAAGTTATGGCTGTCTAGCAGATTGAGGAAAGAAGTGGTTGTACTTTCGTGTTAGCTGGGATATTAGAATTCCATTTGTGTGTCAGAGATGCTTTGATAACAATTAGAAGTGTGTTTCTAGCTACCAGGTCAGCATGATCAACCTGAAGTATTTGGACTCTTGTCCTTCTTTGCCTGTTGCTGAGACTTTGAAGGATAAACTTGACCGGTGTCATCTGTTGTCTTTGAATTTGGGCTCCTACACCTGTTGTGTAGGGTTTGCAGAAGTGTAACTGATTGGAACTTAGCCATCAATTACATTGGCTCACAAAATAAAAATGAGTCCAGCTCACTTGTTCTTAACTGTACTAATTCTTCAGGGCTGAGTTGAGCAGAGTGTAGCTAAAGTAATTTTTGCCACTGAAACCAGCCTGATTCGCTGCTGGTTTACCAGTTTTTTTAACATCCTGTCACTGCTATTAAAAATAAAACACAATTTGTTTGAAATAATAAGAAGAATAGTTTGCAGATATACTTCTGAAATTTTCTAGCTTACAGTAGGTAACATACTGAAAAAAGTTAGGTTATGGGAGAGTAACAGACAGTAAGAAGAATAAATTGAGAAGAAATTAATCTGGAAAGAAAGTCTGGTGGTAGGAGAGTACTGGAAGAATTCTTTGTTCCAGCATACATGTCCTCCAGGGCTCAACTTTTAGTTGATGAGCCCTCAGCATGGAATTTCCATCCCAGCCTTGGGCACTTCCAGACATATAGAAAAGCAGAACTGTAGACAGCTAGCTGGAAGTCTTAACTGGCAAAACCTTAAGGCTGCTCTTTGCTTCACAGCCTCTTTGCTGTTGGTGGCAGCAGTATTGCTGGAGTTTTTGGGAATACTGATTCTGGGCTTAAATCTATTTTTGGACCCCTGTGTTACAGACCAGGCGCAGACCTGTCTTCCAAGGCCACGTGGTATTGCCACCACCAGCTTAAAGATGCTGCTGGCTCATGGCATCCTCTAAGACAGGGGTTTAACTTACTCAGCAACCCTAGCTTCAGTGCTACTGCTGCCTGGGCACCCATCCTATACAGAGGGCTTCAGTTGTCTGTCTGTTACAGGTGTATATAAAATGTGTTCTCATTCTTGTTTGTTTTCCTCAGATTTCTCTTTAGCTGTATTGGTAGGTCTCGGGCTGTGTTTGGCAAAGAAGAGAATTTTGGACTCTCTACTATTTGCTTTTGAGAGCAAAATACCAATTAATGAGAGACCACAAACCTTGTGGGTTTGCAGCTCTACTGTGTATAGAAGGCAGCTAATGACTTACAGTTTTGGTGACTAACCCTTCAGCGTGTGGGTTTGCGCTTACTTGGTAAAAATGACTTTCCTTATTGAAGGGTGACTTTAGAAATAGGTTGCCCATGCTGGCAACCTGTTCATGCTGGCAGCAGGGATTGAGTCCACATGGCTATCTGCTTCTAAATCTTTTACCAGGAGATGTTCTGGCAGTAGTTAAAGCTGATTTCTTCCTCTAATCCTTATCTTGCTTGTTGGCAGACAGGTACCAGGGATAGTCATGCTGTGATTTGTGCCCTACTTATTATGGGTCCAGGGTTTTGGTGCTTTTGACATCCTTCCTCATGATATTACAGAGTAACTACTATTCTCGCTTCCAAAGCATCTGTTATGAGTCACCTTTGGCCCCATTATAAGAAATATTCTTTCTTTTATACCTTGCATCCATGTGTCCTGGTAGTATGTGAAGGTGTTTTTAATGGCAGTCTAACGGTTGTCTTAATGTAGAGTACTCCGAACAACCAGAAGCAAAGAGGTGTAAGAGGCTGTATTATAACGTAAAGACTCTCTTGTCACTCTGTAAATACTACCTCTGGCAGCATGTATCTGAAACTGTCTAAACATGCTGTTAATCATCTCTCTCCCTCGTTGCTTTATAGCAAACACTTTTTCTTTTCTTTTTTTCTTTTTCCTAGGGTAGTCTACAATGAAGTCATACAGACTGCTAAATATTATATGAGAGATGTGACTGCCGTTGAATCTGCTTGGCTCTTGGAACTGGCACCTCATTTTTATCAGCAAGGAACGGTACGGAATCGGCATAAAGCCCAAACGGTACCATTGCTGCACTAGCAGCTCTTGTATCTGAACTTTTTAAGTGTTTATGTTTTGTTGTTGTCTATTTAATGGTACAAAAATGAATTTTGTTTTGTTCATTGTAGTGGTTTTAATATCAAGAAAGAGGATAATAAATTGATGCATGAAAGCTTTTTCCCTATTATCTAGCCCACAGACATGATCTCAAAGTTACAAAATAGCCTATCACTGGTAAATGAAGCCTTCAACCATTTTACACTTGAATATAGGCACTTGGTAGCACTTCTCTGAGCAGCACTGTAGCTAGGCAGCAGCCATACTTTGTACAATAATTTGAGGAGTCTCTGCATGCTTTGCAAATGTTTGTGCAAATCCTGAGCATTAATTATCTTTACTGCAAAAAAAAATCAGCTCTGATCTGTTCAAACTTGAAATGGCAAAGAACAGCTGCTATTTGTGCAAACCTTTATTGCAAATCCTGTTGTGTGTGATATACATATGTTTTCTTTACAAGTATCTTTTAACAGTTGTCACCATCCTTTATCAACTCTGTCCCATGTGAATCCATCAATCTAGACTTATTCACTGGTCATTCTGAGGACCGGATTGGTATTATCTAAATGTTAGTTATGCGGGAGCTGTTGATACCACATTGCATGTAAATACTGTACAAGCAAGGTTGCCAAATTGATCTTGCAAGTGAATTTCCCATGGGAGATTAATAACTACTGAGCTTTATGTTCTAAATTAGTGAAGTATTTCCAAAATACCAAGTGAAAAAAATGCACTTGTGTATCAGACCTATGCAAAGCAAGAGATCTGTGCATATGGGCAGCCATGTTGCAAAAATGGGTGTTTCTGATTTACACATCTGCTACACTATTTGACTTTTCTGAGAATCTGATGTTTGTTTTCTTTCACTTCCTGGGGTTTTTGGAAAAAAGAAAAACACTGTGGTGCATGGAGCACCTTAGGACATACCTCTGTGGTTACAGTATACAGCAGCATTGGCATCTGTCCATGTAATTGACTTGAGAGGGTTGTTTTTTTAATATTGAGTTTGGAAAATTCATCTCAGTTATCCAGACACTTACCACCTATAAATGCACTTAATAAGTAGCTGAATATTTTTTGCCTTTTTTTTCTATAATGCATTTGCCAAAGGCAGTAATGACCCCTGCAGGGTAGACCCCTAAGTCTTTAGCTGCTGTTAGATATTCTGCAAGCATGGTGTAAGAAGCAGGTGAGCCACTGTTCCAGTTGTATCAAATCTGCTCCTGGAATAATTAGTCCTTTTGACTCACAAATTTACATGCTGTAATATCCCATACATAACACAACATCCCATTATGATACGACCTCTCCGCAGGCTCAGTTTTGGGATGAGGTTTTCCTTTAGGTAGGTGGTGTTGGGGAATGTGACTCAATGACTTGTTCAGGCAAAACTTGAGTTGCTTTTTGTAAGTGAAGAAGGCTTGTCTTGAATAGTAGTACTTATCTGACTGAGAGAACATGTTTTTCAAGGTAGTACTACTACTGTTGTAGATATGCTATGAAATTACATTAGAACCTATTTTTTACCATTGCTATCCTTTTGATTTGATAGAGATGAACTCAGTTTGCCGCATGACCTAAGCATTGCTTTAATCCTAAAATAAATGGAAGCTCTGGAGGATAGTGCTGGTTCTGAGGAAAATTATTTTCCAGTTTGGGCAGTTATCCTTATCAGCCAAAAGGCTTGGGTGTCTTTATAAAATGTTTAAAAATTAGAAATATTCCTGTTGTGTAAAGCTTTGAATTATACATGTAAATTTTGAATGAGGAAGCCATTGTAAGACACACAAATTTATGCTAATTTATAGGCATTCAGACCCTTTTTCTACTGAAGGATACATCTTTGTGTTAATAAGTGATTCCTGAAATATGAGAATTTTTATTCCTGTATTGAATTAAAAACAAATTATAACTGAATAGCATTCTGTGTGAAAAGATTTTCTTCTACAGCTTGATCATGGTCTCAGTCAGTTATGTCTCATTCCAAGTTTTGCAGGACTTCATGTTTTCATTCCACATTTTTGTAGGCCTTTTTCTTTAAGAGCATAGAGTTTCAAAGGTCCAATGCAACTACAGCTGCAGTGTTAACACATTAGTTAAAATCTTGTACTTCATGTACATAGTCCTAGTGTTTATGCATATGTGTTGTTGGGAGCACATGTCCATCTCTGTGTTTTTACATGCTGGCAACTTGCTTCCAGTGGGAAATTGTTCCTGTGCTTGCAGTTAGTACAGAAGTACTAGAAGATAATATTTTATACCGAGCCAGAATACCACTTTGGGGTACATGTGGGTTTTTTTATTTCTTACGTTTATTTTAGCTAATATTGGTAACAAGCAGAGCTTGGGAAGGGTGGTCTTTGAGATTTGTATAAGATTTTCTTTAATTGGGGATTAAAGACTGAAAGCTTTCTAGTTGAACATTTTTCTGATTGTGTATATGCTAAGCAATTTTTCTTTTCTTTTCTTGCAGCATCTTTCCTTGAAAGCAAAAAGGGCTAAAGTAGATGACCACTGATTTGACATGACTTAAGTCTTGTGACATCAGATGCAGAACCTACCAGTGATTTCAAGCTGGCTACAGTCCATTCAGCAGTCAGTTCATTAGCAATTTGATCTTACATCAACTTCAATGTTTAAATGCCTGCCAGGATCTGTAGGGGTTTATGCATGACCAATACATTGTAAACCTATGTAGAGCTTGCATTGTGGACATTTTATTCTTTGCCTACTTGACCACTGTTGTTAATCTGGGCATGTTGCTCCTTTTAAATAGGTAGAAAAACAATTTAAAAAGTAAGAGGACATACAGGACCACAAAAAACTGAAACCTTCAAGAAGGAAACTGATTTCCTGGAGTGGTACGGCTGCCTTATGAGAGTGGGGAATAGGGTACCCTGCCTCCTATTACCTAGAGCACTGTGACTACTACCGGCCAAACTGAGACTGACTCCTGACAGCAGGAGCTCAGGGCAATGAACTAGCCCTTGAAATGCAAGGGGCTGCCATGGAAACATTGATTTCATGTTGGACCATCCCATACTGGTGCAGCTAAAAGTGCAGCTTTTACTCCCAAGCAGTAAAAGTCTCCTGCCTGAGGTCGAGCTGCCCCTGGTCCCTATGCTGTAACAGTCCTTCTGTAGGCAGCATTGTATTAAAATGTCTTGTTTCTGTATGGGAGAGTTGCTGTTTGGGGAGAGGGAGGAGAAGTAGCTCAGTATTTTTAAGAAGGATTAATTTTTTGCTCAATCAGGGGACTATACACATATGTTCACAAACAATCAAATTCACAGATGGGGCTTTTTTTTTCTTTTTTTTTTCTTTTTTCATAACAAGAGAAAAGATGTTAACGTCTCACTGCTTGGAAATACCAGAAAATTTCAGCAGGGGTATAATCATGGAACACTGTTTTTTAGCCTCTGTTGTTCAGCAAAGAAGAAAATGTTCTGTACTTTTCTATAAGGAACATAGTCCTATATATTTCTTTTATTAAGAATCTGTTCTTTGCTGCTTGGGACTCTTCTTCATGTGTTACTGAAGAGAAGGATGCTCTGAACTAACTATTGCTGCTTTAATTGGGACTCCATGGCTACTTTTCAGTAAGGAACTGTACCTTTTTGTGTTTTAACAAGATAGCTTGGATACATGTATTTATTTTTTCCATCTCTATTGATATTTATTTTAGAAACACATTGTTTGAAAATTTTATTTTTGTAAGGCAACTGATTTGATGAATGTGGTTTTGGCATGTTAACTATAATTTTATTTTCTTTTTAAAAAAAAAAAAGGATGTAAATAGGCAAAAATTTCTACATAGAAGAAATGCCTTCCTCGTCACAGGACTGCCTTGAAAACTTTCTTGAGAGCTTCTTTACCTTCTCCCTTCCAAACACCTGCAGAGAGAACATGTTCTGTCATGTGCAATGTGTGGTCTATTCGGTGTCTATGTACTGACTGCCAGCACAAAAAGATGTACCAGTCTCCATGTATGGCACCAGCAGCATGACAAACCGTGTCACCTTCCTTGTTGTTTTCCCTGTGAACCTAACCTTTGTATTACTCTCTCTCTTAGAATGGGAGCTCTTTGGGGCAGGGACTGTCTCCTAGCCAGAGCTGAGAGCAGTGTTGTCACTTACTAAAAAGACTCAATTTGCAGGTTTTTTTCTCTTAAAGGATCGGAGAAAGAACTGAATATGAAGACTTGTAAAATGTCTGTGTCTCTCTGTCCTCTGGAAGTATTCTTAAGAAAAATAAAACCATTGAATCAAGGAAGCTTGAGAATGCATCACTTCAGCCTGAGTAGTGGGTGATTTCCCAATGTACTGGGTGGTTGCACTGTGGTGGTCTGAATTGTGATGGGCTGTCAGTGGATGGCCACTTCATTTGCCAGTTCTGAGAATTTTGGGTGGTTCTGGAGAACTCTCTTCTCCAGATGTTGTTTTACCTGGCTGTACAGCTGCAAATTTTTCTCTTGGAATGATTGTGACTCCTGCTGAGTTCAGAACCCAGGGATGTACAAGCTTTGTAATGTGCTGCAAGCAATTGTACTTTTATGAGTGCAATAGGCCTTTGTAAACAAAAACAGAAACTGAGACTTGTCTTTTTAGCGGTTTTACAAACTATTGAGGTATTGCTGGAGGTGCAGACACAGAACAGGCAGACTTTATACTAGAGATGCAGGCTAAGAATAAGCGGGTTTAGTATCCAGATTAAGGTTACCTTTAGAGAGAAAGCACAGCTTGCATCCTTTAGGTGCACCTTTGAAGGTGCTTGAAGACAGAGACCTAAAACTTTAAAGACCTTATAAAGTAAAGAGATTTTCAGATTTTTGCCTACAGCAATCTGCTAGATTTGTACATAGCACTATGCTTTAAATAACTTTGATTAAGGAGATGGGTAACTGTGCCTTGTTGTTGGCTCTTTGCTGCATAAACAGTCTCTGCTGTTGTGGGGGAGGTTAGAGTAATTTGAAGATGGTTGTCAGGAGTTTGTAAAACAGTTTAAGGATTTTAAACCTGGCTTTTAGAGAATGAGGTTAAAATACTAGGCTCTTGAATCAAAATGCTGCTTGAAATAGAAGTCATGCCACCACTGGCAAGGAGACATTTTTTTTTAAAAAGTAAATTTACAATCCATTAATGTTAAATTGCTATGGGGAAAAAAGAAGCTGTACTCCTGAAGTCCATCAGAAAGTGCTGTCAGTGTTTCTATTCATGACTTTAGTATTGTCAGTTATAGAATAAGATGAAGCTAAATTGGAATAAAAATTCAGCCAAGACAGTATTAATTGAAATATATTTCTCATCTTGTAGATTAAAAATAATTCTGATAAACCGACAGGAAAACAGTCACAACTCTTCCTGGTTAATCTGAAGAAAGAGACAAGTAATTAAAAGACTAAAATGAAAAAAGGGAAACAAATAAGGGAGAGGTAACTGCCACTTCTTCTCAGAGCTTTATGATAAAAAAGCCTGTATAATAGGATATATAATTGAGCCATGCACATAGCAATGTGGTGTAAGGTCATGTGATGTAATTTATTTTTAAGCTGAGTTAATTTTATATATGTGCTACAATAAGCACATTACAGGCAGGCATTGGGAAAAAGTGGTAAGTCAGGTAGCAAGCGTCTTTAAACCAAAAAAAAAAAAAAAAAGTTTACTAGAGTCAGATATCTGTATGACTCATTCTAGATCTGGTGGTTCAGGTCTTTTCTGGCTCGTGGGTAAGTGCAAACAGTGAATAGTTTCCTGTTCCAGCAAATGGAAAAACAGGACAGAGATGCTAAGATGGGGAGAGTGTTGGAGCAGCATTTCTGCATGAGGGATGACAGGGCTGTAAGAAGCTAGGAATGTTCCAGTAATTCCGGCCATATTCTGCAAAGACATTTCTGATTACGAGGGAGGGCTGGGCTTCTTTGATTCTGTTGGGAGCCTGGGTCATAGGGAAAGAGGAAGAGAAAAGAGCAGAGAAACAGAGAGGTATCTGCAGGGAAGGTGCAAGTAGGTGCAGGATTTCTTCATCATCGGTTCACGTGGTGACTCACGGCAGTGCATGGCTTGTTTACTCCTCTGATAGCTGCTGAGCAGGTGGTTAGTGAGCTGCTGGCTTGGTTGGTGGGAAACTAAACTTCCAGAAGTTGATTGGGAATTAATTAGCTGAGCCAGTACTGCTGTGCTTGTTCCCTTTGTGTGACTTTGGTGATAAAACCCCTGAGCGGCAGTCCTGGAGTTGAGGACTGGACTGCTTGTTCATGGGGCAGGCAGCTGCTGATGCAGGAGCACAGGCAGGATGACTTCAGTGCTAGGAAGGCTGTGCGAGGCTGGGCTCAGCCATCCGCCTTGCCACACTGGAGGTGAAAATCACCTAGACAGTACACCATCTTCGGATTTGAAAGGTGATTCTATTCTGAAATGTAGCTGTCAAAATCATTCCTATGTTTCAGCTGCTTTTTTTACTAAGGAAAATTAGCTGTACCTATTTTTTCTGCTAGCTCTTCAGAACCCCCTCATTTGAGAGCATCAATGTGCATCAGTAACTGTTGTCATCCTGTTGTTCTGGTAAGTGTCGCTTACTGGCCTCGTTCATCGCTTTTGAGCAATTCCAGTGAAGGCAACTTGGAACCAGTGTTTATTACTGTAATTTCATAATTTTATATTATTCTTCATCAAGTGGCCGTCCTGTCAACAAATGGCAAAGAAAGTCAACACTACAACTCGGCATTTAGAGTAAGTTCCTCTACTGGGACTTAGAATAAACAACTTGCAAGATGAACATAAGTAGCATATGGAAAAACTGTCCTTATATCCAGTTTCTGGTCTGTTCTCAGACTTGCAAAGCTTTTGTCCTTGAGAACTTGTACAGGGTTTTTCTTCTGTCAATTAATAACTTTGTCTTTCTCTGAGAAAGCTTCTAGAGACGCACATTTTGGCTTAAAACTGACTGCATTTTGAGAAAGGTGCCAGTAGGTGGCAGGAATCAATTTCAAGTAGTAGCGTCTTGGGGAACAAATAATTGGCCAATTCTTAGAAGTTTTTCTTCAGTTTTAACATTAAATTAGTTTAGTGATAAGTGGGATGAGAAAGCATAAAGGAAAAAGCTATCGATAGCTGTGGGATAAAGTCAGTATTTGAAGTTCAGAGATTAGTAAAAAAATCCAGAGTGCTGTGTGCCCCACTGGTTTAAAAAAACAAACAAAATGCCCCCAAACCCCCAAATCCCAACCAATAAATTCTATAGTGGTTCTTTCAATTACACACTGAGTCATAAATATGGCACCTTTACTGTAAACCATAGCTGGAGGTGCGGCAGAGTGTGCTGGGTGGGAGGGTGTTAATATTCAAGGAGACTGACAGCATTTGTTACTGGCTTCTATACTTAGCTTATCCAAATGACCAACCACTGCTGAAATTAAAAGAGGCTTTTTAAACTTTTTTGTACTATTTCCAGCTACAGCTCTCAGTTTTTCAATAAACTAAATTTTGCAGTGTTCTTGGCTGCAAATACTTCCATAATAAGAAAATGAAGAGTTAATAGAATCCTTCAAGTTCAAAATTCCTGCATGTGGGCTTTGTACATGCACAGAGTTCCTCCTGTGGAATCAATGCCTAAGCTAGAGCAGTGGGCTGCATTAACAAAAGGTATTCCCTGGAGGTTTACTGAAGTATCAGTTTAAGGCTGCATGTCTTCTTGGTTACTTAGACCTTTCTTCTTTCCCCACACCAGTATTCTTTTCGTATCTCACTTTGTAACTAAGCTAGGTGTACCGAAATGGTCTTCTAGTGTTCAGCTGGTGAAGCTGTCTTGGTTGAAAGTCAGCATTAACTGTGTGGATTTTCCTCTGAAATACTGGTAAACTAGCAAAGCACCTCCTTCCAGCAAAATTCTGTAAAATTGAAAAACCTGGAGGGAAGCCACCCATGCACTGGGGCCAGTTCTGCTTACAGAAGTACACGGGGAGCTCTGGAGATGTGAACAAGGCTCAGAGCAGCTCAAGCACCAGAATTCCATCGCCTGTATTTTGAAAATACCAGTCTATGTCCAAAATAGAAGCCAGCCCAGTGGAGTGTGTGAAGGGACGCACGTCTGGGGTAGGGACACGCCAAATTGCTTTCTGTAAGCATCTGCTGCTAGCTCCGCACAGCCAGGGTGAAGGTTGTGAGGTGCCCTGGTGTGGCAGTTCTGCGCGGTGCCTTTCCCTGGTGGTAGGTGGATCCAATCCACCCTCCGCCTTGGCTTTTATTGCCTTCCTGGTTTGTCCATGCTGCAGAGCAGCAGCTGTCATACCCACCATAAAGCAATTTCTAATCTGTGTTGGATTTTAGCCACTATTGTAATAAACAAAATTAACAGTTTAGAGAAAAAAAAAAAAAAATCCCGTTCTGTTCATGGCAGTATGGTAGATGTGATTTCTCTCAGAGAATGCAAAAAAGGCTGCCTGTTCTGTTCCAAAATTGTCTTTTGCAGGGCTGCAGTTTTGCGAGGCTGTGGCATGCAGAGGTTATATTTAGCTGTGTTGCCAATTATAAGAGATCAAAAATTGCCTGGAAAAACTCCCCTTTTCCTCCTTTGTAGAATCATAATAATAATTTTAAATAAATATATATATATTTAATTAGTCTTTCAATTTTATTTTAATTCTCCTTAGCAGTTCCTGGACTACACAGCAGCACCATGTGAGGAAACCCATGATTGCCATTTACAGTGTAAGCACAGGAGATGGTTTCAGCCGGTTGCAGCTGCAGATCTTACCCTCGCTGTTTCTGTGATGGCTCCCAGGTCTGAGGGTTGCTCCCTGTGCTCTCCTCCTCCAAAGCTGGGTGCTGCAGGGAGAGGCAGGAGGGGAAAAGGGCTTAGGTGGAAGAAGTCAGAGGAGGATGTTTGCTATCCTTGGGGTGAGTGATGGACAGCACAGAGTTCCCTATCACCTCTCACAGATGCCCTGGCAGGTTTCCCTGCAGTGCAGAGGCATGAGTCCTGCTTTGCTTGTGCAGCCTTTGCCTGCAAGGGTCCCTTCAAGGTCAGTGGGTTTCAGACCAGACAGGGGGATCACCCACTGGTTCTCGGTAGACTTTCCATGTAGCACTACTTGGCTGGGCAAAGCCAAAACTTACAGGAGAAAGAGCAGGACAGGGAACAAAAAATCACAATGGCTTCTTGGCTTCCTTGAGGCCAAGAAATAGGTTGTTTATTGCAGATGCCTGTCGGCAGAAAGATAATCCCATCAGACAGGGAACGTTTTGATGCCAGGAAACATCTTCCATGAGCCAGGTTTACAGAACTCCTGCTGTTTCTTTTTGTGGTATCTGGTGAGTTACCAGGGTTTCGTAAGCAACCCATGAGCCATGCGACAGCCCCGCTGAAGCAAGAGCAGGGAAGCAACCCTTTCAGATGAGTTTAGGACCTGAAAGAGCCGAGCTCACGTTCAGTCCTGCTACCAAGAGTGGGATCTGTTTGTAAGGCACAGTTAATCCGTCCTCCTTCCTATTCTTCCCCTTGCCTATTAACATTTTGGGAAGCTGAAGACTGTTTTCAAGGGTGTGGGTACGCACATGGGTGTTCGGTATCTGGGACAACAGGGCACAGCCCTAGCAGATGCCTTCAGGCACTGCAGGGATGGGAATGTGTCGGGGCTTAGAAGGAGAGTGGAGAAGCAAGAGATGCACTTTATCTAGAAAAATAACAGATCAGCAAAACCATGCCCCAAAAGGTACTTGTCCCCAGGGGGAATGTCCTTCCTCTGCTGAAGCCCAGACGCCTGCTATAATTTCAGAGACAGTCATTAGCAGGGGAGGTGGGTCCTGCACATGAACATCCAGTCTGGCCCTGCTGCTACGCGGGCACAGGCTGGGGTAGTGCTTGTGTGAGGCATTGATCACAGCAGCCACTCTGACATGTAAATACAGGCTGAGACAGTATGAAATACCGATGGCCATTAGGAGCTGTCAGACCAGCCAGGATACCAAAACGTGCTCTTTGCATCTCCCTGGGGGATGCTGGGCAGCCCAGCACATTGCAGGGGGCGGGGGGCTTCAGAGCTGCATCAGAGCTGAGCATGGTGCCTTGTCTTGCTCAAAATCTCTCTGGTTTCTTGGAAATTGCAGCCCATGCTGATTTAACCCTTTGCACTGCAGGAAGAGGCACTGATGAGAAAGCAGTGTGTTACAGTGGTGAGGGATCGATCGGAGAAGCCTTGAAGCCTCTTGTTTTAGGTGGAGAAGTAGAAAGTGATTCCTCCCGTGGCTGTATGCATGAGACCTGCTGCACTGGAGAATTTCCAGAGGTGGTCGTTCCTGGCTCTGTTACAAAATCTGCCTTCACAACTGGTTTGTCAGTCTGAGCATCTACATTATAGGGAGTGAACTCAGGGTTTGGACACTTGATCTAGCTTACAGAACTCGCCATACAGTGATGGAGTCAGTTATTAGGGCTTGTGTATGTGCTTCTCATTTACAGCAGTGTGCACCTCTCTTGCTGTGGTGAGAGCAAACAGGCTGTGATTCCCCCTTTGTTTGGCTAAAGGTGCCCATGTGGCCATGGTGATGTTGTAAGGCATTCATGTCCCCTGGCCTTGAGAACACAAATGACTTGGATTACTCTCCATGCAGCTGTCCAGGGTCATGTGATGCTCTGGTTCTCATCCTGTGAACAAAACATCTATGGAAAAAGCTAATTTTAAGTAAATTTTTTAAATGGCAAATTGCACCACTCGAGCCTCTTGGGAACTCCTAGGATATCACTGTTCAAAATGTCCCCACTGGTGCTATTTTGTGAACAGGATTTGTGGCATGTGAGCACGTGTGTAATGCACACTGTGCAGGTTACTGTGTGGGTAGATAGGTGTATTGTTAGTGTTATTCATCTTTGCACCTTTCATTTCAAGCGCCATTTGGAGGCCTCCTGAGGATGCACCTTACCACAAGGAAGACTTATGAAGATGAGGGAGGAGGTCCAAGTGGAAAACGCTCATCATTAAATGAAGAACGAAGGGAGCAATGGTGAGAGGAGGGCTGCAGGTACACAGTTGGTAAGAACAGCTGCTGCTCTGGACCTATTCTATGTCCTCCTGCTGTTCTCCATCCGAAAACTTTTTATAGATGACTCCTAATTCTTGTCCCTTTGCCACCAAGTCCTTTTTAGTCTATTTAAGGGTTGTCTTGTCAGCGTGAGGAGCGGAACAGAGGGAAGATGTATTGTAGAGGACATCCGAGGGATTAGGAAAGCTGAAATATATAGGAACGAACCCACTACTCGGTTCTTAGTCATTTGAGTGAAGTTCCCATTAGGGTTTGGAAGCTTTCCAGGAGCCCTTGTACCTAAACAAACAATAATTTCTGGCAAGACAGGTATTTTAGGCTTTACCAGAAATCCTGCATCAGGTGCAGTGAAAGAGTTGAGCTGAGCATAACAGAGCTTTGACCAGGGCAAAGCCACATTGATGGCACCCAGCAGAGCCGTGGAGGCAGGCACAGTGCAAGTGCCTGTCACCATCACAGGTCTTCCCAAGGCAGGTTCTCCAGGGATAAACACCTTCAAGGAGTCCAGGGATACTATAGACTGCTTTGGAGCAGGGTGGTTTGTGTATTTTTAGAAAAGTTAGAAGATAAACATTCTGTATCTACCTCCTCCCTCTAGAATTTATTCTGGCATGAGTTTTTGGTTGGAGACAGAAAGAACTGGAACATCTGAATTTTGCTGTTGACTTTGTCTCTCACAGTGTAAATCCACTTGTAGTTCATTTTACTGAAGTGTAAACAGGGGTGAAATTTTATCTCCTATAGCTGTAGGAGACTGTAACATCTGTCAAATATATTGACTCTCACCAACATAATGCTTTCTGGAAGGCAAAAATGTTTTTGGCAAGTGGGTTTGCGTGTTTGGAGTTTTCTCACCAAAGCTAGCTGAAACGTTTTGAAAGAAAACTCTTCTTTCTAAAACTGGAATTAGCAGATTGCTGACATCTGACATTTTTCAGTGCTGACTGATCTTTAAATGCTATGCTTGATTTGAGTTGCACTTTTTTCCTTGCTTCAATTTCTCTTAGATTTTGGGGTTTGTTTATGTCACTTGTCTCTCTTTAATTTCTCCTTTGTGGTCACTGGAGGAAAAGTAGTAAAGAAAGTGAGTCTTCCATCTCTCCCTTCTCCTCATACAGTCAAGTGGCAGAAGGTAGTTTGCCACGTATCTCTCCTCCCCATGCTTTTCCACTGCAGAAGGATGCAGACTTGAAAGTGAGGGTTGCTCCCCCTCCCTTTCTATTTGGAAAAAAAAGGGGTAGAAGCAGGGTGAAACTTCAAAGCATGGATAAAGTTTTAGAAACTTCTTTGGAAAAAAGATCAAAACCTTTTTAACGAAAAGTTTTCTGGAAAAAAGAAATTAAGGTTATGGCCCCCTCTGCAACTGTCCAGCTATTTAAGGCTTCATCTCTCCAAGCTGTGCTCTGCACAGACATGTGCACATTCACAGCCCTCCAGATCACCGGGCCTTTATAATGAAATGAAAGTGCTGTTCTTGAGAATTCCGACATTTCTCATTTGCTTCTGTGTGCCTGTGTTGTTCTGGCTGAAGTGTTGGTGTGACGCAATCAAGGTGGGACGTATTGAGAAAGCTCCTGCTGTCAGCAGGTTGCTGTTAAAATCTTGGTGCTTAAGTGATGCTGAATAGGCAGTATGGAACTCCTAAGTGGAGCAACACGTGGCAAATACGTAATGAAAAATGGCAAGTGGATCAAAATTAATGATTATAAGGAGCAGCTTTTCTAGGCAGCTTCTTGTCTGAGTAGCAAGTATGGTTCAGTGGTTTGGAAGCTCTTTTAACATCTTTAAAGATTAAATCCCTCCATTGCTGTAGTGTAAACTTACATTAGTTATTTACAGGTACATGCATGAAAGGGATCTGGGCGTGAGTCAGGGATCTGCGAGGTGTAACTTCTGGACGTCTGGCTCCTGCAGTGGACACCACAGCCTTGTGTAGGTGTCTAATCTTCCATGTGATGCAAAGGGACTGTTGATGCCAAAGGATAAGCTTCATGTTGTTCAGTTTGCTTAGTGGGAAACCCACCTAACATAGCAAGGGAAAAGTGAGTTTGAGGTGGTAGTTCCAGTGGGAGTTCAGATCTTTGGGGTACTGTGAAAACTCTCATGGAACTGAGTTTCTAAAAGCCTCCCGTAAGGTGATGTAGACATACGTGAACCAGTTCCAAAACTGGAAACCCAGAAGTCAGATGCTAGTGGGATGCTGATGGCCAACAGTGATTCAGCTGTGCGCTAGTTACATGCCCTTCTGAGGGAGATGGACATAGTTACACCATTTCATTGACCTTTGCTCATAAGTGTGCAAAGAGCTGTAACGATGTTGAGTTCCTGGCTTTAGCTCTTGGGACCTCAGCACAACACTCTCCTGCAAAACAGTCAAAATGCTAGCTGTAGGATGAGATAGATAAGCGGTAAATTCCTAGTCTGTGCGATGGCTCAGTGTTTGATGCATTCACTCAGGAGACTCTGGTGGGGCTTCTAAACCCTTTTCAGTCAAAGGTTGTAAAACACCACCTCCGGGAGAGAGTCTGCGGGTGAAAGGAGGCACACTGCACCCCCTGACTAGAGATCAGCTACCTCTTGTAAAAGGTAACCAGCATCACATTGGCTTGGGGGAAGGAGTGTGGCTGCAGCTCTGCAAAAGCAGCTCCCCAAGGAGCAGAGACACTCAAATCCTTGTACAAGTACTGTTTGTGTATTCAGTGTGAGTTGGACACTGGGCAAAACACCTTGCCGGGGCTCTGGGAAATGGCAGTAGCTGGGACTGGCAAGCCTGTCCCGGTGAGCTGGGCAGATCTGGCAATGCCACTGCGCGGGTCCAGACCCGGGGTCAGGGGAGTCCGCCCCAGGCGCTTGGGTTAATGGTGAAGGCTGGGCAGTCTGCGATGCTGACAGCAGGGATAGCCGGGCTCGGAGGCACTCAAGTAACAAATTGAACGGTGAATATCTTAAGATGACTTTGGTTTATTGTCCAGATCAGGTCAGTGGAAAAAATATTGGGAGACTGAACAAAGAGACAGGCTGCTTTAGCAGATAAATGGACTGATCATTTCGTATTGAGGAACAATCTCTAAAACATAGTTTACTGCGCAGCTGAGGGCTGAAGCATTTGCTGATGCCAAGAGCTCCTTCTTTGACCCTAGGCACGCGTGGAATTAAATGGCACGGTGTTTTTTGATGGTTAAACTCCCCGAAGAAGACACTCCATTTGTTACCAGGGCTCTGATGAAGTAAAGTGTGGTTTATATGTACAAGGCCGGCCTTCAACTCATCTCAGAATGAATGGAGAGGTAAAATTGAATTTTACACTCCCGCTGCTATGATTAATGTACGGGCTTTCCGATCCAGCGGCCGGCCGCAGGAGGGCAATGCAGGCTTGTTCTGCTGCATGGAAGCCTGCCTGCCTGCCTGCCTTCACTTATGCACAGGGATGCCAAATAGAGGGGAGTCTGCATAAATGAATAGCTGTTGTAAGAATAAACCTGTTATAGCAATAAATTCCCCGTGTATCCATCTTAGCACAGCCCTCTGATATGAGGCTACACCTGACAAAGGAATAAACTTGTTAGATGAATAAAAGAGCACATATACATTAAATCAGAGAGTCTAATGCCAGGAGACTGAGAGGGGGCTACGCAGCACTGGCCATGCAACGTTTGTGCTGCACCTCACTGAGGAATGGGAAAACTGGTAAAGGTCCTTGGGGGAAATGCTCAGCGTTCAGCGGGGATGTGCAAGGCTGAACAGTTTCTGGTGGACCTTCAGCCTGCTTGCTCCATACCCGAGGATGGCTTGGAGGAAAGCACAGTAAGACCCTAGGAGTTCTGAAATCTGCTCACAGGCAGGAGACGGACAAGCTGCCCAGCAGCTCTAGAAATGTGTATTGTCCTCATCCAATTCAGGAGCAAAGGAGTTGGGTGAGACCCATTCATAACTTCATTTGGGACCGAGTGGCTTCAGTAGAAGCAAGCTGGGAGGCCAGGACCTACGAAGCAGCCTTGCACTGAGGAGAGGTACTCTCTGCAGCACTTGCCATTACACTCTTCTTCCCGTCCCTGGGACTCTGCTTCTCCTGCTGGGCAGAGAGGGTTTTCTGCCTCTGATACTTTTTCCACTGGTCCTGGTGGGGAAACAAGCTTCTGTGAAATCCTTCAATGCTAAAAACTGTTCCTTGGCTCTTCTGCATGTTTGCTGTTCGGTGGGGAAGTCCTGCTGCTTGATCTACAGAGTGGTGATCACCTCCTTCACCTCAACTCCCTGCTTCCTTAGTGAGAGTTAAGCTGGATGGTCTACGAATAGATCTTCCCTTCTGGTTTATCCCCAGGTGTGGGGGATGATCTGGCCTCACTCACTGGTCAGTGCACCATCTTCCTTTTGCAGCACTTGAACCAGTTCAAAGACCCTTCGCCCTACCCAGCAGTACAGCAGCATTTGCCCAAATGAACACTCATACAGCAGCATTAATGCTCATAGCACTGAAGGGCAAAATGCAATGGGAATTCAACCAAAGAGAATTGGTTTGCTCTGACTCCTAAGGTAGAAGGAATTTCCTAGAACAAGCAGGACCTCAGGCCTGATTAAAGGGAGGAGTTGGTGGGTTTTTTTCTGCTGATAAGGTTTTATATTTCCCCCCGCTATGGTGTTATCTATTAGATATAAGAACCAATCTTCTGAGTGCTTACAAATGATTTTCAGCACTTGTTATGATTAGATGGAGAATAGGCCCTGTAGTAAATAGTTCCAAGACTAAAACTGTATCATCCTAGTTTACGTAGGAAGATGCTCAACTCCTAAGGGGTGATGTATTTATTGAAAATAAACATTTAAAAAGGTATAAATCAGGAAAATGTTGGGCTAAGTACTGCAGAGGACTATTCCTATATTAATACAGGTAGTGGAGTGATTTCCCAAAATTCACCATACCATTTGCCTCAAAATGAAGACATTCAAGCCAATGACCTACAGTAAAAGTAGAACAAGGCAAGCAATTGCCTTTCACCAACTCTGCATCCCTGAGCTCAGGAGTGCTGAAGGCTAAAGATCAGGGTTGGTAACAGGAAAACAATATGGAAACCTGTTAGGTCTGGTCCGCTGAAATCAATGGACTCCCACCTATGTGGCTCTAATGGGACTGAAATAGAACTGTGTAAATGATTGATTTTTTTTTAATTTTTTATTTTTAGTAAACTTAAATTTTAAATGTCAAGTATCATATGAAACCTCTTTTTACTTTGTATTTTTCTGTTGGAATGCAAAATCAGAAATACGGTTTTGGATCCTATGACATTTTTTCATTCCAGACAAATTCTTTTGTTTTAGTTAATTTTAAATTTAGGTACATTTGTAAGATTCTCTCACTAGAAAATGCTTCTCAGCTAAAGTTGTGACCAGTAGTCTGCCCTTACCAACTGCTGGGTGAAGCACATGGAGTAGAGAGCCCAAAGCTCTGGAAATGAGCCTGGTTGGAGGAGCAGCTCTTTCTGTACCTGAGGATATTTCTCAGATGTTGAGCATGGAATGAGATGTATCTCCTTGGGCAGCACCTTGTTAGTCTTAAAACCAGCTAGCTACTGCCAGTGACATGGCTAGAAAGGTTTCTTCATCCTCCAGCTGCTTCAGAGCAAGGTACGGTGTGATTAAACACCCTGTGCCATGAGGAGGGCTGTGCTTTGCAGGGTTCCCCCAAAACACCTTTGGTCTTTAAGTTGACATCATTTTAAAGAGAGACATTTGGAAGCCGTTGACAGCACTCCTTGTTTTTCCATGCTACATGAAAATCATCTTATTTTCTTTCTGAGCTGCTGTGGCGGGAGGGAAAGTTTTACTCTTGGTGAGGAAGATATAGACTTTCTGCTTATGAGCCTTTTTGCTCAACTAGTGGGAAGGTGTGTGGCTCTAGGTGAGAGTTTGCGTGGAGGGATCATTTGAAAAGGTTTTGATGTCAGGAAAAATCCACAAAGAAACCATTTCTTCTTTCTTACTGGTATAAAACCTGCAGCACTCATTTCTCTACTCTTCTACCCAGCCCAGCGTAAGCCCAGGGATGAGATGTCTACTCCATCTGTGGCCCATTCCACTAACAAAGACATCTGTATTGGGTATGATTGAGTTAGGACCAGCAGTATTAAAACCATCACTCCATTATAAATGGACCTTTTGGTAGCCATTGGTCACTTCTCTAGTATCAAGAGGTGCAAAGTATAGCAAGCAGCTTCCTGGAGCCTACAACAAACTGTCACTTGCTCCAAATGCAGGCTGGGATGAAATACATAGCAGCAGTGGAGGGCTGAGGGTCCCTGTTACCTGCCCACATCACTCCCACAGTAAATGTGAGCCCATCCACCCTGGGTAGGGTGGTATGGCCGGGGGACAGGCAGCTTTTGAACATCTGCTTCAACTTAGCACCTCTCCTCCACCCATCCCAGTGTGGAGCGGTGGCTGGCGGGCGCCCGGCTGACAAACAATAAACGGCTGAAGGATAACAATGAGTCAGGTGAAAAAAGGAAATTGTTTTTTTGACAATCTGCTGTTGGGGGAAGGAGGGCGGGGGGAGGGCAAAAGACCCTGTAAGAATGAGGAGCCTGGGAGAAAGGGGATAAGTTAACATTAAATGGGCATGTGGTGACAGGGGGGGAAATGGTGGGACAGCTGGAAATGCAGCAGGAGTCTGGAGAAAATCGATACGAGATAAGCGTTCCAGGGGTAGTGCTGTTCATCAGGTGACAAAGTTAAAGGCAGCGAGACACTAAAAGTGAGAAAATATCACTGACCCCCTGCAGTATTGATCAAACAGCTGAGACACTCAAGGCCAAAGTCACTAATAAAGTGAGACGTATCAGCAAGAAGCCCATGAGAGCAGATGAGTTGGCTTCCTAAGGTCTTAAAAATAAAAAGAAAATGTATCTGCAAAAGTTCTTGTTAACCACCTTCTTTGTCTTGTTAAGTGCAAAGGGGACAAAGCAGCTCTGTGGAGAGGCACAGCCAGGGAACTGAGATGGATGAAGGTTTCCTATGTTATTAAAAGGGGGTTTGAAAACTGAGTGGATTTTGAGAGAAAAGAGGAGCTAGTAATGCTGGAGAGGGACAGCAATTCTGCAAGCTGCTGCTGACAGCTCTGCCAGGACACCTGCGGGAGCCAACCTAGCTCTGCTCAGAAATCTCAGACTGGAGTCATGCCCCAGAATTCAGGCTGCAAAACTAAATGGGTGCTCCTGTCTTAGCCTGTCTATCTGAACTCCTGCGGTGATACCATTGCACATCTGCTAGCGATGTCCCACAAAGCTGGAGCCTTAAATTTGACCTTGAATCGGTTTACAGAGCGAAGATGGGGCTATTTGTATTGCTTGGTTTCCTCTAACTGCACATGGCTGAAGGATGCACATAATGGCAGGTCTCTCACAGGACACAGACATTTCAAATGGGACCAATAATTCAATTAACAGATGTTTATTCCCTGCCTCCTTCCCCTTGAAATACCTGAAATTGTGCCTGGAGGATTTGATGCCCTCATTTATTTTGATTTTTGAAATAGGTTCAGCTTGGTGTGTTGTTGTGGCCACAACCCTCAGCTATCCTTGATCACCTCATGTACCAAAACTTGCCCTGAGCTGGACAAGAGCATGCTTGTGGCACTGCTGTGCATCGGGAAGCGTCCCTGCCGCTGTGAGCTTGGGCCTGCAGAAGCCGAGGTCTGCAGGGGAGGGAGCAAGCCTTGCCTGGGGTGAAGACCTCTCTTCCAACTGCCAGTCACTTCAAAATGACTTTTTCTGGTGAGTGGACAGTGTGAAAAGAGAGGGGAAAGTAGTTGCAAAGAGAGTAAATGTGTTTTAAAGTGTTGTCTGGAAAAGGTAAGAGTAGAGAGAGGAATAAGGCGGTGTGGTAGGCTGCAGCATAAAATGGAATAACTCCATTTTTGGTTCTTGATGCATACATGTAAAAAAGAAGAAAAACCCCTCTCTTTTCTTAGAATTAAAGGGATTAGGAGAGTCTTTTCACCTCCTCTGTTTTTTAATGAGAGAAGTTGCTGGATGATTGTTCTGTACTGGGAAATACCTAATCTGAACTCAAATGGAAAATCCATCATACCTTTCTAGGAGTCATTTCCAGCCTGTAGGCAGCCTCCTAGGCTCTCAGAGCTGCTGCTGAATGGCCCACAAAGGTTGCTGAGAGAAGGCAGCTCACTGTAACAAGCTTATTGTAAAAGGCTGACTTTGGTACATTTTGGGGTCACAACTCTGCTGAAAAAATTTCAGGGGTCTTTAATCTGAGCAAGCACAGAAACTGCTGTCTGTCAAGAGGCATAGGTGCTATGAAAAAAATAAAAGAAAGAGCTTAAGTAAGACCTTTACTGTGATTTGAAATCAACCTGGCTATTTTAGAATAAAGTATCCTGCAATTGCTTTGTCCTAGTATAGGAGTGACTTTTACTCACTTTATTTGTTCTTTTGTCCCAATTAAAAAAATTAGACTGCATGGTGAATTTTTTTTCTAGAGTCATGAAATTAAAGATATAATTTGGAGAATTATTTGGGAATTGCTGGGCTAGATAATTTCCCCCGGCAGATTAGACCTACATACAGCATCAGCCAAAATCAAACCTCCCTAGTTTGAATTATAGTTTTTTTCTGGAGAAGACTTTTTAGCTGAATTGCTAATGTAAAATCTAGCAGGAATCTTGAATTCTGATATCTCAGGCTTTTGGCTGCTGTAAAGCACAACGCATTCCCTACACAACTGAAAAGTGGTTAAAATATTCAAATTGGTGCCTGTCTAGATTCTCCAGTGCCATTAGCTGCACCTCAGAGACACATTGTCTTGCACCTTAGCAGACAAAGTGTCACATTCGTTAATGTCCATCCATGTCTTTATCGCTATGGTCAGAGACTGACAGAGGGGTTGAGGTTGGAAGGCAGCTCTGGAGATCCTCTTAGTCCAACCCTCTGCAAAGCAGGGTCAAGTAGAGCATTAAGTTCATTCACTGCTTGTATTCCAGTAATATAGAATCATATATCTTGTATTCTTGTAATATCTTGTATTCTGGTAATATCTGAAGTGAGCTGGGTACTGAACTAGTTCCACAAGTAAAGGGAAGGAGCAATAGATAGGAGGAAGTCTTTTGCTTCAACTTGCAATAGAAACATTGGGGGGGAAAAAATGCAGGATGCAAGTGAAGTCCTTGAAATGAGGTTAGACCTCATTAAACCTTGCAGGTATGTGGATTTTAAGTGAATAATTCATGGATATGTTCATCTGTACTGTGAAAAAGCAGCAAATTAGAATAACTCCTTCTGTTTAATATTTGTATCTTCTAGCAAAATCTTTGTTGTTTCACTTACTTTAGAAGTTAGTGTGAGGCAGGAACTAAATGGTCTGCTTGACCTCTTCATTGCAAAAATGCCCTTTTATTCCAGTTCTTAGTGTGTCTAGGAACAGGACTGTCCCAGAACTAGGCAGAGATAGCAGAGAGTGTCTGTTTAAGCTATTTTGTTGAGCTATTTTATAATTATCCTAGCACTTACATCATTATCTGTTCACATGAACTGTTGTCTTTGTGCACTTATTTTACCTGCCCTTATTGCGGTTGCAAAGATCCTGAATATTGGGAAAGCAGAGTTGCATGGGGCTTGTCCTCTTGGCTCAGAAAGAAATGGAAAAAACCCACCCTTTTGTTAGTTTTTTTTGAAAGATAGCTTCCACTTGTTCCTGTCTTTTCTCTGGCATTTGCCCACCTCCCTTGTGGAGTAAAGAGGGAAAGGAAGATGAAATAAATACTAACTAAAGGTATACACAAGATCCCTGTTGTAATGATGATGTAGTGTCTGTCGTGGTTTAACCCCAGCCAGCAACTAAGCACTGCACAGCCACTCACTCACTCCCACCCTCCCCCCCAGTGGGTTGGGGAGAAAATTGGGAAAAGAAGCAAAACCCATGGGTTGAGATAAGAACGGTTTAATAGAACAGAAAAGAGGAAACTACTAATGATAATGATAACACTAATAAAATGACAACAGCAATAATAAAAGGATTGAAATGTACAAATGATGCGCAGGGCAATTGCTCACCACCCGCTGACCGACACCCAGCCAGTCCCTGAGTGGTGATTCCCCGCCCCCACCCCCCAGTTCCTATACTAGATGGGACGTCCCATGGTATGGAATACCCCATTGGCCAGTTTGGGTCAGGTGCCCCGGCTGTGTCCCCTCCCGACTTCTTGTGTCCCTCCAGCTTTCTTGCTGGCTGGGCATGAGAAGCTGAAAAATCCTTGACTATAGTCTAAACACTACTGAGCAACAACTGAAAACATCAGTGTTATCAACATTCTTCACATACTGAACTCAAAACATAGCACTGTACCAGCTACTAGGAAGACAGTTAACTCTATCCCAGCTGAAACCAGGACATGTCCTAAAAGCATGTGTACCATGAATAATTTTAGCCCAGGAACTGACAGGTCCTCCCAAGGAGGTTTTTGTCGGGGAGGAAGAGGACAGTCCACAAAGGAAGCTGACAGAGAAGGGAATTCACATAGCTTAGCTATAGTGAAGAGAGGTTAAAGCAATTGCTGTCTTCATCAGGTTTCTATATGATAGTACAAACATCTGCACCTTAAATTCATATCTGAAGATCCTAAAACCAGAAGATAGCGTTTGTTTTGATGGATAGGGTTACCATTGGAAATGTATTGCAAATTTTAACTGGGACATTGACCATTTTATGTGCAGCAAAGACAGATCAGCAAGAAAAGACAGATTAATTTAATTAAATCAATATGTGATCACTAAGCCTCATAATAAAAACTTAAATAAAAACTTTGGGCAGAAAAATTGATTACCTTTGCAGAGTACGAGATGGAACAACTGGTTGTTCATGAAATACTTTTTAGCAGTTTAAAAAATTATTTACTTCTTCCTCTTCCCATTTCCTCATCCCACCACATGATAGAAAAACTGGTAACTGATACTTCAGAGTTTGGGCTTTTTCTTTTGCTGTTAGATCTTCCAGTGTTGAAGTTTTGAACATATAGTGGCAAAAGGAGGAAACCCCACTGGCCACCCTCTGCACCTCTGTCCCTTCAGAAAGGTACAACAACTGGTGTTTCCAGGACTTTTCTTTCAACCAGATTTCATTACCTAAGTTAGGAGCAATGATCAAGATTTTTAAAAGATCATTGATCTTGGGTGTGCAGCTACTGTGTGCACAAGTATTTCTTGCACACCCTGTTGGGTTTTATACTGTGCTGAGCCTGTTAAGTTTTATACTCTTAATTCCTAGGAAATAGTTAGCTGAGATGCTTGGGCAGACAGGAAAAATGATGAAGGAGATTGAACATCTGCCAGGATCACCCTGCAGCAGCACACACGTGGGAAGGTGCGTGCTGCTGACCTTCAAAGAGCATCACTCCTCTGCAATAGTTTTTTTCCAAAAATATCTGAACTTGACTTGTTAACATTGCTAGCAGGATCACAGAGGGTGTTTATTATGTCTACTCTTAAAGAGGCTTTCCTTTCAAGCATCCACATATTCATGCAGCTGAGTTGCTGCTGGAAGCATGTTGCGTCAGAAGACTGTTTACGGTTACAAGGACTCGGAGCCTCACCTGACTGGTGATCTCTCTAAGTGATCTCTCTTATCTGTGTCCTGTGACATAACGAAGCATTTTAGGCTTTCAGCAAGATCACCTTGCTGGACCTGTGTGACCGGACGCATGAGTAATCCAGCTGATCTTCTGCTGTTGCAAGGACCAAGGCCGTCAAACTCTCTCCAGCTTTCTCCCTTCCAGTTTATCAGTGTTCCTATAATTTCTGGGTTTTTATACAAGACATCCCAATTAGACAGTTTGTCTGCAGGTATTGAGAAATGCAGGTGAGAGTGTGGATGTCGCATGCACCCTTCCGGACCCAAAGTCCATCCTCTCTCCATAACTGCTTACTCCATCCCTGTCCCCCCCTCCCAAAGCAAAGCTGAGCCACTGCCTAGTTTGCTGCTAATGTGGAGGCTTTCCCAGCACTCCCGCATGAGAAACACCGGTTCCTCCTGACCTAAACTGATGGGGCGCGAGGACCTGGGCAGTGCCTCGTGCCTTGGCAAGGCCAGCCCAAGCAGTGGGATAACAGATGATGTGCCAGCGCCAGAGCACTTCTAAGTGCTGTTAGACCGGCGCTCGTCCTGCCTGTTGGTATGGTAACGGCCCGTTATTTAGTGGAAGGCACCATTCATAGCACCGTCCAGCTATTTGTACTTGTCTAATTATTATTACTCTTTGCATTTTCTTCCAGTGGATGAGTAATGGAAGAGGGTTAGAGGGAAGGGAAGGTGCAGGGGGAAGAGAGCAGTGATTTGTGGGATAGGTATCTCATCTCTGAGAGGAGGACATTCATCTTGCTGAGCATCCACGGGCAGGCCTGGCTGCCAGCATGCGGGTGCCTGCGTGGGTGTCAGCCTGTGGTGACTGACAGGGCTTGGGTGGGGGCTGTGGTGGTATTTAAGGTTGTTTTGATCTGTGAGCGCCAGTTATTCGTGTTTTGATTTCTAAATATTCACCAACAAGCCGGTTGTTTTGAAAGCAAGCCATCTTCCGATGAGGCCTGAAGAGATGTAAAAAAGAATTCTCAGATCTTGATCCAAGCTGTTGTGCTCATCCTTGATAACTAAAATCTCTCACTTTGCATAAAAGTTAGTTTAATCAATTAAACTAGATTAAACAGTCACTTTCTCTTCCTAGAACCAAAGACAATTCTAGATTTCTCAGGGCAGAAATTTTTATCCAAATTGGGACAGCAGATGTAGCTTTATAACAAGCCTTTCTTTGGTTGAGCATGTTGGTGACTGCAGTAAAGCACAGTTGCCCTTCAGGGCACAATGGTTTTGTCTAGGCTGGGTGTAATGATGGGTAGGAAATAGACCCCTGATGCATCTGCGTGTGTGTATGCGTTTACCTGCTTCCTGATGGTCTTGCTTGTTTTTCTTCTCTTGATCTAAAAGTTCCTGGAATAGTGCTGCTGACCTCCCCAGAGGGATCCTCTCTGTGTTTTTCTACGGTCTAATTTGGAGTCAGTTATCCTGGGTTAGTGGAGTGCAAAGAAGTATTTTGGCCTCCTGGAGATTTACAGGGGTGGGGAGAGAACAGAATGTTTTGTGAGGGTGGAGAATGGGGTATTAATTCCTACTACATAGAAAGATGCATAAATGAGATGTGTCAAAATAGAAGATATAGTCCAGTATCAGCTCAGCTAAACATTTGTTAATTGAGCATTTTTATTTGTGTTTCACACAGGTCATCTGTCATGTCTTTAAACACTGCACACTTGCAAGTAGACTAAATCACCATATCAATAAGTGGGTTGGATTTCTTTGGCCACAGTCATGTAGCAAAGAGCAGCTTGTACCTTCTGCAGTAGAGCTTGTATTTGATGCAACAAATCTTCCCCTTGTTTTGAGTGATACTTAAACATCTAGAACCAAGAAAGTCAACAACATATTGTCTGGCTCTTGTTGTTTCACAGGTGTAAGTTACACATAGAATATTTATAGATGCAATGAAGGAATTCTATGGAGTATTTATGGATGCAATGCAGGAATTTTATCAAGGGACACTTTTATTCCATGGAGCATATGCTTTTATGCAGCTATGCAGAGAGCTCTATGCTGATTTTTTGTTTTGTTTTTATTTTTCTATCTATTTTTTTGCCAGCTGATTCCCAAGAGGAGTTTTCTTGAAGTCTGCACAAGCTCATATCATGCCCTAACCTGTGATTATAGAGGATTTCATGCTTATATTGCTGTCTGTGGCTGTGGGGGATCTTTGGCCTGTTCTGATAGCAGAGGCTTCCACCGTTGATGCAGAGCCATGTTCAGCAAGGTGAGGCCTCTGCAAGACAATCAAACACTTCTTACTCTGCTCCAGAGAGGGCAGCGGGTAAAATTAGCAGCTGATGGGTTACTGTTCAGCATGTTCTCAGTTTTTATGAAAAAGCAGTAAGTATCTCCTTTTAGTAAATAAACAGTTGTATGAGAAGGAAGATGCTGGGTCTGGACTGAAATCAGAGGGGTCCCTACCCAGAGATAACACTAATTTTTTATTTGTACTGGTGGTATCTCATGTAGGTGCTTTGGAGGATGTTTGGAAACCAATACGGCCAAAACGCAATGTGACCAAATACAGGCTTTCCACAATGAAAACAAAAGCCCTCAAAGGCCTTTTCCTGCCTCCCTTCTCTTCTGGAGATGTGCACTCTATTCCCTGTAACACCTTGATCTCTCAGGACCCTAAATCCACCCCAGGGAAGTCCACTGAGGCACTATGCTGGGAATTTGCTGCGGTGGGAAGCAGTTTTGTTCTTTGTCCTTTAATGGAATAGTAAAAAATTACTGAAATTCATGCTGGGTAGATACCAAAACAGAATGTCACTTCCTTGAGCAGTCTGTTCTGTTAATTGGTAATAGTCTTTTAAACCAAAGCCATCCTTTCTTTTGGGGACAGGAAGAGTTTTGAAGCTCCAGAACAGCAAAGTTACATTGTGTCTTGCAATCAAAAATCAATATGCTTAACCGTAAGATCTGCTTGTGCTTGCACGTTTCTTGTAAATGAATTAGAAGATGCTTGTTGGCTGAATTTCTCAGCAGTTTCAGCTCATGGCCAAGCATCCCTGTCCTCCCCTTTCCCTGGTGCACAGGCAGGGCCTGATTTGGAGAACACCGGGGCCACGTTTAACCTGCCCCTTCAGTTATGTGATCTGGGAAGGGAAGAAACAAAAGACCTTGGCTATAAAAGGCCCCAGTACAGGCCAATCCAAGGGCATGTGGTGGTAACAGCCAATTATGATGGTATTATAAAAGATGGCACTACAGCACTGAAAGTATTGATTGAACCTTTAGCCATTGCAGATGTTGAAAGAGAGAGAAAGAATGAGTGCGAGATCAATATATGCATCTTTAGACCTATTTATCTCTGGATGATTTTTCCATTCCCCTTCCTGTTCGATATGGCATAATTTACCTTCATAAAGTGTTCAGCGTCAGGGGTCCATTATCAGAGTAATCAGTTTTGATTAGTAGAGAAAGGGTACAAAATTGTCTAGCCTCTAGATAGAACTGTGAAGAGTGAGTAAACTATGCTTGACAGCACCTAATGCAGTTAGAATGTAGACTTAATTTGATTCCAATTCTTTATGGCTTTCCATGATTTCAAGCATCTATTGGTTTGTTAGAAAAATATAATAGGAAATGGGCCGTGGCAGGTGGGAGGGGAGAGGGAGGAGAGAGATAATTTAAGTTTGCAGGATGCAATTTTCCTCAATATAAACATTCTAATGCAATTTGATGCCCATTGTGTTTTGGTGCGCCAGGCGGGAGCTTTTATTTTGCAGGTTTATTTTTAGCACTTTGAGTATATACAGGGGGTAACCCAAGCTGGATGGTTGGCTGTTTATTCCCAGTGCCACGAGCTGAGCTTCAGAAATTCTGATGTGCAGTACGGAGCTGGAAGTCAAGGTTCTTGTCTTTCCTTCCCAGCTCTTTCCCTCATACTGTGCTACAGCGCTAGTATCCTCCTAACTTGTGTTTGCTTTTTTTAAAATGGAGTGGAGCATCATGTAAAATCCATTAATGGTGGCAGAGCTCTTGGAGATCCTCTAGTGAAGTAAGTATCCTGCTTTGAAGTCAATCATTAATCAGGATGTGATTAATGCTACTGAGTATACCATCAGTGTAAAAGAAAAGCCAATTAAGATTTTACTAGGCAATGACTTCACTCTCCTCCGATTCTCAGGACAACTAGTGGAACAGCAGTATCATATGCTGGAAAGCATTAGCTGCTTTCCCAAACTTCCATAATTAGTTGGTTTGAATCCTCAGCCCCATCTCAGTTACGCCTAAGGCAGCTGCTTCACAAGTAATGTCTCTACCTCTCCCAGCTGGAAACAGAGGTTAGTCAGTTAACAACAGGACTCAGTTTTTTCCATCTCTGATTTAGCTTAATGATGTTTGGGGAAGAAATGTGAGTCTGCAGCTTGTGTTGCTCCTTTTGAACTGGGGATACTGATGTTGCAACTTAGATAACCCCAGCGCAAACGCAAGCATCGTTGCTTAAAGCCTTTACTCAAGGACCAGATGCGCCTTGGTGTTAAAGTTTGTAAAATTAACAACTATTCTGGTAATTGAATGGAATATGTCTGTGTATCAGTGTAAGGTGAGGAAGGGCCCTCTGTACAGCGCTGCAGATTTGGGACCATGGAGAGGGGAGGTTTGTATTCTTTTGAGAGGCCAAAGGTAAGAGACTAAACTTTATGGACACGCCTTTGATACACTGAGATAAAAGGACTTTACCCTGCATTTATCCATGATAAATTCTGTAGGAACATCTCTTATCTCCTGCTTGTTTTGTTGCTCTGTCTTTACTAGACAAATTTAAGTGGCATACTGTTTAAATGCAGGAGGGGCTGAGATGAAAGGAGAAAAGCCTCTGTACTTGTGCAATGTGTTTCTTTGTCTACCTCACTTGAAAGACCTGTAGGGCTCCTGGCCAGACCCCTTCTCCCCCCTCCGCAGCCGCAGGAGGTGGATCTCATCTCAGTGCTGCCCTGCCCCAGCTACCCTGCTCCACATTCCGTCATCCTCTCTCGGCCCGGACCCTCCAGTCTTTCATGTTTTTTCCCTCAAAGTATACCAAAGAGCATGCTGCAAGGAGAGTTCTCTTCTTCTACAGCTGAGTGTACAGGGTGTCAGGGAAGGGGTGAAAGCTGTGTGAATGACTGTGTATTAATTTTTCAGCTTATGGTGGCAGTTTGGGGAGTTAAAGGGTTTAGGATTGACCAAAAAAAACCCCAAAACCAAACCAACATTCTTGGCCAGACTGGGCAGAAGAACAGTTTATTTTTGACCATTTTAAACCTCCACTATCTAAAGTAATCTTCAAAATATTTTGTCATTTCACATGAAAATACTGTGTTCTGCAAATGTCAAGATGAAACTCCCCCCCCTCCTCCCCCCAGCCCCGACTTTATTGGTAAGATTTTTAACAAACAATTAAGAGAAAACAATATGAATTCACAAAACACTTTGGTTGACCCGAATCTGTGTTTATTTAAAAAAAAAAAAAAAGAGAGAGAGAAAAAAAAAAAAGAAAGAAAAAGTTTTGGTTCCTTTTCTTTTGTTTGCTTCTGTGTAAGCCCATTCCTCCAGTGCCCTGCCCTTGCTGCTGGTATAACATAGCTCCTCTCAGTTTTCCCCTTTCATCTGGAGTTGCTTCCACAAGCAGGTAACTAGAGTGGGCTCTGTAGCTTTCAGCACCTTACAAAACTCACCTTTCTCACTACTGTTTCTCAGGCTTTGCTTAAATGCCACAGAAGAGGGTCCTGAGGCAGTGGAGTGGGGTCGGTCCCTGCACACGGCTGCTTCCCGGCGCATCCCCACATCCCTGATTGCAGTGGGAAGCGATGCACAAGGGCTGTTATCAGTCTTGTCAGGGTTGAGAGATTAGTCCTATAGCACATGCCAAACAGGGAAATTTGCACTTTATTAGATGTGTTCCAATCCCCGCTGCCCACTGCTCTCCTCTTACGGTAAACTGACTGCAAGGATTTAATTTCAGCCTTGCATTAGATAAATAATCAATTAGGGTGAGAGGTGAGGAGATGAAGGAGTGGAGCGGGGGCAGCTGGCAGGTCACCACCAGCACGCCTGCGGTGAGAGGCGCAGCAAGGCAGACGGTGGCATGCCAGGTCATCTGCAGCTGTAAAATTTTATGAGAATGTAAAACTGACGATAAAACCTGAGTGTGCCAACTCCCACCATATTTAACTGAAGCTTTTAAACCCTTCTCAGATACCCATCTTGTTCTAAATCCTCCCTCCCTTTTTTTCCCTTTCTGTTTCTCTCTCTTTTTGTCTTCCAAGAGAAGTTGAGTAGTTAGAGGAAAACCAGATGGATTTCTTGAAGCTGGCCATTAAAGTCCAACAAGGGACCTGCCTAGATCTTGCATCCACAAAGCCAAGCTAAGATGCTGGAGCTCGCACCAAGTTGGCACACGGCTTCTGGTACCATGTCCACCTCTGCCCATCAATGCGGGGGTTACTTGCCCCAGGTGAATTGATCAATGACCTTTTACATGGCATATTTATTTTTTGAGCTTTCTCTATAAAATTAGAGCTGGGCAAATCAATTTGTGTAATAGGATCTCTAGTCACAGATCCTTTAGTATTTGGTTTATACCCTATAGTGACCAGAGCTTTTAATACCTTTTAATGCTTTGAAACAGAGACAGCGTTGCCTGATCTTGTGCTTTTACTGAGTCTTGAGATATTTGGTCTTGTGTTTATAGTCCCAGCTCCTGGAGGCAAATGACTGCAGGAGAATCTTGGCTTTTGTTTTAAAGGGTTTCTAGTAATTGTGGTTTGAGAGAATGGCTTTAAAATGTGATCTGGCTCCACTGTAAAGACCCAGGAACTAGAAGGCAAATAAAAACTTAAGTTAAAAAAAACACAACCCCTATTATTTTTTTAGCTACTTGTGCTTTTTTTTAAAGGGTGGACAACTTATGCTCATGATACATGTCTATATATCTAAATCTATCTATCTGGAGATGTTCACTTGTATTTTTATCATTTGGAAACTCAGGTCTAAGTAAGAAATTGGCAAGCAGCTACCATCAACTATAACAAAAATATTTGAAACTGCTCTCCTCCTCCTGAGTTGCTTCACTTGCTGGAAATCCAATGCAAGCCAAAGCAGCAGAATGCTGGGCTGTGGAAATGGCTTTTCATGGTGAATTTATTTCCACTTTGAAAAGCTGGAAGTGGCTGTAGGAACTTCTGCAACTGGAATCAAGAAAATGCACTTCAGGTGCTAAAGGGATGGACAAGAGGTGATGTGACACTGAGTGTTTTGGGTGGTGGTTTATCAGTCAAAAAAGGTGGGGAATGACTGTCACCCGAAAAGTCTTAAGTGGCTCTGTGGTTTGGTTTTTGTTTTTTTTTTTGTGGGTTTGTTTGTTTGTTTTGTTTTTTAAAAAGTCATGGAAATGGTACATTTATTTTTATTTCTATATTTTTTTGGTCAAGCCAACATGTTACACTTCATACAGACCATCAGAGCTAGCTGAAGATTTGCTGTGTGTCAGAGTAGCCTGCTGGACTGTAAACACTCATGAAGAAACTGGAACTGGTACAATTAACTGACCACAGAAACTTCTCTGGGAACTTTTTCTGTTCACAGAAATGCCATTGCCCTCTTTCACTCAGTGAGAAAGCTGCAGTGCCTGCTCTCCCGCTCCATGCACCTGTGAGCATCACCGCTGCTCTCGGACCACGTCAGGAGTCTGAGTTCTCTGTGCATTTGAGTTGTGTCTTCAAAACAGTATGTTACAAGCAGTTTTTGATCTTGAAAGTACAGGTTGTGATTTCTGAAGAGAAACAGGCTGAATTTGTGAGGTATTGCTGAAATGGGACATTTCACACCACCTTTTATCTGTTTGATAGCAGCTGGCCTTGCCCCGCCATGTAAATGGAAGGGGAGAGTTTTGCGGCAGACATTAGCTCTGTTGTTACAGATCTCTGTTAGAAATTTCAGCCTGTGTGTGGATGGGCCAGAAGTACTAAAACAAAATTTCAGAGTGAATAAGAAGGATTTCTGTGACTGTTTTTTTGGTTCATAGCCCAGCAGAACTCTTAAACACATGTGCAGTCTTAAGGAAGTGTGTAACATCTTAACCGAATTTGTTTCAGCTGTGTTCACGCCTTTTTGTCAAGTACTTCCCATGAAAATTTGGACTATAAAATCCTGCTGGTATGAAAGCTTTTTTTCTCTATAAAGTTTAAAGTTGTGTGCAGCAGTATTCCATATCCCAAACTAATAGTTTGCATGTGTGAATCAAAGTATTAAGTTCACAGTTTTTGACCAAAGCCAATGTTTATTACGTGATATGAGTGTGTCACTTACCTGTTTAATCACAAAGTTGCTTCATGTGTTGTGGAATTATGATCTATAGAGTAGGGAGACTAGCTGCTGGAAAGAGGTTCAATTAACGTAATTTGTCTGTGATGAATGATTAGCTGATCAAAATATATAATTTATTTTTTTAACAAAATTAGGTGATGGGGGAAGTGATGGCTTGTTTATTTCAACATCCACATGCTTGTACTCCTGGTCTTTTAGGAAATTCATCTCCAGCGTCAAAATTCACAGATTTCCTTTCTTTAGACTGGGATAACTCAGATTTCTGGACAAGAAAGCAATTTCAGACAAAGTCTAAGAAAATGGATCCTGTTTAATATTTGAAGGTCATCAGCTGTGCTGGGGAAGGGTCACAACATCTTTTGTCAGCAGAGTTGCCAGGCTTTAAGCACATATATCTGGGACTACATGATTTAAAGGGGTAACATTTTTCAGTAGTTAAAAGATGCCAGCTGAGTAAATAAACCCAGACCATCATGTATGAGTTCTCCTGTTTCCCAAAGTTCATTAGTGATAACGAGACTCTTGGCATTTGGATAATAAATCCGTGATCTAAGGGCTGTTGTAAGCAGGTTGAGGAATTCAGATGGTGACATTAATGGTGCAAATACAATAACATTTGAAAAGAAACTTCTTGGAGGGAAGAGGAAAGGGCAGCCAAGTGCGAGAGCACAGGGGAGAACTTTATCATCACAACCCTCCGTGCAAAGTTCATCCACCATCTACTCACCACGAAGCTGCTTGTATTTTCTGTGTCAGTTCTTTGAAATAGCACTGTGAAGAGTGTATAGGAGATAGGAAGAGGTGGAAATGGGTATGTTCTCTGCCTAAACTGGTTTGTCTGGTCACATCAGTTACAGCAATAAAGTTACATGGGCTTAGCGAGGTAGTCGCTATCAGACAAGCCTCAGTAACTGCATGTGGATGTACGCGCTCGGTTCTTCCACCTTCATGTTTCTCACTGCAATGATCTGCCTTACAGTGAGCTACCTGCGTGTATGTTTGGATTGTGTGAATACATCCCAAATCCCATCGCAGTGGAAAAGTACTTCTTGAAAATCTGTGCAGGGAAATGTTAAAACCACAGAAAAAACTGTTTAAACCTTGAAGTATTCTGGATCACACTAAGTCAGGGGCTGCTTGTGATTTTTGGCAATGAAACCCCTTTTCCTTGTCATATTATTAATTACCAGCTCCTCCATCAGGTACAGAAACTGTGTATGTCTACGCGCTGTATGGAGCTGATAACATCTGGCTCTCCACCAGCCTTCTCCTTTGCCAGCAGAGCAAAGAAATGCAGTTTTGAAGCAGCCCCTTTTCTAGTTGTTTTTTTTTTTTTGTGTCCCATAAGCTGCTGCGCAGCCTGAAGCAGCAGGAAAAGGGAGACAATCTCGAGTGGGCTGAGCAGGCAGCGTGCCGGGGCTGCTGAGCAGGGGAGATCTCAGTCTTCCAGGGCTTGTCCGCAGGTCAGCATTAGCTGTAGGTTTAAAGCCAGCTTTCCCGGCTTTGCTGAGAATTGTGAAAATTACTTTGGACTTTAATCCTTATTGTTCTGGAGAGCAAGTTACATCCTAGCACAGACCAACTTGTTTTTAGTGATTAGCAATAGTGAATTCACCTCTAAAATGCTCCAGATTCAAGGTGCTTATCTCAGGAAATGTTAATTGCTTGAATGCTTCACACTCTTGTACAAGGAGCTTTATTGGGATTCAGCTGTAATTTGGCAACTGTATATAAAGAAAAAAATAATCCTCAATCCAAAATCAAAACCGTCTTAATATCTTCATGGGAAAAAGCAGAACAATGTATGACTAAATCTCTCCTTTGCTTAGAAATAGTCACAAAATAGTTCCTGTTATTTCTGCTAGGTGGATAAGGATTTTGCCTTAATAGGACTGAAAATTTAGAAGTGCCAGAAGCTTGGTTTACTAGAGACAAAGTAGATGCTTTTAGTAATTGCTGTAGAGTGTTTGCAGAGTACCTGGGAGGATATCAGCTTCACCTGGACATATTTTCTGTGGGTAATATTCAACCTTCTGACTTTTGCCTTCTGTGTATTGCAGCTGAATGAACTAATTTAAAAATCTGGGTCTTTTCCTCCCCAGATTTTAGGCCAAGTGTAAATTAGCAATGTGGGTGGCAGTTAATACACAAACTAATACTGTTGGCCTTCCCCCCAGTTCATGAGTTACTTTTGGCAATAGCAACCCATGTCAAATGTGAACTGCTCTCTGATCAGGTTACAGCCTAGGAAGGAGCCTGAATTAAGTTTTTCTCTCATAGGACTATGGTGGAAAATAGAATCAAAATTAGCAGATAAATGAATAAAATCTCAAGGACAATAACTGAATAAACATGTCTGCTAAGCAATTTTCTAAGAGGAAAATCTGGCATCTCTCACTTAAGGAGAAACAGTGAGAAAGCATGTGGAGTCCTTAACCTCTGAGACTGAGCAAGCGGAGAGGTAGAAACTGGTTTGCAAAGTCAAATGCCAGGTTCTGGGCGTAAGTAATCTAAAACTTTGCACACCAGAATGTATTTTCTCAAGCTGGTATGACTGATCCATCTCTGCCACTCTGACCTCAGTGGAGTTTGCTGTAATGCTCTGCTGCCCTTGGCAACATTGAAATTACCACCCTGAGCCAAAAATCACATAGCTTAAGAGACAAGGTGAGTGGGTGCAGCGCGCTAGCTTTGGTTGATGAGGTCCCAGAAGATGCACTCCTTCCCCTGTCCTCAGTCTTTTAAAATGGAAATGGGAATAATGTAAAAAAGCATGTAATACTGCTTAAAGTTTAAGAATAATGTGTATACAGGCTGGTGTGCAGGGCCTTTTCCAAAGGCAGTGCTGTTGTAAGACAGTTACCATATTTCCTTAGGTTATCATCCTGCATTTAGAGTTATCTCCTGTAAGTCAGCCCACGTACAGCTGGTCTGGTGCCTCTTACGTTCCGCAGGAGCATTCAGCAGGCTCTGGTGGGGCCCAGGAGGACTTACGGTATTATGGGCCAGGAGCAAATGGCAGGATGTGCCCTATATTTCTGGGGTCTGAGGAGAGTAAGGGGGCTCATAAAAATAAATATATTTAAGAGCACAGAATGAAACAACAAATTGAAATTGTGCTGAAATCCAATTCTGGGGTTTTATAATCCACAGAAACTGATTAACTTCAGAGACCTGTGCAAGCTGGGAAAAAAGTAAACTTTTCATTCCATCCCCAAAACACAGAGAATTTAGAGCATTTTTATGGTGCATTTTAGGACAATGACCTGGGCAATGTGTTTAGCTGCTTTGCTTGCCTCATAAAACCCAGTTTATACAGTCCTGGAATCAATCCTGTTCTGTTTTGGGCTTTCCAGAGCAGGGACTGCCAGTGGAAGCACTTTATGATATAGAGCTGATGTGTCAAAGGGACATAGACCAGAACTATTGCGTTCACCTACATGGTCAATAGGAAGCAGATATTTAGACATAAATAACCCTTGCTGTGGGACAGGGAGAATATCTCTCTCCAGCCCAAGGTTTGTGTGCACTTGTCTGTTCTCCAGGACCTGATCTCTTGAGTTTGTTTACACTAGGTAGCACAACTTGAGCAAGAGAGACACCCCAAAATACCCCCAAAAAAGGAATTTGAAGTTGACATCCCCTGTACAGTTGACTTGGTTGTGCCAGGAACTGCCACTTTCTGGTGTTGAATTTTCTGTAGTAGTGTTTGAATTTTATTGTGTACCTATTCCCCCCCCCCCCAATTTCATTTGAAAATACCAAATGCATCTTTTCATTGCTTTATAGCTGCGATAGTTTCAGTTGCCTAACTTCATTTTTTAGGGAATAACCCCTCCCTGTTTCCAGATCTAATTCTGAATCTGTGTTTTAACTCTGTTTTCCAGCTCCTCATGCCAAGCGTGCAGGCGGAGCAGAAAGGGCCAGACTGTCCGAAGACTGAGAACACGCTGAATATTGCACACTTGGAGGTGGGCAAAAGCCATGTCTCCTCAAGCCAGATCACTCACTGCTTGTGTCTTTACTTTGGACCTTTGGTTTCTTTGAAGGCTGGTTCATTTTCCTGTGAACTTCTGGAGAAACCTAAGGAGGAAAACACCTGGGACATGGAATTGCAGAGTTTGGCTTCAAGAAGAAAAGAAAATGGGTTTGGGAGAGTTAACTCTTTTTCACCCACTCAGATAGACTGATTTCTCGATTGACATTTGAATGCCTACATATTTTAGCCAAAGGTGTCTGCTTGTATTTAATACTCCTGCAAGTTTTGCAAGTTTTTAGCTCTACAGAGAGCAACTATCATTGCTATTTCTTCTTGCACTGATACAGTAAGTTGCACTGAGGCCACGGCTGTCCCTCCAGCCGAGTGGTCTCAATGTGCACATTGCTACCCCGCCACAGCAGAGGCAAAGCAGAAAAATCGGAATTCAAGCCCTGTCTGAAAAGTAAAAGGGACAAATTAGTTTCTTGTCACTGCGCTGCAATAAATACATTGTCATTTTTATACCCCAGTGAATCATATTCTCCATTTCCCCCGTAACTATTATACAGTCTGCTGGCAGTACATCATTTTTTGGTAATTTTATTTTCACCAATTGTTTTATGAAATTTTTGAGTTTTATGGACACTAAAACAAATCTAGCCTGCGAGTATTATAGCCCTTTAAATCATCAGCAGGAAATCTCAAGGTTCCTCCAGACTGTGAGAGAAGGAAGCTTTAGGAAAGAAAGATTGCTCCTAGCTTATAAACTGAGCAAAAACCCAGAGATAAGTTTGTAAAAGGGACATACATCACCACTGGCGAAAACCAGGACGTAAAACAACATCTCTCCGCTCAGCTCCCTTAAGAATAAAAATGGATTTTTATTTAGCAGAAACACTAAAGTAGTTGGGGAAAGGAACACACAAGCTTTTCCATGCTTTCTTAACCATAACAATCCTTATTTCCTACCGTGCCACTGTGTCAGGCACCACCTTGGCTAAACTGCAGTTAGTTGTAGTCCCAAACCAGTGGGAACCTAGCAGAAACCCTGAATTCTAACCTGAATGCATGCAGCGCTTGGCTGAATTTGGTCTTCATGATGCTGAGGAAGTGGCGGCACCTGGGCACGGGGGAAAGGGATCGGCCACGTTCTCCCCTCTTGTCCGTAATCTTTGCTAATGCTTTTCATGGCTAATCCTTCTGGAATGATTTTTGAGAAGGTTTTGCCAGTTGCACAAAATTTCAGACAGCAAATAGGAGGCAGAGCCATCCTGCTTGCAGTTGGCTTGGTATGAACGCCCAGCCCTAGGAAGGCAGACAGAGACCTAGGCAAGCTGCTGTGGCCCAGCATCTGCCTGATTCCAGCAGGTATCTCTGTCCTTACAAAACAAGTTACTTGGCTTTGGCTTTCTGAGGAACAGAGGGTTATGGCTTCCAAAATTTAAATCAAAACTAAGTCATGGCATGATAAAAGCTGATTATTTAATTATTTGTAAATAAGGTCTTTGTTCTCAATAGATTGCGTGATGTACTTTGCTTATCTCTGAATATGAGAAAGTAAAAGTAGATGAGACAGTCTTCCTTACGTGGAAATATTGAACAAGAACTTTCTTAACTGTAAATCCAACAGGTGCAGATGGACAAGCTCTCACCCCAGTACTGACGTGGACTTTGCAGTCTCAAATGTACTACTCCTTTTTACTTTTTTTTATTTGCCTCTTAATATTTTTAAAGACTCTGAAGATATTTAGATTAAATATTTGTTTTCTGAATTGGGTGAAACATTGTTTTTAGACCAAATTGAATAGCTTTTGTTTCTAAGAATTTTTTTAAAAAGATCATGGAAATAAGAAATTTGAAAAATAATAGAAAATGGCTGCTCTGTCTCAGACCTGTGGTCCACTGTGGCCAGAAGCAGAACAGTATAACTGTATATGCATATAATATTTCTCTCGGTATATCCTTCTAGCAATCTATTATGTAGGAACTTATGAGCCAAAGTGAACACATTTGTTAATGGCCCTTGATGGATTTTTTCCTCTGTGAATTTATTGAATTGAACATATGTACGCTCATGACTTCCACAGTATAATTTGGGAATGACTTCCACTCTGTAACATGTTGTGTGATGGGAAAAAAATGCCTCCATTTTTCTACTTTTAGACTCCTTGCTTGGCTCTCTTTTCATCTGATGCCCTACTTTTTGCTTCGCAAGAAGCTGCGGACTATCAGCACCCATTTACCTGCCTGGAGATGCCCATGAGCTTAAAGATTCCTAGCCTGGTCTTATCTGGCCATCCCTTTCCCAGTCCGAGAAACTCAGGTTGACTTCTAATTTTTGGACAAAAAAAACCTTCCTGAGGGAATGCGGGTCCTGCTCCCAGAGCAGGGTTGGGTTTACACACTGCGGATTTGGGAGCCTGTAACAGTAACTGTTGTGTGTTTTCTAAAAATCAAGAGTGGGTTGAGGGTCACTTACTTTCCTCTTAAAAGCCCTAAAGAAATGAAACCAGGAAAGATATGTCTCTGAGTAAATGGTGTTTTGGTTGCAAAATGAAACTTTCTGAAAAATAAGTAGAAGCTAAAAATTTCTATTTGTTAAGTTAATATTCCCAGACTGTGATCTGCAGACTGTATATTCTGAATAAATCAGTAAAAAATAAACATGGGCCTAGTTTTCTAGCTCTGTTTTTATATTACCTGAAAAGAAAAACCTATAGGTTTGAAAGCAAACTGACTTTGACTATTTGCAGTCCTGGTTTTAGGAACTGCTGTGCATTTTGTCTCTTCAGAACAGGGCAGCACTGCTCCATGTCTCCGGCATGCCGCCATTTGGGTGTTTCAGGGGAAGATATCATTAACAACCTGAGGATCACCCCCCACCCACATGGATGTTGATTGTTCTCCTGACTCCAACACGAGAGCATCTTCCACCCTGAGGATTCATAACTGCTTTCTTTTCTAATAGTGGCCAAACAGGTGGTACAGGTGAAGCATTTCTTAATTTGAATGTTTATGAAAAAAAAGTAGGGAAGAGAATGAGGTCCAGTCGAGTAAGGAGTGAATGAGTAGATGTGCTCAGCCCATCTTGATCCCTTCAGGCATGCTTGTTTAAAAATAAGACATGGCTGGACTATAGTAATGGAATTTGGGGTGTAGCTGTATTGGGCCAAAGGCTTTTACATCAATGTGACTTGTCCTCTGACGGGAAGGGAGTTAACTGTAGCCATCTAAAGCAACTTCATGTCACTGGGGCTGTAGCGATGCTAGCAGCATCAAATGCTTTGCTGAAAAAAAATGCTCGTAGGGTTTGGTTTGCAGCCTTCCTGCTGTCTGTCCCAGACCTTTGGAGAAAGTGTGCTGCAGGACCAGTGACAAGTGAATTGTAAGGAAGGATTTTGCAGAAGAAAGTGGCCATGAAAGAGGGGCTTGCAGCTCTACTGATGGTGCTTTGGAGAGAAAAGGAAGCATCAGGAAAAAACCCCAAACCTGTTGTGGTAGCTGGCGTAAGCGGAGGGGCCGTGACCCAGCCTGTGCTGTCTGATTGCTGCTGGGGTCCAGTCCCTCTCCTGCAGGAGATCTGACAGCTTCTGGTGACACGGGGACGAGTGCTGCACACCCCGTTTACTTCAGGAACGTTCAGCTAAACCAGATAAAAAAAGCACATCACTGTTTCTCTCTGTTGTATCAGCTCTCTGACACCTCCTCTTTAAAAATAAACCTCACGCCGCTACCCCTTCACCTCACTCTTTGCTGCTTTCTTCTTTCTCTTCCCTCCCTTCTCTTTGCACAAAGTGCAGTTCTTAATTTTTTATTTTTACTCTCTGTAGCTAAATCTACTTCTATTTTTTTTCCTTTTATTTTTTCTTCCATGCTGTTTAATCTCAACTCAGAGCCCCAGAGCTGGTGCAGCGTTACAACAGTTTTGTCATGTTGGCTGTCACCGTGCTGACAGCCCTGTGACAGCTGGCAGATGTACAGATGATGGATGTTTTCTCCCTTGTGCAAGGACGATGGGATAAAAGTGCAAACAAACCGGGTAATAGATGGGAAAAGCAGAGCAGCGTTGATAAGGCCTGGTCCTCACTCTGTGATGTATGGGAAAGCAAGCTGTGGGCAATTTGTTTCAGAGAAATGAGAGACTCTTTATAGGGAGGGACAGAAGGAAAGGAAGGAAAAAAGGAGAGAAAATAAAGAAATAATAATAATAGGAGGGGGGAAATACCCAAAGCTTGTCTTTATTGTGGTGATACTAGCCTGTTGTTATGGCAATAGGCAAATCTCCTTTCAAAAACGGGTGTGGGGTCCTTGGCTCCTGCCTGTGCCTGGCATACAATGAGGGACCCCAGGAGGAGGTGGCCGGGCTGGGAACACTGGGTTTGCCGTTGCTTGTTTCTGCTGCTCCACTCATCTCTCTCTGCTGGCTTGCCAATAGCACCCTCTGTTATTTATGGTGTCTAGGCGTCGTCTGAAAGAGCTAACAAATGGGAAAGAGCTAACAAATGGCGATGCTGGCTACGGGCAGGCAAGATAAACTTTTCAAGCCACTCACTTAAACTGGATAGTTGAGAAGTTCATACACATGTCCGGATTCACGTGACGAGGCTGCTGATCTCGAAAAGCCTGCGGTGGCCGCATGCTGGGCTCGGCTCTGGAGGCTCCAACTTCAAGGCGAGCCCTTCCGTCGGCTCTTTGCCCCCCCAGCTCCTGCCTCCCCAGTTGAAAGGAGGAGGGTGCTGCAGCCAGGGCACTGGTGCAGGTGGTCTTGAACAGAGGGTGGCGTTCACCTTGTCCCTGAGGGCGGCGAGCTCTAGGCTGGGCCAAAGCGAATGCAGGGGATGGGGGTGCCAAGATGCTGCTGCTGCAGCCCAGTGCATGGATCTGGCTGCTGGAGAAGGTCAGACGCCCTCCAGCAAGCGTGCAAGGCAGGGAGGAGGACACTCATGTTACAGCCTCTGCCCTGTCTCTTTAGAAGAAGCTGGGCACTGAGAGGCCCTTTAAAACACAAGGAATGTCTTCCAGGGCTCCCATATGGATCCTGAATATTAACACCTCGGTGCTGTTATTGCTAACACGCGTGTACGTGCCCTCACACACCCACTTACCGGCATGTACATTTTCAGGATGCCATCGTCAGCCCTCACTTCCCTTCCGCCTTTGGTTTTGTCACTGTCAGGGACTTACTTAGTCCCATAATAGTGATAATTTATTAAAGCACACTTCCTACGGTGAGTAAATAAGTCTGTCTCCCTTAAACTCCCTGGGCAATTAGAAGAATGAAAGACTGTACCACGTATTAGCATTTATTTTCTCCCAGCATTTATACAAGGCCATTTTCTTGCTGACAAATTGTGGGGCAAATTGTTCTCGAGAAAGTCTGTCAGATGAAAAGGTGTTATGATTAAACCGTTGGCATAAATTTGGCTGACAATAAATCCTTTTATTGCATTAACTGGATTTATTTGCTTGCAACTACCATTAAGGATTCGAAGAAACAATAATAAACAGGTTGATTTTGCACCTGCTTAAGGGTAATTAATATGCTCTCTAAAAATAGAGAGTCTGCTTTAAAAAAAAATATCCGTTTAGTGATCTAGAGGCTGCTGATCAGGAAATGGATGTAGAATTAGCTGTATGTGTATGTTAGCATTGTGTTAACCAAAATCCTAAAATGTGACAACGATGCAGTGAATCTGGGAAAGGCTCCATTCAGAGGCAGGCTGGAAGGGCCTGACCCTGGCAAACCCTTTCACGGGCAACCCCTGTCTTGTGTAAAAGGCCAGTGACCCCGAGGGTTTTAGGCTGTACGAGGGTACAGCAGTTATATGTCCCTGGAGGGGATGTATAGAGGCAGTAGCGTCAGGTCTGCTTTGTGGATGTGCTCTGCGCCCAGCTGGGATGGGTGCAGGGGACAGGCTCTGCCTTAGGGCTGTTTTGATATGGCTGTGCGCGGCTGCTGTAAGCCCTCTTCGCTTAGAGCCAGCTCAGAGTAAATTTGGCAGGGCTTATGGGCACTGCATTGCTGACCTGTCTCTGCTTTTGCTCCAGCTCTGTATCGGTTCCAGCTTGGAGGGGATTTACAGGGAAGGTTTTGCTGCTGGTAGGCTGCTTGTGGAAAGGGTTTGTAAAGCTGCGGTGACTCCTAACTAAGAAAAGTAGCTTTTTGTTCAGTAAGCCCCAATTATCCCTCTTATCAGCTTGGATAAAAGGAAAAGGCAATATAGTTTACCTATGTTTAAAAAAAAATAAATTGAATGGGAGCAAATATGTTGAAAAATGTCTAGGAAGGTTACAAGAATGGAAAGTCCTGTATGTCAAAAAAGATTAAAAAAAAAAAAAAAAGTGTTGCTTTGAGAAAGGAAAAACATTGGGTATTAGGAACATACAAGGATAAGATAAATCTAAAATAGAACTATTGAGGTAAAAAATGTGTAAGTTGGTCATATATTGAGGTGGGAAGTTGCACAAAGGTAAAACTTTGAGATGTCTTTTCCAGAAAGGATTCTGGGGAAGAGACTGTATTAATTCAAAGAAGGGACTGTAGGACAGGACAAGTGACTTCAACTTCTGGATACCCACCTTGTTGCCATCCCTGCAGGAACTGAGTGAAGAATCATCGATGAGTAAGTGTCTTCTGCTGTCCTGGGCTGATCTCATCATTTTGATCTCCCACTTTTAGTGTTGAATGAGACTCTTTTTCCCTGCCCTCAGCCTCCTCCACAGAGAGATGTAGAAAATTAGTCATGGTTAGTTGAAATAGCTAATAGCAATATAGCTCTAGATATGAGGATAGAGATAGCTAACAGAAATAGGAGCCTGGCAGTGTATTCTGGTACTTCTGCTGGTATTGAAAACATCTGAGATGCTTCCTTGATAGATTTTGCTTCATCCTCCAAGTTAAACTCTTTGCTGGGTAGGGAATGGGGAAGGGATCCCATTAGAGGATGCAGCTGCAGTGCCCTGGGCCAGGTGTGTTTGCTAGCGCCCGTGGGGTGGTTTTGCCTGTCAGAATCCCTGCAATTTATGATGCCACTGTTTTCTTCTCCTTCCCTTTGCAGCACTCAATAGCTTGTGGCTTTTGGGCTTTGTGTGTGAACTCTTTAAGCTTGTTAAGGGTGTGGGCAAGTGTTTTGTGGCCTGCGGAGAGGGGAACAGCTGCTCTGTGGACCCTTCTGGAGGGGGCTCAGACTGGGCCGTTGTGTGCCTTTGCAGTCTATCCAAATTAAAACCACCCCCCTAGCTCCCCCCTTTTTTTCCCCTTTTGTTTTCCAACTATTTTGGTTCTGAGGAAAATTTTCAAAATGAGAACAGATTCCTTAGCTGAAGAAAAGAAAATTCAGCTCATGCTTCTGCTATTGCATCCTGGTGTCTACATGGACTCATTTCTTTCCTGGTTGTTTAGATTGAATGTGCAGATAGTGTAACTTTTTGCCAGTGCTTTTACTACCCAAGTTCATTCTACTCTTCCCTGGTTTGCCGGCTGTGAGCTGGTTAAGACTGGTTAAATAATTTCATGTGTATGAAACCAGCCATTTTTGAGGAGAGTTGTGGGTGTTTTTTATTCTTGCAATAGAAGTAATTCTAGCAGGGGGATGCGAGGGGTGTTAGTGAATTCCAGACACCACAGCTTGCAAGTTAGTTGCTGTGCTATAACCAGCCACATCTTACTATGGTGTTCTTCTGGCTCGTGGGGCCGTAGTGTGTTACAAGCAGAATTGGGTTTTTTTTAAATGTTTTTAATATTTTTCCACATCTTTAATATTCTTCCATACTCGCTAAGTAAGAGGGGCAGTATGTATGCTCCCACACTAATGACTTATGAATATGTGTCATTGATTTTAAACTACACATTTTGGGGAATGATTTCCTGTAGCAGCTAGTATGCAGAGAAGGGTTGGGATGGTTTCACAGCTACTTTCCAAAGCAGAGAAGCTGCTTTTCATCTGCATTTGGCTTAGTCATTGTGTTTAAGGTGCTCCCTCTATAGAGAGCTGAGTAATCAAGTTTGCCCTAGCAGCAGTGCCCCTCAGTCCCAGCCCTGCTGCTGTTACCTGCAGAAGTGTCAGGGTGGGAGAAGACGACCTTGGCCACTAATTTCCAAGTTGCCTAAAGTTCTCCCTCCTTTATTTGTCCCAACTGTTGGATCGCTCACTGCCACCTTTGACAGCCCATCAGCCTCTCCCATGCCAGAGCTAGTCAGAATTGTTTTAGTCAAAACTGTTTTGGGGAAAATGTTGATAATTTGTAACAGGGATTTTTTTCCAGGAATGGATCAATCTGAGTAATGCCTTCAATTGGAAGGTTTCTTAGATACAGGAGTGCATTGAATTAGGTTTCTGCCTTAACCCTGAGAGGTGCTTCATAACCCCCCTGGGGCAGGAGGTCTGGCTATTTCAGATGCTCAGAGGTGGGATGAGGGCAAGCTGTGTTCAGAATCCTGCTGTCAGAGCCTGTTGACCATTTCGAGGCAATGGCACTGCTGTTTACTTCTCTCTGAATTTTATGGTAAGTAGTTCATGATTTATAATCCTGAGCTTATTTATTACAGCAGTGGGTAGAGCTGAGACCCAGGGGAAGCCTCTCTGGTCTGTGCATGCAGAGCAAGAGCAGGTCCTTCCCTCCTTGTGCTCTGCTGAGACTGGAAAGTTGTGACACATGGCTTTTTCTTTCTTTTTAAAGATTTCTCACCCAGGTGCAGAAAAAAACTTCCTTCTTTTAACCTTGAACATTTTCACAGAGTAAGTGCACATGTTTCTACGCTATCTATTCCTACCATTGACTTCTTGCATAAAATTGTTGCATGTTAATTACTTAGGCACAGAAGTTTTTAAACGAGTATGCGTGGAGCAAAGCAGCTCCTGTCACAGTTTCACAAGGTTATCCGAGGGTAACGTGGTAAATATTTTTCACCCATTAGCAGATTATAAAAATGGTGCTTCATGCTGCTGCTTGGCATCGAGGGGGGGTGGAGAGCAGGACCATGGTTGTTAACTTAAGAGGGTAAATTACCATCACTCATCTGGTTGATCAGTGGGGGGGGGCAGGTCTCAGAGTAACATCTGACTTGTGCACGAACGTGTGTTTGTATTAAAACTATTCAGATCAAAAAAAGCAGCAGATATCTTTGGATTTTCCATATATGCCCTTTTCTTATTTTCTTCCCTCTTCTTGAGGGTTTCTCTTAAATTTTTATTTATCCCAGCTCCATAAAAAAAGCACAAAATATTAGAAGCACCACGGACTGCATCAGTGCTTAGTCCACGTGCTCCCTTCCCTCCTCCCATGCAGCCTCACCTGCCTGTTGAGACCAAAAAGGATTTTTTGCTGTACAGGGCCTCATTCTGCATTGACCCCTCATCATTACTGTAATAAAAATGATTAATAATATAAATCATAAACAATTTACTATAGTGTTAAATATAGAGCACTGTAATTCTGTGCAGTTATTCTGTGCTTTTCCTACAAAAAGCAGAATTCAACCTCTTTATGTGTAAAATGATACTGAACTGTAACCGCCTTATAATATTGCTACATTATTCTATAGTTATAGTCCTAAACACCACAGCTTTAGTCAATTTTACTGGGTAGATTTCATTCTCACCATAAAAAAACACAGTAATTTTTAATAGGGGTAGGTGGTGGCAGAAGAAAATGACTCATAAAACACTTCTGATGGACTTAGCTGTACAAGCCTGAGGCTCGAGTCTTCTTTGCCCATCTTCTGAAGGACATGAAATTCTCCATCTCTCTGTACTCTCAGTAATCTCTCCTTTGTGTTCAGTTGCTCAGAGATGTTGGCAGCCAGGGGCTTTCTGGGTGCACCTATAGCAGGGGTATACTTTGGATCAGGAAGGCACTTCCGAAGTAAATCTCTTGGCTGTCTCTACTTACTGCATTTTGGTTTGCTTTCACGTCTTGGAGTGTCTGACCTAAATTCCTTTAAAACCAAGTGAAATGGAAAATGTTCTTCAAGTATGTGACTGCAGCCACTAAGGGGCATTTATTTAGGCCATGGGACCAGGCTGGGACTAATCTGGAGCAAAAAACCTTTGACCTGTGGCTAGTGTGGATGTGAGGTCCTTGGGAGTCTGGCTGTGCAGCTCCTCTTCCCTTGGTCTACAATTCCTGGCAATGTAGATGTGGCTCTTTGGGATGGGGGACATCACCCGCTGAGTTCGGACCTGAGCAGGAGACCTGTTAGGGCCATCCAGTTGACTTTGGGTGTTGCTCGTGCCCTGATTTGGTGTGTTTTGGCATGCATGCCTCCATTCCAAAGGACATTTTTAGTATAGCTTTCTGCTGTGGGCTGGTTTGGAAAGCACAAGCACTCGCTGGCAAGCAGCTTTCTCAGCAGACAGACATGTGCATGGCATTATAGCAGACTACAGCCATCGAACAAGCAGGCACGTCCTTAGCTTTTGCCAGGCTTTTGAGACTTTTTGCGAGGTTTGGCTTACTTGTTCATGGCATGTGTAAAAGTTTTGAGGTGGTTGCTTCTCTTGTGCTTCCATACCCTTGCTCAACCACTGCCATACGGACTGATGCCCTCCCCCTAATTCTCACTTCTCCTTCCCAGCCATAGTGATCTATGGATGCTCAGAGCTGCAGCTACATTAATGGTGAAGACCCTGCAGCAATGAGTCTCGAGTTCGGTGGAACTTCTGTCCGTTTAATTAAGAAATGCTTCTCATACAGAACTGAATGCACTAACCTAATTTACTGCCATGTCTGTCTGTCCCTCTGTCTAGCCTTTTGTCTCTCTCTGTATTCTATACAATGCCATTGTATCTTATTACTTGAGCTAGGTAGATTCTTGCTTGGCTGAGCCGAGATCAAAAAGTAATTTTTCTTTTTGCAACAGCCGATTAGAAATTCATTTATTTTCACATTAGACATTTGACCAATATCTCTCTCCCCCCCAACGAACCGATCTCCCCCAACTTCAGCAATTTAGCTCCATTTGTATAGTCTGCATAATGGAAGACAGTGAGCCTGTTTGTTAGAAAAATGTGGCCCAGGGCAAAAATTAAATGCAGAATCATGTATCAGAAATGAGATGTATTTACTATTGTTTTTGAAAATTAATGGTGCATTTTTAGTTTTTATAATGTAATTTAATGATGCAATTCATCTAATAAAAAAACACATTTTAACTCAGTCATACAGACCTACTGGGGCAGGACAAAATGTACCTTTCAGATGTAAGATTTTTAAAAAATGCTTCGGGCTCTTTTTTTGAATGCAAAAAAGAGAAACTCTTTGCGTGCTTTGGCTAACAGCTGGGGTATCAGCAGGAGTCCAATAAAAAGGACATTTTTCTTTCTAAATATTGGTGTTTGTGCAGCATACAATAATATAATAAATGCAGCAGTGGGTTTGAAGTACAATGCTGCAGCTGATTATAGAATGCCATATGGTGCTGGCATGTTAAGCTGATACAGATTGAACACGGACTGTAGCTTTAAATGCTTTGGACCAGCGATTGCGCTAAACTAGAATAAATATACTATACAGTGTCAATATATGGAGCTGTCATGTTCGGCAGCAAAAAGCAAACTGTGTCAAAATAATATGAACTGATTGATGAAAAACCCACAAAAATCAGCACTGAGCACGTGCTCCTTCCTGACAGCAGCTCTCGGTGGGTCGTGGGTTAGGGGAAAGTCATTACCCACTTTCTCAGAACACTATTTGACTTCAGTAACTCGGGAGCAAGGGCTGCGAGGAGCCCCTGGGTCCCTGGCAGTGTGTTTCAGCAGGCGCTGACAGATTGCAAAGCACAGGTTCTGCTCCGGCTCTGTTGTAGGGAAATGCCCGTGCCTCCCCTTTTTGTGTTTAGAACATTAAAACCTTCGTTATCCATTTTGCATTGTGATTTTCATCTGCTTTGCAAAGTTCTTGTGTTACACGTGCTCTTGTAAAGTGAACACAGGCAAATTTGCCACAGATTTTAAAACCTCCTAAAAGTGCAGTTCAGTAATAGGGACAAGAGGGGCTAAAGGGCTGCTCCCTGCACCCCTGCCGCTGGCCACATGCTCCCTCTGAGATTTGGGTGATTCTGAAAGGGGACCCCACCAGGACCCAGAAAGGTGAGGTTTTGCCTTAAGCACTGAGCTGGAGGTGAGGGGAGTGCAGAGGCAAGCAGGTGGGGCTGCCTTTTTCAGTAGGAACTGAGACTTATAGTTAACTTCAACTGATCATGATAATTCCCACTTACTTTTTTAAAGGTGCTCCTAGAAAATACATTCAGGTTTGACTTCCAGCTTTAAAATATGCCCTCATCTGCTTTTGCAAAACCTTTTATGGACAAAAGTTGAAGCTGTAGCTAAACATATAGTACCTAATGCTGTTTCAAGATAACCTTCTTCCTATGGATATTAAAAATATACATTTACCAGGAAGAGTTGAACTTAACTACATCAAAACTACTAATTTGACACTGAAGCAGATTTTGGTACAAAGCTGCGGAAGGACGAGAAGTCTATTCATTTGTGGGTGAATTAAACATCCATTTTTCTTTGTTTCCTGACTCTGGTGCGTGATTTCCCAGAGGATGCGAGGAGATGGCTCCCGTGACAAGTAAGAGGGGAGCTCTTATAAACTCTGGCACGGCGCTCCTTGAGGGATGCCCTTTGCTGTTGATATGCGATTTAGTAAAAGGCAATGTGAATGTTTGGGTGTAAGAAGGATCCTACAGTTCAAGTTCCTGTAGGCACCCAGATAAAATACTCAGGTTGGATCACTGTTTTGGAAGGTTTCACTGAATCCCAGGATTAGCTGCCTTTTCCCTTCCCCTTCTGGCCTGTCTCTGTTCCCACGTGTTATTCAGCCTGAGCTTTGGACCCAGTGGATGGACTTTGAACCATCCCAGCCAACACATCCTCATTGCTGCTCTCCCCAGCCAGGCTTGAGCAGTCAGTCTCTGTGTTGTTCTTATCCTTTCCAGTTTACTGACATAAGATGCAATGTCAGATAGAGGAGCATGGCGGGAACAAAGCATCAAGCCAAAGATCAAATAATCCACAAGGTTTCTGGTGGCTTGTTGCATGCTGAAACTCAGTGTACAGTCCAGGTACATGAGCAAAACATGAGGATCACGGTGCCTTTTCAATACTAAGACTGCGTTTGAGCAGTGGCAGAGGTGAAAAGATTTGACCTTGTGCATGGTTTTCCCGTGCCCTATAATCTAAACAACATAGAGAAATGTGCCCAGGTTACAAATGTAACAGATTATTTTTATTTTTTTTTTATTTTATTTTTTTAAATGGAGCCAGCTAGATAACTTCATGACCATCATCATGTTTATAGCTTGATGCACCGGAGCTGGGTCGATCCCAGAACTGGATTTACAGCTGAACAAGGAGGTCCCTGGCTCCTGCAGCACCAGCGTCCTGTGCGGTCTGGCAGCTTTATAGCACTTGGGCTTTGCTCTGCCTCCTTGATGGTAGGTGCCGGATGCAACTGGGACTAATCTAGTCTTGGCTAGCTGGTAGCAGAGCCTAGGCTTTGAAGGCCTTATATATACTGTGGATTTTTTTTTTTTCGTCGCCTGTATTGGATTTAAAATCTAGTGAGACAGAAGTCTGATTTGATGTGGCAAATCCTATATAGGGCTTGATATTGGGAAATCAGTGGTGCTTATGAACTTAAGCTGGGAATAATGCTTGTGTTTTACAACTGAATGGTCCCTGACTCAAAGAGGCTGCAGACCAGATAAAGTAAAGTATTTGATGTAAGGAATATCGCGGGTTGATCTATTCAATAAAGAGGTAGATCACTGCTAGGCTCTGACCTCTAGATTTATTTTATATTGTGAAAGAAACTAAAAAGAGTTTATTGAGTGTTAGAATTTTTCGTTGCTATGGCTTGTTGTAGGGTTTAGCAAATAAAACTGCTCAGGACAGAAATCCGAAAGTGAGCAGGCTGGAGTCAGAGGAATGTTGCATGGAGAGCGAGTTACTTGCATGGGGAGACAGAGGTAGATGATAAAATAAACACATTTCTTACAGCCAAAGAATTCGTTGACTTTTAATGTGGTGACTGAAGGAGTTGAGACAGACCTTACATGATAAAAAATTTTTTAAAATTAAGCTAATTTGCTGGAGGCCTCATTAATTGGTGCAGCCTGTGTATCAATAAACTGGCACTGGATTTCCAAAAAAGCATCACATAATTTTTCAATGAGAAATCCAAGTGCCTGGGAGATGATGTTATGGTGTGAATTACATTGCAGAGCGGTTGTCAGCTGTCCTTGTCAGCACTTTCGCAGATGCCATAATGCGCAGTAAATGCTGTGGCTGCAGCTATTTAGGTTTACTGTGGTGGTGGTTTTAGGGGAAGCACCACAAATTAACAGCTAAAGAAAGAAGTCCCCTTTTCTTGAGCTGCCCTGTCCCTAAACAACACTTCATGTGCTGCAAGCTCCCACTGCTGTACCTGTGGCTATTTCTTCTCCCCTTTTAAAATTAAGCATGGGTGTCCTTTTCCACTTTTGCAGGTTTACCAGAAGGGTAGTGTTTTGGCTGACTCTCCCATTAGCGTACTAATACTAGTACAAAGGGTGGTGAAAATAAAACCCTTCTTGAGGTTACAGTTACAGGCTCTGATTGCCATCTAACTACATGCAACCTGCTTCACAGACCCCACCTGAGATCAGGACTCAGTGTTATCAAGAACTGCAAGAGATAGTGTCCCTGCTAGACAAACTGTATGGTTTAAATCAGCAGGACAAAGGAAAACAGTTGTTTATTTTGGTTTTCAGATCAGGTACTGAGATGTAGGAAGACTGAAGGACTTGACATACGGATCTCTTGCGGGGCTGTTTCCCAGTGACTCAGGGAGATGTTTCTTGGTGTACCAAATAGGACCAACAGCAAAAATCCCAGGTGGGATCCAGGATAAATAGCCTGGAATCGCTGGACACCTTTAATTCAATAAGTGACCCTGCTATTAAAATGTTAATTAGAGGTAGTCTCTTTTGCTAAAATATGGAAAATCTGACAAAGGACAGCTTTTCTCCTCCTGGAATGAACCTTTCTGGATCACTTGCAGATGTCGTAAAGACCAGGCAGAGTGTCTATGGCCTTAAAAGGGCATTGCCCCCTAACCCGCCCATGACCGTGTGTGCACCATCACTGGGATGTCAGCGCTGCCTGTGGTCTTCTGAGGTTACTGGCAACCGCTGATGAGTCCCATCCTGCCCCAGTGGGACCCTTGGTAGGTGGGTGAGCTGATCTTACTGCTGACAGGTATGGCTGTGTGTACTTTCCGCTTCCTTTTATGCATTATTCCGTCAGAGAAAATAAACCAGATGAGCACCTGATCCATCTTCTGGGGGACCTGTGGTCATCCTGCCACAGTCTGGGTTGATGAGAGTGTGATGTCTTAAACTGTGCAGTTTACAAATTCCTTTCTTTCACAGTTCTGGCATGGTTTATTAACGGGATAAATCTCATAGTTTGTAATGAACTAGCTTGCTATTGCTGTTTCAATACTACAGTGAAATTCTCTATCCAGGAGACATCTTTTACCAGGAGATATGTAAATGGATAGCAAACAAACCCAGGAGTCCTTTGCGACCGGTTTGCAGCCCAGATGAACCAGTCACAGCGCACATCTGAGTGTTACCCATGCATTGATTTCTGAAAACTCTCCTTGCAGTTGGCGAGGGAGCTAGACTCTTGATCCCGTGCTTGTGTTCCGTTAGTCCTCCTGGCCCTGAGCTCCTTCTGCTGATCCCTGGACAGCTTTACTCTGGCATGTGTCTCCCGAGAGCCGCTGGGCATCTGCACGATGCCGGGCTGAGGTTTGCAGTGCGAGCTGTCAGCTAGCACCCACCGGCTCGCTCCTGGGCTTCCTACCCTCGGGATATATTTGCAAGTTTTAAAGACTATTTTGTCATTGTATTTTATTTTTTTTAAATGTCCTTTCATTAACCTCTTTTCAAGTGAGCAAAGGCAGCTGGTAACTCAGCTGAAGCCCACCAGAGCCCACTTTGTCTGGAGTAACAGTGTTCCTGGCCACTAGGCACCTATTGCAATTTTTCTTCTTCCCTGCAGGTGGTAGTGTTGGACCATTTTGCAGCCATCCACGGTCGGTACCAGCGCAGCTCTTAGGGTGACCCTTCCACGCGTGTGCATGCACGCTTAGGGGCCCAGCAGCAGCCCGATGGCTGGGCAGCGCTCAGCATTCGCCTGCTCTCGGGTAGGTGCAAGGACAAAAGTCTTGCCTTACCCGAGGGGTACCCAGTTTCGGGGTGGGTTTGGGAAGGTCAGGCACCTGCGTGGGAAGCAGGAGCCCAGCACCCTCCCGAGAGTGCCAGTGTGCTGTCTAAGAGGGAGTTTGCAGGCACAACCCTCGGCAGCGCAGTGAATGCCTCGTGTTAGTGCAGGCAGCCTGGGGCGGTGGGGAATAACTTTACCCCGAGGGAATTTAACAGCTTTATCTGGGTGGATGGCCAGGGTTTTTGTGCGGTTTAATCAACTCCTCATCAGTCGAAGCTGCAGTGCTGCTGTGCTGGAGGAAAGCAGCTCTGGGGACTCTGGGTGGTGACACTGGTTTCTTCTGAGAAGCTGGTGCGTGAAGCAGAAGGCTGATTAGGGGTAGGGGGCTTATATATACATTTCATGCTCCTGGTTAGGTTTTTGTGATATGTAACCTGATGTTTTGCTTGTTCGTGAGCCTGCATTAGAGGCACTGTGCTAGCCCTGGAGTCACTCCTGCCTTACAAAGGTGTGGGAAGAACATCTTGTCTTTCCTGGGTTTAAATACTGGTGTATCCATACCAGTGGTCTGCTGTGTCCTCCACAATTTTTCTCTGCTCTGGGAATGATGCTGTACAGAGTCAGCTATGCTCAGCTCATTGCTGGGAGACACTCGGTTATCTTTTCCCTTTTCTCTGCACGTATCCACTTTTCAGTCCTGAAATCACAGTGCCCCTTTAAAGTCAATGATGTAGGAAATCACCTCTTCTTCACCTTCTCCCTTCGGACCTGGTCTGTGGTGTTACTTCAGCCCCAAGGAGAGGGCAGTTACTCAAGGTTGAATTTAGCTGTAATCTAGATAAGGAAGTATTTGTCTTTTCCTACTGTGCTGCGGACACCCCAGGCAGCTGTGAGCTACCCTCTCAGCTGGCACACGCTTCTGCATCTCCCAGCTCACCAGGGAGACCTACACCACCCTGTTGGCACTCGCTGCTCAGGGTAAACCTAAACCAGCTGCAGACAGCAGCACGGCATCAAGTACAGCTGTTTTGCCCCCTGTTTAAGCCATGCGGCAGCGAGCATTGGCGGCACGATGTGTAGCACATGTGTACCGCATGTGCACATTCACACGGAGATGTCTTTGTAAAAAGCACCAGAAACAGGCACCCCTGTATCTGGCTGAAATTCATTTGGCTTTTGATTTCCTTGCAGGCTTGCCTCGTGGATGAGGTGTCAAGAGCTTTGAACTTCTCCAGGCTGGAGGCTTTGGGTCTTCGTTCATGGCCCATCTTGTTTGGTGCAGAGGCTGTGCCACGTGCCCTGCTTCAACCGCGTTGGTGTGAATAGCTCCCATATGGCTGCACGGAACAAAGCAGCGACTTCTGGCTGGATTCAGCTATGCATAGTCAAAATGATCTCCTGGTAGACCTATTGCTATTTCTGTCTTGTTGCCAGGCACTTCATGCTTAAGCTTTCATCAGATCAATTTTCTTCCTTTCAAAGAAAAGTAGCAGGTTAACCTGTGTGCAAGGGAAATGGAAAACACTCCTCTGCCTCTCCCCAATGTGCTGTGCAGGTGTAGAGGGGCTTAGAAAAAGTGATAAAAGCAATTAGGCATCTGTTGAATTGAAGGAGAAATAGCATCCAGCTCAGAGGTTTGTCTGGGTTCACTATAAGCCTATTAAGATTGGCTCAAACATTGGATGGAGGCTTGTAAAGGGTGGATGGGCAAGTGAATGTTGTACCAGGTGGATTTTACAGTTGTCTGCTGTTTTCTAGACCCTTGTATCTCCTATATGGACTTCTTATCCCCAGACCTCCTGCTTCAAGGAGGTGAAGATAGGAAAGGAGGGGTGGAGAAATGAAGATTGATCTTTTTGCCTGTTGGAATTAGCTGGGTTTCTTGACTCTGGAGAGGGAAGAAATTCAGCGTGGGCTCAGGACCAAACCCAGAAGGTAGAGTTCCCCCCCAGCAGTGCTCCTGCATGGTTTTGCTGCTTTGTGTGCACAGCTCCGGTTCATCAGCCCAAAGTCCTCCCTTGCCTCAATTGCCTTGCTCTCCCTCAATTTCTCTTCTCTGACCACTCAGTGCTCTGCAAATCTCTATGGAATAGAGCAGCTCAGAGATAACAGAAGCACCAGATAAATCATTCCTTCCCTGCTTCTCCCCCTTTCCCCCCCAACCCATATGGCTAAAGTGTCTTTATTATTTAAAAATCTAAAAACCCCACCACAACCCACAAAAAAAGCCCTAGTGAGAGAGACAGACACAAAGCAAAGGAAAAGGAGCGGTTTAGGCAGCAAGCCACAAATAAGCACCATCAATCATAGTGCAGTCAAAAATGTACATGTGTTGGTACCTGCTAGTTATTGGCACTACTCAAGAAGTCTCCTGAGTACAATCTTCAGGGCTCCTTAGATAAATAAATAAATAAATAAAATTCCATGTTCCTCTGAAAAACTGCTTGTCAGCACTGGAATGGCAGGTGCATTAACTCCCTAAGAACCAGATTATGCCCTGCATGGCAAAAAAATGCAAACACAGAGAAATAAGGTGTCAGTCAACTCCTGTATCCTCTCAAGTTATTTTGATGGGAAGTATTTTGAAGTATAAATATAGCCAGTTGTATAAATGAGTCTAGGAAAAAAGTGTGATATGAATATATACATGGTCTCATTATCCCATTTGCATGTTTACCGCAAATTTGCTTCTGGCCGATGTATGGTTTTTTTCTTCTTTTTGTACTCCACGAGAATAACTGAAAAGTTCAGATTTATTTAGTACCATACCCCTAGCTGCAGTCCTCCCCTATCTGCAATAAGGGGGTTTGGCCTGAGAAGTTGGCCTGGTGCTACCAAACCTCCCAGCAGCTGCCTGCGCTTCCGCTGGGGCATCTGTAATGTCTCCTGCTGCTCCCACCTTGGGCCCCTCTGTGGGCTTCCTTTCCCTCCCATGATCCTCCCAAGTCTTGGCAAATGCCATCCTGGTGCCACCTGGCTGCCTGCTCCCCGCTCAGCTCCTCTGCCTTGTAGCTCTGAAATGTTTCCTCTAAAAAAAAAAAAAAAAAAAATCCCTCTCTGGAGAGCTACTGTCATTTTCCCTTAGACCTATACTACGCTCTCCCTTCTCTTGGCTTTGCTTTTATTCTCCTTAATTGTGGACTTCAGGTTGCTGGTGATGTGGCCTTGGCTATTCTGCAGAGGTCTTCAAACATCTCCGGAGCTGCACCACATCCTTCTGCTCCTGCCTCCTCCTTTTCATACATTATTTTCTTTTTAATCTGGGAGAGTGACATTATTCCCAGTGGAAGTCCTGAAGGAGCAAAGTCCTGTCCCAGGATGAGTAAAGGTTGCACGACCTAGTGCCAAAAGACAAATGGGTTTGGGGAAATGGCCGTTAGCCCTTCCCTGAACTTGACAATGTGTTTCCTAAGATTCCTATCACATATAGGAAGACGCTGATTATTTTTAGCTGTGGGTGAGCCAGCTGTTCCTAGGCCAACCTCCAACCCTCCCAAGGACAGCAAAGACGTCTGCCTGCTTCTGCTCAGCCCTCCACGGGGCTGCAGCGGGCGATGGCTGGGCTCTGCACAGCGGAGGTGAGGAGGGGATGAACTCCTGCTGTGCCTGCCAGCAGGGAAAATGTCTTCTGGGCCATATGTGCTGCTCAGCACCAGACCTGGCAGGAGGGCTTCTTTCTCTCCAGTACCTTGATCTTATTCAGTAGACCTGTATATGCGAACTAGCTAACTCTCAGCGGCTTGCTCTTGGTTTTGGTATAACCACCACAGGTAATAAAGTGTTAGGGGAGAAGTTTCACTGCTGAGTGACTCCTTGCAGTTCATTACTACCCTTCCTTCCTTAGTTTCACTGTGGTCAGTCCCCCATTTAGCTCCATTCGAATTACCTGGGCTACATCCATGCCTGCCGCAGCCCTGTCCTGGAGTGTGAATTAGCCATGGCTGGAGCAGGGCTGGCTTTGCATGGCTTGCCTGATGACAGCAAGCCTGGGTGGCAACCGGACCAGTTTCAAATGGGTCACCTGGAAGCAACACTTTGCTTCACTGTAAATTCATAGAGCCATGTGCTTCTCCATGGGGGTATTTTGATAAGATGCACAGTGCATTCATTATAAGTCTGGTGCTGCCCATTTTGTCATGTAATGGAGATGTTTCTAAAAGAACTCACTTCTTTTTTTCCTGGCTTGATTTTAAATTAATGAGGCACCAAGATTTATGAGCCTCCCAAAAATATATCTTCAGGGATGCTCCTTGATTGGACTGAACATTGAGTGGAGATCTGAATTTTGAGCATAGTTTCCTGTGGGAAACAGATCAATAGCCTCCTAAGGACGATCCCGTTTCAGAGTGGGGAAACAACAATTAAGTTGGGATTTATCTGTTACTGATTCAGGATTAAAAAACAACACCACCATGTTACAGAAGTCTGCAGGAGCAGACTTGTCTGCTTTAGCTGTGTCTGTGTAAAGTCTAAGCAGAATCTTGCATCTCCAAATGCAGCAAAGCTGCATGTCACAATACTGAAACAGCCACGTTTTATGACAGAGCTAGAAGCTTTTCTCCATCAGATAAGCGAGTTGTGCCTTCTTGATTTTCATTTATCTTTTGTCATCTCTCTCTTTTTCCCCATAGCACCTACAAACTCACCCTTGAGGTTCTCATGGGCAACAGAGTGTGACTGTCTGTGCAGCAGCAGCTGCAGGTCGGAGGCAGAGAAGCGAACGGAGCTGGAGTCATCCCCGCGGCGGGTGCAGCTCTTGTACAAGGCAAGAACATTCAGTTCAGAAACTCTCCGGCATCCTACTGCGAAGGTCGTAAAATGGTAAATAACAAAAGTAGAAAATAACTGCAGGGCCCGGGATGCAGGAGGTCTGGCCCAAATATCCCTTTTCTTTCGGGACTAAGGAGGGCGTTTGTGGGGAGAGAAGTAATCGCACCAAACAACTGCAAACTGGTTTCAATTGGGAGCTGTGTGGCCTCTCTGCTCTGTGCTGTGCCCTTCTCCAGCCCAGCAACTTTCTCTTCCAGACCACAGATTTAGTTAATTTAGGTCCTACTGTTGGCGATGGTTTTGCAAAGGGCTGTGGGTTAGGAAAAAGCAGATAATTTTTCCTTAAGCAAAAAAGGAGATGACATTGCATAGCAAAATAGAGCAAAAATAGTTTGTTGGCTCTTCTTCTTCTCTGCCTTCCTTCTACGTGTGATGCCAGTAAAAGAAACGGCATTTTAGACTGATTTAATAACAAAATTACTTTTATTTTTCATTCTTTTCCCTTCCTCGGAACAGAAAAGCCACAAGATGGAGCTCTGGGGCTTTCCACCGGAGCCGGGCTTGGTTCACCGCTAGAAAGCCGTTTGGAGACCTTGAAATTATGGGGTTTATTAATTTTTCACTCAGTTTAATTTTTACATTCATTTAAAAATGGTAAATGTTATAGATGTTATAAATGAAAAATCTAATTTATCGTTGCTATTCGAAGGTATTTACTTTTCCTTTTTAGGGTGGGAACTTTTATTTTTATTTTTACAATTGTAACAGGGTAACATTTTTCAATCTTCTGGGAGGCTGGCATCCCACAGACAGTGTTAGACCATATAGTTCTTCTAAATGACACCCTGACTATGTTGAGGAAGCCCTCAAACCTACCCAGGTCTATATGCAAATATTTAACACTGGCCTTCCTGCGTGTGTAAGGGAATAAATGATATTTTGAAGTACTCCTCTTTCCTTGCAATCAATGAACACTTAGCAGGTAAAATTTAAACCAGTGCAGTGAATTAGAAGTGGATTCTTCAATTAAACAAAAGCATTTTAGATCCTACATTATATAGAAATTATAAAGAAATGAAAGAATTCAATATTTTGCTGTGCAAAATAACAGCTTTTCTTCCTTCTTTTTTTCTCTATCTTTCTCTTTCTTTTTCTCTTCAAAGGGGGTGAGCTCTCTTCTGCAACGTGCTGCTTTTCCAAGTGAACTTGTGCTAAGGATGTCAGATCTTTTCAGCTCTGACTGCTGTTATGGCAGGACTTGAGTGTTTAATTACGGTTGTATTACATAGACAGGGTGATTCTTTTGACTTGCTGGAGTTTGGTTGTAATAGCTGTGCACACATGCAGTTTCAAGTGACAAGAAATTTATTTTTTTATTTGTTTATGCGCTCCAGCTCACATGCAGAGAGGACAATGAGATTCTGGTAGCTGATGGTCTCCTGGAATATTGTTAATTACTTAACCGACACAAACAAACATTTTATAAAAGGTTTATGAAACACTTCTGGGCTGGGGCATGCAATATCAGTTACTGAAAATGTACTTGCCTCCTTTATGGAAGTTAATATTTTTATTAGAAATTTGAACCACTTGACAGAGGCTTCCAGAGAAATTAGTCTCCAGTGTAACACTCCGAGAGCGGCCGATGAACACCGTAGTAAACCTCCTGTTAAAAGTGCCATGAACTTTATGAGGAGTTGCATTTGCTTACGTGGAAGATAAATTTGGCCCAAGGTAGAGCTGACCGCATCCTGAATAATTCATTAAGAGAATTTATTCCCTTTCTATTTGCAAACTGTCCAAGCAGTCTGTTTTTTGTATGTGTTCCTCTATTCATTACATGCAGGATGCTTCGTGACTAATCTTTTTTCTGCAAGTTTTTGTCCCGTTCCTCCAGTCTGACTGAGGGATAGATCACCCGATGGTGCTTTTCTGCCTTGATGAGACAGATGCAACGTGGATTTTTTTGTTCTAAATCCAGATTCCTCGAACTGGCATTCCTATAAATATTTGTGCCAGGAGGCTCCTGTGCTAAATGTCGTCACAAATAGCAAAAAGAAAGAGCAAGAGCACTGCTTGTTTCAGTTCGATTTGCTAGCTCAAGGAAATAGTGGATTTATTTTTTTACTGGGCGCTTAGTTGTGGGCATTATTTCTTTTTATAACTCCAATAGCTGTCTGAAAGGACTTGGAAACACACCAAATTCCTTTTTTTCTTTTCTTTTTTGAAATGTTAGGAAAAGAACAGTTTTAAGGTCTGACTGTGCTTTGAGTCATTAATAGAGATAATTGTCAGAAGTGGACAAGGTTATAGCTTCCTGAGTGATGACCAAAAGAAAAACGACATGTCACTTTGTTCAAACCTTTTCGGTTCCATTGTAAAACATCACTACTCCTTAAATCAAACAGAACTGCTCTCCCACCCTCCTCTCCTTCCAGTGCAACCTGTTTATAAATAACACCAGTGTGGCCAAATGCACTGAGTGAAGCAGGGGTAGCTCCCGAATTGCCCAGAGCATCTTCGGTGGTACCCAGGTTCCTCTTAAACAACTTCACTTTAAGACCATCAACATACTTCTGACTCACAAGCATCTGTTACTCGACTTTTACCCTTAGAATTAGAGCCTCTTTCTCTCTCTCCTTGATCCCTGTAGTGCCTCAGGAACCCATTCCCCGGTGAGATGTTCCCCAGCCGCTGCTGCTGGTCACGGGCAGCTGAAGCTGCGCCGACTCCTGGTTCTCCTGCATCTGCTGTTGACGTCTCCTGGTAGGTGCAAGGCTGACACCACCGAAACAAATAATTCTTCAGTCCCTGAAAAGCGGCAGAAACCCCGGCACGGCTCAGCCCAGCCCTTAAGATGGAATAACAGATGCTTTCCAACTTCTTTTAAAAAATGACAGCGGGGACAGGAAACTGATGGATGTCTTAATATATTTATTTCTGGCATTTTGATCAAGTGCCGTGCTGATGGGAAGGGATATGTTTGCAATTAAAGCCAATGAGTTAACTGTAATCTTTTTTTTCCCCTTCTGTCTTCTAAAAGAAAACATACGTTTAAAAGGAATCAAAAAGAAAAAGAACTTTGGAATTTTCAATAGTACAGAATTGCTTTTGGAAAGGAAAATCTGTTGAACCAAGAGCAGCTATTTTGCAAGTAGCTATAAGGAAATTAAGATATCCCTCCTCTCTTTTTCTTCTCCCAGTCATCAAACAATTTGATTAAAAAAAAAAAAAAAGACTTTAGAATTATTGAAACCCAGTAAAAGAAATCCTAGTAAATGTTATAATTATAATGTAGAATTTTTAATCTGCTCTTAGGAATCGTTATCTCTTCTTTGTATTTAACAATTCAAAGTTCTCATTTATGGGGTTTCACAACATACATTACAATATTTTGACAATTAATTTGTTACTCCTTTTCAAGAAGTAAGAGAATTATTAATTACACTCTTATTCAGAAGTCTTAGTAAAGCTTTAAGTTAACATTTCCTAATAGGCATTTAATTCTGATTTAATAAGACAATTATTGTACTATAAACAAATATAAATTGATTATTAAACACATTTATTTTGGATTAACAGCAATTCCATAGATATGATAGCCATTAAACATCAATGAAAAGACTTTCATTAATAAACTCATTTATTTACCATGGCGTAAGTGTCCTGTTCAATCTAAATTAAATATCTATTTGGGATCCTCAGCCTGTAGTGTTACCAAAGGCAACTTCATGTTTGAACGCTGCACAAAAAGCATTTCTAGTTCAGATTTGCAAGATGCAATCTCAAAAATAATCAATCCATATGAAAAAGACTTTGGTTACTGCTAGATAACTAATTATACAGACACAGCCTTTGTGCATGTCTATATGAGATATTCTTTGTTATTCTCTTTCTTCTGAACTTTGATGCTATTTAAAAATAAATTTAATTACCCAGTGGTTATTTACACTGCATTTATTTCTTCCATCTAGAATTCTTTTCAAATTTAAAACCTGAAGGTCACTACCATTTTAGAGCAGTTTATTATTCATGGATATTGCAAAATTTCCAGGGAGAAAAATTGCCTTATTTTAAAATTGGAATGCAAAAAAAGAATTGTAAGATTGCCTGCACTGGGCATGTTCCTGCACTACATTATAGCAGCTGTTTTCCTAAATAAAAACTGCAGGATTAGGCCCAATATTTTTCTTCATTAATAACAGTAATTTAAATACCACCACTTAAAAAAATGTGTGCATGTGTAACATACATATTTATGAAAAGATGACAGGATATCTATCTTTTTTTCTAAGGGTTTTCCCACATGGTTTTATGGGCCTTATCTGGTAAATTTGCATGAGTGAAATTACCCGCATGTACACGAGTTAGTAAGGATATGTTTTGTGTCCGTGTTTCTTTGTTTTGTTTTTCAAAGGGTAGATGTTACACGCAGCTGCAGACCTCCTTAACCTTAAAAAAACAATTTAGAGTAGCTTATATTTTTTACACTGCTGATTTTTTTTTTTTAAGAAGGTATTTTTTAAAGAAGGTTTAAAAGCTTTTTCTCTCTTGCAGTACCCCACTCAGATGCATAGATGACCTCAGAAAGAGCAACCAGGTTTTGCTACGCAGGCATCCCCAAACAAGGTTGTTGAGGCCAGGACCTTGCTGCCACGTTTAGTTTCAGGTGTTTCAAAGAGAGATGGGAGAAACTGGGGATTTGCCTGCTGTAGGAGACCCTTAATTTGGCTCCTGCAGGTTAGAAGTCTCCTCCACGCTGAACCGCAGCAGTGGAGGAACAGGGGGGAGTTTAAGGTTTTGAAGGGCAGCAGAGAGTGAGTTCATCCTGCTGCTTTCTTTTTCCCTTGCTCAGGGCAGAGGAGCAAGCAGCATCGCTGGAAGTTAAAATGAGAGCAGCAGAAGGAAACACTTCTGTGAACGAGCGCAGCTGCCTCATAAAACCTGCTGCTGCCTGGGGCTGGGAGAGTTCTGCTGCTGAGGCTCAGCAAGGAGCAGGTAAGGTGATGTGGAGTCAAAGAAAGGGTAATCTTAGTCCCGCTTTACAAGGGACAGATTTATCACACTCTGGGTCAGGAAGAAATGCTCTGCTGATGTCGAATGCCTGGGTTGTGGTCCTGTCCTCGGACCCCAGCAGAGCAACCAGGCGTTTGGAGACAAGGGGACACCAGAAATGGTGCGTCAGCTGTCCCTGCTGCAGTAGACACCTTGTCTTCGGGTCTGCACAGCTTCACATTCAGCCGCTGTCACGTCCAGGGCTGGTAGCAGAGGGCAGCCTTCACTGGGTATTTTGGAGATCTCTGTCCCAGCTGGATGAAAATGTAGTAGATATTCTTTCTCTAAAGCAGCAAAGGTGGCCAGGGCTGGAAAAGCAGCAGAGGTTAAATAAGCTGTGTTAGGATTTTTGTACTATAGCTTTTTGTTTCTTGTGGTCGTGTATAAACATGGTGGTTCCTATCTCTGGTCTCCTTCCCCTACAGCTCTGAAAAAACTACTCTGGAAAAAAACATGGTCAAAGGATGCTCATATGGGTATTCCTCTGGCTTACTTTGGGGCTGGGGGGCAGCAGGGGATGAAAGACACGGGACGTTTTCTCTCAGACAGGTTTCTAGCATTTGACAAAAATGCAATAAAATGTGAATGGCGTGTGCGCGTGTGTGTGTTACTTTTCTTTTCCTCACTTGTGCAAGGGGCTCAGCAAAGCCTGTGACATCTTCACCCAAGAGCAGGAAGTGGAGCTGAGTTCCTGATTTAATTATTTCTCCACTGTTTCCCCTGGACGTTTATGTTTTTGTGCACCAATTTTTGCTGAATGCCTTTGGATCAAACCGCAGTATTTGTAACAGTGCTTTACATGTGATTTCCTGGGGGGTAATGACTTGAGACCCCAGGACTTGCTGCTGTTACAACCTCTGTCAGATCTGACCTACAGCCACAGGCTGGGCAGAGTGCTGTTTGTTAGGGGAAATGTCTCCTCCTATAGCTATCCATTGACGGGTCTCCTCTTCCCTCAATAATAAAAGATCTTGTTAAGGTCTTCTTAGAACTGAGAGAGAAGTGAGGGATTAAAGTGAGAATGAGTTAGGTGCAAAGCTCCTTTCTTGCTTCTCCAAAGATGCTGAAGATGCATCGTACATAGAGCTCCTTGCTCTGTTTGTCTCTGCTTTCAATTAAGACTTAATTTTAAGTCAAATGCTCAACTTACAAATGAGGAATTGGCCAAAAAGCAGTCAAACCCAAATTGTGATGGGAAACACCTAATTGGATAAGTTGCTGTGGATGGTGTAATAGGGTCTGGAGCCAAAGGCAGATTTTCATTTGCATGGAAAAGCTAGAATTAGCTAGAAATACCTTACTTGCTTTAACATTATGGCTCTGCAGTGTGATTGCTACACGGTCATGTGTGAGTTGTTACTGACAGGGATCTCGTGCGGATACCACCATCAGACAGGTCTGCTTTTTGCAGGGCATCTAAATTTCTTTCCCACACATCTCCTGTATCTTCTGTATTATTGCTTTTAAATCACTTGTCCTTTAATTGGCTCAAGAGAAAAGGCTCATTCCTTTGTGTCTAACTTTTCTTTTTTCCCATAAAGTATTTAGGAAAAAAAATGCCGAGTATGTAAACTAGAGATCATTAGAGGTTGCAGGGTTTTTTTGCTGCTGGGTTTTTTGTTGGTTTTTTTTTTTTTTTCTTTAAAGACTAGGTTCAGCAAAATATTATTTTCTCCCAGGCTCTGGGTCTCTATTTAGATGATTTTTAGCTCTGTTTTTTTTATTTATATATTTATTCATTAGATAGGCCCACAGTCAAGGAGAAGGAGAACGCGGGGTTATTAATCTTTCCTGTCATCCATTCACAGATGTGAAGCTCACACCACAGCAAATGTGAAGTCAGCAGTACGTACCCACAAGGTGGAAACTTCAAGCAAAACAGGCAGTGAGGAACAGGGGTGGGAGAAGGAGAACAGGAGGGGAAGAGGGGGGAAAAAAAGGGAGGAAAAAAAAAAGGACAAGGGAGTGATGAATGACAAAAGGGAGGGGAGAAAGATGGATGAACAAGGGAAATGGAAAAAGAAATGAGATGGATGGAAAAGGCTAAAGAGGAAAGGCAGATAAGAGAGAAGAAAGTCTGAAGAAAGAGTAGGGGAGAAATGAGAGATACCGAGACAGAGTATTTCAGATAGGGTGTTAATGTAGCTGGGCCTGTCTGGGTGCTTGGATATCCTGAAGATGTAAAGGGTAATCACTCTCTCAGCATGTATATGCTATTGATATGTTAATATAATTTTCTTTTTCATCTGAAGGCAATGAAGTTTTCAAACTAGCTGATTAACTGGGTCTGTCTGGTCCTGTGTACGTACATGTATTCACAAACACACGTCATATATAAATATTTATACTCTATACAAAATAGTGTCTGAAAATTCCTGTAAAACAGCACCCAGCATTAAAAGTCCTATTAGCATTGATGTGACATTGGACAGACATGTTTGTGCTGATATAACGTACTGCAATATCAACCCTAATATAGCTTTTTGGGAACACAAAATGTGAACAGGCAACATTAGTAGAAACATTGAGTATGTTATTTGCAAAACAAGCCCATGATAATGCAATATGAGGGTTCTCAGATCACATTTGGGTACAGGTCATATAATGCAGTCAGCCTTCTTTATAATTATATAGTTTATCTTTTAGGGTTTTTAAAAATGAGTAATTTCTCGGTTGTGTTGTGACACTTAGCTCCTAATACATGCTTACATATTCACACATCCTGCAAATTACCTGTTAAATCATTGTTTTAGTTAATTTACAGAGACGGCCATACAGAGAAATAACTCATTTAATGAGTTAAATGATCATTTTGGTCAGGTCACAAGAGTGTCATGATCACCCCAGTTGCGGTCCCATGTAGCAAAGCCAGGCTCTTTGTTCCTCCTCGGGTTGTTTCAGAAATTCTGCAAGTTCATCTGTAGTTTTAAACCACAAGTTGCACAATTTAGTGGCGGGGCTCTGGAGCCAATCCTTGAGTCAGAATCTCTGTGGCGCTGGGGAAAAGATGAAGAGGGGAGGTTGAAAAGCTTCAGCTTCTCTGTAAAATTTAGCAAAGAGTAGCCTGAGACTTTTGGCTTTTTTTTTTCCCTTTGTAAAGGTTTAAGAGCTCCTCTTGCTTTTGCTGGCCAGAGAGTGTTTATCTGTCTGAAGTGTAAAGCTAAAATCCAACCCTAAAAGTACTTTCAGAGTATGTACCCCTTGTTTGCAGAGTAAGGAAAACCGCTTAGTATAGTTTACAGAAATCTTACTGTCTTACCTGGAATACTTCTGTGAAACATCTCTGAAAGGGTAATTTTTTTTCAGCGTTAAATGGGCCCCATCCTGCATTCAGATAATCACAGAATAACTTGTATATAAGCCTTGCATTTTGGTTTGTTTAGCTGATAACCTGCTAAATACATTTCTTTACCAGACTTGGTGTTCAGAAGATTTCTGCCTGTTTCTGTGAGTTACTGTATATCTGTTACAGTCTTTTTGTATAATGCACCTGGGATCAGTAGCATGAAGACTCAAATGTACCTGCTTTGTTCTTGTATCAGTTCATAATGTTAGCATGCTTGGGTAAATCAAGGAAATAGCTATGTAATTTATCTGTATGTTAATATTTACTGTACTACTGGATCTGTGCTACAAGGTGACCGAGTCTTTCTGTTGCTGAGCTCACACTGATGATCAGAGCTGTGCAATCAGACTTTTCCTTTGCTTTATGCACAATAAGCAAGTACAGAAGATGTACCTGTGGGAGATGTACCTGTATAGATGTACCTGTATAGGAGAGACCCTGTTTTAATGTCTATTAAAAATGTCCTATGTAATATTAACACTGCTTATTAGGAACTGAGGAATATCAGCTCTCTGCTACTGGGATTATTAGAAAATGGGAATTTGTTATTCCTACTCTGTGCTCAGAGTGGGTGTACTCAGTAATGCTGGTTGTGAATGGGCCAGAAATAAGCCAGGGGATTTTGGCGTAAATCAGTTGAATTAATTTGATTTCAGTTATTTTGGTTTCTTTTACAGAAGCTGGGAAGTTGGCCCTTTTCACTTGAATACTGAGTTTCAGCAAATTAATTCAGAATTCTCCACAACCCAGAACACTTCATCTCCAACTCTTCCTAGCCTAATTCTCAAATTCCTGATTGAATGCCACTTTCCTGTGAATTTCTGGCTTTGGTCTCTTGTATGGGTATGCGGTGAAATTGGTTTTCTTTTTTCTAAGCAGGGAAAAAGTAGAAACCAGACAAACTTCCCCTCCCTTCTGCAAAGGTTCAAGATAGAAAGGGATAAAAAAAAAAAAGAATAAAATAAAACTACAGCTATATTTTTCCTCCCCTTTGGAAGGACCTCCCACTGACTATATCATTATCCGTCTCATGTAGGATATTGGATTCAGGATCTATAGCAGTGAGCTACGTTAGTATTGAATCTCATTTGATTTAATAAACCTCCCTTCTCCCTTGCCTACTCAGCCTTTCCAGTCTTTTTTGGACATTAGTAGCTCCCCCATAGTTTTGGCCGTAGAGGGATACATAACACATTGCCCTTTTTATATGGCAGTGTGAGGACCTTCATCCTCCGTTGGAAATGCAGATTCTTGTTTTGCAAATAATGCCCCGTCCTCCTTCCCTCCCTTCACGCGTATATGGCACGTGGCCCACTCTATACGTATGCTGTTTGCTTGTTTTTATTCTCTATAGTTGGACCCATTTACAGTGAACTTGGTCATAATGAAATATTTATATTGAACAGACAGAAGATCTGGAATTATTTTATGTTTCTCCAGTGTATGAAGTATATTTTTGGAGATAATCTGAAGATTTTGGAGGAGGGAAGAGAGCAGGAATAAGATTCAATTTAAAGTGAAAAGGAGCATCAAAAATGTTGTCAATGGACTTTTTTAACGTATTAGAAAAAGGAGGATATATAGAGTAAAATTTCAAATCTTGCAAAATTAACTACATAGCAAAATCTATGCTTTAGGAAGAGAGAGCTTTTGGAACCTGTCTTTAATTTTCAAATGGGAATTCTTCCGCTGGATGTGATGAGGCTTGGCATGTCTCTTGGCATGTATATGGATATGCAAGCTCTGTGTCTATGGGCTCTAATTTCCTTAGAAGAATTTAAGTAAACTTTTCTCAAGCCAATAGGAGTTAACTGTATAGTAAGAAATTGTGCTCTATGTCTATATTAAACTTGGAAAAAATGAAATGCTGTTCTCTGCTCTAATGTGTCAGGCAAAGCTGGCTACAGAGAATGTGCAGAGGCAAGATTTCATTTTGAGAACTGGAAAAGGCTGAAGCCTGATTACAGGCAGGCAAACTGACAATCCTTTTTAGCTTCTTTTAAGCATATACTGTGAGTGGGTCTGAATGAGATTAAGTTTCTATGAGTTTCATTAAAATAGGGTGCCCAGTGTTAAGGATTCTAGCTACAGAAAAAGCTGTATTAATGAGTAAAATGCCTTATTAGACTCCAGAGAATCCACAAGAGCAAGTCAATAGGAATATGCTTACCAAAACCTAATCAGAGCCTATTATAATGGGGGGAATCAAAAAATGTGATGTTAATCTGTAAGGTATGATAACTGGTGGAACAACTTGCTTTGAAGACAGGATGCTGTGGCCTTGGAAGTCAAAGTCCTGTACAGCCTCGCCGGATATTTATACCAAGTGGTTTTCTAAAAATTACCTGTTTCTCTTGTAGGTTACTAACTCAGAATTAACAGTGAAAACACAGATCCCAGTGATTTCCAACATACTTTCATAGACCACTGAAATACTAGAAGTGACTCTTGGACAAGAGGGCCAAGTCCTTGCCTAAATACAGTGATAGCATTTGGGGTGCCTCAACCAGGCTCTCATGGGTCCTTTTGCCTTCATAAAGGGTGTGTGTTTGTCAGTCTCAAAAGCTGCTGCATCTCCTAAAACATCATCCAATGATGCCAGGCAATGGGAAAGGCGAGAACTGTTGCTTTGAATTGTAAAATCACCATATCCATAATGCATGAAAGGACCTATGCCACAGCGCAGGGTTTTAGTCCTCCTGCAGCTCTGGAAAATTGGACAACTTCATAGTCTTTTATGAAAATATAATGTACCTTTGCTGCCTTTTGAGTAGTAAATTATGAATTTGAAAGTGACAAATATTAGCAACCTGCCTTTATTGCTAACAAAACTGGGCAGGAGAGAAACGGAATCTGCAGAGCCTTTGACAGAATGTTTAATAACTTTTGTGATTACTGTTTCCCAGAGGTGATGTGTATAATATGTATTTTCCCTCTTTCATTTTATAATAACACTTATGCTGGAGACTGGTGTTGTGTCTCTGCATTCCTGAACTTCCTCCTCAGTCAAAGGTTAGAGTGATTTGAGCAACCACAGTCAAAGCAAAGTTGTGAAGGTTTCTGCTTCCTTTAATAGCAAAATTGCACTGCTTTAGATTGGCACAAAAGTATGAAAATGAGCCGTAGCCATATGATAAACAAACAGTGAGGTATTAAAAGTCTGCGATACTGGGGCAGCTGAGACTGAAACTGTGACAATCATTTTGCAGATGAACGGAGACCAATCACAAAAAATACAAAAGTAGACACCATCCCAGGTGTATTCTGCTAGAAGAAAGTTCATTTCATTGTGCGTCCCTTCCTGTTTCAGAAACTTAAAATTTTGGATGGCTTTGGTACCTTGGCATAGAAATGTTCACAAATTTGTATATAAAAATTGATCACTAGGTAAAATTTCAAGAGGTAACTTCAATTAAAAATCAATATTTTGGACTTGGCAGCTAGAGCACACTTTTTGTTGTTGTGAAGGAAGAACAGAGGATGAGGAAGGCATGTGTGCCCCTCGAAAGAGATGCAGCCTGGGAGGTGGAGAGTCGGGGAGCTTTTCAAGGACGCAGTTCAAGAATTACCTGCTAACAGGCTGAGGTAGCAAGATATGTTTAGGAAGATTTTACAAATAATGAGGAGCACTTCTCCTTCCGAATGGCAATACCAGAGATCAGGAGAAGGCTGAGTTCCCACTGAACTATGACAAATGGTCCCACTGCTTCTAGACTGGGAGGGAGGATCACATCCATTCCCTTGCACCTCTTTTTATAAGGGCAGAAAGGACTGCTCAGACTGGTTTAATTTCAAGTGAGCAATGCTTGGATGAAAGCTGGTACCAGCAACAGGGCAAGTATGTAGTTCCAGCCATCAGGAGCCATCTCTCCTGTAAGGTCAAAGCACCGGAGAGCCAACCTTAAAGACTAGCCATGTTAAAGAGTAATGATGGGGAAGTTTTCATCCTTTCACCAAGCTATCAGCTATAGAACACAAAGGCAATTTAACCAAGTATTAAAAGAGTGATCCTCTTTGCGTCGGTGGATACCTGTGTTAAAGTAGTGCACATTTGCAGTTGTTCCCTCCGTGGCTTCCAGATAGGAGTTGGATACAAAGTTGAACTGTCCCTCTGAAATCAGGGTTGGTTTCTTGTAACAAAGCTCAAGCTCCAGCCAGCCAAACATGCTGAAACTTAGTACGAGCTTTTGCTGCCTGGAGTTCAGGAGAGGCTGTCTCTAGCTTTACTTCACTTCTCTTCAATATCGAAAACTATTCAGACTCTGACTGTTGCCTTGAGTGTAATCTTTAACATTTGTAAAGCCATCTCAAGCACACTGATGTATGCACTCCTCCTGCTCTTCAACTTGCTCTCTCTTTGCTGTCATCTTACTGTCTTTCCAGGTATGGCTTTGCCATGCACTTCATGGCACCCTCAGGTGAGAAAACATATTCCAGTTTCCATCACCAAGGTTTCTTTACTCTTCCTTCAAACCAGATTTCAGCATCTTTTTTCTTAATCTTTTGTATCTTGTCCTTTGATTTTTTGGTTGCCTTCAACAGTCAAGAGGGGAACATGGTATTATTCCAAATGTTTTCTGTTTTCAGGTAGAGTGGGATAGTACTATTTTGCTTCCTGGCAATTTGTTGATAACCTCATATTCAATGTTATCAGAAAGCAAATTATTAGCTTCACTGTCTCAAAAATGAGAACAGGTCACAGAATAGGTGATAGAAAGTAACTTGAACTGTATTTGTTGCTGGCTGTAGAAAGCCCAAGAAGTGTCCAAGTTTGGAGATACACCAAGTATGGAAAGTAAGACCACATGATGGTATTTTTATTTGTCTGCTGTCTTGAGAAAGGAACAACCAATAGAATAATGGCCCAAAGTTGTTTTTTTGGTTTTTTTGGGGGTTTGTTTTTTTTTTTTGGTACAAATGTGCTTATGTCATTAAAAGTCACTGGAACCCAGGATACTCAGTTCTTAAATCAGTATGCAAATAGGCTTAGGGACTCAAACAGCACAGGCTTTTCTGAAAAGTTTACTTTGAGGGAACTTCTTCCTGGGATTTTCTCCTAGGGAGCAGCACCCAAAACTTCTCCTAAGTTAAGGGTGAGGAACCTCTAATCATCACAGAAGTTCATTGGCAACACAGTTTGGAGCTAGTTATAAAATATAAATAGCTTTTTTGCTGTGAAATATTTGATATTTTAAAAATTAAGACGGTGTTATTTACTCTCTTCCCCTGCCCACACCCCCCATGGCTGGTGTTGCTTATGTGCTGTTGGCAGATGGGATGTGGATCATTTTAATTAGATTTTATTGGACTGTTATACGGCCCATAATTGTGATCATTACTCATTTTCACTGTGGTTCAGACAGATCCTCTATTTAGACATGATGATATTTTGATGAGACAAGTCCCATGTAACTTGTTATGTTAGGGGCCAGTAGCCAAAGCAGAGGAATTAGGTGTTTTCACAGCATAAAAATTGGAGGAGATTAATAAAGGACGTAATGGTCAATTTGTGTTTCTAATTGTGCCCAGATTGTGGATGCTATGGGCAGAATGTCTCTTTGGGCTGCTGGGTCCTGCTGAAAGCTGCAGGAAACAAAGAGCCCTCACAGCTGAAGCCCAGGTAGCAAGACATGGCACGGAGAAGGAGCAAACCCCCTTTTCACCTGTGGGGAGAGGGGCAAACCCATTGCGGGTGTCAATGAGTGACCTTTTGCTGAATCAGAGCTGTTCTGCTTACATTCACATCACTCTATGTTTGGTCCTGTATGCTTTTTCTCCTTTTCTGTGTGTTTTTTTGCACGGTTGCTCTTGTAAATCTCTGCAAGGAGACTAGGACTGGAGGCTTAGTCTGAACTGGGAATGGATTTGTTGTATCTTCTCTACAGCTGGGGGCATCTTCTGCTGATGGTTCTCTGCTGCTTTTTGAGCAGCTGTGCTCAGGCCCCGAGATGTTCCCTTTACTTCTTAGACAATGTCTCTTCGGGCGGGTGTGGGGTCCTGCCATGTACTGGTAGTGACGGTGTTCTGGCAAAGCCTTGTGTAGGAGCTGTGTCCTACTGTCAGACAGAACCGTCTTCTCACCTGTACCCCACGGTCTCCTTATTCTTTAGTGATCAGTCTTAGCTTTTTCCTCTTGACTTTCCAGAACCACGACTGGTATTTGGACATAATACTTGTACAGATCTAGATCTCCCTTTGTGTCCTGAGGAACATTGGTCAGTAGGAAAGTCATGAACTACTGCCAGGAGTCATGGGTCAAGGAGACTGTCAAAAATATTTGGAAGAAAGACTTAGATTTTGAGTTTTTACCCCATATTTGTGAATAAAGTTGCCTTTGGTTAACTCTTTAAAAAATAAGTTTCTCTTTTAAAAAATAACTTCTGATCCCAATTACACTGCATTTGCAGATGCCAGGGTTGTTGGAGAATTGAAAATGTTGGGACTCATGGGCTTCAGGGTGCAAATACTAGCAGTTGCTTGTGCACAAATGTTACCTAAAATGTACCTTCTCTATCCCAGCAATAAATCAGTAAATTTAGTTTAATATAAAAATCGACTACAGGAGCAGGAGATGGGATGCAACAAATAGTTCCAGCCTCCTATAACAGAGTGGGCGATGCTCCAGTGCCATCTCCACACCAGTGTGGGGGACGCAGAATTTGACTTAGTCTGCTTATGTTCATCTGGACACACACCTTTAAAAGGATTCTGTTAAGGCGACTGCTTAAAATTATAATTGAATCTAACTACATCTCAAGTCAGATTTTAGCAAGGATCAACTCTGGTTCCACTTTGCATATGCAAATGAGGCCTGTTATTCCCTCCAACCACCCAGTTTTTGTGCATCAGCCATCTTTGAGGCTGCCTACAAATCAGTTTGCTCTGTGCAGACTGGAAAGGAGCTGAGCTGCAAAATAGAGGAGAATACCACCTAAATCCAGCCCTCTGAGGGTCCATGGCTTGGGTTTTTTTTGGCCATCCTCATCCTTTATTTAAAACAAAACAAAACAAAGTTCCAAGTATTCTAGCATTTCTATGCAGATACAAGCTGTATTTCTCCTTTGCTCCTCCAAACAGATCCACTGAGACCTAGATTCTACTCTTGCTTAGATCTGTTGTAGATTCTTTCTGTGTTACTGCTTTGGCACTCTGTTACAAACTAGGGCCTACTTTAGAGCTGGGTAACCTACCTTAACTTCTTGCTTCATTATCTCCTTCCACTCCCTTAGATCTGGAATTCTTGTCTAGATGCAATATACAATAAAGTCTTACTTCTCACCTCTACAGAAAAATAAGTATGATAATCTCAACAGATCCCTTCTCTACTTATACCGTAACTGTATTTTCTTCTTTTAACTTATGGATGTAACACAGCAAGACATTATAACAAATGGACAGACAAAACTCCCTAACTTACTGATCACTTCATTGGCCATTATGCTCTTGCTTATGTTCAAGGATACTCTCACAGCTGAAAAACATAAATTAGTGCAAGTCAAACGCTCCTTGTAAAGAACCAGTTACAAACTCATCCTCATTTTTCAGTTTAGTAAAAAATATTTGAATTTATTAAAATGTAGTAATTTTTTGTCAAGTGGTGTTTGTCTGTTGTTTTTTTTTTTGGTTTGTTTTTTTTTTCTGGGAATTGGACCAGCTCACCTTAGAAAATTGTTTTTCTCTTTTGGTTAGTGTTAATGGACTCCAAATCTGTGTTGCTTCATGGGATGAGAGAACCTTTCCTAACAAGAGAATAATAATCACTAAATTCTGGTATGAATTTTCACACAAAGAATGTGTACTAAAATGGATGAAACATCATGCTTCATTTTCTCATGCTGATTTTTCAAGTGAATAATTGCAAGCCATGATTAATGTCACCCTAGAAATCTGGCATGCTTATTTGTGAACATATTAATGAGTCTAGTTTTATTATTATTATTCAACCAACTCTAATGCCTTAGTGTAAGCCTTATCTTTCCCAGCTTCTCTATCCTTATAGATTTTTTTTTTTTAGTTAGCTTTAGAATCTAAATTTTAGAGGCAGTAGACTTTGGCTTGTCAAGATTTTAGGAGTTTCCTATGTGCTGATGGCACTATAGAAATCATAGATACTGCTTTCCTTATGCCATTTAAACTTGTCTCCTTACTAAGCCCCACTGTGAGGGACACTGTGGACACACAGGATGAGCAAAACTATTATACCATGAGTACTAGATGTATCTTTTTTGTTTGGCTGCTGATTGTGTTCTTGACTGTTTCAGATAAAGAACATTGCCTATCAAAACTGAAATCACTGGATGGATAATTCTTGCAAATTTTCACTGCAAGCAGACTAGGAAGCCTTTCCAAGTCGCATGTTTTAAGGGGAGAAAAGTGGAATGGTTTTACCTCGTTCAAGGTAAGTCATGGCCTAGAATTCACGTGATTTAAGGTTAAAGTTCACCTGTTGCCACAATTCAGTATGCTTTACAGCACAACGAACACAAGGCCAACATCCCTTAATTTAAGATCATTAAAGGAGGGTTTTAAGTTAAAATGTGACCTTCTGTTTCTGGCCAGGTGAGAAGGGTTTTTTTGTGAAAGCTATTTTGTCAGTGGTTAGTCCTGAGATCTCCCAGTGAAATGGTTGACATGGAAAGAACTGAGATTAAGTATCACATTATATTGGACAAAGATTTAGGAAATCTCTTGATATTGAGTCGGTGAGGAAGTGGATAAAATTTCATGTTGTTAAATGCAAAGGAAAGGAAATGGGGAAAATCAATCCTGACTTTGTATGCTCAGTAATGGGCTTTGAGCAAGATATTACTACTCAGGAAAGAGATCTGGGAGTCATTTCCATAGAACTGTCTCACTTGTCAACTCACTGTAGGTATCTTTGGTGTGCCCACAGTCTGAACAGTCTTTGAAGTGTTTGTCCTCCTATCTCAAGTGCATGTTTAGAATAGCAAAGGGGCAACAATAAAGGTGATTAAATATATGATACAATTAGTCACTCTGTGTAGAGATGTTAACTTTGGATTCTTCTGCTTGGAAAAGGAAACCCTGCTGTGTTAGAGGTGTATAAAAGCCTGAACTTTGAGGAGAAAGTAAGTAGGGAACAGCTGATCACTGTGTTTCTCACAAGATAAAATAAGGAACGTCAAAATAATTTATCAGGTCGCAGATTTAATATAAACAAAAGCAGCTACTTTTTCATACAATACATAGTTATACTATGGAGCTACTTGCCATGGGATAACAGGCTGTGTGAAGTTTACCTAGGTTCACATAGTCTAATTCATGGAAAAAATATAATCACTAGATACTGAATATATTGTTATATGTTTACATTGCTAAGTCTACTTGACTCGTTCCTACATTTTGTTTCTTCCAAGCAGGCTGCTGTTGGAGGAGGGTTACAGGACCAGCTAAGCTTTTAACCTGCCCCTGTTCTGTTGTTACGTTGTAATGATTTCAGAAGGAATGTGAAAAGGATCCCAAAGGCCTGACATCTAAATTAATTCCTCGTCAGGGCACCAAAAAAGGGTCAAAGAAGCAGTTAACTTGAAGGCTAACACTTTCAGGCCTGTACTGGCTGTCACCTGGATGAATTTGTTTCAGCAAAGCCCTGCTTAAGTCCCTAAGAAATACTTGCATGCAAGTTGCTGCAAAATCTGAGTTTATTTCTGTGTTGCCCTGGACAGGAATGAGATGAGGAGCATAACGTTAGGATGGCGGAAAAGGGGGAAGGACGAGGGGAAAATCAGCCAAAAGGAAAGTCCAGCTTTACCTACTGAGGGTGAATCAGATAAGGAAATGTCTGACAATGTTCAAGATAATTCAGACATTGTCCCAGACCTTAATTACTGGCACAGGCAACTGTGGACCTGGTAGGAGAGAGGTAGATCATGTCTGTGTGCTCCATCTGCTGCCTGCAGAGACGGGAATGTTCCAAGCCAGGTGTTGCTGAACATTGCTCTTGTCTAGCAGCAAGATAAGTTTAATTAAAGGGCTAATTATTCCCACTCTGGAATGGACCTATCCTTGTACTTGCAATCACATTCTAACTCTTTTCCTCTGGTGTTCATGCATCATACATATATCTTCCATTGTCATGTTACTGACTTGTTTTGCTTAAGTGAGGATAAGTCTTTGGTGCATATGAAAATTGGAAACAAAGGGAATTGGCTAGACTTGAGTCTAGGTGATACTTCATTGTCACGGCGTTTGTCAGCACAAAAAGGCTTTTCATGCTGGCTTTCTAACTTTCTTGTGAAATAGGTATTTTACAGTTGTGGTAACTAAGGGCTTGGATCAGTGGGGAATTGGACCCAGATGTTTGCGTTCTGCTGCAACAATTAAGAGCATCAGGAAAAACTTCTCATTCAGTTAAACCAGGAGTAACCCACTCCTGACTTCCAAAAAGTTGCTGGATTTACTTCACAATAACAGACCATGGAATTATATTTATTGAAGTTTTAACCTTTTTTTACATTCAGTTTGAAAGCTGTGGTGTAACCCATGCTTGCTTTCTCTGGCTTTGTGGGCTAGGGAGAGCTCTGACTGAATCTTCTCACCACTAATGGCAGATAGAATTCTAGCTCTAGGTATTAGAAACTCGGTCTTCAGGATGTGATCTTACCTTTCTTTTGACAATTTTTGACCTTACTTAAAGACACCCTATTTAGGTAAAACCTTAGTTTCAAGCTAGGTCTTTCTCCTCAAGCTTCTGAAATTTACTGTCCTTTCATAGAACTAAGGCTGATGTCCGCTTTTTACAGGGTCCGTAGAATGGAGGGACATGGATCAGCCCGTTGTCAGGCAGTAGAGAGCTATTTGTTGGGAACAAGAGTACTTCAAGGAAAACCTATCATTAAAAACAAGCAGTTTAATTGTATTTTCATTCTACTGTTTTCCATAATACAGTGAGGACCTTGGAGTTTGCATATGCCCTGATAGACTGGGGAGGAAGAGGGAATGCTCCTCTGCCTAGTTTTGTGCCTATGGGATCTTAAACACAAGTGACCATTTCTTCCAGGCTAGGACCTTTATTTTACATCATTTTGGACCTTTTGTTGTTAAAGCTTTGAGTCAGGTTAAATTGATATGTGAGATTTTCTCCCCCTCATCTTGTGGCCAAACTTCAAAAGACATATTACTCATACTACTTTAGCATTCAAGCCTTGCATTAATTACCCACTAATGGCTTCATTTTTTTGCAGGAAGCACTTTATATTTTACTCATGGAGCCAGGAGAACTATCACTAGGATGGATAAGGATATACACATAGTGTTTGTAACTTTAATATAATCCCTGAATATTCCATGATTCTGTAATGTCTGTCATGCTGGGCTTGAGCTCTGTTGCTGATGAACTGCCTGGGGCACTGTGTAGCAAATGCATTCTTTCACAGGCTAAAACAAAGCAGAGAAAACCATATAATGAATTCCAGTCGAGTAACATTATGAGCTAAGTAGAAGTGCCACTCCTTTACTAGGATAGTTGTAAGAAGACATTTTTAAAACCACATAGCTTAAGTGATAGCAGTCACCAGCCAAAACCCAAACATGTGTCTGCGTATGAAACAGGCACATGTGGAATATATGCTAAAACTTTGGAGCGTTTTGTAAAACACTTTCGTAGAAAGACCGTGAAACCTGAGAGACAGCAGTGCAAAATACATTGTGAAAATAATTTTAAGAAAACCTAGAGAGAGATTTTGGGGCTGAGCACTGGGCAGAAAGGCCATGGTGTGAGAAGTTCTATAGAACAGTCTTTTTTCACCACTTCTGCCATGGAAGGAAGAATGGGACTTTTTACGTCCTTTGTAAACAAACAGGATCTGCTCATTGACTCCACCTTCAGTTGTTTTCCCTTTACACTAGAAAAAACATTTAAGCACCAAAATTTTTTGGCTAACTGTTGAGGGCAAAAAGGGATAATAATAATGTACAATCTCTTGAAGCCTATGCAAGCTATATAGGATTTATTATACTTTGATAGGGAACAATTAGGATCTGAGAACTCCTACCAAAGTTTTCAACATAAACATGTCTAACTTGCATCCCACAAGTACGATTGAAGGACAGGGAGGGGGAACCCCCCAAAACCACAATTAGAAAGTTTTGTTCCACAGGGAGACCTGAAAATGTAAAACAGTGGCAGTAGGACTCAGACTTGGCAATATTTATCTAAGGGGATATTCATTTGTTTTAACTTAAATTTTGAAAATACACTGTTTCAGCAGGAGTAAGTATTATAGCAGTGTTATGAAACCGAAGAAAAAGGTACATGATGTTCTTGTCAAAATCAACATGGGAAGGAAAGAGGCAGCCAGCAGTGGAGGAACAACTATTGAGGGACTTCTCAGAGAAGTTCGATGTATTTGAATTTATGGGGTCAGATGGTACTCACCCAAAGGTGATGAAGAAGTCAGCCAATGTGATTGTGAGGCACCGTCTATCATCTATGAAACATCACAGTGATCTGGGGAAGGTCCCTGATGACTGTAAAAAGGCTGATGTTACACCAGTCAACCAGAAATGCAATGAGCAAGACCCAGGTGACAGTTAGCCCAGTCGGTCAGTCTACAGGTCATGGAGCGTGTCTTCTTGCAACCCATTTTCAAACAGGGCTTGAAAGGACAAGAGGACAATCAGAAAAATCAGCATGAGTTTATGAAGGGCAAATCATACTTACGCAACATGACTGCCTTTGTTTAAGAAATAACTGCTTGTATGGATATAGCACAGGACAAAGAATGTTTGTGTAACAAAAGTCATGGCTGACATGGCCTAGTGCTGGCAATAGTCCCTCTCGGAGCAGGAGGTGGGACCTGAGATCTCCAGAGGGCCCTTCCAGCCATTGTTTCTATGATTTTGTGGACAGCAGTAAATCAGGTGCTGGACTGAAGCAAATGAGGAGCCATCAAAACATTTGTATATACATTTTTGTAAGAAGAGAAGCTACCCCAAAACATTCAGAGCATAAGTCAACCTTCTCTAATTGAATGTGGCCAGAGAGAGAGTTTATAATCAGAAAGGTGCCTGGCCTGTAATTGGTCAGCAATGTCCAAATCTGGGGACGTTAGCAGATTATTTATATTACCAATGTCTTAAACTAATTAAAACCTCGGACAGTTTTCAAAACAGCATTAAGCCATAGTAGTGCAGGTCTCAGAAAAGATCCCATTGATTTCAGTTTTACCAGCCTGTGTCGCTCAGGCAGGCTTGGATTGGAGCTTGCCTTCCCTTGTGCTGAGTGGCCGGGCCAGGTCGGAACGGTGGCTGTGTGCTGCCCTGACGTGTTTTGCTCGCAGTGGATGGCAGAAGCCACACATTACTTTTCTGGCATTGTCTGATATGAGAGTTTGAAACTGGGAGGTCCAGATCCTACACTGAAGCTTTCAGACCGTAATTCAAGAAGGATTGAAGCATTTACCTGGCTACAGAGCGGATCAATTCTGCAATATGCCTGGACAGCCCTCGCTTTGTTTTAACATTTTTCAGGATATCTAAGAAACTTGTAGAGTAGCATGAATTTTACAGCATTCAGGAAAGCCAAGCACCTTGCACCAGCTTTAGGCTGGCTTGTACTACCAAAGGGTCCTTCTGTATTATTCTTAAAATGCTTCTCCAGGTGGGACAGCTTTTCTGAACTGGTAAGATGTATACTTAAGTGTGTACTGCACAGCAAATACAACTGGAAAGCCCTTTAAAAGCAACCCCTGGCACTGAGTAAACACTGCCCTGACCAAATAGTGAGATCCTGCATGCAGAAACCCTTTGTGTTCATTAGTTGTGGACACAGTATGGCATGAGGATCCACAAGCTTTATGGACAATGAATTCTGAACTCCCTCAGAGAAAATATTTGCTATAGAAACCTGAGTCCAAGAGCTGAATGCACCCAGTTGGGGAAAGCACATGCAGAAATAGTCTCTCACTTCTGGCTGCAGCTTATACAGGCAGTGAGCTTGTTTACCTAATCTGAATATTTGACCTTTATATTTTTTTGGAAATGGTATTTTTTTCCTCTTAATTATATGAAAGGAGCACTTCCTTTCAGAGCTCTGATGGACTTCTCTATAAATAGCTACTCACATCCCAGAACTTTGCACTGAAGCCTTCAGCAAAGTCAGCATCCCTAGGACTTTTTAAGCCTGAGATAGGAACCACGTGGAGTTTAATCATTAATCACCAGTCTTTAATTAACAGCTCTGGGCTTTGAACAAAAGGCGATTACCGCAAGGCTGTTGAGGGGCCCTGAACTCTTCAGTGTGCTTTTATTTGGGGGACCTGGTGGCCTTCCAAAGGGGACTGGTGGAGCAACCTTCTCCTTGTGGGAAGGGTCACGCTTCCTAGGAAGAGCAGATGTTTGTGGCCTGATCTCCATTTTCACAACTGTCCTGTTGGCTAGCTGCAGGCTTGAGCTGTCTCAACATGGGGATGCTGCCAGCTCCCCAAGGTGGGCAAAGAAGTACAGTGTCTCTGGAGCCCTGTTGCCTCCATCAGGTGAGATGGGTTTTAACCGGAGGAAGGAGGAAAGTTGCTCCAGGCTTGGAAAATTTTATAGGGGAGTGTTCAAAATTGAGCACTCAGGAGAGAAAGAAAACATTGCTATAAAAGTTGACTCAGCCAATATTTTTCTGCATTCCTGCTGCTGTGATTGAAGATATTTGTTTTTAATATAGGTTTCTCCCATTTGTAGTCTGGCTTTCCTGTAGTAAAAACTAAAGGGCAGATCCTCAGCTGATATAAATTGGCTCCGCTGAAGTTAATGGAGCCATGCTGGTTTGTACCAGCTGAGGGATCTGGCTCATGCTGCAGTGTTCGATACCTCCATTATATTGCCATGATTACGATACTAATTCAGTAAAATGGCTTCACAGCATAATAAAACCAACCCAGAGAATGGAAGATGAAAGGGCTTCCTCTCCAACCGACCTGGTATTTTTCAACAAAATGTTTTCTTTTATTTTCTCTTTTGTCAGAAAATGCTCTCAAACAAAACTTTTTACGGCAAATGTACCTGGTCTGACAAAACTTTCCCTGGGAAGGGCTTCTTGGCTTCAGCGTCCTGCCTGCCTGCATGCAGAAAACAAGTAAGGCAAGCTCAGTGGCCATGGGTCAGGGCATGTCGAGGCTTGTGCAAGAAAATGAATTTGATCTTTAAAGGGCAGGGGTGATACTGCAGAGCCGTTAAAACCCTGAGGTAACCTTGACTTCTGAAAAATAGGAGTTATCATACTAGTGGGTAGAGCATTGATCATTTTATTCATGCTCTGCCCTGTGTAGTTTTTCTTGATCTGTCTGCACGGTGAGAAAGAGCCAGTGGAGTTGTATAAAGCTGTATCCTTTCCGATTGCAGGGGTAAATGACGTGTTGGTGGTTCTCCTCCTTGTGATCAGCTCTTCAGTAAGTAGCAGAAGATGCTGGGCTTGAGGAGTGGGAGCGTGATAACCTGTGCTGCCTTATTGCTTGGAGCTGTTGAGCACCGAAGGGAATAAAAAGGCACAAAGACCTAAATAAAGGCAGATAGATGCATAGCTAGATCCCTAGGATGAAATATTTTGTTTGCCATAGCACTGCTGAACTGCACGCAGGTTTTTCTGTGCCAGGAGGGACTTTTACAGGGACATTGCTAAATGGAGGCAGTAAATTTAACTTTAAAGGACCATGAATTGAAGCTTTTGGCTAAAAGCTGAAATGCTGTTACTCTTTACTGGGCCCTTTTAACTTCACTTGGAACAGGATAGTATATTTTATTTCTAAGGCCTTTGGAAGTTGAAGGCCCTGCCTGTGGCAGGTCTCATTCAGCTCCTTGGGAGCTGGGGCCTTGTGGAGCAGCAGTCCAACACTGCGGTGGACCTTTCAAGGTGACTATGAACCAGCCCAGCTTTTCTGGATAAAGGTAAAATACAAAAAGATCCCACCAGTGGGTTAAGGAGAGCTGTGGGTTACACTTCTACCAGCTGTGAGGAGCGCTGTGCCATTACAAAATGAAATATCAGTACAATCTCAAGTGCCAGAAAAGCTAAAGGGACACACACATGTGTTTCAAAGGCAGAAAAAAACATGTCCAGTGTCCTGAATTAGCAGGTTTGGCTGAATCCTGCTTCCAGACCTGAGCTGGTCCCCTAGCAGCAGTCATATGAATGCTGATTTGAAATAGTTTTGTTACATACTCAACACTTTGAACCAGCCTAAATTATTCCTGGTTTTGACCCTTCTGGCGACATGATCCAATTTTAATCTATTTATGCCCTCTGCTTCTTTTAGGGAAAAACATTGGGTTTGCACTAAAATCTGTTCAGAAGCAGCAAAACTTTTCTTGCTAATATCTACTTGCAACTTACTGCAACTGCTTCTAATATGTTCCTCCAGTGTTTGAATTATTCCTGAGACTGGGATATTCAGTGTGTGGATGACAGACTGCAAGTCCCTTGTAAAGGTGGAGTTTGGCTGCCTTTGGCATCCACGTTCTTCTCATCCAGTTCTTAATGAAATATCAGAAATTTTTGCATTCGGCACAGGCTGACAGTGGAAGCCGTCCTGGCTGTCTGCTTAAAGGCAAGGCTCTTGGACCAAGAGACAACTGTGTGGTTGGGGTCTGAATGCCTTGGCAGCGGGAGGCTCTGGTTACCTGAAGGGACCAGGAATCTTGCACTAGCAGCTGGTATTTAAAAGAAGGCTTTGAAAGAAGGACCAAAACTGGCAGGCTGAGGAGACAAGAGGATGCACAAGGGTTTTACTTTTGGGATAGATGTTCCCGTTTCTTACATTAATTAGAGAAAGGGATGATTGATCTGGAAACCTTTGCAGAACCCAGGTGTCTCTGCTTCCTTAGCCAGACTTTTGTGGCCAAGCATCTACCCGGAGTCCAAAGAGCCTCAGTGCTCCTGGGCGTTAGTGTCCCATTCCTGAAAAGAGGAGGCAGAACCTACCACCACAGCTGGAGACGTGAGTGAAGAAAGTCATTGCTAGATCTAATCAGGCAAAGAAAAGCTTTGGAGCATATGGACCCCAATGTGTGGTCCAAGTACAACAGCTTGGTGAGTGTCCTGCAGGGAGACTTTTACTAGCGTTGCAACAACAATTCATCACTGCCTGAAGGTTTGATGGGTCTGGTACTCCTCGTCTTAATCGACCTCGGCTGGAGACCTGCATTTAAGTCCAGCTTAGTCACAAAGGACTTGGTCTGTGCTTGGGCCTTAAAGAGGATATTTATCAGAAAATCACATGATTAATGGAACTGAGTGATCTCTGTTCGAGAGTGGCCAGGAATTGAATTAACAGAACAGGGATTTTTGGCAGGTGTGAAGCACTGGCAAAGCCGAGACCCAAGTCCGGGCAGGCAAAGCACCCCTGGCCTTGGTGGGGTGCAGCCGCTGGCTGGGTGGGGGGTTGGGGAGGACATGATCAGCTGGCAGAACTGGAGGCACAAAAATCTGGGCTTATGTTTGGATAAAAACACTGTGTGTGTGTGTATCATTAACCCTTCACACAGCGGCACCAGAATTAGGATGGCCTACAGTCCTCTGGCAGAAAGGGCAAAAGTAAATAAGAGGTTAACAGAAGTTGACATCCCCAACTAAACAGTGATGGAGGGTGAGGAATAAATGAACAAATAAACAGAAATCATCAAATGCTTTCTTTCTTGCCTGCTTTTTTCCCCACTCTTATTTCTTTTTCCCTCCATGTCAACACCAAACAAGACAGGACTAAAATTAATGGGGAAAGCAGCAATTAGCAAATTAGGTTAGCGGTGTGTTGCAGTGTGCCATGGCTGCCAGGTGTGAGGGGCTCTGGCAGTATATTTATTAATGGCTGTCAGAAAAGTGACACTTTGATGAATGAAGCTGGGTAATCGGCACCCTCCGACAGTGAGCACTGAGAGGCCTCAACATGCTAAACTGCAAAATCAAACCTTTTTTAACCCCCTTACAAAAATACAGCAACAAAAATTGCTACAAGACGAGTGTGTTTTTCCATCAGGAATTGGAGTTCACATTTTCCTCTAAATACCCTTTTTTTCCCTGTAACTTGCTGGGGAGGAGTTGTCAGGTTTGAAGGTTTTTCCTTTCCTTGGAATATGGGACTCAAGAATTTATAAATTCAGGCAGCTTAAAACCATATAGCCCACTCTGCTGGTTTGGGTATATCCCATTAGCACTATCAAAACCAATGGTGCTACGCTCACACCTTCCAGGTTTTGCCCTTTAAACATAATGGCATTAATAATCCATAAACTGAGCTTGTGAACCAACTCCTGTGTAAGATATTGGTGTCTCTTGACTGATGGTCAGCAATTGCTCTGCTCCTAACTAACACCACTGACATGTGCTGTCCAGGAGCCCATGTTGCATATAGGAACAGGTAAAATGTAAGAATCTATAAGGTGAAACACCTCTGACATAATGTTTCACCAGTGGCAGTGTTGCATCCTGATGTTTTCACTCTTGATAATTTTAGCTTTGAATTCCTTCTGATGAATATGTTGTTACTGTTGGATATCAATAAGGCTAGTGATCATTTAGGAGCATCACTATACAATATGTGACAGGTGTTGGGTGCATGGCAGGGTGTGGATCTGTGGGGGGAATGCTAATGCTGCAGGTTGCTCTGTAAATTCACAGGACTCTGAACCCTTGGCCAAGAGTTTAGGGGAAGTTTTCTTTTTAAAAAGTTTTTTTGTTGTTTTTTGTTTTTTTTCATAAAAATATTCTTGAGGAGATTAACCTAGCTGCTGAGAGAACATCTGGATAAAAGATCGTTCTGCAAAATGCTGGGGTACATGGAATTTTTTCCCGGGTTTTTAGACTTCGTGTTGCACGCTGGAGGTAGGGTTTGTGCAGCACTTCAATAGCTCAGCACAGAGCTGCTCAAATCCCCCAATTCCGTGGAGAAATTGAATACATTTTTATAACAACCTAGTTCTGGTTTTGGCTAGCTAAAAAGACTGTGTAAGTTTTGATTAAAAACATGAGAATAAATGTAAATCGTATCCCAGGCATTCATCTGGTCTTCTAGTTTGAAATGAAGCTGAAGGATCTTTCTGGCATTATCCGTCAGGATCTGCAGGCTTGTTAAATTTGGATTGGCACTTGAAGCAAATCTGAAATTGTTCTCTTATGCTTTAATAATTGTATTTAGTTTCCTGATTTGGCTGGTAAGTTTATCGGAAGATAATTGAACTTTTAAAAGTATAATCTGACCAGACGGTAGGAAATACTTTAAAATAAACTTTCTTCCTGAAACTTTGCTCTGTTTTCACTCTCGTTCTCACAAAAACGGTCCATCTGCACAGCTCCAACCTGCGGAGGTGCACGTTCTTAAACCAAACAACTCCTGAACGAAACCACGTTATTCCCTCTACGTGGCAGAAGTCAACAGATGTGTTCCAGGAAAAAACAGTGGAGCCACCAAGTGCAGCTGGCTACTTGTGTCGGCATCTGCACCAGCCTCCTGCACCCATGCACGTCCCAGCCAGTGCGGGTGCCGCATTTGTGCATTTTCAGGGGTGCCTGACTCCACCAGCACCGTTGCTTCTGTTTGTGGCCTCCCCGATGCGCAGCTGCAGCGGCTTTGCTGACAGAAGGCTGGCTCTGCCCTCCCTGCGAGGATGATGCTTTCAGGGTTCAGCAAGCCAAAGGTTGCTGATGGGTTGTGCTTTCAGGTAAAGATGGATCTGCTTTAAGTAAGGTATTGCTCTGAGCTGTTCTAAAAGCAAAAAAAAAAAAAAGAAGGAAAAAAGAAATAGCTTATAAATTATTCCAGGGAACAGGAGAAACTGTTCTCAAGTTGCTTTTGTTTCCTAATGCAACTTTTATTGTTGTTACTAAAGGACGCATGAGGGTCTTGTTTGCTTGTACACAGGAGAACTGAACAACCAGAAACAGATTCATTGCTTGGTTTTTTACTGACTCTTCCAGCCAGCAGCATGCACAGCACAAATGCCAGGCTCGGCAGTTGTGCAGGCGGCTTCATTAGCTGCTTGCGGGCTATCTGCTCTCATGCACTCTTTCTTGTTCCTCCTCTTTGCAGGCAGACGTGCAAACGTTGCCTGTGCTCGAGCAGCGCCTTGCCAACTCCATCCACTGGGTATCTCATATTCCAAGCTGGTTCACAAACACTGTTGTTTCAGGTGATAGTTTCAATGAAGTGAGCACGTTTTCCAGTTTCAACAAGATTTAACCCAACTGCTAAAGTTCTTGTAAGTGGTTCCTGAGTTTTGGCGTAAGTGCAGTTCTCCAGTTTCACTGGTGGTGTGTAGAAGTTTATGGTTTCATTGCAGACCAGTAAACCCGGGTTTTCCAAGTCCTTCATTAACATGTAAACTACCAGGCTGTTTTTCCCACTCCGCCACTCACCCTAGCCAGTTTCTTTCCTGTTTTAAAGAGGTTTTGCTGCTCTTCATGTTCTCCATTATACGAATTTGCAAAGTCTTCTGTCACTGTGGAAGCACACACCAAACATTTTTTCCCCGCTTATTTTGGTGTTTATAGTTTACATCTACTTCCTATTAATTTGTACAGGAGTCATCAAGAGGAAGACCTCTGACTTGCTCTTAGTCTGTGTCGTCATGGGGAAGCCTCCCAGCTCCAGTAATCAATCACTCTGCACTGATAGCAGCTCACAGAGTAAGCAAAGATAAATGACTTGTCCAGGCTGAGCTTGTCTTGGCTTTACACAAGAAAATACTGCTAGAAGTTCCCTCTGTGTCGCCTGGGTGTGATGGGAGGGTGCCTTTACCCACTGCTTGCTGGGGCTCCAGTGCAGAAATGGTCTGTTGACAACAGTGTTGCTCCTGCTCCTTGCTGGGCTCTGGCCATCCTCCCCTGTATGAAGACAAGTATTTTTTCATGACAGTGTGCTTGGTATCCACCTGCCCAAGCTGTTTTCCTGTTGCTGTCAGCTCGGCAGTGCTGTCATTTTCTGGGTACATGGTGTGTAATTAATGAGAATGTCATTTCCAGGTTGTTTTCAAAGACTAGATTGAGAGTCTGAGAAACTATTTCAGTCAATGCCTTAGGGGCTTTTTTATTTTTTTTTTAAATTAAGAAAACTATCATCTTCTTGCTTGGTTTGGGGATACGTCTGGAGGGAAATTGCTGTGCTTATATTTTTAAGGAGAGCCAGACTTGGCCTCGTAGTAAAGACGTAGAACTCGGGTTCACATGCCACTGACCAGGGCAGTTGGGTGCACAGGGCAGGGCTGGCTGGCTCTTCCCCAAATTGTGGCAGCACTGGCAGTGCCAGCCTCCTCCCTATGTGCTATCAGGAGGACGGTCTCCTTGTGATGGTCTCATGAGGTGGTGGTTGTTTGTGCAGCAGGTCAGATCCTGCCCTGAGGAGCTGGAGGGGTGGAAAGATGTGCTGTGACTTGGCCTGGAGTCCTCCCCAGTGCTCCCCGTTGTCCCTTGGGGCTGGCTGGGCTGGGCAGAGGTGTTGGCCAGGATATATGTATTTTATTATACCTGTTATTTCTTTCACAGGAGTAATAAATCTGCTTTATGGGAGACCCCAAGTGACTCCATAAGGAGCACAGAGATTGGTTTCAGCCACCTTTGCTCCCCAGGACATTGCTGTCCCAAACACTGGATCAGAGTGCCCAGGTGCAGGCTTCAATGATGCACAGCATGCATCCTAAGAACTGGCCTTTGTGCTCATTTAGGGATATCCTCTGCCACTCCTCCTGAGCAAGTATCCCCAAGTGTCTCTGCTGAGCCTTACATTGCTATACACTTTAATTTTACTTCGTTATTTGCAAAAGGGACTGTGAAAGAGGAGAAAGAAAGGGAGTGAAGGACTCTCAGGCAGCAAATGCTTCTCTTTGCCTCCTTTCTACCTGAGTTGTCTCAAGTGATATTAGCCTGTTTCTCTGCACTAATCATTTCCCCAAGCTCTACAGCACCACTACTTTGCAGTAAGGCTCCCTACAGAGTTCATGTCTTACGGGCTGGCAAAGGGATGGGTGGCTTTTCTTCATGGCAGTGTCATGATCCTTGTCTCTAGGCTGCCACCTTCATCAGGGAACATGGCACGCTCTGCTTCCACATACTGGACAGGTTTATGTTTTGAGTTTGCGGGTTTTTTTTTGAGACGGTGAATATTTGAAAACAATTAAGTTACTGTTCAATTCAGTGGATTTTCTGAGCATTGCGAATGTTTTATTCCCAATAATTTGCAGGTGCCTCCTGGGTGGGTGAGATGCGTGCAAAGCTTAGCATGTGCATGTGTACGTCTCCTGTGATATACGGAGCTTTGGCGCTGCAGCTGCCATTAGTGTTAATGGGCTAAACCCCTTCACATCAAGCTGAGAATATACTCCCGCTAATTGTGTACCGGCCATCCCCTGGGACCTTTGTGAGAATGATGCATCCGAGGAGAGGTGCTTTCAGTGATACGATGTCTTGGGATAAATAAATAAGGAGCTAAAGTTAGACGCTGGTTCAAGAAGCCTGATTCAGTGCCAGCATTATAACACTGGGAAATCAGATAACAGCGATGCCAACCTTTATCCTCTTGGTCCTGGCCTAGTCCACTGCTGCACGGTACCATCTTCTGAGCCATACATCACCACTCAGCCTCACCTTGATGATGTATGATGCCCATAGATCCTTATAGCGGGAGTGCACTCTGATGTATTGCGCCAATACATCATGGACAGGGTTCGCCCGGGTGATGTATTAGTGCCCTGAGAATGTATTACTCAAACGCTGGTATTGTTCAGGGATAAAGCCAAGTCAAGGAGTGGATTCAATTTAATTACAGTGCAAATGATAGCCCGGCGCCAGGAGCACTTCGATGCTGAGATGCTGGCACCCTGTGGAAATATGAGCTGTGGCTCTGGTGCCGTTGAGTCACATCACAGTGTACCATGAGAAGAGGTGCCATATTTTAAAGGAATGGTCATTTTTCAGAGAAATATAGGAGGACAATTCTGAGAACTCTGTAGAGTGGTAGCACAGTGTGCAGAAAGTTCCTGAGCATGCTTCTGCCTGCCTGGGAGATGAGACCTCTCAGGGTGTGAGAGGGTGGCTCAGCATTTTGGGAAGTGTGAGGGACGGTGATTTTTTTTGGTCACCTGTGACACTGAAAATTGCTGGACCCCTCTAAGCAGTGTGAAGTACGCACTGACAAGACGCTGACTTCCCCCCAAGGAGTTGGGCTTTGAATCCAACCTTGTGTGCAAATATTTTCTGTTGTTATTGGTAGGATGCTTTGACAGCAAATTTGAAGAGATGATTCTGTAGTTTCCTTGGGCTCAGACCATTAGAAGACACCCTTGACTATCTTTGGTAGGGAACTGCCGAGTGATACAGTCCAATGAAGAGCAGCTTTGTAAGGAGTCCAGAAATGAGAAAGTAATTCCTGTGGCTGTCTACATTGGGTGCTTGTCTCTGGTTAATTCTCCCTTCCTCTTTGCTTCCCTTTTTCACATCTCTTTCTGCAGCTCCGTATTGAAACAAAAATGTAAATCAGCTTTACTTTAAAATCAACTTTAATTCTAAATAAGCCCCTGTAAGCTTGACTCATTGTCAGGGATTTTTTTTTTTTAATAAGGAAAAGACTTGCATGTATGTTATCTGATTGTCAAAGGATGGCATGCCTTAAACCATCTGCTTTTTATAACATCCTTGTTTGTAATGGGAGGTCCTCTGGGAACACAGACACTTGAGAATTAAGGTGAAATTTCAGAAATGATCGGTTTAGTGCATCACATATATTATGTTCCTTTGAAAGCTCAAAATATGTTATTTTTAACTGCAGCAAGACATGAAAATGGTTTTTTTTTTTGGATACAAAAGATAAAAATCCTCCTTCCACTAAAGTCAAGAAGATCTCTATGTAGTCAGGATTTGACCCAGTCTCTTCCAGAAGAGTTTCTGATCATTGACTATCAGAGATATTTGATTATTCTTTTAGAGAAATATTTACACTGAGCCAGGGGTAGCAAGGTGGCAGCAATACTTGGCTCATGTTCAGTGTTTTGTCTCTATAAACCCAAGTATTTTCCAAGCAAGGTAAATACAGGTTTGCAGATGAGAAATTTGCAGCACAAACAGACAAAGTGACATGTGCAAGGTCATGTAGCAAGCTGGTGGCAGGGCTTGGAAGAGAAGCCTGTTGGTCTGACTCACTCCTCCTCTGACATCCCTGTCATTATTTCACTTCTATTATTATCTTGACTTATTTATTCCATTGTTTCAAATCAGATCTGCTCCTACCTTCTTATTGTTCATGGCTCTAAGGCTGTATTTTTTGGTGGTCCTATAATGGAGAGGAAAATGTGTCTTTTTTTTCCCCATTTTTTGCCATCAGTTTCACTGTCTATAACTCAGAAATGTTGATTATTCTTTATTTTTGGGTGCAGAATGAAGAAGGCTCAGTCTGATAGACAGGAACAGTGGATGGCTTCTTTGCATAGCACTACAAAGGTCCCTGTTCGGCTCCTTGACTATCCTACCCCATCACAGCTATGTCAGCAATCAAAACAATGCAGATATTATTTTGTTTGGTTGTTGCTTAAAATGCAGAAGAGAGGTGGTGTGGCTCGGGACATCGGGTATTTACACTACCCCTTGCAGAACCTGGGCTTGCTGTCTTTGGAGAAGAGTATGCAGTGCTCCTGAGCATGTTCCTTCAGGGTGTCCTCTCCCATATTTCAGGAAACCCATTGATGTCCCCATCTGTGCGTGACCCTAGAAGCTGTTTGTCCCTCCTGTGCTGCTGTGTTGCCTCCTTCTGTGACTGGTTCATCACCATGCTACCCCTCAGTGGAGTCTGTGGTTCACAGTGATCCTTATCATCTTGTGATAACTGTTGTAAAAGTTTCTATAAATAGAATTTCCTCCTGCCCAAGTCTTCTTGCTAGCTCAGCTGTTTTATTTTTAACAGAAAAGCATGTTGATGCTAAGCAGAAATAATTTTTTTTTAAATCTCTCTATTAAACATAAAAAGATGCTGTGTCTGAGTAAAAAGGAAAGGTGCCCCTTAGATATATTTAAAACTTCCAAAAATAGTCTCAAGTCTGTGACAAAGCTTATTGAGCAGGAATAGTTGTGGACAGCAATTCTGTGAGGGAAAAGTTCATGTCTCCACGTGCTTCTGCTGGGATCTGCAAGAAGGGAGACCGGTTGAAGACAGACCTCTAAAAGGAATTAACTGAGGGCTGCTCTTTAGGAGGCTTGATAGCAGCACTACCCAAATAGTTTTGCTGGTGATCTCATATGTTTTCCCTTCTGGGCTTGCAACTGCCCTTGAGGTTGGGAGCCCATTTCTGCAATTGAGTCTTCCTTGGAGACCTGCAGCCCCACTGTGAGAGCCTCTGCTGTGCAGGGACAGGGTAATGAGAAAAGGCGGTGAGTTCGCCGTCTGGTATTTTTCAGTATAAAGAGAGAAGGAGGAGGATTGTTAATTTTGCCTTGTATGCACAACTGATATTGGACTTGAAAAAAGAAAACTTGGTTATTGTTTCTGCTGCTACACCCCTGCACCCTCTGGGTCAGAGCACAACCATATATGCAGTTGATTCAGCCTCCAGCACAACTGAGGAGGCTGAAAATTTTGCGGGGAGAGAAGCAGATGGGGGTAGGACTCTCCAAGGAGATTTGTTTTACAAGGGTCCCAACACATTTTCTTCCCCCCCCATAGCAGGGGCTTTTGTCTCCTCACTCATGGCAAATGCCAAGTCAAGTGTTTGTGTGTTCATGCCTAGTGAGAGGGGAAAAGTCTCTAGAGAACTTCTGAAAATTATAAAAGATAAACTGATTATTACTGAAATTGCAAAGTAGTCAGTTGGTGACTGCTGAACAGCTTATATGGAGAAGAAAAGACAGCATTATAAAACAGAGGGAGATCTTCTATTGTTTGCAGTTAGAAAAAAATATTAGCTTATTTCAATCCCAAAGTGACTGATTAGCTATGCTAAACCAGCCTGCATTTGTGTTCAAGTTCAGTGCTTATCACAGGTGAATTTCTGCCCACATGAATGTAAGTTTTTTTAGAGGGCTGTAGCCAGTTTTGCTCTCCCATATGGTAGAGCACAAGAGTTGGTTTCTCTTGGACTTTATCAGTTCTCTTAGTGGAACAGGGATTGGGCAATAGATTAAGATTTGAGGCTCAGTTCTTACTTCTCCTGTAAATATTCTGCATGCCCTCAAGAAAATGGTTTTATTGCTTTCAGCCTTAATTCCTCACCTGTAAAATTGGGAAAAATACTTTCTTTGTGCCCCACATATTTATATGGGCATCTCTTTCATGATGGATGCTCTTCCTATCTGTTTGACACTGTGCTTGGTGCAGTGAAGTCTCATTCCTTCCTCGGCACTCTAGAGTGCAGTTTATATTGCAGCAATCCTTGTAACTATCAGTAAAATAAAATTACTGCAGACAGACCTAACCTGCCTGAGATGCTGGTACTTTAGACAGAATTTGAATGTAAAGCTCGCCTGGGTTTGGTGGCTGTCCTCTGCCCGTAGCTGTCAATATGCACCAGCAACTGTCAGGATGAATGATGGATTAACAAACGTGTAATGATTTAGTCCCTCTCCAGGAACAAGCAATGCTGCCTGAATGACATGCATTCCAGATATGCAGAGAAGAGGGACGTGTGGCATTGTCTCACTCAATAACAGGATCTGGCAACTGGAGAAAGCAATGTTTTTCACCCATTACAATGTGCATATATATGCGAACCCTAGAAAATGCAGACCAGAGACATGAGGTTCTGGTTTAATTTGTTCGGTTTTTTTTTTAATCCAAGGGTATGATTTGGCAGCAGAACGTGAAACTTCCAAGCTGAAAGGCTTCGTGCTCTGTTTTTTTTTCCAGGTGATGTTAGTGAGGGACTGGCTGGGTTCAGTGGACTCCACAAGGTACTTTTGTTTATGGATGAAGCCATGCAGATGGGGATCAAAGGTTGTGCATAGCTGCTGTAGAGCACACTGGGGCTGAGAGAGGTCAGGCACCAGAGATTAATTTCTTGGCTGGTTAGAGCCAAGGTTTAATAGCAGGCTTGGAAAGGACAGTGATTGAGTTTACTGCTAGCAGAACCTATAGTTCAGGTCAAGTAAAAGGAAGGAGCTAAGGGGCTCTGTGTGTTGGTTGCAGGAGAAAGTCTAATGGCCTAACAATATGTGGCCTCAACAAGACATATGATAGTTGCTGCCACTAGCGAGCTCCGCGCTGCTGCGCTGGGGCAGGGGGTAGTGAGAGGAGACGCACCCCTTGCGTCTGGTACATCACCTTTAACAAAGCAGGCGTTTCTGGGGCTAGGCTAATGCTCACAGCGAGGCAAAGCAAACACACAAAGGAAGCCTTGTTAATTCTGAAAGTGGAGAAGAAAAAAAGGAAAACATCAGTGTTTTCTAGCTAGGGAAAACCGTGTATTTCAGGTGCAATGGGGGGATGTATTTTCTGCTTAGTTTTTTGAATTGCATACTTCAACAAACCCATGTAGATATCATATTTCCCAGGATTAGAGATAGGTGACCTATTTGGGCTAAATTAAGAATGGATTTTGAAGCTGAGATTAAACTGTACTCTAACTGTACTCCATCGCTTCATGCTACTATTCCATTACACTTCAGTTTCTGAGTTTTTGATTCTTTTTTTTTACAGTTGTGTCCTTTATTTATGTAACCTCTTTAATTGCAGCTAACTACACTGTGATTTTTCTCTCCTTGCTTTCAAAAATGCTTTTGGATTTTTCTTTTTGTCTTTTAGAGCATGTATAACAAAAATCTGGCCAGGACAATTTGCTTTGAGCTTTCATATTTTATTTTGAATGAGGTTCTATGTTGTTATAAATAAGTAACATCTTAAGGTAAAGAATTTTGCAAATAATTTCAGACTGTTATCTTTTTGGTAGAGGGAGCCTAGCTGGGTGCAGGAGAGACCTAGTGCAGGTAGTAGACTGCCAGCTTTTTCCTGTGGACCTCAGACCAAAATCTACAGGAAGAGAATTTGTCTTTCTTTCATTGACAGTTTGTCCTGGAGTTCCCAAGGAACAAGAAAATTGGGATAATATCACAGGCAGGCCATGGCCATGATACATGTAGTGCTATCAGTGTACATATATCTCAGCTATGCAGAAAGCATCAGTTTGACTCCATGTTAGAAATTCCTCATTCTGTGGCTCTGAGTCAAGTGTTCGTTGGATTTCCCATTAAAAAACATTCCCGACTGGTCCTGTCCTGCCTTAAATTCTCTTTCTTGGAAGTCTCCTGGGTCATGTGAAACTTTGCTTTTTTTTCACCTCAGTGTGCTTTTTTCTCAGGAAGGTAACAGAAGCTGCACCAAATGTGAACTGAGTGACATGGGTTTGCTCATTAGGCACAGATGGGATTCCTCTCCCGAAGTGCTCTTCTGTTGTCTCCATCCATGAAACTTGCTACAAATGCTATTGACATCACTCTGCAGTCTCTCCTGCTAGAGTTATTCTACCCTTTTTAGAAGTAAATGCTTGTTGGGTCACAAAGAATGACCTGATCGTGTGGTGATTAGGATCCTCACCAGAGATTTGGACCTCTGCTTCAAATCAATTGCAGAGAGGTCTTTGTTGTCTCAGGCATTTGGTGTCCTAAATTCATGGTGACCTGCAGATCTCTTAAGACGGTCTTCTGAAAAGTTTCTGAATGTGCCATCATGTAAAGTGAGAAAAACAGGTTTTGGTTTTTTTTGTTGGTTTTGTTTGTTTGTTTGTTTGTTTTTAATTTGTTTGAAGGTTGTTTTCTTTTCCAGATCAAATTAGCAACACACAAGAAGGAGCTTGGATGTTCTTTGGAAGCCATTAATATAATGTTAGGTTTTGCCTTTCATGGAAGGAAATTTTGGAGAGGATTTTTAATCTTGTGAATCAAAGCTTGAATCAGTCTCTAGATCTCAGCCTGACCTGTAGCTGTGGAAGGGACAGATTATCCCAGGTTTGCCTGCTGTAGGTCTTGTTCCTTCTCCAGAGCATCCCGTAGTAGCTGCTATCAAAGGAAGGACAGTGGAGTCAAAGGAGCTAGGTCTGCTCCATGAAAGCGCTGGTTTTGCCAGTTTTCAATATGACATGTCATGTTTAATATTTTTTGTTCTCTTCCTCTAGAACCTGAGTGTTCCAGCTGGGTCTCTCTAACAAAGATGCCAACATGCTTTTTTACCAGAACTGTGTGAAACACCCAAGTTCATAGGGACTGAAGGAAAACTGTCACAGAGACAAACAGGTATGCCACTTCTCTGCTTTGCTGACTGTATGCCAGATTTAAAATCCGTGGCAAGTTACTCTTCCTTGGATTTTTCTTTTTTTTCACCTTGTTTAGGCATTACCGAATCATTTATGCTTTCTGCTCTGCGTTTTCTTTTAGTTTTTTTTTTTCCTATGGGGGAAAAACTACACAATGAAGATTAAACTACCTCCACTCTAGATGCTGACAGTCCCTGACCTGACCCACCCAAAACCAGCTCACAGCCTGTTCCCCTTAACTGCTGTTCAAACAATGCATCCCTCTGTAGGATCATGCAGTTATGATGGTATTTAAGAAAGTCATATTGTAATAGAAAAGGAATTTAGTATATCCATAATTTTACCAGTATGAATGCAGAGAATGGCACTGCTGTGGAAAGTCAGAGCCCTGCCTGCGAGCAGACCTGAATTTACTGAAAGATGGAGATAAGCGACTTTCTGATTTTGCTGCTATACTGCCCCTTCTCAAACCAAAATCAGCCCAGTTTTATCAGCCTTTTAGTCCCATCTCAGTTAGGCTTCTATTTAATTGAAACATATAGTACAGGATAACCAAAGCAGGATAGCAAAATATGTGGTAGAAAAGATGCTTTTAAAAAGACATAGCTTGTTCTCATTGCCCTGTGGATTGCCCTGCACATCTTCCTTCTGTTTGTATCACCCAGTTTCACGAGCAGGACTCAAAGTTTGGGATTTAGCCCCTCCATCAAAGTTTTTGGCCACATGAGCAGATGCATTAAGGTGCTTTCCTGCAAATTCTCCTCTAATTGCTCCAAGAACTGTGGCCATCAAGCAGAAATCCAGTTGGTAAACTCTGCAGCTTGTGGACAACTTTTCTTGCCAACCATGCATTACGAAGGGCTAATTGTAAAAGTGGTGCACCTGCTGGCTCCCTTGGTGGCTGGAGCCAACAGGAAAAAAAATAGTAATTTATTAATGATCGAGTCACAAATAGTAATGAAAACAATAGGAGCATCTGAAGGAAGCGCTGCCGGGGGCAGAGGTGCAGGTGCTCTGTGCCCTGAACAGGCTTGTCGGCATTTTTATAAAGCTACTTTACAGCCCTTATCAATTTCCTACTGCTTTCTGTGTACCCCCTGCCCCTTTGCAAATGTTTTGCCTGCACAACAGGCTCAGCATTTCTTGTTGTAGGTGATAAAATAGCTGTCACCCTGTGGAGGGAGAAAGGAAGCAAAAAATAAAAATGTTAGGTCCAAAGAAACAAAGCAGAGGAACGCATTTCAGAGCAAACAAACGAGTGCTAATGGAGCCGCTGAGTTGGCACAGGGAGAGCAATGATGTGATCTTAGCTGAGGAATGCTAAAAGATTTGGGGTGACAAATGCTGGAGGGCAAGAGAGACTCATTCCTTGGACTGAGGCAGTACTTTGTGTGTAGCCTTGGATTTCAAAGTTGACTGGCACACATACACACCTCAGCCAACACCATCCACAAGGAGTTTTGGATCCAGTGCATGTGTCTGAAAATCTCAGCCATAATTTAAATCACTACATTACACAGGCAAGCCCAAGACTTTTTTTTCTTAAGTAGGCAGAGCAGAAAGCACTGCCAATTTTGTCAACCTCCTTGTACTGTTTGAGTGCATAAGTAGTCATAAGACATGGTCATGTTGTCTCTGAAAATACAGTGGCCCTTGGAATACTGGGGAAATACAACTGTTATGCATAAATGAATGTAAAATCTTTGACAGGAGAGTATGATGAGCTAAGAAACTACTTTCCTTGCAGCTGGCTTTCACCACTGGTGCACACCAGTACAGTGCCTGTGAAACTTGGCAGCTGATCGCAAGTTGCAGAAGGACCAAAAAGACAATCAGGTCATGGTAGGCTCTCGTCATGCCCAGGAACAAGGTCAGAGATAACATGGTATGTGTTATTGTAATGTTTGTCTTTCCTCTGTTCTGACCATCACACATGGCTTTAATGTTGCTTTCCCCTCATAGATAGCATTAACACAGACATCTGCTCGATGTGTTTCGTTCTGTGAGTGGTGGGTAGTGTCTGCAGCACTTTTCAGGGCTACATCTGTTAATATTACAGCTTAATTCAGCTTGCAATGAAGGAAAGCTGCACTAAGTGGAAAATTCTTGCACTGTCATGGTTTAAGTGCTCATACATGGACATTTACCACGGCTTAGGTGGGATTTGGAAACTTTTTAGACTGTGGGAACTTGCTTGTGTGTCTGAGCCCATAAACTGTTAACTGAAGTCTGTGGGTCTAAAAATTATTGTTTCTCAAAATGTTGCAGGTGTAGATGTCTCAGCAGAAAGGAGTCAAACTGAGAAGTCGGCCTGGGTCTGTACCAAATCTGTATGGGTCCCATGTCTTGCATTTACTAATATTACAAGGTTTAGTAAGGTAGCAAGCACACTGCAGCCATGATGGAGTAGCTGCAACCGCCTAACCAGCGAGCATGATGGGCCAGCACTCCCTAACGTTTCACTACCTATCCCACATTCAAGGGAGCAAAAGAGATGCTCTGCCTTTAACTTGATTTTAGTGTAGAGAGGGAAAAGGCCCCAAATACCTATAAGAGAAAAAACAATGTGTCCCCCCTTCAATGGGCCAGATGCAATTCTTCCTATAGCCGAGTCGTTCTGCCTAAGGGCTGTTAAGTCAAAGAATCAAAAGCACCGTAGTGCTCTGCATCAAATGGGGAGTCACTTTGCCTCCTTTTTTTTGTTGTTGTTATTGTTGCTGTTCTTTTGCTCAGGAGCTAGTATTTCTTTCAAGTATGTTAGCTGGTACAGTGCTATGTTTTGAGTTCAGTATGCGAAGAATGTTGATAACACTGATGTTTTCAGCTGTTGCTAAGTAGTGTTTAGACTAAAGTCAAGGATTTTTCAGCCTCTCATGCCCAGCCAGCGAGAAAGCTGGAGGGGCACAAGAAGTCGGGAGGGGACACAGCCAGGGCAGCTGACCCAAACTGGCCAACGGGGTATTCCATACCATGGGACGTCACATCTAGTATAGGAACTGGGAAGCGGGGGCGGGGAATCACCACTCAGGGACTAACAGGGCATCGATTGGCAGGTGGTGAGCAATTGCACTGTGCATCACTTGTATATTCTAATCCTTTTATTATTACTATTGTAATTTTATTAGTGTTACCATTATCATTATTAGTTTCCTCTCTTCTGTTCTATTAAACTGTTCTTATCTCAACCCATGAGTTTTACTTCTTTTCCCAATTTTCTCCCCCATCCCACTGGGTGGGGGGTGGGGGAGTGAGTGAGTGGCTGCGTGGTGCTTAGCTGCTGGCTGGGGTTAAACCACGACAAAGTACTAAAAAAAATATTCCTTTTTTTATTTTTTTCTTGTCTTCTCTCATTCCCTTCTTCCCCCCTCATCCCCAAAATCCCAAACCCTCAGACAAATGCCAGCAATTTATAAGACTGACTTAAAGCACATGGTTATTTACTTTAGGGACTAAGCTTCACCTTTTAAAGTTTTTTTTTTTCCTCAGGAACTAGGAATCTTTTCCTGTAAAGATAGCTGAAAACCTTGTGAATTAGCATGAATTCAGGAGGGGTGTATTTTAAGAACCATGCCTAATCCTGTGAAAGCGGTGCTAAGAACGAAGAGTTGGCAATGCTAATTATTGCCCAGTGATTTCAGAGGGGACCTGCATGAAGTGTGGCAGTGTTAACATGACTATGATGGCATGCAGCATGATACATGAGGAAAGGTGAAGGCAAGGCTCATATATATCCCCATAACACTGAATCTCTAATAACTTACAAACAGTCACCATTTGCTGTCTGCAAAATTAACCTCTTGTCTCCTCCAGCCTGCAGATGGGGTGCATAGTATAGGATTTTAAGCTTCTCTTTTGAAAAATGCCCCTGCAAAGCTGTCCATCAGAACTCCTGCTGCTTTCTGGAGACTATTATTAATGAAGTTCTCCATAGCAGAAATGGGACCCTTTTAGAGCTCAGATAAGGTATTTTCCCTGTTAACCAGCTGGGCTGTTTGGCTGTGGACAAATGCGGTGATGAATGACGGGTCAAGGATGGAGCAGGCTGATTTCTCTCCAAGCTTGACCTTGTCTCTGGTCCGACATCTGAAATGACAGATGCATTAAAAAGTTATTTATTTAGGGGGAGCTGCAGTGCATCGTACCCTTTGCAAGGTAGCATCTAGTTTTGTAAGAACGTTAGAATAAAGGCTGCCTGAGCCATCCCCTCCGTGTCTGCCGCTTCACGTACTGCTTGCTTTCTACAACCAGCTGCTGTGAAAGCCAGCAGCCAAGTCCTGTGCATTTGTCAGTTATAGTCTGTGAACTGAAAGGCAAAAGAAGGAGCAGGGTCCTAGCACAGTGGCAGGCTGCTGCCAAGCAAATAACCTGCATATCTGCAAATCACCCGCCCATGGAACAGCATTAACTAACTATGAAAATGCACCTGAAGGTTTCTGGGCTGTTAAAGGCCCAATGTTCTGCATAAAATGCAGCACTGAGGATTAGACGACTTCTGCTGTTCAGCTTCTTATGGCCTCAGTGCACTTGGGAGAATTTTTTTGTGACTTCTGGATTCTTTGTAACTTGTTGCACTGTAGCCCAATTCAGTCTTCACTACAGCTGAAACTAAAGGAACAATTTTGCTTTTTGCTTTCACACTGTGGGACACATGGGTGGAGGGCTAGCCAAGCTGCATCCCACGAGCAGTCACACTTCATTTTTGGGAAATCAATTACTGCTGAAAGGCGAGAGACCTCAGCCTAAATCTACAGAAAAATGCACACATAACCCCTTGTGCTTCTAAGTTCGTCTGCCTAACCTTTTGCTGCAAGTATGAAATCTGTTTGTGTTTTTTAAATCAGGTCTTTATCTAGAAAAATAACCTTGCCTATATACACAACTGCTGGTGTGTGGCCAAGTGGGCATGTTATGTCCTCCTGAGAAGAGCTACGGTATGGATTAATTGTAGAGCAAGGTGCACAAAAGAGGCCATATGCTGTGATTCTGCATCCTTTTGGAGTACCAGTAGAGCTTAGATTAATTAGGGAGCAGCATAGGAAAACAGAAGAGATGTCACTGAGAAACATTGTAAGTCTGTTGACCTCAACAGAATTACAGCATCAATACCAGCTCTGAATATAGCCCTTGTTTCTTTGCCATCTTGCCTCCTTCTCCTCTCCCTCAAATAAAACCCCTTTGAAACAACTGCAGCAGAAATTGTAAAATATATGCAAAAGCCCATTTTGCATGACAGGACTGTTGGAAAAGCTGGATGTTGGTGCGCATCCATCTTACATTAACTTTGGTGTCAGACTGCAGCCATATTTGAGTGACTTCGCAAGTCCTTTCTATGACTGTCCAATTCAAATTGATATGTGCAGTAAATCTTCAGTATCTTTACAGTATTTCATACGTCTGTTACTTCCAGGTTTCTAGTGGCTGGGTCTAGCATGTGGATGAAGCTTGCCTGAAGGCAGCATCTGCAAGGTTTTTGCAGAAGAAAAATGAATGATCCGGTATAATGATTTTGTGCGACACCAAAATAAAAAAGTATCAGCTGTGCACTTCATATACAGCATTGATTGCAAGTACACTTGTTAATTTTCGAGCTACAGGAAATTGCGGGCAAGGTTAGGAGGGCTTGACTACATGGCTCCCTAATGTAGCTGTGACTCCTATTGCCTTCAAAGAGCTTTGGATCAGGTTGCAAATAGCCAAAATTCAAACTTGAATTACCTAGCTATGGAAGTGTGTTGTCCCAGACACTCCTTCTTCTCCTGGTGTAACATGAGTGTGCTGAACGGGAAAAGTTGCTCAGAACTAGCAACATCGGTATTTCTTGAGTTAACACAAATGGCCTCAGGTAGTGAGGGCTGGCTTGCATTTCAGCAAGGAAAAATGGAGATGTCCTGTTCCTGTTTTGCTTCTATTCAAAGGTTTGATCATTACAGTTTTGGGTGTTTTGGGAGAACGTAGGGTGCACAATAGACCTGGGCTATGCTCTCAACTTAGCACAGCAAAGAATGCAGTTGGGGCAGGGGGAGGGGAGGGAGAAGGTATGTTTTCCACAATGGCCTGTTTAAAGCATTACCAGCAACCGATCTTCCATCATGAGTCCTGGTTTAAAACTACTGCCCTGGGGCATAAAAATCAACTCCTAACAACTTCCAGTGGGACCACTATTCCATCAATGTTCCCATCAAATGTTGACTCCATGATTAATATTCACCCTCTTTCTTCCTTAATCATCAGTCTTCATTCATTTTTTTGTAACTTCCCGCTGACAGGGGTAGTGTTTGTAGAGCAGCTGGTAGGGAAAACAGAAAGAGCTGAACTGCTGTACACAAGCTGCGAAGGGAAAAAGCCATCTCGGTGCAGTGTGTCAGCTCAAAATCATTCCTAAAGATGTAATTTTTTTCCTAGTCCTAGAAGCAGTGGGGTTGAATTTTCAATAGTTTTTGTGAGATGGAATCTTACAACAACCCATGATTAATATTGTACTGTTTTACCTTTTGAGTGTCATAGCACCCAGTAATTTAGAGCAGGAACTACAGTAATGCTGAACAAACTGTCAGAATTTGGCTCATCAAATTAAATCTGTATATGATTCTAAAATAGAGATTTGCAATTAACACTTGCACTGTAACCTGTGAATTGGAAGTCCACTCCCAGCTTTGCCACCAAGTTCCTGAATGACATTGCACATGAGACTGAATCTCTTCCTCACTTTCCAACCTATAAATTGAGAATAGTTATTGCTTTTTCCCTTGTTCTGTCTCTTTGGGCAGTTGAAATTGTCCATCCTGCAGAGAAGGGACTACCTGACCATTGTCCAAGAAACTGTATAAACATATGAGTTCAGTAAGCACAGCAGTAGATATCCACTCCTAAAATAGATGTTGCATGTTAATCTACTTTCTAGAAAGCATTACGGCAATTTCTGTGATCGTTCTCAACTCTGGTAACTTCATAAAGAGATCTGGAGGCTGCATTCCCCAGACTTAGACTTTATCCTTTGAGCTGCTTTGTAATGTGCTTTGATTCGTTTGATAGAAATGCTGAATAAGCTGCCTTACCATTGTGATCATGGTAATATAAGCAATAAAGAAGCATCAAAAAGGGAAATATTTGAGTTATAAAATCTAGAGCTTGGTTTGGTCTTCTCAGACACACTGGAAATTCTGTATGAATCAACATTTAATTAATATCCATTAAATAATTAAAAATATTAATTAATTAATATCCAACGAGTTGGATATTAAGTTAACAAAGTCAAAATTCACAGGACGATATTGCCAGTCAGAGGAAGATTTGTGTGTTACACCTTTTTTCCTAGTGACTTGGTGGTACGTGAGTAAACAGCTCCCTCAGCATAGGTTTGCAGGATGTACAACTAATGGCCATCTCACATCAGCAAGATGGTGACAGACTTTGCTGGGAGTCTGTCTTCCACTTCTCCAAGGGAGAAGGACCACCTTCAATCTCAGCTTTCCTTCATCGTTTCCTTTCCAGAATGATTTGATTGCACTGGCATTTTCTGCTTCTTTCCCATATACAGCACACTTCTCACAAGGGTATCATGCACAGGCTCAGGAGCTGTGCTAGAGGACCCTGCCTTATTAGAGCATGTTTCCCTTCTACTTCAGGCAATCATGGGTAGTCCTTGGTTTGAGTAATATGTTTATTCAACATCCACACTAAAAAAAACATCTTGCCCTGTGTAGCTGTAGTATTCATTGACTGCCAGTAATAGAGAATGTCTGTGTACTTCCAAATATAGCAACATCTAATGCAACTTTTCTGGGAAAAAAAAAAGAAAAAACCACACAAGTGGTTATTGTTTCCTTGTAGAGAACAATATTGCCTTGAGTGCAGGGCTTGTACTTGTTTGCTTGTTTTCTGCTGACTTTTTTTTTGAAAAATCTCTATCATTAAAGAGAAAGATTATGAGAAATAAAAACTTGCTTAGTGTAAATTGCATCTTTCACCACACAGATTAAGAAATGATTGAACATGGTAGAGATCTGGAATAATTTGTGAAAACATGATAGATTCAAGAAAGGTCAACAAATAGATAGCAAAATGACAGAGTGTTGCTGTGCAGGGCTGAATAAGCACCCACAGTAACTTTTGCTGCTTCACTCAAACTGAAACAAACTTTGTTGCAGAAATAATTTAAAAATGTAGATCCTAACAAATTTTGGATTTAAAATATTTTAAATTAGAAATTTTTTAAGTTGCAATAAAAATGTTTGCATTTATATAAGTCAAAATTATGCTAAATCTCCATTAATCTATTTTTTCTCCTGCTCTTCTAGGCAGAATTCTGCAAAACAGCAAAAGTCGCTACTGTAAGTATTTAAAAGTTTTCTCTCTGCATGTTCCCAATATTTTCCCCTACAACGTAAATAATGTTGTGCAGGTATTACTTCGTGTTTCTCTCTCCCTTTATTTTCCAATTTGTTGTTTTTCACAATATCTTTTCAAAACTTCCTCTCTGTTTTGAAACCACATTTGCCATTAAAAGAAATGGAGCACTAAAAAAAATTGAAACATTTGGGTATGATTCTGCATGGGGAAAAAAAAGGCAATAGCTAGGATGGTTTTACAGCACTCACTTCATTGCATTTGATGAAGTGAAAGAAAAGATATGAATGTCAGCATTCACAAAAAGGATTTAAAATTGGTGGAAGAAACTTTACATTATTAATTGTAAGCATTGCACAGGAAGTATTTTGGGTTTGGATTTTTTGTTTATGAAAGTAGGGGGGTTGTATCTTGTATAGTTTTTATTCCTCCTTCTTAACCAAATCCAGCTGAAGTGTCGGTATCAGAAGATTTTTCTCTTAACAACCTTTGCTTTTCTGTTAGTTTTGTGTCTTGATAGTTCCTGTTTTCAAATCTAAGACAATTTATCTGATATCAGAGAGAGACTAGTCTTTTACTGTTTTTTATTTACTGATTCAGGAGATGGAGTAAAAGGATATGCTGTTGCTGTAATCGCATGCACAGACTGATTACAGCAGCAGCTCGGTATCTAATTTATATACTCCTTTCTTATTAAATTAGTGTGAACAACTGCAGAAGCCTGCTAGGAATGTGCAAGTGCCTACATGTAAGTATTCTCATTTTTTACACAAAATTGTACCCATATTTTGAAAGTGTTTTCCAAAATGTAGATTGCTAAGGGGGTGGAGGTTTAATAGCTCCAGTGCTGATCAGCGTTACCTCTAATTTTTATGTAAGATATAAGCAAGGTTCATTCCATTGTCTTAGAAGAAGAAAAAAATCACCAGAAAATTTGGACAATCCAGCATTTGTGTCCTCATTACTGACTGAGTGTTGCTTTTTATTCTTTAAGCAATGTTTTGGCTTAGAACGATCTTTTCTCTTCTTTGCACCCCAACAATTGAAAGTTGTCTGGGCATTAGCTTCCTAAATCTGCATCCATCTTCATTCAGGGAAGTTTCTTCTGTCCTCGCATGTCACTAACCCACTGCACGATGCTGACGAAACCCTTTTCCTTTCCCTCAACTTTGCCTCGGTTTCCCCGTGTAGAAAACCATTAGGGCTCCATCTCTGCTATACAAAGTCGTTAAGGCTTAAATGAGGAAAGATTTGAAGGTGTTGATGCACACTCATTTGAGCAATAGCGCACCTTTAGTCCTGTAGGAATAGTGTAGTGTCATTTTAAATGGCTTAAGCTCTGTTGTCTTTCAGAGACACTTATCACGTTTTTGCATTCAGAAAGCAGCTGGAACAGTGGTAGGTAGGTAACTCCACTTACTTGTGTGAGGGGTCCAATAATATATGAAATGGCACATTATCCCTTTAATTACTACAATTGTAGATCACATTTAATATTATTTTTTGGACAGGAAATAATAGTGGGAGCCTAGAGGAAAATTTTCTTTGATTGCCTTCCTCTGTTACCCCAAAGATTGCTTGCTGTAGCATTAATAGCATGAGTAGGAGAGGTCTCCAAAGTACAGTTTACTGTCTCACTCAATACAAGACTGCAGCAGCTGCTGCTAAGATAAAACAAACATCAGGCACTATTAGCCATGCAATGGGAAGAGCTGCCATTAGCTGAAGAGGACAGTTAAGCTGTGTTATACACAAGCGTCTGGACCTTGGAGACCACCCTTGGCTGGGCCTATTCACTGATCCTTTCTTGGAAAAGAAGAACTGGAAGTGTAGGACCAGAATACATCTACTGCCATGCCTGGTGGTACAGCAGTGGCATGGCTGCTGGGCTCGCAGGGGTTGGTGATCCCCAGCACCCTGGGTGCTCCCGAGAAGGTAAGGCGCCAGCTGCAGGGTTACCAGGGAGGAAACATGTTCAAGTGAATAAAGATGATAAGGGAATTAGTAATGATTTTTGTTGGGTGTTTATTTTTTAAGCACTGCACTGTTCCCCACTAGACTTAAGGAGGAAGATAAAATTACCCTGTAAATACTTCCATATCACCAAGAACTGTGAATACAGAAAACTACACATCAATGCTCATCAGCAAGGGCAAGACCTTTATGTCAATGTTCATTTGCAGAACAAATGTGCTGCGGTATCCTCCCTGGGGTTGTAAATATCCCCATTGTGCTCACACAGGAAGGGCTGTTGCCCAAAGTGGCTGGGCAGCCTTCGTGGGAAGCCTGGATTAGTGTAAATAGAGCCAACCCGTTCCTTCCTCCTCACCAATGACACTTCTTCAGAAAACCCAAATACTGTCTAAGCATCATCATAGTCGAGGCAGTAAGGCTGATCACCTGGCTTTTTTTATGGTGCTCCTTTCCTCCATGTGAGGCAGCAGGAAGAGAGGTCTTATCACCGCTACAGATGCATATGACAGCTGTGCTTTCTGTCAAGAACCAGGGATGTACAGAAGCCAACGGGCAGCAATGCCACCCAAGCTCACGTCTGCAACTGCAGGGCCTGAGCACACCAGCAGTTACGGTGCAGCAAGCTGGGATACAAACCCCCAGCGTATCAGCAATGTGTGTGCTGCTGCTCGGTGCAGCTGGCTTACCAAAGGAGTGACGTACCCCTCAGAAAATGCCACACAACTTGGAGCAAGCCCGTGCAACTTGCAGTCACTGTGGCCAACCTGTGGTTCTCCTCCATCTCTCTGTGGGCAGATCATAAGGTACCTATTTTATTTTCCTGCTAAGCTGCTTTAAACCAGGTTGCTGTGGGAGTGCGAAGCTCTTGCATTTATCAGCATTAAATAAGAAGCAATAAGCTCTTGGCTGCGCCGTGAAGAGCTTTCCTTTCCTCGGTAGTAAATCTGCAGTAACTCTCTCTTACAGTTTTATTGAGGGTTATCAAGTGTTTATTCAAAAGGCATTTCCGTGCATTCAACGTTCTTCTAATTGGGCAGTGAGTGGTAATGTTCTCTCTGGACAGACTATTATTGCTGTGGTAAAATTTGCTCTGTTTAGTCAATAGACTGTCCACGTTGCTAATTTGCTGGGTGGAGAGAGGAAGTAGGACTGTATTGGCATACCGTTTCTACTAAATGGAGTTTGAACTATGTCACTTACAGAATCAGATTCCCCAGAATGCCTGGAACGTGTCCTGTGCTGTCTTGAAAAACACTGTAAGACAAGAAAACCTGTATAGAGACAAGTCTTCTCCTTTCAAGAACACTTAGATTGCATGTGCGCAACATGCAAGGAGTCACACTGGTGCCTTTCTTGCATAGCATGGCTGAATTTCAACCCAGACATCTAGTCCTCAATGAACAAGCGCTACAGAGGTGCCCATTGCTGAAGATGGCTCCTGCTGCTTGCTGGCCCCTTGCAGTATGAACGTGCTCCATTGCTGTGGTGCAAGGAGTGTTTAAAGATGGTCTTCATAGTCTGGACTCAGAACAGAAACTGTTAATTAACAGAGTGGCTTAGAATGAAACCTCTTTCTTGGGACATCTGGAAGCCTGGAATGGGCACAGGGAGGAGGCGTGTGTGTGTGTGGCTGAGGTTGGAGGTTGGCTTGGTTTGTTCAGAGAAAATAAGTTAATTTTGCATTTGGTCTGCCTCTTCTTTTAGCTACTGGTTGTTGGATAAAGAAGTCAGAAATGAGGTGGTCAAATAAAGGGGTTGAAAAGGAGTCATCCAAACTTGCCGTGTAACAGCAAGTTATTTCGGACGTAGTAAAAGCAGGCTCACATTTGGGTGAGGTGTGACCTACGTGTGGCTGTGCCCCTGCTCATGTCTGCTGGGCTTTCATGTCTCTCCTGCCGTCAAAGCCTTCTTCCTGCGCAGGATGAGCTCCTGTTCCTTCCTCTGAGGGAGGCAGAGGAGGAGGAGGGGTGGTTCAGCCATGCTGATCCAATGTGCACCTGGACAGCTGGTACTTCTTGCAGTGCCTTCATTTTAAAGCTATCCATCATGCTTGGGGGATCACATCCAGGCCCTGAATTGCAGAACTGGCACCTTGGGAGGTGTTCAGCTGTGAAAACTGACTTGGCAGTACAGCTTTGCCATAGGAAAAAAAATGCTTTGACTTTCTTATTTTTAAAAGGCAAGGTAAATGGAAGAGGCTGAACCAACTCGCAGGCATTTTCAGTGGATATATGGCTATCTTATGCCCTGCTGTTGGGTGGATACCAGCAAGTCTGACCTACGTGAATAGATTTGGTACAGATGGGAATGGGCAGACTCTTGCACCTGCAAACTGTCATGTCTTTAGACTTGGCCTCCAGTGTCGTGTTGAACTGCAGTCTCCCAGCGATGTGTGCATCTCCACAGCAGAATAGATGAGTGAAAAGAAATGCAGGCTCTTGGGTCAGAGCTGCAGACTTTGGGGATGAGGTTTTGATTATGTTGGGATGCTACAGTGCTCTTACATGAGAACTTTGGGCTGGTGTGATATTAGACACAGTGGGTCTACCTTCTAAGTTACCTGAATGTTGTGATTTGGGATCTGTACTGCTGTTCAGGTGAGGCCATCTTTTTGAGGTACCAGCTGACCTCAGCCTGATGATCTGGAAGTGAAATTAAGTTATACCAAGGAACAGTTGATGAATTTTCCTTGGTTTTATTCCTGGTTCTTTAGGTTGCATTGGTTTAGTAATTTGCAGGAGGAGTGGATTGCATAGATACAATAGGAGGCTTAATTAGTGTGCAAAGTGCTTTGAGATCTTCAATGAAAGGTGAAATAGATGCAGAAAGTTATCTTCCCTCCTCCTCAGAGGCTGTATTTCAGTAATGGATGAAGTGACCCCTAAAATATAATATTAATTCTGCAAAGCACTTGGGAGTTCTTCTGAATCAAAGGTGCTATGCAAATATATTCTCACTTTCCTTTACCAGTCCCTTTGAGCCAGCCAGTCCACCATTAGTGGCGATTCTCATTTAATCAGAATTCAGCCTTCAAATTTTCTGCAAGTCCATAGATAAATAAAGCAGCAGCCGTAGTTGATCATTTATTTATAAATCTATTTATAATCTATGTTTTGCATATTAATCAAAACCACTCCATGTGGCAATTCCTGATTAAGAACCATTTTTTTTGTCTCGTCTCTCTTGCCCCTAGATAATATGCAAAGAATTAGATTAGAAATAGTTTTTATAAATAAATTATGATAAACTCCTGCTTTATTTATATACTCAGACAATGGTGCCACTCTTCCAAACACTGGATTTCTCCCTCCTTCTCCTCATGTTTCCATCTCCCTGCCATGTTGTAAGCTACATCGTCTGTAGCACTCAGAGTGATCCTTTAAATGGGGAATCCTTGATTTTTTAGGTGGAACAATGCTACTTCCTGACTCAGGTGAGACAGCCTGAGGCCTGACCCAAGGTGGCATTGTCAGAAGGAGTTGAGGAATTCAGGAGTTCAAGGTACTTCTTGTGCACACAAAATCTGTAAGGCAGGAAGTTTATGAATTCAGAAAACATCTTCCAAAGTTTGGGGCTGGAGAGTGTGACATGATAGGCAGTCAGGGGACAGGAGGAGAAGCGTTAGAAACAAGGGAACAGGGAAAAGCCGTTCTGAAAAAGCAGGAGCTCTCTGAACCTGCACATGTAGAAAAGGACTAAATGCAAATAGTTTTTGTTAAGGTTTGGTTGGATGAAGAGGATAGCTGCAGTACACAGGTAGCTAAAGGTCTTGATGATGGGAAGCCCTGCAGCTGGACAGCAGCTCCCACAACTGAGATCTTGGGCAATACTGAGAAATGCTGATGGCATTCATTTGTGAGTTGCCGTATTGTGTGAAGCTTTCCTCCCTGATCTACTGTGACACCTGACCCTTGAGTGCTGTGCTTTGTACCCCCATTGCCGAGGCACGATGGGTCTCATTGCAGGTCCAGCCCCAGCACCCTTGGACTCCTCCTTTCCCTGACTTTCTCAGAAGCAGGCTGCAAACGAATGTAAATAAAGCCGCCTGCCTTTTGTCAGCCTGCCCAGCTCCGTGGTCCCAGTGCCATTGCCATTTTGTGAGGATGCGGCTGTTGGCATGAATACGTCGGGCTTCAGCTGTGCAGCGCAGGGCCAGGCTGGATCTGGTCGGGCAAACAGTGATGCAGGTGGTGCAGGGCTGCCCAGTGACAGGGCTGCTTGGATGGGGGGTTTTTGGAAGCTGCCTTGCACGCTTCGGGAGCAAGGCATCCATTGACATCAGTCTCTAGCTATACTTCTTGTATCTAGCTAAATGAAGCCTTGATACTGTGTACTTAATTGCATCAGTAAAATAGTTATCATCTGTAAATGTGTTCCTAGCAGCTCCTGTGTATGGTCTGTTAAGGTGTATGTATTTGAGAAATAGCAAACTAGAGTACGTTATTGTGGAATATAATTAAACACTGATAGTATCACACGTGCTGCATATTTGAATTGGCCATGGTGGGACTACTCAAACGTTTAAATAGTTTTAATTTAATCTAGGGGTTTTGGTTATGTGCATATTACCTGTTGTGTAAGCATTTTAGGTCATTATGGAATACAAATGCGGCATTATTACCAGTTGGCAAGAATTGAGAGAAATTATCAGATAGGGTTAGGTCCTGGAGTCATGTGTATTTGTGGTTCAGATCATGTTTCTAGCCTTATGGGCTGAACGGAAAAGGTTTAAAATAAAACCTAAATACATTCTGAGGACAGGAAGAAAAAGAAACAAAGGAAAAAAAATCCCCCAATTTCTTAGGTCATGATGAAGGAGATCAGGAACTAGGGTATGACGAGGGCTGAGAGACTTGGCTTCACTTCCCATTTCTGCCACATACTTTCTGTGCAACTTTGAACAAGACAATTTTCTTTGTCAGTGTAAAGTGGGAATGGTAGCAACTTCCTATGTTGTAGCAATGTAGGAAAACTAAATACTGCAGCGACAACCATAGTTAGTTAAGAGAAAGTTTTGGATACAAATGGATGATTCTGAAGGTCTTTACCATGCACCTGAGTTCTTTTCAATCAGCAGCAAAATGCAGCAACTTCTGGGGTGGGACATGGCATGCCCCAGAATTAGAGCTGTCACATTATAGAGTAAAAGTTTCCTAGAGTTTCTGGAGAGTTTGTGTTACTGCAGCTTGCGTGAAGACACCAACTAAAGGATTTCTGTGTGCATGCTTGAAGAAACTAAACTTGTAAACACAGAGTTTGGAGTTGCATGTTTTATTTCTGTCTTCTTGCTCTGTTTTGTATCGGTACCTGCTCGGAAGTGGAGGCAATACTGTATCAGCCAGCCAGAATTTAACAGATCTCTAGCAGAGCAACAAATGTTTACTGAGGGCCATTCTTCAACCAATCTAGCATTCATATGTGAAATACTGTACTAGAATAATGCTGAGGAGCAAGTTTAGGCTAAGAATATTGTTGGGAATTATTTGTTCAGCCAACTGCTGAACTTTAAACAAGCGCTGATTTAGAAGAGCAGTGAGATATTGCAGTCTGGGCTTTCCACTCATTAGTGCTCTGTTCCTCTGGCTCACGGCTTGCAGTCTGACACCATCCTACGTGTAGCACTACTGCGTTAGCCCTTGAGTACCTGATGTTGTGGAGGGCACAGTCGATAGGGCCAGGAATGCATGCCCTGCTGTGCTTTATCTTGCTTAATGAATACTGTTCCTTCAATAACTTTATTGCCCTCTGTGTGTTCCAGGATCCTTAATTACTTTCTGCTTGGCAGACAGGATCCTTTTATTTTTTTATTTTTGTTAAGTATTATCAGATTCCCTAAGCATCACTATCCACAGGGAGAATGTCATAATAATTGAACCACAAACAAGCTATATGAAAAAGACGACAAAAGGAACAAATTTAAAGTCAGCTCTTCTTTCACTATCAAAAAGAAAAAAAAGTAGAACAGGAAGCTCCACTATATTTTTGTTACCTTTAGAAGAAGACATGAGACATCGCCACATGTGCCACCTGTGTACACAAAACCTGTGGGCAGAGACAAAAGGCCAAACCTGGAGGCTGAATCAAGACCTGGTGCAAGATTAAACTGCTCGATTATAATTACAGCCTTTGGCAGTAAGATTTCTGTGGAATTATCCCCTCTTTGTGAGGATGTTAGACCCTCCCTTGTTCTGCCTGTGCTGTTATAAATGACTTGATGGACTCAGTTCTCTTCTTGTATGTTCTAATTTCTTTCATATTTGCAACCGCATATTAAGTCAATGGCTGTGACCCCAATATCATCAACCTGTGCTTTTTTCTTTTACTTTTCAGTAACATCAGAACAAAGTGAGTCTTGGTATTTGTTGGGGTTTTTTTTCACCCTTTACTTCCACTTGCATGAAAACCTCTGTGTTTGAAAAAAAAAAGGTAACCTTTTTCTCCTTTCTTAGTTACTAAGACAAGGTTGAAAACACAGTTCACTGTATCCCAATAGGGTCAAAATGCAAAGGCAAATTCAAGCTGTGAAACGTGAGTCTGATCATTCATTTGTAGACTTTGTCTCTCATGATCTCTGAATACTTGCATATTCATACTGGTTGTCTCTGCCTCTTCTATTGACTATCCAAAGATGCCTTTTGTATTCTCTTTTCCGAAACTAAAATACAATTAAAAAGCAGCTTTATACTGGCTGTTCAAATGTCAGTTTTAGATACGGGTAAGGGTTTAGAGGTTTTACTCCAAGGGTATTCCCTCTACAAACTCGGTAGAAAAACCTAGAAGAGCAAGCTTCCCTTCAAAACTAGTTTTATTTCCTGAATTTTTATCAGATTGAGAGGTGTCATTCTTTGTTGTCCTGGCATTTTAGATTGACTATATAGCTTTTAATTTTTCCCTTCCAAGACAGAACCCAGGTTGACTTTACTGTGCGTGATTGCTTGAGAAGATTCTAACTTCCACAAAATAAGAGTTATATTTTCCTCAACTAAAGCCCCATCTCCTTGTACATTGTACCTAACATTGACTAAATATAGCCAGAATCAGTGAACTGAAGTGAGGTTTGTGGGCAGAAGGTAAAAGACCTTGGAGACTAAACCATTTTCATTATTTGCATCATGATAGTTAACAATCTTGGTGCTGTGGCTTGTCACTCCTGGGCTTTTTATCCACCGATCTGTCTGCCTTGCTAAACTATCTTTTCTATTTTTAACTCCTGTGGAGGAGGAAGAGAGGCTTGGAATTGGTGTGTGTGAGTTAATCTAAAAATCCAGTTCAGGTACTTCCCCAAGGGTTTTAAGGAGCATAAAAAAAAAACCCAAACAAACAAAAAAACGCCTGGTAACTGCCTCAGAGATGTCATCTGAAAATACTGCAGAACAGGCAAGAACATCAAAAGTGGTGGGAAACAGAAGGAAAGAGAACAAGATGTGCCCTCATGTGAGCATGCAGTGATTTAACTCTGGAACATGTGCGTCTTCCATTGAATTAGGATGTCGTGATTGCAGGGGGACTTGCCTCTGAGGTGATGATGATTTATTGCTATGCTTTATTTGATAATTGGCAAATGGAGAAAACCAGATGCAGGGCCAGGGAGGGAGGACAATTCTTGTTCATCAGGACACCTCTGACCTTCACAGTAAAACAGAAGAGGCCTCATCCTGTGCTGCCTTCTGCAGAAGTCATGTGCTAGCTTCGAGCAACTCTCCAGAGGCTATGGAGACAACATGGAGAAGCAGCCTTCCCTCAGCCGCTTGGGGAGCCCAAGGTCCCTGGGTTGCTCTCAGGTGTGCTAGAGCAACCCATCCTCTGTGGAGGCTCTTCCCCTGGCATATAGATCCTATACCATGCCTGCATAGGAAAAAAATGCTGGAAACAGCAATAGCCCTTTTGAAAGCTCTTCTCTGAAATACTACAGGGTCAAAAATCTGACCTCAAGGGAGTGACCCAACAGTCATGCAGGATTTCTCACAGCACTGTGTGGTTAGAGCTTCAACGGGAAGGCAGGTTTGTGTGCTGGCTGGCAGCAGCCATGTGCCTACTGGAAACAATGCACTCTCTGGGACACAGAAGTGGAAAGGATGCATTTTTCCTTTGTATCAGCCTTGTAGCTAAGCCCACCACTGGGTTAAACCTTTAGTGTTTCTGGGTTTAAGCAAAGATTAGACATGCAAATAGTGACTGAAACTTCAGCCACTTGTAGTGGTCTCCAACAGCTTTTGTCATGCTGTTGTGCAGTTGCACAGGACTGAGCAGTGCAGAGGAAATTTCTTCAAATGCTGCTCTTTGGGTGTAAAGGGATACCTGGAAGATTGGTGCCTGGTAACACAGGTGTAGGAAATAGATGAGGTGACCCCAAGAAGTTAATATCTCGGGGATCTTTGCAGAAGTGTCTGCTTTTCTGGCATATCATAACCAACTAGGATCCGGTTCTCAGAGCTGTCATCTGAATCAAGTCCTGCGGAAAGTAGATGAAGGTGGTCAGAATGAGCCCATTTTGGATAGAAATGACATGCCTAATTTCTTATCTACCCACACTGCAACAGAGATCTGAGAATACAGAAGACAGCAGAATGTGTTTTGGGGAAAATCCTGACAACTTAAATGTTTTCCTATAGCATTAACCTTTTTATATTTCAGATGGAAACAAAAAAAAGGGAGGACCTGTTCTGCCTAGAACAAAGCCAGCCTGGACCACTTGGCTACACTTCTCTCTGAGGCAGAGAAGATGCTGGAGAAGTGTTGCAGAAGGCCCAGGGACTTTGATTTTTGCATCATTTTTGGGAGGCTGCCCCTTGGACACAGAGGGAAACTTAATTGAAAGCTATTACAGGTGTGCGTTTTTTTAAGCTGTGACCAGAGATGCTTGCAGTGAAAAAGAAAAGCAATCCAACAAGCTGCCTGCTGCTTCCTGCCAACAGCTCCTGATTACTTCAGCTAATTTCAGGGCCTGGAAACATTGTTGACGTTGTGATTTCTGAAACATGGGAAGTGTTATTTGGTCGTGCAATCTGTACCATATCTGTGTCAGGAGTTTCACTGCTGTCACTTGCAGCAACTTTCACCGCTCTATCATCATCTCCCAGAACTAATTACCTTAAACTGATGAAAGTAGATTTTTTAAAAGTAAAATGCTTTCAGTTATTTGCTTTTCAGGTTGTTTATGAAGTTGGTTTAGCATGCTCTGTTGAGCTGTATGCTTACCTACACCAGAGAGAACACAGCTGTAGTAAGGCATTTTGGAGGTTGATGCCAACTGAGGGAAGGATTAAGCAGGCAGCAAAATGTGTGGCCCACATTGCATCTGCTCCCCGCGACCTGCTGAGAGCCATATCCCCTCTGCTGCTCCTGGCTGGCCACGGCACCCCTAGCTGATCCCCTTTCCTACCTACATATATACATATATATAATGTTGGGTTTATTTCCCCCTGCTTGGAAATAATGTCAGTCTGCATCTATGTTTGTCTTTCACATCCAAATGGAATAGTGCTACAGAGCATCTTCATTCTTAAGGCGAAATTCATAAAATAGGCTTGGCCTTACTTTAGCGTCTCCTAGTCCTGCATTTCCATGACTCTAATGAGTGCTGTAGTTTATAAGCCCTGGTGCAGGACTGAGAACTTGGGAGATGCCTGTATTCCTAAGGGGTGAAAAAACTCCTTGAATCTTAGAGTATTCAACATGATGAACTGCAGTTTTGGGGACTCTGGGGGGTGTGGGAAATGCTAGCATCTAATTTCAGAAAACAAAAATTGTGAATGTAGTAATTTTGGTAAGAGGCTTATTAGGAAGTATGTATGCCATTTTGCATGAATACTTGGCATATGCTTCCTGCTGGGACAATCCTTAGGTTGAGCTGACAGTGTTGCTCACTAAACCAAGTTCTGTAGCACCTGGAGCTTCCTTGCTGCAGAACTTGTATGTTTAGGTTTCTTGTGTATCACCTTCTGAAGAAAAGTTATGGAATATAAAGTGAAGAAGGTTGTGAACCATGATTAGCTTTGTTTCAGTGATTTATTTCTTGTAAATGAGTCACAAGTGTTCTTCACTTTCCCTTGAATTTGAATGCTAAGGAAAAGCATCCTTTCTTCCTCCTCACCTAGTTGAAATTATTATGTTTTATTAACAACCTTAAAACTATTTTGATTTAATACTGAGATATTTCAAATTCCTAATTACAGTTTTATGAAAGAGGAAACTAAAACATAGATAGGCTTAGTGTATTTACTACTATCTCAGTTGACCAGTGATAATAGTACTTAAAGTAAAAACTAGTTTAACTCATTTAAGAACTTTTTCTAAGTAATCACCGACGAACTACTGGTGTTTACAACCCATTCAGAACTGCTAGCTTAACAGTGGCCACATCATCTCTGCCTGTCTGGCATCAGGCAATAATTTCCTGCTGTTCCGGGCTTGTCTCCCTTCCCCTGTGTCTTCGGTACAAATTTCACCCTCTCCTCCCCTTTTTCGCATCAGCTTCTTGCACTCTGACACCTGTGATATGCATCCACTCAGCCAGTGCTTTAAGAGCCACCCTTGGTATCCAAACAAATTTTACATGTGGAGAACAGATCTCTGAGTTATCTTACAAAAGGAATCTGCTGGCTGGCTTTCGTCTTGGTTTTTTTGTGTGCTAATGGATCACTTGGAAAGTAAGTGGCACTTTTAGTGTCCATTAACTCTCATTTAACTAATGCTAAATTGCACTTGAGGACCTATGGACACATGCGAGAGGCACGTTAATAGCAGAGGAATTCATTAGAAGTGGGACTATTAATTCCAATGTAAAATGAATTCATAATCATGGGAAATCTAAAATAAAGCCTTACCAAAAAATACTTGGTAGCATGTTAAGTATCCATTAACACAATAGAATGACACTCAGACTTTTACAAATATAAATGAAATCCCTAGCAAGAAGGGTGGCTCAAGGGAGTTCTGAACAGGAGAGAGTTCATAATATAAAACATGGAAAGTCATCCCCTAGCTATGACCTTCAGTGTGTATAGGGGGGAAGAAATTAATACAACACGTCCCTGATAACAGGGTTTTATAAATATTATAAATCACATTAGAAGTTTCCTTTGAATTTCAGGATTTCCCTTTCTCCTTTAAAAGAAAAAGGTTTATTTTTGCTTCTCCTTTTTTCAGACAGTGCAATTGCAAAGAACAAGATCTGAGTGGAAGAGGGCTCAGAAATGACCCACTGGCTTTGGAAGTTCTTGTCCCCTGGTGCTGTCGCTGCCTCCCGGGGTCCTCACTCAGAGCTGGTGCTCTTTGCTCAGCATCACTGCAGTTTTGCTTTTGGTGCTTCTTGTGGCTAGGAACTCAGCTTGCCGGCTCTGCTCTTTAAGGGCCACAGCCCTTGCTGCAGCTGAACCTTTTGTTGTCCTTTACAGATGGCACTTGTCCCCATTATCGCAGGCTGCCAATTACCTAAGTAAAATGTTCAAAAAACCCACTATGGCAAAACCCAACAAATAGTGTTAAAAAGGTTTTGCAGACACGGTAACTCCTACTGGTTGCAATAGGCAGATGATTATTTTATCCTTGTTTCTATATTGCTATTGGGTCCAGCTGAGACCTTATATGTAAATGCAGAGAGTGTCCCTGCCCTGCAGGGCTTGTAAACTACCAGAAACTGGTAAAACAGATGTTCCAAGCAATGGAGAATTTGTTCGGTGGCACAGGGTGCAGTCAGAGCTCTCCTCATCTCTTAAATACCCCAACGTATAGAGGCAAACCCATTCCCATCCCGTGGCTCTGTGCTCCATCTTTTTGCTATCAGACCTTCTGCTGACCCTGAACAGCTTCTGTTCTTTAAGGGCTCTTTTTATTTTTTTTTCTTTTTCTGTTGTTGCTTATATTTTCCCCTCACATTAATTATACAGATGTACTGGGGGCCACGTGCTTTGCCACATCACAAAGGAAACCACAGGACTTCAGATCAGAAGAGCTGCCAGATGTACTTGCCTGGCAGAATACCACACAAGGGTCATGGCTCAGGCTGCCAGACTGGGCTGGCTGCTTCTGCAAAACAGGATGGGGACATCACCTGTTTCCAGAAAAAGGGACCACAGAAGAAATAAGCTCAGTGCAAACACATAGCAACATTTGGGGACTGATTTTGTTAGTGTTTGGTTTTGGGATTTTTTTGTCTTTTTCTTTTTCTCTTTAGTAGATGTACTAACTACCACGATTCTTTAAGGTCAGAGCTGCCTGTCTATACTTAGGCCAAACAGTATCTTATTTTCTGACAAGCCCTTTGCCTCTTGGTGCCTTTGCAATTTCAGGTCCAGAATCTAGACTTCCAGCATTGTGCCTACTTGGGAAACAGTGTAGTTTGTGTATGGCTCACATTGTTCTTATGCATGTATTTCATTTTTGGTACGTCAGTAAAAGTTATTAAAGACAAGGGTTTTGAAGCGATTGGTTTCTTCAAGTGGCAGCTCAGGAACAGGTTGTACTTTGTCTCCTTTAGCAAACTTGCAGCTGCATCTCTCCCAACAGTCTGCCAGGCATGCTTTTTCTTTTGAGCTTGTAGAAATGGCAGACAGAAATGGTTGGTTTCCTTTATGGGACTCTGCTTATTTATTTTTCCCTCCATTGGAAGGGTGTCTTAAAATTTACTTTTTCGCTGGAGGAAACAGTTCCCACTGACTTCTCTCAGCACAGAGGATACCATGTTAATTTGTATTTCTTAGACTACATCTCTAACGTACTCCATTCCACATACTTGGAGGGGCAGGGAGAAGGAAGAAAGCTACTTTGCTATTTCTATTTCTATCCCTCAAGAAAAATTTAAAGGGGAAACCAAGCCATTACATATATCCAGCTGTCATCTCTGAATCCTGCTCCTAATTCTTTTTTCTCTTTTCTTTCATGAAATTGGGGGTTGTCATTAGGAGACACATGACTTGAACACAGGTGCAAAAGTTCCCCTTCTACCACTGGTCTATAGATGTGGTTTTCAACTGTGGTAAAAAGAAAAAAATCTTCAGTAACCCCAGGGTAAAATCTTCAGAACCATGTGATTCCAGAACTTAAGCCCTGGGTTTTGTTTGTTTGTTTGTTTTCAAAAGTGAGCTATACAATTTTTATACATGAACATATTCATCAGAGAGCCCGTTTAGACCCCTGGGCTATTGCCAAGTGAGCTGGAACAGCCACACAAAATATATCAGTGGTGTACAGAGGTATCGGCTCTCAGGAGCAGCAGAAGTGCATACATGTAATGCTGTACCTCATCAGCATGGCTGTAGCTTAGTGCTGGCCTTGCCTCTGGCTCAGGTCCTAGCTTGTCCAGCCTTAGCTGGGCAACACTCTACTTAAATGTCACTGACAGGTGCTGAGTGTATAGGAAGACTTTGATATGGGACTAAAGGCTCCACGGCACTTCAGGCTTCCTTGAAAATTGTATTGTTCCTCCTCTTAAACCTGGTGACTTTGCCTTTAATGATTCTTATCCGAGGTTTCCATTAAACAGGTTATAATTCCAAATTCTCCAGTCTAGAAGTAAATGGGAGCTGCCGATGGCAAATTCATTTGCCAATCTATCTGATACATGTAAATACAGGATATCAATTTCAATTATTCAATAAATTCAGTCCATCCAGAACAAGTTAAAATCAATGTAATATTTCACTTGTCAGAAAAGTGAAGAGCAAAATACATGACTGACTTTAAAGTAGTTTACAAGTCTTCCATATTTTTCAGGTAAGTGAAATATTGGCAACTGGGTTTGTATCTTGCCTGTTCTTGGAAAATTCCACTGGTGTCTTTTGCTACTGGGCATGGGATAAATGAAGATCAATTCCCTATCACCCCTCACAGTCATGTAATCTGTGATCTACAGAGTTTTCTTCCCTTAAAAGGAAATGGAAGGCAAGAGAGAGAATCCTCAGCAAGACATAGATAGAGAAAATGATTTCCTTTTCTTGCTGAAAATGGTGCCTGTGGGAATTCTATGGCTTGTGTTACATCTTCACGTAATTTCACTTGAGCCTTTGTATGAATCAATGATGAGGCATTTTCTCTTTCATTCAGAGCCTGTAACGTTGTGTAGTCTTAAAGAATAAACTCCTCTTCATTCTCACCTCCATGTGTAAGCCTTAAAGAATGCTGCTATCTCACCAGGGATGAGCACACCCAGGAAAAGGCAGCTAATTACCTGACAACATCCACAGAAACACAGAAGACCACAGGAGCAACTTCAGGGCTATTCTCATGTTTAAAGCAGAAAGAGTTCATGTTGAATAGCATTGCTTCTCCATCCAATAACACAGTGAAGCACACCGTAAGTTGCAGCTGATGTTGCCTATTCTGAGCCTCTCCCTGACTTGCAGGCCTTGAGAGCTGCAGAGGATTATCTCCTCCCCCCCCAGCACCCCCTTTCTCAGCCCTTCTTGTAACTGCCCCATCTCTGCCAGGTGGGGCTCTTGGTTCAGGGCCTTCTCCTGGCAGGCTGCTTTGCAGCTTCCTCTAGGAACACGGCAACAAGAAGCAGCTGAATCCATTTTGTAAACGACTGTTTCCTCTCCCAGCTCTCAATTCTGGCTTGTTAAGTAGGGCACTGTGGGGTTATTATGGTTTTCTCCCAGATGTTTTGTTCTGGGGTAAGTAATATCTTCTTCATTGCTAGAGAAGGGAAGGAGTTCTTTATGGGTTGGTCATGCAAAACATTTTTGTAAATCTGCTTTGGTTCTACTTTCTTGTTTGGCCTCTCCAGCTGTCTCCTGCCAGGGCAGGTGTGCCTGTGTGTGCCAACCCTGGTGAGCTCAGGATGGGATTCTCGGTTGCTTTTCAGGACTTTGTCCTTTGATGCTGCTGGTGCAAAAGGACTGAACTAAACAACTATGATAGTGGTGTCAAAATGCTAAGCCAGCATATATCACTAGGGCTAAATAGATTGAAAACCAAGAAAGAATCCACCTTCTTGTGGACTTTTTTCTCCCTCTTTTTCTGTGAATGTGCAATTGATAGGAAGTTGTATTGTAATTCTGCCTTGATCAGTGTGGGATACGGGTTTGGACCTGGTTACAACAGATGACTGTGAGCTGATTGTAACTTTTTCAGCTATTTCTGCTTTAAATGCTCCTGGCTGAATTTCGGTTATTTGTCAGTATAAATTGTCTGCCAAAGAGGCATTCGTTTGTGAACTTACTCAGCCTCTGCCATGGTAGGAGAAAAGGCTGGGGTTGTCACTCTTTTGGGGTTTCCCCAGGGAGTTTTGGCATGTACCAGATTTAATTACTTAGTTAAGAGAGTTTCTTGAGTTCACCAATGCAGGCTAGAAACTGTGAATGACAGAGAAAGTGAGACAAGGGGTGTGAGAGAGTGAATAAAGAGGAACAAAACTGTGATTTCTCCCAGATGTTAAAAGAAATTTCTGTGCAGCTGAACAAAGGTGCTGTCTGTCCAATATCATTTTTATTCCAAACCTTCAATATTGCAGCTGACGGCAGAAAATGTGCAGTAAAACATGGGGAGGCCACTGGGTAATATCCACTGTAAAGTGTTAATTGCCTATTGAGGCTGTAAACTATGTCAATATGCCTGGATCTGAGTTATTGACAGACTCCCATTTATTCCAGCCTCACAAACCTGGGCTCTTTAGAACTGGGCTCTAATCAGTCATGCTTTACTGAACCCACCAAGAAGCACCAGTCAATAAATGCGCTTGCTGTCTTAACCCTTTGAAGTTTGTAAAATTACAAGTGGGATTGATAACATTGATTTGGAGAGATCTCCTGACAGTGGAAACCCTCTGGAAATGAAAGCTGCCTGCAGTAAACGACACCTACTTTAGCCTGATGGTTGTTCTGGGTTTGTTGGGCTGAACCTAGCCTCAGTTGCTCTGTCAGCACCTGAGGTCTGAGCTGGAGGAAGGAGTTGTTTCTTGGTGTTAAGTATTTGCAGTGATAGAGCATAGTGGCAGCTAATGCTGTCTGTATTGCATTTATTGCTTAAAATTTCTGCCATCAGTGGCATATTGCTTCTGATCACATAGCTGGTAAAAGGCATAGGACTAAAGCCATTAAGCATTCCATAGGATTAATTGCAAGAGATGCGGTATTGCCCCTTATCCACCTACTAAAAACCCCCAAACCATTCTGCCTTTCCAGTGTTGATAGGATTCTGTATTTGAACATCCTTGTCTTAAAACTGTTATTGAGTGTTGATGTACAGCAGCTGTGGTGGCATTTGAGGTGAGAACAAAGCATGGAATAAAGGGTCAAACCCTGCCTTCTGAGGGCTAGGGGGTGAGGTGGAATGCCTTTGCCTGCAAAGTGCAGGTTTTGAAAGTTTCTGAGATGTGGTCTGGCTTGTAGAATGCTTTGAGATGAAAGACTCGCTGATGTGAGGATAAAAGTTTATTGGACGACTTGGTGGAATTCACCTTACTTGGTTACTCATGAGTATTGGAGCTAATACAGTTGTATTGATTTACTGCATGTGGGTTGTTTTGTTTTTAAACAAAGTGGCTAAAGCCAGGGCATAGCTGCTTTTTATTTGCAAGGAACAAAATCCAAATAAATACAGGTGAATGTTATCTGTGAAAGCAGGAAGAGAAACAAGACAAAGGTGCTGCTACTGCTTGACATAATCTGTAACCAGTAACAGTCTCAGAAATATTGCAAAGAATTAGAACTGGGGCAGAAAACCCTTCCTCTTGCGTTTACTTATAAAAATACCTATTTGTCTTGTAAATGAATTCTAGTTAAGTGTTTCTTCCTCAATCTTTCTCTAACTATATATAAAGTGATATTTGTCCTTTGATTCTGCTTTTTTTCCAAACTGATGAGGTTTTGTACTAAAGTATAGGATCAAAATCTGCTCGCTTTTAGACCCCAGCACTGCCTGGAAAAAAAGAGGTGGTTTTTGCAAACTCTTTAACATGTAGTTCCTGGGTGTAGGCAAAAGGAGTGTTAGCTCATTCATGGTGACTATGATGACCAGCTAATGTGTTTTTTTCAATACTAGCAGTCTCCCTGTACTTGGTGCTAAGTGGTATTTTAATAATACTAATTAATTTGCACTTGCTAAATGAAGTGCATCTAGGTTTCAAACAGGGAGGTTAGACTCCGGTTAACTATTTATTCTGCTCTTTTCCACGTAGTAGTGCAAATCCTCTGTCTGTCAGAATAAAGCTAAACATCTTGCTGTTTATTAAGGGATATATGCAAATAAAATTCATACTTTAAGCATGAAAACATATACTTGCTGGGTAACTTTTGTTTCTGTTCTGTAAATGATACTAACTGGCTATTTTTTACAGCACCAGCAGCTTTATATGCTACAATCCCTCTGTGGAAAATAGGTGCACTTGCAGATGCTGATGTTATTCATATAATCTCAAAGAACCTGTGATTTTAGGCATATCAGGGTTGGGTGTAGTTTACTGTTTGTGTGAAATGAGCAGCTGTTTTAAATACATACGTTGCAGTATGCAGACTAATACTTAATAACCACTCCCAGGCTGCAAGAGGAAATAAGGCATTTGTTTCACTGTCAGTTCTTTCCAGCCTTTTCCCTGCATGTGCCCCCCCCCCCCCAATAAATCTGTACAGATTTTAATATAACTTAAACTTTTTCAGCCTAGATGAAAATCAGGTAGATTTCAGAGGAGTTTGGCTAGCTGATTCTGTTAGTACCAAGCTACCCAAACTTGGGACTGGAAGTGCCCCAGTACCTGGATCTGGGAAGAAGCAGGTTATTGCCATACAGCAGCATCTGTTGATAGAACTGTTAATTGTTCTGTGGGGAAAGCTGCTCTGCTCTTGCACACCCCTGGTGCAATGTACATGTGCTTTTTTGGGGAATGGGTACAGGTTCTTTTCAGGAAGTTGTGAAACAAAGCAGCACTGCTTGATTCAAAGACCACTGACTGCTATAAGGCTTACATTTCAGTGTTGCTTTGGTATATTTTATTTACATTAAGACAATGGGAGAAATATTGCTGGAATACTAGGTTTCTTTATGCTGCTTGTATTGCAATTCAAACTTATGTGCCTGTCCTCATTACCAAAGAGAAAGATGCAGATTAAACTCAGTTAAATGAAAAGCTTTACATGTAATGAGAGCAAAATGCATAGAACTTCTCAGCCTTGCCAGCAACCAACTGTAGGTCAAAATACTTCTGGACAATGCCTTGGACAGAAGGTAGCCACTTGTGGTTCATGGTTATGGACAGCAGGGTGTATAGATTGTATGTTCTCCATCATTCAAAGCTGTTCATGCTGATTGAAGCAAAATGGGTTTGATTTTAAATAGCCACAGCTCATTGCACTATCCTCTCCTGCCAAAACTGAGAGCACTGTAAAAGTATACAAAATCCTGGAGTGGGGGGAAGAAAAGATTTTTTTATGGGGAAAGAAATGTTGGAAGTTGCAGCAGCAGGGGTAAGCATGATATATATTGCGTATTTTTTTCTCATATTTGATGGAGAGGAATTCAGCTACGGTTTAATATACCGTTTTCTGTAGGCTTTTTAGATGCTGTATTTGCTGTGTGATGTGACCACTAGAGAGCAGACTTAACCTAGTAACGAGCTAATTAGTTCTTGGCCTCTTCATTTCCTCCTCTTCCCCAACCCCCTTCCACCTTTATAGCTAAGCAGAGGGGACTTCGATGGTTCTTAGCTTTGCCTCCGATGCTGTGCAGTCTTAGGGCTAATTAAAACGCCACAGACGGCCTGAACCCCACATTAAAATTTGATGAGGAATTGATCAGCCAAGCAAACAGGAAATTTAGCTGTGTGAGTGAAGGTAATGTTTGCTCAAATGTGTAATGAGGTCCATGGGGAATATTTATGGGGACCTTAGTGACGATTTCAGCAGTTCCTTCTCCTTGAAGTCATCTTACCTACCTGCCCTTTCCTTCATAATAGTGTAGGCATTAAGGAAATCCAAAGCTGCATCTGTCAAAGGCGAGCATGTTTCAGAAAATGGGTTATGTTTGGCTAAGATGGTGCCATGTAGAGCTTTGCACAAGGAATTGCAGAACTGCAAACTGATGCTTTTGCAGTTTTGCCTTTGCACTAAATAAAAAAAAAAATTCCCATAATCGAAGGAACTGTGTAGTAAAATTGCTGGTGGAACTCCTTGCGGTATGTTGGCAAACTAAATAGCTTGCTCAAAAAGGATCGGGCACCACGTTACAGCAGATGTTAGCCTTATCTGCATAGACTTTAGGATAAGCTATAAAAGCTGTCAACACACAGGTTTTGGAGGAAAGGCAGTATGTTGTCAGAGGGCCCTCCTCAGCAGATTTTGTCTATTTCTAATAATTGCTCAATATAAAGTATAAATGCTTTCCATGTGCAGCAAACAGATGAATTTACCTGCTTCTTATTTATCACTATTCTGTCCAAGGTAAATCAGCACATGCAAGTCTGAAATCTTAGAGTGGGCTTTTCTTGATAGATATCACCTTCAAACCTGTATCTGCAAGCCACTTTATTGAAAACTCCCCCCAGCCTCTGGCAGCAGCTCAGTCCCACTCTGGAAGCTCTTTGCTTCCGTTTGCAGAGCATGCCCACCCAGACATGGGCCTCGAGCACAGCGCATCTGCTGGTCCCAGCTCCCTAACATCCTGTGGTTTCCTTCCAGTGCTCCTTAAGGCTACTTCCAATTTTGACTGTCTATAACTAGAGGTGAGGCTGATACCTAGAAGGACTTGACTTTGAGGAAAAGGAAGCAGGCTGGATGACTGGTCCAAGCCTTGTGATACAAAACAGGCAAGGAGGGTGAGCCCACTTGGTGTAAACAGGGTGAGGCCAGCTCCCAGTGTTAGCCCTATGGTAAGAGTGGGCATGCTGGTGACTTGTGACTGTGGTCCCTGCCAGTGTGCATACCATTGCTTTGTTCTACTATGGGAATACAAAACCATAACCTGCTGTTTACAGCCGTGCTGTGAATTGTTGTGACTGAATACAGCACGAGAAGTTAGTAGAGCAATAGTGTTTCTCAGTTGCAATAAAATCCAGGAAAGCTTAGTCAGTTTAAAGTACGTATGGAACAGCATTGACGCTGGGCAATTTTATGTCTTTCAAGTGTTGTAGCAACAGTAGTGATGAGATTTGTGTAAAAGGAAAGCAATTATTCTTACTTTCTAGTGGGAAATATTGAGGGGAGAAATTTGTAAATACTAAGTTATGTTTGTAAATACTAAGTTATATTTGTAAATGATTACAAAAAGCCATGGTGGCATAATGTCTAAACTAATTTTTTTTAATAGGCCAAGGAAACCAGATTCCTGGCCTTGTGCTTAGGGCATTGTAATAAAAAGTTGATCTTGTACATCTAGGTTACAGTTTACAATAATATCTCAGACCATTTTCTAGGAGGAGGAGCAGTATAAAAGCAGTGTCAGCACACTACTAACTGAGCTGGCTGTCTTGCTGCCAGGGCTAGTGTCTGCATACTGCTACACAAAGCCATGGGGACACCTAACCTGGTATATCTTAAATATGGTACTCTATTAGACCATTTAAACATTCATTTATGAGTCTAAGACTCACCAGAAGAGCAGCTGTATTTAATTCCTGTCTGCACTGGATCAGAAAACATTTAAATGAAGGACCTGGCAGGCCATACCAACCGAATTGCAACCTCCCTCCTATGGAGACTTGGGCCACTCAGCCTGGTTTGGTTGCATAGGAAAAGGGTTGTGCAAAAAGCTAAAATGTGAACTTGAAGTGGAATCTAATTACCCATATTGCAGTCGTAAGTCACTTGTTTACATCCAGCTTTATGTCTGTTACTGAAAATGCTGTTTTCAACCTCGCTGACACTTCATTCAGCTTGAGATGTCGATTTGAACTAAATAGTAAAACTTCAGGGACTGTCAATAAATCTTATTTTGCATTACTTCCATCTTGCTAATTACCAATACTGTTCAGAGACTGTGGGAGGGGACATGGGATTTTATAAGCATACATTAAATAAGCAAGCAGTGAGTGTATTCATTCTCAAAAGCAGGATAATTCACAGTTTAGGATAGTCTGCTGGGATTCTTCTCTCAGGCATTAACTCATTTTGCCCTTGTTTACTGGGAGTGTTGCTGAAAAGTGCCAGGCAGTCCCGTAAAGTGCCAACAGTTCTGCTCCGGCTAGAGAGAGACTTGCAACCTAGAACTGAGAGGCATAAGATTTAATTGCAAGAATATCTGGATGCAGGCTGAATGACTGCATGGGAGGTGAGCCTGTATGAGGAATAATTTTCCTTGAAAGTGTTTTGCCCTGAATAACTCATACTTTGTTTTAATGATAACTGACTTGTCAAGACTGATACCAGCCTTCAAAGAAACAGGCCTTTCCACTATTCCAGTCTTTGTCATCTGTTAACTTTATTGACAAAAGTTTCGTTACCACCTTGATCCTTTACAGAATAGTGAACAGGGTTGGACCAAAAACCAATCTCAGTGCAACTGCTGTACTCCCTTGTAGCTCTCCATTAAGAGCTACAGTTTGAGGTCAGTCAGTGAACCACTTATTTAATCCATTTGGTGAGTAGAATATGAGGCTTTAAGAATTTAGGTACAGCTGAGTCAGAAATCTTGGAGAAGTCCAAGTCTGCTTTATTATCACAGCTGCCTCTATCAATCAGACTTCTAATCCTGCCAAAAAAAGATAAGCGTGGCTTGTTTAAACCGATTTTCCATGAAACATCACAATTGTAGTTCTAGTCTGCAATTCTTTGTTGATAGTTCATGAATAAATACTTTATTATTTTGGCAATTATTAAGACTAGGTTAGCTAGTCCACAGCTCTCTGGAGTCATCCCTAACTCTTCTCAAATTGAAATTATGTTGGCAATCCTGCAACTTTTGGCATTTACAAGGTTGTTTTCCATGATGTATTAAAAAGTTAACAGTCCACTAGTTCCTTTAAAACGCTTTGGTCTCTGTTATCTTGACTTGTTGATTTAATTTTTTTTTTTTTTTTTTTTTACAGATGAAGATAATGCAGACAACTTAGTTGCTTGATGGTAAGTAATCTGATCAAAGCAAGCAGAACCACAACCCACAACTCTGTTAAACTCTCTGATCTAGCTGTAGCATATAAGGGATACATAAATACATTGGAGTCTTTTGTTTCAAATATTGACAAAAAGTATGTGAAATATTCCTGCCTTTTCAGCATTTTCCTGTATAGTTTTATTGTCTGTATTTAGCAATGAATGTATGCTTACATATAGGGGTTTTGGTGTTTTTTTAATATGTTGCTTAGTTATTGTCTGTTGATACTCTGTTTATTCCATTAGTCTCCTCTTATCAGAGTTTTAAACTTTTTTAATATTGCTTTTTTATCTTTTAAACAGCAGTATTTTTTGGCCAGCATATCATTCTTTTAAATTATTGTTTGTGTAATTATGGCTTTTTCAGCATCCATCACGAAGTCCCTGAAAAATTTACAATTTTTAAGGATGCTTTCACTGTTAAATTTGATGTTCCTGGCCAGTTATTAGTCTGAGTCTTTTAGGCACAGAGAACAGGTCTTTCTAAAGACCATAGTGTGAAAGGTGTGAAAAAAAAATACAAAATTTATTTATTCTATTAATGACTCTTTGAATTCTCCTGACTTTAATCTTGCAGTCATCTGAATTGCAGACCTCTTAACAACATTTGTAAGTTCCTCTACTTGTAAAGCTCCTGTTGGTTTTAAGATACTTCCATCTCTGAAAGTGTATTTGAAGGATCTGCCTCTAACAAAGCACCTGTGTCAAAGGAAAGGTTTAGTGTGAAAGTAATGTGATCAAGCACTAAGTTGCCTTCACCAACAATTAAGTGTAACAGCACCTAATGGCAGGCTAGGTAGGATCTGCCCTAGGGCAATTTCTACCACTGCTTCTCTGCGGCATTGCTGTCTAACTTAATAAACTTTTCATGCACAAAGTTTCAATTAAAGGGAACGCGCTTTGTATTTAAAATCAAATCAGGCGTGTGTTCTCGATAATCACGTGGTAGCAGAGATGCTATGGTAAGAGTGCTCTGCCTCTGTTATGAGGCTGATTAGAAAGGACCACTGACATGCGGCTCTCCCCAGCAGATACAGCACGGCAGCGAAGGATCCTGGTGAAAACCATGCCTAATGCACCAAAAGGACCAGGGTGGATTTGCATCACACTGAGCAAGGCTGACTGACACCTGCCTCACAGTGCCTCCTTCAGTGCCTTAGACAAAATGTTTCTGCCTGAAACCCCGGTGTTTCTTTCAGAGTGAGGGGGAAGAGAGAGCGTGTCAATTATGTGAACATTTTGGAAAACGAGGAAATGACAGCCCTTAGTTTCACTGGTGTTCCCAGGGCTAATATTGAGGCAGATTTAGTTATTGTAAAGGTGAGGCGATTTTTGTTCCCTTTTATGGCAGAGAGCTAACTTGTTTTCTGGTTTTTTTGTGGGTTTTGTTTTTGTTTTTTTTTTTAGCACCATTCTCTCATTGCCTCCCCTCTCCCCAGCTCGAGTCTGAATCCCCTGTGGGTGTTGCTCTGCTTCAACTGCTCTGAGGCACAGCAGAAATATATCCACTTGAGATGTCTCTGTTTTCTCATTGTAGTCTCTCACCCAAACTCTAATTGCTCTAGGAACACTAATGAGCACGTCATCAGACCTACCTGTGATAGTGGCAAATGTTATATTCATTTTGTAGACAGGGAATATATCTGAGCAGACTTACACTGATTTCATTCAAGGAACAACTTTCATTTTCACTGTTTTTTGAAACGGGGCCTTTCTTACAGGGTCATCTTTTGCTTATTTTTATAATAAACCCATTTTCAAGAAAATGGGATGCTGTACTGCTTCCAACAAGTTCAGGTACAGACAAATTTGGAAACGGGGATGCTGTCATGCTGACTGTGAGCATGAAGTCAAATGGTGACTAGCCAAAGTAGCACAAGAGTGCAGGGGGTGAGTGGGGAGGCAGACCCATGGGATCCTTTCCTCATCACAGTTTTTGTAAAACAAATAAATAAATAAATATATCTTAGTTGAGCAAAAAAGCCTCAAGTGCATTTTGGACATACCAGGCTGAGAGATTAATAGCAATTAATGGGACCAGGTAGGTTGGAGCTCGCTAATCTGAGCTGAAGCAGCTCATGCTGAAGCCTCTGTGGGATAAATTCCCTGTTTTGGGGAAGGTTCTGTTGCCAGGTGCTCTGCTCCAACACCCAGACAAAAGGCAAGGAGAAAGCTTTTCATACTTTTTCATGCTTTTATGCTTTTTGATTTGGCAATGTTTCTACCTATGACCATATTTCTGGCAAATTGGAGTGCAGGCTCTTCTTGTGTCCTAAGTTGGTAGCAGAGCTCTTCTACAGACATGTTACAGATGCTTATCAATTTTTTGGGGCAATGTGGACCACCAAATATTGCAATACTGGAACTTATAATGGACTGCCTTCTTAATCATTGTTTAAAAACGCCAAAATAAAAAATGTACAAGTGTATCAATATCTTCGTCTAAGCTAAGGCATTAGTAATGTACTCATCAGTTTCATCCCTGAATGTGTGTGAATGCTAGCTGTTCAGTACTGGGACCTCTCAAGCCATAGCAGCTACTTCCCCAGGTTGAGAGTAAGGGACTGGGAAGAAGGTTGTTGTGTAACCACAGCTGAAGACTTACAGAGGAGTTTGCTATATCAAAGTCTCTTTGTATGTATGTTTGAACAGGAGCTGAGCAGATGTAAATTACACTTTGCAGATTTACTCATTCTCAGCAATGCCTAACTGGGAGAAATGTCCCTCTGTAGCCTCCTCAGTTTCTTCTTGTAATCTTTTAAAAATTTGCAAATAGAGAGAAATTATGCCACCATAACATACTTGGTGAGTCAAACTAATCCCTTGGCAGTCAAAGTATTGTCATGTTTTTGACAGCGGTATCATTAGTAGCAACAGTATGAAGGTGTGGGCTTTCTTGTTTTCCCTTTTCTGTGTTTTTGCCCTGACCCCAACCTGCAGACTGGCCAGTCACCCACCCTGTACACTTCTCTTCTGTAACCCTGGGATATGCAAAGAGTTCAAACCAAACAGTTCAGCTCCTTTGACATTTCTGAGGGTATCTATCTGTGTTGCTCCTTACCAAAAACCTTCAACATTTTTTGGAAGGACTCCTCTTGACTGAAAGCCTCAAGAGCCCAATCTTCAAGACGATTCCTTATGGAAGTCCTTCAGCATCCCAGGAAAGACTTCTTAGAAATGTCCTGTCATCACTTCAGATTCAGTTCTGACAAGAAGCCACAAGGGTCCCATTCATAAAAGCCTTGCACATCATATTATATGCCCACAGTTACTGTAGACATTTCTGGGCTGCAATAAACTTGTGTGACAGAAACCATTCTTTCTTTTTACAGGTGACATCCTCAAATTGCCGGGTCCTATTCTCCATTGCTTTGTACCTTAGCTGGTCTTATCCAGTTATGCAAACTCCTACCAGATTGGAACAGTAGCATTTCATCCTCCTGCCCAGGAGAGTTAGTGTCGGCAGAAGTGAAAGGCAATGGAGAATTGAGTTATATAGCTTCTCTCTTCTCCCAAAGTGAGCATTTCAAAGTTGTTCATTCCAGACATAAATGAAGGTGTGGGATTTGAAGATGACTTGGATAAATGCTTTACATTGTGTGTGACCTCTAAAAATGAATGGACAAACTTGGTGCACTGTTGCAATTTGCAGAACAGTAATTAGCAGGGGAAGGGTCAACCTGTTTGTCAAAAGTACAAAATTAGATTAGAGAAGGCATTTTGGCCATGGGGCCTTCCTTAGGCTAAAGAAGAACAGGATGTTGTTTAGTTTTGCTGTGTCCTAGTTTCACCATGCCCTGAGGAAGACCCCCAAGGCTGAAACCTTATTTCTAATTGTTTTATAAAAGACTTTTTCTTCCCTTTTTGGCATTCAATATGAGACCAATTTTTAACAGGAGTGTTTATGTTGGACAGACACTTCCTGAACAAATGAAGAATCTTATTCAATATTTAAATAGTCACTAATTTGTTGACACTTTCCTAGTTTTCTTCCATATTCTGTTTTCTTGCTAGGCTAAGAGTATGGCTTATCTCACGTCTTAAGTGGTCTGTATGGATATCTTGCCCAGAAAGAGTAAAATTCCAAAGAAATATAAAAAGAAATACTGTATGTCTTTCAGAATGTGTTTTGTTCAGATATCTGCCCTTAGAAACTTCCAGGGAACTGCTGAAGTCTAAATCAATGCTATGCAGATGAGCACTTCCATCCTTATTTCAGAAATAAGGTGATCAAGGCAAGCCTAACTAAGGCTAAGCTAAGAGTCTCAGCTTTGGATGCTCTGTCTAATATTCTAGTGGTTGGTTTGTTAGTGGTCTTTCTATCAGAGAGTACGAGCGTCCTTTGTGCCTGCTGGGCTAAATTAGTTATTTGGAAAACCCAACTTGTTACTAGCATCTATGTGGCTTTTAGTGCTTTTTTTAAGATGCCTATGCAGTAGGCATAGGGGTCTGATTATACTGATAGGTAAGGTGAGGTTTACTTCTTCTAACTATTATTATTAAACTATGACTGATAAGTGTTCTTGTGCAGTAAATTGCTTAGGATATTTTGTAGGAGAGTCTTAGTTCTCATGAGAAACTGAAGAGCTTGAGAAGCTGAAACATCCAGGATTTCTAAATCTGTGCTGCAACTTTTGAAATAAACCCACTGTCTTCAGAATCAGGTGACAGGCAAAAGATCTAGAAATTTTGAATATGTGGGAGGACAATTCTCTCATTTCTTGTGAAGAAGTTGAGAAAAAATACAAACTTGTGATTGGCAAAAGACATAGGCATAGCTGCATGGATAACTTGCTTATCAGAACCAAACTTTTTATACTTTGAGTGAGATAATTGTTATGTGTAACTTGAATTAACACTCCTAACATACTTTGACATACATTTATGAAAGATTTTTTTTCTTGCATAGTATTAAGTATGGGGCACAATAACATACACAGGAAAACTGGTTTTGTCTAACACATTCCTAAAATAAAATAAAATAAATCATTAGTTTAGAAACATCAGTGTTGATGACTGGATGTCCTGGTTTCAGCTGGGATGTAGTTAACTGTCTTCCTAGTAGCTGGTACAGTGCTATGTTTTGAGTTCAGTATGTGAAGAATGTTGATAACACTGATGTTTTCAGTTGTTGCTCAGTAGTGTTTAGACTACAGTCAAGGATTTTTCAGCTTCTCATGCCCAGCCAGGGCACCTGACCCAAACTGGCCAACAGTGTATTCCATACCATGTGACGTCCCATCTAGTTTAGGAACTGGGAAGGGGGGGGCAGGGATTCGCCGCTCAGGGACTGGCTGGGTGTCGGTCGGCGGGTGGTGAGCAATTGCCCTGCGCATCATTTGTACATTTCAATCCTTTTATTACTACTGTTGTCATTTTATTAGTGTTATCATTATCATTATTAGTCTCTTCTTTTCTGTTCTATTAAATCGTTCTTATCTCAACCCAGGAGTTTTACTTCTTTTCCTGATTTTCTCCCCCATCCCACTGGATGGGGGGGGAGTGAGTGAGTGGCTGCGTGGTGCTTAGTTGCTGGCTGGGGTTAAACCACGACACTGGAAAACAAAGAGTTGGACTGCAACTGTAGCGTTTTTAAATTGTACATAAAGAGACCTGGTTTTTCTATAATTATATAATGTGTAGTTTCAACATATATAATAAAACTAGTCATCTAAAACATATTAAATTAATTTCTAACAAACTGTGAGATAGTAGCTTAATATCTTAGACTATTTTAAATAGTATATGTCTCCGGAAGATCCACAACTTCTGAGTGTGAATTTTGTGTTTTCTGTATACTTCGATCTTCTGTTCCTGAAAAGTCTGTTTCCAAATACTTAAGACCTCAGTAACTGTCATGATTTGAATTGCTAGCATGTCACCTGATTAATGGTTATTAAAATGTCTTTTTTTTTCACCCTGCCTTTACAAACCGTTTTGTGAGTATTTGACAATTTTATTATTTTTTTTCTTTAATGTATTTTCTAAATGGCCTGTGGTGATGTTTGACCTACAACTAGTCTCAGGTTAGGTTTTTGTGACATTGGTCACATTGGCTGTGTGAGGTAGCCTGCCTATGCAGCAACACCTAGGAAAGTGAAATTTTGGGGGAAAGCACTTGACCACTAACTACCTTTTCCTCCTTTGGCTATAACTGGCCATACTGAAAGGAAACTCCTTTTCTCAGACTGGAATTTTTAGAATTAGATGTCTCATAATTGTAGTATCAGACCGACTCTAGAAATATGCTTGGATTTTACACTTCAGTTCTAATCTTTTTAAGCAGCTACTGGCTTCAGGTGGCTATTTCTGACTACCAGCCGATAATCCTTTTAGAGATTAAGGTATGCATCTTTCAAAAAGCGTTGATTAACAGTTTTTGTGTAGGCACTACTTCAATGGGACTTTGCCCTTATGAAAGGCAGCATGGGCAGACCCCTTTGTAAGATTTATTAAGTAATGTGCAAAAATTGCTGCCACAATTACAAGCTGAAATACAAAATAAGACAAAATAAAAGCCAAAACCAACATGAACTGATGATACATCAAATAAAAATGTCTTGCGCATTGCCCAGAATGTCAGGCTGTCCTTTGGGAAGAATGACTTCCGCAGGGGCAAGAGGCCTGTGGGTGAAAGCTAGCCTGCCAGCTCTCTGTATACTTATAGCAGATATTTATAGCATGCTTAGAAATGTAAATAGAGGGCATATGAAAATGCTGAGTATAAAACATTATCAAAGATGACATGAATCCTGGTGCTTAATGAATCTAAGCAACCAGCTTTACAATTTTTTTTTAAAAGTGTATGTTATCATATGCCTAGATCTCTAACAAGTGGGAAGAAACTCAAAATGTTGCCTCAAGCTATCATGGCAGATCTGTTTGGACTGATGCAGCCAAATAAGCACAAGAGGGTTTGGAGGTGAGGGATTGGTTTTTTTCATGTTTTTTGCATTTTATTTAGAAACATACCCAAAGGCATCCCTGACTTTAAGGCTCAGAGGGGTCATTAGACTGTATTATCTGATTCCTGTGTAACTGGGACCATATAAAAGCATCTAATTCCTTCATTTTAGAGAGAGAGAGGGAGGTTTGAAACTTAGATGTCAGGATCACCCAGCCCTTCCCTACATTGCTCAGAGGGATGGAGGTCTGGCTTTGTCCCAGTATAGAAAATGTCAAGTACTATTATACAATCTTTTGGGGGTTTCTCTTCTGGCTGTTACTGGTTTGGGATGACTTTGGTGAGAGGTTTTATTCAGAGTGATAGCAAAAGGGTCGTAACACAAATAATAGATTTAAATCAAAGGGGAAACCTAATCCGAACATCAGGGAAAAGCTGCTGGCACTGTACCTTACTAGCTGGCCAAAATGTCTCCATGAGGAAGCCAGGGAGTCCCCATTTCTCAAGGTACTGATAAACAGATTGGACAGTGTGTGGCCAGGAACAATACTATAGTTGTAGAAAATACCCCAAACAAGCTTGTCTGGGGCCAAAAACCTTAAGGGGCCTGCATGTGGTGAAGCAATCCAGGTTTATGAACTGACAAGCTGATTTGACACCTGCAGAACCAGTGAGCCATGCTTAAGCAAGATGGTGTCTGCTGGTCACGTTAGCTCTCTTGACTGGACTATGGGGTCAGGGAGAAGGTATGTTTGCTTTATAACCAACCCTCAAACAAATTAGGAGACATAAGTGAGGGGATGAGCATAAACAGTGTTAGGAAAGAGGTGGTGCTCCCATGATGGAGTAAGGGAGTGACATGACTAATCAAGATCCTGTGGCACAGACATTTCTTTTCCTAATGAGCTCTTAGATGTTACAGCCATCTAATGGCACAACAGGTCTGTGCTGTACGTAGTCAGCCCTTCCTTTCTAGTGCTGTGGTGCAGTAAAAAGTGGATTTAGGTGTTTCCTTGCTGTGTGTCAGGCATGTTTGGGGGTCCTGGTTACAAAGTTGGGGCCCTTCACTGGGGGATGAAGCCCCCAAAGGGAGCAGGTTTCCCTTCCCTCCCCTGGGAGGAGAAGGGGGTCATGGACACCGAAAAAGGCAATAGCTGAAACACTGGTGTGCGCCTGATTGCCAGGAAGCAAAGCCAGATGCTGCGTGTGCAGGTAAAGTTATAAAACACATTTTCCTGACCGCCGCCTTCCTTTTAATCCATTATGTTTCTAGTGGCTGGAATTAGAGAGCTCAAACTGCTGAAAGACCCAGTTTCTTGGTGAACTGACTCAGTGGTCTCAAAACTCCTAATCCCCTCAGGGTCAGAGCAGGTGCTAAGGATTTATCAGCTCTGGGATGGAAATGTTTGATCTAATGGCCTTGTTTGATGCTGGCAGCTGGCAAATGTAGGTGACTTCTGTCAGGCCCAGATGGTCCCATGGGGCCTCTAGCTGTCTGCCCCCAGTCAGGGGCATGGGGCTTCATTTTATCTCTGCTGCTGGGCTGCGGCGGCCCCTGTGCCCAGTCTGGTTCCCTGCCATGCCTGAATATCCCAGGTTTCCCGGGTAGCCATCAGGGCGGATTTGCCACCTTGCTGCTGACAGTGTCGTCGGTGGGCCTGGCTGTCCCCCCCTGCCCTGCTTGCCTGGGCAGGGCTGTGCCCTGAGGATGAGGGCCCAGCCCAGCTGAGGGCTCTCGGCTCGTGCTCAGCAGAGCTCAGGCCTGGGGCCGGTGCCGATGTGGGAGCCCCAGGTCCGCTGGGGTGCACGGATGGAAGCTCTCGGGAGGCTGGGGGGGTGCCCTCGGGCCTATCCCTGCCTGTCAGTGCTAACCTGCCCCCGAGGAGCAGTGGGGAGATGGGGATGTGAAGACTGGGTGTACTGGGGACTTCCTTTAAAAGGAAGTAGCCACTGGACTGCCATGGCCTCAGGAACCAGCAGCTCCCTGAAAGGAAGGATCCATCCGCCTCTCCGTGTGCTTGCCTCAACTGCAGCAGGTGCGATTTTCTCCTATATACATCCCAAAGTCTTTTATACGTTTGAAAATATGGTACTTGGTGGTATTTGTGATTAATCCGAGCAACGTCAGCACAGCTCCTAGGTATGTGCTGCTGCGACCAAGCAGGTAGTCACTGGCGCACATGGACAGCAGATTTGAGCCCAACCTTCATTTGCATCAAGTGTGAAAAGTCGAGACTAATCTCTGCCTCAAACCATCCTTTTTTTTTTTCTTTTTTCTCCTGTTTGCTGAACACCTGACCTAATACAGTCATAGTCCAGGAGTAGGGTCTGTGTGTGCTACAGGTGTGTAGAGGGAAATAATAACTTGTTAACTTCTGAGATAAGATTCAGGATGGGGAAAAGTAAATAAGTTTACTAAAGTTGAGGCACAAATATATTGTGCATAGTGGAGAGAGGGGAACTGCAGTGCATGGTGGGAAAAGTAGTTTCACTGAGGACTGCAGCCTTTAGGGAAAAAAAGTGGGGATTTAGGCACCTGAGCTACTGTTCTTGAGAAGCTTTGCAGCATTGCAGGAGGTGTAACTCAATATTGAACTGACTTTTTAGCAAATCACTCTGCTTTGCTAGAATATACTGTAATGTTTTAGCTTGCATCAAACTGATAGAAAACAAAATGCTTCCTTCCCCCTGCCTTCCACGCACGTGGAAATCTTCAATTTGGCTGAAATTGTGGGGGGAAGAGGGCAGGGCAGGGATGTAGAAAAAATTGCTTTTTAATGCAAGGTTCCTCAGCTGTCAAATTGTTATAGCCAAATACCTAAACTATGCAAAGGAAATGGAGGATAGATCTGTGTATCTGTTTGGATAATCTCAGTAAGAAGAGTGGGGTTTGTTTTGAAGGCTGAAGGGAAGACGTTTGGGCCACTGGCCAAAAATAATAGAAAAGTTCATATTTTTCCAGGTTTGTGAAAAATGAAAAATTTCATGCTTCTGCCTCAATTTATTTTTGTTGCTATTCATCACTAAAGCAAAATGTGCTATTTATTGCCTGAGAGTGTTTTTCCTACCAATATGGCATAATGTCTTTACCAAAAAGTTTAGCATCTGTGAGTTAAAAATGCATATGAGGATTTACTTTTTGTTCCTTCGGTGAATGCTGCTGTTGTTCTTATCTGAAAAACTGCTTTTTGCATTGACAGAAATGGTGAAAAATGACTCAATTTCAGATTATTTACACAAACTTGCTTTAGTTCCACACTTCACTTACAAACATAGATCACAGTACCACAGTATTTAAGCTCAGGCTTGACTTTACACTTGTGAATAGCTTTATTGACTTCAGGGAGCTACTTGTGTAGAAAGCTTGGTGTTTAGCAGATTGGGTTACAGAAAGGTGGAGTGGTCTTGCCTGGAAAGCCCTGGACCTGCTTCGAACTCACAGCTTGGATCTGCAACAGGCTTCCTTTATAATCTTAAATTAATTATTCTGTGTGACTTGCTTCCCATTTCCACCTTGGTTCCTGGTTTCTTCTCTCTCATTTCTGGTCCTTTACCTATTCTGATAATAAGTTCTTTAAGATGGGAATTTTCTTGGTGACTAATATCTGACACTTCAGGTATTGAGTATATGTAGATGCACCACAATGAAAGGTGGTCTGTCTCTGTATATCCCTGTTCTATTCTGTTTCTTTTCCATGTGGGGTGTGTGTGTCTCCACTTTGAAGAGCTAGTGAGGCTTGCTAGTACATATGGGCTTGTTCCCTCTTTCAGGTATAAATATGATGCAGTGCCTGGTGCAGTGGAACCCTGCTCCCCTCTGGAACACAGATATGCTTTTAATTTCCCCTCTGTGAACGTCATTAACAGAGCTCTGGTTTTATTTTTATTAATTACCAAATTTAGAAAATTAAAGATTTAGTAAAATGATAAATCTAGGTCAGATTGAGCTTGAAATACTGAAGTGTTTCTGTAACGCATTCATCCACATGATCTTTTCTATTAATCCAACAAATGTCTTCTTTCAGTAAGCAATTCTGTTTTTTCACCCTCATCCACAATAAGCACCTACATTTGTTTCTTCTTTTTCTTCTAGCCTAAAGATAATTCATTAAAGTAGCTCTCCCTCCCCCTTTTTTTGATCCGCCTCTCCACCTCCTAACACCCCCCTAAAAAACACCATCAATATTTCATAAACTTACAGTGACAAATGTATTTTAATGTGGTCCACAGAGAACCCGAGATTGATTGGCCTCTCAGAAATATGACACGTTTCAAAGCAGGATATTCATGGAGTGTTTTAGTGCCTACATTAGTCAGAGAGAAGCAGCACCTAAATTTATCATAGTTATGGCTTTCTCGGTATCCATTTTCTTTTAGCCACTGACAGCGAGTATCTGAATGGTCCCTATTGATTGGCTTTGTGGTTCTGTCTTTAAAATGCATTGGCTGTGGGGGTTTTCAGATCAAATTAAGTCTTGGCTTCCTGGAGTTTGTGCATATCTACAGCGCAAGTGCGGACAAAGCTGGCTTCATTCATGCTGATTTTCATTCACAAGGGCATACATGTACAGGAAGGGAAAACTGAAATCTCCACTGATCGTGGGTGAACTGAGCGCTCTTCTTTGAAAGCCAATATTTTGTAATCCCAAAAGGAAGCAGCAAGGAAGGATGGGGGACGGGAAGCACCTACTGCCACTGCTTGGGTGCAAATGGACCGGATGGGTGTTCCTACACTGATGGTGCATGGCAGGAACCAGGGCCAGGGCTTGGGAGAAAGCTGAGACGTCCCCACATCTTCAGCACTGCTTGGAATCTCTAATCACAAGGAGCGTTATGTGATGGGCTGTGCAAATAGTCTGTGCTGTTCTTGTCTTGCTCTGAACAGAAGACTTGGGTGTCATTTGATATCCTGTCTGCAGTATTACATCCTTCATACAGACAATCCCAGTACCATATAGATGTGTGAGTGAATTTTCAGTGTGGTGACTGAATTTGAAGATTACAAAGAAGATTGTTTTCATGCCAAAATAGGTCATTAAATGATTTTGAATGTTGAGCCAAATAAAATACTTTGTTTATGCAGTTTTAATTTAACTCTGTACATTTCAATTACATACTTTTGTTGTGTAATGTATCTAGAAAGTTTTAAAAGTTATGGCCTATTACCACCACCCTTTTTTTTTCTTCTTTTTATTCCCCTCCAAATGTATTGATCATATTTATGAAAAGCTTTGAATAACTCAAAGATGAGTTCTATGAATCTGCTTTGGATTGCTTACTAATACCCTTTTTCTTGATATGAATTGCAAGGCTGGGGCAGAGCAAATGTGCATGATAAACTGCACTCTTTAATTTACAGAATAGTCCTTCAGGCATCTTGTTGGATGAGGTACTGTGTGTGCTTGAACCATTTAAAATTCCTACTTTCTCCACTCCTACCCCCTTCCCACCCCCAATATCGTTTATCAGTGTCATCAATCTAATGCTCCTCATGAGTGCAAAACCCATTTTTAAAAAGCAAGCAAAATAAATTAGCTCTTGGGTTATGCCTCAGCACGCAGTTCAACTTGGCTTCAGATTTTACTCCAGTCTTTTGTACATCCCTGTAGTAAAACACAGGAGTTTCAGCAGTGACTGTAGGTGGAAAATTAGAATGATTGGTTTTATTAGGAGGACAGAGAGATGGCTTTTTCAGAGTTCATAGATTCATGGAGTTTGAGGCCAAGAGGGACCCCTAGACTGTCACCCTGACTGTGTATTGTAGGCCATTGCATTTCACCTGGTCACCACAGTATTGATTCCAATAACTTTTGTGCTTAACTACAGTGTAACTTGTGTCTGCCTGAAACAGGTATTCCAGACAGCATCCATTTCTTGGTTTGAATGTATCAAAAGCTGGAGAATACCCCACAATGTAAAAAAAGAAAAAACAAAAAAGGAAGAAAAAAAAAAAAAGTGTCTGGTTTTTAATTTAAATCAGTTTGACTTCAGTTTCCAGCCATTAGTTTTTGTTATGCCTCTCTCAGATAGATTAATGAGCTGTTTAATACCCTTTGTTTTTTCCCCATGAAGGTACTTATACACTAATCAAATTACCTCTCAGTCTTTGTTGATAGGCTAAATAGATTGAGCTCTTTCAGCTCTCATTGAGATCTCAGTTATTGTCGTGTCCCGTCCCCGTCCCCCCCCCAGTTGCTCAGGTCTTTGTTTTTTTCTCAACGCTTTAAAAAGTTGCAACACTGCAACTGAGCTTTGTATGCCTTTTACTGGTCTCGCCAATGTCATAAATAAAAGCATAATCACTTCATCAATCCTGCTTACTACTCTTCTTGTTTATACCTCTAAAACCAACATTAGCCATTTCTGTCACAACATTGTGCTGGGAGCTTATGTTGAGTTGCTTTTTCAGTAAATCTTTTTCAAAGTAATTTATTTGCAGGGTAGAGGTCCTCCGTTAGCACAGAAGGATGGCATTTCTTTCTTTTTCATGTTACAGAGTTTTCACTTCTGGGTTGCATTAGGAATGTATCTGGCTGATACATTGACTTGCTTACCACCACCTTGGGCTCAGCATAGGAGAAACCAAAAGCATCTGGACAGGTATACAGATGTGCTTTCCCTGGAGTTGATAGATATCAACACGATCCCTAGAATTCCCAAAACTACTGCCAGTTGGTAGAGGATGGTACTCCCACCTATTTTGTGCTATGATGCAGTCTCTTTGGTTTAAAAAAGGAAACCAAAAAACCAAAACACAACAAAACATCAAACCAAACCAAAACAACATCAAAAAACCCCAACCAAACCCCAAAGTCAGAGGTCTGTTAGGATGTGAGGGTAGAGCTGCTGTAACCAGCACCCCATGATGGGGCCATACGGACTCTCCTTTGTCCAGCTGACTTTGACCGACTTGCCTTAATGACAGTTCAGTGGGGAGAGCTACATTTTGTGCAGTCCAATTATTTATATACACTTCACTTAGTATTTAAAGAAAGACAGTTAAAGGGTAAGTCTGGCTTACGGTAATGCTGAATGTGATAATTATACTTCCCTCCTAAAGGAATCCACGCTGAGACTAACGTATGCTTTCTTCTTCCAGGACAGACTATTCTGTTAGTCTCTTTTTAAATAAATGAATAGAGCTGGCTGAGAGGATCTGCAAGAAGGATTCTGCAGATAGTCTTGCAGGCTCCAAGAGTCTGTGCAGTTGGACTGTGATTTGTTCCTCTGTATTTACTCTTTACAAATTAATTTTATTTGTATTGGGGATTTACCCAGAAGTCTTAATGAGGATGAAAATTATTGTGTGAAGAGAGATCCAACCACAGACACCAAATTGAGATCAAATAATTAGTTGACAAGTGATTTTTAGCATCTAATTTCTCTTCAAGGATGACAGAGTGGGGTTTTTGCTGGACAGTAGGTGCATGGTGATGTCTGACAGCTGGACTCTTGAGGAAATATCAGGTTGGACACCCCCCACCACAGGAATAGAAGCATCCAAAATTGCTTACCTTAATGCCATGTTATCTCTTCTGTAAAAGACTGAAATAGAATTTTGTTGATGCAGGTTCTTAGGTGGCTCTTGTACATACAAAGACATATTTTTGTGTGCCAGCAATGACTATTCATGAACAAACATGAGTGTTTTCTGCTCATCAGACACTAGTTGTAATTCTCCTGCTGACCACATTCCAGTGGAAGCAGGGAGGATGCAAGCTGCGTGTAACATGTAACACCAGGTGTAGATAATGAAAACTGTTCCTAAACATGAAGTGACCTGCCAAGGATTGCTCCAAATCACCTGAGAACTGTTGTAAAATGAGAGCTGAGGAACAGGGGGAGATGTCTGCAGGTTACTTGTCAATAGTACGTAGGGCCACATTTGGATTTCCCCCCCCCAGTTATTCAAGTTGGTCCATAGATTACTACAAATACTTCCCTTTCATGGAAATGACATGAAATGAATACTTTCTGAAAATTCAGCACTTGCTGCAGAATTCAAAACAGTTACATTTCACAGGACACTGCAAAAACCAGCCAAAATAAAACTGGGCGACTTAGTAGCTATGTAAGTAGCACAGTAATGCACAATATCTCATACAGATGGTTTTATGCAAATGAAGGGGGGGGATCTGTGGAGGCAGCAGGCATGCTGCATTGTTGTGGTGTTTTGTTTCCCTTTTTTTGCTATTGTACTACCGTGAATGAATCTTTGGTGTATTCTGTTTCAGGGACTGTTCAATTTTTTTCCTCCCCATTGAAAGTAATAGCCCTGGGAAGCTTTTGCTGTGTTTTAGAAGAGAAACTGTGGTAAGGAATCAGTCTGTAACGCAAACAGTCTGTAACGCAAACATTTTACTTGAGCTGGCTGGGAAAAATAACCCACTCTGTCTGGTGAAGCATCTGGGTTTGTGAGGTGTGTCTAGCATTTACAAGAGGTGATATAAGATGCTTGGAGGACAGACAGGCATCAGACCTCACTCCTTTGGTGGTGAATTCTTTTCCAAATTTTGCGTGGCATGTCTGATTGAAATCGCTTTTTTCCTTACAGGTAGAATGATACTAGTTTTATTTTCACTCTGTATTTATTTTTTTTGTAAGGTAACAAAGTAGCCTGTGCACTTTCATATACCAGTCATCTTCAACAGAAGAAAAAAAAATGCCGTAAATGAATTGACACCTCAGCTCAGATGAAGATCTAGCCTGTCACCAAACTGTCTGATGCTGACAATTTGGCAAGATGGCTGGGGTACAGTTGCACAAGAAACTACTTTGAACACATACTTGACTGGCTAAAATTTGCACCAGGATACTTATTGTTTTTGTTTTAAGTGTGTAAGTTGGTGATGTGCCTAGCTTACTCTTGGTAAGATTTATTTCATTGCAGAAACCCTGCATGTGACCCAATTCTCTATTTTTAAACTTCAGATCACTTCTCAGTTATTGACTCAATTTACTCATAACTGCTCTTTGCTTTCCAAGCTATATAATTTGAAGAAAACAGTTTGTTTACACTGATAATTTAGAATAGCTTAGGGTTTTTTCCCTTTCTGCATCCAAATGAAATGTCACATTGGAAAGGGTGGTTTTGTTTTGTTTTTTTGAAAGCAGAAGTTCAACTGATCAGGTCAGTTTGTGTTGATAAACTTGAAAGATGCAATTTTATGTACACTTATTTCAGAATTAAAAACCTTGCTTTTCTAAAGACAAATCAACTTTAAACCATAATACAGTATTTTGTTTTTTTGTTTTCAACTTTTTCTGTTCTTTTTCAAGTGGGAATTCTGAAAGGACTGTTTAGGGGTTGTTTACATTCAGTTGTAACAAAGTGGCTACTCTGAAAATAATTGGTTTGGTTCTCAGAAATTTCTGTTTTGTGATAGAAAACTTTTGATTGAAAATTCTTGATCAACAGTCCCTATCAACTTATAAATAGATTGTTAGCTAAGAAAAATATTGATCTCTTCTGCATCTCTCTTCTTTAACTGTCAAAACTTTATCTGTGCCATTTGCCACAGATAATATGGCGATAAAGTGTGTTCATGTACAGAGATGGATTTGTTGATAATTAGGAAGGAGAAATAAGAAAGGGAAAAGGAAAATTTCTGGATGTAGAAAACCAGCAAAAACTGTTAGTATCAATTACGTTAGGGAGCTTGATTACACAGAGGGGTGAAGCTCTTGGGTCACTGCAGTAAGCTTACAGGTGTTCAGGGCAAGAATAGATTTTAGAGTATTATCCTTTGATGAACAAACTTGGGTTTGATGCTGCTCCCATAAATATTTTTTGCATAGATTGCAAAGTGTTAAGGAGGATTAAATAGTTTTTGCTTATTACTGGCTGGGCCAAGCTTTACTTACACAATTGGCAGCTGCTTTGTCTCTCATTTGTATGCTCTTTACAATTTGTAGAGCACAGCAGACTAGGTTTAAAGAGATAGCTTATTAATAAATATAGGAAAGGAAAAGCTTTCTGGCAGCAGTTTAAACTTGCATAAGAATGGTGGTGGATGTTGTTTCGGAAAAACAACGCTTTTAACAGGGGAAAAAAAATGAATTAAAAGAGCACTTAAATGTAATATCTTTTGGGGAGACTGGAAAGAAGTTCATGTAGAAATGCCCAGCAATCTCAAACATTAAGCCCATCTTTTTAGTACAGACATGTTCTCTGTTAAACCTCTCTTGTGAATAATTAAATAGTTGTGCTTATGCAATGAAAACATCACACATATACAATTTCATTAAAACCATGGCAGACTTTTTTCCATTTCTCATTTGCAAGGCGGATGTGTTTTATTTTAGTGCCGTTTGCCGCAGATAATATGGCGATAAAGTGTGTTCATGTACAGAGATGGATTTGTTGATAATTAGAGAGGAGAAATAAGAAAGGGAAAAGGAAAATTTCTGGATGTAGAAAACCAGCAAAAACTGTTAGTATCAATTACGTTAGGGAGCTTGATTACACAGAGGAGTGAAGCTCTTGGGTCACTGCAGTAAGCTTACAGGTGTTCAGGGCAAGAATAGATTTTAGAGTATTATCCTTTGATGAACTAAATAGTTTTGAGTACTTCTAAAAATAGCTGTCAAGGAAGCTGATGGGTCCTTACATATTTCAGCCTGACATAATATTCTGTAACCTGATACAAAATTATTCTTATCTGATATATCAATACAGACTGACACCATGCTGCAGAACGTGAGCGGGTTTGAGCTGTAGTTCTTGCATCTTCCTCCAGGATTCATGCATTCTGCTTTAAGTAGCTAGTGTGAAACTCAACCCAGTTGGTAGAAACCCCAATAATCCCATCAGTCTCACTTAGTGCATGAGCTGTATCAGTGTCAGAACTGTAAAACTGAGTTAAAGGTACAAGTCATGTATAAATAGCTCAGCATGCAGGGAACTTTCTTAGAGAAATATACAGGAAAATTTTTGGTTCCTGTCTTGATTTAATGAAAAATCCAATTTATCTTCATTGCCTAAGATTGGGGGGTGGGGGGTGGGGTGGGTGTCCTATTTGGGATTTTGTACTTTTATGCTTGGTTTGTTTTTTGAAAAAAAGGTACAACCCCCCCCATCACTGGTGAAAAGCAGGATGTTTGTTCTGGGAGGCAGAAGAACACCGTTTGGCTGTTGGAGCACAAAAGCTGCAGTGGTTCATGAGCATTTCCTCTCCTGTCGTCTTTGTTTTTAATTCTGATTCTTCCATTTCTTTGTTTCTCAATGCAAACTTTCAAGCCTTTTTTTACAGTTTGATTAAAAGCATGAGTGTATCAATATGTGGTTTTCCACTAACTTTAACAGACTCTGGGGCATAATTCATGCACTAGGACTGAAGTAGGTAGACTGTGTGTGCACGTTGGGTGTACAGTGAAATGGTTGACACTGAGCTTTTTTAAGAAACTTTGCATCACTGACACATTAGCTAGGAATGCACTAATGTCAATGAGTAGCCTAATGTGGCCCAACTTTTTACAAATTATTTTTTGTTGCTTGTAACTTCTTAATTCCTCAACTACTCTGAATTAGTCTGAAACTCCTAAACCTGTTAAATCACTTTCTGGAAAATTATATCACTGCTAGAAGTGCTGCTATTATGTGTTTCTTACCTTCTTTGTTCTGTGTGGTTTAGAGCAAGGCAGGCTTTTTTAGGGCAGGTGATATATTCTTAATAGAGTGTCTGATATAGTGGGTGCTGGGGATAAACAGCTGCAGTTTTGGACAGAAGGTCCCAAACTTGACTGTTTTCCCTTTTGCTTCTGTCAGTTGCTCCACCTGGAACCTTGTCTAGTGCTTATGCTCAGACCATCATTGCTATAATAATGCTGCTGGTAGTGAATAAACTATCAGTTCAAAATTCTGCATATGAGAGAGTGTGATTAACTCCTGCCTAGATTTTTGTGTTGTTGTTCCCTGTGAAAATATGAAACAGGTTTTAAATTGCAGCTGATGTTGTAAAGGTTGAGGGAATAATGGAGCAGCTAACACTGCCAGCCTGCACTCTGTGGGGATCACTTTGTGAGCTAGAGACTGGTATGTGAAGTGATGCTCAAATATTTCCAGGTTGCATATCTATAAAGCTCTATTCCGAAATATACCCTCCTGCACTATCTTTTTTTTCCTCAAGAAAAAACAGTATCATTATACCAAAACACATCCCCTTACTACCAAAGCCTCCACAAAAGATAGATACTACTTTAAAAAAAAAAAAAAAATCAACTTTGTTAATTCCTAATATCTGTTACTTACAAGGTGTGAAAAGGTTCTTATTCACGTAACAGATGAAGTGATGATATTGGGACACTCTTCCAGATGGCAATGTTTCTCTCTTCTCTTTGCAAGAAACTTGGTTCAAGGAATGTGGGGAGTGAGGAGAAATGAAATAGGTTGGAGCATTTTTAATCTGCATATGCTTGTGTGTATGTGTGGTTGTTCTCTCTCTCCCCATGTCAGGCCTTCAGTGGGTAAGGAAGCATGACAGAGATGTGTTAAATGTCAGTCATCCCCAGAGCCTCCAACAATGAACAAGGATTAAACAAGAAGCTGTGGAAGAGGAAAAGAAATCCTTGTGCAGGTTTTAATAATTCATAAGAGTTGCATCTATTTTACTATTCTCTGCATTTAAAAACAAGGCCCAAACTATGCCTGCAAGCATAACTTTCCCTTTACTGTAAAAGGGATTGAATTCATTATGGCTAAATTCTGGTTATATCAGTTATTTATTTATTTTCTTTTTTGGGTGATGACTATCTTGCATGTATGGATGGACCAAACAGAGAACCATATGTCCAAACTATTCTACATTTAAAGGCTTTCATAAAGTTGAAATCTAGATAGAATCTACCCTGAACCCAAAATGATGACAAATTGCATACCTTCAGTATTCTGTAGCTTTGCCAATCTTCGTTTTAATATAGGGACCGAACTATAATTACTTATCAGTAAACTCACTGGTGTCCAATGTACTCCTGAGGCAATGTCCAGGATGAAAGAGAAAGATTAGAATTAATTTTTTGAGGTCAGTGGGATTAAGTGAATGTTGGAAGAGTGTGAAAGGAGGGTTTGTTTTCCCTCTCATCATCTGATACAGCACAAATATCTTTTACTTTTGGAACTGGAACATAGAGGTCTCAGTCTTGGTGGTATTTTCGGTCTTAATGGCAAAACAGCTTTCCAGTGCTCTTGGTGTTCCCCATAAGAACCCCAGGTAACTGCTAAGTTGAGTAATTGGACTGAATTGAATCCTATTCATGTACTGATTCAGCAGCTGAGAGCACGAGAAGTGCCAGTAAAGGTAATTGACTAAAGGCAAGCCTAATGATTGTGTAGAACAGTCACACCCTCTCTGGCTTCCAGAGATGGGGCTGTATCACCTGAGCTGTGACTGCAGATCCACACCAAAGCTTGTCCCTTTCCCCATTTGCATCCCTTTGTTTGTCTAGTGCCCTCCTTCCCTGCAATGCAGGTAACAGCAAGGGCCAAGCCTTTTAAAGTTATGTCTGTAATTTCAATAATGTAGTAACAGAAGCAGGCCACCACCCAACCTAACAAACAGAAATGTGTTCAGGTTACAGCGTTGGATGCATAGCTCTGTGTTGGAGCTGCTCATCCAGGCTTACATCATTTTATTGTGGTTTTTTTTGTTGTTGTTTGTTTGGTTTTTTTTTAAGCTATGGATCTAGCCCCTGGCTTTCACCTTTCTGAGGTGTAGTGTCCTGAAATGGAAGGATGCCAATGCTAGTCATCTATCTAGCTGTCTATCTGACACGATAAAAAAAATCCAGTCTTTTAAAGCTAGCTCTTAATTGTGACTTTTTAAATAATGCTATTGCTCTTTGACATTTAACTGCTGCTATCATGTGGATCATGAAAACAGTTCACTTTTAACTGCTCAGCAGTGGAAACTCCTTGCAAAGTAAACCAGCTTTGATGAGCTGGGATTTATGACCAGGAATGTTCCAGCCTGTCCAGGTAGCTGCCTCACTTATCAAGAGATCTCTCTGAAACCTTAAGGCAAGTGTTACAGTTTGGGGTAGTGTAGCCCCTTTATATTTTAAACGTGGTTGTATAAATTGCTTTAAGATGAGTAGTTATTTGTAGTTCCATTACTATAGGCAAGTGGGACAAATGTCTTCACTTGTCAAGTTCATTCAGGGCCTTGAAAAATAGATCTTGTTCCAGTGTGTAAAGAGGGAGTGTTAGGTACAACACCTCTCAAAAGCTGCAGTAAGACCTTTAATTTCCACTTGAGCAAATCTCTGACACTAGCCAAGAGGAGTCACTTGAATCACTTGCTCTAAGGATGTTTCTGCCTTGCTACTGACCTGCCCTGAGATCTAAAATCTGATTGTATGAAAAGTATGATAATAGTATTTTTTTTTTTTTCATCTTGGTTGTAGGAACTGGCTTAAAAAGCTTCTTATCTGGGATAAGTACAATGAATTTTAGTGGTATTCTTAAGAAAAAGCAGACAGCATTCATCTGGGCAGAGCTGGAAAAGTAATAAGGAGGTGCTCTTTGCTTCTGCTCCCCTCCTTCCCCATGAAAGGTTCTGAAAACCAAATAAACAAATGCCAAACAACTGAGTAGAAATGAGGATAACTCTGTTTTCCTACTAGCATTTCTGATAATTGACTTGCAAAATGTTTAAAAAAATTAGGACTGCTGTGTTGTTTCAGTCTTCGTGCCCTCTCACTGGAAATCTGTCCCCTCTGTTCTGCAGCAAACCCCACTTCAATGGCTGTCAACACTCTGGCGGCTGTCATCTGACCTGTGTTGAAGGCGGTGCTGGATAGTCCCTGTTCCTCTTCTGACAGGTCACTCTGCCCTTGCTCCATTGCTTGCACTAAGTAGACACGAGGATTTGAAATTTTTTTTTTTGTGTGCCTGTGTGGTGAGCAATGTTGTCTGAACCACGTTTTCTGTGGCTGAATTTTGTTTTGGCCAGAGCAGTTCCCTGCAAGGTCCAGTAAATGCTTGTGTTGGCAGAACAGGCAGGGTGCTCCATACAGAGATGACAAAGGGTTGGTGTTTTTTTTCTGGGGGAGCAAGCAGGTCATATCAAACCACGAAGAATTAATGCTACATTTTAAAATTGGTAATTAATCTGTGACAAAGATATAAGGCTGCATCTGAACATCTTAATACATAATATTCTCTTTCAGAAAAAAACTTTTCTTTTCCCAGAATATTACACCTTTTGTACGTTAAGGTCTGGCGGAACAAAAATAAGATTGAGAGTTCCTACAAGATAAATTATGCTACTACTGCTTTACATTTATGTTCCTCTTAGGCAAGAAGGATGGTCTTCTCATAATGTAGCCTTGGTACTACCAGATGAGGTTTTCCAATCTCATCACTTCAGTTTATTTGCATTACACTTGCTCATGGTAGACCTTCATGCATTGAGATCTTGTTGTTCAAGGTGGTGTACAAATAAAAAGAAAGCTTAGAAACTGTCTCAAAAAAACGTTTCTCTGAAGGAGTATTAAGAGCCCCAAAATTACATTTTGTGGCTTGAGCTTCCTTCCTCACGGTATGTGATGGCCAGGGAACAAGAAAATATAGTGCTAAAATAGCAACCATGGTCATAGTAAAAAAGACAATTTGAGTTTTGTTTCCATTTGGATCTGAATTCACTTTCTGTTTCTGACTGTCTTTTGGAAATGTGAAAAAAATCTTGAAAGGAGGTACTGAGAAAATGGTAACTGTTTTCTGTTCCTCTGTGTCTGTTTTTTGTCTTGTGTCCACCCCATACCCCCTGGCAAGATCCCCACTTTGTTGAATTACTTTGCAAATGTGCTATTTTTTTTCATGCACATAAAGTCAAAGAAGTTTGGAAAGAGCATGGAATTGTATTTAGAGATGAGTAATGATTCATTGATAAGTAATTGCTGTCAGGACTGTGGGGTCTAATTCAGGTCACTGTTAATTTAACATAGTTCAAAAGGGAATGGATACTTTTTATTCACATATATTTAATCAAACAGTCCCTGGGGAGAAACAGAAGGGGAATTGAGAAATGAGTATCAGCTAAGAAGATGCAGAGGTTTGAAGTGACAGAATTATTTTGTTCTTTCAGGGAATGTTAGTCTTTCTTATACTTCTCTTACAAATAAAACCAGAAAGCATCTCAGTAGGTAGGGTAGATCAGAGGCTGCTTGTCCACTTAAGCTGTTTAAAGGTCATTTAGGTCCTGCTGGTGAGGTATTTCCAAGCATCCCTAATAACTCATGGTGACTTCTCAGTTGAAAACAGTGGTAGTTCCTAATTTCCTGCTTTGACTATTCTTCCATGGCTTTTCATGCTGACTCCTTATTGTGATATTTGTGCCCACCCTTCACTGCCTTGGAAGGTCTTTGAAAGAAGACAGACTCAAGGATGCAAGCTGGTAGATACATCCTGCTAACTGCTGTCTCATTCAGGTAAGAGCAGCTTTCCACATACTGGAGAAGTTCAACACTAGTAAGTGATGCTGTTTGGATCTTTTGTGATCCTAGAAGTATCACAGTATCTCCAAATATTCCTGTACTTGGAAACCATTTGCAAAAAAGAAAAGGTGTAGAACTCTGAATAGGAGTAGGACTTTCTCAGTCGTTTTCCCCTCTCTCGATCCCTGGTGTGTGGGATCCTTTACCCCAGCGCTGTTCATCCCCTACTCCATCCCCTTCAGACCCTACAAACAGTACATCTCTAAGCTGCTGTGACCCTTTTTGGGGAAAGAAGAAACAATGTTGGAAGGTGGGTGTGAAGTTCAGCAAGCTTTCAGCCCATCCTTCTTCCACTGCAAGAGTAGCAGAGTTACGCAGATAAAACTGCTTAGGCTCTGGGAAGATGAACAGATTGGGGCTAGGAGGTGTGGAGTGAGGCTGGGTTGGACCACCCAGGCCAGTACAGAGCAGGGCACAATAGCACTATTCTGGCTGGCTGGTAGCAGGGGTATCGTTCAGAATCGTGATGCTGCCATGGTATTGGTAAGTCACCCCATCAGTAATGTTTAGCACCTCATCAGATCAGCCTTGTGAAAGGTAACATTTCTGGTTGCACACTGGTACAGGTGGTGTTCTCGTGCTGGAGAGTACATTATGGGAATTTCATGGCTCCCAAATATGCTTCAGTGTAGAAATAGGTGCTTGACAGGGATCATAGCATTGGGATTTATACGTATAAAAGGATTTAATGTATTACTTTGTGAATACAATCCTGAAAGTGAGGGATTGATGGCATTGGTTATAACTAGGCCTGGTAAAAGCTTTGTTCCTCCTTCTGTGCTTCTGTAAGTCTGCTTAATATCTTGCTGTAGCAGCTCCATTGTTATACCTCTGTTAGGAGGGGTTTGACAGTTCTGCTGAATTTCATGACTGCCAAGTGAATGTGGCTTTGGCTAAATGTCCACAATTGGCAAACTTGGTCTTGCTTTTATGATCTCTTCTAATTTGTGGGTCCAACTCAAAACTCAGCAGTAGAAAATAGTGTGGCAGGTCACAAAGCCACTCATTTTTTCTGTTTAGAAAGTGCTTACTGGTGAAGAACTGTCCATATTGAATGACCACCTTGAGGTGGTCTTTGCACTGTCTGATACTTGAGTAAATTTCCACCTACTTTTGCTACCTGCATGTTGATCTTGAACTAAGTTATTGCTTTTCCTTGAAACCCGTCAAATCAGTTTTGCTATTTAGTATTGCATACCAATCTTGATATACAGGGTAACTATTCTCCTCTAAAATGGCAGAAGGAAATTTGGAATTGGTATGTTAACTCAAACCAAAGGATTTTTAGTAAGTGTGAAACTACAGGCAGAAGGATTTGACAAGATTACCTCCTCAATCAAGAAAAAGGAAGATTAGGAGAGAGCTGTGGGTACCTTTCTTCTGTGGATATCCAGCCTTGTGCTTTCAGATTAATCTTTCCTGTGATCTTAATGTTTAGTTCAGGGTTCAATTTTGTAACTTGCAACATGTCTTATTAAAATATATATTGTGACTTTATGAATATTTAAAAACAAGCACTTAGTAAAGATTTCATAATAGCCTCTAGTAAGCTTTTATGAACCATTAACAATGGTATGATGAACTAATTTGTGTGGCTTCTATGCAGAGCCAAAGAATGGAAGACGGAAAGGTGCAGAATCCTTGTCGGATAAGAAAACAATTAATCAATTATTAATTGCCACCAGAATTGTAATGTCTGCTTCAGCTCAACTTGATTTAGCTACCATGTAAACTGGGGAGGGAGGACCCACCCAGTAAACCCTTGCTGCCTAGCCCATGGGAAGAAAATTGAACCTTTGGGTATTTTTAGGGCAAAGCTTAGTGTTAGCATTATTAGTTGGCTGTGAATGCAGTCCCATGGAGGCATACTGACTCCTGTGCGGACAGATGGATCCTCCTTGCCTGGCTGGAGACCTGCTTTTGTATATTAAAGTGCAGAATTAGAAAGAAGGTGGCAAAAAGTGACTTCTAACACCACCTGCAGAGGAATTTGGGAATAAAAAAAATTTTTTAGGGCAATATAGCACCAAAAATGGATGACGTTATTTTGTTGCTTAACAATTAGATTCTCTGTAAAAGATTGGAGTCAAGAAGAAACGCACATGAACTGAACCAGTGATCCACATTTTACAGTCTGGGTGTAATGTGTAGTCTATTTTCTGTATTAAAAGGGAAGAATGTTTTGGCAATTACTTTAAAGCAATCTATATAGAAATATTTGTGTTTGTGCTAAGAAGCAGATGTTTTTCTAAAATTGCTGGGTCTCTGGATGACTAGGAAGACAAATCTTAACCTGCAGAATATTTGGCAATATGGTTTGTATCTTTAAATGAAACATAGGCCCTGATTAATGTTTAAGTTGTTAACAGTTCCTAAGAACATTTAAAAAAATCTCTACCGCTTTTCTTTCTTCCAAAGAATTTTCTGGTAAAGCCTTTTTGGGTTTGTTTTGTTTTCTTCCTTGAAGCAATTCAGTTGAAGATTGTATTTAGGGATCGTTCTCTCTGAATATCTTGCAGAAGGTGAAACTCTCCTCTGAAAAGCAAATCAATTGGGATACACTTGTAAGTCTTCCAGAAAGTCCATCTGCATCATTATTATTACAATGTAAGAAAAAAGCCAAGATGTGCAACATTGGATACTTACATCAGATCATGCTTTGACAAGCCAATGGGAATTTCAGACTATTTAATATATGTTCTTATGCAAGCTAGTGTAAGCACTTTTTTTTTTTCTTCCATCCTTGCTTTCTTCAGACTTCTGGAACAAGGTGTCTAATATCAAAGCTGTGAAGAAGACAAGTGTGGGCAGGATTGTTCCTACTTCCTTCTGAAAAAATTGCTGTGTGTGTTTACTCTCTCTTTACATTATGTTAGCCACATTAGATGGTCACAATCCAGTGACTGACAGTTGAACATAGAAGAGAAAATTATAGGCAACGAGCATCAGACAGTTTTTCTTCAGGTGGTTGTTACATGAGAGTTCTTAGCTTCTCACTGACATGCAGCTGGTGGGTAGAAATGTGGAGGGAGGGAGAGTGGAAAGAGGTAATGGAGGGAAAAGAAATCTTACCTTGGCTTCACCAGTGGCAACATGAGCATATGCAATTATAAGATAGCTGGCAGATGACAGAGTTAGTTAATGTAACAAGCCCTGTAAAGCATTTAGCCACATTCTAGTGTTTAATCAGCTGTGTAAAGTGCAATATCTATCTTTCAATTTTATGCCATTAAGGGAGACAAGATTTTGATTAGGTACTTAATCTGGGCGAGAGGAAAACAGGCCCAGAGCAAGCCCACAATAGGCAGCAGAAGGGACATTCGACGAAGGATTCGATAAAGGAGAAAGACAGAAATTTAACATAAAAGAGAATTAGTGCAGCTCCTTTCAATTTAGTGCACAGATTTTTATGGACTAATCAATTAGAGGCTGTGGCTGTGCTGCTGGGAAGTGGTGCTGTGTTAGAGGCTTTGCCATATTAATTCTGTTCATTACACTGAGGTCAGACGGAGTGCTTTGGAGAAGCCCCTGCTGCTGAGCAGGTCAAGTCGTGGGTGTCGTCCCTTTGTTCAAAGGGGTAAATGGGTAAAGCGAGCACTGAAGTTGTGGGGCAGTTGTTTGTTATAGCAGTTTGCTCTGTGTGAGCGCATGCAGGTTCTTTTGCTTTCTCTCATTTGGTCTTTCCTTTGAAAGCTGGTTTCTTGATATTTTCCTCTATTGAGGTAATAGTCTTCCTAGAAAGAAAATGGGATCCAGTGGAAGGGTGCTAGGTGGAACATTGGAAAGTCTGGGTGCAGCTTGCAGGTCTACTTAAGGCTTCCCTCTGACCTTCAACAAATTGTCCCAGCTGCTAACTTGAACATTACCTCACATGTAAGCAATGAGGTTAACTACCTTACCCTGTGGAGATAAGAAATGGAAGCACTTGTGAGTTATAGGTAACTCAGAGCTGTGTACCCTTTCTCCCATGCAAATAAGATGCATTCAGGTGTGCAAGAGGCATTGTTATATACTGCAGACTGTATCTCCTGCAGTGTCTAGGGATGGACACCTGTGGAAATCACGATATATGAGAGAGTCTGAAGTATTTGAGGCATCTGCCATGCTTGTGCTTGGGTCAGAAAGGTAGCAGTGTGGGATTTCTGTAAAAGGGAGCCTACTGTCAGAGTGAGATCTTGCATGGGGAAAGACTTTACTTCTCTCTGAGAATGCTGCTGCACAGTTTGTGGTAGGGATAGCAGAGATCTGTTGTTCCAGGAGAGCACCACAGGAAGCTGAAAGAGTGCTGGCTTCCAAAACCCTGGTACAAAAGAGGTGAAGAGAAACCTTCAGGAAGTGAACTGAAGAGGATGGAGATCCAGCCAGGGGAGAGGACAGTTTTCAGTTTCTCAGAAGTAAGTGTCAAAAGGCCTGACTGCTCCAACTGCAGTGAGGGACATTGCCAGGAACTTAATTTGGAAGGGTACTTGGGCAAGCACCATAAAGGAGGATACAGATTTTGGGGAAGCACTTGGATCCTCAAGGGTCTGGAATATCTGTACAGGTTTGAGACTTGAACTGTGATAGCTTAAAACAAATCTCAAGAAAGGGTGTTTGTCTTGTAGAAGTGTGGGAAGAGCAAAATGAGTCAATTAAGGCAATGAGAATGGCACCAGGTCAGCTATGACTTTCTTCTAGGGGTTTTCCAGTAAAGACCTGTTTTCTATATGGGGGAACTTTTCATAGTGTAATGTAGTGGAGAAACTGAGGAGTATTTTAGGACTGAGAATATGTAACATGCCTCCTCCCACCATTTGGAGGTACTTCAATGTTTTCTTCTTAGTCCTCCCTTTTCCAGGCAAGAGTGGTCAATCCATTATCCAGCCTGTGTCACTGGCAGAGCTTATATTTTGGTTCTGACCCACAAGCAGTTCTGAGAACAAGAAGGTGTCTTCTTTTTAACTTCTGGTGGATTGTAGTATTTAGGATCGTATCTACTCCATGGTATATGTATGGTCCTGAAGAGGCTGGAGGACAGAGAATATTTTAGGAAAAACACTTCTTTTTTTTCAGCTGTCTTGTTTGTGGAGTAGCCTCTAGGACTTGCAGCATAGTATGCTTTCTGCGTTGATTTCAGATGTGAGTAAGCCTGTAAAGATCAAGGGAGAAGAGACTGCAGATGTAAAGGTTTGAAGAGAATCTTGTCTGTTCTGTTCATGGCAGATTTAAAAGTAGTTTGTTTCTTCCTCGAGTGTTTTTCTTTTTCTTCTTAGCACTGTTACTCTGCCTTTCAGAAAGTAAAGACGCTCTCTTCTACAGCAGCCTCTGAGGCTGACCCACCGCATTGTGAGACTCACAGTATGATGCTCCCTGTTTCAAGTGGAAATTTGTCAGTTATTCTAGGCGTATGTATGTAAAACGGTGGAATTCTTGTATGATATGAACTGATAAGTCCATGGGCTCTAGAAGAGCTTAAAATAGAATTACCACTTAGCTTCCCTGTCTTTGGTGTGGTGTGTGGGTTGGGATTTTTTTTGTCACCTTCCATCTAGTCTCTGTCTGCACTGGGTTGTCAGGCTTCTGATGGTTCCCTCTAATTCTATTAAACCACAGAATTACTTTTGTTGTTCTAAATACAGTGGCTCCTTCAAATCCTTGTCTCCTGAGGATGATGTGACGGAGCATATTAGTTTATGGTAAGCTGCAGAAAACTTGAACTCCCTGACTGTTCAATTCATGCAGAGTTATGACAGGTTATGCCTGCAGGCTACAAGTTAGGGAAATTATTTTCTGTTCAAACATTTCATTTCTCTGCAACTCTATAATTCTATTTCTCTTCTTTTTTCTCTCCTTGCAAGGGAAATACTGTGATATAAGACACTTTGGCTCTGGGTGCTCCTTCCCTGCATCTATATATGGGACTAAGAAAATGAAATGCATTTTTTTCTTTAATCATATAGCCATCTTGTTTGCTAACCAAAATCATTTTGTGGAAGTCACAGCTGAAAGCATAAAATGCAAAAGGAAAAAGAGCATGTTTTTTTAATCTCATTAAGTCTGTGAAAACATGACATTTTGAAAATACTGCTAAAGGCCAATGTGAAATGGGATAAATGGGGGTGATTTTCAAATTATCAGGAGCGTTCAGATAAGATTTGGTCCTGAACAGCTGGAGCCAAGAGTTGTTTTTTTTCATGGAATACAGTAGGAGTGAGGTTCCACTTTATTTAAAAAAAAAAAAAGTGGGGGGTGGGGGGGGAGAAAGGAGCCTTTCTAGACTGTCCCTTTAGAATAAAACTGGACAGATGAGGCATGTCTACCTGCTTGCACTTATTCTTCTGCAGACAGATTTTTAGCTCTTCCAAAACTGTGTGCAAGGACTTTCAGTTGTATTTAAAAGTCTGGGTTTGGACCAGCAGCCCAAATATTGTGGCCATACACTGGGATTGGTTCCCTGATAGGGGAACCATAACCTGGAAGGTAAAGCTCTCCTGGGAGTAAGGGATGAGTTGAAACAAAGGCACAGTTACCTGGAGTAAGGCTTTAAGCATCCCTTCATGGTCATAACTTTTTTTGTCCTTGAGGAGCTGCAGGTTTCCTGGGTTATCCTCTTTGTGTCCATGAACTAAGCCAGGATCTGATTTGAACCGGGATATAAATGTACTTCAGGCAGAAAAATCCCTGTTGGCACTTCCCATAAAACAATAAAATCGTGTCAAATTTGACTAATTCTTGGGATGCATTGCCAGCAGAAAGCTGACAGTCTGAATTTGTCATCACTGGAGGGAAAAGTGTGTGTGTTTCTCTGTATCTGTGCACAGAGGTGGGGAATGGACTGGGGGAGAATAAGGCAACTATTAACAAAATGGAGACGGCATGGTACTCCATTAATGTTATTAATAACCCTATCAGATTTTATTGAAAAGATGCTCTCTGTATCTGAATTTGCCACTATTACAACCCATTTATTAAAGCTGAAATAGCTAGAGTCACTTCAGACCATATTTATTATTATTATTTTTTGCTGAATGAATGCTGTGATTATGGGTCCCATGGGAATTAGAAGAGATAAAGTGTCATCTTTCAGTCTCTTCTCACCTTCCCCAGGGAGCAGTGAAGAGCATGGCTTCCTCTCTGTCTTTTTCTATTAGACTTCTTTCTAATTTCTATTAATAGGGTTCTGAGACCTGCTGTAACAGTTGAAAATTTATCTCTTACATTTGGAACGGTGATATTTAACAATAATGGTATGCTCAGAGGAGTATTTTTCTTTTATGCTTCCTCCTGTGCCTTCCTGAGCTGGCCATTGATTCCTAGAATTTTACTGGCAGTTCAGGGATCTTTCTGGATGTCTCCAAAATATCCTGTGGGTTCAATCTTGCTTAGTTTTAGTGGGAGATGAAAAGCTGTTTCTGTTTCTAGATGTAAAGCTGTCTTAGATATGGGGAAAATAAGACTGGAGGGGAAGGTCCCTGACCAATATAGGTTACCTGTGAAGTCATCCAGTTGTGTGGGTCCCCTTCTGTGGTTTTAGGCTTGAGGTTATTCATGCTCAAACCTGGCTCTGACCATGTGGTATTAGGTATGGAAATTATATCACTGTGGAAAACAGTTGGAATTTGTCTAAGATGAGGTCATCCTTTGTAAGAGCAAAGGATATGGATGATGCCAAGTGAAATGATGACTGTGTTGGGGTGTGCTGGTCCTATAAAGAGAATCCCAAGCGTAGCACTAATGCAACTGAGGCAGCAAGCAGTTCTGTGAAAGGGACAAGGGGAGGTGATGAACAATGCCAACTCTCTCCTTGAGGGGAAACTGGGAGAGGAAAGGCCTGGTGTCCTTTTCCATGAAGAAAAAAAAATGCATTTCCTTGATGGATGAGTCTTTGAGCTTTTCACTGAAAGGGGTGATGTGGCAACCTTTTGTGAGGATTAAAAGAGCTTTCAGATCTATTTATTTTATTCCCTTTTTTATGTGCATCTAAACTTCTTTGCTTAAAAAAGAAAGAAGGGAGAGACTTCTCCCAGGTTATCAAGAAAAGATAATTTGTTCATTGTCTAGCTGGCTGAAAGCCATTCTGGCCCTTTTTTGAGAAGCGTGAATTTCCTTTATTTGTTTATGTACATCACCCAAACTTCTGTGTTAGTTAGCACACCCATCTCCTCAGACTATTTATACCATGGCTTATGCAAATATCCCCAGCATTTGCATATACAATTATTGTGTCAACAGGTAAATACTGGAAATGTGGGAAAAAGACAGCTGAGTATATACACATATACAAATACAGATACAAACAGCTATTTTCATGCACAGATAAGTCTATCCCTTGCAAATCGCTTCTTTCACTAACCTGCAGGTATTCTTTTTTTCAAGGGACCCCGCTAGTAATTTTGACTCTGAAACAGAGGGGGGTGAATTACTAATTCTCTGATTCTTCTCAGAGTATCCATATGTTTGAGGTGCATGTTAGAGCTGGGCTCAAGCAGCAATCACATGAAGCCAACTGAACGACTCCTGAACAAAGCTGTTCTGATAGTGATTTAATGACACTGGAGTGATTGCAGCATAGCGTTCTGCGGCAGACTGACTCCTCTGAACCACATCTGTTCCCTCATTCTCTAATGTAAAAATAGTATAAAAACAAGAGGCATTTGGTCTTAATCCAAAAGTGCATGTGTTACACTTGCAACTTGTTGTGGGTATCTTGGGGTCAAGGTTGACTCTGTAAGAAAACAGCACTGAAAACCATGTCTGTGTTTTGCTTCATTACTCTATCTGCCTTTGTATTTTCCACTCCCTGAAATCTCTCTCCTTCTATTAGTGTTTAAATTTCATCATCAAAGATGAAGAAAAACAACCACTGTGTAAACAGAGTGAACAACAGTAAGGGAAAACAAACATATATTAGGAGCCTGGAAACATATTTTCCTGCCTTCCTGTGCAGGAACAATACCAAAAGGAATAAGAACAGCAACCTTATGCCAAAGCAGGGTTGAAAAACAAGTGTACAGTCAACTGGGTGTCCTGAGAACACGTCAGCTAAACTTAGCAGAGAAAACTGAACTGAAACAAGAGACAGCATGGAGAAAACCCTAGAGCAACACCTTGTTTTCCTCTGCCAAAAGAAAAAGGTGGTCTTCCTCTCAATCTAAAGTTTCTTATCCTCAGCAGCTTTGCTGTTTGAGGAAATGTATTTCATGCCTACAAAGTAGACAATGTCTTCTGAAGACACTAGTGATGCTGGATACTTAGCTGGTACATCTTCCTGAGGCCTGCTTTTCTCAAAGTCATCTGGTGAGATAGGGTGAGGAAAAGCTCTTTAAATGTACTGCCTTTTTTTTTTTTTTTCCTTCTTAAAAACCTTGGTTTGATTAAATTTTGGCATTACATTTGTTGCATGAAAGACAGGAACTCCTCTGATTATTTGGAGCGTAGAGTCAGGTAAATCAAAGGAACAGATCAAAAGAAGAGGAAATATTAATGAAAATCTATATTCTTTGGTCAGCATTTTTAATAGCTCTTGTAGAAAATCAAAAAGGAGAATCAGCTGTACCTAGGAAACTTGTCTGATAAGGATGATATAATGCAGTGCATTAATGCAAACTTCAGTGCTACATACAGCTGGAAACAAAACCGAAAAATGATGTTCTAAATAATAAAGCAATATTTGACTGTTTAAAAGCCTCACAGTATGAAATTTGTCAAAATTTGACTCTTACGATTGGCCTGGGGAGGCAGAGCATAGTAATAAAGCCCAAATCTGAGAGGTTGGTGCTCTTGCATCAGAAATGTAACTGGAAGAATTAATCACTCCACTTGCATTTCCTTTATGACAGCTGCTGAGTGGAATATGGGAAAGTGGTTTTTAGTTTTTGGATTCTTTTTAGCTGCTTTAAGCTATGTCTAACATTGCACAGCTAAGTGGAGAACTGGGATCAACAGTGCTGGGTAGATATGACTGCAAGAGTTTATCTGGAAATGGCTGTTTAGCATAAACTAAGTTCCTTTATGTGATTTGGCTTGGAATTTTTTTGCACCAGGAGGAGTTCCTCATCTCGAGGACGGTCACAGGTGGAGTGTACTACGCGAACAGGATCCGTAGGTGCAGACTGAATTATTGACAAGCTTTACATCTTAGGAAAAGTTGGCCTCAGCTCTGCATCCCTCTTCCAAAAACCTTAAGTGGAAAAGGCTGTTCATCTGTGCCAAGCTAAAGGAATCAATCGTGTGGAAATGCAAACTGAGTATTGTGACACTGAGTTAAGCGTAATACAGTCTAAGCATCATTCATTTGCTTTCAGTTTTGAGGTTGGAGGGTGTGCTGTCTGCATTTTCAACTTCTGTGCACAGCTAGGAATGTCTATGACACTTGAAAATGAACCAGAGTTCATTTTAATGTCAGAGTTTCTCATATCATTGGGTTTAGGTGGGGTGTGTTTAGCCCTCAGTGGGAAGCATTCAGGAAAATCTACCACAGGAAAAGTTGCTACAATGTAAATGGGCTGATGCTAATTACTCTCCCAACCTGTGTTACTGTGAGGAGTCAGGTAGGAAGCAGAGTCTGTGAGCCCTTTGTCATGGCCTCTCAATTGAGAACATCCCATCCTTAAATGCTTTATGTAACCAAAGATGAAGAGGCAGCAAAAACCCTGCAGAAGAGAACTGAAATGTTAGTAGATGTGCTTAAGCACTGCTTTGAAGGGATTCGCAAGAAATATTTGGACCTAGCAGATAACCTTTGATCTTGAAGAGTAATCTTAGTTCCTTCCCATCGTTCACCTTTATTTCTGAACTTCATTTCACTGGGTTTTAATAGAGCGCGTTTTGGATGGTGTTTTAGTTAGAGACAGAACTGTAAAATATATTCAGTGATAATATGTGGAATTTGAGTAATCTGGGACTTTGGCATACAGGATTGTGAAAGCAAGTTTCCAAAACAGTGGTTTTGGAGTGAATGATTTAATGAAATATACTTAAAAAACAAAGCCAAACAAAAAAACCCCAAATGACCAAAAAACCACCAGCTATCTTTTCGGTTCATTGTCCCATTCTAGTCTTCAAGCCTTTTTTTTTTTTTTTTCTCTTTTTTTTCTCCCCCTTCTTCTACAACTGCAAGAACTGGAAAACTTAAAAGAAAGCTGGAGTGATCAGTCCATGTGACTGTCAGCATTGTGGTCACAAGCACATGCCTGTTTTGCTTTTATGAGGCAAAGCTGGACTGAAGCAACAACAACAAAAACAAAGCATGAGAATGCTTTAATTTTTCCCCAAGGCTTTGGATTACATAGGCTGGATTGAACAGTGTTGTTACTCGTTAACTTCTACAACGGCTCTACTCATTGTTGAGAGCTGTTTCTAACCTACTAGACCTGACTTATTTTCCTGTAGACAAATTTGGTTGTCCACCCAAACTCCAGCTAAATCTAATCACCCTCCAGCAGCAATGGGTGAATGGGATCTATCTCCATTCCTCAGGTGCCACTGTTTACAACTTTGTATGTTGATCTAAATAAAAGATGATTCATACCTAACACTCCAGGCTGTGAAACTGTTTGGGATCAGGGGCAGATAAAATCCTTGTTACAGGCATTTTCCTACAAAGTCGGTAACTTCTGGCTGAAGGGCAAGGTGTTTGACTGGTGGTAGCAAACACTGCATCTGTCCCTGCTAGTGCTCTGACTTGAGATAACAACCAGATTTATTTGTGTTTTTACCCTTGTAGATGCACTTGTTTAAAAATTGCTAGTGTGGTTTTTAATGCAGCAAGGGAAAGAGATGTTCGTAGTAATGGTATTTCTACTGGATCTATGCAAAGTGCTGTATTCAACACAGGAATAGAAAATGAGCGTGTTAAAAGATTGAGCTCACTGTGGGGCGTAGGCTCCACCCTTTTGCAAGAGCCAATTTAAACACTTTTACGGGGCAGAGAGTCTTTTTCCAATTTTGGTTTAAAACAGTGATCAGACATGAAGGTGCCAGAAATCTCAGAGTATTTCCGTGCCAGCTCTGCAGCTGTTAAAGGACACAGACTTGGGATAAGGCTCAAATAAACATCCAAGGTTTTTTTCTATTGAATGTTTAAATGAATGAAAGCTGAGCTCCTAACCTTCCGAGATTTCCAACTTACTTGTTAAACTGAGGAAATGCAATGGAGCACGCCACTCAATGTTTTTCGGTGTTTTGCCTCCGAAACTTCCCTGAGTTATCATGTCTCCTTCCAAGCTCTGCTGTGTGATCCTGCTTTCCTATTACCATTGGAGACAAACTGGAGAAAGAAACTTACTTCATAAGCGAGCCCAATATTAAACATATAAATAATGCATCCTTCAGCATTATTTATAATGCAGTAGCATCACTGTGCTATATCATATGCAATTTCACATTGCTTCTTTTTAACTGCTTTCCTGCCAGGCACATCCTTCAGTAAGTTCTAAGGCAACATCAGTTGCTTGTTTGATACCCCCCCCCCCCCCCCTTTTTGGTATAACTACAAGTTATGCTGACAACTTTTAATATACAAAGCATAGACAAGGTTTAAATTACAATACCAGTGAGTATAATATAATTTATAATACAATATAAATTACAATACCAATTGGATCTGCAAGTGAAAAATTTTCTAAGAAAAATGACCAGTATGATTATAGCAGGGGGGGATAACTAACTGTTTTAGGCTTGCTTTTCGGTGTTAATGCTGTACACAGAGTGACTTTTAAGTTATTCTAGAGTGATAATAGCAGAATATACTGTTCCACTGGTCAATTGCCCCATGTAGACCAGTCTGAGTTTTGGGTTTTGGTTTTTTTTTTTTTTGGTTGGTGGGGTTTTTTTGGGTTTTTTTTGTTGTTGTTGTTTGGTTGGGGTTTTTTGTTTGTTTTTTTGAGAGTGTGCTTTTGTGTCCTGCACACACACAAAAAATCTGGAATAACAATACCGAGGCTTATCTTTGTAAGATCAAATGAAAGCTGTAGTTGAATGTTCCATTTGTTTCTTAATGAGTAGTGTCAGGCTGTGCCCTATGCTTAACAAAAGCATATGTGCATATATTGTTCTGTTATGATTACAGTACAATTATATCATGTCTGTAATAGATTACTGCATCTGGCTTTTTCTTGGTTTAGGAAATAGAGAAGGAGATTAGTTGATAACTTCTGAGAATGCACCTAAATAGTTAAAAAAAAAAAATCCTTCTGTGTTAGCCAAATTCCTCTACAGTCAGGTTTGGGAGAACAGTTCTTTTGGGTTCTGGATAGGAAGTTGTTGTGGTGGTTTTTGGTGTGGTGTTTTTGTTTGTTTTTTGTTTGTTTGTTTGTTTGTTTTTAACTGAAAAAACACTTTTAATTACTCTGCTATCCATAAGCCTGGTTTTAGTTTAAAACAAAAACAACAACAAAAAGTGAAATAGGAATTTAAAAAATTTCAGCTGGGAAATGAAGTACCTTAAATTAATGTGCCAATGTGCTATTTTATAATAATTTAATGTTTCACTATTACCTCTGTGTGTGGCACCTTCTTGCTCTCTTCTACCTTCATTGACAGCAGTGCATGGTGTGAGATGTAGTTTAATAGAGGAGCCTTCTCTTGGGAGGAAAATGGGGCACGTGAAGTACAATGGTGGCTTTTCGAATTTAAATTTGCTTTTATTACACCAAAACCTCAAAAGCTTGTGAAGGTAGAAGGAATCAGTCTTATTTGATGATCAGCTCGCTTCACAACATACATCTGTTTTATATAATTGCTGCCTGTTACATTAGGGCACATCTCATTTTCCAGGTGATGGGGTAGTGAGAGTCAAAATGATGATTAAGAATGAATGGCTGCTCCCAGTCTGTGCTGGGCATGTGTTAGAAGAGCAGAGGTTAAATGCCTGGGGTTTGGGAGACTGGCTGGTGTATGAACTGAAAAGGCATTAGTTACTAATCCTAATTAGGATTAGTTACTAATCTCCATCTAGACAGAGTCTGAGCTTTAATTTTCTGCTTCAGATTAATTTTAATATCAGAAGCTGGTATTTGTTTATTACTCGTGTTTAACTTTGGCAGGAGATAATGATCTTTAGTATATGCTGAAGCTTTGATTTGCTGCCTTGAGGTCTGTCATGGGTGAAGGTGCAGTTCTCAACACATTTGTGCCTTGGCTTCTCAGAGCAAGAGAATAGTGTTGGTATTAAATTTAATGAAACATTTAAAGCTTGGGCCAGTTTAACAAACATGACTGAAGAACTTTCCTAGCTATTTTTAAAGTATTTTATGTATAATAAAATCAAAGGAATGGACCTGGAAATGATCTTCCAAGAGTCCTCTTGATCTGTAACTTGACTCAAACTATACCTGACTGCTCACTGTTGTCTCCATGGGCTCTTCTCTACAACAGCTGCAAGTTGCCCACTTTCTTCCACAGCTCCTCCTCAGGTTTGGCTTCCGATATGCTGATCACTTATTGACTGTCAAGGGGTGGTACCAATCCTCACCAAACCTCTCTTAAAATTTTTTCTCACCTGGGATGTGTATAGGTAATTTGATGGTAGAGGACATGCTCTGTCTGTTGTCTCTCCTGTGACTGAAGCTATCACCCTGTGCTTCACACACTGTGTGAATTCTTTTATTTCTGTGCAGTTTTTTGCTTTTTCTTTGCCCTGAATTTTGATATTAGGCAGACCGTGTTCTGGCAGTGTTTGCTGAACGATGCCTTGATGTGTGATTAATGCCCTTAGGTGCTATAGTAATACAAATAATTAATGAAGGGCTCTTTAATTCTTCTTCATAATAAATGTTATGTGGCATGTTTGAAATACAGCTAAGGTGGAGCCATGTGCACCAAAATAGGCATATCTACTTACAGTAACTCTGGTGTATTAAAATGCACAGTTTTATTATCAGTAACCTTCTGTGCCCTGCAGGCATTTAAAATCCTACTATCCTGAGCAGGAATGTGAAAATATGAGTTGCCAAACAGGAGCTTTCTTCATGCCAAAAGCTTGAGTTGTAATATTGTGAGGGCTTCACAGTGCCTTTCTCTGTTCTGGTCACTGGTCTTAAGTTAACATGCTTGTTCTCCCAACTTCTTCAAAAGTTAAGCATGTACTTCCTGTATGTTCATTTGCCTACGCTGAAACCAGCATGTGGGGATTTTGTTAATTGTTCTGGCTTCAAGCTGTATTTCAGCAGCCTCATTACTGAAGCAGCAAAGCAACTGAGGTCATAATAAAATACAGAGCAAGTAAGTTAAGGTGATATTTTCTGTGTGCTTTCAAACTCTTATGATAAAAGCTGATGTAGGTACAGTTCCAAGCCAGTGCTTAGAGGGAACATTGTGGAGTGCCAAACCTAGTAAGGCTACTTGATTTATTTATTTGTATGTGTAAGGCTGGGGAAGGCTTTTACAGTTACAGGTTTCTTGAGTCTCCTTCCCCCTCAGTGTGTGAGCAGGTGATGCCAAACTGTTATGGCTTGCATAGATAAGAGAGATTATTTCCCTACCTCCAATAAATAATGTTTCAATTACAGCAGTGCTGGTATGGTGTGGTACTCTGCATCTTTCACCTTAGCTTATGTTCAGCACAAACACCTGGCTAGTTCAGTGTGTGTTAGAGCAGGGTAACTGCTGGGGTATTATAATCTGCAGCAATGGTTGGAGTGGGGAAGAGGAAGCAAGAAAGATCACATTGCAAAAACTTACTACCTTTGTGAGGAAGGTTGGACTGGGAACATTGACTGAAGGGTACCATCAGAGACAGGGAAATAAAGCAGAGCTGTCCTTTACTTGTGAGACATGCAGGGATCTGTTTCTCCTTGAACGTCCCCCATATTTTTGTTCATTTTGTCTGTTAACTTTTTAAAAAGAACAGAAACACCACCTGACACATCAGACTGTTGTAGCTCTTGGCTTGTGGTGTGACCTGGAGGATCCCACAACTGCCCTGCACCATACTGGGGAATGGGACTGCCATGTGGTTTGCCCCGTTCCCGAGGAGTGCAAAGGCATTTTCTTGGGTAAGGTGCAGTGCCAAGAAGCAACACAAGTTACAGCAGGCTGCTTCTAGGCCCTTAGCACCCTTCTTTTCTCTTGTCCTTCAACTCAAGTATACAGCATGGGTTTCTTTTTCTTTAGCTCCTGGCGAAAACAAACACCAGAGTCCAAAAAAGACAGGATTTTCTAGTCTCCCATAAAAAGTCTATGGAAATTTGAAAGGAAAGGAAGACTATAGTATCGCCTGCACTGAGACGGCAATTATGGGTCCTGGGAGGAAGTGTATAAGGCCTTATTGAGTGGAGATAGCTGAGATGGCTGCAGGGGCCTGCATGGTGCGAGGAAAAGGCTGGAGGAAACCCTTATCAGACCTGTTATCCTGTCTCTGTCATTCCCATACAGATTAATGAGCTCCAGGATGCCCTCAGCCATGTTCAGACCCGGGTCTGTTTATCCCAAAATAGAAGGTGCTGTCTTGTGCCAGAGTGTCATATTCCCAGGCCAGCAGCACCATTGTGTTTTATTACCCCATTGTATTCAGGGGTTACATCTAAACTTTTCCTCTTAGCTCCTTAATCACTGTTTTGATGGATGAGCTCCATGAGAAAAGCTGCTGCGGCTGTTGCTGTCACTGCTGGGGACTCAGTATGGATCAAAATGGTTGCTCCGCACTTGCTGAGGCTTGGCTTGCTAATTGTTCTTGCATCAGCTCCAGGCAAAGCAAAGTGGGGGTCTTACCCTTCCCCGCACGAAAGCAGGAGGCAGGAGTGGGATGGAGAGGAGCGGAGCAGCTGCATTTGTTCTGTTCTTGACAGCAGTGTGAGGCTGCTCTGCCCTGTCAAACTTTCTCAAAGGACATTTGTGGGACAGCACTGGAGAGGGTGAAAGCTGGATTCATGTGTCTGGGAACATCCCCTGCCCTCTTGAACCCCCATGTAGCCAGCTGTCCTTTCCACCCTGGTGCAATGCTGCTGGGAGACTGACAGAAGCACCATGAATCTGCAGTCATTAATGCTGCAGGATGTGCGGTTCCCTCTGAAGGCTCCTGACTGCTCTGCCATTTCCCTGGTGCAATCCTAGGGAATTATCCATATCTCTGACAAGAGAATAGGTTACTAATGCACCAACACAGCTGTTTTGACACTTTTGATGAATAACATTCAATACTATTAATTGGAACAATTGCTTTTCATTTAACTAAATCACTAGAATTGCTAAACTAAATTGAAATGGAATGTAATTTTGCCTCGCTCTACTTTAATATGGGCCTCTAAATGTCTTCTCCCTGAAGAATTAGTAACTTAATCACCTAACAGTGATAACTGTTTCATAGCCCTCAGCTGGAAGGCTTTCCTGCTAAGCAGTACTGCATGGGAGTGGAGTGTTATAACAGGGAACAAATCCCATCTCTTTCCTTTCTCCCCCTCTCTGCTGCAATATTAATCATATTAAAAATGATTCTCTTCCTCTTTCTCTGTTCCAGCAAGATCTTTATAGATCATCATAATTTCACCCCCCTCCTTTTTGCATTGTATCAATCATTTGGTGTGTCTAACAGGGTGCACAACAATTACATCTGTCCATTATGTTAAAGATGGATTTTTGCTGTCAATGACTGGGAGATGGGCTCTTGTTCATTTTCCAATGAACTCGTCATCCAATGCACACAACACAAAAACCATAGCACGATGTTGTCACCACATTGACCAAAAAACTTAAAAGATACGACTATATGGCAAATGTTTAGCTGCTTTTATTTATTAAAAAAAATAAAATCATGGCATAAATAAAAATAGCCTGAAATGTATTTGTGTTACCTTAAATTTATTTGGCTTTGTAACTCAGCTAAAGAGCATGTCCTCTGACCAGGAGTTTCTGCAATCTCAAGACAAAACTCATTAGACAAAAGAGAGTGGGATTTCAGAGGGGAAGCCTTCTACTAATGGGTAACACTTTTGTGGTTCATACTTTATTGCATTAATAGATTGAGCTGCTTGTCCACAGAAGTCCATTTTACAGCTGGGAAAATGGAAATCCAGAAATAAAATGCTTTACCTAAGTTATGTGGAAAATTACTGGCAAAGCTTGGTTTATTAATGAATTGTTTTGTTCTTTTCCCTCTAAATTTGCACTTGCTGTTTTTCCCTGTTGGTGATTATTTTAAGTTTTGCAGACCAGCTTCTTGAGTTTGTTCAGAGACAGGAAAAGATACAAAGCTGAATGTTATTATTACTCAAATTTACTGAGATCTCATTAGTAATAATGTTGTTCCATTGGAATAGTTCTTAGTAGGTTTGTAATTGAAAAGAGTCTGGAAGTTTCTGTTTATGCTGGTTTCAGAAGACACCCTGCACTTCATGCAGACCTTGTGTTGCTGAGACATGTCCAGTAGGGCTAGACTATCTTCTCTCTTAACATAAGCAAATAGATGCTGACTTTTGGTTACTGCCGGTTTGGGCAGGACTGCCAGTGCTAGTCCTCTGAGGCTTTTGTCACAGAGCCTCCTTCCTGGCCAGATGTGTTGGGCCTTACACCGCATCCACAGTAGCTCCATCATTTTGCAACCCTTTTGGTTAGCTTACTATATACAGGATTCATTTGTCTGAAGCTTGCCGACACCCCCAGGAAAGCTAAGACAAATTAAATAAAGTCAAATAGATATAATTTGGAGCATGCTAGATCCTCGTTTAGACTTTGCTCTTTTGGATGGGGTGGAACAAAGTGGTCTTTGTTGCAGATTAATATGCCTACCTGTTTTGAGGGGTTACAGTTAATTCATTCAAATCTGCTGCTGGGGTTTTGCCAATATTTCCCTTCCACGCTTCTAAACTATTGATGACAAAAGGCCTTTCCTAAAACACAGGGCTGTGCAGATTTCTGCAGGGTTCAAGGCTGTTGATGTCTGAGGATGAGATTCTCTACATGCACTACCACTGTAATTGAACTTATACCTATGTATGTCCCAATCACATTCCACTGAAACCAACAGTTGATTTTAATTAATAAATCTGGCATATTTATCTCTCTTTAATGAATGACGCATGGGACTGATGTTTCTGAAGTGCTTGAACACTCTCTCTCTCCCTCTGTCTCTCAAAGTTCAGGATTTTATAGCCAAATGGCTTGGTATAATTAGTTGTTATTAATTCTTATTTTTCAATGTACATATCTGAAAATCATCTGAATCTCTAGTGTTTCAGTTTTTTGTCATGCAAGTGGCTGATTTACTTCACTAGATATCGGTTCTTTTCCCTGTCTGAATGACTTTCTAAAAAATTAACTAACATGGACTCTGTTCACAAATTGCTAGTGAATACCTATAGCTGTATTATCTGTGAATAATTAAAAAGGGTGCTTCAAAGTGGATTTGGTGTAAATATTCATGGCCATTAAAAAATGAATGCTAGATTAAGTAACCTAACAGAAAAATGTGGAGAAACAGCTACAATATCAGGTGCTTATGTTAATCAAACTGCTGGAACTTCTGTTGCTGAAGTTGTTTTCCTCTTAGTGGAGCTGGATGAACAGATCATCGTTGCTGTGGAGTAGAGACTGTTATATTTCTTTACTGTCTGCGGGACAGAGCTGCACATTAGTTATGCAACTGGGTATCCAATTCATCTAAAATAGTATTTCTGTCCCGTTTTTAACACTCTCTGTTTCTTATGCCCCACTCTTGTAGCCTGCTTATACGTGTGCTGAGCTTTCCTGCCATGCTGTACAATATGCTGTAGTACTAAGCATTATTTTAGAGAGGGAATCATAGCTAGAGATGGCGTAAGGAGAAAGCTCACTGAAGCCTGAAATTCTTCTGCATATGGCAGTGATTTATAGAGATTCATTGACTCACAGTCTGGCCACTCAGAAGGTATTTCTAAACATAACTTAGTTTAGAACAGTATCTGGGAGGGGAAGGGGAAGTGTGATAAAGCAAATGATGGAAACTTGCAGCTAGAAGTGTTTTGGCAGCTGAGGCCTGGAGTGGTGCTGCTTGAAAGATGAGCACTCTGAAAATTGAGGGCATCTCAGGAGAAGTAAATCTGCCTTCTCCAGCGCAGACTGAGCACTGGCCCAAAGACCCCGGGTAAATAAGAATCAAACTTCACTACAGGACATTTATGTGGTCATGATTTATTGGTGCTCTCAAAGCCTTTGAACCTTTGCAGCCCTTTGGGGGAAATGGTGTGTTACAGGGGCTTAAATAAATAAATAAAAAATAAGAAGAAATACATGCCTATAGCTACAGGAAAAACCTCTTGTGCCATTTGTTCCAAAAGCCTTGACACGTTCAGGGCTTTTTCCTGAATTTGATTTTTTTTTTTTTTTTATAGGATTTTGGTCAGTCAGCCAGTGCTGTAGGAAATAAAACAACTCTTTGACAGATTCTTGTTTCTCAGTCCCTTTCCCAGCAACTTCACCCTCTGGTAAAGCGAACTGAGCTGCAGGATTCTGATGGAAAAATCAAACAAACCTGCCGAGCGTGGCTGAGAAGTAATAGAAAACTACTTGGAACTCAAGGCCCTGCCAGTATAAGTTTAACGCAGTGTTGTTCCTTCACCAGATGTCAAATATCCTTTTCCATTTTCTGCGATGTATCGTGTCCTTGATTCATCCTCCTGTGAACAGCCTTTGGTGCTGACTGCTTGAGATGTAGCAGTTACCTCTGTGGAGGCTTTCTGACCCTCTGTATAACCCACTTTGCTGTCCTGCATGCATTTCTGGAACGTATCTTACAGTATAAATGACACAAACATAGCCCATGCTCAAACTTTACTATTTCTCAGTTCTGGTGAAGGAAAACAGTAATAAAAGGTAGAAATTATCATAGTCTCTTCTATGGAAACCTTGTCTTTGCTGTAGTTGATTGGGATTTGACATTAGTTTTTTTTATTGGAAGGCAGTTTGCATCTCCTTTGTAACATACTGCAGCCAGTTGTACTACACAAACTGTGAGGTACCCCTGTAGCTGGGCTTTTCCTTGTGGAAAGTTATAGTGCAGGGAAGCTAAAAAAGTAAGTTACATATGCCACCAGCAAGTTATTTGTGTCATGGCTTGTTGGTGACTGGAATGGGGAACATGCACGTTCTGCTGTGTGTGACACATCTAGTTTGAAATGTTTACTTATGGATCATTATTAAGAAAAACTAACTTCTACGTTAAGAAGTGCTGTGATTCTTAATGATGGTTTTTGGAAATGATTTCTATATCATATAATATTGAGAAGAAGTATCATTTTCCCTCACTCTATCCCTCTCCATTTCTACATTGATAAAGTATGGGAGAATAAGATCTGAATTTGATGGCAAGAATTTCAGTGGAAAACAAACAAACAGACCTCTTGGAAATAGTTACCTGTTCCTTGGCTGTCTTCCTTTGACCCATCAGAGAGAATTTCAACTGCACCAGAACAAATCTGTAATTTCAGGAAACCATGTGGATATAAAGCTTGGTATAAGGATGACTGCGTGAACGGGTCTGTTTCTGTTGGGAAGCCATGAGCAAGGTCAGCTGTTCTGCATAAAAAGTTGCAACTTTGCGATTCCATCTCTCCTCTGGTACTGTTAGTCTGAGGTCTCTGAAAGCCTGAACATACCTGAAAATACTTTTCTTCCTGAAATCTAGAGAAAATTAAGGATGAGCCAAGCCTCATAATATTTTACAATAGTAACTATAATTTAATTCTTAGAGGTTGTTTCCAACATCTGTAGTCCAGAAGTGTGACAGGGATTGGTAGGTTTGGTAAGTCATTCTGATCATCCTGTAACTCCAGAATGTACTTCGTCTTTCACAGATACATCCTGTAGGACAATATGTACAGGAGGTGGGGCTGGGATGGAAATACATTGCTGCCACTTTGTGATATACCAGTGTCGTGGTTTAATCCCAGTTGGCAATTAAGCCCCACACAGCCGCTTGCTTGCTCCCCCCTGGTGGGATGGGGTAGAGAATCAGAAGAGTAAAAATGAGAAAACCCATGGGTTGAGATAAAGACAGTTTAATAGGTAAAGCAAAAGCCACACAAGCAAAGCAAAACAAGGAATTCATTCCCCACTTCCCATGGGCAGGCAGGTGTTCAGCCATCTCCAGGAAAGCAGAGCTCCATCACGCCTAATGGTTACTTGGGAAGACAAATGCCATCACTCCGAACGTCCCCCCTTTCCGCCTTCTTCCCCCAGCTTTATATGCTGAGCATGATGTTCTGTGGTCTGGAATGCCTGATCCCTTGGGTCAGTTGGGTCAGCAGTCCCGGCTGTGTCCCCTCCCAACTTCTTGTGCTCCCCCAGCCCCCTCGCTGGTGGGGTGGGGTGAGAGGCAGAAAAGGCCTTGACTCTGTGTAAGCACTGCTCAGCAGTAACCAAAACATCCCTGTGTTATCAACACTGTTTCCAGCACAAATCCAAAACATTGCCCCATACTAGCTACTGTGAACAAAATTAACGCAGCCAAAACCAGCACAGCCAGCATAGCCGTTTCCAGACTTAGGTTTGTCAGACTTTGTGGGCGAGCAGAAACTGTGGAAGATGGGTGATTAAGATATGGAAATGTTCATCTTGGCTCTTAGTCCCTCATCTCCTTGGCCTCCTTTTCATTGCTAGCTTTCTGGTGGTTATTTCCAACCTTAATCCCTCTTAATCTTGGGAGACTGTTTTGCTTACCGTGCCCTCAACATTGCAGAGAATTCTGCTTGCTTGTGCTCATTCGGGGTGGAGCAAAGGCACTTTGCATAGAATGAGGAGCTTTAATATTATTCTGGATATAATTTTAGACATATTTTTAAACAGAGTTTTGAGAACAGTTTGCAAATTTCTAAGAAAAATGGTAGAACAGTTGAGGTTATGGGAGGTAACAGTGAGATGTTCTTCATGTGTAAGTGGCACAGCATGGCTCCCATATTCACTCTGTTCTATCCTTCTGCCAGGCATCTTCCTCACCATGGTTTCTCAACTCTTGCTGTGTTCTGCCTTCTCTAATTCTTTCAGAAAGTTGATAGTGGATGTGAGTGGGGCTGGCTGCCTCTCCCAAGGGAGGTGGAGGTTTCTGTATGTGTTATGGATGGGATTTAGTTGACTTGGAGGACTATATGTGGTCATGAGGCTGGCTAGGCATGGCTGTAAGCTCTGCTATTAGTCTTTAATTCCTGAACCTGAGAGACCCTCCCCAGTGCACTGTTCTGGAGCACAATCCCCCTGTCCTCAGAGCAAGAGTGTGTGCAGACAGTTAATGAGAAATGCCGGAAGCTGGGTCTCAAGAGATGATTAAACCCCACGAGCCAATTAAAAGGAGTGTAATTACACAGCAGGAACAAGTTGTTAAACAAGCTAGAGGTTATTGTCCTTCAAGTCAACGTACTGGAACAGCCTTGAAAAGCTTACCAGGGAATCACTGGCAGGGCAGTTTTGCTTGGCCTAAGGTTTCATTTGGGGAAGCTCAGAAGCTGGGTGGGGAGAAGTGGGCTAATGTGGCATTTTGCCTTTTGTCTGTGTTTCTAGGTGATAAGTGCTTAAAGCAGAGAGATCTGGAAAGCAACTGCCATGTCAGTAAGCTGAGCTGTCTCTAGACTGGTATATGAAAAGTGTAAGCTGAAGTGCTTCCCTAGGTATTCGTTCCCTGTGTAGGGAGAGAGGCGTGGGCAGATCATGCAATCCAGGAAACCCAGTGTGTGGTTGGCACAAGCTGGGATGTGTCTGAGGGTATTGCGTTGTGCTCAGCCAAGCTCGGAGAGAAACTTCATGCACAAAGCAGACACAGGGATGGTTTACAGTGACTGATGAATTCTGTGCTTTTATCTGCTCAGGGGTGTCTGCAGACTTGCAACATGATGATATCACTGTTGTTGAAAAGGCTTGATTTAACTTTTTTGGTTTGGCTTGGTTTGAGCACAGGGAATAAGGAGTTTGGTATTAGCAGTATTGGTTACTGGTGTTGGAGGAAATGAATCGCATCCCACTGTTTCTGTTCTGTGTGTATCCCATCACAGGTGTGTGTAAACCTAAATCTAGCTCATCCTACTTGCAGTGGTCTTTATTTGATATGGATCTTGGGAAGCTTCTATGTGTACCTTCAGCTAGTGGAGGAATTAGCTGAAAATGTTAATTGACTGTCAGTCCCGTGTGTCCTGACCACTAGGTGACATCACACACTCAGCATATTTTGTGAGCGCTTCCAATGGGATGTTTCACACCGGACCTGCAAACTTGGTTTTGCTCATGCAATGCACAAGTCCATTTTTCAGCCATGTTTGTACTTGAACTCCACGTGATAATAAAAGAACTAAAGAATGTGTATTTTAGCATATAGCAAATGAATTTTCTCAAAATGAGAAGGTTTGCTGTGGTAGAAATTGAAATATTTCTGTTCCATTATCAGTCAAACTGTTCATTTGGTGGAAAACTTCAGAAACGCTGCATGGTTTTGGCTGTTCTGGTCTCAGATGCTTGCCTGTGTAATCTATGGCCACTAAAATCCTCTTTTTTGTCAAGATGGTTATAAGCAATAGAATTTAAAATGCTCACTGGAGGGAAAGGGTGAGGCCAAGCCTTACAGTTTCTCTTACAATGTCAGAGTAGCTATAGGATTTTGAAATTCATTTTTTAGCATGCCATAGGGCACGTTTGTTTGCCTGTGTGTTCAGGCTTCAGCCTGTAGTTAGGAAAATAAATGCAAACTTACCTTTAAAGCAAATGTCCCCAGAGGGCAGAAGGATCACTCAGCTGTGAAAAGTGACAACTCGGGGGCCAAATTCAGCCTGGGGAAAGCACATGTAACCCTAATAACATCCAGGGATTGAGTGGGTCCACTGTATTTCTTTTTTCCAGCATCCTGGCTTGAAAAAATAGCTCCCCTGTTGGAAAATCCCCATGGATCAGCTTCTTAGTCAAGGTCAAATCCCCATCTTTTGTACTTTTCTCGGCCATTATTTCAGGTGATAGATGCGCTATTGACTGGCAGCAATGACAGAGCTTGGAATGATGGGGGAACTGAGGCATATTCAACACACTGGCACACAGCTAACTCATGCTAATGTTCAATAATCCTATCCTGCTGCTACACTCTAATGGCTGTGGGCTTGATAGAGCCCCCTCATTGAACTGGTGTATTTCTTATGGGCCTGCCCACCCATCCTTCATGAATTTTTATTAAACAAAACTGTAAGCGGATTGATTTTGTACTCCTTTATTGCATTTTTATTTAATTCCTTGCAATGGTGGAGGCTCCATCATGTTATCTTGACGTAAATCATGCTGGGGCAGCATGCCAAAAAAATAAAAAGACTACAGGATCATACTTGCATCCAGCGTAAATTTTACTCCTATAACCTTTATTAGCGTAGATTCATTGATTTTTCTCAACTCTCCCCTTCCCCTCCCCATCCCTCCTTTTGGTTAGACTTAGGTCAAAATCTGACAGCTCTTCTTTTAAACAGAGGAGGACAGACTCTTATTTTTCCTGTTTAATAATAAAAAAATAAAAGTAGTTTAGGTTGATTAAACAAGACTTTTTGGTTTTTTTTTTTTTTTTTACTCTGTAATGCACAGCTGAGAAAGTACTCATAATGCCAATAGCATCATGGGCACTCATAACTGTGTTGACGGTGTGATTGTAGCAGGAGCAGCATTCTGGAGAACAGCAAGCAGAGGTTTGCTCTCATGCCATCTCTTGTTGTATGTGTGTGTGGTGGTTTGGTTTTCCTTCCCTTCTCATGGGAAATCTACCTTAGTACGGAGCAGTATTTTCTGTCCTGAATTCCTTTGTGTTGCTTCTCGCCATCTTTGTGGGGTCTTGGTTAATGACTGAAGTTGTCAGCAATAATAATTAATCATCTTTTAAGGTACCTGAACAGGGACCTCCTGTCTTCTGAACTGACCTTTGTGCCTTCCCACTCCAGTCCGTTAAAAAATGAGTTTGAACACTATTCATAAATGCGCCATGTATATGTGGCTTTCTGTAGAGTTGGTAGATAAACAAGGCACCAGTAGGTGGCATGCAAGAATACATAGCGTAGTTCCAGTTGTACTTTGGGTGGACTATAAATGGCTAACTTTAATTTTTAAAACAGACAATGTATCCCATAATGCCTTTCTGATTCACTGGCACTCCAGTGCACTGCAGGATGGGGCTTCACCATCCATTGACTTCATTGTGTACTTTGACTATGGATAACAAAGCACAGGGTTTAAAGCTGGTCCCAAAGTAGCTTGTGCTGCAACGTGGCATCTCTTGATGCCCCTCATTTCTGGTTGGTTGTTGTCATGCATGTTCCCAATCTAGAAGCAATACCAGGTGGGATTCATATTGCTTGTTTAAGCTATAGGTGCTTGATACAATGGTAAAACATAAAACATGGTAAAAAAAAAAAAAAAAAAAAGGTAAAAGGCAGTTAAAATATTTTCTTCTGACTTATGTATGTCCTGACCCTGCCCAGGATATGCTCTTGATATGCCAAAAGCAAGTCTTGTGCTTTTTCAGATTGCCATTGCTGTTGATGGAAACGTGGGTGTTAGTATTGTCTGGCAGAACTAGAGGTCTTGATTTCCACAGTGGCTGCTTTGTGTGGCAAAAGGCCAGTTTCTCTGCTGAACCATGGCACTCTAATATGACTCCTGAATTTCTGGGTTTGTGTAGAGAGCAAGATTATGCTCTGTTCTGGCAAATGCTGCTCTGCAAGGCTGTTACAGCAGAGCTGCAGCCATCCCTAGTGAGGAATCCTGGGCTGAGCAAGCAGGTGCCAATATGCTGTGGGAAGAGGGAAGGATGCTGATGTGACAACTGAGATGGTCCCTCTCCTGTGCACATTGTATGGGACAGGGTGAGCGCTTCCTTGCTCAGCCCTGTTGTCCCCTGCTGTGACTGCAACCCCACTGACCCAGGCAATAACAGCAAGGGTAAGGGATGCTCTTCAGTGCTCATGTTTTTCTGTTCACCAGCTTAATATGATGGTTGGCCAAAGTGGACTTGGATGCCTAAGTATCTAGTGATATCAGTGATAAGTATCAGCCTAAGCTGAGTGAACTAAACGGATGAGGAATTTTTAATTAAAGATAAAACATGGCAGAGTTATGAAAAAATGGAGATAACTGTGTTTTTAACTGTTTGCAGTTGATATCAGAAACGTAACTGATTTTTTGGAACTGGTTTTCTCCCTCTTCCCCAAGAAACTATTTTTTGTTTAAAAATTCATAGGGAGTTTTGTTTTTAAATTACTGTAGTAACGCAATGACAGTGAAGGTAAGACAGTGAAGAAGTGCTGCTGTTGGCTTACAGTACAGCAAGAAGTATTTTGACATGCATTTTTAGTGGATTACTTCTGATGATCTCCCAGACAAAAAACAATCGAAATGGAAGCAGAAGGTCCTTGGCTTACCTGAGTTGACATCACTTGGCTGTTTTGACTTAACTTTCACTAACCTAGAGATGGGCTTCTGGCCCACGCTATGTTGTAGCAGAGAGTTTGTCTGTGAAAACAAAGCACAATCATCAGAGAAGCATTTTATTGCTTAGTTTCTTCCCCCTTAGCTTAAACTAAAAAATAAAATATATGAAAATTAGTAATTTATATGTCTAAGTTCTTCACTAGTACTTATTAGTTTATTTTATCACTGAGCTAGTAATTGCTAGTCATGGTTCCCATGGGGGGACTTGTTCAGAAACAAAACAAGAAGTCTGTTCCTGCCCCAAAAGTGCAAATAGTTTAAATGTAAGATAAGAACAAGGAGGTGATTCACTGGGGAAGAAACATTGAGTAAGTACAATTCGGTGATGTTATGGCTACACATCTGATTCTCAGAAATCGTTGAACATTCACTGAACAGGCAGCTCTTTTTAACATAGCTAAAGTCTAAAAGTGTTTAACCGCTTTCTTAATTCAGTTATATATTAGTCCCTTATTGTTCTTTAGCTCTCAGTGCTACCAGTTTATTTCCCCATATGAACTTGATACAAATATTCAGGTTAAAGGAGGACTGAAATGGCTAAGTAGGGCAGCTACTCTGTATTAAGGGATATCTAAAAGAAAAATACTCAGAAGAAAGCAAGGGGCTCTTCAGATGCTGCTGGTTTGTCTTGTCCTGTCTAGTCCTTGCAACAGATACATTCAAGATCCTTGTGCAAACAGATCAATTTGTGGCTGAATTCTGCAGGGAGCTATTCATTTTAAAATATAAAATGACGAATAGTTTGCAAATATTTCTGGATCAATTTATTGATAGAGAGAAACAGAGGTAAAATGCTTTTTTTTGGGTGGGGTATGGGGTGTGGGGAGAAATGGTGAGACCTGTCCTTTGGTCCAGGGGCAAAAATAGTCTAACAGAGTGGGGTTAATGTACTAGTTGTTTATGGTGGCTAAGAAAAGAGTGTTTCTTACAGGAACCACAGTATTAATCAGAAAACAAAAATGGCAATCTAGAAAGCTAATGACATTCCAGTTGATTTGATTAAAACATAATGATTGCTTAAAACTGTCACTTCTAATTTTGTTAAAAGAAATAACATGAGTTAGATCCATAGCTTAGTGATCTAGGAAGATATTTGAAATGTCAAGGAGAAAACTCTCACGCCATTAGAGATGCTCTGCATTTAGTGGATGTTTGGGAAGGGGAAATGGATTGCCTTCTTCATGCTAAATTAGCATAGAGGGACTCAGAGTGTCTTGACCTTTTCTTAACCTTGTATACTCGAGTTTTAGAATGAATTCGCTGGTTTTGCCCTATAAGGGGGGAGCAATAAATTGCTGGCTTGGGAGGGAAAAAGGAATATTTATAAAAGTCAAAGTGGTGGCTGGAGAAAGAGGTGTGATGTGGCTGTTTGCTGGTGCTGACTTGGTTCACCTTTAGTAAGTCACATCATGTGTTCAAGCACTTTTTTCAATAAAAAGCTCACAAATTGAACTGTTTTGTCCCTCAGTCTTGTGAGACTTAGGAATGTTTTTTAGTACTTTTGTGATGTTGAAAACAATATATCATATAAAAACGAAGCTACAGCTATCCAAAGCGTTAAGGTTTAAAATAAGCTCTTTTGGTTTAATGGCTTTTTTAATTATGTTAGGTTTTTGTTTTCCTTCCTCTGTATGGCAAGCCAGCAGAAGTACCTTCAGGGACTACTGTTTGTCTAATCTGAAACATCTAATTGGTATTGAAGTCTGTGACTATTTTGGGATGCAGACCAATGTGGGCATACTGATAGAAGTTTACAGCTTTGGAAAAGTCTGTGGGCACATAGTGTCTTTCCATGGAGGTAGATCTGTTGCCTTGTCATCAGGGTCAAAAGAGGCAGAAAGGTGAAGGTAGAGCTGTTATTTCTGTAGAGGAAAAGCAGCATTTTGTAATAGGCAAGGTCACATGTGCATCCCAACATTAGTGGGGTGGTTTTGCTACACGTGAGATTTAGACTTCCCAGACCCCAGTCTCTCATGTTAACGTAGAAATCTCAGTGGATTGACTTGAATTTTGAAGCTCTTTGCCTGTATCTTGTCTCTTTCTGTCCTAGAGTCTTTCTTGCCATGTAATCCCACAGTCTGGCAAGCTCCATAATAAGTGCAGATAGATGAGTGTGTGTACATCTCCATTAACATGACTGTGCAGGCTAATGATGGGGACCTCCTGCTGCTCTCCGCTTGTTTTCTGTTGATTGTTATGTAATGTTCGGCAGCGGGAGGTAAATTCCTCTCCAATTTTGAGACCCGTTGCAGCATGCAAACCCCACTGTGAGAAGTCACGGTGATTGAGCTTTCGAATCAAGTCCCATGCTGATAACTATAAATCAGGCCTATTATACACTCCGACCGACAGCCGGAAACCTTCCGTACTGCATGTGGCACAGCAGAGACTTGGAGCTGCACTGGAGTTTGTTTTGTAACTGTGAACACTTGTGTCTTTGAAAGGCTGTGATTTAAATTTGGTGGGATGTTTGTGTTCATTCAAATAAAGGCCCGAGGTTGCTCTGGATGCCGAAGGTCAAGCTGATGCTCAGGGTGTGCCTTTGAAGACTTGCTCCTGCCTCTGCATGCTGTGCTGTAGGATCACAGGGGTTGAAGTGAAGGAGCTGTTTCAGTGATGGAGTTTGTTGCAGCTGCTCTTCAGTCATCTTTGCCAGGCAGGACTCTGATCTGTGGCTTAGGAGGATGATCTGAATAAGCTGTATTCTGCATTTTTGTGGGGCTAAAATGATACATATGGGGTAATGGGGTAATTTGGGCCAAGGTTGTACGTACACAAAAGCAGGAGAGAATGCCAGGAGCCTTCCCAAGCCCTTTCAGCACAGGCTGTAGAAATCCTTTGCGAGTACAGCAAATCTAGAAGTTTAATGTTACTGGTCCTTCCTCCAGAGCAGCAAGTTGGGTTAGGGCTGAGTGGATTGGGGCAATAAGACACAGTTTGAAACAGCTGGGTTGGGTCATGGCAAGAATTATCAGGTGAAATTCTGTAGTGTTTGGTTATGCAGGGAGAGAACTTAGTTGTTTCTAGGGCTATTTTCATAGATTTCAAATCTTCCATCTTCTTAGGCTTGTTTTCACTTGTTCCTTGTCTCAGTTGTCTTGTTAGTGTTTACTGAACAAGAACATAGAAACCATTTCACCACGGTGTGTGGAAAAGAGGCTTATCTGTGAGTTTCAAAACTTCTCTCCGTGTCAAGTTGCCTGCTGTAAGCACATGGGAAGCAGGAGGTTGTCTATTAACTATGCACTGTTGTTTTAAACTCTAGGGAAAAAATCTTAATAGAACCTAAGCACTTTATTTCTACTGCTGCAGTTATTAGCCTTAGTAGTAGATAGGATAACTCTTTGACTGTTGTTATGAATGCAAGGCAACTCTTCTCTCTGTGGCCAGGCTACGCAGATGGATGAACTCAGTACAACTTCAGCTGCCCAAGTGGGTCTCTTAGTTCCTGCAGGAGTCTCATGCAGGAGTAGGTACAGAGATTCCAGGTTCAATTCTTAATGCTGCAGCCTGATGCTACAACTATTTTTGGCTTTGTGGAGTTTAGAGAGGGGTTTTGTCTGAGGAAGGATGGAATGTACATTTAAAAAGAAAAGCAGTCAGGATTTTTGCCCTTTGGGAAGTAGCATTTCCTAGTGTGCCATTGGCTTGGAGTTCTTGCATTTTCTGACTTCACTATTGTACTGCTGAACATTGCAACATTATTATAAAGTTTAATTAATTTACAGAGTATCTTGAAAATGTATGGCCAGGTTCTCAGCTGGTGTAATCCTGCATGACTCCATTGAACTGAGCACACCCACGCTGATGTATAAAACCTGGGAATTTGGCTTGTGAATGCTCTTGCTAAGTAGTATTATGTGCACAGGACAAGTCCTAGATGAAGGTTATATTCATCTCTCTTACAAAAGGAGCTGGCCACAAAGTAGATCCAAAAAGTTGAGTGACAGGCCCCCAGTATAAAACTTGTGTTTTATCCCTGTTTAATAGTCAAAGATTAGCAAGCATCCAGGTAGAGATATATGGTCGAGATAGCATCTGATAGGCTAATGATGAATGGGAGCTTGAGAGAGGCTTCAGATTAGCTTCACATGCATAAATATCACATGTGGGTGACAAGGACACTGGAGGTCACTGAATTGTATTTGTGCTCATTCATGGCCTTTATAAACTCTCTACTACTTGAGCATGTTCCCTCTGGGATAAAAGGAAGCATGGTGAGATGTCATTACAGTCGGAAACCTTTTCCTCATGACATTAGTTTTGCAAACCTGTTGTAATATGTGTTAGTTCTGTGGAGTGCATGGTATATGAATAGGTATTTAAAATATTTATGTGTTCCTGTTATTCCCTTTTCCTTTCTCTTTTCATGTTCTTTCCAACTCTTTCCATACCTTGCACTATTTTTGGTAAATTCTCACTTCTCAAAGTTACAGGGGAAAAAAGCTCTCAGATCATTGTGACTTCCTCTTTATGAATGCTAATAAACTCACCTTACAGTGTGTTTTCTAGTCTAATTGCAGGTTACACACCCAAGCCTTACTTATGAAGACTTGTAAAATGAATGTTGTAGGCTTGAGTGTATTTTAACTTCCATTAGTATAAGCTAATGAAAACAACAGGCAAAGAGTGACAAAAAATTCAGTTATTAGAAAGCCCAAACCTGCAAAATTGAGGCTGTCTCATTCAAATAAGGCAGACAGTCTATCTTAAGTTAATTTCTTTAGTTTCTAACATTGCAGTGCTAACTGTAAAGGCTGGGAGGATGTTAATAATTATTAATGATAATTAACTTGGCATCTTTGGGGTGCTGGGAGAGAAGCTATGGGATTAGCAGATAGGCCCATGGTATACTTACTCCTAGCCTTGTTCTTAGATTTGGAAGTGTGGATAATTAAAACCTTTCCACTCTGACTGATCTCAAGCTTCATTTATTTGGCTGTCATATTGTAAGCTGTTGTCAATTAGCATTGTTTTCTTCCATGCTGTTTATTTCAGAAGCATAAGAATAACAATAAAAGCAAGTGCTGGCCTGTGAAGCATTTGAAAGTGTTGGAAAGAGCCCCAGTCTGTTCTTCTTTGATGTTAAAAGACATAGAGAGCATGCACGTTTACTGTTGTCCCAGACAGAGAGCATACTGAGTTTGTGTTGCTTCTTCCTTAGTCCCCAGAAGTTGGGCATCAGATGTTTTTATCTGAGGGGGTTGGGAGAATTGGCACTGAAAGTTTGCCTGATGGAGTCCATAAGCCAATGTGAACTAAGAAAGAGTCCAAAAGCTTCTGGAAAATTAATCAACGCTGTCTTCAACACCTGAGGCAATGTCAAGCCTTGGGGAAGAGCTACAACAGGAAACCTCAGTTGAGTTGAGGAGTGGCTGCGATGGAAAGGAGACCTTCAGTTCCTTCTGTGGGAACGTGGCCTGGGAGGAGGCCAGTAAAGGAGCAAGCTGCTGCTTATTTGCCTCTGAGCAGGAAGGCAGGGTTGGCAAAACGCAGCTGCCAAATTTGGCTGACCTCAACCAACCTAGGCTTGCCTGAGGCCATCTGCGACTGAAATATTTGCTTTCTCAGCACTTTTATGAAGCTGCAGAAGCGCAAAGGATTAGGTAAGGAGACATTGAAACTGTAGAACTTATGAAATGGTGAATTGTGTTTCTACCCAGCAGTTATTCTGAACTTCAGATAATTTGAAAGTGGCAGCAATATTGCTCAAGCTCTGGTCAAGTAAGTTAAGAGGAACTGGAGGCTGAAAGGAGCCAATTCAGCACCAGGAGAGTGAGGAGGCTCTGATGCACTGTCTGTATGACAGTGAGGGGGAGATGCTGTGATCCGCTATCCCCAGTTGTGTGGGATGTCATGCGGGGTGAGCAAAGCTCTCTGCTAGTATAGCTTAGCATAGTGCTGGATGGTGTCGTCGCTTTTCCTCTCCATTTCAGGTCTGGGTTGTGCAAAGCTTTCCCAGTGTAGCTGCTCTGTTTCAGCCCCTCAGGCTCGAGCAAGTCTGTCTGAATCTAATAGATTACCATAGTACAAATTGTATTGGCATTAGTCCTTGTTAGTGTTGGGTGCAATGTGCATGCTGAAAAAGCTTGTATGGTACACATCCAATTGCTCTAATAAACCCATTGCATATTTCTGTGGAAACAGGAATATGCTGTTGTTCTGCAAGGAGGAAAATAATTAATATTTTACTGCAATGACAACTTGTAAATATTATAAGCATTTCTCATGTTTTTTGAGCACATTTTGCAGCAATAGGAAGAACAGTATTTGAATGAAAGTACACTTTTGAAAATGGTTGAAATCATCACTTCATATTAATATCCAGGCTTTTCTGATTTCTTGGGGGGGGTGGGGGGGGAATGGGTTTTTCCTTGCATCAACTTATGCTTTGCTATCTCTTTTGCAATATTGTCTGCAGTGGAAACAGTGGTCCACAAAGAAGCAGTGCTTATTAACTAAACAGGATTACAATATCAATGGGAAGTTATCATGCAATAACCTTTTATTGATCTGTTTATCATCAGTAATGAAATAAACAAACATATTACTTATTAAATATTGATTAGTGTAAGGGGGGACAAGACCCAACTTTTTCAAGAAAAGAGTGGTGTTTTCAATAATACCTGGATTTTTTTTTTTTTTTTTGTCCCTTCTTTCTTTTTTCTGGATCAGAGAGCTGAAGCCCTCTGATCCATATGAAAGCTGAGCTGGAGCTACTTCAAATATTCATAGTTTAAATTCTGGCCATATCAACATGGGGTTTTTTTCTGGACTTGGAGATTTGAATGTATCACAGACTGATATATACTGTCAAGGAGGTTATGCTTGAACCTGCCAATTCAGCTTTCGGTGCCAGAGTCACCCAAAAAAGGAGGAAAGGCAAACAGATTTTTTTTTTTTTTTGAGAATGATGTTGAAGGTGGTACTTAGAAGTGGGCAAGGACTGCTTTCAATAATATCCCAGATATTACTTGCTGCTTTCCATCTGAGTCATTTCCCAGTGAAAGATTCGTGACCAGTTTGTGTTTTCTGTGTGATTGTATTGTCCAATTCTGAGGTATTATAAATATGAGATGTCCAGGAAAGATTTTTGACAGCATTAACTTTTATGTGCCCAGAAATGATTTTACACAGTCTGCATTGCAGGAAGTAATGAAATTGCTTATTCTGAAAATGGGACCCCCTTTAAAGGCATTCCCAATTCTGCCTCTTAGACAGTGGCAATCAAAAAGACAAATCTTTCATCAAATATATTAATCAAACATCATCTGATGTTCAGTTATCACTGCATGTTGGAGGAGCCTTAATCATAGACGTTCCTTAGTTTGGAAAAGTACCTTGACGTTACGCAGATAAGCATCTTAGAAGGAACTTGGTAGATATTTTGCGTTAATTCAGTAGGTGTTAATACAAACAAAATGCTAGATTTCTGTTGTCTGTGCAGAGTTATGCATCTCCTTAACGCTGTTAATGCATTGTGAGTATATGAACAGTGTCTCCATTTTAAATGCATATGTGAGTAAACAGCGCTTGAAATAGCATCAGACCATTTTGGAGGCTGGAATACTTTTTCACAACAATACACTATAAGCACTTAAAAGGTAAAAAGAAAAAGTAAGATTGCTAGCAGATACCTAATACATACATGCAGAGTATTCAGTATTTGTAGAAACAAATACAGCTGTATATAGATATCTCTGTATAAAATCAGAGTAATGGGACTTTATGGCTTTATTGTGACTCTGCAGACAAGGCAAAAGAATTATTGAGACAATACAGCAAACTGGCAAGCTTTTAAAATTAGAGGCATTTTGATTGAACAGAACATGGAGATTCGTGGCTTGATTCTGATCTTAACTGTAACTGTTGGGAGTAACTCCTGTGGTTTTCAGTGGTTTAAAGATGCAGAGGATGCTGTAAAGTTGAAGATAAAATACAAACTTGTTGCAAACTTTGGTAGAGCTCCATCTGAATTCAGTTCTGTCAAATCAGAATAAATTGCTAAATTATCTTTATTCTGATGATATCTCAGTTTGAAAGAAAAGCAGGAAGATTTTTTTGGTAATTTTTTTAAAGTGAAACATTCTTGATTTTTCTTTTGAAACTACATTGTGATTGTACCTTCACCTTTTTTTCATTAAATATTAAAGTAGAATGCATTGGAATCACAATCAGTTAGCATTTGTTTTGGGGTTGTTTTTGTTTTTTGTTTTGGGGTGGTTTTTTTGTGTGTTTTGTTTTTTTTTTAATACACAGAGACCTTACAGTAATTTTATATATTTGTTTTAGCTGTGCTTTAACTGGAGCAAAGCCAAGATTGGGCATTTCGAAATTGAGCTTCCTTTTGTTTGGCACAATTGTCGTTGAGTTGGTCAGTTCCATGATAGGTTAAATATTGGTGTAATGCATTTTATGCACCATCTAACATACAGAATAATGCTATTATGTTATGGGCTCAAGGCTATTAAGGCTGTTGAACTTGAGGTATAGCAGTTTTCTTCAGCAGCTGAAATGAACTTGGCATCACACCAGTTCCTGCGGAAATTATAAGAATGTGCAGCACCATTCTGCTTCAGACCTGTGGATCAGAACAGAAGGTCATTGCTCATTTACATTGCGGGTGAAAAGGCATTTCAGGAAGCAGGAAAACTCTCAAAGGTAGCCATCTCCACCCTTCTAGCTGAAAAAAACCACCTTTTTTGAAAGGTCTCCATGCTGAATGTTCTCTGGCCGTGTTTCAAATGCAGGAAAGCAGTCCTGTTTCTAGAGGAAAACCCTAAATAATAAGGATTTTTATCAGCAAAGTGATATAGGCTGGAGAGAAGCTAAAGGTGAATCAAAAGTGAAAAATATGATGATTCATACAGGAAAAAAAAGTATGTTTTTATAGCTGTAAAATAGATTATATTTGGTTTCTTAAACTATAAAGAACACAGAATATAGCTTACGCTGCTAATCGCTAGATTCAGTCTTAATATCTGTGTGCATAATGATGTTTGCTAAAAACTTTTTGAATTCAGAAGTTTTTCTCAGCACTGACTCTTAAGACTCAAGTACAGAGTACGTACATTGCAGGATCAGTTCCTAATTATCCACAACAGACCTCTCAGCCTAGATAAACAAGGAAATTCCACTTATGGTAGTGAAAATAAATAGCAGGAAGATGCAAGCTCCATTGCCCCAGAAGGAAAATTCAGTTATTATTGTATGTGTCTTCGTGTCTTCACTGTCGGTTGCTATGTGAGATGGCTGGTCAGAATCCAGTATTGTCTCGAAACCCATTCAGGTATGTTAGAGAGGCTGCACCCCAGCAAAATCCTCCCTGTCCCTGCTTCAGAGCAGGACTGGTTTGCATCTAGTCAGCTTGGAGCCCAGACAGCATACAGCTTGCAGCTGGCTGTATCTGATCATTATACGTATTTGAGACTAAGCCCAAGTTTGGCACTCACTTATAACTGGGCCTGTGTCTAAATCTCTGGCCCATGCACATGTAGTGAATAGCTGCAGAAATGTGCCTGCTCAATTCAAAGCTGGATTTATCTTATTGTTTTGCCAACATCAGTTTTCTCTTGCTCTAAAAAGTGATTTTTTTTTTCATGCAAAACAGGCATAATGTTCTACCTCATTTATCTGAATTCAAACTATGCATTATATAAGTGAAAATGTTGTATTTCCCAAAGTTACTCCAAACAGGAATAAAAATAGTATAGCTTTTGTCTCAGTGCTAATATGTAACACTTACTGTGCTTGAATAAGTCATCTTAATATCTGAAGAGGTAAGAGTTGACAGTAGTATTAAATTGTAGAAAAGCAAAACATAGCAGGTTCTGTTCTTCAGAAGTATTGAAGTGATATGGGAGCTCTAACATTTTTAAAAGTCAACCTGCCGCAGAACCTCCCAAGCCTGGAGCACTGAACTGGACTCCTGGCTCTCAACTGTCTTTTGATGCTGACTGGAGGAAATCATTAAACTGCTAAAAGCAGTTAAAAGAAACCAACAAAAACAAACCCCAAAAGAACAGCAACAACAAACCCCCTCAAACCAGTAAAAAAACAGAACCCAAAGTTACTGGGTAGGTTAGATGCAGGTTAGATGCCTGTTTTGGTGCCTACTGAGATGAACAGGAATTTTCTACTTGTTCTCGTGAGGCCCAGCCCAAGTCTGCAGGGGTGGGATTCATCTGAATGTACAGACTACACCTTGGAGCTCTTGTCTGACCCCCATGGACAGTCAAGGTGAAGCACTGTGAAACGGGCGCTCCTGGAATGGGATTTATTATTACCTGTCCCCTTTAGAAGGAAATAACTGTGTTCTGGAAACACCATTTTTCCCCACTGATCATGAAGGGAAACTCGATGATGCACCTGCATGTAGATGTTTTTGTTTGTCTAAGTTAGATGAGACAAATCCTATGCTAATCAGCATTCAACAGCAAATGGGAATGGGACACAGCAAAGAGACTAGAGATCCTTGTGGCTTGGGCACCAGGTTGTACATGTGTCTCCTGGTTTCTTTCATGCATTTTATGTGTATACTGTTTATAAGGAGAAATATGGAATAAAACCTAGTGGCATGTGCTACCATGGGCTACTTTAGGGAGTGCCCAAATGCATGTGACCTGTGACTTGCACCTAAGACTGGTCCTGTTGACTCATTTGAGCTGTATGTGCATAAATTGTGGTTTAGAACTTGCTCCCAATGCCGGGGCAGGGATCAGTATTTCAGGTGCTGAAGTTTCCTTTGAAATCCCTACAAGAAGGATGCATGCAATTAAGGGCAAGAGCAACCAAGCTGAGACAGATCACAAACCTGTGCACTATCTTTGAATTACCTTTGTTTTATTCAACTCCCTTAGGCAGTGTAACCAAAGCCTTTTAAAATATCATCAGATGATTCTTTAAATAGTCTGATTTTGCCACCCCCCAACAAAAGGAAAAAAAGATAACTTTGAAATGCAGAATTTCTAAGATGCCTGTCTCCCTCTCTTATTTCAAAGGACAGAAAAGGGGAAGCAGTCAGGCTTTTTCTCAACTGCCCCTTACTGTTCAGTCATTGCCATTTTTATGGGACCCAGAAAAGTACAGTCCAACCAATTTTGCAGGGAGAGACACTGTGCTAAAAGGATTAGCAGTTTAAATACAAGGATTAATCTCTTCCTCCCTCTGGATAGGAACTAGAGATGGTGCTCAATTACTTGCTAAGAGGGAAAAATTGCTTGAAAGGAAATAGATATCTGTCTCAAATTATCAAGCAAATATCTTTCTGTTAAGTCTGAGCTTCATTCTAAAAACGTTCATTGGTCTCTCATTTCTCTCATTTCACTGAAGCCTGTACAAGCGCTCTTGGGAGCCAGTGTTGCAGGATCAAGTTGTTCTCCATTGTGATAAAGCTGAAAGGAAGATGGACATCTTCTCATGTGTATTACTGGCAACATGATTGTGGATGTAGGAACGGTTCTGGGAGTAATGCCTGTGCTAGAGGAAGCTTTATTTATTGCCATCGCTGGAACTAGAACCAAGCCTTTCTAAAGGTGACTAATTTTTTTTCTTTAATACATGATACTTCAGTTGAGCAGTTGTAACATTAAGTGCATGCTTTGCTGAATTGGGACCTTGATTCTGGAGAGGGAACTATTCTTAAGCTTTTGGTACGTGAAGAGCATTTCCCATTAGATCATAAATTATTTACGATCAGGTCTAGTGAAATCCCTTCTGATTTAGAGTGATGTATGAGAAAGTCAGACCTATAAACTTAGTTTGAATAATTCTTCTGGTAGATCTGGAAATATTTAAAGTCATTCATTTTTTATAGTACTGTAAATTTTAAAAATTTAATTTTTTAAAAAATTGTTTCTTCTGCTCTGTCATATAACTTGACTGTCATAGAATGGACCCACAAGCACCCATTGTAACATTGTAACATATGCAGCATTTGCATGGCATTTGTCATCATCTGACATACATCGGTTTGGTATGGATCCTACGTCTGCATCGAGCCGCAAAGAAATTGCAGGGGGATAGAGCCAAGTGGTGGCTTTGAACATGGCAGAAGTACAACCTGGATGCACGTCTGTGAGGACATGTCCATTTTTCATTCATTCCAGTTTGTGGTGTTTGGCTCCAGCCTGTTAAATGTTGTGGCTATTATGTCTTTGTCTTGCCTTTGCCACTGTTTGCTGTGCAACCTGGAACAAAGTTTTATCTCTGAGCCTCAGTTTATCTCAAATGAAAATGGCTAAGTGTATCCTTGCCGTGACCATTACGGAGCTATGAAATTGTTAAGTGGAACATGCTACAACATAAAGCATGGCATATTGCAAACTTGCAACACCAATCAGCGTACAGATCACTAATGGAAGGTGATTGGGGCGTTACTAAACTTTGGCATTCGTTGTGAGTTCAGTTCAGTCCCTAGCAGCTGGATGTTGTGCCTTTGAAAGGAAGCATCACTGTCTCCCCCATGCTATTGGACACTGTGTGTCAGCAGCAGCGATTCAGTGTATCTGCTATCTGGCATCCAGCTGTGGTTGGGGCCCCCCGGGGCAGGGAGCAGCTTGGTGCTGTGCGTGGTGGAGACCCGTGCTCTGCGCTTACAGATGCCTGGCTAGGAGGGATGTTTCCCCTGTAGCAGCACGCAGCTGTTCCTGCTCTTCTCGTGTATGAACCACGTAACAGACATACAGGTTGGGAGATGTCAGGTCAGAAGAACTTGAAAAGAAGTGGAAATGAAAGGTATTGTGGTTTGCTCTAGCATGTATATATGGATCAGTCTTGGTATGTCTCTTGGGTTTTGAGAACATGTAGTGCTCTGTAGCTCTGTAGATTATTAGTGGTGTAAGGGCTATGCCAAGAGTCAAAATATACTTTTCTGCTCATAAAGCATCCCAATGGGGCAATACAAACATAAGGAGATGAACAATACAGTAATTTTTTTATCTTGAAGGCTGAAAGAGAATTGTAAATAAAGATAGAAATAGGAATTCATACAGAGATACCAAATCCAACTCACTGGAGCGTCGGTACTTCAATTATAGAACAAGGTGATGAAACAAAGACATTTTTCACTTAAGATTTTTTTATCAATTGCTATTCTAATAGAAGTTAACAAATGACAATTAAAAAAAACTTCTAAAAAATTGTTTTGTGTATCTATCTATTCAATTCAAAAGCACGTAGATGAGCTAACCCTGACTGGATTTTAAACACCGGCAAATGACATTCTACGTGATTTGGATGTTGTGGAAAAGTGATTTAAGCTTCTAGATCACTCAAACAGTTTTGAAATCTGTTCCTTCTCTGTAGAGCTAAATGAGACATGACCTGCATATTTGTTTTTTCTGGAGGACTTTTAAAGTTTTTTAAATGTTATAACATTTACGGTAGCATCATGAAGAAATAGAGAAGGCTGCGGGAGCTTTAAAAGAGCCAGATAATTTGCAGCCTCTTGTTTCTAAGCAGTGTTTTGCTATGATCTATCATCAGGTTTTGCATGGCTGATCAATAAATGGTGTTCCCCCCTCACCTAACGGGAAAAGAGTTGCCTTACCCAGTCCCTGACAAACTGCTCTCCATTTTGGCCCTTCTTCCTGATATGGTAATGGGAAGGCAGATGCACTGAACTTCTTCAGTGAAGAAGCAGAGGATGCTGCAGCATAAAATTTCCCCTTGACCCACCTTTCAGATGCCCAAGTTTGGACCTGTGCTACTTCACATCCTCCAAATGACACAGATGGCAGGATAGAGCCAATCGGAAGCACTTGATAACGAAATGGCAATTCATTTTGCAATTCCTTCAGCATTCATGCTAACAATACTGGTCCTGATGGGCTCCTTGGGTATGAATGTAGCTTTCAATATGCAATTCCACAGGAATTACACCACTGCTCAGCTCTCATTAAGTCTGCTTTATTGTAAAGTGTTTCTGAGAAATCCTCCTATTACTGATACAGGACAACTGCTTTGCTTCAAAGAACTGCCTGATTTCCAAAAGCTCCTGTGTGTGTATCTGCAGGGCTTTTTAATACTCTCTTTACAGTGCATTATCTCACTTTGTTTATATTTTGGACACTAATGTGATGTGTTTAAGTATGTAAATTGCCATAATGTGAGGAAATGAGATGTTAAAAATAGCTATGGAGTGCTGAAGAGAGCAGGGTGGGGTAAGGTAGCCAGTGTGGGAGGAGGCGCTTTTGGATCCAGAATGTCTTTCTCCATCTTTTTAGGGAAGAAGATAAATCCCTCCCTGAAGTCAAGCCCCCCAAAAGAAATCTGATTATAAGGCACCCTTCTACAGGTAAAACAGGTTTTACCTGCTTACTGCAGGTAAAAACCTCACATTTTTAAAAACACCCAGTGTTTGCTGGTCTGCAACATTGGAATTCAAGGCTAACCCCACCCCCCCTGCTCCCAGCAGTACTATAATCCTCTTTCTAGAGAAGCAACTGGCATCCATTTAATCTAGTCCCATCGTTTAAGTACGAAGTTAGCAATCCTAATCTGAGCCACAAGGGGAGGTACTGCCAGGTACCTACATTTTGCCCACTGTTGACATAGTCAGGTCTTAAAAGCCCTGGGACTACCTCTGGAGCTGTGGCTGAACTGCATGCAGTGTAGCTTGGAGGGGCTCGAGTACAAGGTCAGCTCCCAACTACATTAACCCCTAATCTTAGGGCCTATTTACACTCTTTCCATCTACTCTTTACAAAAGCTCTGGGCAAAAGGGGTTGCATCAGAGTGATAAGGTGGCTTAAACATGATGCTTGTAGAAGAAATTTTGCTAAGAAGTTGGAGGTTTTCAGTTGTGAATTAGAACTGGCAGCTTCTACTTAAAGGCCTAAAGTTCACTCACCTATGTTTGGGTGGATGAGGTCAATCATTCCCCAAACAGCTTGATGCCAAAACAGTGAAGACGACAATGAAAATCAGTTCCCCAGCTCATATTTTTAGGCAAGCTGTCCTTACTGTTGTACAAAGTGATTGGATTTGTCATGCCCATCCAGCCCTCATTTCCATTACCTAAAATCCCAAGTCTGTTAACTTGAGTCTGTCTCATTAATCACTTTCCCTGCAGTTGCCTGTGGAGGTCTGAAGAGATTTACTGTCTTTTAGTCACGTGCTGAAACTCATCTTCACTCAGGTGCTCTCAAACACCAGTGCAGTAAGTGGCCACCACCTGCACCTCCCTGGCTCCTTCCCTGCCATGCTGGGTTACGTTATCACATGGCAGCATAACGAGGGACATAGAGCACTCAGGAGAAGGGTTGGCCATTGCTGCCAGACTCTTGCACAGAGGCAGCCCTCTCCAGGCCCTACCTAACATTGTCTTCACCAGTGGGCCCAGAGAAATGCTGGTGGTAGCTGCAGGGCTGGATATCCCTTAATGCTTCTCAGCCATGTGGCCATCAGTTGCTCTCTGCTGTAACCTCCCATGATTTCACAGACGAGGAGTGAAGCTGTCCCCATAAGAAAGAACCTCACAGTTACAGCACTTGTGGGGTAATGTTATGATGTCTTTAATAGTGAGTCCAGTCATCCTCAGGGTACTCCACCCCTTGGGCTGGAAGGTAAGGATGAAGAGCAGAACATACCCCCCTTAATCCAGGAGGAATTAGTTAGGGACCTGCTATGCCATCTGGACACTCACAAATCTATGGGACCTGATGGGATCCATCCAAGAGTACTGAGGGAACTGGCAGAGGTCCTTGCCAAGCCACTCACTGTCATCTATCAGCGATCCTGGTCAACAGGGGAGGTCCCAGAGGACTGGAGGCTTGCCAGCGTGACGCCCATTTACAAGAAGGGTCGGAGGGAGGATCCGGGGAACTACAGGCCTGTCAGCCTGACCTCGGTTCCGGGGAAGATTATGGAGCGGTTTGTCTTGAGAGCGCTCAGATGGCAAGTCCAGGACAAGCAGGGGATCAGGCCCAGTCAGCATGGGTTTACGAAAGGCAGGTCCTGCTGGACCAGCCTGATCTCCTTCTGTGACCAGGTGACCCACCTAGTGGATGAGGGAAAGGCTGTGGATGTTGTCTACCTCGACTTCAGCAAGGCCTTTGACACTGTCTCTCATGGCATACTCCTTGAGAAGCTGGCGTCTAAGTGCACCCTTCACTGGGTGAAAAACGGGCTGGCTGGCCGGGCCCAGAGGGTTGTGGTGCATGGGGTGAAATCCAGTTGGCGGCGGGTCACAAGTGGTGTTCCTCAGGGCTCGGTGTTAGGCCCCGTTCTGTTTAATACCTTTATCGATGATTTGGACGAGGGGATCGAGGGCACCCTCAGCAAGTTTGCAGACGACACCAAGTTGGGAGGCAGGGTCGATCTGCTTGAGGGTAGGGAGGCCCTACAGAGAGATCCGGACAGGCTGGATCGGTGGGCTGAGGCCAATCGTGTGAGGTTCAACAAGGCCAAGTGCCGGGTCCTGCACCTGGGTCACGGCAACCCCATGCAGCGCTACGGGCTTGGGGAAGAGTGGCTGGAAAGCTGCCCGGCAGAGAAAGACCTGGGGGTGCTGGTTGGCAGCCGGCTGAATATGAGCCAGCAGCGTGCCCAGGTGGCCAAGAAGGCCAACGGCATCCTGGCCTGCATCAGAAATAGTGTGGCCAGCAGGAGCAGGGAGGTGGTTGTTCCCCTGTACTGGGCACTGGTGAGGCCGCACCTCGAGTCCTGTGTTCAGTTTCGGGCCCCTCACTACAGGAAAGACGTGGAGGTGCTGGAGCGTGTTCAGAGGAGGGCAACCAAGCTGGTGAGGGGCCTGGAGCACGAGTCTTATGAGGAGCGGCTGAGGGAGCTGGGGCTGTTGAGTCTGGAGAAAAGGAGGCTGAGGGGAGACCTTATCGCTCCCTACAACTACCTGAAGGGGGGTTGTAGTGAGGTGGGTGTTGGTCTCTTCTGTCAGGTGGCTGGAGATAGGACAAGAGGAAATGGCCTCAAGTTGAGGCAAGGGAGATTTAGGTTAGATATGAGGAAAAAATTTTTTACTGAGGGGGTTGTCAAACGTTGGAATGGGCTGCCCAGGGAAGTGGTTGAGTCACCATCCCTGGAGGTATTCAAAAAGCGAGTGGACAGGGTACTTCAGGATATGGTTTAGGGGGCATGGTTAATGGTTGGACTCAATGATCTTGAAGTTCTTTTCCAACCTAAATGATTCTATTATTCTATGATTCTATGATTGATAAGTATTCAAGCCACGAGGCTGCGTTCGGACTGTGCGCTTGATTGTATAGTGCTGGAAAGCATCTGTATCTGGCCTTCAGCCCCTGAGGATCTGTGTGAAAGCCCTGATAATCAAAACATGTTTCCTACTGGCAGTGTGGCATTAAAATCAGTTCTAATGAAGGGGTTCTCTGTCGTCTCTTGGGATTTGCCTGTCACACTGAACCCTCCTCCGTCCAGCTGGGAGGAAGCCTGGGGATGAATGTGGCAGAGACAATGAGGCCCCCATGGCCCCCTGCTGGGTTGCTGATTACCATATTAATGTACGGTGTCCCAACTGAATGCTGGGCAAAGGACAGTACATCTTTAATTGGAAATATAAAGGACTGCTCATGGCCTGGCTTGAACTGGGAGGATTTATGTCTCTCCCTCTAAATGGGATTGAAGGGAATGGTATGATTCACTGAGTGGCGTGCACATTGCCTGATTTACTGCCCATCATTTACATTCCACTAAAGTCAATCAGTGCAGAAGGTCATTCCCAACCTGAATTTTTTCACGTTAAATCTTTTCTGTCCCAGACTTACAGTCAGGCCAGGTGAGACACTTGGCAACCCAAGCTGGTTTTAAGGTTGTTAATTATAATTCTCCAATTAGGAGAAAGGAGACTGTAAAAGCAGAAGAAAACCAGAAAATGCTTGTGCATCCATTGACAGAGTCTGTATGTGTGATAAACTCAGAAGGCTCAACAAATGGCTGGTTCCCTTCTATTAAATCTGTACTTGCATATTTGTCATGAGGCTGGTGAATTCCTTGTGCTCTGGGTCAGCAAGGCTAGTTCTGCCAACCCTGCCTGAATCATGTATTTTGTCGTTTGCCTAAAATTTTGGCCTGTCCCTATTCAGATGAGCTGCGTGAAGAATTGAAAGATGACATAGTTTAGATACTTTTTTTTTTTGTCCCTGAATGGTGCTTTGAGGACAAGTGACCTTAGCATACTAGTTAACACATTGAAACTATTCTAACATTTTCATAATGAATCATCTTCCAATAGTTATGAATTTACTTGCAGTATACTGGCAATTTGTAATAGAAAATTAGGACCAGACTTCTATATTAGATGTGCGGTCTGATTCCCAAATCACATGTGCAGCTCAACCTGAAAGCTTAGAAACAGCTTTTAAATAGTTTGACACAACTAAATATGAAGCCTGTTGATTTGCTTGTGCAATCTTGTGACATTACATATGACTATGCGTCATATGTATATGAATTCTTGCTCAAACAATTTATTATAAAATGATGATAATAGAGGCTGTTTGGTTTTGCAAGATTTTGAGTAAATAGGAGCTGAATTGTGATCTATTGGCTTGATTTTTCTTGTAATCTGGCTCTGAACAAATAACACAAAATAAATATGAACATCAGTCTGAATTAGAAAGTGAAATTCCAATTACATTTGAACAATATATACTTAATAGGACTCCTGTGGTGTCAGTAATAACTCTAGAGACCACTGTTTGTTATAGTAGAAGAGCAAGTAATTTGAAATGTATGCTTTATAAGGTATTTTTTGATATGTAAAGAGAGAAGCTTTAGAAAAATTTCTAGCTCAACTGCTTCAGCTGTTCTTTCCTCTATTCTTCTCTCTCTCCAAGTTTGGAAATTTTGAGAAATTGTTGAAAAATCTTTTGCTGGTTATTTCTCATTAAAGGAAACAAATCAGGCTGGGCATTCCTCAGCAGTTAAACTGGCCAGTGTGGTGGTGTAGACTGTTCTGTGTTCTGCAAAATATAACTGATGAAGTCATGTAACTAACACACAAAATATAAGATCAATACTTGTGTGTAAAATGTAGAAATAAATAACAGTTAAAACACAAGCTACACCAAATTTGTGTAGGTTGGTTTGTGTGTATTTTATTTGGTGAATGCTTAAACAAATGGTTTGACTTCCACCATGGGATTACAGAAGTATGTAGCTTTTAAGAGTGTAATTGGCTTTCTTCATTGGGATGTGCTGGTGAATAGCTTGTTGTCCTAATTAGGTAGCCTTGCTGATTAACTCACAAGAGCAGCTTATTGGTGACCTAAGCCACTTAAACACTTCAGGAGATTATTTCAGCTTAACTGTTTTAGGGTCATCTTAAAGCACTTAAAGTATTTACTGACATCTTTACTGACATCTCTAAACTGTTTAGAGCTACAGGGCTCACCTGCTAGTTATAATTGTAACTGGAGCAATAAATAGTCATTCAGTAGACAGTGCAATGTGAGCAAATCAGATAGTGTGCTATTACCTATGATAGCAGGTGGCAGTGGCATATCCATATTGCAACATTAATAAGAAGAGTCTCATAGATGATCCTTCATATCTCTTTCTCAAAAATTATTTTGAGTCAAAGTAGTATTTGTCCAAGTTCCACCTGATGTTCATCATGTGATGTTGTTGCTGCTGGTCCACAGAAGTGTCTCTTGTTCTTCCTTCTCTATCCTTTCTGCCTGACAGTAACACACATGTGCATGAGCTCCTGGAAGATGCTTTGTGTTGCGCTGAAAGAGATATCTCTACTTGGGAGCATGTTGATAATGGTTACGTAACAGGAGCTTGCCTTTGACATCTTGACCCTTTCTCTATCAAAGTGCTCTTCTTTTTATAACAATGTGACTAAGTGTGTTAAGCTGCAGGTCAAATAATGGCTTTAATGTGAATCTCACTGCTGCATAGGTGACTCAACAGCATTTGCAAATTGCTCACAAAAAGCAGCAACAACTTAATAGTCTATTAAACTGCGCACACAGTTGACACCAGTTCCAAAACCACATGGGTACAACAGACGCCACTGCAGAGAGCTTTAGTTCAGTTCAAGTCTAACTTCAGGAATGGCATTTGGCCATTTCTAAGCTCACCCAACTTTCAGTTGCAGGAAACTCAAATGAAGCAAAAGCAGAACTCCTGCAGCAAGTATTCAGTTTTAGATAGTTACACAAATTATTCAAAATTAAGTCAGTATTTATACTGACCTAAACCAGCACCTGTTCTCACAGAGATGTTGTAGAGTCCATTGCTTCTCTCTCTCTGAGCTCCACTTCGACTCAGAAGGAAAACACGCTAGGGAAGGAACAGGGCATGGGGAGCTGCTAGTATTGTGACAGAAGTTATTTTCCTGCTTCTGGTCAACTGGCTATAATATCCTGACCTCATAGGCTTCTCTGGAAATATGTGATGGGTTTGTGACAGCAGATTAAATAAGGTGAAGCTCATGTAAAATGGATTGTGTGGTTTCTTAAAGTCTCTATCAGATTGCTCAAATTCTAACCATCTCTTAGTGGCAAAAAAGTGATGTTCCACCACAACCCCAGCAATCTTTTTTGATAGGTATTTGTGTGGGGATTTTGTTTGTTTTCCTTAAATGGTTTCATGGTGATAGGATAGGGGTCTCCTGGACTTGCAAGGAGGAGGTTATGTTGGCCGTAGGGACTGCAGACCACATCTGCCCACTGGTGAGGTTGCCGAGGGTCCCCCTCCAGGCCTTGTTGTCAGTTGCCTGTTCCACCTTTATGTTGGATTCAAGGTATTCTCGAGTTCTTAGATCACTAATAAACAAACTTCTCTGACCTAATTTTATGCATATTTTATATATGAAATAGAACTATTTGTACTTTTTTAATCCGAGTATAATAATGTGTCTTGGTGGTAGGAAGGGTCACCCTCTTTCTCTCATCTGTGCAGGGATTATTCACATTTACATAGAAAGAGTTTCTTAGTGAAGAAAAAGCTAATTCATCAGGCTAGTGTTACATACTGGACTAGTGCAATTTGTCTCTTTGAGGAGACTTTGAGGAGACTGAAGACAAGACTATTCTTGTTGCTTGGGGTCACAAGAGATCTTGTACAGTTAGCATAAAAATCCATTTAGAACAAAATTGAAACCTAGATTTTATTTTACACACCCCCCCCCCCCCCCCGTAACTATCTACTTTTTCTGTTTTGAGAACAATCTGGTTTTGTCAGGGACTGTGCGCTCTCATTTATTTGTACATACAAGAATGCTACTATGCAGTAGTCTTAACTATTTGGATAGTGATATGCTATTTCTTCTCCATACATATTTTTCTAAGGACCATTCTGATACAGCTTGCTTCAGTTTCTTTGCGGAAGACATAAACATTATTTTGTAATTACATATAGCTGTGATGTCAAAGCTGTTAGTCTGTTTGGATAATGACTGTAACCTGTGCCAAACTACACTCTAGATGTTTCTCAGCATCTTTGCCTGTGAAAGGTGATAGTAATATAAAATAAATGTTATAGAAAATCGAAATTGGAAGGTAAAGCAGTACAATAAATCTCAAACTTTTATCTCAGTGAAACTCTAATGTGAATTTATTTTTCAACCAATTATAATAAGCCTATATAAAGAATCAGAAAGTAACAGTAGATTGGCAGAGTAGCTGTCTGTAATTTACTTAAACTCAGGTATGTAGAGCCTACAAATCCTTTGGCAGTTTTGAAAGCAGTAACATTATTGAAAAGTATGTTAGCCTTTCCTGTCAAAATTAAGTAATTCTGTATTGGAGTTTCTATTTTAGTCCTATACTGTGCTTCTTTTAGATTCTGTGCCAATGGACTTCCAAAAATTTGGAAGTGTTGTAGTGATCTTTATTACTTGGTAATTTCTGCTGCATAAATATACTCACCCATAGTAAAATTAATACAGCTGGAGGACTAAAAAGACAAATTAGAAAACAGGATGCATGTCAAGGTGCTGAAGGCATTTGTAAGCCAACCTCTTTGCTTTGCATGGGTATGTTGGAAGGGTTGCATGGCCACTTAGCCAAGATATTGGAGTAGGTTAAGGTGCCTAGGAGTGTCGACATCAGGCACCAAATGACTGTGCCCAAATGCACTTGACTTCTTGGCTCTGAGCATGCGATGACCAGCTGCACGCACCATGAACAGCAAATGTAGCTACCCGTTCATGGTACCACCCTGTGGCCATGATCCTAAAATCAGCCCATTAATGTGAAGGGCTTTTTTACAGGTCTGTTCTAGAAACTTGTTTTGCCAATGATTTGAGTCTACAGTGCAGGCTAAAAAGGAAACTTCTATAAAATATGCATTCACATGAGAAATATTATTTGTGTTTTAATCCTGAATTCCTGTAAAAATTTCAACTTTTGACTACCATTTTAAGAAGAAAACTATAATCTTTAAGAATCAGTGTTAATTCACAATTATTAATATGTTCCCCCTTTTAAGATGATTCTGGAATTAAGCACTTCCTTTTCTCCTCATCAAAAGAGCAAAGAGTGTATGAAGTGAGCTATTTTGGGATTGGCTATGGATTAAAATTCAGAAGGATGGTTATTAGCTTTTGATATTTTCTTGGAAGTTGATGCTGTTCTTTCCCATTCCCCTTCCCTGAAGGTTGTAGAGAATGCTGTGCTTAGCAGAATAATAAAAATAAAATAAACACCTGCCCTCAGATTGGTTCCATGATTGGTACCACAGAAAAATAAGGGGAAAAAAATCCTATCAAAATGCTCTTTAATGCGTCAGATGTGCATGTTTAAGACAAAAAGCAGAAATGATATACAAGATTTCTGTTATGAAACTCGAGTTCTTTTGGGGAAGCGCTGGAAGACCATGAGTCCTTGAAGGATTTGGCAGCTCTTCATGTGGATGCAAACCTGCAAAAGGCATTCTGTGAGGATTTCATACATATGAAAAGACAGACACGCAACCCTGTGGACCTGTATATATTTTCTTCAGTTCTGTGAAGTGGGAACAATGACATATTCCTGTTCCACAGAATGGTAGTGATTGAGAACCTTGTAAGTATTTAAGGACAAGAAATTCTCACTAAATGCAGCAAAACAAAGGTAAAATAATCTTAAACATTAATGACACCAAAGGTATTATACTTTAAAAGTATTGTTCAACTAAGAAAGTGCAAATATGTTGCTGTTATGGAGTGGCTGGACCCTGGAATTACTGTGTAAGAGAGTATTAGTTATGCCTTTTGTTTATGGCTCAAGACCACCCAGTGAATTACTGTTAAAAGGGGAATGAGCTGCGAAAGTTTCATGTCTAAAGGCTGTATTATATCTTGCCTTGCCTCTGTATGGTCACCTATACTTGTGTAAATAGAGTAATGAACTGCATCCTCTTTGCAGAGAAGTTGTAAGACAGGATGCAAGCAGTAAAGAATCAGTCCTTCTGTGTCCTATTCTGGTCAAATCCCAATGTCTTTCTGGCCATGTTTGCTAAACAAGGACAATGTTGTCCTTTGTTTGCCTTCCCTTATGTTAGTCTCTCATGTTTCTCAATTTTTTCACATTGCAGTAGACCAGTGTGAACAGCTGTAACCACAGGGAAAGTATAAAGCCAGCTCTTACTGGTCAGCTGAAATCTCAGATCTTACCACATCACTTTCCCAGGTATGTAAGGAAATCAAGCTTAAGTTTAAATGGAGATCTAGGATCAGCATTCTGGTTCATTCAGCTGGGATATTTCTCAGGGCATGGCAATTGCATGGGAAGAGCAAGTGCTGTGTGGAATACAGTAGAGAGTGCCAAAAAAGGCAATTAGACCACCTTACTGGCACAGGAAGTAATTGCAGTCTGAGTAATGGTTTCTCTTATTGACTTTGAAAATACACTATTATGGATGCATCTAATCAGGGATAAAACCTAAGGCAAATTATCTCAAATCCATGTATTTATTTCTTTGAAATCTTCTTCTTTTCTGTTTAGATATAAGATTTGTTGAGATTAGCTTACTCCTTTGATTGTGTATCACGCACCTACCAAGTTACATAGAAAAAAGAGAACTTAAGATTCTCTTCCCCAAATTTCTTCTCTCCTCTCTTAAGCAGGCTCATATCTCCCCCCACTTACAGGTTTCTGAGCCATCTTTCTTAATGCAGGCTCTACTCTAACAGTAAATGAGTTTGCTGAGTCTATTCTTTTTCTATCAAACAACTTGGCTTCTGAGTTGTACCCATCCTCTCTGCTGTTCTGCATTTCTACATCATCCTTAAACATGACTTCTTATATTTGGCCATGCCAAAGGGTAAGTTTAATTTGTGCTATGCTCCTGTGTGTGCCAATTAGTGATCAAACACTTGAAGCAGAATTGTCCTAATGATATGTTTCAATTACGTGTTCGAATAATGTCATATTACTCTTGAATAAGCAACACTGACTCTGCATTACAAGCTTTTTTTTCTTTTTTCCCTCTCTCTATCTCCTCCCCCCACTCCCCCTTTTTTTTTTTCCTTAGCCAGGGGCCACTTTATCATTTTATATGGTGCAGGGAGTTGTGGTGCAAACACACAGATATAGTCAGCTAATCCTCTTATTTTCCTGTGCTCCATTTTGATCCTTTATAGTCTCAGTGCAAACATGTCAGATGGAAGAGTCTTTAACAGTGAAAAATCACTGTTCTGATTGGACCTGAATCATATAGATCAGCCGTCAGTATTCAATGAGGATGAGGTGTTGCAGTTCAATAAGCAGTGGAGGTACGAATGACCCTGGTATGGGATGCCTATCCATCACAGGGTGATTGGTACTAGACCCAGAGGTGCCTTGTAGAGTAAAAGACCCCCAGGTAAAAAGGTTTGAATTCTTTACTGGTTAGCTTGAAAATTAAGAGTCATCTTTGCTGTTTGCAAACAGTATTTCAAATTATGGTATTGATATAATATAGAACAACAGGCCAGGAAGAAACAATCTCTACAAGCTTTCTTGGACAGCAGCTTTAAGCTGTATATTTCATGAGCTTTACTTTAAAGTTACAAATCATGTTTGTAGATATTGTTTGAGATTACTCTCCTTGGCTCATCTTGTCTTTGACTAAAGAACTGGAGAATTTGGTAAAATAGGCAAAACGTGAGAGAACAAAAGCAGCATGATGTTTTCTTGGCATGAAGAAAGCAGAAACTGATGGGATTGGTTATGAAGAAAGTTACTGAAGTCCAGTAAGAACATGAGAGGTGGATAGCCTTGTAAGGAGTGCATGTCTCCATCTATAAATTCTCATCCTGGCCAGAGGGGCAGGCATTTTCTCTACAAAACATACAAAAGAAGAATGCATTTCTTTAGACTTCATCCCTCCCTTGATTGCAGACTTTAAAGCAGTCATATTCTTGGGGGGGCGGGGGGGGGAATCTGTGCATCTCTGCTGTCTCTCCAATATGATTTGAGTGAAATGCATTGTTTTGCTTCATGTTGCAAATAATGATTTTTTTTTTTTCCCCCGCACAGTTACATCTAATTGTATCTCTAAATCCAATGGGGTAAATTAGACATTGATGGACATATGCCTCTTCTTGGTCTTGGAGTTTGTTCTTGGAATTAATAGGCCAATGTAATGCTTTTGCCAAATCTTATCTTTCCTGTGTTACCAAAACTGTGAGCGGCCCAAGTGGTTTACTGTGAACATCAAACAGAAGTGTGTTGCCAGAAGAGACATCATGGGAGGTTAATATGTGTGGTAGTTAAGGCATATTTCAACAGTTGGGGGCAGAGGGCTGATTTCAAGGTCTTGTCTTGTTTTATTGGCTGTAATATCATGGCTTTGGGCACTCTCCTTGGAGATAATAACTAGCAATTATAAGCCTTTAAACATTGTGAGCATGAGATTTTTTTGATCTTTTTTTTCTTTTTTCCTTTTCTTTGTAATTTACTTATCCAGAAAAGCGTAGCTCAAATCTCATTTACCATCTGGAAATCTGTGTGGTCCAGCTCTTCACTGCATTATTGCATCCAAGAATGCAGAAGGTAAAAGTAAATTCCTTGAAAATGGTATATGCAACACACGCGGAGGATTACAGCCCTGTTGTACCCAGATAAAATCGGTTGCAAAATTTTGGTTTTGCTACATGGCACTGCCTCTGTGGGCCTTCTTCAAGGAAATTAATTTTCTTTCTCTTGCCAGTTCAGAGAACTTCTAAATTGTAAAACAACTGAACAATTTTCTAAGAAGTATGGGTGTTAGGGTATCTAGGACTCTAGTCTGAACTTCAAGGCTTCATGAGACCTGCCATTTTCTGTCTCCTGGGGGCAACAAAACCTGCTGCAAACCATCACTTCTGTGCAGTCTGAGGAAAAACTTGAGTTGAATGTCCTGCTCTTGTTCTGGTAACTCCTTTGATCAAGGCCTTCACGTTGTACAGTGCGAGGGGAGGAAGGGAGTTGAAATGAAACTGGCTGTATTTCTCTGTACATGTGCCCACACTGGTGAATGACCAGATAGGCCTGTGTGTGTAGTCCATTCAGTTACTTGGGAATTTGTTCAGAGGTACTTTCTAGATTCTTTCAGTTTTATTGGTAAAATCAAGGATAAATTTGGCTTATGCTTTTCCCCTCTGTCCATCACGGCCTTGCACATCTATGGAAGCTGAGGGAGTTAAAAAGCATAACTTAATCTTTTTTTTTTTTTTTTTTTTAAATATGACCAGGAAAGAAGATGTCCTCTTGCAGTTTATAAAAGTATAGTAATTAGCAGTCTTGACTCATATTGCGTGTGAATGGGAAATTCACCTGGCAGCAAAGTATGAAGAGTGCTTTAGGAACCAGTATGCTTGCAGAATATAAAGGAAAAACTCTGCTTTTTGTCATGCTGCTGGAATGAAGACTGAACTGTGACAGTCCTTCTACTCCCTCCTCCCCTCGGTTTCTCACCCTTCACAAACACAGAGTTTATTGCTTAAAAAAACCCACCTACACAAACTCTTCTGTGAGTGTGCTGTGCGTTGAGAGTAACACTGTGGTGACAGAGAGCTATGGAGCTGCTTCTGCACAGCTATTGGATAAAGATCCATCACCAGCTGACTGATATGTGACCCACAGGTACCACATATGTTACCTAATGACCAGTCACTTAATTATAGACTAGGTGACATGTTTATAAGGGTGAACTTTAGAGTGCTATTAGGGAATGGACAGATGAACTATACCGGTGCCCTCCGGGTAGATTTCACCCAGACTCTTCTGCCTCTGTGGACCCATTACACAGTAATTAGGGTGATTTTTAAGTAGGATGCAAAGAGTTAAATGACTAACCTTATTATTGCTTCATTTGTCACTGTGGTAAGTGCTGCTTTGGGGGAGGTGGCTTGGAAGAAAGTGAGAGAGAGAAAGGAAGAAAAGAGAACATGAGGTGTAAAGTCTCTTCTTCCCTAAGTCTACATGTGGAGAGCAAGAAGATGAAGAATTTTGTGGATTTTTGTGGATTGATGTGGATTTTTCCAAAGCTAAGACTGGACAAATCTTTGAACAACCTGATTCTTCACTTTAACAATTGAAATGTCCATGAAGTGAAGCCAGTGGCATGACGGTGTTCCATGGTAATGGTGTTTTTGTACTAATTACTTCATTTACAGCCCTAAGAACAAGGTCTGCATCTTGTGGATTTACCAATTTACTAATCTGATTCACTGAGGTCTTTTCAGAAAATATTTTGGAAATTATTTTTATTTTTTCCTATAGCAAGAGGTAGATGTGTACACAGCTGAGATATGTGTCTCTCCATCTTCTCTGGGCTAGAACATAATCATATCTTAAAAGCAAGTTGCTTGGCCCTCTGTCCCCACTGTGGTAGTGGCAGTGGCAGGGTTGTCTGATGTCTGTCCTCACTGACATCAGGACAGCCACTGCAGTTTCCTTGCCTGAGTGCAGCAGAACCCTAGCCCTGCCCTTCTAGCGCTAACCCTGAACCTTTGATTTAGCAACAGGGTGAGCCTGAGCCGATTTACTGGCTTTTCTCATGTGTGCTCAGGTCAAGGAGTCAAATATCCACAATTACTGCCAGTGACTTGCTTCTGGGTGACTGTGGAAGTATTTATCTTCTCTGCAGTCTTTGTGCTGGGTGTTGAAGTTTTGGAAAAATATTTTTGTTTTTCTAACGAGTTGCATGGGAATTTTGTTGTGGAGAGGAAGTGAATGGTCATCTTCACTAATCTGTGTTTAACATCCAATTGCTCTTGAAATCTTAAAATGTAGCCGTGAAGCATGGAGTCATGTGAATCAGTTGTTGCATTATAATGTCAGCTGTTTATCTGCAGTGCTTATACATGAGTAACTGTTTGAGTACAGATTTTTACCAATGCCCTTAGTTTTGTTTCATTCACTCAGCTGAATCTTTCACTTTTTGAGTAGTAATAGTTGGAGGAAAAAACTGCAGGGCAGATTTCTCTTGTTCTTTAGGAGATAATAATTGCTGTAGGGTATCTCTAATTGAAGGGAAGGAGATAGGTTTGAACTTCTCAACCTGTGCTTTGCACCAGGTGGCTGGGAGCCAGTTCTGATCTAGAAGAAATGTAGGTGGTTTTACCAGTGACATATTTGAGCTAATACGTCCTGCTAAGATAAATGTAAATGAGCTGGATGTAAAAATGATTTTTGGGGGGTTTTATAAGGTCCAGCTGCATTCATCAAGGAGAACATAGTTATGACCCTACTGTATGTGGGCTACAATGTACCTAATTTTCTTGAAAAGCTGAGGCCTTTGAGGTGTTAAAAGTTTCATCAAAGCGAGAACCTTAATCCACCTCCCACGGATGATAAGCAGTGGAAGAGGAACTACATACAGCAAGCGAGGTGATACATAATAGAGCCTTAAAAACCAGAGCAACAACTCTAAGAATACATAAATCAACATAATGAATGCTTAGAACAAATTTGTTTTAACAAGCTCTGGTCAGGTTTGTTGTTATCTCAACCCTTCGTGCCCCACGTTGGGAGCCAAAAGGACTGTCTTGGTTTAACCCCAGCCAGCAACTAAGCACCACGCAGCCGCTCACTCACTCCCCCCCCATCCAGTGGGATGGGGGAGAAAATCAGGAAAAGAAGTAAAACTCCTGGGTTGAGATAAGAACGATTTAATAGAACAGAAAAGAAGAAACTAATAATGATAATGATAACATTAATAAAATGACAACAGTAGTAATAAAAGGATTGAAATGTACAAATGATGTGCAGGGCAATTGCTCACCACCCGCTGACCGACACCCAGCCAGTCCCCGAGCGGCGAATCCCTGCCCCCCCACTTCCCAGTTCCTAAACTAGATCGGATGTCACATGGTATGGAATATGCTGTTGGCCAGTTTGGGTCGGGTGCCCTGGCTGGGCATGAGAAGCTGAAAAATCCTTGACTATAGTCTAAACGCTACTGAGCAACAACTGAAAACATCAGTGTTATCAACATTCTTCACATACTGAACTCAAAACATAGCACTGTACCAGCTACTAGGAAGACAGTTAACTACATCCCAGCTGAAACCAGGACATAGCCACATATTCTTAATGTAATGCAGTGGGGCTCTTGCCTCTTCAGGATCTGTTCAGGACCTTTCAGGATCAGCGTTATTGCAGGGAAAGAAGCGATCATTGATACCAAAACCCTTGGAAGTTGGCAGTATTTTTTTGCTCCATTGTGGCAGGTATTACTGCTAGCACTTACACTTCAGAAATGTTTGAAGATTCTTTGCCCTTCCCTTCTTCTAACCTCTGCTTATGAAAAGAGTAATGGGAAAAAGTTAAATGTTAAAAAAATGTTTTAGGAATTCTTCCCTCGGTCCAAAAAACCCCATGCAGAAAGATCTGACTGAGACCTGGAAGAAGTAAAACATGTGGAGATCTAAGTCAAGGTTTTGTTCACCTGCAGGTCAAGGTGAATGCATGGATTTCCCCCCCCCCGCCTTTAATGTGCAGTGTATTTTTCTTTAAATTGTGGCTTTTCAATCCTTCTAAAGGGGCAGGGATGTATTTAGGAGCTCCAGCTGTTCAAAGTACTCGGAGATGACTACTAAAATGTTGTTTTATTTCAATTTACTTTCCTTCTCTTTTCCTCAGGATATTTTAGGGTGGGATTTAGACACCTAACCATACACACCTGCTGCTGTTCTTGTCAGCTGATGCCAGTCTGCCTGGCCTCTAGCTTTTACACCAAAGCACCATGACTTTGCTATAAGTTTTGTTTCATCTGTACATCCCACAGCCCACCTTTGCCAAGTGTAAGTGGTGAATCCTTCAAATGGTAGGCACAAAAAAGTCACCATGAAGAAGCCAGACTGTACATGCCTGGGCTGCCACAGCAACTGAATATGCAGCTGGCAGGGTGAAATTTCAGTGTATTTAAATAAATGTAATGGAAACAGTTTAAAGGAGAATGAAATGTATCTCTCCTTCCAACATTTTTTTTGCAGTATAGTTTTATCAATGTGCTGATGGTAAAGCAGAGCTGCTGTTAGTTTCACATTGTCACTGTGTTCAGTAGTCTAAAGGACTCAGCTCTGAAGTAGTGCACCTCAACAGCTCAGCTTTACGGAGGGGTTTTTTGGAGCTGCCCTCAGCTTCTGTGCCGATTTTTTTTAACTGGTCTCCCCTGAACATGTTTCTTTTTGGTTTCATGAAAGTAAAAACCCAAGATTTTAAATCTTATTTCTATTTTTGTTTGATTAAAATATTGTCGTGGAAGTATTGTCATGAATTTTCTTGCCCTGTAAAAGTCTTGTGCATGGAACACGGACATAATTCTGAGCTGGAATACCTGCACTTTAAATCCATTGCAAACTTTTCATGGTGTGTGAACTAGACCCTTTGACAGCTTTTGCCAGTATGGCTTCTTTAGGTTGAGATTCTGCCTTTTGTACCAGGAAATTTTCACAGATAGAAATCCTTTTAGAGCTGAGATCAAAAGGAGTACAATCTGAATGCCGTTGCTGTCTGACTTAAACAACAAATGACCCCACACAAACAAACAAAAAAACCTTTTATGGTAGTATAACTCAAATAAATTACTTTATCTGTGGGGAAATACTGTTATGAGGTCTTTGAGTAACTTTGTCTCTCTTGGAATGTATAGTTGGACTTGGTCTCCTCTTCTTTCTATTACTGTGCTCTCGTCCATAGTGACTATCTTGCCACTCATTTCCCAGAGTAGTCTGAGACTGGAGTTTCCAGGTAGCTGTTTTAGCTTCTATTCACCTCAAAATATCAATATTTCTAGCTATAGTATGAACATCTACCACTATAGTATGATTTCTGGGCAGCAAGGTGTGCATGGGGCAGGGTACTGAGAGGTAAATGACATCGTCTGGAAGTCTGGTGATGAATCTCCACTTTGTGCATCTGCTGTACTCAAGACAGCAATCCTTACAAGCATACTTCAGTGTTGCTGCTTCCATTGACCCTTTCTGTATGGAGACTCCTTTCTTTAGAAGAAGGGACAGAAGGCTGTGGTGTGGAGGCCTGGGTGCAGTCGGACCAACTCTGTCCACAGGGGCTGTTCAGCAGGTTGTCCTGGCACAAGAGGGATCTCCACCCCCCTGCCCCAAGGTGAGTGCTCGGATGCCTCTGTAGCAGTGGAGTAAAGTGTCAGCTGAGGAAGGGTTAGCTTTTGTGCCTGGGGGTGCTTGAAGGCAAGTGGTAAAAAACCAAAACCAAATAAATAAACAAAAAAGAGACGCCAGAAGTCAGCTGATTTCCCTGAATTCCTGCCGGTTGAAGGGGGATGTGGGGTTTCCAGGCTCCAGGGGCTTTCTTTAAGGGTGGTTATAGCAGTATTAAATGGAGTGGTCCATTTTCTCCTGGCAGGTGTGGATCAAACAGCTAACGTGACATTTCTGATAAATATCCTGTAACATGACATGATTGATTTCAACTGTCATCTATGATCAGATGACTCTTGAGAGTTTTTATGTAAGAGATGCTTCAGACTTAGATGTATAAAAGCCCCTTGTTTAAGGGCTATAATGTAACTTATTTTTTTAAAGTACCAAAGTAACTTCAGGAGAAGATCACCTTAATTTTCTCACAGAAAATACTGAAAATGCAACAATTGGGAAGTTTGTAGGAAAACTTCACTTTCTGGTTACAAATATAAAAAAATATTTTCAGTCACAGAAAATTATGAGGAAATAAAAACTTAATATTGGTCTGATATTGTGAAATTATTGTATTCCCTATCCTAACTTCCAAAATAACATTTAGTTCTCCAACAAGTTATAGGTGGAAATTTTTCCAAAAGTCTTACAAGCTTTTGAGGGAAACTGTCATTAAGCTTTTTATCCAAAAAAGGTAATTATGGCATTTTTGGAAAAGCATCCATCTTCAAATGAGAAACATGTTAAACTTAACATCACAATTGGTTTAAAATGAACAAATAATTTTAAGGAAAAATAATTTTGCCCAAGAAAAAATTGACCATTGAAACAAGCCATAACCTCTCTTACACTTGAAACTTGTTTTGATATAGTTAACAAAACAACAGGGTATTTCAAACTTCTCCCATCAGATTGGACTCTTTACAGACATGCAAAGTAAAATTCAAGATTTTTCATGGCAGAAGGTTTTAATTTTATGTTTGGAATGTTTGAAATGATTTTAGTTTTGCCTACAGCCCTAATGTTAGAGATAGTGTGGGTGCCCAAAGTCCAGGTGAAGTCACCTGGGGTAACTAATACTTCTAAAAATTATGTTGCTGTACATACAGGGCAGCTAGTGTCTGCTAATATACTTGGCATAACAATCAATAACAACTTTCCAGGCTGAGTTTTATGCTAAGTGTTGTGTACCCTTCAACTGTTTGAAACACTTTGACTTCCCAAGACGTGGGTTTGATGTTAAGAATTATATAGCTTACTTTATTACTAATATCTACAAATTAATTAAGGTAGATTTTATTTTGCTGTTGAAAAGGTCTGTAGGAAAGAAGCAGGAGGGAGTGCATGTCGCAGCCTCGTGGCTGGTGGTGCAGCTCTCTGGAGGTGCAGAGAAACCTGAACCACGCAGCGCCATCAGGAAATTCCACAGCTGAATTGGAAGCTGGTACCCAGGAACTTTGGGGTTTGGAAATTAATTTCAGATGACTCTGAAATATGCCTCCTAGATAAATAGTCTGCGTTTTCTGAAATGAGCATGTAATTTAAAACAGCGTGGGGCATTCAGAGAATTAGAAGCCAAAAAAAAGTTGGGGTGGGGGTGGAGAAAAAAGTAATTTGAAACTGGGATTTAATGAAGAAAATCAAGGACCAAAGTGTTGACAGGAAAATTCAGGCAGTTATCAAGTCCAAAGGTGTCAATGAAATAATTAAAAGCACACAGTATGAAATGGCTTTAGCTGCTGTGATAGACATTGGCTTGCCCTACATACTCTGTGGTACTTTTATATAATAACATCAACATTAGGGTTTGGACTGAGCCAGGACTCACAGGAACTCTATACTGGCCCTTCTTTTATTATTTTAGCTAGAGCACTTCATTAGCGAGGCTGCTCTTTATTGATGACCTGGGAAGAAAAGCAGTGTTTAACTTTTTGGTGCTGCTGCCTCCCAATCAGAGGAGAGATGCCTCGAAGAAAGGAGATGAGAGAGGGTAAGACGTTGTAATGAATTGGAAAGGGACAAGCAGGTTGCTCGTGGGGAGGTCTGTTACTGTCATTGGTCTGCGCTACTTCATTGGAGAAGGTGCCTTTTCCATTTTTTTTTTTTCTTGAGACCTTTTCTTCAACTAGGCTGGGTTGTCAGTACTGCATATCCCAAACTCCATGTGAAGTTGATGGCTACTGTTTTTGTCATTGTTTTTACGTACTTCATGGTTACTGAACATATCAGATCTTCTTGTCTCATCATAAGCTTGTGAACTCCTTGAAATGGGATCTGAGATGGGAAGGCTGGCGGCCTTCCTCAGTTCTATCTCACCACTTATTAGTATCCTTGTGAGGAGGGAGCCAGGACCAATGTGAGTGCAGGATGGTGGCAGTCAGGAACGAGTGGAATAGGACACGTTGGTGCTGTCGGTTGGGTTTGGGAGATGCTCAGTAAGTCTCAGTAAGGCCCAGCTTTGTGATTCTTGCACCTGTCATACAAAGAAAGTTATCTAGTGTGCTAAGATATATTGCTTGCTTGATAGATGCTAACTCTCAGCAAACTTAATTTCTACTCTATGAAGTCTAAGAAAGAAAAATTTGTATTCAAATTTAAAGGTATTAAGAAAAATGTTTGGAAGCATCTGGAAAACCCTTGCTTTTGAGAAAAGTAGAATGCATAGCTTTAACCTTTGCTGTAAATCATCTAACCTCTCTGGGATTTGAACTTTTATCAATTTCTGAAAATGAGCTTCCAGTCTGTTCTGTATTGATCATCTACCCCATGTCAATAATAGCTGTTGTGAAGGTGAGCCCTGCTTGAAATTCACGTTAATGGTATTCATGGAGGAAGGAGTGGGGGAATGTGTGTGTGTATGTACAGTTAGAGATTTATTTCAAATTCTCAAATTAAAATCTTTAAAGAATAGTAGGTTGAACATTATTTATGGTGTTACTGCTCCATAGGCCTTTGATCTTCTACATGTTACTTAAAAGCAATTTTAGTTTTTATTGTAAATCAAAATATCCAACAGAATTATTTCTTATATCATATTCATAATTCTTATGTGCAACCCAGAAGGAAAAAAGATGAAGTCACTGTGAGACTGGTTTAAATCTCTTAAAGTAAAATTTAAATCTACTGCGGCTTTTAAGGCCCTGTCACAGGCCCTTAAACACAGAGCCTAAGCTATTGTTTTTTAAGGAAAAGTGGGGGTTTTACCTAAACAAGAAAGAAATACCTACTTCTATGGAACCTTTTGGAATTCTCACTGATGAAAATAAAATAGTTTGATTATAAAAAGAATCCACCCATTTTTCTTATTTCCCAAACAATTGTTTTTCAGCCAAAGCAAGAAAAACTTAGAAAGAATATCCATAGAATTTCTTTCCTCGATTTCCTCACAACGTTTAAGGAAAGAATCTTTAGCATTTATAGCAACTCCTATTGAGAATGTAGCATTTGTTCTTCTGAGCTACTTTCTTTGCCACTTCTAATATTGACTAATAAACCAGTTACAAAGCTGTCCTGCTGCTCTGTTTTGATCCCTTGGTAAATGTAAACTTTACAGAAGGCTTCCCACAAATGTGGAGAAAACAGTCTTTGTGGTAGGATTCAACGTACATGAATCAAAACCCCTTTGATCAAGGGGGCTGCGATACTGGATTGAGGCTCTTGTGGACTTAGGACAAATGAGATTAAAAACATGTGATATGGGACGTGTGGTGTTTCACATGCTTCTTTCATATAGTGCACATAGAGCAAGAAAATTTGTGGGTTTTGTGTGTACATGATATTTTTGAACTGAAAGAGAACTTTGCAGTTACTTTTCTCCCCTCTCTCTTCTGAAAACAAACAAACAAAATCCCAAGTATTTTTTATTTTCATATTTATTTTCTATCGCCATTCCCCTTGAAGAGGAGCTAGCTTTTTAAAATTATTATTATTTTAATGGAGAGAAAAGAGTGCCAGTCTCCTTTCTGTGCCTGAGAAAACCCATTAAGGTGGTGGTTAGGACAGTGGGGAGCAATGCTTGTTAACATGTACTAGGGTATTCGTTTGATATTAAATTGTGGTAAGAAGGAGATGGGTGAATGCACCAGGGTTTGTCCTGCAGTGTTGGGAGTTTGTGGAGTTCTCCCATGGGAGTGCTGAGCTGATGGTAGAAAACAGTGTGTGTGCTTACAGCAGTGGAATTACATGGCTACAAATACATGTACATTTGATATATTATACATAATTTATTTTTATATATTATATATAATGCATTATATGTTTGCATGTGTATACATGTATATAAAAATTTGGAATACATCTTATATATATATGGTTGTGTATATATATTCATTGATCTGCATGTTACTAACAAAACAAACATTATCATGAAGTGGGGTTGAGCCCAAGTTAGATTTCAGATAATCTGTGAAAGGAGTTAATTAATTGTGAATCGTTTCTCCTGGAAGTCCAAGGTGGAGTACCCTGTGGTAACAAACGTCACCCCAGCAAATCAATGTTTCATTAGCATGTCTATAGGAGATGTCTGTTCTGTTTTGCACATAAAATGAAACAAGAGCTTTCATCTCCCTCTCTGTCTCAATCTGCCTTTGAGAGGGAGTAAGTGGCTTTGTTCATTAAACTCCAAACTTTCACTGGTGTACATCCCCTGTGCTTTTTTTCTTTTACTCTAAAGCTCTCAATCAGTTTAAAAGGAGAGAACTCCCATTAAGGACAACTGCCAGGTAAATGTTTATTTTCATAATGAATTTTTTAAGGTGTAAAATAGAGGGAAACATTGCTGCAAGGACTGGAATGTACTTATATATTTATGCCCATGAACTTCTGCATCAGAGTTTTTGCAGAAAAGTCAGACGATTTGCAGTACTGTTTTTCAGCATCAAGCAGACGACTGAAGGCGCAATTATTTACATCTTTTAGTTTGAAGCCTGAATTTTGGCAGTGCTATTTCCTACACTTTCCAAGTTTAGTCAATAATTTTAGGGAGGAGGGCAGGTGGCAGCAGCATTTGTACAGGTCAGGTAATACATCTAATGAAAATATACTTGAAATATGTCAAATATGTTCTGAACATGAAGAAGATATTGAAAGAAGGGGTTTCAGTCTGTTGCTGCTAAACACTAGCTTGTTTTGAAGCTTTTCCAAATGCAATTTATAACATGCTTGTCTATCCTCTGTTGCTAGAATTTGAACAGCCTAACTCTACCACAACCTAGATTTTGGACATCATGAAACCATAATTATCTATAGCATTACTTACAATTATCCTACTAAACAGTTAAATAGTGGTTAGGTTTACAACGTTAAGATCACATCGTAGTTGCTTTAACTACAAAAGTATTCTGTTTGGGCTCCTTTTTGCTTGGTTATATATAGGTGCAAATCAAGGTATAGCACCAGGCATTTGCCTACTTTAAAAATACTGCTTGTGACATCAGAATTAGGCCCAGTCTGCCGTCACTTAAGTCAACAGGATGTAACTTGGTGTAATTCTTAGCAGCCATGTTATAAAAGAAACATTTCTTCTCATCTGTTTTTTCTGTTATTGTTGCATGCTTCAGCTCATTAACCAGTAATCATTCTGGGTCCATTAGCTAGATATTGATATTGTATGCGCTGTTGCCAGCTGTGATGACTTTAAATTTTGCATTACCTGTATATTTTCTTTAAAACCCAGTTCCTGGATTCATGTTATTAATGAGATTCTTAGCTGTATGTTAAATAAATTCCTAGCCTGCAGGCTCTCAAATGTAGAAATGTAACTGAAAAGCACCCTGGAAGATTAAAAAATAGAAAGCAAAGAGAAGGAGTCCCAAATCTCATGATTTTCAGGGCATAAATTCTATTATTCTTGAATCCATTGGTTTGGCAATATTTTTCTTGTAACTGAACAAACATTAAATACCTGGTTTTGTGTCTTGTATCTGCTTCCTTTGTGCAGCATGTGTTCACTGTGCTGATAAGGAAGATAAGAGCGCTGAGGAAAGCTAAGCAAGCACTTTCTTTCCCCCCCTTTCCTGTATTCTGCTTTTGGGAAATAACCAAAAATCTCTGCCCTAGCCAGAAATTTGACCAATATACAGATTTTTCATAGCAAGTTTTCAGAATCAGGCCCTACATGTTTCCAAAAACAATTGCAAAAGAACTTTATTATTCCGAGTGCTTGGCTCCTTTAGCCTTTCCATACAAGATTCATTTTAGATTCTCTCAGCTGGGCCCAAGTAAGCCTTAGAGGCAGCACTGAAAGGTGCTCCTCATGGATGCAGAGGCACATTTGAAAGCAGCTGGTTGAAATGACTTGGCTTTGGTTCTTTAAAGAGTGAGAAACCTTGGACCTGTTCATGTTCAGACGTCTGGTTTGGCTTGAAATTTTTGCAACAATGAACAGGGAAATTACCCTATTACAATGTCCTCTTTGGAAGTGCCCTCTTCTCCTCTTGGAGTACATCCATTAAGAGATTGTGGACTGGGTACTAAATCTGAATGTCTACCTAGGTTGCACTTGAGTCATAGGGATCTTGATTCTCTTGGTGGTGTTTGTCTTCTAATTACATATAGCAGTTTCATAGACTGGTTTCTTGATTGCCTCTTTTCACTAGTTTTACACCAGTATAACCATGGTTTTGAGTAGTTGCTCCTGATTTTGTGTGAATGAGTGGGACTCCTTGGATTTCTTAAAAGGGAGTCTGCAGTTGAGCCTGTTTGTGATCCAGGAGCAATTCTTCTAGTGGATTTTCCAGGCTAGGGAATTATAATAAGTTTCTTCCCATCCCCAACAGGCACTGGAGACCTGATGATGAGATGAAGAATTGGAGGTCTTTGACAAGGCTGCTAATCAAAATCTCAGTGAATGGTTCTACTCCACCTAACCATAAAAAGGACATGTGCTTATTGACTGGAGCGGTGCCTTAGCTTGATTGTAACAATCTAAGTTCGGAAACAAGTACTATAATTAACCATGACTGTATTATTGGATGTGTGCACATGTAATTAACAAAGCAGATATTTTTGTGTATGTGGCTCTACTTATTTGCTCATGAAAACTCCCCACCCTTTTCATCAGCATATTAAGGTTAATTAAAATTAATTCTGTTTGTATTGACTGCCTTTTCACGTATGCGAAGTTTGTGCAAATCAAGTGTGTGGCCAGGGCCTTCTTCCCTATAAAATCCATAATGTTTGCTTTCAGAGCTGGGGGAAAGAGGAATCAAAATTGCAGGCTGTTTGAAATTTAAATCAGAGCAGTGCTGGTCAATAGTATCAAGGTTACAGTGCCCTGGAAGATTTTGATTGGGTGCTGCCAGGTGCATGCTGGGTGACAATGACATTAAAGGTCAGTTGAATGCAGTTTTAGGATTTCTTTTCTTTTTGGTTAATGCTGGGATTCCTGGCTGAAAAAATCATGGAAAGCCATGAGCTCTTTTCATACAGTAGAATTGTATGGGTTTGGGCATGATGTTCAGCCTGTGCAGACGGAGAGCACAAGATCAGTGTTTGCACTCTGCTAATGTAAGGATCCCTGGCTGAGATAAAAACTTTCTTATATTAAATCCTGAACAAATACATAACAAGACACAAATGTTATCCTGAAGAGTCTGCAATTTTAATGAATGGGACTGATACACTATATGAGAAGGGCAGCATATGCACAGGAACGTGGGGTGACTTGCTGAGGGTCATGTTGCAAGCTATAAACAGTACAGTGGGTTATCCTGAGAGCTGGAAGTGAACCCAATATTCCTAACACGCCACCGCAACTCTCTGCCTGCGCTCCTTCCAGTGTCTTCCTAGCTCCTGTATTTCTACCAGATGCTTAAATGGGCTACAGACTAAATAGACTGTTTGAGCTTGCATTAGATCAAACAGTGAGAATTTTCATGAAACTTAATCTGAAGTAAATAGCAATACAGTAGTTATTGTTAATACATATTACTTGAATAGGACCCCAAGCTTGCCAGAGCTTTCAGGTGGATCTGGCTATACCTCTTCCTTAAAGTGAGATCTTCAGAAAAAGATTTTAAATTGCAATAGCTGTGTTTTATTGGACCACAAACTGAGACAATATACAGATACTTTAAAACTGCAGAAATTTGATCAACAAATTTGTATTGGGTTAAGACAGAATAAAACAAGGACAACATAAACAAATCCCCCTCTCTTTCCCCTCTCATGTGTCTAGATCTTCTCTTTCAGATTTGCTCTGATTTCAGCAGTTCATTTGTTTCCTGTGTGACAAGTTCAGCGCAGTCCTTTTTAAGTACCTAGGAAAAGGAATTCTATCCATCCCCCTCTGAGGACCCCATTGTGCATCTCTCCCTGCTCCTCTCAGCTTTGTTGCTGTCTTTGCTTGTGTGCAGCCTCCTGCTTGCTGGTGGGTGTCATTCTCTCCATCCATCCCTCTCTGCACTACAGGGTTTGGGCACACTCAGTCACTGACGGGACTGGAGTAATCTCCCGTGCTGGTGAGAGGGTTTCCCCCAGCCCACAGACAGTGGTTTGCATGGGACGATCCCCTTGCCAGCTGCCCAGCCCTAGTCGTTTCAAAGGAATATCATGTATGGCCAGCTGTAAACAAACAAAACAAATACTATCTGTCACATTTGCCATTTAATTTGTCAATTTTTGAACCTCATGATTAGCACATTGAGAGGATATGGGCTGATCGCAATTCTTGCAGCTATTGTTACAGACCATCTGCAGGCTCAGGAGTATACTTCTACATGGCCTTACTCTTGATTTATGTTCCTTTGGTTTATTCCCCAGGGAGGGAAATCTCTACAGGGTGTAAATCAGATTTTTTTTTTTTCTTCTTTTTTTGCAGAGACTCTGGCTCATAATTCTTTCAAATGTAAATCTGAACATAATTCTGCAACAAGAATGGATTCTGTGCCTAATCATGTGGCTTCAGGCTTTGTATCTCTGTAAAGCTTTAGGCCATTTCTGTAGAAATATACAGAATATCCTCCAAAGAATAAAATAGTAATGTCCTATATCATCCAATTGCTTTTCCATAAGCCCTTGTAAAGGTGAACATATTTTGGTTTGTTTATATAACAGTTGTATCATCTAAAAAGTAGGAAAGCGAAATGTGGGGAGATTTTTTTCCCATTAAAGCTGGCTTTTAATCTGCTTCCTTGACAAATGTACTTGATGCTGATAGTATTTTTCCATTCCTGTCTACTCCTAGTAAGGCTGAACGATATGCTTCTGTCTCTCTCTTGGCTCTGATAATGTTTTTGTACTAACATAACATAATGTCATACAATTAGAAATTATATGTTAGCTGTTAGTCATAGCCCAGTGAGTTTACATTAGACAGAAGAAATTAAATGGGAACCAGAGGAGACCTAGTAAGTGCAGTTTATGTTTTTTTTATATTCAGAAATATCACATTTCTATTGATGAGCATCATTTGTGCCTGTATGGGGGAAACTAACTGTGCTACAGGCAAAAGAATTCCTGGTCATTTCTTCACATTCAAATCATGTATAGTTTGTAAATGCAAAGTTAAGAGAGTTAAGAGAGTTTTCCCTCTGTCTTGGAATTGATGGGTTGCTTTGAGATTTTTATTCACTCCCTGAAAGGAAATAGAATTATTTCTAGTCTTGATTCTCTGTTATACTAAATGACGCCTTGTAAATTGTTTTGTTCTAGGGAGCGAGAATTCAGACTCTACTGAGGCACTTGACTGCTTGCGTGATTGTCCTGGTCCCTCTGTTCAGTCCCTCTGTTTAGAGGACCCTCTCTTTAACAGGCTTTGCTCAGTCGGACCAGTGGCATTGCTAGTCTGGCATCTGTGTGTCTGGTGGTGATCGGTATCTTTTACTTCAGAAGAGTTTAGGGAACCTGTCTTCTGGAAAGTTTTCCTCTATCTCATTAGAGACTGTCTTAGGCCCTCACAACACCAGCTAGGTATGTTTGCAGTTCTTCAGGTACCTTTCTCAATCCCACCTTTAATATTTGCTTCTAAATTCTTGCTTCATCCATCTGATGCTTTGGAGTGAAAATACTTGTAATATACAGAGCTGCTTGAGCTACCTCTTTGCTTCTCAGTAACAGTTCCAGGTTACAGTTCTTGATGCTTTCCTGGAAGCATCCCTACTGTTCCAGGCTTGGCCTTTCCTATGGCTCAGTTAATGCAGCCTCCTTGAAACAGGGAACATCATTGAATCGAGTATTTCAAATGAGGGCTGTCTTACAGCTCTCATACGTGTCTTAGGCACAGTATGTGACAGGAGCAGTATTACTATTCCACTGCTGAGCTGAAGGAGACAAACTGGGTGGGTTCTGATGAGGTGGGTAAATCCCTGTGGGAGGGAAACTGAAGCCATCAAACTCATTTCAAAGCATGCCACGTGACATAGAACAAATCCATGTCCCTCAAGTTCAAGGGTAAACACTAGTACTTTAGCTCTCCTCTTTCCTTTTGTTGCTTCATTCTGCAGGTTTGTTCAAACAAGTCCTATTTTTATATGCTTCTCCTTCTGTATTTGTGTGCAGAATGGAGAAATGCGACATTTTTGTTAAAAAGGAGTGCTACAGCTTATTGTAGGATATTATATCTTGCAGAATTAGACTAAATGTCAGTTTACTACAGTGGTACTTTACTAACATGTAGATTGTGTTAAGTCAGGCATTCTGTTTTACTTTTTTGGAAATTATCAGGCCAGTTTCTCCAGATGAATATGCAAGACTGCAAAATCTTTCTATTATGCCTGGTGCCAAGTACCCATCATGAACTGGAGTGTATTCTCACTTTTAGAAGTGGCATGAGGATCTGTCTCCCTGCTATGTGAATTTTATGGCTCAGTCCCCCTTCATGGTATGTTTCTATGGCCTGCAGTTAGTTGAATTGCTCTATTTTATAAATGTATAAATTTCTGTCTCCCTTGTACCTGGATGTCTTCATAATATACTTGTCTCTATAAAGCTTGGAAGATGAGATTTCATTGATCATTAAACATAGTCATGATGGTTTAAAGTAAAATAAATTGTGCTATCTTTTTGGCTGAGGTTTCCACAGTTACAATGAAGCCTTAGATTAGATCCACCTATTACAATAGGGCACCAAAACTGAGTGGTTTGGAGAATCTCAGCCCTTATGTTTCTCGTGTTTCATATTTCAGTGATATTTGTGTAATACTAATTTGGATTACTAGTAATTGCTGACAGAACTTTCTTAGATTGAGATGGCAAGAGTGAGTGAGAAATCTGCCTCTTTCCTTTTCTTCCCTTGACTTTACTTATTCCTGCCTTAATTTTTTTTCACATGTGCTTGCAATTGTTATTCTCGTGTGCTTGCAATTTGGACTGAACAGAGTTCTGAGTAGATTTTCTACAGGTGTACATGGTCATTTACATCTCTGATTGTGTAAGTGCATATATGGGCATTTGTACAGGAATGACTTACTTTGAAGAAATGGAGCAAGGAGGATGTTCTGTTGTTAATTGGTATTTGGCCACTTGCGTTCATTATTCTCATATATATACAGTAGTGTGCAGAAAATGCAGAAAATCCTCTCCAGAACAAGGAACTGATCTTGGAGAGGAGGGATGGAGGGAAGTGGGAAAAAGAAGTAAAAAGTTTTAGGGGAAAGATTGAACTTTTTTCAGATACTCTGTAGACTCCAGAATAGAGTTAACTACATAAACTAACATGCTTCTCCTCGAAAAGGTTTGCCTTGAGGAATATAGCCTGAGAAAGAGTGAACAGGAGAACCTCCATACCTGGGTGTAAGGGGAAGAAATACTTCAGATTTAGACTTTGCATATGGAAATGTAGTAGTTATTTCCATTTTCTTTCCTCATAATGTCTTTCAAAGTTACACATTTTTTGATATTGTAAATAAATATTTGTAAACAGTACATGTATTTATCGTAATTTGGCTTTAGTTCAGAATGTTTTCAAAATGGAGTAAACAGCAAATTATTTCTCCCTCAAAGGAAAGGCAAACCTATAAAATGGGATGTTGGGACCCTCTAACAAGTGCTCCAGCTGACTAGATATACTTTAAAAATATCCCAAGAGGATAAGGATATGTTTCTATAGCAATAACATGCACTGGTTTGAGTGCTTGTGTTTCAGGAGTCAGAAAAGGAATAAAGTTTTCTCTGGGACAGGTGATAACTGAATTTCTTCCATATGGGGCACACCAGGACCTATAGGTCTCAGGAGAGCTGTCGCACACTGCTGTCAGGAATCTGGGCTGAGATCTTGAAAAGGATTTTCAACCAGTGTTCTGGTGAGATTTTCCTTAAGAGATGCACTGAGAACTTCTCATCATGCAGACAAAATCAGTAGGACTTTAGAGCTAATGAATTGCAGCTCTGCTGCATGGGCTTCAGGTGGCTGTATATTCATGAATTAACAGGTGATCCCTACAACATCCGAAGAAAAGGTTTGAGCCAGTGGAAAGCTTCAGAAGTTAATATTTGAATCCAGCAAAGAATATAGACCAAAGAGAACGGATCCTATTGGCTATACTTGTTCTTGTTAGGCTCTGAAGTTTATAGTCTTACATTTGTAAACACTTGCTCTCTACGTCTCAGTCCTCTGAGCTTATAACCACAAGTAAGCAAACAGCATCAATAGGAGAGTGAAGACCAATTAGCCACAGAGCAGCCATTCAGAAACATCAGACACTATAGTGGCATTACCAAGATGTAGTTTTGAAAACCACTGTCAGAGTATCAAATGTTACTTGTTCTTGTAATAATTTTAATGGTGTGTTATGTTGCTGGTTTTAGGTATGTAGAACTCCTTTTAAATGCTAGCTTAGTTTTTTCATAATCTGAAAAAAGACATAAGATGACAGAGAAAAAGGGGATTAAGTGTAAACTTAGGGTCATTAATAACATTAATTTGCTTGTTGTAGAACCACTTTTGGAAACCCTTTTAAAGGTTGCCTTGAAAACTTCAATTTTTTTCTAAGAATTTAATAAAGATGTTTTTAATTTTGTTCTGTAATTAAGGCTGTTCACAAAACAAGCTTCACCACATCTATCTATACATGTTTTGTTATCTCTCACTGATGTATTACAAAAGATCTTGCAACTGATTTGTTGAAAAATGTATGCCTTGATCCTGCCTTGCAGTGTGCTCTGATGAGGCTTACTCTTCGTGTACCATCTTTATTGAAGGCTATCCATCAGTGGGTATGAGTTAGTAATAGCAGTAATCATTGTCTGGTGTTGGGTTGCTGCTTTCTAACTTTTTTAAACTCTAGTCACATTGGTTCTCATACTCCATGCAGGCAGATGGGAAACGTGAAATACCTGTTCATCAGAGGGTTGGTTGGTTGTAGTAGGTGAATTTTGAATGGCTTACAAATATTCTTATCATTCTTGTGCTTCTCTTATGTTTAGCCACTAAGATGTTGCAGTCCTTTTCTTCTCTCTATTCCCAAGCAGGTGTGAAAGATCAGCAGACTGTTTTGTTAGTGCATAAGTGGAAGTTTAAAAAACAACCAACCAAAAAGGGGTGGGTGGGGAATGGTGCATTTACCGTTTTAGCTTTTGTAAATTCTATTAGTATTGTAAGCACTGAAGTCATTAGAGGATGGTAGTGTAGACTCTACTGACTTTAACTGAATGCACAACAGTTTGACCTTAGAAAAAAATTTTACTACAGGAAAAAACCCCCACGATAACAAACTTTTTTTTAGAGGCTAATGGAGTTACTAGTACAGTCTGACTTAGTCTATTACTCATTAAGGCTGCCACCTGTAACCACTGATTGCAAGAAAAAGAGTCTTTGTCTACTCTGATCTCCCTAAGATGTTTTCTGATTGCAGTTTCCAGGGTGGTAGCTTAGGAAGAGAGGTGTCATTTTTAGGACTGTACAGATTTGTTTTTATATGGATCTTTTATCAAAAGATACAGATTTTTCTTAGCTTCAATACTTTTATTTGAGAGCTAAGATTGCTGCAGAGATGTTGTTTACCTGCTTGTTTCACTGGCTTTATAAATGGAGGGAGCAGCTACAGCTAAAGGTACAGAAAAGCATAGGTGCAACCTGGAGCTGCAACAGAGCAGACAAATAATAAACAAATGGCTGTTTCTAATGGTAGCTTCATTGGCGCTCAGTGTGGCTTCCAACTTGTGATATTCCATGGTGCATGGATTGAGTCCCTTAATTTCTTAACTTTAGACATCATCAAAGATTGATTCCAGGTTTGGTTTCAGCTGCGTGTGAAGGTTCAGGTTTGTTGTTTTCATCCAAAAATATGTTATGGTCTATGTTTCAGAGTAAAAATTTCCTGTTAAATCTGAACTCCAGTTTGACTCCTGACCTGAAGGAAATCCTTTGGGTTCCACCACATCTTCCTTGCTTTTGTTCTCCACTTATAAAAATCTTCCTCACTTTTTGCATAGATTTCAGTTTGGTAGGGTAGGAACAGGCTGTGCTTTTTCTGAACAGCACACGCTTGAATGCCAGAAAGGTATATGAATTCTTCTCTTGCAGAAGAATACTTACCTGAAACATTTCTCCTGTTTTTGATCCAGAATCTTTCCACACCCAATGTCTCTAGCAGTTTGCATCTGTGAATTTTATAAAATTACAGGCATAACAGTACTAGCCTGCTCATTCAGATAAGGAATTATTCATATTTGATTTGGTATTTCAGCAAGTATTATTTTATAGATATCTAAGGCTTTCATAGGTATCTAAGAAGGAATCTAAGCCTCGAAACTTACCTTGTCTCTGCATCATACTTCTGTCAGTGTTCAGGTGTAATTCTGGGGTACTTGTTGAACTTAGCTGGGGATTCTTGCAGCTTTCAAAATTGCATTGCTGCACTGCTGTTTAGACACAGCTTCATGTTTTACTAGATGAAAATGTTGTGGCAAGGTGGTTAAGACATACCCTTATTGATCTGTTTTTTTGCAAGGTTTAATCTTGATCTTGACTTTGGTTAAAGGCTATGTGCAGCTGAGCCCTGTTATGATGGCTTAGAAATGCCATCCATACCACTCTTTATTCAGGCTACAGAAGCTGCTGTTGCAGGCAAGGCTGATGTCCTCTTGATGTTGCTTGCCAGCATGCCATACTTAGACAGTCTTGCAAGAAAAGATTTTGCACCAACTTTTGCAAGAGTAGTAGGAGGAAATCCAATGATCTGGCTAAGTTTTGACTAGGGTAAATGTTCTGTCCATTCAAGTTCTCTATGAAATATCAAATGAGGATTTTTTTTTTTTAAATATCCTTATCCATAAGCGTTTGTGCCTTCCAAATGGTTGCCTTGTTTTACCCCAATAATCAGTGCATTTCACTGTTGTTCGAAACTCTCCCTTTGTAATATTTATCAGTTTTTCAACTACCTCTAGGATAAGGAACCTTATGAATAAGATACTTCGTATTCTTATTTATATTATGCATAAATGCTTGGCTTCCTTATTTTGATGGGTTGGCGAGATGCTAGAAATATCAAGGTTGTAGATTTTGCACCAGATCTGCTTATGTGCCAACCACAATTTTAGCACCCAGATTGCCTAATGACAAGCCTTTAGTGGGTAGTGACTGCAAATAGACTTGCTTGCCTTCGTACCAAATGCATGTATTCTTTGACCCGAAATGCTCTTTAGGTCCTGGTTAAGCACAGGCACATTAGCTACTGCTTTACAAGTTTTGTGTCTTTTACTAGAACACGAAGCTGAATTCCTAACCTCCTAGCTGGCAAATAAAAGCACAAACAAAACAACCCCTTCCCACACTTTTACAATGAATGAAAGTCTGCTGTGGATATGCTTTTAAGAGGAGGTATGAAAACAGGCTCCTGATCTAAGTGTTAAAAAGGGCTTTATGCCTTAAGTGGCAAATGCCACTCTGACAAAGGATTAGTCTAACTTTGAAGGTCAAAGTGGGGTTCGGGAGCTCTGTCTGAAGCTCCTTTTTCCATCTGAAAAAGGGACCTTCAAAGGCAAATTTCAGTACTTGACATGCAGCTTTTTCCCCTGTTCCAGTCTGGCAAACAAGGAGCCAACCAATGACAACAGAGCGAAGGAAGACAAGAAAAGCATGTAAAAAAGCTTGCAATTGCTTTCATTCAACGCTGAGCTGCTGCTGAGGGGTGGGGGGCTTTCTTCTGTTTTATCATCATTTTATTTCTTTTGCATATTTTTTGTTTTCTGCCAGTTAAATGCTCGTTTTCTACAGAGAGCAGCTTGAAAGTAAGATGTCAGATATGGGAGCCTCTGCAAACCTGTATACGTTAACAACTGAGAGCCAGGTTTTCAGGAGTGCTCTGTATTCAGCAGGCTGAATTTTGTCCCCTAGCCACCCAGATGCCACACAAAAATAACTGAACCAGTCTGGTGTAGTTTCTCTTTGCGTAAGAGGAACATGAGAAGGAACCAGTAACTGGCGGAGTGAAGTTGCTAAATTATTTAGAAATCTTTTCTGGCTCTGATCTCTTTGCAGGTTGAATATTTCTAGACACACGGCCAATGCTGCTATGCTGCTGGCCAAGAACATGTCAGATTTCACTAGCTAAGCAATGCAGGGTATGGTCAGTACTTGGTTGGGAGACCTCCAAGGAAAACTCAGGTGCTGTAGGATGTGGTAATTACTAATTCAGTAAATAGACTTCTCAGAGTAAGTGCAGCATCTGTGTCTGATCTAGGAGGATGTTGGAGCACTGCTAGCAAAAAGCACGGGGTAAAGGTTGGCAGGATACATTATGACCCCATAAAACATTTTGGAATTATAAAGAAATATATATTGTGTATCATAATGGCATCAAGACCTTTTAAAACTTGTTACCCACTTCACCCCCCCCCCCCGCCAAAAAAAAAAAATTTCCTCTGTAATCTGAGGTTACTGTCCGTGCCTTTGAGAGATCCAAGTTCAATTCGTCCCTCTGGCATTAGTCCTTGTCCAAATACATGTTCTGCCTGCAGAAGTGCATGCCACTGTGGCACGGGGCTGTTTCTTTCTCACTTTGACCAGTGATTTTTATCTTGAGACAAGAATTAGCATATAGGAATGCAAAACCCATTTTATTAACATTTTCAGCCATAGCTGGAGCTCCAGGGCATAAGTTTATTTCTGATGAAGAGAAAATGAGGTTGGTATTCAGAACCCCAGCTGACTTGATTCTGGGACCTTGTCTGGGTTTCAAGTTTTGGACTTCCTTGGCTTTCAGTGTGCAAAACCTTAACGTCTAATACTAAGGTAATACGTCCTGTCCTACCTTTTACTGTGCAAGGTTTCTCTGTAAAATAACTCACTTGCCTGGCTCAGGCCTCCCCAGCTCCTACAGACAGCTGATGAAGTAGATTAGACTTCTTGAGGATTAAAGTTCTATCTGGTGCATAGTAAATAGCAATTAGTATTTTTCTGTGCAGTGGTAAAAATTATTTATCTCCTTATCTAGGGGAAATTGTTATTGATGTGTCTGAACATCTGTTTAAACAGCTCTGTAATAAAGAGGAAGTTAATAAGAGATATAGGAAACACTTTTAAAACTTTGGAATAATCAACTTTACACAGGTATTATGATGTAAAATCTAATGATTTCAACATGAGAGGGTTTTACTTGAATTGAACTGTGGGGAGGCCACGACTTAACATTCACCTTGTTTAGCTATATCAGGATAAAACTTAGTCTTCAGGTAGACTTTTTTTCCCTGAGCCAGCTTACACGTTTGAAAAATGTACCATCTTTTGCAATGAAGATAAAGACAAAGTGGTAATGTGTCCTGAAAAACTGAGAGGTTAACATTTCTGCATCAATTTAATCCATTTGTGGAACTTTCTTATACTATTAGTGCTGCAGCTTGGCCAAAAAACCAAACCCCAAACCAACAAAACACAGTTTCCTAATAGATAATCTTTGCTTGATGTACTCTTTGAAATCACTCCCTGAATCGAAGTGACAGGCTGAAGAAGCCCCCTCTTCTGACCAGCCTTTAACAGGTTTTCAGCTGCTCTGTGTCTGAAATCAGCAGAGCTTTCCTCATCATGAGTGGCCAAAATGTATTAATTGATTATAGAAATTTAAATCCTGACTAAAACACTGGTTTGTATAGGGAGAAGGGGAAATAGTCAAGAAAAATGTAAATTTTCCTGCTGATTTCCAAATCATATAGTATCTCTACAACCTATTGAGGCCAAGTAGATATGAATTACCTTTCTTGTTGTGATCTTTTTTTTGCATGGAAGATGCTCAGGAAGTTATACAAATCAGAAATGGACTACTAGGATATGCTGAAATGAATTTTTGGCCATGACCATTTACCTGTTTACCTTGAACTATGTGCATCCAAGGTTGTTTATTTTAAACTAAAAATGTGTAAAGAATACAATTTCTTTGGGTACAAAAGTTCATATTCAGAATAAAGAAAAGCAAGCTTTTCTTTACTGAAATGTATTTATTGCCAAGTAGGCTGAGGGAACATCTGGATTTCTGTGTCTAAGGTGGTCTTCAGTAGATTCTTATTCTTTCTGCAATGGTAGTTACCTCTTATAGCTGCATCAGAATGAAACTCTATCTAGAAAGCTCTTAAACTATGGAATTTCTTCAGTGTTCCTCCAGACAGTTATCTTCTGGAGTTGCATAACTTTTGACTTCCAACTTCTTGACTTCTGCTTTTCTTGCCTCTCTTCTGGAGTAACAAAGCCTCCCATGCACACATACCTGTACAGGCTTTTCACTGTTTTTGAGGTGTACATCATGGTGCTTATTCTGTGCTGTCTTGCTCTTTTGCACTTATATTCTTACCACCAGTGCTAGTTCTTAAAGAAGAAAATAAATAGGAAAAGTGATGCTTGTGGAGTTGAAAATCCATATTTATGATTTCAGAGTTCCCTCTGCAAAACTTCTCGCATGCCCTCAGAGAATAGCAAAATGCTATGTGTCTAATTTCTAAAATTGGCTTTTCTAAAGAGCTTTCAGTCTGATACAAAACATACAAACAGAAGATGGAAAGAGGCTTAAGCATTTGGGAAGTAACCTTCCAAGCTGAACTGCTGCACTCTGGCTGAAGTGGCATGTTCTATCCAGAGTATGTGAAAGAGCATGCAAAAGCTTGATCCATGTTCCCTTTGCAACCCAGCACTGCTCTTTCAGATAGGTTTGGGGAGTGAACCAGAGAAAAATCTTCGCTAATTGCCTCCCTGCCTGTGTATTTAGGCAAAGTCCTCATCCCCTACCTTTGTGCAATATCTATCCAAGGAAGACTGACAGAGGGAGTTGGGTGGGTGTAAGGTGAGAAACAGAGATGAGACTCAAGAATGAAGGGGAGAGTACAGGTGTCAGAGGCTTTTTGGGAATCTGATTAATTTGGGGGGACTGTGTGTCTGCATTAATTGCTTGATGGGGGATGAGTGAATGAGAAGATGATGTTTTTTTCAGGCTACTTCAAGTAATGCCTGTGTCCAACCCAAAGTTGGGGTGAGCATCTGATGCCAGTCATGTCCATTTTCATGTTCATAAACCACTGCTGATTTTAATAAATATTCTTTTTTTAGGAGTTTTAGACTTTCTGCTTTTCCACCCAGTGTTGGTCCACATCCCCCCCGACTCCCACCCCGGGAAAAAAAAAAAATTCCATTCTGCTGTTTGGCATTGCTGTTATAACAATGGCTGTGTAAGTCGCATGTTATTGTTCCTGCTCTGCAATAACAAGTTTGAAATGTATATTTTCCTTCCTGTCTTGAAATTCCCCTTCTCTTTTATATAAATGTGTTAGTTTGGCTTCTGGGGACATTCTGTAGGTGTTGGAAAGTTCGTGCTTTGCATGCTTGACACAAAGAAGAAAAAGTATTATGAATGCTAGTGGAATATTTTTGGTAAGCAGCTGAAATGAAGTTATGTTTGTAGATAAAAGCCACTTTTGTTTCTTCCAAGGCCTGTTCTCGGAGATCCCTAGCATAAGATCTAAGGATTTTAGTAGTGGAACTAATTTGCACAAGGAAGTTTAGAACTCACGTATATATTTTAGATATTCTACTGGTGAAATGGGTGAAGACCCTCAGTCCCTAAAGCCCTCCATGGTATTCCAGCATTCTGTGCCTCCAAGATGTGTTTCAGCAGTCTTCCCCTAGCTCCCTGTAACTTCTGTGCACGAATAAAATAAATCCCTAATGGTATAGGTTGCCTTCTTGGCTCAGTTCTTTAGGTGCTTTGACTGGGCTTTCGATCCCTGTAGTCATTTTATTGAAACACAGCAGGATCCTTCTGGGACGGCCTCCAATATGATCCTTTGAAAGATGAAAAGTAGCCACTAATAAGCCATTCCACTTCTTTTGCCCCCGTCTCTGCCTCCTGCCTTGGGCAGGAAGCTATTTGGCTTCATATTTGCACTCTTATAAAAAGTTGGAGATGTACTGTCTCTTTTATTAGAAATAAATGAATAAATAAAAACATGTAATGGAACGGACTTGACCTGTGAAAATCCTTCCTTCCTTCCCTTTTCCCTGGTCTCTTTTGGGGCATGCTCATGTACCTTCAGGCTCTAAAAATGGTTACCAAAAAAGGGGAAAAAGAAGGGTGGGGAAGTTTTGGTGTTTTGTTTTGTTTTGGTTTTTTTTTTTCCTGCCTAACACCTGGACCTCCCCAGAGGGATTTCCTGTCAGCTGCAGCCTTTGAGGTTGACCTTAGTTGGTTGGTTGGTTTTGTTTTGCTTTGAATCAGAGCCGCACCATTTGGACATGTATTTCACACGTCCCAGGAGCTCTTTACCTCCACCCTACCCTACCCCCAATGTCTGGTTGTTTATTAAAACCAATTTCTGTGCAGCCCAGCTGGGGAGATGTTTGAGGTGAGAAGCCATAAGTCATCTTGCACAAAGGGATGGGAATGCCAGGCATCCCTATCTGGGCTTCCATGTGAGCTCCGAACTGGCCCTAAGCAAAGCCCAGAGAGACTCCACACGGACGTCTCTGTCTCTAGTTCAGTCTTGTCCTTGCATCGCTCCCATCTCTGCGCTCCCATCACTGAGTGCATGCTGCTGCCTCTGCTGGGAGTGCAACAACAAAGCACTTAAGAGTACCCAGGCAGCCAAAAATAACAGCAATAAAAAAAGGACATTATTAAAGCCAGATACGACTGATCTGAAGTCACAGCTAGTGTAACATGACTCAGTCAAATCCCCAGGACAGTTGGAGACAGAAAGGGAAGGAGAGAGGAAAATCTCTATCTGTTTAAAGTTCTGGGCCCCAAACTCCTTACAAGTCGGCTTTGATAATTCATCAGACGACCACAAAAAAGAATGCCTCCCCCGCTCCAGATGCAACCGTGTCTTGTCCCAGCCTCTTTTTCCACAGCCTGTGAATCTCACCACATCAAGGGGGAGAGAAAATACATTTAAAAGTTCTCCTTATTTAGGTTGGGTAGGTTTGAAATATCCTCTGAAGGCAAACGTGTCTGTGTATGACTGAGGGCATGCGTGCGTGAGTATATACACATGTAGAGTTTTACTTGGGAAAAGGGAAAAATTACTGGAAAAAGCAGCATTTGCAGTTCACACCCAATGCAATTAGACAAAGAGGCAGCTGTAAGCCTCTTTATTGTGGTATGGTTAAGCTAACTAGAGAAAAAAACCCCAAAGCCTATACCAAAGAGTAGAGAGTGGCCCAATGCCTGCCTGTAGTCTGGGATAGGTAACTGCACCCTCACCCCATTGGTTGCATGGAATGCAATAGGGGAATAGCTCAGAGTACAGGCAGTGCTTCGCAAAAAAATAAGCTCTCCTAGATGCGTGCGTTTGGCTGTTGGTGGGATGCTTGCTGGAAAAGCAGATTGACATACCAGGGTGCAATAGGAATGGAAGAAAAACGTAGGATCGAGCACTGCTTGCTATTCTTCTCTGCTATCAAGACAAGAGATTAATTTTTCAGGCCTATTGTTGTATTAGAGGTCTCAAGGGGGTACCATGAAAGAGGTGCTCCCCACGTCATTTGGGCAGAGTGGCTTTGACTAATGGACTCAAAGCAAATGGTAGAAAAGGGGCCAACCAAGAAAACTTGGATCTGTTTTCAGTATCACACAGTGTGTGTGTTTTGTTCTCAGAATTTAGCTGAGGCCAACTCTGATATAAACAGATGGACTTCAAAGTAGTTGGTCTGAATAAAAGCTTACATGATATTTTAATGATTCAAGTCTTTTGGGACTGTTAAACTAGATTAAAAATCTCAGAAGGTATTTATTTTTGCTTTTTGGGCCAGGCAGAAAGACAAGAAATAGATCTGGTTCAATTTTTTTGGTTGATATTTTGTTTGTTTTTCAGCACCCTATGACTCCGAGATGCTTTTGCACTTCTTATAAGGGAAAATAACCTGCTTTTGAAACTGAATGGTTACCTAATTTTTTAAAATTTTTGATAGTTCTTTCAAAATTTGAAACTTTTCAGTCTTTCAGGGCTTGATACCCCTTTCTTTTTTCTCTTTCTGTTGTTCAATACAAAGGAATCATGTCTTGCTGCTGGTTTTTATTCTTGACAAGTTTTTGTTACCATCTTTTTGACTTAATGTTATCTGTTTTGAAAATAAGGGTATTTAGAAAAGGTCATGTGACAAAAATGAAAAGAATGTGTAAATTCAGAGAAAAATGTCGATGTCTGCGGTGTTTTAAATGGAGATGGTTTTCTTTCCCTTTCCCCCTACCAGCTCTTTATCTCCATGAAATGTGTCTTTTTGCTTTTTTTTAGGAAAGGCTAATGAGAATTTCCATAGGCCAGTTATGAGTGCAAGAAGTTAACTTGTGGTAACCCTGCAACTCTGCTTCTGCTCCTGGCTGGAATCTGACAATGCCAAATGTGAATGAGGCATGGAGATTTCATTGCTCTTTTTGAAGCCTGAAAAGCCTTGAATAATCTTTTGAGGGATGAGTGGATCTGGTACTGAATATTTAGACCTCAATTTGGGGTATTTCATGTCATCTTAGTTCTCTGGCTTTCAGAAAACCTGTTCCTAATGTGCAAATCCCAAGGGATTTCAGTGCCAGCACAGATGGACCAGTTGAACATTGTCCTGGGTTTTCAAGAGTAAACCACAAAGCCAGTATTTGAAATCCTCATTCTGATAAACAACAAAATGTGTGATTTGCCCAAGCTCTGTCCTCGAGACATAAGTTGGGGCATAGTCTGAAGGGTTTCCTCTGTGAATCTAACACAGCAAGACTTGACTGCAAGATGCAATACAATTTGAGCACTTTATTTGCTAGTGCTTGTTACACAAGTTCCAGACAGGCAGTATGTTACTTGACTAATACCACAGACAGTATAACCACAGTCTTTCAAAATGTATTTGATGTCCTTAACAGAGCCTTGTAAGCTCTGTACTGTAGGTCCAGGCTATATACAGCAGTTTTAATTTAGAAAGGCTACTACTTGCAGTTGTGTCAATATTACTTTCAAAAGTGTTTGGGTGGAGGTGGGGGGAGATGAGAGAGCAATTTTGGACCAGATTCCTGGGAACAAGTATGTCAATATATAAAGTCAAATCTTATATCAAGGGTTATATACAAAATGGGAAATGAAAGATCTGAAGAATTTTTTGTGAAACACTAGCTAGCACAGACAAACTCCCCATGTAGTTTTTTGTTGCCCTCATTGCTGTCAAATCTGAACACTTTGTGATAACTGACATGACTTACATCTGTCACACACATTTCAGTTTCTATTTCCCCAGTGGAGCAATGTTTTATTTATTTTTAAATGTATACACTGCTCGTGCCTATATTAGAAAAAGTTAGGCTGTGTTAGTCTGCTCTTGGTGTGGAAGGCAGTAAGACTGTGACAGTCCACAGCTGTTGCATTTATTCCCTGGATGGTGGGAAAGCTGAGTCCAGCATGAAACAAGATGCATCCTTTGACTTGAGAGAGGAATAGTTACCAGCAAGCATCCCTATTTTCTAGGTGACTGTGTTTAAAAGATGAATATTCTTAGAAGCTTTCAGAATCCACTTTTAACTAAGGCTTTTTTTTTTTTTTGTTAGAGCTAGGATTTTGATAGTGAGTGAAAGGAGTTACATGGCCAATTTCGATGTTACATAGGCATACATCGATGTGCAACTGCCTTAGATTACTCTGACCATTCCTACCTATCTGTTAATTATTGCTGAAAAAAATGTGTTGATTAAACACTTAAAGCATTTCCAAAACGTGCTAACTTGTTCCAGTGCAGCTAAGTCCAGAGGGCCGTTAAAATATTGCAGTCTTAGAATTTGCAGAGGATTGGTTAGGTGCATGTGCATGCCTTGTCCCTGCTTATGTCTTCAGTTGGGATGAATTGATATGCAGTCTCAGATGAGCTTGGAACTTGGGATTCATTTCCATGAGGCGTCTCACTTTTACAAAACTCTTTATAGCTCTAGGTTTAACATTGAACTGCACTTGCTAATTTCTAAAATATGTTAATGAATCTGATAATAATGAAAGCCTAGTCCATGTGCTCTGTAATTTAAATACCTATTTGGAACTGTATCCAAACACAGAACCACACTTCTGACCTTGGAGCTACTTTTTGTGCTAAGATTATTCCTTTCCCAAAGGTCGGCCTTTATCTGTTAGGTACAACCAGCCACTGTGCCTAGACATGAATGCTCACAGAATGCATGACTCTCAGGATGTGTTTCAGTGGCTTTCTTAGACACCTGAATTAGTCTGAGAGATGTTTGTTCTTCTGTATTTTTCATAAGCAAAATTCTGGCTGTGCCCTCCCTATCCCTTGAATGGCAATAGAGACTAGTGACAAAGCCTCATTTTTTGTTTGGTTCTGATGCATTCAGGGCATTTTCAGAGCACTGAATTTGAGTGTGAGCCCTTAACCAAACAAGAGACAGATATGAGGGCAAGAGGTGGTGTTCAACTGAACCTACCAAAGTTTAAGATTTAATTGGAAGGATATTGTTGGATTGTAGCAACATATTGCTTTTCCATATTTCCATATGTGATCCTAGCTTGGGGTCATTTGAGAGCAGTCCAAGTGATGACTTCAGCAAGTATCTTAAATAAATTAGGATCAGGCAGTGACGGAAGAATTCTGGTTGTGGTTGGTCTGTCTTTTGGAAACTAGAGCATATTAGCAGAAACCAACAACAAATTTCGTATTATGAATCTATTAGGAAAGGAGAAAAACTTCCACATTGCAGCATCTCCTACCTCAAAGTCAAGGAAGTGAAATATCTCAGTTGGTCACCACATCATGAAGGACGATTTATTGCATCTGTTTAAAAACAATTCTGTATTCTCTGGGGGCTCTGTCCTTCACTAGCAGAGTTTTGGACTCAATGATCTAATGGATATTTTTCCATCTCTAACTTTTGTGGCTTGCCATATGTAGAGATAAACATCTTTCCTATCAGCATTGACGGACAGACTTTCAGGCATGGAAACATTATTGTGTGTGGGGGATAACGGGAGGGGAGGTAGGGCCATTTGCTGAGTGCTACTGTCTCCAGGGCATAGGATTATTGGAAAATGATAAATAGCTGGGCAGGCAAAGGAAATATGAAAACCCTGTTGCAGAACAGAGCTGCCCAAGATTTCTGTTCATATTGCAGTGACCAAAAGAAATTTACATTGGAAAAACCCTCTTGCCTTCAGGGCTAAATGTTATGAACCTTCAAAGTGATTCTTGAAAAGAAAAGGGGTTGGGAATGAAAGGAGTGGGAGGGATTGCCATGCTCTTTCTACGGAGCAGGGGTCACTGCAGAATAACATTCATCATCTTGTTGGTGCCGTTCTGGGAATGGGAACAAGGTGGAAAGGATAAAAGCAAGGTTGAACTGTAATCTGGCATTTGCTGCATGTTCTCCAGTCCCATGGGAGCTCAAATGGACTAAGTCCAAAATTTTTCTTTTGGATTTCATTCAAGGATTGTTCAGCTGGCCTGCGGACTGGGTGCCTTTACTGTAATAACTTGTTTTTCCCTCAACTTGCTTGGACTTCAGCGTTCCATTCAAATGTATTAGTTACAGGCGTATGTATAATGGACAAATCTTCTGCCAATGTAAGTCAACGTGGATCTATGAGAGTTTATAGCACTTGAAGATTGGGTCTAAACTAAAATACTGACCATAATTTGTGCCTCAAGAAAGTAAGGACGGAGATCAGTCCATCATTGACATATAATTATTTCCATTTGGGGCTGTTTCGCATTCTAAAAATGTCACTAGATTTGTTCTTGTTATTTCAAGTCCTTCCCCTCACCTTCTCCCCCGCCCCCCAACCCAAAACCACCCCCCCTGAAAAACAACAAAACACTTATGACTGGGTAGACTGAAATGTTAATGAGGGTAAACTGAAACAATCTCTGTTTCTTTTGAAGGAAGCGGACAAACTGGCCGTGGTAGATGATTCTCTGTGTTCCTTATACATGTCATGGGGAAAAAGGTGTAAGTCATGGGTGCTTGGTATGCAAAACGAACATCAGAGGAACTTGAAAAATATGGTATTTTTCAATAATATTTGATTTAAAATAAAAAAATAACTTTTTTAATTGGCAGGCTTACTTTGCAACTGGAAAACAGGAAGCTGCACCTGATTCAGTTATTGGACAAAGTAATTGAATTCAGACTGGGGGCCTAATTTTCAGAGTAACTGAGCACCTCTTCGTTGCATGTTACGGGCGAAAAAAAAGGCATCACATTTCATCATCTCTTCTACCCTCACTGTATTTAAAGCTGCCATGAATTGCATTGTATTTTGCACAGAGGGTGACGGAAACAGTGCATCAGGCCCGGCAGCATAGATTCAGCAGCTCTATTTAAGTGTGCTCTGTTTGCCTTTTAATATATATTTAGACACACTAGCCATCTGAGGCATTGATTCAACATTCCTGTGGCTCTTTGGCTGGGCTGGCAGGCTATCACTGCTTTGCAGCACTCACCAGCTTTTTGTTCCTGGCAAAACTCTCATTTAAATTATCTTATTTGGCAGATCTGTCAAGGAGAGATGAACGCTCTCTTGTTCTATCTTCTAATCCCTGTTTAGCTGTTTGATGTTGCTTTCCACCCAAGTGATGTGATACTTTGGTATTACAGGCTGAATGACAGCTGTAAGGGAGTTGAGATTTTCACATGAGAAGTGTTCAGCACTTCACTTGTAGGCTTATTTGCAAGTTCCCATTGGAATGGTGGAGAGATGGATTATCACGTGAGAGGTTGAGGCTCAGTGGCTGCACTTGGTTGTGTTGGGTGATCTCAAGAGCTGGCTTGAACTTTGGTGTGCTCCGAAGACCCTACATGTTTCATTCCCATTTTCTTTCTAGAGATTCAGCCTAGCTTCAGTCTGTCTTTAAATCACGTTCAATGCCAGTGTATCTTATGAAAATTCCTGACCATGTTATCCACCCAGTGCTGGTTTTGTAGCAACACCTCAAAGGCTGATGAGAGAGAAATTTTGCTGCACCAGGCACATACCTCTACAGCTGTCCCCATGGCAGGGAGTTCGTGTGCTTCTGAGTGTGCTGAAAGCACAGGCAGTTTGGTTGTTGAAAGAGCTGTGTAGGTTGTCCCAGAACTGTCACACAGGGGTAATCTACTGAGTCAAAGTGTGTAGCTGGGCAGTGAACTGGATTTGGAGCCCTGAGGCAGGTCAGACACAATGGTGTTGACCCATCCACTATATCAACAAAACCTTGTTCCAAGAGATGCTGAAGTATTTTATAAGCTGTGGACAGGGCATTGATATCTCCAAAATAATTATTAGATACAATTCAAAATGGGAAAAAGAAGCAAGGCTGATAGCCCTTGCTGCAAGTACTTGATAGCCAGGCTATTATTCTAAAAACACAGTGGCATGCCGCATGATTTTTTGAAGTTGATTTTTCATTCCTGACATATGGCTTGCACTTGAATGGGGAAATGCCTTGCTCCAAGTAGTATCTCTGCTGGGCACTCACCAGAGCCATAGGAATTAGTGTTACCAGATCAGGCTGTTGGTTCATTCAGCCCAATGTCTCATTCCAGCCAGTGGCCAGAACCAGATGCTACTTCAGCAGGAAGTTTATGTATTCTTGGAAAGGACAGTTATCTGATAACTTGGTGTTAAGGGAGACTTCCTTCTTTCCAATGCAAACCAGCTTATGCCTTTCAGCTCTACAGCCTAATGCTGGGATTTGGATATAATACAAAGCAGTTTTTCTAGGATCTGTAGGGAATCTGGTTTAAACCTGCTCAGATAGAGCCTTAAAGGAGTTTGGGGACCTGTGGATTTTGTACTGTGCCACAGAGGACTCTTCTCTTGGGACTATTTTCTTTCTTCAATACTTTTCAACCAATGTTTTCCATTTGACAACTGCTTTGCACCAGCCGCATATTTAAACCAAATAAACAAACAAAACCCACAGTTTCTTCCTTCCCTATAATTTTTGACCTGAGATGACACAAGCTTTGACTGGATCATGTTACACGGCGTACTGCTGCACATAATACCATAGTTTTCCCGAAGACGCTGTTTAACTGCCAGCAGGCTAAGCTCATTTAATCATGCTAGCTGCAGGCTGTGGTAGACTGGCATGCTGCAGGATGCATCGCTCTGGCCACGCAGCCTGCAGCACAGCAGCAGAGGGTACCTCTGCACCACTGAGCACCGTGTTGCATCCTGCTGCTGGAGGCTTAGCAGGACATGCCCTTTTCTTTTTGCCTTGTGCATCCTGCTTATTCTTTCGCGATAGCCCTCCCAGTAATTTCATATCTCCAGACAGTGTGCTTGAACTTGAAAAGTGTGCTTCTGATCTCCAGCTAGCAAAAATCACAAAGGTCTGATGAAAACTGTAGGGCATGTAGAAACAATCAAGGCTGGACCAGCCAGGTCAGTCTAACTGTTACCAACTCATCTGCTTCTGATGTTGCATAAACACATGCCTCATTTCGCATATGGCTAGAATAATTTACAGTGTTTTGCTTACCTTTGTTTTTCCCCCTTGTCCATAATCCTTTAATACATTTACCCCCAGTTGAACTGTCTCTCGGACCTTGAATCCTGGTTGTCCCAGGACATGGAGGCACGCAAGCATTTTCATATCAGATTAAAAACTCACTGACCACAAAAACTTGGAAACTTTACCTTCTGGTTCTGTCTTCTTTTTTAGACTATGCAGAAACTTTATCAGTGTTTCAGTTATTAATAGATTGTTTTGCTTTTCTCAATATTTAAGGCCTCGTATGACCCTACTAATAATTTACAAGAATTTTTGTATGTCTGTGTTTTAATTCCACTGGCTTCTGTCTCAGCTGATGAGCTTTGATTGGTTAGGTTTACCTAATATATAACCAAACAGAGACAGTAACTGAATGTGGTTTACTCAGATATGTAGTTTCTTTCTAGGCATATGATTCATCGTCTGTGAGAAAGACTGCAGCTGGACAGCAGAAACTTTGCAGGAATGGAGATGAAGCGCTCTCTCTTTCCTTGTAGTCTCCTCGATACCTCTTCCTATCTTCCAGCCTTTTCAAAAGTCTTCAGAAAATTAATAATAGCAAGTTTGACAGGACCACAAAAGAAAAACTGTAAAAACTCCAGGACCTTTGGGAAAAAAAAAAAACTAACCAACAACCCAAAACATGTTGACCATAAGTTGGCTGAAGAGTCTTTTCTCGAGACATCTCACAGCCCGTATGTAAACTTGAATATAAGCATACATTTAATGATTATAAGCAGTGGCCAGACTCCTAATAGTTATAATGTAAAATATGCAGCAATAACTGATGAAGTACACATACACATTTAATTCTGTGCCTAAAATTGTAGGAGAAAATATTCACCTTTTGCTACTCCTAATTTTCCAAGGGAAATCCAAGTGTTGGTTTTAAGTTTGCTTTTGCTTAGATGTCCCTAGCCTTAAGAAACCTGACTTTGGGTACTAAACTGGAATCTTTTGCCATGCAGCTAGATATCAGTCCAGCAGAGTTCTGGATTAAAATCCAAGTTCTCAGATCCAGTGATGATACAAAGTTGTGTGTGGAAAAAGAACCCTTCTTTAGGAATTAAAGTGGGATTATTTTAAACAAATATGTCTGTGGGTGTGCACACAAAAAACCACATGCATATAGACACAAATTGTAAAAAAAAAAATATTATGAGGCCTTCAGCAATTTTTTTTAAACTGGAAATGAGACGTGACTTAAATAGTAAGGATAATTAACTATAGGAGCAGTTTACCAAGGGAAGTGATAAATCCATCATCACTTGGTTTCTAACTTGAGGTTGGGTCTTTTTACAAAAAAGGCTGTAGGTCAGCCTCAAGGTACTGTGCAAAATCATATTTACTTATGTAGAAGGGAAGCACAATCTTCCTCCACTGGAGGTGGGATTCTGTAACCTATTTTACGTAGGCTGTTGCAATAGATGTTCATAGTGGTCCTTTGGTCTTGCAAATTATTTTTCCCCCACCTCCAATTTTAAAGAGCTTGCTTTGTTAGTAAAATGGGAAAAAACAAATAAATATTCTGTGAAGTCTGATTTATGTGTATGTACTGTGCTAGACAACTACATGTTTTTGCCTTTGGACTCACCACTCCAATCAGTTTTGCACACTGATATTAGTACTGACCAGTACTTGATGTTTCAGAGGAAAGTGAAAGCCTGCTGTAGAGGGAATTACTTCAGGGTAATTACCCATAACAGTAAATGTGGAAGGAGAGGGTCCCTCCAGTGATTACTTCGTGTATGGTGAAATCCAGCCAGCTTTAGATTCTGTAGATATACATCTTATTACTGGTCACAGAATCAGCTAGGTTTTGTGGCAGTCTAGCTACAATATTTAACTCCACATTTGTATAGCCATGAATGCAAGAGCTTGGCTACACATGGTGTGAAGACAGTTTTTCCTTGTGTTTTATTTCCTTACAGTGACCTTTTGTTCTGAGCCATTGTATGCCATTTCTGACACCGTCTTACAAGCTTTAGTCAATAATCTGCACAATCTTCTCTGTGCCAGTTGAAGTAAACACAGACTTTGATGTTTCCTGTCAAATTTCAACCATTCTTGCAGAAATCTATTGCTACTTCTGACCTTTCATATCAGGCTGCAAAACTAAATACCTGTTAAGTCTATTGGGTACTATTGAAGTGAAGGCGAGGGACGATCTTAAAGAGATGTTTGAGATTCCTTAGGCAAGGTTCGGAGCTGAAATCAATTCTGTGTTCGTGATTTTGGCAAAAATACTTAAGCCTGGTGGCATCTGAGTACCTCCCTCTGTGAGCCTGAATTTGGTCATCTTTGGTGAAATGGACCTTGGGCCTGTTGTTTGTGCTGAGGACAGCCCGGTATGTGGCCCTTCCTTGGTCCAGAGGGGGTAGAAAGGTGCTTCACTTCTCTCCCCAAGCTCCCTTTTCTTTGACCCTACCCTACGGCAAGCTCAGGCTCTTATTTGGTGGTTTCAAAGGATGGCTCAGGAATATGAGACAGGTATATATAAGGCAGGATTATATTGTTTGCTTTCTGGATTTCTCAGAAAGGGCTCTTTCACACCTGTGAAAGATCTATAAAGATGGTCTTTGTCATCTTGCTGAAGATTCCCCCCTCCCGGCCTCATTGTTTTGGTAAGAATAGAGCTTAGCTTTGTTTCTTACACCCCTTTTAAGGTAAAATAACGTTAATAAGTAATTGTGCCAAGTAAGACTTTCTGGAATGTTTTTGCTGACAATTGCTATTGTATCACAACTGAATCATTTTTGAGAAATCTGTTTCTGCAAATCTCTAATTTTGTGAGATGATGATTTTACAACAAAGCATTCATTTTGCCTCTAGAAATACTAGACACAAGACTTACTGCAATCAAACCCAGCCTGAAAGATGAACAACTTTTACTTTTTTTCAGTGGGAGACATACATATATAAGGAAGAAGAGAAGTTTTCTCACCCGGGAAGTGGTAGTTGGTATTTACTGTGTCTCCACTCTTTACAACAACTAATTATAATCCCATATGTTTGGTCTGTGGAGAAAATGTGTTTGTTTCAAAGCAAAGTTCTGTGTTTGCAAAGATAATAATTTTAGAACTGGATTTTTCAGCCCTTGAAGATGCACAAAAAAATTACATTTTGCATATTTCATCACCTGTATGTTCACTTTCATATTCACTGACCGTTTTTGAGTGATTTAATTCTTTTGCTTAAGAAGAGATGAGCTCTGAGAAGGGAATAATGATGCTTCAGAATAATTAAAGTAAACACATATTGTAGAACTTTAACAAGGCTAGTAACGTACACGTCCAGACTGCATCTTTCTAGTAGTCTGGATGGGTGCTTGAAAAAGTACAAGAGGGAATGTAAATAGAAATAGAATCTGCCTATAGAGAGAAAAGTAAAGAGTGTTTTGGAAAAATCAGATGTTCTCTATTTAAAAATTAACATTGCTTCCAAACATGGACAACTCCTTTCCTTGAGCCTGGCTGAGCCCTAAGAGCAATTTCAGGAGTCTGAGAACTTCAATTTGAGCTGGAGGTTTTAGGGTTTTTGTATTCCCTGTTCTGTTTCTGTTGGGAGGCACTGAACAGGCATATTTCATTAAAACATTCAGGTTTTTCAAAATAAACCAAACCAACAAAAAACAAAATAAAACCTCTCACATTTTATCAGGAAATTCCTTTCTAGCTCTCCCTGTGTGTGTAGCACATTGCTAACCTGCTTTGCCTTCAGTGCTATGAGCTAACTTCTTCTGTCCATTTCCTTGTTTCCATGAGAGATGAGTTATTTACAAATATATTTTTTCTAATCAGTCCTTTTTAGGAGAGAATAGAGGAAGATTACCAATCATATTAGTGCACATGATGTTATGCACTCTAATGTACCGTAGGAGTAAAGGGCTTTCTGCAGCATGGAAGAGTAGCGATATGGCTTATCCTTCTGGCCAGAGACCTTCAGAAGAGTTGCGTGCTTAAGCACCTTAGTCTTCAGTTCAAATTAATGCTTTAAAGTAATCTGATTTCCAGGGAGCAGGAGCATGGGATTTCTGAGACTAGAATTCCTTCAAGATGTCTCAAGTCAGGCTCCCCAAATGACTAAGTCTTGAAAAAGAGAGCCCTGTTTATTTGAGTGACATGTTTCTATATCATGTTTTACTTAAGGGAAAAGCATTTACTCTGTGAGGAAGATAGAGGATATTTTCGGCTTGGGAAGGGGCAAGCATGTGGAGTAATTCTGCTGGCTTCAGTACTTCATATTTATATTGAGGAACTTGGTCTTTTTTTCTGTTTTCTTTTACTGCATTTTCAGCTTTGCAAGTATATGATCAGGGAAGGCTCATTTTTTGGCTTCCTAGGAGGATGAATTAATAAAAGCTTGGTATGTGGGAATGTGTTGCCCCTCTTAAAAGGCAGTAGGACAAATGTTGGTGCCTTTGAGTCAACCTCTTTTCTGGGTTCAGCCTCCCCTCCAGTACCTTGACACTTCTGCTTAATACAACTCTGTTCCTATGCTTGGATTGCTCCTCCATTCTGGCTGAGAGCATGCTTTAAGCCTGATCATTTACTGCAAGTCTATAATTAAGGTCTTGTATATGTTCAAATAGATCACAGGCAACAGGGACAAGAGATGTCCTCAGTCATAATTTCCATAACCTAAAGATATTTATTTTCTTGGTTATACCATAAATTCTTTTTCTTATTATTTTGTGACTTGGCAGTAATATCCTTTTAAAAGTAGGCCACCATGTCCTTTCCTACATTCATTATAAGTGGGCTGCTAGGAAAGCCCAAGACTGCCAAGGCCTCTATTTTTGGTTTCCTTTTGCAGTATGAGGACAAAGTTTCCTTCAGATACAGCTCTAGCCAGCAAACTCATCTGATGGACTACAGCATATAATTTTAGTTAAAAAGAGAGGAAAAAAGGATCAACTGTAATCTATAGTGCCTCTTCACTATATATGTATCTCTGAAGGTCCGTGTAACAGAGCAGGCGCCAGGAGCAACCACTCTGCAGTTAAGGTTGCAAAACATCTTCCACTATGACACTGTTTTCAGTGCTCAGGACCTTTGGAAAAAACTACCTATTAGGCTGAAATTTTTGTTTCTTGATGACTGTCAAAAATTATGGTCTCTCCAAAATACTGAGCAAAGTCAATCCAGCAATTTCTTTTGCATTATGTGAGAGTAAAAAACCTCCAAAACCCCAAGCTGTAGAATGAACCCCCCCCAATCCAATGCTTTCCAAGTGGCAAGAAAAAAAACCCACATTTCTAACAACTACAAAGTATTTCAAACCTGGACTCTGAAATTCCGCACAACTTGAGTTCACATTGAGCACTGCAACTGTTGCATGTGAAAAAAGGCTGGGTATTTTTCCGAAATTTCTTTTAAGAAATGAAGATACTGACGATACTTGAGATGGGATCTGTATTGAAGTTATGCTCCATTTATGCCCTTAATGGTAGCTCATTGTGCAGTTTGTGCTATTTAGGGGATTACTTCTTCCAAGCTGATGCTGGAGGATATTTCAAAAGGAGTGGCTCATCACAGACCTGCATTTTCCATGTTAACTTTGCTACATTTTGAAAGGGAAAAAGTATTTCTTTTGTGAAGATAGTTATCAAAATAGAAGCAGATGTGCTCTTGCGCTGTCAATCCAGTTTTGCAAGATGCTGTCTCCAAGCTCACAATTGCATCAGCAAAGTGTGAATTTTATGGCCCATGACAATGTAAAGGTTGTAAGCGTAAGCACAGAAGTCTTCCAGAGCTGCTTCTGTTCCATAAGGACAAACATTAAAAGTTCTTTAGAGGTGTAAATTCTGAACAAGCTACTAGTAGCAAATAGGAATAAACAGGTGAATGGCAAAACTAAACTGTGTATTTTCTAAGTGCAAATGCCAAACCCTGGATTGCTACTGTAGAGTTTCATGAACTTCACACTTGAGCATCAGTACATGCAACTTAGGCAAACCATTGCAAAATTTGGGGAGTCAAGCTTGTTTCTGTATGTTTCTGGAGTGAGTGGCATTGGTGTACTCTATTCCAGATGTAACTACTTTGCATGCAATTTCTTAACATGTTCTTAAAAATAGGTTTATTTCTGCAGTCAGGATGGAAGAAAGGTAGCTAACTAAATATTATCTAATATAATATATATTATTTTAATATATATTTTAGTATAATTTTGAAAACCCTGATGTAGTATAATGTTCACATGGGTATGGCAGGCGTGACACCATCTATAGGAGGCCAGCACCTTTTAGAGGAGTAGCTGGAGGCCAGGGCTCTATGGCATATAAAATTCACTCTGGAAATTTAGAGAGAACCATGCCTGAACATCAGGGACCCCAAACTTTTCTCAGTTGCAGGGACCCCAGAAGATTATCCATCCCTAACCTTTGATTCAGGTTTGCTGCCTCTCTGCTGTAACCGAGTACAATTTAATCGTTTGATGAGCTTAAAATAAAAACACCTCTTGCTCTGGCAAAGGGGTTAAGTTTGTGAGTGAGATTTTGTAAACACGTTTACAAAAGAAAAAAAAACCCATAGAAGTCTGTGAAGAGCAGACTGAAAATACCTGGCGTTAGCTCTGATCCCTGTTGGTGCTTTGGGAATCCCCAGGATATTCTCTGAGCTGCTTCAGCAGAGGGGCAGTTTAAGAGCCGTGCCACAAGACTAGCAGACATTGAGCAGGTACCCCGATGTGAGCTCCTCTCATGCTAATTAGACTTGCGGTTCCAATGGGTGCAAATAAGTCTCAAAAGAGTGTGGTGGCTCTCCTCCCCCCCCCCCCCTTTCCGTATTATTTTTTGTGGAACTTAGGGCTAAGCAGAACTGCTAATACACCAGTTGGCTGCATAAACGGAAATGCAGCCGTGGTTAGGTGTGCCTGGAGTCACGACGCACATTGACTTCATACCCTGTATCCTCATGTTAGGCTCACTCTGCTTTCTAGAAGATGGCTGAATGGCTGTCTTTGCCTCCTTCCCAGGCAGCATGGCTTATGTTGAGGCTTTTTCATGGCTTTGTTACAATTCAAATGTTGTACAACCAGCAAAAGGTATTATTATATAACATCTTTGATAATGTCCAAAATTGAGGTAATAGCTGGGTTTCCATAAAGACCACACATGATGCAGTAATCTGGAAGACTGATTTGGCTCTTGAATGACATTGGTTTCCTCACTTTGTCAGTGTAGTAACTGGAGCCCCAAATCTAGCAGCTTCTACTGCCTATGCTAGAGTGTGCAGTTCTCTCCTGATCACAAGAAATGAGCCTTTTCCTAGTTCCAAATATTTTTACTAATTTGTTTGTTGTTGGTGTCCTGATTGGCACATGATGAAGCAGAAAACTCATTATGTTAATGATTTGTTCATTTTTTAGTGCATTTCTTCAGCAGTTCTGCAACTGTAGGTGATTCACTGGCATCTTGTGCTGCCATCATTGTTTTTGTTTGCACAATTTAATGTATTTATCTAGTTAACAACAGGACACTTGAAATTGTAATGTTAGACTTATATTTGATGATTTCACTATAAAATCTGAATGTTGTATGTAATTGCCTGTGTTCTTCTGAATTCACCAAGAAAACTACTGATGTGCATGATTTCTTAATGTGCTCCTCAGTCACTTAAAATGTTGGTCCCAAACCAAGAAGAGAACAGGAATGTTTCTGAAAAAGGGAAATGTCCAGCTGAAATTGCATGTTTAAATTTTGGGCCCTCAGTCATAACACTAATATTATATTAGCAGAGGCATAGTTAAGTAACTTACTGTCTTCTAATCCATCCTTACTCTGGTATCTATCATTGCCTAGTGTTCAATGACTCTCTTTCATTTGCACTGAACTGTTCATGTTTTTAGGTATGTATTTACACTAACTGTAAGGAAGGTGGAACAATACAAAGGGGAATACAGAAAGAATCAGCAGTTTGGACAGCAAACAAGAAAACTGAACTGATTTTGGGTAAACCCAGCTGAATGCTTTTGGAGAGAAGCAGTCTGAACCTCACAGGTGCTCATTAGTAGGAGCAACCTGGAAAAAACTAATGCAGAAAGTTAGCAGTGACAGAGAAAAAGTAGACCTATGTTCTGAATAGAAATGGTGCTTTGTAGTGTGTATCCTCAAAGGCATCAGTGTGTGTGATGTTATAACCACTTTGAGCAGAGTGGGAATGGAAGTGGCTGGTCACCTGTTTGGTTATTTTAAAGCAAGTGGCTTGATCTTTTTATGTCTTCGCATGGGGTGGGGAGAACTCAATGGCTTTCAAACTGTCTGGGTAATCAATCTTGTGTAGCACCCTAGGATGTTGTACATACATTATAGACTTGTAATTCACACAAGTCGGCTGTGCCCACACTAGGTGGCTAGTCTATAAGGTGCGTAAATTTGCTTACAATTACCTGCTAAAATAGTAAATTCTTTTGCTTCCATTTGAGAGAGAGAAAGATCCCAGGAGTGGAGCTCAGTCCCTGACAGCAATCCACCAGGGAGTCATTCCACACTGTCACATAATTCAAACGGTGGTGACCTCGGCATGCCACATAATAAAGATTATCTTTTTCTACCATAACGAATAAACAGTGTTGGGGACTAATTAGAATCACACTGCGTTCATTCTGAGTGAGGATGTGTGTTTGAAAATGGCTTTTAACTGGTTTACAAGTGAACAGTGTGCGTGGGGGAGCAGAGACGGTGATCCTGTCCTTTTTCCCCATGCATGTTTCTCCTTCCTATGTCTCACTGCTTTATCGGGATGCATGGAGGAGCTGGCCATGAAACTGGGCTCCCTCCGCACGTCAGGGACATTCCGTGGTAAGCCTGGATGCCTCTGGGGTTACTCAGCCGGGGTTGTCCCAGGCAGGACAGCAGCACCATTTTCTGCTGGAGAGTGGGCAGCAGGGAGGGAGAGAGGTGTCCTGAGTAGCTGAAAGGAGATCATTGACAAGTGGCCGACTAGCAATTCACTCAAAATTATCTGCCTCTTAAATGTTTAGCAAACAGCAGGGCAGGGATTTGTACGGGTTCTGGCACTACTGGTGGCTATATAAATTAATCCAGGTTATAAGCAGGGCCAACGTGTTTGTAGAGAAGCAGGAGCCAACCCACAGAAGAGCTGCTTTTGAATTTTGGACACTGAACAAAGTTTTAATCTCCAGTAGGGCCCGTATTTTTTTCTTTTCCCAGCCCTCCTCTAAACACCTTCCTTTATTTATTTTTTTTCTTTTCATTTGCTTCTGTCTCCCTTTACATTCTTAGATCTCTAATAGCTCAAACATGACTGGGCTTCGGTCCAGACTCCTGGCATGCGATGCCAGCCTTTGCTGGCCTTGATCTGACTACAGGAGGCCATGGCTGTTTTTCTGAACAGTGAGGAGAATCAAGTCTTTTTTCAAATCAGAAGGTGATGTATCCCAATACAGGAGCTGTACATAAGGGGCCAGTTTGGGTTTAAAAAGCGATGACAAAAAAATAGTGCTTTTTTTCAGTAAGAAGTAGTCTGAAAACTTATTCTGTATTAATACGTATGTTAATAAAACAGGTTTTAGTAACAAATAATAATAAATGGAAAAATTGAGTTGTGATTGACAGTGATTTCTAAGCCTGTTTGCTGAAAAAAGCATAATCAAAAATCTTTGCATTTCAACAGGATTTTGACTGAAGGTGTGTTGTCTATGATGTACAGTGTGATGGTCCTAGAAAGCTTATAGTCCAATCTGTAAGAAAAAAAAGGAAAATGAGATTTTGGAGAGGGAGATGCGGGAGATGCAGGAGATGCAGGGATAGGGAAAGAAGAGCTATTGCCATTATGCTGCTTAAAAAACAGACGGGCAAATTAAGTAACTTGTCTGGTATCATCTGGGAGGTCTGTAGCAAATTGAAAATAGAAAACAAACATTCTGATTCCCAGTGAAGTCCTTCGGCCATTAAACCACCCTTCTTTTCTGTCCTGTTCCTTATATATCCCTCATTAGCCTAGTTCCAAGTGTCTTACTATAGTGCCTTGAGAGATATGACTAATGTGTCATGGGCTTATTAATCTTATCCTTTGTTTGGAAGGGCTTTGTGTCTGGCTGCATTCTCTACTGTTCAGAAAGCCTGTTTGGAGGCTTTTTGTTTCTTTGCTTGACTTTAAATGTTTGTGCCGCTCTGTGCTTCTATTTGAGAAGGAAGGTGGAAAAGTGCTACGAATGTAGGACTGAAGGCGGTAGGGATTGTGGTGGTCCTTAATTCCTGGTGGTATTCATTATCCATAGCAGCCTTCATTTCAAATATTTAGATTTTTCGGAGTCCAGGCATTAAGATGAGGACAGAGAAGTAGATTGATTAGATCTTCTGCTGAAAGTCACTGAAGAAACAGGGGACACGTTTGATGTGTTTGCAATAATCTGTGTTACTGATGAGGTACCCTGTAAAACTCGCTGCAATTTGAGGAAAGAGACTCTATTACTACAAAATTCTTGCCAGTATCAGTGTTGCAGCTCAGGTTTGGAAATTCTCACTTTCTAATCTACTACAATGCTGATTTAACAAATCACTAGTACTTAAGGTTCAAAGGAATGATCTGCATTTTTTTGTTTTTGCCAGCACTAGTCTTTCCTGAGCTTTGCATGATATGATTTTGCACTCACAAAAAGTTTACTTCCATTTTTGCCTTTGCAGTCTGTTTTCAGAAATGACAGTAACAAGGCTTGTGACTATGAGGCGGGGGTATATAGAGTAAGACAAGGAGTTACATGTCTTAGTGAGGAAATTGCAGATGTAAAATAGCTTCCACAAAATGCTGGCTACATATGAAAATAAGCTTCAATAGTTTCGTGGGTATATATCACCTTAAAGCTGGTGTGCATTTGTTCAGTAAAAGAGGAACACCATGGTGGACCTCTCTTCTATTTTAATTCACCCTCATTAATGATGGTAAAAGTTCATCTTTTGCTTTAGTTCCCTCAAGTGATGCCTGGGGTTTCTTTCTGTTTAGTTTCTATAGGTTTATTAAACAGCACAAGCACCTTAGTACCTCTGTGAATCAGATCCAAAGCCCCTCTCATCCTTCTTAAAAAACATCACTTTATGTCAGACTAAACATTAAGCATGAGCTCAGTTCCTCTTGACTTCAGGATACCATTCACAGCAGCAAATGGGTCAAACTCTGAATGGATCTGGACACTTAAATGTAGAGATGAGATATCCAGACCTATTGTTGCTGTGGCTACAAAGTGTTGTATGATGGCTATGAAACTTAAAATCAATGCATAGCCTGTGGGCGTCTAGGATGCTATTTTTGCAGAGGGCACTGGAAAACAGCTGTTGGGTGCCTCCTTGTTGCAGGCTCCTGCAATCTGATACAGCCTGGGGTAGGTACTGCTCTGAGCGTTACCAGTGTGCTCATACTCTGCCTTGTCCTGTATGCGCGCTGTGGCTGTAATGGCCGCCCTAAATTTCACACAGTGCTTAGTTCTGAATGCTTTTGCCCTTCTGGCATCACCAGCCCAGTGACTTAGTACTTTACAAGTCCTCCTTTGCATTTGCTTTCTTATCTTCCTATCTTCTCTCCTCCCCAGTAGTTGCACAGGAAGACATGAGGGTTCAGAGAAAAGGCACTGTGTGTGTGTTAACTACTGAAATGCGTGTGTGTGTGTGTGTGTGTGTGTGTGTTAACTACTGAAATGCAGTAGGGAGCCTGGCATGATTTAATGTCAGGAGAGGAGCCAGCTGGCCTGTTTAAAATACTGGTTCTGATGCAACAGGGAGATTATATTCTATTCAACAAACTTGCACTGCACAGTGAAACTTTATGAAGCTTGTGAAGGCAGCATGAATTCACAGAGTAAGTGCTGGATGGGGAGCAAGGAACTCCTTAGTTATAGTCTCGCTCCTGTCAAAAAAATTTTACCAGAGGACTTCGAATAAAAAATGTATCTTCTGTGTCATTCTCCTCATGAACAAAGTAGAGACGTTGTGTTTTCTTTAGCTCAAGTTTGTAGCTCATTAAATTTTATATAATGTTTGTTCTGTGCTCTAAAGATGTGTTTTACCAACCGAAAACTTACCTTTGTTTTTTTTTTTACCCCCCCTTAGTTATAAAAAATGGCATGAAATTGTGTAATAAGAAATTAATAATTATAATAATAATTCTTATTTGATAATAGCAAGTAAAATTCATTGGCAATTCAATACTTTAAAAAAAAATCAGTATGTTCAAATCAGAAGTTCCTAAGTCCCTTTTCATAAATAGCTCCTTCTGTAGACACTTAGCGTAGAGAGCTGATTTGAAACAGATCTATGGTGGAGCTGCAGTCCATCCGCGGAGACTTTTAAGTCCATATGGCGAGACTGCCTAAGGAGTCAAATACTTTGTGGAAGGATCATGCAATTAATCAAAAAAAGTAGTAGTGTTTTCAGTTAATTTAAATCTTTTTAGTATTTTTTTAGGTGAAAAAAAGTGTCTTCACTTCAAAGAACAGGAAAAAATCTTCATGATTTCCTGTTTACTCATTTTTTTGGTGGCTGTCACAATCCATATATTTTAAACTATTTTGTTCAATAAAATCTGTTACTTCTTAGTGACAGAGAAAATCGCATGACTTAAAAATAACAACGTGCTATATCTTTAATATGGTTTTCCTTTATCAGATATACAGCACCCAATAAAGACACACTGAGCAATTCAGCTTTCATTATCCTTACTAAATGGAGAGTTTATTTTTCCTGTAAGACTTTTAAAAGTTATTATTCTGGGTGGCTGGATTAAAATCTGTAATTCTGTCGATATCCTGGTGTTAGGGTGCTTTGAATTTATTAAATGTTATATCTTATCCAGTCTATATTTGAGGCTTATTCTAAATGTAAAAGTTGTGTTGGCATAATTGGTTAAGAAGATGGAAGAAGTAGGAGTTGGATGTCAAATCAACACACTTATGTTAGTAGAAGTGTCCCTGCAGATGCAATTACACAGTCTTTTTCAGCAGAATTTGGGGGAAGGGAGAAGAAATGGCAAATATGAACCATCTTGGCTTAACTCTTTGGTGGAAGCCGCGGCGCTGGCTGCTATGAAGTCTTGCTGTGTGAGGCAGGTCTGTGTTCCTATGGGAATGACAGCATAGGGGATTTCAGGATGACCTCTGAAAAATGTAGTCTAATAAGTAAAAAGCAAACAAAAAAATGCTACAAAATCTTACCCCAGAAGGAGGAGGGTTGCTGTGTGATGGGAGTAAAGGTTTGGGAACTGTTTCTCTGCTGGGCTGCTGAGGATGCCTGTGGTGTGACCCAGAGGGCTGGCAGAGGATGTTCATTGACTTGCCACCCATGTGATGTTTACATGTGTTCCAATAAATAGCCATAAAAGTATTTTGGCTTGCTTTTTCACAGGTTTTCCAGTAGAAATGGTTTGCTTAGCTTTCAAACTTTTTCTTTTTTTGATGTTTCTATGCATCGGAAAAATGTATTTTATGCTTGCAAAACACTGGGCATATTGACCTTTTCCCAAACTCCCTCTTCTTTAAATGAAAAATGGATTTGAGAATGATGATGATGATTGCTTTTTTCTAGTTACTGTAGTATTTAGAAATCCCAGTGAAAGAAAAATACCTGATATTAAGAAATGGAGGCACAGAGATCTGAGGCCACTTCCTAGCTCTTCTCTCGTGACCTTGCTTAATTAAATTGCTCACTCTGTCCAAGGCCGAGTTCCCTGCCTTTAGTGAAGGCATACTCCTTTTTCATTGCCTTTAAGATTATCAGGGAGAAAGTGTCTTGTTATGTTTATATAGATCTGTTGAAGTCTTTAGCTGCTATTGTGATATGAATATAAAGAGCTGACGCTGTCGGTACTGTAGGGTGGCTGAGATTAGATTTGGGGTCACTGCCTGTGATCCTGTTAAGGCTAAGTATGCATTAGTGCTATCCATGCAAGTGAACAGGCAGGGTTAACACACCAGAAAGACAGACTTTCTACTGATACAGCTTTGTATGCTTTCTATAACATGGCACCCTCTGCTGCAGCCAATTCACCTTCTGTACGACATCTTATACAATCAGGACTTAGGCAGGGCAATTAAATGGGATTTCTTAAGTGGCAGCGAAAGAATGTTAATTGATGTGTGAAATATAATTATCCTCCTGGGCTCCTTGGCTTTCTTTTGTTCGTGACTGGTTTTGATTAAACAGCTCTACTTTCTGGGCCTATTGTATCCATTCACCCACTCTTTTCTTCCTAGAAGTAGGCAATGTCTAAAAAAGGCTATCTACTTGTGCATCCCAAACATTTCCCAAGGCAGGAAAAAAAGGGGAGGAGAAGTGCAGGCAAAAATCAGTCATCCTGCTTGGTATGTGGGTCCTTTACTGAATGCTGTTTTTGGGTTGGAGCCCTGCATCTGGACTCCAGCTCATGCCAGCTGAAAAGGAAACTTCTATTTTGTTTGCTTTAAAGGCAACAAGTCAACGTTTAAAAAGGCAACCTGAGGGAATTTTTCAGGGACTTGACCTGATTGATCTGGAAAATAAGTTAAATGAGGTGTGGCCAAGAACTTCTTAAAGTAATCAAGCAAATACTTTCTTACCAAGATGGTCAGGAAGCAAGAGGGTGGGATACTATATGTTCTGCTAAGCATTGCCTCTAAATCGTTTTCCTTATTTTTGTCCTGGTAGGCTATCATAATGCCCTCCATACGGGTGATTATAGCCATCGGTATGTTCAGTAAGTTGAATATTTGTAGAGAATGTTTCTTCTGTGTGAACAAATGGCATCATCGGAGTGGGAAGAAACCAGAACTAAACCTCTGCGATGTTTTTTTCCATGCTGGGTCTTTGGATTATTGTTTTTTTTAAAACTTTACAGGGTATTAGGGTAACAGTGAAATAAATTTCCTTTTTCTTTCCCAGCACCAACAAAATTGGGTTCATATCAGAGTCAGGGTAGACATTTTAAAGATTTGCGCTATTTTTTCATTCCTGAAATTGCAAATTCTGATATATATATATATATAGATAGACATATATAAACAAACTTATGTTAAAAGTCTGCTACAGTGGTGGTGTTGGTTAGCAGTCTGGCTTTCTAGATACCATGTCATATGTATCCAACAAACATACAGCCCCAGAAAGTCTTTATGCTGAGCAAGGGAAAATCATGGCATTCTCAGATAAAGGGGCAAGTGCAGGAGGTTACAGTCTAAAACCTCCTATGATCAGCTGAAACTTAGGTGTCCTGCAGTTGACTTACTTTCCCCTGCATATCTGGGGGTGCCTACCTGAGTTTAGGAAGGCAGACAGGTAGTTTGTGGTATGTTTGGTGTAATTGCAGGACCAAAGTAACCAAATTTTGCTGCAAAAGCATGTGACATCCAAGATAGGTGCTCCGTTTCCAGCAACAAGACCATGATTGCATGTCCTGATGTACCCCAGGCTCCCAGCAAATACTTGTCTATGTGGGCCAACCTGTCCTCATGAAACTCTCTAATTCCTTTTTTTTTTTAAAGTGCTTATAGTTTTTTGGACTTCAGAACATCCCTCGGCAACAAGCGCCAGTTTAAATACATGTAGGATGAAAAGATCCTTTATTTTGTAGTTTGAAGCCCTCTTTCTGTTTCATTGGGTAATCTCTATTTCTTGCTTGATTAGAACCAGTCAATAAGTATTTCCTAGGAACTGTCATCATACGGTTGATGGTCTTGTAGTTGTTACTGATCCCTGTTTTTGCAGACCTCTATTGTAATCCCTCCTTAGTCATGCTCTTTTCTAGAGGTCTGTTTAGTCTTTCTAGTCCTTCTTGTATATCTCAGTTCAACCCTGTTGCTTTTTCTGTTGTACTTTTTGTAATTCTGCTGTTAGATTTCTCTGAGGCAACTAGAACTGCATATGATATTCAAGATCTTGGAGTCAATGGCGGTAAAATGAAGTTTTTTATTTGGCTTTCTCAATTGCTAACTTTCTGTTTGCTCTTCATCTATAGCTAAGCATTGGTTAGATTTTGACAAACACACAATGAATTTTCTGAGATGTGGTAGTTAATACCAAGCTGATCATCCTGTAGGTCTAGTTCAGATTGTGTTTTCTTATTGTGTACAGTGCAGAGACATCTGTTCCCTAATGCAGACAACAGTGTGATTGTTAAAGTAACATTTTCAAAATATTGGTCAGAATTCAGCAGCTATTATACACAGTCCTATAATAAAACACTCTGAAAACCAAAGGTTGAAGCTGCATCTTTAGTTTCCATGAGGAACTTGAATCCACATTCAGTACATTAAAAATGTACAGACTGCTGTTTTACTCTAACATCCCATCTCACTTCTTTTTTTCATTAAAACATTTTGATTTTTTTGCCCCAATGTGACATGAAAACATGTTTTGAAATGTTATGAATGTCTGGCAAATGATTTGGGTTTGGATTTTTGCCCACCTATATTCCTGCGTGGCCTACGCGCTTGTGCAAAAATTGCTCTTGATCTTTTACGGCATGAAAATAATACAGCAGTGGCCTGAGCTGTGGCTGTTAGTTAAAGATAATAAAAAATGAAAATGAATCGATTTAAAATACTGAAAGGTCAAGAGGCAACTGAAGGATAGTGAGGGAGAGATAGGATGAAAGCTGGTTCCAGGAGGAGTTGAGAATGCCAGAGGGCAGCAGCAGCTCTGAGTGTTACACTCCAACCCATGGGTTTAATGTATGCTTGCACATAATTTCTGCTTTTCCAAAGAATGTTGCCATGTGTCCTGTCCATCCAAAAATGCCAGTGATTTGGTAGGAACTTGCAGATGCTCTGCTTCTCTGCAAAGTAGAGGCTAACAAATTAAGAAAGAAGTCACAAAACTGCATTTTAGCGACAGCAGAGATAAACGACACCTTTCCCAGAGCCTGGAATGCAGAATACAGAACCAGAAACTCGGAGCGTGCATAAATCACTTGCAGGAGTTGGGGGTGGATGTTTGACTCCTTTCGTGGCACAATCCTAAGCAAGGAAGAGGGAAATGGAGAAATCCTCACTTAGTGGAGCTGCTTGGTGGAGACAGTCACTAGATCCCCTGATACTGCAGCTCTTGTTCTAGCTCATTTAGCACCACAACCCTCCATAAACCAAAGGGAGTACAACATGCCTAATGTAGCGTGAGGAGCAAGGCAGGGTGCGCCCAGCAGTGGAGATTTACTGCTACCTGATGGGCCTCAGTGAACAGCATCGTCCTCCCCCTCGAGAACTGTCACCGCCTTCTCTCCCTGTTACACACACATTCACATGCACACACATAGATGTGCACACATAAGCTCTTGAGGATGCATTTTGTTTTCCCTCATTAAAAGTGCCAAGATGCATGTCAAATGCCTGGAGCAGACTCCTGCTTTATAGTTTTATTATAGTACTATTATGACTTATCTGATTTATTTTTTCCTCTTTTTGTGTGTGTCTTAGTACTTACACTGCAAGTGTTCACATCAAGCGGAGATAATCTCTTTGTGTGTGTTTCTGTCTACATACGTATCTTTAATTTTGGAGAGGCTTTTAAAGGGGCGTGAATGTTTGCCTTTCCCTTCTTTTTCACATATGTAAAAGAATCATTAAAAGGGCAGAACCAGTCCCCATTCTGAATACCATGCTGCTATCTTAATGATTACAGTTCTGTAGAATTGCAGCAGCATCTCTGTTTGCTCTCAAATTTACACAGCTGTATACTGCAGGTATAAATTAGTTTAATATATATTGAGGTATGTATAACGTCAGTGAAGTTGGCACCATTCTTTAGAAAGGAATATTTATTGACTTATGGCTTTAAGGTGGTAGACATGATCAATTCTTTAATTATGTTCATTAATTTTTTTCTTACATAATTGGACTAGAATTAAAAATAGTCAACGCCAGAGTGTATATAGACTAGATTGCAGTTGGCGGAGTATTGAATCATCTTCAAGTGTTTTAGGAAACTGCTCTCTAATGTCAGCAAGGATCCACTAGACATGAACTCAGCCAGTTTGAATGCCATATTCACATCACCTATACGCCAAGCTTGAACACCAAATGTGAGCACAAACACAGGAGAAAACAGGCAGATTTTGCTGCTCTGAGCTTGCCTTATCCTTCCCTGTGTGAAAGTGAGCTGTTCTGAAACATCAGCCTTCCTCAGAAACGTCACCAGTGTGTCCCTCCTGTGACAACTAGGTCTGGCTTCTCTCTGCCCACTTGCTCACGTTCGATCGCTGTCGGTGTGAGCCACCTCCTTGGCAGCTTTGCTGAGCAGCATCCCCTTAGCTTTCTGCATTGTAAATTTTCTGATCTATCTCTGCACATGCAGAGATTCCTTATGTCCCATAAGAATCCTTATGTCTGGTAAGTCTTCTTTCACCACGCTAACGTTTTGTATTTCACTCTGAAAGGCATCTTGGACTACTGTTTGCAGGAAAATTGCTCTGCATAGTAAGCTGTAATGCATTGTGCTGTATTTCCTCCTGTACAGCAAAGCCAAATTGGTCTAGTAGCTTGCATTTCCTTTCAAGCAGCTCTAGCTGCTTTGGCACTAATTGTTAGTGCCAGACTGAAAACTATAGCAAGGAAATCTAGACTGAACATTGCTGTGGGGTCAGGACCTTGGTTTTGTGACTCATACATTAGGAGAAACACCCACCTAAAAAGACTAATTCTGAGATGGCCCCATGTAAATGACATGAGAGAGACTCTCAGCCAAAATACAGATCCTGTTTCCACTTGTTGTAGGAACAGGGGAAGTGGATCTGCCCCCAAACAGACTGTGAAACTGGGGCAGGACATTGCAGTATCCTTTTTCCTCTACGTTTGCCTTTGCTCCTACGCTTGCCCTTCCTTTAGGACCCTTCTAACCTTTCAAATGGGAAAGGCAAGTGGCTTCCTGTCCTGCATGTTTATGGAGCGAACTGGTGCAGGCTGGGTTTGAGGGAGGCTATAGATTTCCTGGCACTCGTTCAACCCTCGGTGTCCCGGCCTTCTGGGCAAACAATTCTCCCGGCCAACCTCTCTGAGCATTTGCTGTTGCTGCATCTTACAGGAGGCACTCTGGAAGTCTTTTATAACCCACCGAATGCTGTCCATTTACCATATGATGAGTTCATATATTTTCTTCAAAACTTAGAGAACTGAATTTCTCTCTCTCTTTTTAACAGGTAATGTCTTAGATGATTAAGCATAAAGCAAGCTATACCTGACCAGAGGGTATGTGCTGTCACAAAGAATAAACTGGGACCCTCTTACCTTCTCAGCTGCTGGTGGTAAATTTATGGCCTAATTTTGCTTGCTCCAGATAAGTCCAAATATTTTCCAGTGGAAATGAAGGGACTGAGACATGCCTTTCTAACACTGTTATTAACCTGACAATCTGTTGGTTCGTTATGGGATTGAAATCTCGTGGGAACAACTCTCCATCTCACAGCAGAACTGACACACAATCCGATGCAGCTGATTTGCTGTGGACAGTCTTCAAATGTTGAAATCCCGGACTTTCTAAGTACAGGGCTGCTATGCATGGGCACACTTCCTGCTAATCTTGAGGCATAAACACTCAGCGGCTCCAGACGCTTGAAGAAATAAACACACTGACTCGGTATTAATATTTCATCACAACACACTAAAGTTAAACCTCACTGATCCAGAGTGACCTGCAACCACTCAAGAAAATGTGTCTTTTTTTTTTTTTTAATAATTTAACTTTTTATGGGGGGAAAATAAGAGGAAATGGTCTCCTGCATGGCAGGCTTAACATGGATAAGCAGAGCCATCTGAGCTGGAGCAAAGCTGCTCATGTGCATAGATGTTGCTTTGGAAAGGTTTGTAAGTTCAAAGAGGACAATTTAACAGCTTTGCTTGTTGTCTCTGCCACATAAGGTGAACCGGGCACACTTAGTGCTATGGAGTAACAGAGTACACAATCACTGCACACTTAAAACAGCAGCTCCTGTAAATATTACCTGATGGTCACTGCTGGAATGCAACGTAGCCTTGAAAAGACACATGCTTCACATCACTGCCATCAGAAAATCCTGCAACCTAGTCCGTGGCAGACGACCTTGTCGCTGAAGTCTCCTGTGAGCTAAAGGGGGTTATAACCATAAGAAGGTTTTCTACAACTGATACTCAAGGAGTTTCCAAGCAGCATTGTGTGAAATGGGTGTTAATGATCTGATCTTAAACACGCTGCATGTGGTGTGTGCTTTTCCATTGAACACAGATGACGATCAAGTCAAAACTTACCATGAGGCCAGTAGGAAATCTCTCCTGAGCTCTTTCTGCAGAAGACATCGGCTCGCAGCCCATGCAGGTGGCTGGGTGATGCAAGTATAGTGAGCTGGGTCCATAGGCAGCCAGGCAGGGTTAGGAGATTGGTAGCTGATCTTAGACACTCACTTCAGAGTTTCTAGGCAGTTAACATGGTTCCTAAAGCTTGGAACTAAAAATTGTCATCTTTTCCATGAACTAAGCTGGCTGTATATGACCTGGAACTACTCAAGGTGAGTCAGTGTGTTACCTTATGTGCCACCTAGCTAAGTGAGGTCTTCCCCCCAGTTTTTTTTTATTTCTTTGGTGGGGTAAAGCAGTTGAATTAATGTAATAGTGGATTCCCCCCCACCGCCCCATGCTGCTGTTTTGTGTTTTTGAGTGTGTTTAAATCAAGTCTTAAAGAATTATGTAATTTGCCTTGCTTTGCAATTTATGTTCTCTTATTTAATTTGATTTTAATGAGTGCTAAACAATCTGGGATATGCACACGAAGGGTGTTCATGTGTCTATCTCTGATCCATTGAAACAAGGAAAGAACAAGATAAAGATTCTTTGAGCTGAGTTAGAGGCAGTCAACCCCAATGACCACACGAGGCAGTGGAGAGCACCAGAAAAAATTGTGAAAGGAAACATTAGCAACACTTAGTAGCTATAGCTGCTCCAGCATTTTATCAGATTTACAAGGGCCCCTGTAAAATACACTAGGGGAAAATGTAAAAACTCAAGTGCAATTTAGACAGTAGCATTCTGATAAACTCGGGATCAGCTGGTTTTGATCGCAGCACAGTTTGGTGCAGGAGCACCACTTATGCATTATGAGTGAGGATCGGAGGAAGCTTAAAGCAGCTGTGCTTCTATATTTGCTCACTGTCTGTATTCAAACCTTGGCTTGAGAGCTCAAAGGAAATGAGATGTGTTTTGCATAACCCAGTTGCAATCAGTGGAAGCACCTACTAATCTGCTGGTACTGCTTCTGACCTTTCCAGGATCTGATTCCTTATCACAAAATGAAAACATCTTTAAAAGAGGAGTGGGCTTGTTTATTTCGGAGTTTTGTGAAAATTAAAAAGGTATTAGTGGAAAGACCGATTTACACAAAAATAGGTCTGAAAGTTTTATTCTCCTGGCCAGAAGAACCTGAGGTTATCCACAGAAGTGTCTTTTTACAAACTGATCGCTGACATTATTTTGTATACTTCTTCACTTTCACTATTTTTGGGAATGCCTATAACAGTGCATATCCTGATGGCATTAAAAATAAAAGGCATTCCATTATATCAGTAGTGATAAATTTGTTAAAGTCTGGCTCTTCCTCTAAGAGTTGAAATGTAAAATGAGGCCGACGGTCCTGAATAACAGAGGATGGGGAAGACCTTGAAATGTGAGGCTTTAGTGTTGAGAACTTGGAATAAATCAGGGTCATTCATGGAAATCACTACTAAATCCCAAACTACCCTGCCTCTTCTGATCCAAATGTTTGTTTAGTAAGGCCGCAGTACAAGAAATAAATCCTGAATTATGACGACTTAAGTCTGTGTGTCCCCACCTCACTCCCAGTTTTAGCATCCATCTGGGAATCAGATCTTCATTTTCTCTCTCATTTTCTGCCTTCTTGTTTCAGGGCTTAAATAATCAGGCAGATCTGCAGAAACCAAAGAATTCAGTATATGCAGATTAATAATTGGATGTGAAAAATGGCTATCAAATGTTGAGGAAAAAATCTGCAGGGATTTGGAAGCCTGTTCTGTGTTAACGAAGCAGGTGCTGAATGCTTCCCAAGTTATTCTGGAAGAGCCTGGTCCTTTCCACATGATGTGAGAGCATGGAGGCATTTTGCCTTCTTTCATCTACCCAAATGGGGAGCATTGCTTTGTGCTGTTTAGTTGAGTGCATGCACAAAAGCAGTGAAATCAGTCCAGTTAATTACCTACTGTGCAGATCTGGGTTCTAGCTGTAGTTTCCAGCAAAAAAATGCTCTAGCTGAGTATTTGCAAGAGTTGCAAAGATGCTGGTCTATAAAGGATTGTGAAGGTGACCATGCAGGGGCATGGTTGCCAGCCTTTATGTAGAGGGGACACTCTTAAAGATCAAGTGGTTGCGAGGAGAGCATTTCTCTCCTCATTATGGGCCACTCACCCTCCTTCAATCAGGGCTAAACAGCAGGTTTGCTCACATATTCTCCCCTCTCCTTTGTAAACACAAGATCCCTTAAACAAATAGTGGACAGACCTTGTTTTCCGCTCTTCTGTTTATTAGAAGGGTTTAGCTAATCCCTGTGTTTACGAGTAGTAGGGTGTGTCAACCTACAAGCCAAGGGAGTTAATGAAACTCATCTGTTCTCTATTTTCCAACAGAATTGAAGGGAGGGGGAAGGCCCAACCAGCCTTCAGCGTAACACAGAAATATGACTAACAGTGGTGTTTGCAGGCAGAGGCTCAAAAGGGAGTAGTGGGTGGGAGGAGGTGAAGCGGCTGAATGGGAGAAATGAAGGGAAATATTCCCCCTTCAATTAGAGTAATTAAAAAGTAGTAAAAATAAACCACCCAAAGGAGACTCTGGCCAAAACAAAGTCTTAATGTACACTTATGGTTTAAAGAGTCTGCCGGAGGCCACCACCATGTGTTGCCACAGTCCTCTTGTGTCTGTCTCTGACATTAAGCAAATACCAGCTCAGGAATGAGGATGGGGGCAGCTGTTGGAGCTTGCTCCAGCTGCAGAGTGCTGGCAGGCTGAGCAGCCAGGGCATGGCGTTCATCAGAGCAGGCCTGCCAAATGCCAGTCACTGTGGCTTTCATGGGTCCAGCCTTCAGTGTGCAGCTAAAGTTCAGCACATCAAGTATTAGGAGAAGCTGCTGTAACATTGAATTGATCCATGGAGGGAACTAAAACCTCTCTGAGAAAGTGGTGAAGTCCCATTTCCTTCTCTGTGAAGGTTGCTGCCACTGTCCATTTTAGTACCGCCTGGCTTGTTTTCTCTGGTCTCATTATCTGTACTGTTCTTGTTTGGGTTTTTCCAATTTAGTTTTTCCTGTTTACCTTCTTGGTCTTTAATTCCCTGGAACAATTGGCAGGTTGAAATGACTGTTTCATTGGTGATTTCTCCCTAGTAATTTGTTTGTCAGTATAGATGTATTTTGTCACATAAACTTCACTGAAGTGCAGTGGAAGCCAGCTGCGTTGAACTCCTTATTGTGGTACATTTCCTAGAAGCCTCGGTCCTGACTCCAAATACATCTTCATTAAATGCGGACAAGTACTTCTGTCAGATTGCATTGTGTTTTTATGACGTGGAAAGAGAAAGTGACTGAAAAATGAGTTAGATTATTCAAATCTGTAACTGGAGATTTAAAATTATGTGGAAAAATATGGTAATTTGAACTTCTGGGAGATGCACCAACCTTTGCAATCCAGAGACTGTGACTAACGGGCTCAGTGGTAGGAATTTTTGGCATTCACAGTGCTGGGGTCAGTAGATGATAGTTTTGGTTGTAATCCCCAAAACACTTCTCATAATAATAAGCATGTCCTTTCTAAGGCTGACGTACAAAAGAGGACAAAATCATGATGTTTCATCTTTGCAATTTTAAAGGACTAAGATCTATAATTTTAAAGATATTAAAGGTTATTTGCATTATAAACCGTTATAAACTCCGATGAGACAAATTGGTCAAATCTTTAGGGGTACCGAGCACTTGGGGCAGTGGTTGATTTCAGTGCATGGAGGGGTGCAGTGCTGGTTTTGCATCTAAGAACATCCTTTTACTTTGATTTTTGGTGATTATTTTTATTCATCTGTAATAGGAAAACTTAGATGTTGGGGGAAGAACTGTCTTGAGGATTACAGAGTTTGCAGTAGGTCAGTTATCTACAGTGAATGTTACACAGATGTTTAGAGTTTGGTTTCAGTGTGACTGAGAGGTAGAGTTGCTCTGCGCATGTAGGGATGATAACTCCAAGATAGCCTACCTTGGGACTGATTAGTAATAGGAAAAAAAAAATCAGCTTAAGTGTTAAATAAACTCCCAAGAATTGTCAGATTACTATTTCCTTGGTTTTTCTTTTTTTTTTTTTTTTCCCACCTGTTGTCTGTCTATCATCCTGCTTAGTCTGTGAATTCATAGGGGCAGGAGCTGCTTGTATGTAACCCACTGTACACAATTCATTTTTAATGTGGCCGCATCTGCAGCCACACAAATTCATGACAGCTGCAGTTTTGATAGCTAAACCAAAATACAACTCAGTAATGAGGAATAAATTTATTGTATGCTGGCCATGTTTGAGAATCACTGCTTTAGACGTGTGTGTTTTACAAATAATTAATAAGATAGAGCATGCACATACTTCCCTTTGGGCCAAGTACTCTTTCCTATCAGGTGTCAGAAGTGAGGGGGCATAAAATATATCAGGAAATAAAATATCTATATATGCCACTGTTTTCAGAAAGAGTATCAAATGTGGACCTTGAGTCTGTCTTTCCCTGGCTGGGTTTATACAACAAGTAAGCGTAAAACATCCTCATCTTCACAAAGCTCTGCTTTATCATCCCTTACTAAGCTGAGCCAGTGGGGAACTGCAGTGTTAGGTTTTGTTTAAACCAAAATCAGTCCCAGTTTCTGTTGTGTTTGCTGGATGAGCTTGCATTGTCTCCTACTGCAACCAGAGCTTGAGAACAGCAAATTTCATTTCTGTGATGTGTGTAAATACAAATAGAAGCAATTTCTGTAGGACTTTACAGAAGCATCCAGATAATCTGCAATACAACTAAACCATCTGGTTTTTGGTGCTTTAGCTGATAGCCATTTCAGCAGAAAAGGCCAGTATTGTATCGAGCAAGACTAGTTTCTTGCAGACCCATTAGGAGTGAGCTGAAGCCCTTTTGTTTATATTCTGAGAAAATAGGTTGCATTTAATGTTGTGGGATGGCTGAGAAGGCAATACCATGTCAGGGTCTGTGATACTATGGGCTGAGTCCAGTGCAAAAGATAAAAAATGAGAATGAGATCCATCTTAATTTTGAAAAATGCAGATTGAGGCACTCTGGAAAATTTTTTCTGAAGCTTGTTGGTTTAATATAGTGGCAGTGAAACCTTAATTGCTGGTCTTTTAAGTAGTAATACAAGTCACTGCAAGATATATTATTAGTATGGTGACTATAGGTAAACTGATGAAATCCACAGAATAAATAAACTTTTGTCAGTCTTCGCTTTTTATACAGAGATGACATCTTGCAGCAGTGATGAAGTTGTGTTTAGCTTATAACATTAGTGTTAGTTTCTGAGCTTTCAAGCCTGTGAGTAGTCTGGTAGGTTCCCTGGCATAGACCAGAGGCAAGGATCAGTTGCTGCGAGGGAAGAATGGTACTAGTGCAGATGATAAGGAATCTAAATTAAACCATAAGAGAAGAGAGAAGAAGACGCTATAATATTTAAAAATGGCAAACTAAATAATATATAATTTACAGAAAATGACAGGGTAATGCTGGGACTATTTTTAAATCAACAGTAAATTAGAATTCAAACCTCTGATAGGTTTAACAGATGGTCTGGATCCTAGAATCCAAAACCCACACACTTCATTTCCCAGTACGTTCAGAACAAAATAATGCTATGCAGCCTTTGCGGAATGTTTCTTGCTATTAAGCTATGTTGAAGATAACTTTTGACCAAGGAGGACTGTATTGGGAGTGGAAAAATAGAATAAACTGGTTCAGTAAGAAAAAAACCACAACTCTGTACCAGGGTGACTGTGGACATGTTACAGGTTCTAGGCAAGGGAGACAACAGAATTCGGGAAGTCGAAGGAATATGATTTCTGACTGGCCCCACGTAGTCTAGTTCACTGTTGTATAGTGAAAACAAATGGATGTATCCCCTTTCCTTGACTTTTACAGATTTTAGAAAATATTCTTTCATGTTGATGACAGTAAAGGGAGGTGTTTTGATGTGAATGCATTAATCCCAGAAATATTCATGAAGGCATCCTCACAACTTTTTGTAGAGTTGGGGAGAAGAAAGGTTGGGGTTTCCTGAGGAGCACATCTGATTAAGAAGCAGTAAGCCCATGTACACTCACTCTGAAAACTGGTATTTTCTATCTTGTATTAGTGCAGTTACACCATTGCTTCTGCTCATGGAGCCAGTGCACCTTGTGTCTTCGATACCAGAAAAAATCTCGTGTGGTGAGAAATGATTCAGATGTAGGCAAAAATAATGTATTTTTTCCAGCTTTGTTTTTTCATTCAAAACAATACTGTTTTGATAAGACATGACATACTTGCGTATTTCTTGGAAGGGAGAGATTTGTGGTAGGAGAGGCTTTCTGAACAATAGATGCATGAGATCCATGTTTGATTTCTTCCTCTGCTTTGGGGAAAGTGATGTTGCCTTGTGGGAGAGTACTTCAACCATTGTTTGGTAGAAAATCCCTCCCCTACTGGTGCTGGGTTTTTATTTACAGGGGGTACAAAACTCATTCTCTAACATAAGCTTGGGACGTTCATTTAGCAAGTGGGATATCTGGGCTGCAATTCTTGGTACACAGCATATCTGTTAAGGCAAGGATGCAAGATCCTACAAGAAATGCTGAGGAATTTCCATACTAACCACCCAGTAACGCAGGAGATAAGGTACCGTCCTGGGTGGTGAGAGTTGACTGTTCATGTTCCCTTAGGTAGACAAGCCAGATATCTCCCATGTTCCTGATGAGCACCTTAACCTAGCAGGCGCTTCTTGAATAGAAATTAGTGTCACCAACTACTATTCGTCCTCTGCATTTGTGAATGTAGCCCTAAAAATTATTCCACGTGAATTTGTCATGAATTTATAAGTAGCTTTGGCTCTTTTTTATTTTATCAAATATGCCAAATTTAAAAAAGTCTTACTTGTACGCTTGACTATAATATAACTGGGAATCACTCTGAAAAAAAAAGAACTTTTCTGTTATTCACTTACTAACGGTGGAAGTAGTACTAATGGGAAGAGCTGGTGTGTGTTCATCTCAACACTATCTCTTCAGCTGGGATATTCTGTGCTACAAAAAAGACACGCCTCAGAACTGCTGATAAAAATGAGGGAGTGCTGTTTACACCAAGATTTACATTATCATCTGTGACTGGGTAGATAGCAGCATTGCTGAGCAAAATCCAGCTTTAAGGATGACCCTCAGTGGCTGAACACACACTACGAATATTTAAAGCAAAAGTTACCACAAACTGTTTTCATCCAGATTGTGTTTCTTTGTTTGAACCATTTGGTGAATAACATCTCATAATGAGAATCTGTGATTGCTTAAGGAAGGCTCAAAACTTAAACATGTATCTAGCAAAGTTTGATCAAGAAGATGATTCTGATACACTAAGTTGCTTTTACCCTACACTGTGAGGTGCTTCCATAACTAGAAAAATAAAAAGGACTTGTGTAATTTCATAAATACAAGTCTCAGGATGAGTTCTGTGAGGGCTTTTTGGTGGTGCTTTCACTGGCTAGGTTAATTTTGTTGTTGTTGTCGATCATGTCCTATAGCCCATGGTAATTTGGAGGGAACACCAGTGAAGATGAACAAGCTGTTAAACTAAATGAAAGTTGTCACACTGAATAGTTAGGGTGTTCTGGTGTATCTGGATTTTGTGCAGAAAGAAAAGCAAAATATTTAGTGGTGTTTCAGAGCTTTTGGCCTTGTTAAAGCTAGTTGCTATCGGTTTGAAGGAAAGCCTTGTTATTGAAATAAAATTCTTTACTGAATTTCAAACTTTTTTCAAGGCCTTAACAGTTCTGATGGCATTTTTCTCAGAAAAGGTATCTTGGGAAAAGTGGGATATTTTAACTAAAATGAAAGCCTAGTTGATCAGATATTAGATCAGGCAGAACAAAGACATGACCCTAAGTTTCTGTATCTGTGGAAAATGCTCTGACCACCAGGTTATGCACTGTTCTTGTCTGTAACTCTTGAGGAAAAAATGCAGAATGTCCTTTTCTGCACTGCACAATAGCTTGATATTTTTTTTTTTTTTCCTTTTAATCTCAGTTTTCTGCAGGACAGGGAAACTTTGCAGCCTGTCTTTAGTTTTTCCTTCTTTTGGCAGCCTGACACTATTTTTCTGGAATCAAAACTGAGAACTAGATACATAGTTTTTGCTAGGGAGGAGAAGGGGTGTGTGCGTATGCGTGTAGGCTTTATGCACACACTAGTTGAACAGCTACAAATTCTTATTTAATTTTAGTGTACACAAAAGGTGCTAGGAGCCAGAAATCTTGTGTTTCTCTGTGTGCTGGACACAGTTTGAGCAGTAGCAGCACAGCACACACATTCCTCAGGTTCCTCCATTACATGACTCTTATTTTTTTCATCAAAAAAGAATGTTTTAGTCTTAGGTATCTAATCCTTATTCATTGACATCTTTGCTGAAAACGCTTTTAGTACCCATTTCAGTGACTCCCTGACTGGCATCACCATAGTACTTCACCTATTGTCCTCTGAATCACTAAGTAAGAAATTACGAATTGCCTCAGCAAATCAGATCCATAAGCCTTCTAGTCCAATATCCTGCCTCCATAAGTAGCCAGCCAAGACACTTCAGAAGAAACCCTACATGATACCCTATAACTGTGGAGTTGCATTTTGCACGTGAGATATTTTTATCTCAGGCAGTTAATACTTGGCACGTGCCCAACCGTATTTTTATCTTTTTGTTGTAACTTATTGTTTTGATTATCAATGCCAATGACTAATCTTTTTTGGATCTTTATAAATACCTAAATCAATGATATTTTATATGAGGCAATCAGCTCCATAACTTGGTTGTGGGCTGCATAGGAAACAGAATTCTTTCTTTTTTTATTGGTTTTGAATTTGTTTTCATTCATCTTTACCTGATGTTCCTTTGTTTCTGTGTTATAAGGGTAAAAAAGAACACATGCACTATGCTCTCTGCTGCTCACTCTTCCTGATCTTCTCACTAAATCAAGTCTTTTCACCAATATCATATGGAAGCCTTTTCCTGAATCTAAAACCTTTCCTTGTCCATTCTTGGGCTGCTTATTTCCGCTACATCTGGTTTTGAAATGGAGTGAGGAGTGAACATAGCCATCCAAGGAAGGGTGTGCCATCAATTTACTGAATGTTATTAGTATCGGGATTTGCAGATTGTTCCAAAAATTGACAACTTTTCAAAATTCTACTGAAGTGGGTGTGTGGGGAGCAGAATGTGAATTTCAAATATTATGAAATTAATTAGAGATATTTTTCAGTGTTATATTGATAACCTCTATTTTGATTGGCACCTTAGCTTGATATCATCAGAGAAATAATCTGCTTTTCCCTCAGGGTGTGCTGGATGCAAAGAGGTATAATGGCAGAAATTAGTCAGAAATAATTGCAGAGACAAAATAGTTCCATCTCTGCCTATTAAGATGCAAAACCCCATGGACTGGATCCTTAGCTGGTATGTCATGATTGGCATGATGCCACTTTACACCAGGGAGGGAACTGTCCCATTACCTCAATAATCCTCATTCGGGAGGTGGCCAGTCACACAAATGCTGGTGGCTTTGGTTAGTGACAGAAACCTGGCTACTCTTCCAGCTGGAGGGAATGTGGGATTTGTGAAACTTTAGGAGTGTTGTGGCAAGAGTTGCCCTGAGATTGCTGATTCCATTCCTGCTTTTTGTTTTGTTTTAGTTGGCTTGCTAGGATTGTTTTTACTCTTTGCCAGGTGCAGAGTTGAATGGCAGGCCACACTCAAAAGCTCTTCTTTCACAAATCCACCCACGCTACAGATTTCTGTGTTCGTCACGTTCTGTGACATGTAGCTCTTGGAAATATGCAACTTGGAAATAATATCTTTGAATCTGAGTGTGTTTGGACTAGTGAAAGATAGATTTTAAACTGTCCAGAGAGGGCAGGAAGAGAAAACTATAGGAAAATATCTGGGAAACTTAGATTCCCTTAGAGTAGGACTGAACTGGAACATTTGACCCAAACCCTATGAATTTTGAAGATTCAGACCCAAATATAAGAAACCATGCTCATGTTTAAAATAAAGATGTGCCATGGTGCCAAATAAAGATATCTTCTGGGATTTCAATCAGATTTTGAATTCTCTACAACTATGTGTCTTGGTCCTGGCATCCAGTTGTGTGTGCTTGCTCTTGTCTAGCTGCCTTACCCTCCAACCTTTAAGAGTTGTTATATATCCGCTTCCAGTGCTGCCTTTTTGTCTGCAGTCAGCAGTCAAACCCAGTTCACTATATCCAGTGCAGGGTAAAGTTCCCATCTGAGTTCATCAGAAATGTACACAGTGAGCCGAAGCATGAACAGTCAATTTCTACCAAGAAATACTTTGGGGATAGAGGAAACAAAAGAAGAGCTGGATTAATAAAAATCTGACTTAACCATCCACATTGGGGTAGGTCTGTGGTCCCCTACAGGTTCTGATCTTCTCCTTTGTACTTACTTTACACCAGGTTGAGTTCATTGACTTTGCAGTAACTTGCCAAGAGTTTTCATTGAAAGTACGTCAGAGAAGAAAAGGACCAATAATTTTCAAGCTAACGTGAAAAAAAAAAAAGAAATTAAAGACAAAATCCAGAAAATTATGGGGTAAAAGGAAGACTGATAGTTTGGGTGATTTCATAATGTTTGGAACAAGATTCAGGACTGCAATGATCATAAATTGCTACCACTTAGTTGCTACTACCATTACCACTTAAGAGGAGGAAAATCAGCAGACATATACTGGAAACTGGATTGAATCCAGTGTGCTCTTATCAAAAAATAAAATGAAATGCAGAAACCACAATTTAAATGAGGCTTGATTCTCCATAGGTTGGTATTTTGGCACAGATTCTGATGCTGCCCTTACTTCTGTTTTATCTTCATGGTGACTGTCTCCAAATAACAGAAGAAAGGAGACAGACTAGGGAGGCTATGCTTTATTCAGCAGCATTTATTTATAGCATTAACTGTATATCTTAAACTGTTTGGGATTGTCCTGTTTCAGCCTTTCTTCTTATAATCTACTAGAAAATAGTCTAGTGGGAGTCTTTTAATATTACCCTTTTGCCTGTAGCTCTCTGATTTTGATTATGCATTGCATCGCGGGTGAAATTTGGGTTAAAGATAATTGTAAATATGGTATTGATATTAAATGATGTTTTCCCAACATTGCAATAATGCTTGTTTTGTTTGCTGGAGAGTTTATTACTTTTTGATCAATAGCATGTGAGATTTGTGAGGGAAATTAGCATAGTGAATAACAATTAGGAGAAAAATCAATGGCATTCAGACAAATAAGTGACTTTTTCAAGTCCCATAGGCACACATACACTCACACAGATTCTTTAAAGTGTAATACATCTCATTTTGAATTCTAAAAGAGGAGAGAGCTATTTGGACCAGAACTGAAACTGATGGCAGTATAATTGAACTACTGTGGGGCTATTTGTTGCTATTTAGTGTTTCTAATAGCTTGAATGTATGACTGCTTCATTCACTGGCACTACAAACTTCCTTTTGACTTCTATCGTGTTTTTTTCTGTAGTCCATACCAGTCTACTTTCTTGAGGTAACCCATACCATGTATTTTTTGTGTCACTTAATATACTTGCCTTTCCCCTCAACATAGTAATTTCTAGCTGCCTTAGAAGAGCCAGGAGGGCTTCAAATGAGATAAGCCATTGAAAAAAGTTCAAAATAAACAGATACAAGTTATTTCTCAAAAAAGATTTAAGCTATGCAACTCTTTGCCACAGCATGTTACCGATACTAAAAAGTTCACATGGGCACAAAAAGCTTCCAGATTATTTAATGGAAGAAAAATTCATCTAGGACTATTAAACCCAATAAAATCCTCCTGGCTCACAAAGCCCATGTTCTGGACATGGTCAAGAGCTTAAAGAGTGTTTTGGTTCTCTAGAACAGCATCACGGTGTGCCTTCCCCCACTTCTGCTGCTTTACCATGAACCCTTTCCTGATAGACCCATGGCCCAAAGGGTCCTTTTATGCCTTTATTTTGAACCTACAGCTAGACTCCTTCCTCTTCTATTCTAGGGCTGATAATAGCAAGACTGATGTGAGAAGGGAAACACGTTCTATTTGGTGCTGTGAGTTAGTGTTTCTTATTCTTCTGGCTTCTACCTTATGGCAACCATACCATTAGTTGCAGGAAGGTTTTATGGCTTGAATGTTCTCTTTGAAAGAGTTTAATGTGTAGCTGCGTGAGAGATATCTGGATATCTCTTCTGTAAGAAGGCAGGCCTTTCCTGGTTGTCAGGGCCTTAGGACCTTTCAGAGTAAAATTTGCATGCTGAATCTTGGTGAAGCTTCACTAGAGAAGCCAATGGTGATTACAACACAGTCTAAGTGTACTCTTTTGTGGAGAACTGGGGGATGGGTGACAGCTTCTCACAGGTGAAGCACAGCCATGAGAAAGAGAGGATTTTGCTATCCTGTCTATAATGGGAAGGATACTTGAGCCCAGGAAGAATCAGGATGGCAGGAGACTCAAGGGAGTATCTGTGGGAAGCAGAAGAAGTGCTTGTATGTGCTGATGTGGTGTTTCCATACTCGGTGAGCTCTTGGGATTGAGGAATCCAAGAAAAGTGGCTGTGGGTTTCCTCACACTGATGCCAAGCAGATGAAATAGTGATGCTGAAAGACTGAGAGAAAGATCAAAAGCAGTCGTCTTCCAGCTCTGAATATAAGCTAGAAGATTGGCATTTTATCTTTGGACCTTGAATACTACAGAAGAATTTGGGCTTCTTGACTTGGAAAGCCAACACTGCTACTTTACGGTGAAATTGAGAATTCAGTCCATAGTCATCCATGCTGTGGTGATGTGTGGCATGAAACGGTGCAGAAAGAAGCTGAGAAAGAAAGCTGAAGGCAGTAGGAGGGATCTAACAGGAGTTTTTGGATTGCAAAAAAAGCTGGAGGAGTGGATGCAAAAGAAGAGAGGGCAAGTCTGTGAATAGTAAGCTTGGTGTTTAATTGGGTGTTCTCAGAGGCCAAGTGTCTTTGTGTTTGGATGATCATGTGCTGAATTGGACTGATGGAGGCTCTCAGAGAGATGCAGCTGCACCAGCTATGTCTTTTACTAGAAGAGTCAGCCATGAGAAAATAGGTGAAGCTCCCCAATTTGGTTAGCCTAAACTCCTAAACACCTACTGCCTGAGTGAAACAAATTTCAGTCTCAGCTACCTTGAACAAAATTCATAATTGTGGCAACTTCAGCACATCTTTCACGTAGTCCTCTTTTATCACCCAACATGTCTCTTGTTTTCTATGGGGACACTGATTCAGTGTAGACAGCTGGGACTGGAAGCCTCCCCTTTTTTTTGGACTGAGAGTTGTTTGCATGCACACTACATATATCCGAGCACACTCCTCTCCTGCAGTCCTGTTCAGGAATCAATGTTTAGAATAATGGCTCTGCTTTCCTCTGAATTGAGCTGGTTAATAACTATTGCTGGGGAAATCAATCAGCTCTATGATATCTTATTACTTACGCTAATTTAATCACAAAGAATGGGTCATTGCTTCAGTTCAGAGGGCAAAATGAGTGTGTGTGGATATGAGAGTGTATACAGAAAGAAGCAGAGGAAGGGAGACTTCATGAACTGGCACACAAGGGGTAGAAATGGCATGGACTCTCCCAAGGCTCTAGGATGACAGAGAGAAAACTCACATCCACTCTCTGTAGTTCCTGGTAATCTGTAGGTTATAGATCCATTTTTAATGTTGTTTTCATGTTCCAAAGAATCTCATAGGTGGAGATAAATGAGAGCTTTTCCTTCCCTCCCCCCCACCTCCTCCCCATTTTCTCTGTGTCTACACAGGCTAAAAGAGGAGGATCATCAAGAGAGACAAACAGAAAAGACATGCAACTTCCATCAAGGACCTCTGAGCCCATTTCAAGTTCTTGCATACCCAAGAAAAAGGTAAATGCAGAGGAACTGTTCATGTGTTGAGTGTGTAATAATTAAAAAGAAGGAAACAGCAGGTAAATAGGGTGTCTGAAGAAATAAGCTTAATTTACAAAATGTGCAAATTCAGCCTGGCAAAGATTGTCATAACATTTTCAAGCTCTTGTCTAAATTCTGTTTCCTTTCCTGTATACCTGATTATGTTATGTAAGACCTTTCCTATATCCTCTTGTTCCTAGTGGAGAGTACTACTTTTGTCTGTCACTACAGAAAGTAGATTAAAACAAATTTCTACACACCGAACTGTATCTCTACTGTAATAATTTTTCTCAAAAGAAGTCTTTCATTCAGAAAAAAAAAAGTATCTGTTTTCTAGTATAACCAAGTGCTGAGTTCCAGAAGCTAAACAAAAGCCAAATATATTAAGTGTAGCTGTGTAGAAAGTCATGAATCTCCATGATTTTTGTATTGGTACTTCTTTCAAGTAGCCTGAGTTCTCACAACTGTAGATTTTACTCAGATTCTGTTGGTTTTCTATGGTTTCCCATCCAGTATGAGGGTGTAGATAAGACTGTTTACAAACTCTTAGAAAGATAACACCTGTTCTGGAGTAAAACATTTCTGATGTTCTAGTATATTGTAAAAAGCAGTCCATGTTGGAGGAAAGGCAGTGAATAGCATTTAGGAAAGTCTTAAATAGAATATTGTTTTGTGCTGACAAAAAAAGATTTTTTTTTTAAAAATACTGGCTGATCATGCTTAATCCTTAAGGAATTAATTCCTCTGAAGTAGTGGAATTGCTTTTAGTGTTGGTCCCTTCCTAGGGGGAAGAAAAGAATCAAAAACTGACCCATCACATTATAAACATGTCAGACTGTTGCTGAATCTCTCCATGGAAACAGCATCACTTTCCTGACAAATAGATCTTGGGCAGTTAGAAAAATAGAAAGCACTAGTGCTAACTGCTGCACTAACATTATCTAATTCACCTTATTAACTAGGTAATGAACTAAAGCCATCATGGTCTAATTGAAATAAATAAATACATTAAAACTGTGAATTAAAGTAACTGCATTTTGATGGGTTTGGGTTATTCATATTGCTTCAAAATGTTATTTTTAATCCAAACACTGCTGGACACATCTCCTTGTGCCCCAGGGATAGTACAAAGTATGTTATTGGCCTCTATTTTTGTACCCCATTTACTTCACATTCACACCTTAAAAAGAAAAACCAATAAAAGAACAAGAGAAATGTCAAACAACATTAAAATAAGTAAAATATTTAGGCTTCTAGTATTAGATATCTCTAAAGTGCCTTTGAATGTCAAAAGATTTTCAGAAATGCTCACATTTAGTCAAACTCAGCTTCTAATGAATTTGACCGAGATTCTATTTAGGAACAATTTGGCTGATGCAGAGCTATTTTGAAATGTCTGCCCTAACCTTATTTTTCATCAACTGCAGCATTTGATGCAGTAATACTAAATGCATTTTAGTGAAGGTTTGCTCGGATCATGCAAGACTCCTCAATAAAAGAGTTGTCTTGTTTTGTCTATCTAACACTCTGATGTTCCTTCAGTGCTCTGTTACTCTTGTGTATCTACTATATCCTGTTGCTTGGGGATTCCATGTTAACTCCAGGTTTGTTCTGGTCTTTGCATTGTGTTAGACAGCTGAAAAGTATATTAACTTTGATCCTCCAGGGGGTCAATTTCTACGGTTGCTACAGAGATGCTTTTTCATCAGCAAGAGGGAGGTTATAAGTGGGAGAAGAGTGCTTTCAAGACTCTTTATAAAACTGTATTCTGAGCTGTGACTTGGAACTTTCTCTCTGAGGTTTCTTTTTCTCTCCTGACAAGATTATGTGGCTTTATTTAATCTCGTTATTCAGTTAGTGATCAGCTGGGCAGGTAGCAGTAATAACCTCTCTTCTTTTACACTCTTTTTCATCCAAATGTGCTATTCTAGTTACAACAAGATGTACAAGCACTCACAGTCTGGAGTTGTTTTCATTGGCAAAGGTAGAAAGCTAGAGAAACTTTAACTGTTCTAGGTTTACACCCATTTAAACAGGGATATAACTTATGTCTCCATATAGTTATGTCTACAAAGGTAAGTGACTGTTTGCTGGCTTTAGCCCATGGCTATTTTCTGTGTTGGCCTCCTGCTTCTGTGGAAGGAGCAGTTTCAGGGCACAAGTCAAGATTTCTCCAGCCCCAAAGATGCTTGACCTGTAAGGTGAGAGAGTAAATCTTCACACTATGCAAGCTGATTAATCCTGGGTTTAATTTGTCTTTTTCAGCTGATAAAGTGGGCAGCCCTGTGTTTATTAGTTTGCAGATATCATAAAGGAGCATTACTGAGTGCTTAAAAAAACCCCAAAACCAAACAGAAAGACAAAGACCCTGGAATGAATGCATTACTTTGTGTGAAGCAAAAACATAAAATTACACCCAAAGGAAGGCCCTTAGTCTATAACCTACTATACTCCTGGAATACTCCAATGCCTCTATTAAGTTTATTAATGAGGGCTGTGAGATCTTAACAGGAATGCTGGCACTGCCTTTCTGCTCTGTTGCTTTACAGTTTTGGGGAAAGATTAATAACAGAGATGATTAATCGTAGGGCAGGGGTCCATGGAAGTTTGGGGGCAGAGAAAGAGGTTTCTTTTAATTATTTTTTTTTAATTCTAATTAATTCTATATCACCTGTTATATAACAGACTCCTGAAATCGGCAGTGTCAGAAATCAGGGCCTGATCCTACTTCCCACTGAAATCGATGGGAGTTTTGTCATTGATGGAACAGCTGAGCAAGTAACTTGCAAGAATTCATTTATTCAACAAATCTGGCTGCTGCTTCTGCTTATCTCTATTGATTGTACTCATGTCCAATCAGGTTTGCAGCATTAGCCGCATTACCTTACAATAACAGGGTAATTCACTTGGGGCATGTTCTTACCAAGTCCTAGAATCCACACAAAGATAAACAAAAAGTTTATCCCATGCAAAGATGCCTTCAGTTTTTTTTCAGGGGCAGCTGCCTCTTTTGTTAGTTGTGTATCTCAAGGAACTGCATTCCCTTTTTGGAGCTGCTAGACTGAGAACAGAAAGGTGAAGTGACCTGAGGAAGTTTAGCTAGTACAATGGAAAGATGATGCAGCAACACATATAAACTTTGGGCTTGGGAAATCTAGTTTCAGATTTCAATTCTGCCACAAGCTTCTCTGCCACCTTCTGAGTGTAAGTCTACCATCTGTCAAATGGCTCTCAGGTAGCCTTTCCTTACAGGATGGGATGCAGGAGCACAGATTCACCATAGGCAGCAGAGATTTCTTGGTGCCATGGAGAAGACTTGGGCAGGCAGCCTGGGCAGAAGTGTGCCCTCCAGCATTGCTGTGCTGCTGTTACTTCCTTTGACTGCAATGGATGTGTGTAGTCAGCCAAGGGGAGAACTAGGAATAGGATTGATGTTCCCGTGGGCAGCCCCGCTCCCTGTGTCTGACAGCCTAGTAATACGCATGCTTGGAAAAGGGGGAAAGAATGTTATTTTCTGTTCTCTAAGTGGGTGTCATAAACCACGAAGACTAAAAAAGCAAATACTTAAACTTCTTCAGTGAAACCTTTTCACAAACATGGAGTTCTGACCTCGACCTGTACATAGTTGAGTGTACTCAGACGAGAGACAAGCACTTCTGCCTCCTTGTGGGACCAGGCTTTTTGCTGCCCCACCCCCCCCCACTCAGCAGGAGCAGAAGAGCAGGTTTTGAAAAGGTAGAACATCTATGACTATAATTCTGGTTTGTAAATAAACCATCAAAGGGAACCTTTTGCGGGAGTGATTCTGCCAGGCTTAGCACAACACATGCTTTTGCATCAGACTCTTGCCAGGACTGTGGGCCTGAAATCCTTGATTACTATTGCTTGTTTTTCGCTTTCTATTTTGCTGACACCCTGAAGCTTTTGTTTTCTGAATTCCTTCTCCACTTTCTATGACTTACGATCACAGAAGATAGAGCAGCTTGGTTATTAACCACTTGTTTTCCTTGCACTGGAAATGCAATGTAAATATTTATCTTCTGGCCACTTCTCTTTTCATAATGTCATTCAAATTTTCGTCTCTTTAGGGTTCATTGTATGCTCAGGCAAGTTATATGCTAGATTATAGGGGTCATCTCTCTGGATTTTAGTGGAAGAGTGGTGATGGTGGAGCAGGCTGCTGACATTCCTAAAGAAATCCAGAGTTCCTTCCAGGTGATAGAGTTTAGTTCCATAGCAGTAACTGATTGGGAGAACTAGAGGAGCCACCCGGGCGTACATCAAATATATGAGTCCTAGAATATAAATCTGTATGAAGTGGCAAGAAATCAAGTGGTATAGATATGCAATACATCCAGTGACAGCATCAGGTAGATATTAGGTCTTGGCTATTTGGTTGTCTTAGTTGCTGGATTATCCACTGGACAGTCAGCAGTTCGAACGAGTCTAGGTCTGGTCCACTTCAGTGCTTGCTGTGCTTTTCATGGGAGGGAGGGAGGAGTCACTGTTACTGAGATAACTAGACACCTCTTGTTGTCTCTGATAGTTTCCCTTCTAGGCCAGATCTTTCCTAAATACCAAAATACTCTTCCTTGTAACACTATATTGATAAAAACTTGCTCTGTTGAACAGCAAAGCACAAAGAATAGGTTCTGCTTTGTTATTTTCCTGTATGGCCACGAAGAGGGGATGTTGAAATTATCAAACCTTTTACTTTTAATCCAAAGCTTACCTTTGCTGATATTGTTATAATTCCTTCTCTTTCAACCATATCCCCCATTTTTTCTTTCTTTCTTTCTTTTTTTTTTTTTTTTAAATTATTTGAAGAAAAGAAGAGCTAAAACACGATTTAGGACCAGTCAAACCTCTGTGGCTTCCTTTTGCATAAAGAAGCTGAGTGCAAGATTCTCTGCAAACAGCTTTCTATTTATGTATATAAGCTACTTTATGGAGACCTCAATCCTGCAAAGAGCTCTGTGTATAACTCAATGAAGCACAGGATTTCTGCAGAGGGCAAAGCTTATAAATACAGTTTACAGCCTTGCCTGCGTTAGAAAACCATACTGCTTTAAACATACTGTTAAAGTTTAAAGTGCTGAATCCTCTACAGGTATGGTTGTATACGGTTGCTTTCTAAAGATGTGTTCAATTCTGTATTCACGGTGACATAATTATGCCAGAGAAAGTAATCTTTATACAAGTATAACTGCGTCTTCATTAAAATTTTTATCAGTGTAACTTAATGGGTTTAAAAAAAAAATGAAGAAACACAGAATGGAATACAGTATCCTTAGTCAATGTTTTTGTCAGTAAAATCTATATATACAGAGATGAGAACGAATACCAACAGTGCATATCACAGTTAATTCCCAAGCGTGTTACATTTCAGTATAGTAAAAGCAGTTGTTCAATGGGGTTTAGAAACAGAAGTTGATTAATTTTCACTTTTATAACTGTTTGTTCTATAATTTAATAGTTTTTATTGTTTTGCTTTAAAAAGTTTTCCAACAGCTCCAGGTACTTTTTGGTTTATTTAGTCCCCCAAACAGACATGGTAGGGCACAGTCTTTGCTGTTCTTAAATAAACACAGTGGTTACACCAACACTTTGCCTGCCTAACTTAGCATTCCCCAAAGTGCATGTTCTTTAGTAACAAGGCTGTTGGGGAGATTACCCAAGTGATTGTTACCCCTCTGCATGTTTGCATGCAGAATAATTAGTAGGCTTGTGAAATGCTTCCTTGAAATGAAGTCTGCTTTTATACAGCATTTGCTCATAGGAAGTCCCACTACTGAAAAATCGAGTCAACTGAATTCAAGTTTCAAAAGACATTGGACTCTTAATGAAACCAAGAATTGAACATTAAAATGGAATTTGGAAAGAGAGGTTAAGCTAAGTTTGTTTGCCTCTCAGCTGGTTCCTTGAGTTACTTCTGTGTTATCAGCAGTATATTGTATGAAAGACGTCCTGTAAATGGGAGCCATTCATTTCTACTGGGGATTGCTTCATTGTACTGCTGTGTCAAGTTTCCAGATGTCACTGACTTCACAAAGCAGCACAGATGGAAACAAACAACAGCTCCCCTTTCCACCTTGTGCTCTTGCAGAATTTTGTTAGATAAGTCATAGGTGACTGGAACACATTGGCAAGCGGGGAATAATCATTAATTATAGATTAATTGCACTCACAAATAGCAGCCAATCGCTAGTGGAATGGGTGACTTTTTATTCCTCAAGTTGTCAGTTAGTATATTTTTTGCATATTTTGCATGAATTGTGGCAGAAATGTCTTTTCAGAACTGATCTACAAAGGTAGTGTGTGGACAGAAAGATGAATATGTCTCAAGAGATTTCTAGACAAAGGGCCTTGGGTCAGGCTAATGGAGAAAGGATAGGATCGGCTCTAGCAAACAGAGCTGGAATTGTGCAAGGTAGGGTGAAGGAAGTTCTGGATTTCTTTTGACTTTTAGTAAAAACTGAATCCCCAGTAAATTAGGCTACTCTTCAAAATACTCACTGAAACGAATAATAAGAATATACACTAGGGGAAGATACACTTCTTCCTACTTTATTTCACATATATTTTAAAACTTATTCTCTCTCTTCATCCTCCCCCCCCCCCCCTTTAGTTTCATTGCATAAATTTTATTTCAGAGGAAGTGGACTGTTAAGACGAATGTTATTGGGGAGGGAGCACTAGTATTACCCTTAAGTTTTATGCGCCAATTACAAGTGCATCTATAATATGAAGAAAGGAGAGAGAGCTAGTAGACTGGAAGACCAGAACTGCTTTCAGATCAATAGATGAGCTGACATTGAGGCTAGAGGACTGATAGAAGTAGTGGAAAGGATAGACATATTTGGCAGATTTCTGAAGACATTCAATAGCGACACCGAGATGGGGCTGATAAATCAATAGCTCTTTGGGCAGATTAGATTGATATTTTAAATGTATATGGAACTGTCCTAGACAGGAAGACTGAACAACACTGAAGGAACAGATAAGCATAAAAACATTAATTCATACTTCTGTATCATTTTAGTGTGGTTTTTAACGGATCTGTGTGGAATGTGGGGTTGTTTTCTTTTTTGCAGCTGAGAGGTTGGATCAGATGTAAGCTTGAATTGTGCTGTTACTCTGGAATTCCTCAGGCTGGTGTGGGTTAAGTTAGCAATAATGAATAAATTATTGTTGTAGTGAAAAAGCGTTCAACACAGAGGTGGTCAGTTAACAGCAGGATGGGACTGGGACAATTGTGCAATTCTACTGGGGGTGGAGTGGAAGTTGGCCCAGTCCCATCATGTATATTATCTGTGTGTGGGTGTTTTCAGGAGCATAAGGATGTAAAGGAAGGCATTATGGCAAACCTTCAAACCATGCCATCAACAGGACTTAGAATCTAAATTATGCCTTATTGAAAACAAGGGGAGTTTTGTCAATTATTTCAATGGGAGAAAAACCGGCCCTTTGTACACAAAGCTTTGTACTACTTTTGATGAATCAGGCTGTTTCCTCATGCTACCAATTATATCAGCTGTCATAAATTAGAGACAAAAAAATATAAAGTGGTTTTAATCACCCTGGAATTCCTGGGGTGATTTGCAACTTTTGCTGTGTGCTGATCACTGTTCAGCTCTCCCACAATGTCCCTCCATCTTCCCTAAAAACCTACTAGAAGTTCAACTTGAAAGGTTTTTGGTGAGTGATACTATTGTTGTGTTCACCAGATGTTGTGAAGCTAAATTAAAGGAGAGCTTGTACTAATGGAATTTCCTAGAAGTTTACAAGTGAATTATTATGGTTAGAAAACTTAGACTATTTAATATATCTTTGCATAGACGTATGAGGGGACGACTGTGCTGAATAAAGTAAATGTATAATGATGACAGAGGAAGGGTGTCCTTGGTTTGCCTTCCCTTATTTTGAACTTGATGGAAACTGGATCAGCCTAAAGATAGATCAGCCATTCATCTGTCGAGGTTACATTAGCCAAAGTGGTTTGTCTGGTACCATTTCCCTTTCCAACACACACTGGACTGGCCTGGCCTGTTCAACAAGGATCTGATACATGCTAAAATATTTTTAGAATAATTTTATTTAAAGAAAAAAAAAAGATTGCTAAGAGGAAACCAATTCCATGACAGCTAGGTTAGAGTGATCTTGTCTTAAACTGCAAATACCACTTATTATATTTGCATGTAAATAGATGCCAGATAAGTGTGTCAGATGAAGAGAACATTTCAAAGTCATTTGCTTTCTGGAAAATAGAATAGCTCAGCAGGACTTGGAAGGCTCCTAACTTGAGATGTTTTACGTTCAGCGTTGATAAAATTGGTCTTTGCAAGTTTATAACTCCCCAAAGTTACCCTGAAAGATGGCTGCCTCTCTGCAAGGCCTCTTGCTGATTACTTTTAAATTATGGCATGGGGTAGTTAAAAGGAATGGGGAAATGAGCCCTGACAACAGTGTAGGCCTACAAAAAGTGCTTATAGTGCTGACAGAATGGATTTCTTTACTTGAGAAATCAACGCGTTAGTAAAGAAACTGGAATATCACTTTCTCCACTAGATATTTGTGGTTGGACACTTGATCTTCCTCCTCTTGACACAAATACTTGCTTCTACTTACGTATACTGTGATTGCTCAAAGCATGATCATATACTACTATGAGGCAGGGCTCAGGACCAATTGATTACATGCCTAAGTTATTCTCCAGGCACCCTCAAAAATGGCGAGGCCAGCCAGGCAGTGCTGGCTCTGGTTTTGTTGGGTTATAGACCCTCCATCTGCAATTGGCAGAGGGTCTGATCTTGTGCTCATAGAGATCTGGGTGGAGGCTCAAATGGCTCTTACCTGCAAACTAGATGACTTTCAGTGCTGTGTAATGTGTGTTCTTTGGGCTCCCAGTGGCTTAAGCAATGGAGCAATCCCTGCGATAGCTCACACCCAAACCAAAAAGCTCTGAGAGGAAGTGTTGGATTAGACCAGAATGTTTCCAGGCCAGAATATTAGCATGTGCAAGACAGCTGTTTTCCTGGTGATCCTGTCATTCCCAGGTGTGAAATACGAACCAACAACTGACTTCAGTCTTTCTGAAACCTGCAAAAAGTATCTAAAAGTTAGTGGCAAATGTGAACCTTGTACAAAAAAGTTTGGAACCAGACCCACTCAAATTAGGAATTTTTTTTCTTTAGAAAGTATGGTATCACTAAATGTAGGTAAGTCTGGGCCCAAAACACTAAAGTGCCTTAACCAAAGCAATTTGCATCACTCCAGGGCAGAGAAGAAGTTAGGAGGATACTTTAAATGTATGCTGAATCATAATTTGTCTGGATTTCTTTTTAGCTCAACCTAGCCACTGAATTTTCTTAAGATTGATTTTGAAATTATTTCAGTATTCAATATTTGCCCAAATTTTAATCCAAGTTTCATTTTAATTTAACTTTTGTCTAGGAACACATGTATATGTACTTGTAGTATACGTGTATTCATGCTTGTGCATTTGTGTGCACATGACTGCATGGGTTTGACCTCAGATTTGGAAGACCTGAGTGTTGCTCTTGATTCTCCTCCCATTGTGTGGCTTTGCAAATGTTCTTGCCTTCTACATCCCCTCTTGCACTTCTCTCTTGCTTATGGAGGCCATAGCTTTTGGGGGTAAGCATGCTTTGCTTTGCTTTTCCTGGGTAGTTTTATGGTGTATGCCAGGACACCATGTTGATGGAGATGGTGACTTTTGGCACCACCAAAATCTAGAGGAGGGGAAAAACTTTAGGGAGTGTTCAGCTGCAGGCTTATGTTAATGAGTAGCAAATATAATACTATTTGTGAGCACTGGCATTTAAAATAATATCTCTATGGTTTAAACTGATGTCTAAGCCCGGACAGGCTAAATACATCCTTTGTGTGATGTTCCCTGGGCCTTCCATTTGACCATCTCTTCTGCAATTTAACCCCCAAAAGCCAAACTTTAGTTGGTGAACATGAATGGTCATACGTGCTATTCACCAAAGGTGCATGGACCCTGGGCATCACACCCTCCTGCGTCCTCTTCTCCCCACCTCAGTCCTGCAAGGCAGCCCAGCAGACATTGCTATCCATCACCTGGCCTAACAATGACAAGCAACTGTCTGCCAGCTTCGTATCAACTCAGCTATATTGATATCTTGGACAATAGATGGACACGTTTGTCAAAATTCCCTGCAAATCTCTATTAATTGGAAAACGAGCTTCTTGCCCTCGAGTCCGTGTGGCTATCGATGTCGGCTTACCATGCTGCCGTTCCCCAGGGAGACTGCAGCCAAGAGGAAACAGAACGGCTTCCAAAGAGCTCAGCAGCTGCACCCTGTCAGCCTGTTGAAGAGCAATTGCCCTTAACAATGGACTAAAACATTAGCGCTACTGTATAGACATCACAGGCTTACCCTCACTGAGCAGTATGTTTGTGTATTTAGTGGCTGCCACATACAGGACCTTACCCATCCATCAATATCATCACTTTTAAGAGGGGGAAAAAAAAAAGCAGCAGACATGTTCCAAATGGTTTCGCATGAAAAGGAAGCAGCAGACTTTGTGTTTGGTATGACGTGCTGGGGGCTCCCACGCTGGGCAGCACTTCTCCCTGTGGATGGGCAGGGTGAGGTGCCTTTGGGGCATAATGCCTTTGATTAAAATTGGCAATTCTGAATCTCCTGCTGGCCTCAAGGCAGCTTGGTGAAATGTGACTTTTTGTGACAGCACGAGCGCAGAAGCCTGTCGTTCTGTTTCCAGCCTGTTATAGTGTTGATGCAAGTCTTGCCAAAAGTAGCTCTCCCAGTAATAGTTACAGTAAAATACCCTCTTGTCCTGGAACCTTAGCATTAATTAAATCAAAATAGATCAAGCAAAATCAAAGGTTTTCTTTTATTGATTAAGCCACAGTTTATGTGGCAAATATCCTCTGTCCGTTTACAGAAAATGTTGGCTTCTGACTAATACCGCACTAACTAACTGCAACCACAGGCTGTGCTGAAGCCCTTGAAACCAGATTGAATTCTTCCTGGGACAGCATTGCCCCACATCACTGCATCCCCTCCCTTACCTGCCTTCCTCTAGGCAGAGTTGAGGCAGGTTTAGCTGCAAAGTTGGGTCTTATTGGAAATGTAAAATGAATATCTAATAACAGGGCAATTTAACAGAGCGGTTCCAAACGGCTGAAAGCAGATTTGTATCAGCACATTGATTAGTTGCTGGAGACTTGCAGAATCTTGTATTTCTGATGGGCCCTGGCCAGAGGAGCTCTATCTGATGATACTACTCCCGCTGAGTTTTACACCAATTTCTCTTTATTACTCCCATTTCCTCTCCAAGAAAATCTACAGGTGTTAGGAGTTTGAGGCCTGTGGCACTGGCCCATCTGAAATCTCTAGCATTTGAGACATGTTGTCTCGGAAATTCAGACTTAAGGAGGGCAAAGAAGATAGGCGCGCAAACAGAGCTGAGAGAGGGAAATGGCACTTACCTGTTTTGATTTTGCTTGTGAAGCCCAGGCTTCATGAAGACAAAGATAAACCTAAAAATAGAGGGTAATTAGAGAAGTCATCAAAATGAAAGGTGCAAGTATCAGTGGAGACCCTCTACAGCCCTCAAATGAATTTCTCTGTGTATGGAAGTACCGGAGCAGAAACAGCAGTCACAGCTAATAGTTCACTGTAAATTATTATTTGCAAAGATCAGAGCATATAGTTGGAAAAGAGAGGATTTCAGAAGTCAGAAGAATAATAGGATCTGCAGTGAAAGCAGGGAAAGATCATTTGACTTAGGCTAATTCTAGTCAAGAGTGAGGACGGAAAGAGCAGAAGAAAATACAGGTCAGCACTCAGATACAGAAAGAGACTTGGGCTCCCCAGTGGATGGGGTGGTTGTTTCTAGCCTACATTGATCTCAGAAGTTTGCTGCTTTGTTTGAACTGTTCGGACTGTGGATCTGGCTGAAGCTTTATAAAGCTCTGGTGCAAACCAGCTGAATCCAGCCTCAGACTAAAACAAAGTTCTTACAAGTATTTTAATCCTCCAGGAGCTAATGAATCATCTGATATGAAGTAGGAAAATATACAAGTTTTCAGACTTTATCAACACTTAGATGAGCACCTAAAACCACTTTGAAACACAAATACCCTGCCCATCTCAAGGAGACTAAATACGTCACATGGTGATAGAACACGGCCAAAGGTGTTGTACAGAAATCTTGAGATATTGGGTAAAGCAAGGAGTGGGAATGCAAAACTACAGGTTCTGTTGGATAACCTTTGCTAACGTAATCATACGTGCATATTGAAGCGTGAGGGCAAACCCATTGCTTTTCCTTACAGTTAAAGATAAAGACCATATTTTTCAAGCTCTTAAGGCTTCTCTTCAGGCTTGATGTGAGTGCAGACACCTGAACTTCCTGTAAGTTGAGCCATGCAAGACTGTGTGCTGGGTTAAATCACACGGCAGGAATGGCTATCTGGTTTACTGGTCTTTGTGGTAGGTTTGGGCTTCAACTCTGCATTGCAGCTGGGCAAGTACCTTCAAGCAGTGTCCTTTGAGCATCATTGCTCCTGCTGTGCAGTACCACTGCACTTCCCTCCCTGACTCAGCTGCTCAGCAGATCATAGTTCAGCTGCATCTGACATGTGGGGTGATAGAGCAGGAAAAAGATTATAACGCAGCTCTGGGAATTCATGAGATGGTGGTACCTCTGTGGAGAGTGATGGTCTCCAGATGTCATAGCTTTGAAAATCTCAACCTCTGCAATGCTAGAATTCAGATCATAAAATAATTTTCATTCAAGTCCCCCTTTCCACCCCCAACTCTTCCCCTTAACCCCCCATGCTTAGTGTGCTGAAATCTTGGACCAAGCTGTATGGAGCAGATTGTCATTTTGTGTGTGGGATGCCTAATATAATGGGGGTCCTTAGTTCCTGGTAGTGTCGTGGGGGTAAGAAATAATTACAGTAAGTAACCTGAGCTTTCTAATATGGTGGCTTTGATTTTGTATTGTAGTTAACTTGGTCTTTCTCATCAATACCCTTAACATTTCAGGTTAATAATCTATCCCTCAGCTGCTGGGTAAAACTTGGATAAGAAAGAAAAAAAGATCTGAAAGTTGACACAAAATTTTTACTGTGAACTTCTTTGACCTTTGAAAAAGAGATTCATAAATTTTCTAAAAAATATTTTCCATTTTTAGTCCACTCACTTCCTGGTTATGCCTGGGAACAAGAAGCAGGAAGCATCATAAATCTTGTGAAAAAGCCTGTTCTGGCAAGTTTCCTAGCCCAGCTTTGCTGATCATTGAGTTTTGGATCATTTGGATAAGCTTCATGTAAGTAGCCAAGCTCATGTGCTTCTCCAAGCCATTTGCAAACTCCAAATCCCATGAAACCAACTCATTGCTTAGTCTAGGCAGCCTGAACTCTGCCCTTTCCTGCCCAGCTTTTTTTCAGATATAAAGCACAGTTTTAGAGCTGCTTTGTTTTTTTGGATGAACTTGGTGCTAATGTGACTTTCAGTTTTACAGCCAAGTATAACAAAAGTAGGTGTCATGCAACAAACCTTCACGCTGCTTTGCTAATACATCCTAATCCTGTCTGGTGATACCTTGTGCTGTTCAGAGGTTGAATTAATCCTGAGCAGAGTTTACCAGTTACACTAAAACACCCTAAAACTGCTGCGTAGCTTTCCTAGGCTTAGCTTGAAGTTAACAAGTTGTTCCCCATGCAACAGAGAAAAGCAGCTTTGAACCCCAAAGCAGGAAGCAGCTCATGAAAAATTACTTGGGAACAGATTTTCAAATTCATTCACTTCTCATCTAATAGTGGCACAAGGCTCTGTGATAAGCACAGTAAGGTAAGTTAGCGTGGCAGGCAACACGCAAACACATTGCTCAGGGCTGTGCGTACAGGTACATGTACAGTCGATATCCCCAGATGTCTGCTTAGCAATGCTAATAGGGTGCTAGTATTCTCTCAGGCATTAGGTCCATTTTAGTCCAGGAGAAATATGGTATTTGATGAGGGCAGTACGGCACTCCCTGACAAAGGGGTCTACTGCCTGTCACACCTTGACTTGTTGAGTGCTAACACCGCCTGGGGGATCACAAAGCTGTCATTACAAAGCATTAGCATGAGAAAAGGAGCACTCCTTGTGTTTTGGCATGTCACACCCAAGTGACAGGGAGCACAAATACAGTCAGGCACACAGAACAGTGCAAGTCAATGTCGGCTTTGACAATGTTGGGCACCAAGGCTGTCACTCCTTTGACACAGCCCCTCCTTCCCCCTACCCACGCTGCCATTCGCAACGGCAGCTCGCCCACTGCTTTTATTTCTGCACAATGTGTCAATAATTACTTGTCAGGCCTCTGCTTATAGACCTGGGATGGTGAATAAACGCTTATTATGCCTGAAAAATGTTGCAAGCTTTACCATAAATCTTGTGTTACAAATGCACACAATAGGGGCTATTGACACAGAGGCAAACACTCACATTAACATGTAAAGTCATGCTGCCGAGAATAGAGTTTGACAAACTAACTTGCAGCAAAGGAGTTTGTTGACCTTTTCTTTGCCTTCCTGGCAACCGGACTGGGCTTGTGTATATTAAAAAGCCAGATGAATGGGAGATGAGAAGAGATACTAAACATCTTCCTGTTAGGGCTGCTGGAGTGAGGATGCTCTACATCTGAGAGCACTTCAGAAATGGTATTATCAGATATCATCCTTCAAATATACAGGAGCTAACCAAGCGTTCAAAAGCTAAAGTTGACTATATTTGAATTCAGCCACATGTAGACTTCAGCCTGTGCCTGTTTACCCAGTAGAGGCCTTAACTGAAACATTATATTGGACAGGCAGCTATTCATGGCTTGCCCCTGCAAATAGCATCTCTTCAACTGCTCTACCTCCTTGGGTTTCAGATTGCTTCTTGCAATGGATTGGAGGTTCGATTTTGGGGTACTGGAATAAATTGTACAGAAGGTATTTATGTCAAAGGTGCAGGTGTCATAAACTGAGCAAAAAATAAGAATGTTTAAAAGAAACTTTACAGAAGTAATAATTAGGGCTTGAATTTAAATACCTAACTGAAGACTCATAACTGCCTTTTTTTTTTTTTAAGCACACAGGGACCTTCTGTCTCTGTGCCATTGGGAGGGAAGGGTGAACTTCTCTACAACATGGTTCTAACTGTAGGTAATCTGAACTACTCCCTGTAACATTTTATTGGTTTCCATTGGTTTCATTTTATTTCTATGGGTTCTGATGGTTTTCTTTCTTTATCTATTTTATCTTTAAAATGTTCTTGTTTAGTTTATGCCTTTTTGTTTCTGCATCAAGTGCTTGAAGTTATCGCATACTTGTTTAACCCTTTGACGTTCTCAATATTCTTCCCCTCACAGCTGTTTTCTATCTCTTAATATCTCCTTCTACTTACTTTTTTATTTATTTTGGCAATGAAAGTTCAATTTCATTTTTATTAGCCAATTTCCCATAAGCTTTCAGTCCTACATATCCTATCTGGATCTAGTGATCCAGAATTTGTGTTTTCAAGTGCTAGAAAAGAATATTTTAAAAGAAATGCTGCTTAAACCACAATGTTATTGAGAAAGTAGGAACACCTTTCTTTTGGATATAGCCTTTACAAAAGACAACTTCTTTTAAGAAAACAAGATTTCTTTTGCTTTTAATAAAACCTGAAGTGTGGAATGTATTTGACCTAAACTCCTTGAGCAATCCAAAAACCCTTTGGCAAATAACGTTTACATTGTATACATAAACTAGTGATTTACATGCATGTTCTGGTACCTAGATGAATGTGTAAGGCCCTATGTACCAACCACAATCAAAATTGCACGAGAGTTTATATGCATATGCGTATCTATAGAGCATTCAGTTTACCTTGTAAAGTCAGTCTGATGTTAAGATAATCTCTGGATGAAACACATGGCCTGGATTCATCCCACCTGATTTGAGCCCTGGTTCCACAATAGTTTAAACCAGTATCAGTCTGTGCGGCTGTTGTCCTGCTCCCCCCTCCTTGCACGCCTGTGCACACGCACATGCACACAGCCCTGGGCGCTCTCCTCCCTTATATCAGGTAAGGTGCTTGGTGAGTTGCTTCAGGGACCTAAGCTGGCAGCAAACTATTGGCTATTTTTCTATGATTAATTTTCTTTTAGTTTAGCTCCTTGAACTGGTTCACTGCAAATTCAGACAAGCACAAGGGAAGGGTCATGAACACAGCAGTGGGAGGGAGGCAGGGAGTGAGGAGAGTTTTAGCTTTTGCAGAACCACACCTTTAGGCACTAAATAATTCATCTGAATTAGAAGGCTAATTATCCTTGTCCATATCTTTCTACAGTCAGTAAAGGCAAAAAGCCACCATCAGAAGGCTTTTCAGATCCTAGGTTTCCCTGAGATCTCTCTACTAACAGTCCTTCATTCTGGTGGGATTTGACATAATGAATTTTCATCACCGTTATCTTAAACAGACCGTGTTGGCTTTGTTTTAAGTTATGCTGATCTCAGTTTGGGATAAATGCATTGATTGCAAATGTTTTATCACTGTAAATGAGATTACTGGATTGCCCTGTTGCTGTTTAGCAGTGAACTAGGAAAGTCACCTCTTCTCGCTTGTGAGGAGGAGGGATTTTTCAGTTTTTATTCTTCTGCTTTCTCTGTCTCATGAGAGCATCTAATAGTCTCAATATCGTGTCCTGGGGCCATGCTGCGCTGACCTAAATTCTACCCAGAGCCCTGAACCTAATGTTTTCTAATGGCTAGGTTTCTCTTATGGCCTGGGGCTAAAGCACACAGAGACAGGTGTAGCCAGACCAGTAAGTTGATAAAATTACTTCTGTTAAACCTGTTTATATAGGAAAGGAGGTGGAGTTCCTGGTATTTCTTCTTCCATACCTTTTTGGTGCCCTCCTCTTCCAGGAAAAGGTCTAAAAAGTTGAATTCCCAAATAAATAAATGGGGCTTTTTCCTTCTGAGCTCTGCAGAAACTCAGAAGGATGAAGACTGTAACAGGAACTTGTAGCTCAGAGAAGTTGGCTGTGTTCGAGAGCCCCTTTTTACTTTAGAAAGAATAGACTTAGAAAATCTGTTCTATTGTCTAAGAAGAAAGTCTTTCTGAAACACTTATAAAGAATACTGCGTATGCTTAGTATTGTAATGTTTATGGCTTTTTCCTTTAATCCAGTGCACAGGAGTCCCTTTAGTCTTCAAAACAGTGAATGAGGTATAAAGGATAATAAATCCAGCTGTGCTACTTCATAATCTTGTTTATACAGCATTATACTAAATTAAAGCATGTCTGTGTTCCATGAATCCGCACAAGTGATAGGCGTCTCACCCTCCTCTCTTTGTTAGTAAATGTTTCAAACTGCTTATCTGCATTCCAGTAAACCTCTTTGTTCTTTTTGTCCCCACTGTGCCCAGCCTCAAACTTTATGGAAAACTGAGAAAATCTTAATAGCTGAATTCTTTTTTCATAGATAGTTAAGATACTGCATCCTTTCCCTCGATCACAGAAGGAGCCCTGGAGTGGAGCATTGAAGCAGTTTAACTGAGTTTTGCTTTCAACATTAAGGACAGGGAGGGAACGGGGTTGGATTTAACTGTAATTGCAGGAGGAACTTTGAGAGGCAGAACTTAATGAGGAGCACTGGCACTTGGCCTGGAAGATAAAACTAAGCTCGTCTCTTATATAAATAAATAGTCACATAGGTTTTTCTCAGATACAAGTGGGCAGGAATTTAGTCTCACATGCAAAAGTTTCCAACTGAATGGCCTCCAATTCTTGGGCTCTGCAAATGTTATATCTCTGCCAGAGGTATCAAGATGTTGACAATTTAAACTGGAAGGCTTTTATTCTCTACCTTTTTTCCATGTGGCTACTTCCAAAGTTAATCTGGTATCATTAGGGAAATTAGAAGAAACAAAGAGCTAGTCAATTTGTTTTTTTTTTTACTTTTTTTATTCTGCAGTTTCTGACTTTTGAGTTGATTGCAGGTTTGTTTCAGGGCTGTGTTCTGTAACAGAAAACCTATGCTTATAGTTCTGCAAACAGAGCCTGTGCTACAATACTGACATCTGCTAACAGAGACATGATGGGCAGAGATGGGCTGGTTTGTGATTTTTGGCCAACTTAGCTATTCCAACAAGAGTCACTAGTGTAAGAGTAGTTGTACTGACAATACTTCCAGATTGTAATTTTGTCACTGCTTATATGACATGACCTTTTCCACCCAAAATAAACATAGTACAAAAAGCTAAATAGTTGCTTAATAGCCACTGTCTCCTATACAGGCTCCTGAGATTTCCATGTGAATTTGTGGGTGGAAAACAGGCACGGGACTAGTGCTGGTAAATCTCTGTGTATAGTGGCGTGCTTTGTTTATGGCCCTATTAAAAGTCCTTTGAAACTACTATACTTCTGAGTTGAATCTTGGCATTCTCTTTACATACAAGTCTCCTGAGGTCCCCCGGTATGCAGTTTGTAAGGGTCTCTGGGGAAACCTAGGGGCTAATCCTCTCCTTTGCTTAACCTTAAAGATTAACAAAAGAGGGACAGCAGAAGGAAAAATCTGTCTCTGGAGATAATATGATCTAAGGTCTATATGCAGCTCCTCAGAAAAATGCTCTGCTGGTATTGGTGTTCAAAATCTGCTTTTAAAACAGAACTTAAACATTTAGTCATTCATCTTGGCCTGGCTTCAGGTTTTTAAATCTCTGAAAAGTATGGTTTTTAAGAAGTATGTAATTTTTGTCTTAAAAATGACAACTACTGAAGTCAAGGTTTCTATGTTCAAATTATTAAGAGATGCTTTTTTTTCTAGGGCATCTCAGCATAGCTATAAATTGTTACCTTGTCATTAGACCTGACCTTCCAGATCTGAGGCTAATGTTCCTTGATGGAAGATACTGAGATGGAGCAAAATAACATTTATTGATAGAATCCCAATAACAAATTTTATCTGTGGAGAAAGTGGCATTTCTTTTTTGAAATACTGAAGTGAAATGCTTCATCAGGCTACTGAATGGTGTGGAAGCAGTTTTCCTCTAAAACCTATTAGTAGTTCTTGAGGGCTTCTAGGCATCAAAGACACAAGGAGGTACTTTGGTTGAAGACAGTGATTTGGGGGTAGCTGAATTATCTAATGGTTTTTATGTGGTCTGGTTTCATTGACTCTAGAATTTTGATTTGCAGTGATTTGTTCATCTCTTCTGCTACCCCAGCCTCACGATGACAGGTTGCCCATTTAAAAATTTCAGATCCGTGTCTAGAGTGGTGTTTATATGTACCACAAAGATGAGGGGTTTGGTTGAGATACTTTGGAAGGTGCCCATGGACAATGCTAATCTCATGCCAAAGTGTGCAAATATCTCCCTATAAATTCAGGAAAATACTTCAGGACTTGAGGGTCAGGCATCCATTGTATATACCAAGGGATGGTACTTGGCCTTGTATGTTCCCAGCAACTGATCAGGAGTTTCTGTATGAATTAAAGCAGATGATTGATAAAGTGCAAGACGTAGAGGAAAAAACCCCTCTGTTATTTTTCATAAGCATTGTCATGAGTCAGCGGCACATGACTGCTTCCTTCAAGGTTACATCTGCAGGAGAGGACAACAAGTAGAACAGTCTGTCGGGTTGTGCACAAGAGCACGCTTTCAGCAAATTCCCTGCCCTTATCTCGGGTTGTTTATGGCTCCTCTGGGAGGATTATGACCTTCTATCTCCTTTCCACAGAGGGTGGATTTTGTTTTGAAAACATCCTTTTCTAGAGAAGTGTCATAGCTAGTTGGAGTCAATTTTATCAACCTTACTTCTGAAAATCTAGTACCAGCAGACTTTTGTTTTTTACTTATAATGGTAACAAATCCAATAATTATGGAGTGCGTTAACGTCTCTGCTGCTGCAATTTTACGTATTTTGCTGTTTGTTTTCTGAATTTATTTGTCTGAATTGGATCTAACCACTGAGAAACCGAAAACCTCAAGTTTAAGTGCAGACTACTGTAAACTACTGTTTTTCAGGCTCTTGTACTGACATACCATTGCTGCAGGGCAAATGTATGTGTGGTTACTCCAGATTATAGTTCTGTCCTTCTAACTGTTGAGGGCAAAATATATAGTTTTAACTAGTTTGTGCATACCAAACCCAATTCCTATGATTTCTATTAGGAGTGGAAGCTATAGTCTTTTTTGGAGAAAGTTATCTGCCATTGCTTTCTCTCTGCAAAATAATCTTTCCAACAGAATGCTTTTATCTCAGCCTCTTCCCATGCTGAGCTTCCAGCATCTGTCTTTCAAGAATGGTCCTTACATTTTATTACAGCTTCTTAGACATTCTGGTACTGAAGTGGGACACAAAAGCATCTCACTATAACATGGTTTCTTTCTTTCTTCCCTTTTTTTTTTTTTTTTTTTAAGACTGGCCTTCTGAGCCTTCTGACGTCTGAAATGCAACTTCCGTCACTTGCTTTGACAGTTGGTCTGCACATTCCACTGTTTTCCAGTAGCAGGTGATTATTTTCAATGGCTCATCCTTGGCCTTTAAGTTTATAATCATTTGGTGATGTCGTCTTGAATTTTTTCTGAAGGAAAAAGGTCTTTAGCCCATGTCTTCTAACTGATGGGTAAGTGCTTCTACCTCTAGACCATTACACAAAAATATGCTATTGCTGTTATAATGCGTCCTCCTCCCCATGATGTGTTTTTCATTGAACAGAGCTGTAGTTGTTGCTTTGCACTAAACACAATGCTATTGGTACCTATTTAAGAATGCTCAGGGAACAATTACTGTATAGGGCTTCTCGTGCTTCGGGACAGAGGTACCTAGTAACAGGTCCTGAACTACCCAGGTAAGATTAGTAAGTTGCAAAATGTAAGTGCATAAACGTAACTTGTATAGATAGCCCTTTCAGCTAAATGCCTAAATTCCACTGCAAGTGAAATAAATAATGAATCTCCAATTTTTCACTCTCTTTTGAATAACCAGTCCAGTACGTTAGGAGAAAAAAAACCATGATAGGTCCCTGTTTTAGTGAGGCTTTTGACAGTGTTATCTTGTAGATGAAAGAGGGAAGTGTCAAGATTAAGTGACCATACAGTAGGTACGTGGCTGGTGGCAGGGGGATGGGGATGGACATTAAATTAATGATTAAAAAAGGTGTGATGTCAGACTTGGAGGGCATATCAAAGGAGTAGTTTTGTAGCTGTCTGTGCTTGGCTCACATATGGTCAACATTGTTATTGGTATCTTGGATTATGTATTTAAAAGATGAAGTACAAGATTTGCAAAGAAAAGTGAGCTGGGAAGTCCTGCAGATGTCCTTTAGCATGATGCTGGAATTCAAAACTTTCTGATACATAGAAGAAACAGTTAAAACTAAGACACCTGAATTCAGTAAAGCCAAATGCCAAGTGTCACACTGAGAGCAGAGAAATGCATGATTACCTGGCAAGTCAGTGGAAGTGCAGAAAAGGATGTGGAATTTGTAAAAGTTTTCAGACTGAAGATGAGTCAAGTATGGTGTGGTTGCAAAAAAGACATCTTATTCTGGTACATATTTGCAAGAGTACCATATGTGGAACTTAGGAGGTGGTTACTTTTGCTGTATGTAAGAAGTTCTTATAAAGAAAACACTGACATTTTTCTCCATGTCAGATGGAATAAGTAAAAAAGTAATTGCATTAAATTACTGCAAAGTTGCAAGTTGATTTATGTAAGGTATTAGGAAAAATTAAATGATGAAAGTTATGAAGCACTGAAAGATATATCCAAGGAGGCTAAGAATTTCCTTCACTGTACATTTTTAGCAACAAATTAGATTGAAATCAATCAGGAGCGGTCTTGAAATATTTATCCAACTGTTGTGCAAGAGGAAGAACTTGCTGACCTTTTGAATCTTCCTTTTCTATGATAATCTGTCTCAAAAATCAATTTCTGCTATTTTGCCTACAAGAAATTCAGCTTCTAAAATTCTCATGTGCGTAAACCTGGTTTTGTGACTGTTTTCCACTTTGTTTTTTTCTCTTACATGTTTTGTTTGATTTTGCCTCACACTTGTGGATGTGTGTTGGCTTTAAGACATGCACAGAGCTGGATAGAGAATGATGTTTTCCTATATTGAAAATATTGAGATTTCTAGAACATTTTTATCTACTTACAAAGAAAGAAAACTATGTTTTTCAAACAAACTTCATAAGATTTGGGAAAGGTCAGTGTAAAATTTTAATTTTGATATGTTCAGCATATTTTGATGCCTATCATTAACAACACATGGAGAGATAGATGTGGACTTAAGAGGGAGGAGGAAAATAGTAATGTTGTTATTAAAAGACTAGGTTCACGTGATTCATTCTGAACAAATACAACAAACCTGCTAGTTAACGCAATGCTAATAAGTGCTTGGACGACAGACATAAGTGTGAGAGCTGGGGTTTGAGCACACAGTTGGCATGTAGCAGCACAGAAAACCACTTCAGGCCGTGCTGGTCTTCGTGCCAGTGCCCATGCTTTTGATGTGGCTGCCACATGTACACGGCCTTGCCAGGACAAAATTAGGCAAACATTTCATTAGAAAGAAAATTGTCAACCACTACTTTTACGTGCTTCCAAGAACGAATCCTTCCCTCCACCCCCACTCCCAATACTGTTATTTCTGGGGAGGGAAGCTTTCTGGATAGAAATCTAATTTTTTGATTGTATGAATAACTAGAACTGGCCAGACACAGAATTTGCCATCTTGATGGTAGCAGCACTCATAGCAAGGCTAGGACTTCTTTTGACTCCAGTGATAGTTTTGGGTGCTCATTTTCTGGGATGTTAGACAGGTGTCTCGATTAACATTGTCAGAGCTCAGGTTAGCTACAGAGATGACAGTAGGAAGAGAAAATAAATCAGTTAATGAAGTTGTGCAAGTCATTGCTGGGTATCCATGTTAGAATAATGCTTTCTCACCTTTCTAGCAGGATACGTGACCTCATATGCCCACAGGAGACTATCTGTTGGATTTGTTCCATTTTGTGTAATTTTGAAATTCATGAAGTTCATTGGAAGGATTAATTATGTATAAGGCATGTGTCTGCATGTTCTTTTCATCTCTGAATGTTACCCTGCATGAAGTTATTAGGGGCCTGATTGGACTGAACATTTTGACAAGAATTCAGTGACAAAAGGGGCCCATTAGTCTTTGAAGTCATGGGCCAAGGAAAAGGAATGCAAGTCACATCAGTAATGACCTCATTTAACTTGTGACAGAGTACAAGATAATCATGAAAGGTCATTGTAATATAACTGCATTTTACTCTATATGCTGCACTGCTCGTGTTTCAGCCAGTCTGTATTGCAGTTTTAATGAATGCTGAAATCCTCTTATGTTCAAATACAGGAAGGATGGACAGAACAAGACAACAAAAACTGGAAAGATCCTTCCCTCTGTCATATACTTAAAAGTGAATTAGCAAAGACCTAGAAACAATGAAAGACTTTTTATCTATTGTGAGTTTTTCATGGAAAATTTAATTTTTTACTAAAGGAATGATCTTGTTAAAAGAAAAAAAGTTTTCATAGAAAATGATGTCTTTTCATCATAGCTACAAAGCAAAAAGTTTTCTCTTTTCAGTCAAAACTGAAAAGCTGTAGGGACAAACAGTCTATTCAAAATTGCTAGGGGAAAAAAAATATAGTCTGCATTAATAGAAAATTTCTGTGAACCTCTAATGCAATTATCCAGCTAGTTTTATAAGCAGCAGGCAAAGAGTGTTTAGTGGCCAGCTTTGGAAATCCATCTCCTTTCTCCGTAACAGTTACACCAAAAGTAACAAAACTTTTGGGAAAGAAAAGAAAATAAGCAAACCAAAACCAATTCCATTGCCTATTTCATACTCTTTCCTTATATTTTGCCCTCTTATGACCTTGTACACTTTTAGATTTTGGAACAGATTTATATAAAAGTACAGAAGCACCATAAACCAGACAATTCTCCTAGTATTTTTGTCCTGGTGGGAGTCAGGAATTACTGGAAATGTCTTGGAAAATACTTGCACTCAGAGGAAGCAACTCTACATGCAGTCCTCAGAGATTTGAGTATTTTACAAGGGGCTTGGGTCAACATAAAATTTTCATGTTACTAGTGTGGATCAGCTTTTGTGTATTGACACTGTAGGCAGTTTCCATTAGATGTCCATAGGCTGTCTCTTTCTTTTGTTTTGCTTCTTAGCCGTGTCTTTTCAACAGTTAACTTTGATGGTTTCAGCAGCTTCCACCTGAGGTTTGCAGAGATCTCCATTTAGCATGAACTGTCATCCATATGGACAGACTTCATCAAATTTTTGCAATAAAAAATATTTTGCCATCAGCACAAGAAAGGATGATATTTCCTTTGTTTAGCCCTTGTTGGGAATGTTTTGAACGGACGCAGCCCACAAGGGCCTGATTTCCAAAAACAGCTCTAGATTGTGCCATCAGCTTATTTCCCTCCTGTACAAAATTGGCTTTGTGTTTGTGTTTTAAGTAGCAAACCATCTAACAGCCAAGGTTGCATGCACAGTCTATTATTATGTGCGGACCTGGTTACAGGGGATGGCAAATCTACATCTATGTGGACCTGGGGTTCATCAGAATTGAGATACCTCCACATCGTGTCTCAGAACTAAAGTAACCCTATAAGAAATATGTAAACCCTCCCATTATGCACAAAGTATACCAAGTTTAAGAGACCAGTGAAGCAGGAGATATGTATGATGTAAAGTCTTGTTTATGCCTTATGCACAGCAAAGTTATTTGGAAATACACATGCTTTTCTGATTTCTTCATACTGCTTCGTATTGTGTAAGTACCAAAGACAGTAACCACCATGTGCTCAATGTTCTTCATTGATCACATCAACACTGTATGAGTTTCCATGCAGTGGTGACTAAACTTTGTGCATCCTGCTTTAGGATGCATTGATTGCATAGTAAAACATGGTATGGATTTTTCAGGCTAATTACTTCTGCTGGTACTTCACAGTCCTTGTCAAGAGTTTTTGAAGGGATATTTCTCATCCCCACTCCTAAAGTGTTGAGCAATGCTACAAATTTTAATTCCACAGGTCTGCTTGAATATCCAAACAGTTGACTCTTATTTCACAACAGCTGGATGTTTGAAAACATTCAAGTGTGTAGAAATACTGTTATACTAATTTAAATGTCCCACAGTCAAGCCTTGCAGTTGTTTTCTTGCAACACGTGTCTCTTACTGGAAACAAAACAAGTGGGGCTAGTGGAAAGCATGTGACTATTCATTATTTACATCCCCTTTCCACCCCCACCAGCCAACGCAGTTTGAACATGAAAGTCACTGGAGAACAGCAGCCTATAAATATTCAGACAAATCCAGGCAGGGCAAAAGCGTTGCAAAAACCTTTGACTAACAGTTCACAGACCCTGAGAGTTCAGACTAACCACTGCTGGCCAGGGACACAGGCTGAATTCAAACAAAGACTGATTGTAATTTTGTGGTTGGACATGAATGTTTTGCACAACACTGATTGAGGCCACTTTGAAAACTGGGCCAGGGTTGTAAAATAACCTATTTACTGCAGTGTGCATTGTATTTGAAAACACAATGAAGCCTTGTAGATTCTAGCTGGGCTTGGTAGGGACCTTACAGCTGAAAAAAGCTCTTCTGGCTATGAGGAGCCTTGTGGGACCTTGCTTATTTTATTTGTTGCCTTTGATTAGGTGAGGTAAAGTAATTTAAACACAAAGCAAGGAATTGGGTATTTTTAACTTCTAATTCCAGTTTTCCCATTGATTTTTCTGTTTGACCTTTGGCAAGTCACTCAACCCGTTGGCCCTTTGATTTCTTACCCAAAGAACTGGCATAAGGCTGTGCTACTCAGACAGCTTGGTGTGATGACTAATGAATTAATGTTAATGAATTAATAATTGTAAAGCCTGTAGTACATGAAAAGCCTTATGTTAGTGGTAAATGATATAGGAGTCTCACGAGCATGTACAGCATTGTCTGTGTATAACGAAGTCACCTCGCATTGATTTACTCTGGAACTTCAGTTGAACCCAAGCTTGAGCTTGGGGATTGAACTTGTGACCCATGGCACTGGCAGTATGATGACCTTCTGCCTGAGGCAGAATGCTAGGAACTGGAGTCTTAAAAGTAAGTAGGTGTTGAAAGATGCAGATTGGCTCTTTCTGAGCTTTGCACAAGGGCATAAGTGCCTGAAGTCCATTGATCTTTGTGGATCTCCCTCAGAGCCTGTCTATAAGCAGCATGGTCAGATAGCCGACTGCACCTGAAATGAGATGAAACCCTTGTTCTCCTCTGTGGTGCATTCTGAGGAAACTCAGGCATCACAAGGACAGTTCCTGGTCTAGCTAAGGGAGTGGCGGATCAAAGGCATATACTTGCTCCTCATGGGAGGAAGGTGTAACGTGCCTGCCCAGGCTCCCTCCAGTGCAGCAAGGAGTAAGTGGCTTTGCTTGACTACCTGAAGTTGTTGATCAGTCTTTTCATTAGATGGTTTATTTTGTTACTTCCATACTTTTGGTTATGTCTTGCACAGCAGATCTAAGTACCTGGGGGCCCTGGAAATGTGAGTGGTTTGAGATCTGAAAGAAGTGTTGTCTGTAGAGATTGAGCCTTAGCTGAGGACCTGGCTCTCCTCGTCACCCTACTAAGACTTGGCTGTTTGTGGCAAGCTGAGCAATCCATGGCTTTCAGTAGTTAGCATGTAGTAGGCTCCCTTATCCCTTTTCCAGTTATTTGGGGGTTTGAGAGAGAACCTGATTAAAATACTTGCTTTGGTAAAAAAAGCAGGTCTTGACTAAATTCCAATAGAAAAGGCAAAAATGGGGGGGAATAGAGAGGTATTGTAGATAATTTACTATAACAAATTTGCTTTCAGATGTAACTTTGGCTTCTTTCTCACCTGTTTAGGGCCTGACTGCTACAAATCTACTCTGGATGATCTGCCTTCATATATTTATATGTCATCTGTGTGACTTCCACACAGAACAAGCCATGATAGAAATCTTTCATTTAATTAAAATTGATTTTAAAATTCCCTTGATCAATAATGAGTTAAAATTCATCCCAGCAGTGATGGGAAGAACAAACCTTCTAAGAAAAGCTTTCAGGCCAGTGGTTTTGGCTTTAGAGACTGGGTCTTGCCTGAAATTATCCCTTTCTTGGCTCCAGGCTCCGTGGTGCTTGGCACATTATGGTTTACCCTATAGCCCAGCTTCTCAACCACCCATGAAAAGCTGAGACATTCAGACTAAAGATCTCTTTCTTTTTCTGCCTTTTTCATTATAGATGCTTTAAACATCAAACTATAACATCTATTGGCATCAGGTTGGTAGTGCCTACTAGGCTTCAAAATGAAATTAGTATTTTGTGGAAAGTGACCCAATATTTCTTATTTGATTCCTACACTATAGCTTATCTAAACCTTTTGAAGTGCTCATTCAGATGGCAAAATGGGCTAAGTTATTACTAAAGTCATATTTAACAGCTAAGTTTAAAAGATTGCAAAAGGGTCCCTCTGCATTTAAGTTTTATTCCCCTGCAGAAGAAAGACCCACAGCAAATATGTATAATATAATGGAACACAGTTTATATAACCTTTCCTAACAGAAATTTGGGAGATTAATGAAGACTGGCTTCAAATAACAGTAATATTCTGTTGTTCACAGTCCAGGGTGCTTCCTAATTAATTGTCTCAAGGCTTCACTGAGAGGTACTTTACCAAAAATGCTGTGATCAAGGAAAATTAAGAGGCTGGAGTACTCACTTGGTGCTGCTCCTCTCCTGAGAGTTACTCATTTGGTCCCATACCATCATGTGATGAGAACTTTGCTCCTGATCAGGCAACTGGATCACTCTGCTCGACTTCCTTTGAAGCAATATTGACCTGTAATAACATATTAACATAGAGGATCTGATAGCAGTCCGATAGCAGAATTGGGGCTCGTTAGGTCTGGACTAGAATAAATGCAGAACGTAGCACCAGAGTGGTTTAAATAAAACTAAAACAAAAACAAAACCAAAGCCAACCAAACAAAAAAAACAAAAAAACCTCCACTATGTAATTAATATGTAAATAACAGCAGTTTACATAATTTCATATAGAGTGAAACTGGAGTGCTATAAGGAGTGCACTGAACAGGAATTACAGAAAATTGGTCCAAGCAGATTGGTCCAGTGTCAAACAGGAAGGAAAGGAAATGTCAGCTGTAGTAGAAAGGTCTGGCATGATCTTGGATTGGATGAGTACATGTTACCATTTTATTCTCTAGTTAGGGGAAACTGGTTTATTGAATTGCTAATTTGCATTTTGTGTTGAAAATATTGTGAGATGATTTGCTGCTGTTTGCTATCTTTTATAGAAGTATAGAAATCCAAAAGATGCTATGATGAGAAAATGTTTTTGGAAGCAGAGAAACAGGCACCTCCCAAAGCATTCCCTAGCATGTGGAAAAGGGTATAGAGTGCAATAATCACTCAGTTTAGAAGAATTCTATAACATTGAAAGTATTGTATAAAATTAGTAAACATCGTGATGGTGGGACTTTCTTTGCCATTTAAAAGAAAATTTAGACACCTTCATGTTAGTAGGAGAGGTAATAATTTCATAATAAAAAGATTTTAAACCCTAAAAGATTGCAAATCTTAAGCAAACATCAACAACAAAAAATCCTTGAAAAGGTATTTATGTCTCTTCAGAGTCTGCCCTTGAATAATGATAAATAATTATACCTATTACAACCTCTGTGACAGTTGTATGTAAAGGTCTCAAAACCACCCTGCAGTCATTCATTACATGAGTTGCACTGTACCCCAGTGATGTAGCTGGCTGTGATTGTAATACCTGTGTAACAGATGAGTAACATGAGCCTCAGAGATGTTCAGGCACTTGCTCGGTGTGCTGTTGCGAACTGATGACAGTACCAGGAATAGACCATGAGTCTCCCAGTTTCCGTGCTCTCACCTCCAGACAACACTGCTCCGCATGCAAAAATTCCTTTGGCAATTTTTTTTTTAATACCTACATTATCACATTTTTACAGAGCCAGTAAAGTAGCCAAAACTTACTCATTTTACTTTATGATGAGAAACATTTTTCACAGCTCTGTTTGGTAATAGAATTAGATGCTTGATGCTTTTTCAATCACGCATGTTGTGATTAGGGACTTGTTTTATGCTTGCTGCAGCCCAGTTTCCCTGAACATCTCAGATGCATTGCAGGAAAATTCCCCTCTGTTCCCCAGATGGGACTTTAGGGTGTCTTGCACTGTGGTACCCTATATTTCAATGTACTTGTCCTGTGCTGTGAGATGACTGGAAGTCTTGCTTTCCAGTTTCTCCAGTCTTCCTTTTCTTCCTCTGTCTGCTCCCAAACAACTGAAAAATATTGCAGGTAATGTGTTTTGACTATTGATTTCTTTTACTTGTCTTCCTTAGCCCTGGAAGTAGGAAGAAGAGCCTCCGAAACAACCAGTATGATGAAACACAAATGGCTTTCTTAAATTTGCTTATTTATATTAAAAAAAATTCAGTAGCAGTCTTCTCAAATGGTTCCTTCTGGGGGGCATATTCTGATTGGACAATGTAAGCACTGGTTTGTATTTCTTGTGGGAAGACTACTGTGAGAAGGATAGGAAAGAATTTACTGTGATTTTTTTTTTCTTTTCTTTCCACTCTCCTGATAGACCATTCCACAGCAGAGCATAAGGCTGTTAGATCCTTGCTAATAATGTAGTTCCAGTGACTGTGCAAAGAAATGTCAAAATGTTGATATAGTCATCAATAGCTCCCATGCTGCCTCAGCTATTTGAATCGATTTCAGAAAGAGTTCTGATCAGAGGAACAGTTCCTTGCTTGAAGTTTAAATATGCTTTATTTTCTGTGAAGATATTTTGGAGCTTCTACCTTCCTTCCTAAAGACATAGTTGGGGGAACATTTGCCAACTTAAACAGCCCCCATTTTCCCTCCTCACTCACGCACCTGCTATTTGTTTCTCTGCTACTCCATCCTTGTAATTGTGCTATTACTGTTGTTCTTTGCCACAAGGGAACTGGGTGTGTAATGCCGAGGTAATTAAAGGGAAATGGCAAACAGACAAATGTAATTGCCTGAATTTTCATTTTGGCCAGTATGAGTATACTAATACACAGGTATTAAAACAAAAGCTTTCATATATTTCAGGATGAAGCATGGCCAGTGCCTAGGTTTCCAAACGATGGGAAGAGTGGCCTGATGCCACTTACCCCTGCCACAATGGGAAGCTCTGTAAGTCCCACTTCAGAGTAGAAAGACTTGTGAGTAACCACCACCACCTCCTGGGTGAGAAATTTTGTCCTGTTTACTTTGTCGTAATTTTATTACTTAACATAATTTCAAGTTTCCTTAGCACGTTCATTAAAAGTTATGTGTTTTTCTATAATAAAAGCAAGAATATGTATCATCTTAGCTGTGGAGAAATGGTGGTTATTTGCTACATCTAATTGTATTTTGATTGGAGATGAAAATGGACAGTGCTTCCCAGAAGAAAGCTTGACCCTGCACAAAGTTGTATTGGAGGCAATTTAGGGATTATAGTTTGTGTTTTCTGAAATAATTGCCTGTTATGTGGAAAATTCAGTTTTCAGAAAGTCCACAAAATTGGCTAGAGAGAGAGATACTCCACTACTTTCAGTTATCAAACAGTTCGTTTAGATGAAAGGCCTTGTCTTTGTCTTATGATTTCTGCCTCAGCCTTGTTGCTTGTGAGCCATGTATTTATAGTCTGTAGATCCGAAAACAGCACCAAAGTCTTGGAAAATTATTTTATTTGGTGTTTCTGGTGTGGTGTATTTGGTGTGTTGGAAAATGGCTTATAGAGCTTACCTGCTTCAAAGGCAGAAAGCTTAGGCAGTGGTTTGAGAAAGCTGAGAGAGGGAAACCAGCAAAAGCTGTTGCTGCTGTATCTGATTTTCCAGTGCATCCTTTTCAGTGGTATTATCGGGTCCCTGGGACACACCTTGAGTTCTGTTACTCTCTGGAGTTCCCTTGTGGTTGCTTTTTGTCTCTTCCTCTCAGGACCCTTTTGACCATCTGTGGCTTGTGGAGAATATGAAAGCTCCTTCCTGTGTCCAAGATCAATAGCTTTAAAAACAGAGCACAAGAAGCCACTAATCATCTTTTCCACCAGGCATGATTAGTTTCTGAAGTGCTTCAGCTAGTTCCCTTTGAAGTTCCATTTCCATTTTTTTTAATTTTTTTTTTTTTTTTCCAGCAAATGTCCAAAACTCAGAGGCCCACACCCACATGTGTCCTGCAATTGGCTGGGGCTGGCGATGATTCCTCCAGAGTCTGTGTTGTTTGGATGTGGGTGGGCCACAGCACTTTTTGGAAAGTTCTCCCAGATCCTGGAAATAAGATTTCAAAAGCCAGTTGAGAAGTTTCCCAAAGCACCCTGGCTTCAGTGGAAAGCGGTGCTGCTTTCCTGTCTGAATGTTGGATTAAGAAAAGAAAAAGGGAGGGGGAGGAAAAAAAAAATCCAAACAGCCACTCTACAAACTTAAATTGAATGTGGTTCGCTTCCTCAGCTCCACTCCAACTGAATAAGGCAGTGACTGAGAGAAGCTACATCCCCACAACCATTTCCTCTTTATGTCAGTAAATAAGATGCTGGTGGAAAGATTTAAAAAAAAAAAATTAATTATTTTTAAAGTTACTAAGTCATCCACAAATCCACCTGGTCTCTCTTCCTGCTTCTGCTGCACTTCACAGTAACACTGAGGGCTTCTATTACTAGAGCATTACTTGCAGAAGGAGAGATTACACGTAAGGTGTGTGAACTGGTTCCCTGGAATTCTGAAACTGCACAAATTCAATACTGTCTTCTTTGCAAGTACAAAAAAATGGTTGTTCTGCAAAATGGGTGATGTGGTATTGCCTCACTCAGAGATGAACGTGCCAGCATATCAGTGTGGATACGTACATGAGCCTCAACATTGCTTCCAGTTGTATTTGGCCAGAATTGTCTAATACATCTTTGGCACTCAAAGATGCGCACTTGTATACAAGCCACTGATGACTGGTAATTGATTGTTGCTCAGCCTGCAGGTACAAATAAACATATGCATACATTTCCTCCTTTGCACAGATACATTTCTAATGATTAGACTTCAAAAATGTGTTATATTGCATGTGTGTATAAAAAATATATGCTACTTTTTTAAGACTGCCATGGAATGCTGGGTGAGGAAGGCATCCATAATCTGTTGGCAAGAAATCCCTGTTTGAAAACAGGACCTGGCTATAATTTATTTTTAATATACTAGATTTGTTTATTTTTTGTTGATGTACATCTCAGTCATAACCACTTCTGGCTGCTACAGAAGTGCTGAGGCTCAACAAGAAAGTCTGTTTTCTTCATTTTTGCAGCATTAGTTAGGATGGAACTGAAATGTAATAAGGAAGCTCGAGCTGGCAAGGTTTCTTACCCAAATGTATCGGCTTATGAATTTCTGGGCATCTGTGCTCAATATGAAGCACCTGCTCATGTAAGGTATGCTCTGTAAAGATTGGATGATGGCCCAATTGGAAAGGAAGAATTCCCACATTTAAGAAACAATACCTGTTGAAGGCATAGCAGTGAGCAAAGAAACATGTGGCTCTACAATACACAGGAATAAGAGGGACGGGAAGAAAGTCTCTACAGCAGGAAAAGAGAAATGTATACAAAAATTTAAAATGTTCTGTAGTGATTACAGTGAACTCCTAATGTACAAAACGGAGGAAAGTGGTTCCCTCTGTGGTTCTGGAAGTGTGAAATGCATTTTATGCTGTCTCTTGAGGGTGGCCCTCTGTCCTGGTTTCAGCTGGGATGTAGTTAGCTGTCTTCCTAGTAGCTGGTACAGTGCTATGTTTTGAGTTCAGTATGAGAAGAATGTTGACAACACTGATGTTTTCAGTTGTTGCTCAGTAGCGTTTAGACTATAGTCAAGGATTTTTCAGCTTCTCATGCCCAGCCAGGGCACCCGACCCAAACTGGCCAACGATGTATTCCATACCACGTGACGTCCCATCTAGTTTAGGAACTGGGAAGTGGGGGGGCAGGGAATCGCTGCTCGAGGACTGGCTGGGTGTCGGTTGGCGGGTGGTGAGCAATTGCCCTGCGCATCATTTGTACATTTCAATCCTTTTATTACTACTGTTGTCATTTTATTAGTGTTATCATTATCATTATTAGTTTCTTCTTTTCTGTTCTATTAAATCGTTCTTATCTCAACCCAGGAGTTTTACTTCTTTTCCTGATTTTCTCCCCCATCCCACTGGATGGGGGGGGAGTGAGTGAGCGGCTGCGTGGTGCTTAGTTGCTGGCTGGGGTTAAACCGTGACACCCACTTATAAGGCAGTTGAATGACAGCAGTAGACTTCAGTGAGTTTAAAACTAAATAGATAGAGCTGTAGCCATTTTCATAAAAGACAATCTCCCAGGAAATAAGTCTGGTAGGGAATCTCGGCCTTGTTTTTAGTTAATGGATGCAGTTTCTTCTGATCTTACTGGAGATGTGTGTTTTTCGAACTGAGTACAAAAATTGTGCTCTATTTAATCCATTCTCCCTTATTTCTCTCTCATCCGTCACATGTAAGGAGGCTGTTTCTGTTGTATCTTCTCAGACTACTTTTCTTCTCCCAAAATGGGATGACATCTCTGTTCTCTGGGCACTTGATATTCCAGGGTTTCATAGCTAATGCTTGTGCCTCTGGTGTCTCCTTCCTTGTGGCTGGATGTTGTGGGGGATTCATGACCAATGTGAATTGGAGTATACACATAAACTGGAGTTTTCAACTCCTTGTAAGAATCAGATGGCAAAAGACAACCTTCATTAAATTATATGATAAATAATATCTAAATATTTATAAAATTTTTCACATCAAAAAAGAAAAAAAAAGTATTAGTCCTTACATTGGTTTTTCATGTGCTGGTCACTCAATATAAAACAGTTTCCTACATGATGGTCCCTAATCTCTGTCCAGAATTACATGCAGTTGATATGATATTAATCTGGCTGATATCCAAATAAGGACTTAAAGTGAAATTCTGTCCCCAAGAAAGAAAATGGCAGCATAGCCAAGTCAAGGCTTGGATTTTCACTGAGCTATCTTATGGATTCATTGCTTAGGAAAACATCTGATTCACAAACTAGCTGTTAGTGCAGAGACCATTTGAAACCATTAACTCCAATTGCTTTGCATTCTCCTAGTTTCAAAACAGGCATGTGATTTTTCTGTCCTAATTTGGAAGTGGAGAAAATTCAAATACTTACAGATGAGTTATGACTACCTAAGGCTTACCAAGCCCCCCTTGAAAAGAATGAAGCCATTCATTTAGAGAGTAGGGATGTTAGCCTTTAGGAAAAGGCTGTCAATCCATTTATTCCCCTCCTTCTTGTGTGCCATACAACTATTCCTTAAGGTGTCTCTTGCACAATAGATTTTATTGTTAGCTGTCCATTTACTGCAAAGGCATTCTTGCACCTGCTGCAGCAGCTCCTGGCAAGGAATATGGGGTATAAGTGCTTGTGCTTATGCTGAAAGTTGTCAGATATTTTAAGGGTTCAGTCTTTTCCCTGTGATGCTCCATCGCTGTATGGTTCTTTTCCTGTTTTTTTCCTCCTGGGTTATGTTCCTGTGCCTTAGCCCATAGAATGGAGGTCAGTGTGTCTCATCAGGACTGAGGACCTAATTCACAGCTAGAGGCCTCTTTTCTGACTTTTTTACATATTGCTTTGCCCCCTGTGCTGAAGCAACATGGGCACAGTGTGTGAGATTCTGCCTAATCAGAGTGGCAGCATTTCCCCAGTCTGCCAAGCAATGAAAGGTGAAGGTGGCAGAATACTAGGTCTAGCATTGGCTGCTTGGATATTTGTTTAATATAATGAATAATTTTAAGCTTCCCCCCCCCCCCCCCCCGTCTGCTTTCCTTGTCCATAACAGGTTTTCCTTTCCTGTTTTTGCGGGGGTAGTCTCCCTGAAGTTAGCAAGAGTAGAGTTTCATCACACCCACAGAAATCCTGGTTGCTGGTGCACTGTTTCTGTACAAATGTTTCACTGAATCTGTAGCCATTGTATTAAGCTGCATTTTTTCCCTGAATAGTTTTAAAATGGTTGGCAAGAGAGGATTTCAGGCCCTTCAAATCTCACCCCACCCCCCAATAAAATTAATGTTGCTATTGAACATTTTGGATGGAAGAATAATGCTAAAAAATTGCTTTGAAAAACTATGAATGTAAAAATGTAAGAGGTTTTCCCTATGGTTGTTTAGTGTCTTTATCTTGTGCCTGGGAATGCTATTTTGGATGCATGTGTGAAATGGCGGGGGCTTCCCTCCCCGCCCCCATAAACAATCTATTTCCTTCTTGTGGACAAAGAACATTTGCAAAAAGAAAGGAGATAAAAAGAGGGCTACATCACTGTAAGGGATAGATGATGGAGTGCTAATATTGGCATATGTACAGGTCTGTCTTTTATTTGTGGCTAACTGAAGTGCATTGTGCATATGCCTCTGTAAGGCAGTGTCTGCCTTGGCACAAGAGCTTCCTAATATTCATGAAACTTATAAAGCACATGAAGATACATTTCTCTCTCTTCCCTTCCTTTCCCCCTTCTTTGAAGCCTTAAGGTGTTGACTGGTGGCTCACTATAGCACTTAGTATGTTACCACCCATTCACACCTCTACTTGTCTACTGTCCCCACCTACTCTCACCCTTCTCTTGCTGTAATGATGTGTTGCAGAAATAAATTGTGTTGCACAATGAATGCGTAGAAAGAACAAGGGGATATTTAAAAGCTGAGAAATAGGAGAACTAGTGTGGAAAGAGACAGAGGGAAATGCTTTTGGCACATTGAGCTAGTAGTGTATTAGAATTCAAGCTAGATGACTGCTGCGCTGGAGTGATTATAACATTCATTTGAATGCTGGAACTTGAATTTAACAGGAAGGGATTGGAAAGCCCTGGGCTTGGGGTGCTGCTTGAGAGTTTGGGAGATCAGAGTGTTGCTTCTCTGCTTTGCTGTAGGACTTGTATGAAAAAGAAAAGGGGTTTATTTGTTTGTTTGGGGCTTGCTCTTTTTCCTCTACTCAGGTCTGTACTCAAAGAAGGTCTTAGGCAGGTACTGCTGAAACATGGATCCTTAAAAATCCCACTCAGCACCTTGGAGATTTTACTTTATTTTCTTTGGTGTGAGGGAAGAGACTTTTTGAGAGAGAGAAATGAGTTGAAATAAACATTTAATGTTTCAGCCATGTAATTGTAACAATTCCCTTTAATTCCCTGTCTCTTTGGGAAGATTGTGCCCCTTGATCACACTTTGAACGAGCTGAGGCTGCGCTTTGCATTCACAGCACAACCAAACAGCAGGCAACTTCTGCATTCCATGTGCAAACCTCCTTTGCTTGCTCCTTGGAAGATGGTGCTGCAAGAGATGGCACAAAACTTTATTATTTTCTTTCCAATTTCGTTAAATTTCAGCGAGCTCGGAATTCGAAATGATGGCTTGCCCTTACAGAGCTGGTTGTACTTGACAAGTGTGTGGCAGTACTTCATTAATTACAAGCAGCCCTTCCCAGCGCAACCTCAGTTAGGTAGAATATTTGTTCAGTGCACATAATTATCTCTCTGTCGTTCTCTTTCTCGTATTGATTCATGTGGAAAATATGATTAAAACATGAACATCTACAAATGATTCAGAATAACAAGAAAGGAAAGGCCATTGTTTTTTTGCACTGACTATACTAGATTACTATAATTACAGCTGAATGGTTATACATTTCTCTGTGTCCCCCACAAGACTGTATGCTCATTCACAATCTCAATGTACCATTTAAAAGTAGAGATGTTTAAAAGAAATATCCTCTTAAGGATGTTTCTTTGACCCATTAAGAACCTTTACCTTGGCACTTGTACATGTAATCTCTGGCATAAGGTCATGCAAAGCGGGGGTAGGGATAGGAAAAGAAACACCAACCCTTCAGACATCTGTTCTGGTGTTTCGGCCAAGAACGGGAGGGAAGGCTGTGCCAGTTCAGCAGCCGCTCCTGCAGATTGCAGTCGGCTTGCTTTTGATGCCAGCGTTAATAATGTGGGCTTCCCGCTGAGGGGGTGGCACTGCCAGATTCCTAATTAGAATGTGCTAAAAGCAGCAAAAGGTGAAGTGGTCATTTCTTTCCACCCCCCACGTCTTCATCTCTTCTCCCGGTAGATTTGTTTAGCTTCATTTTTATTTTGGCCACTTAGCCCAATGGAGAAGAGTGGGGTAAGGTCCTGTGTGCTCTTGCCTTGATCTCAAATTAAACAACTGGAAATTTTGATCTGCTGAACCCCTCAGGAAGGCCTGATTCACCATGGTGTGTGTGGAGATGACAGAACTAATTTCACACTTCATCCATTGTGCGCAGTGGGTTCACTTTGTTGTTTGCTCTTGCAGCTGGTGCGGACTCCTAAGACAGGACATAATTTTCCTCTTCTGTTTCGATATGGACTATGTTGGAAGAGCCTAGTTCAGAGGGCAAGAACATGTTACATATATCCCATTGGCAGTTCTTGCTTCCTCTTAAGAGGCTGTAAATACCATTCCAGAGGTCTTGTTTACTCCTGAATAGCTTCAGGCAGGCCACTTTTTGATTCGTTCAAGATCAGTTGGCCGATTTGGAGATCCTTGAAAAGGTTCTGGCAACTGAGGCTGAGAAATAATTGCATTGTAGGATCGTTGGCATGAAGTGTTGCTGATATGGGTATATGTGCCCATGTCCTCTGGAAGAACAAGCCTGGAAGCAGGCAGGACACAGAGGCACAGCTTGGAGAAATCAGACCAGAGTAGCACAAACCAGCCTGAACATACTGTGGCCACCCCTCTCGAACCTGGGGGTGGCACTTCCCAGGATCTCTGTTGTAAAGCAAAGGATGGCAAGTTTGATGGAAGGTGGAATAACATTTTTCAGGACGAGGTTTTTGGGTTTTTGGTTTTTTTTAATTTTTCTTTTCTTTTTCTCCCCTCCTCCCCCCCCTTACATTTCTGTTTTCTTTTCTTAAGAAGGGGCCTTGTAGAAGTTTATTATAGATCTGTTTCTCTCTGGTTACTTGAGGAAGGAATGGGGTAAGTTGTATGAAAAAGCAGGCAAAATGCAACCTGCAAAACATGGGCCAAATTGCTCAGCGGGAATTGCTGACCTGAGCCTGAAGTCACTGTCACTGGAGCCCTCATAAGGAATGTGCAGCACTTTTTGCTTGACATGAAACAGGGCATTCAGCTTTTGCTTTTAAGGTTTTGAGTTGCAGACCTGGAACTTGGGCTGCACAAAGTTGCTTATGAATCAAAACTGAAGAAAAGAGTCCCATGAACCCTTGCCAGCTGAAGTTTCTGACTTTTCCTTGGCTTTACCTTTAATTTGCTGTTAGAAAACCTGTGATCAAATTTTAGCCTGTGAGCCAGAAGTAGCCAACTAATCAGCAGCCTTTCTCATTGCCTGATTAAATGAAATCCTTCATACTGTCCTGCCTTTTGATCAGTAATCCAATATGATGCATATTCCAGTAATTGTGAATGCAGAACAATGAGTCTTCTGCCAGAAGTATTTTAACACAACTGCACTGCCCACTGCAAATAACACTTGATTAGCTGACCTTCATGATGGAAGGGAAATTCTCTTTCTTGATGTCTGTGAAATGCTTACCACGAGCCAGTAAATACCTTTAGCACGTTATTTTGCTTCCTTTCTATTTACGTCCTATAAAACAAAACAATGCCAACTCTCTTTTTGGCTATCTACTAACAAGGACATAATATTTACAATAAATATTTTGGAAAATTCCAATAACATATGTATGGATATAAGTGAGAAAAAGCTGAAAAAAGTCCAGGTTCCAGACAGGGTAAGACAGAAAGGGGGAAAAAAAAGATTTTCTGAGAGACAGCAAATGTGTATCTTTTGTTTGGTAATATGGTATCCATGTAATGTCTCTGAAATGGCCACAGTTAAAGTTCATGCTACATTAGGAAAGCAAAGTGGTTTACATTGAAACTTAATAGAAGTCAATTGTGTTTGAAACATCTGATGCAGAAATAAAACACCTTATGTTTTATGGGAGCGAGGAGCTGCATATTTGGCACTCGTTCTTCTTTCTAAACACGTGTGCTCTCTCTATCAGTTTGAGATAATCCAGGTCTGGCTCCCGCCCAGTCGCTCCTAATAACCAGAATTATGTGAGACATGCTGCACTCCCTGCACACACACACACACACACTCCCTCTTGAACCACAAATTAACTTGAGTGAGAATTAGTTGGCATCTTTTACAAATCTTCTACCTTCCAAGATAACATTATTAACAATAGATACTTCTTCCTTCATCAATGTGATCTTTTCTTTATTTGGGAAGAGCTTGGCTTTTTCCCCTTTTGTTTTTGCTGTTACTTAATGGTTTCTTGATGCAAACTTCAAACTTCTGAAGTTCATATCAAAGTACAATCTATAAGACTGCTGTTGCTTTGATCCACTTACCTAGACAACCAGGAAATGTAGTTTCACTGACAAAACCACTCTATTTTATAGATAGGTATGGTTATGAATTGATCCTCCAATTGAACTAAGTTTTCTTGTGGACATCTTCCAACTTCTGTTGCTGCTTCCACTCAATTACATGCTTATTTTCTTATGCCTCTACCTGACAGCACAGATTTTTACATTTTTGCATTGAATCTGAAATGTGAACCTCTATTCTTTGCTGCATTAGATGTACGCAGGCGTTCACACCTCTGGAGTGCAAGGCAATATAAACACAGGGAGTCAATCTATTAGAACATGATCTATAATTTACAAATACTAATGCATTTCTGCACCTTATTCCTTCTGAGGATCTGAAAGTCAATTTAATTAGCTAGTGAAATATCCTGTTTGGTAGGTTAGTTAGGATTTGGATTTTAGGACAAGATTAATGTTTTGTTCCTATAAGGTTATATGACAAGTCTACAACAGAATTGAAAATAATAACCAGAACTCCAAATCCATAGTTTAGTGGTCTCGCTATTGCTTCATGCCTCCTCCCTTTAAATTTGACAATGTCTTCACTGGGAGCAAGTAGCAAACTTTATCCAATCACATGCATATTTTAGGTTCAAACTAAGTTACTCAATAACTTTAAGTAAATGACATGTTTGTTTTTTTCTTGTCTAAACTTAGGTAAGCTAATGTGTGAGAATTTATAACACTCTCTCTCTGTTAACAGTCAAAAAAAGGACAAGAAAATGTGAGCTCATCAGCCACAGTTGAGATTATATACATTTAGCCAAATCTTTCACAGTAACCCTTTTATTTTTTAATATAAATCTAAATTTTGATGAAAAATTAATATGAAATATTTGGTTTAATAAAGTAACTTTTTTTTTGTTTACTGACAGAAGGTGAACACTTTTCATTGGGAGACTGTATGAGTTTTGTACAGCTGACAGTTGATAGCAACATTTCCTATGCTTTCAGTATATTTTAGTTAGATGTTAAGGATAGAATTAGGGTAGGCCCTTTCATATTTGCATATTCTGCATTAATTACTGGAGGTTCTGACTTCAGTTTTCCAATTAATGGTGTGTTATTGGAAACCAGGATTTGTCTATAGTCTTAATCTGTGCAAGAAATGGAGATCAGGTTGTTATATTTCATATACCAGTATATTAAAACATATTCTCCTAACAGCTATTTCTAATCAATAAGAATCAGTCAGTTTTGTACTATGTTATACTATGCCATTTTCATAAACAGGAGAAAAATATGTTTTGTGAAACAATCTAAAGTGTGTGGAAAACCTAATCCCAAAGGGGAATGCGATAAAACTTTTTATGTCAAAATTTTTAACTCTGCTCTAGTGTTACCTTTCCTAGGGGATTAATTTCCATAGCACTGAAGCTGTAAGTCACCTTCCATTGCCATGCTTTGTTTTTGTTGGCTCTCTTAGAGGTTTTCCTTTTTTCTTTTGCAAACCTTTGGTGAGTATGTGAAGGCAATCTGGTTAGCTGTGCATGAGAATGTGAGGAAGGTGAATCTGTCTGTAAAGAGGAATGGGTATTGTTCTGCATGCTTGAGTAGTACCTTGTATAGTAAAATGTTTGTCATGAGTAAGGAAACAGACTCTGCTCGAGAAAGAATTAAGTGCTGAGCACAGAACTGCAAAGGAGCTTAAGTGTAGTGTTAGTGTAGAGTGTAGAGCTGTATTTTGAAGGTTAGTCCACTCTGAATACATCTTCAAGATTCAAAAGTCTACAATATGAAATTTATTCATGTTTTTAGCTATGGCTACTCCAAGCTTTGAGCAATTGTTGTTTGTTTGTTTGTTTGTTTGTTGTTTTTTTTTCTTTTTTGTAACACAAGTATGATTCAGTTTGAGGCTTTCAGCTTTTCCACTTCTATCCTTATTTGTCCATCTCTTTCTGTCTTTTTTTTTAATAAGAACAACTCCAAAATAAACAAGGAAATTAAATAATAACACGGCCCCCATGTTAATGCAAATTTAAAGCCATTTGAATACACAGCGTAAGGCAGGAAATGCAAGTTTTCTCACATCAACATTAATATTGTCATAAAAAAACAGACGGTGGTGTGGCTAAGTGTCAGTCCTGCCTGACTGAGAAAACTCATTTCAGTATTTTTCCTAAAGCCACATTTCATGGCATTCTAGATTCATGTGAATATCTGGTCCTCCCAGGTGGAAGAGAAAAATTAGGAAGTTGAGCAAAAATAGTGATTTAAAACTTGAAAAGAAGACATGTGACTATTAGTTTAAAATGGATTTTTTTTTTTAATTAATTTTAGAACAGCTTTGTGACCTTTAAGTCCTGAGTCTTGATTTTTGAATGCCCAGATTTGACAGTCCTGGAGCAATCTGAAGTGGGAAGCCATTCCTGTTAGGGAAGACTGACCCAAACACCCCAGTTCTGCCATGGTGTACGCTCTGTAAGTGGGCCCAGTGTAAAAGTGAAACTTAATATTGCCCTGTGCCAAAACCCGGAGGAAGAGAGGCATACACTGGACAGTCTGGGCTGTCAGTGCAGTCACGGGGACAGGAGTCCTTCCTTCCCCTACACTCCTTGGACATATGGTCAGCTTATGTGTCAGCCCTCGCCCCATCTCCCCAGGGGCTGCTGCCTGGGGATGAGGAGATATGATGGCCCCGCAGCTGGCTAGCATCAGTGCTGCTGTCAGCAGCAACTACTAGCCTGGAGCACACACTGCTCCTGTGCGCAAAAAAAGCCAAGTCCCAGCGTGGTTCCCTCAGCCAATCTGTTGAAGACAGTAAGTCTCCCTGAGCAGGGAGCTTTTGTCTTTGCTCCCCTTGATCATAGTGACACAAATGATAATTACAAATACATTTCATGTATGAAGTCTGTGGAAGTCATACAGCAGTGCAGACCTTAGTGTTTCCTGGTACTTCTAAGTTCTCAGCATTAGCTTTGCATTCATCTAGGACAGTCTATCTCTTCCCTTCATCACTGCAGTTGCAGTATGGCAGGAAATCCTCTCTTTTGCTCCCAGTCATCACTGTCTCCTTCTTCCTCTTCTAGCCCCACACTTGAGCAGTCCTGTTCCTTGATTGCTATCTAAATTGTCCTTATCACATGCCAAACACTGAAAGAGCTTCAAGGCATCATTTCCTGCAGGGCAATGCCAGGCACATAACATATGCTAGACATCTACAGGCAGATGGGGTTGGTTAGGGCCATTGAAGCATGAAAAAACAGGGGCTTTGGTAGGAAGAGGCTAAAGAACTCCACAAACTGGTTGAATGCCATATCCCAAGCAATGTTAACAGCTCATTAACATTCCCTGCAGGGCTGGCAGGTCAGCACAGGAGGTCAAAAAATTTGAGAACTATTTTCTTAAGGAAATGGGAGGTAAAGAGGATTAGATACATACAGCTGGTGTAAGACACAACGTAAGGATTGGTCTGAGAGAAGGCAAAGGGGAATGCTTCGTCTCAGTCTCTGCCTGCTTAACTAGGACCAGCCATCTGTCCATTTTCTACCTGGGTTTCTCCCCATGCTGAGCTGAAACTTGCTTTATTATTCCAAAGCAAACTTGCCCAATGGCACAAGATGTTGGGAGGCAGCTGATTCGTGACCTAGCCAAAGACATCGGGAGGAGGGAGCGAGGTTTTCCTTTGAACCAGACTCTGTAAGCATATGGTAGGCCTTGTACTTCAGGACGTGATCCATATGCTGCTCTTCAGTGCCCATATGCTTTCTATATTTTCCGTATTTATTTATTTTAATCAGGATTGAGTCTGTGATCTTGATTTTCCTTTTGCTGCTGGCTGTAATTACATTTGGTTGTGCTACTGGAGGAAGGCAACGAGGTTAAAAATGAACACCAGAGTGTTCAGTTGTGTCCTTTTAACATTGTCATGTCCTGTGCATTTTGTGGAGAGAATTGTATTCTAGGTTAATGATCTGTAATGCTATTAGTTTACATTTCTTCTTCTTGTTGCAGCTCAGAAGTGGAGTTTCATTGACTCAGGGTCAGAGGAGAGACAAGCTCCAACAATAGAGTTCTACAAACATTAACTGATATTCGCTGTTTCTTGCGGGAGTAGAGGCATAAATCAGTGTATTCTTATTTCACTGGAAAAAGCAGTGGAATTGAGAAAGCGACTCCAGTCTCTGTCTCAACAAACATGGCAGAATTTGACCTAAGATAGTTAAGATTAATAGGTACAAGGAAGCACTGTCAGCCACTCTCTTTACCTTCCTTACTGATATGTGGATCTTTTGGCTTCAGTAGGGCAGTAGGGTCTCTTTAGCTGAACCCTTCCTGTCACATAGGCTACATGGTGGTGACAGACACGGCTCCTTAGGCCCCAAATGGAGCAAGAATGGTGCCATTGAAAGCCTGCCTCTGCCCTGCAGACCTGAGCATGGAGGGGTCACTGCAGCCAGGGAGTATTAGCCTGACCCAAACCAAGAGGAGCAACACCTACTGAGCACAACAGTGGGGCTGTCCTGGCCCACTGTAGCTGTGTACAGGATCCAACTGCACCGTAGCTCCATTAGCACCTGATCCTTCCTCCCACGCTCTGGCAGGGATGCCCCTCGCATTCTTCATGTAGCCTTACGGCACAGAGCAGGAGTAAAGGGCTGTTGGAGTGGCAAGACCCCTTTCTAGTGTGTCCAGCCCATACCCATCTGCAGAAAATCCACCATGTGCTAAAACAAAGTATTTGTAGGCACAACAGGTATTTAGAAAAAAAATGAAAGTGTGATCTGAAAAGAAGAGCTACGTTTTCACGTGTATAGTTCTTCAGCCTGCAAGAAGTCTTGCTTTCACACTGCCTCCTGGAGGGCCAGGGCTGAAAACAGAAAGTAATTTCTCACAGCCAAAGGGCTTTATGGCCCAATTATTTTAACCATGTACTTTTTGTTTTCTTGTGAACCTGCTGAAGAATTAATAGGCAAATCTGATTTCTTTTTCATTTCTGCATTTTAATCTTTGTAGAAAAATAAGTCGTGACAAAATAATTCCTATCTGTTTTTGTGATATTGGGGTAGAGGGGTATTGTTTTTTGGCATATTTTTTTCTGTGGGAAAGAATACAATATACTATGGGTCTAGAATTAATGAAACCATACTCTTTTGAGGAGTCACACTAGTAATTAAATACATATTCCACAATTTTCATTGCATACAAATAACATGAGCACAATGGGTATTTCCTGCATAAAGTGATAACATCTGTGCATTATTGGGGAATACTTAAGACCTTTATCACTGTGTAGTAACTCACATTAAGATTATTTGGAATCAATGACAGTTTTGTATGAGCAAAAACTATGTTCTGGCTTCTTAAAGGCTTTATTGTTGATGTGTTTTACCACCACAAAATTCTTAAACGCTGAGAAGATCCTATGATGTCAAGGACTTGGGACAAAGCAAGGGCTTTCTTGCAAGAAGAACCATCTCAAATCTTCATTTAATTCTTGTGCTGGTAAGTTTTCAGGTAAGAAAAAGTTAGCAGTATTTATCCCTAAATACTTTTTGATTTCATATTTGTTATTACTGGAGAATTGGAAGTGCCAAAATACTGCATGGAAATCTGTTGTTTCTGATATCAGAATGAAGCAGGAGATATTATAAACCTTGCAGGAGATATTATAAACCTTGCAGGAGAGTGTGCTTTTGTGAGAATTTAAAGATCTTTTTCCAGAATGAAGCTTTAGAAAGAAAACTATTCAGGACTTTTCTGCTGAAGGCCTTTTGGTACAAAATAAAGATTTTAAAAATCAAAACTTTTTGCACAGGAGGTATAACACAGTCCTTACAGGAGAATGGGGGCCACGTGGCACTGAACTCCAACTCTTGTGAGGCATCACAATGTTTGAAGAAGATGCACTTCAGTGTTGATTGGAATCTAAATTGGTTCTAACAGAGGATATTAAAATGCTTTGTATTAACAACCACAACAACATCTACTTTCTCCAGTAAAAATTGTATTGGAATTTTGTGCTCTACCTTTTCCCCTTGACAAATATTTTTATCTTCATCTCATTTGAGAAGGAAAATCAAATGACGAAATACTGGAGTTTCCACAGCACATGAATTCCAGTGTTTAATGAACTCCAGTTAGGAAGGATAGCCTTTGAACAGAAAATGTAGGAAAGGATCTGAATTTCAGACCCTCCAAGGTTCAGTCATTTCTCTACTTTAGAACTTACATTATCATATTAATATAGGGTCTCATTTATACATTTTAACACTTTTCTGAGTCACAGAATAGAAACCAAATCTTTTAGATTATCACAAATGAATTCTCTGGGCAGTCTTTCCTTTCTGTCATAAGCAGCTGGGGAATGTGACAACCTCACTTGGCTTTTCCAACATGGGGAGTTAGGCTCCGCTTTCTTAACCTGTGCAAGCCTCAGGCTGGTGTCAAATCAATTGCTGATAATGATGGTAATCATTGCTCTACTGAGGCTTAAATGACAATCTTCCTTACAGTTCTGGAAAGAACATTGTTATCTTGCAACACGTTCTGAAAAAATTCACATTTTAACTCTCCTGGAGAAGCCATGGAAAGTACCTGTGTGTTTTATGGCAACCCTTGGATGGGATTTTCCAAACATAAGTAGACAGAAGAGGGCAAAACCAGTCTTGACTGAATTTTAAGAATCCATGTGATGGAGCGTATGTCCTTGACACAAAGCAGAAATAAGCAAGAGCATGAATGTTTGCTTGAATATGTTGCTCGCATGCTGAGTAAAATGTGTCATTGGCCAGGAGTACTTTGGTACTCTGGGCTCCAGGTGGAGAGCAGAGTAACACCTGTGTTGTACAGCCTCAGGGATATGCATCTTCCTTGTTGTTAAACCACGACACTTGTCCACCCTGAGGAGCTGGAACTGGGTAAGAAGAGGGAAAGGTCTGAGACCTAGACCCCATCTCTCTAGATAGGAAATACTGTCATTTTCTCTTTGTTCTCCTAGTGCAATTTCAGTGCATCTGTCATTACCTCTTCTTTCGCCATTTAAATTATAAGAACCAAACAGATCTGAAAATGTCTCCTGTATCTTACAGCAGTGAGCTTTGATTCACACTTCCTTTAATTCACTGCTGTGAAAAATGGGCTGGCATCCTACTGTGAATTTAAATACTCCCAACCTAGGAATAAATGGATCCCATGGCTCATTTATCTTTCAGCTATTAATTAATAGTGGCTAATTGTAGTTATGAACTGCAGCATTCCAGTCTCCAGCATCCATACATTTTATTTAATATATTCTGATTAAGGTGGAGTCAGCGAGTTGGAGAATAATTAAAACAGCTCCTTACCATCAGCTTCTTACAAAATTTCAGCTTCCTCATGAATTCATAGGATAATTGCATCTGCCTCTTTAGAGCGGGAGTTGGTTTGGGACTGAAGCATAGCAAACCCTGTGAGAAGATCCATTTGAACACAGTCATTTGCCTATCCTTGATGTCACAGACTAACCTCTTACTACCTTTTCTGGCGTTGCACTAATGGAATAACATTACACATCTGCAGTCTTTGTTCTAGAATCAGAGGATGAGAACAGTCTCAACTCTTACTTCTATCCCTCCTTTATGCAAAGAAATAGTTGATAATATGAGTAGGGCAATCCATGTCTGTAAGTTGAAGATAATTCCATGAATGGCTTCTTCTGTATTAACTTTCTGAAACCTGTTGCTACCCCAGAAAGGATGGATCATAGAACAGGGCTAGGAGAGTAGTTTGCTTAGATGGACAGCATTTCTTAATTCACAATTCACATTTCTTTTTTCTGGAGACATGTAAATAATATTTTTCTATGCTTTATTGAGATTTAATTTATTGGTGTTGCAATATGTAGATTTTAGACTGATGGAAATAAAAAACGTCATTTATTTGAAAGTGTATTAGTGAGCTTTGGTTTCAAAGCTAACCCCCCAAGTTTTATTTTGAGAGTAGACCTACATTTGAGTCACTTTACATAGCTCTAGGCAAAGTGGGCGTCCATGAAGACTGGCAGGTGTTAAGGCATGTTCATTGCAAGCTTTAAGGACTATTTCCTGAGAGACTTCCTCCTGAAGGCAGCTATTGTTTGTTTAAGAGCAAGCCATATCCACTGTGCTCCCAGTGTCATCCTGAAACATAGCTGCAACACAGAAAAAAATGATGACTCTAAAATTGATTTGATGATAAAGCTTCCCTCACCCCTCATAAATGCTTGTGGCTGAGCTCTGGCAGAGAGATGTCCTGTTGGAAATTGAACTTCGTTCATCTGTGCTCTGGTGGGAACCCCATGTTCAAGATAAACATGCTAGTGCTCTTTGAAGTTGTTTGCTCATCAAAAGCACAGTTACTTTGTTTGTATTATGCTTGATACTCCCGTGAGATGTAGTTCAATTTATGGTATAAAATCTTGGCAAGAGGAAGGCAGTTTAAAAAAAAAAATCCCCCCAAAACAAAACAAAAACCCCTTTACACTGCTGGGAAGGTGGGAATGTTGTCCTCTGAGTCCATTGTACATTTCTTTTCATAGCATTAACAGACTTTACTTGTACTTTTCTGTAGTTTATATGAAAAATCTTACTCGTGCCTCCAATACTTTTCAGTCTTTTGGGGTAAGTTACATGTAAAATCTCTTGAGATTTTAAACTGGGCCAGAGACTGTAGTTTGTTAATAAGATGGTAGTTCCTTTATGATCTCGGACTGCCATTGCTGTAGGAGCAAAGATCCCCCTGTGGCAACAATCATTTGCTCCTTTCTCTGCATCATACAGGATGGACGTTACTGATGTACCTTTGATGGTAGCTTTTAGATGGTTTCATTTCCTTCTAGGTTTGAAAATGTCCTTATATACAAATTCTGAGCTAGGTGAAATACATGTTGCAATTAGAGCATTAGAAACATGGCAGAATGGGAGTAGGCACTGTTCCTAGTGAAGGCATCATACATCCTCACATGTGCTAGGATACACGCACAAGTATTAATGAATGAAGGTGTTTGAAATGTATTTTTATGAAGCTCATACAGGTCATTGCATTTTTGCACAAAGAGAAGATTATGTTTCATCCCACTGGCTCCCAACCTTTTGGAACTGAACTTTACCTGGGAAAACTGTGTCTGTCCCTTACCTGTCTTCATCTCATGGACCCAATATGAGTCCCACTAAGCCTGGGTTTTGGAAGCACAATGTGCTTCACCTGCAATATGCTTGTCCTCACAACAAGGGCTTCACTCTGCTAGCTCATAACTGCTCTTCTCAAGTGTTTTTTTATGATACAAACTTACCTGGAGCCTTCTGGGAACCTCCTCTTGTGAACTGTGGCATCTGAATTGCAAGGACATAATTTTCTGAGGCTGACAATTTAGCATTCACAACTTAATACGGAATTTGAATTCTAGAAAGTTTTGCTAGTGGTGAACTGTAGCTTAGACCTTTTTTTCCCCAATCATAATTTGAAAAAACAAAACCCAACCAAACAAAAAAGTTTTAGAAAGAAACCATAGTAATGAACTGCTCACTCTAAAATATAAAATTGTAAGTTTTGTGCAGATAAAAATCACATGATCTCCAAGTGTGACAAATCTGTGAGTACTGGCAATTTATAGCAAGAAATGTACCATATACACAAATATGTATATTTCCACATATTCTTTACAAGTGGGTAAAATTGCATTCTGAGCAGTCATAGCTGAACTGAGGGAAGTTTGTCATGACCTGCTAAATGCTCAAAGAAAATAGGAGAGGAATATGACTTATTTTTCTTATGGTGTGCTTTCTTCTTTGAGAGAAGTGTTATATTCCCTGTCTTTCTAGTCTACATTAATGATAATTGATACATCTGAAGAAGTACTGGTAAATTAAATATAATTTTAAGCTTCTGCATTGCCTCCTGAGAATCTTAAAGTAATTTGCTTTTAGTAAAGAATTAAAGAAGGATGCCACTGCTATGAAAATGGCCATCATTGTAACAATGATAATTTTTTAAAAGGCGAGACATCTAAATCATAGAAAAGCTAAGCTCAGGATTTTCAGGGCACTTTAAGTACATCATTTTTGTGGTTGCTTGCTTTGAGATTGCTTAATGTAGTCATCTAAAATTCAAGGCTCCTAAAATCACTCCATGGAATCACTCCATCAGTACATGGATTTTGCCAAGATCACAGTGGGAGTCTGTAATAATGCTGGGCCCAGAACCTACATGCTGATTCTGACCTTGCTTAAGCTAATCTTAAATCACCTATGGTTATTAAAGTCAGTAGATTTACTTTTGATACAATATTACTGTCACTAAGATTAAAATTCAGATTTCCAGACTTTTTATCCTGTGCTTTAGCTCAGCAGAAAATAATTCTTTCTCCATATGCTATTTTTTGGATGGGCCTTAAAATCAGATGCTTATCTCACTCTCTTCTTTTGGCAAAAATGAACTGGAAATCCCAGCTGGAGTTTTCTATTCTGGTTGTGTCAGAAATGTCTCAGGAGCAGCTTTCTTTGCAGTGTTTCAGTGATGCTCATTCTGCTCCCATTCACAATATCAGGAAGTACAAAACAAAATTTACATTCTGGTGGTTTAGACTTAAGAAAAATACTCTACTTGATTGGTTTAGCAGTGGCTGAAAACATTTATATTTTTAAAATAGTGCTGTGTAGCTGGAGACAAGATCACAAATGATTTTTATGTTTTGTGTATATTTACTACTTACACAATACCAAACATAGAATTTTATTTGGTAATATATGATACAGCTCATAAGGTCACACTCAGTCATTTGGCAGTCAACGTTGTACATTATGGATAAAACTGTTTTGTCTTTCCCATTCTACCTTTGTTTCCATGTGCATACACTACTAGTGACAATGCAAGGAAATAAAGTTCAGTTGCATACACATTTTAGGTTTTAGCTACTTGTTCATAAAACTATCCCTTTTCAAACAGATTTGACTGACTGCTTGCCTAGGCATAAGTTTCTCAGTTATTATTATGGTCTTAATTGTTATTCAAAATATCCTTTCATCTATTTAGAATGCCTCCTCTTTCCTATGTAAGAGGAGAGCTCAGATTTTTTCTGTGCCTTGTAGCTGTGGTTCAGTACAAGGTAGCTGAGAGAACATGCTACTTTTGCAAGCAAACTTCACTGATGATTTAAGTGAAGGTAATGTTTTAGGCTCTTTCAGAGGCAAGTCTTTATATCTTCAACAAGGACCTCCTGAACCTTGAATCTTGGTTCATCCTCAGGTGTTTATATTGACATGTAATTGTCTATGAGAACAACCACATGTGTTTCGCTAATGGGAGACAGCACTAGATAGCCTGGCTCACTCCACAAAACTGTGTGTATGGTCTGGTTTGTGCTAGTATCTCAGGTTGTTTTACTTTGTGTGTCATCTTGGAGGGAGCTGGCTCTGCAAATAAGAGTTTGTGGAAAAGGGTTCACTGAAAAGAACAAATGACTGTTTCCTATCTTCTGTCCATATAGACTGTTTTTGGACAGTGCATCTCCTGAGGTGTGTACCGTATGTAAATACTCTTTAAAGACGGTTATTCTCCAATGTCATGACCTAGAGAACAAATACAGTACTGTTGAGTGGATGAGCTGCAGGGTTTTTCCCTTTCCTTTGTTCAGTATTTCTTAATTTCTACATTCATGTTTAGGTCCTCTGTTTTTATTTGCATACAACATCAAACAGACCTGATTCTGTACTGTCAATGAAAATCAGAATTCACCTGTGAGTCAGTAGACACAGAGTTGTCAGGAGACAATAACAAAAACCCATTGCCTGCAATCGAGCAGTTTATAAAATATGCAGCTATGAGAGGGGCTGGAGCCCTATTAGGACTCTTTCATCAGGGTGACCCCAACCTTGGGTGTAGGGGCTCTCCTGTGTTCTACCAGGGAGGGCAGGTGTGGCAGCATATGGTCTCTTGTTTTGCCATCCCTGAGGGATCAGCATAAGAACCAGAGGAGTCCTCAGAAGCTGGATCACATTTTGGTGGGTTGACTAGTCCTCCTGCACCTTTCTTTGGCTTTGCAGGCTTCCTAACACAAGTGGTGTCAGCAGAACTCAGGAAACAGTGATTCTTGCTTCATGGCAATGATTGCTATGGCTCACAAGCTTGCAGGGTATGGGTTGAGGCTTTTTGCAAAACAATAATGAAAAAAAAAAGATTTTTTGTTTTAAAAGAAGGTTGAGATTCTGACCTACTTTCTTGATTGTGGAAATTAGGATTGTACTCATGTTGCCAATACCTTAATTTGCTGTCCTGGAACTTCAGTTTTTGGAGTAGCTTCTCATCTGACCGAAAAGCATCCTTGTTTTTTGTCCTCCAGCACCAGTCATGAGGCCCATCCATTCCTGGCTGCAGTGGGAGGCTTCAGAATTGTTGGGGTGTTTTGATGCTGTGTTCATGTATTAAAAAGAGTGGGATATTCAGAGTCTTGCATTGTCACTGGCTGCCCTGTCCTGCCTCCCTCTTCCTTGTCAGTTCATTTAGTTAATTCCTTCCCTCTTAAATTACTCCCTTCTGCTTAACAGCTTTCACAACTTGTTTGCAACCACCCGCAGTCAGTGTGGTTGTGTATTCTTTTCTGGGGGATATATTCGACTGTTTATTTAGGCTGAAAGCTGCTAAGGGAAGGTTTGCAACTGTGTTTTCATGCTGTCTAGCACAAACAGAGCCTGACCATTATTTATTCCAAAATGCACTGCAATAAAAACAATTGATGTTGCATGCATTAATCAAAAAAAAGTTATAGCACAGTTGTAATTCAATCCCTTCATTTATTAAGTTTTTGTGCCCTAAGACTCTGTGAATGGGCCAGAGAAAGGCAAACGTGGCCCACATCAATTTCAACACATGGTGCAGTAATTGCTGCTTTGAAGAGACCGTTTCACCTGCTCTGTCCTCCTTGCTCGCTCCTGTCAGTGTCTCCACTTAAAGCTTGTACTCAAGGCTCCAATCAAGCAAGCACCCAAATTCCTAGAGGTACCATTTTGCAGCAATATGAGCCTAATTGTTTCTAGATTGAATATTTTCATGGGATATCAGTCTCAGTGTTCCTGGAATTAGCATGCTCACTGAAGGATTGAAGATGCTTATCGGGCCCGACAGCTTTAGTGTCAGCGGGATCATCGACAGCTCTGTGAAACTTAGCTGGGCTGGCGACAATATTTATTTATGCGGAATGGAGACATATGGCCAGAATCATCCGCTCCCTTTCCTCGGTAATTAAAACATCTGGGAGCACAAAAGGGCCGTAAGAAGAAAAAAAAACCCCTCTCTCTGCTAAATAAAACAGGAGCGTGGTGCCTCTACATAATTGCCAGGCTTTCTTTTGCAGTCATGGTGGGGTCTCTGGAGGACCAACGTTCTCTAATGTTTTTTGAATGTGTGACGGTCAATAGAAACGCAACTGAACTGAGCACAGTGCTCAAACTTTTTACTAATACTGTATCTTACTTTATTTTCCAAAGGATGGATTTTAATGCTCCTGAGAGGAATTGTGGATTATTTAAAGAGTAGCAAAAGCATACTGAAGTCATCAGCTGTTTTACAGACCATGATTACACAATGATAGCTTTCTCTGTCTGGAGTATTCTGTAGATATATCTTTGATAAACACTATTTCACTGAGAGCTTTGAGGTTCAAATTCAGACCAGGGCAGTATGATGACAGCTGTTATCATTTGATGGATATTCAGTACAGTGTGTGAAGTGTGTTTAATACAGTTTTATGTAATTTTCAGAGATTAGGTGTCCCAAACACAAAATGAAGCAATTTTCTAACTTCTTGGCCCTTGCAAAATCCCCAGCTGAGCTGTACGCTTTCAGCCTTACAAGGTTGGACTTTAGAGGAGGGATCTTATTTTTGATATATGACACTTTTAAATCCTAAAATCTGTCATCTGCAGAGATGGGTAGCCATTTTGAGAGTTACTGTTGTTTTATTATACACAGGGCTCACACTGTGCTGCTTTGTAGAGACTTTACTTCTGTCTTATTCTTTCTTTTTTAAAGTGGAGTAAGATCATGATTTGAGTGGTGGTCTTCAAGTACCTGAATAACATCCCATCCATGTTTTGCTGGTAGCGGTGAATTTGCCCTCACAGTATCTCCCATGGGAAGAATGAGAAACTGAGGCAAAGAGATGGAATAGAATTTGCCCGCAAACATGTAAAAAGTCTGTGGCTAACCTGGAAATTGAATCAAATTCCTCTGAGGCTCCTTCTGTGACAGCTCTTTGTGTTTTGAAACCACAGCCGAGCAGTATGCAGTGCTCCCAGCAAGGAACCTGACTAGAGAGTCATAATGATTTTTTATGATCTTAAAATCTGTGCAAGTAAAAAAGCCACTGCCATTGAGGAATGATACAATGGCCTGTTTCTGTGAAAAGTGCTTGTTTGTCAGTCCTAGTCTGTGAGGTCTGCACCTGTGTATGTAAAGAGTTGGGCTAAATGAAGACTGAGCTGGTAATGAAGGGATTAGTGCACTCACCTGCTACTCACCTGGTTTAGAGCAGGAACCTGGTGCTGTCTCCTCCATAGCTGAGGTGAGGATACCAGCTTCTTGTATGTTTGCTTTTAGGTGTCTTCTGTGTTTAAAAATGTTTTTAAGAAGTTGTGACACTTGGGTACCTATGCCTCCAGTGTTCTGGGAAGACTCTGGCAGTGATACAGCAGCAGCTCTTGGCATCTAGAGACTCTGCTTTTTATAACTGCTCTAAGGTAAGAACTTCTCTGCAGGCAGTTATGGGGCTGCAGTTTGTTGCTGCATGAAGTAGCATCCCCTGCCTCTGGTCTCTCTTTTTGAACTGTGTGTGACAGTGCCTAAAACAATTTCAGCTTGCCAGGATTTGTTTTTGTGGGGCAGGATGAGGTACAGCCCAGGGTTTGTGAAATGGGCTGTGCTGTACATAAGTGATAGACTTGACGGCTCCAGTTTTAAGAAGGGTTGTAAGGCAGGACATGGGATGAAATGCTAATTTAGGCAGGTGGGTAAAATGGCAGAAGAGGGGCAGTGATGAGGAGAAATGCATGAAGTTCTTTACTGGGAATTCAGGAAAAAGCATGGGACCGTAGCAGCTGGGTGCTGCTGGTATTTATTTTGCTCTCAACACTCACTATTGCTTCCAGCAGTACCGAAGCAAACTAAATTGCAAGCCATTGGCAGTAATATCCAGACTAGCTTTAATATAGTACTGGAAGCCTCTGCAGTGCAGCACACCTGCACTAATTTAGCTCTTTGTCAATAAAATTAGCTCTTGTGGAGTGCTGTGAGGTTTCCAGTAACTGAACTGGCTTGTTGACCTGGCTGGGTCATGCCGTGCTGCATTGCGCTTTGGGCAGTACAGCTTGACTCAGAAGTGAGGCATGTAAGGAGGTGAACATAGGCAATCTCACTATCTGTCTTTTTTGGTTTGTTACACCTTCTCTAGGTATTTTATGGGTTCTTCTAGATGCAGGTAGCTAGTCCTGCAGTGTTAGCAGCTATTGCATTTAGTAGAATACCCCAGATAATGACAAGAGATTTTTTTCCTAAAGAAAACTTATGCCAATAGAGGTCCAGTCCAATATATTTATATGACAAACAACTGAAGTCTTGGAAATGTCTAGCTAGCTCAAAGATTCAATTAAACCCAGCCCAGTTATAGGTGGACTTCCTAATTAAAGAATTTGACATCCACGCAGACATAAATATTTATGCATGGTAGAACCTATCCCAAACAGCAAAACAAATTACTCTGACAACATGGAAAACAAGACTGCTCTCCATGTGATGGTTCTATTATCTGCACTAATAGCTTAAGTTTCAGCAGGTGTCATTTTACAAACCGTAGAAGAAGCTGTCAGATGTGTTTGGAAGAAGGCTGACACTGTGGGGGAAGGTGCTAGTTTTAGTGGGAATGGAACAAGAATTCTGCAAGAAGCACCGTGGGCCTAATCCTGCCCTTACTTTCTCAGGCTCAAAGATCTGGGCCATGTTTTCAAAGACACTGATGTCCTTTTACCCTGCCTGTGTGTTGCAAGGACCCTGACAGTGCACGCAAATGTACAAACAGATCATTTTTACCTTGGGACTTGCATGCGAGTATTTGTTTGGTGGGTTCCACGTTGCTGCCTCTCATGCTGTGGCCAAGACCCCCAGCCAGATGCATGTTCTGCTTCCATGTTTCCTGGCTTCCTAACAAATCTAGAAACCATCCAGTCCCTAATAAATTCCAGTGTTATCAACCCATAATTCCTGCAACCCCGCAGTCTAGTACAGACAAGCACTTAGCAAGATATTTAGAGGCTGTGTTTTGCTGCTCACTTTGGAAGATGTTGCTGGCATGAGTGGAGTTGTTCTTAATTTATAGCATTAGTTAATTTGCCCTGGAGACTCAGGTTCCTAAACTGTCCTAATTCTGTGGTTTAGGCCTTATCAAATGGCATAATGAGGGTGATCATGATTTAGCATTCTTCTGGCTGGTGTAAACATGGGATCTTGGATTCAGAAAGACCTCAGTGTTCAAACAAAAAAACCAAATCTCAGAAGAAGTATTCGGAATGAAGATGTACACAGGATTAGGTGTTTCTGCTTTGTTTATCAGCCTTCATTTAACCCCTAATCTTTATTTTCCCCAGTGCTTTACTGTTAAAAATGGGTTTAAAAAAACAAGCCCAAAGCTGGAGGCATCTCACAGAACAGAAAACACTTGCATTTATTTAGCAACGGACATCTATTTTTAAAGGAGTCAATAATCACTCACTTCCCTGCTTCCAAGCAGGAAGAACACTGGTCATAAATAGTGTAATAGATTTGGTGCCAGGTGAGCATCTACATATTTTTTCCATTTACCTCCCTTTGTGCTGGTGATTTTTGCAGGGTCCCAGAAAACCAACTCTCTTCCCATCCTCCCCTCTGCTTCTGCAGTCACTTACGGAGCTGCCACCCCTTCATTCCACCCACCTCGGCTGTTCCCTGCACAAATATCCTGACCTCTAATGTCAGCCTCTGGTCCACGTAGAAGAACACAAGTCATCCATGGCAGCAGCACTCCTGGTTCAGAGCAGGGCCAGGGAGAGGTGTGAGAGGGATGGGTGTTCTTCAGGGGAAACTCTAGTTGTGTGCCTTCTCCCCAGGCAGATCTCCATGTGAAAGAACACAGCGTATAGACCCCTGTGGAGATGTTTATCAGAGTGCAAATGGTAGGATGGAGAAACCCGCATGGGCTTACCGCAGACAGCTTTTATAGGACTTGGTACTTGGGAGAGAAGCCCGTATTTACACTCCATGGCTGTGTAGCTGGTTAGTGTTAACATTGCTTCTGTGAGCATAGGGGGAATTGTAGTAAATCTTCCAAGAATGGAGAGCTAGTTTCATCTTGTTTGACACATTGTTTCCTGATAAGAGCTTCTGGGAAAATACTTCAGTTTTCTTGTCAGCCCAAGCTTGCCGAGTTGCCAGGAGAAACTCTGAATCCACAAGGTCCCAAAAAAGAAATTTAAACAGCCAGGCTGTGGAGGGAGTAAACAGTGAACTGCGAAATGGCTGGACACCAGGGGCAGCTTTCTGAAATATAGGCAAATGTAAAAAACTATGGAAATGTCTCTTTGGCTCTGCCTGACAAAGAAAGGCCAAGCTTTTAATTTTCTTCATGATTCCTGGTTTGTGCCTGTTTCTGGTTCCCCCCAGCTGTGCCTCTGTGTGGGCTGCAGTATGCAGGTGGAGCGAAGTGGCTGAGCTGGTTGATGCTGGCCGAAATGGGCAGTAGCCAAAACCTACATATGTGGGACTTGTTCACATGGGGAGACTTTGGGGAGTCAAGGTGACTCAAATGATGCTGTACGGTTTAAGGCCAAAAAGAAAAAGGACACAAAACCACTACAGGGATCTTTTTTCTTTTTTTTTTTTTTTTTTTGGCTGAAGGGGTTTGTGTTCATTGTAGCTTAGTCCTGCTGCAAATCTGTTCCTTGTGGTGTAGTTGCAGTTGGTGTTCCCATGCATCCCAGATTCTCTGATAATCCCACTGATGTTTCTTGGAATCACAGTCTGTATTGCAAATAACATTGTTTTGAAAGTGTGTGTGCCAGCAAACATGGAGGCTTCTGTTCTGAAACCCTAAAGACTGGATAATTCTTGAGCTCTTTTTGTGTGCATGAAGTCAAACTTCAGTCTAGTTTTTGGTGGAAAACCCGCACTAAAATTTTGTGTCAACCTATGTTGCAAACCACAGACTGTGCATGGGCTTGATGTGACTTGATTGCTAGTTTTTGCCTAAAGATCTTTCAGACTCTGAAATTCAAGGGTTGCAAGCTCAGATAAAAAACCAGACTTCCCATGAACCACAGTGAACCGAAGCCGCTTATTTTCAGCAAAACTCACACTGGGTTGTGTTCAGCCCTGAACTTCACTGACTCCACCAGAGGTAGAACATTTGCTATAAAACTATTGTGGATGTTTATTTTTGGCATCTCTAAAAATCCAGCCATGTGCATAGGTGTCTAGTGAGGATTTTTTTGCCATCTGAACTGAAAAGTATTTCCTGTATGTCCAGCATGAAAAAAAAAGTCAAAGCATGAGTGCAGAGAGGGATATTTTTGTATCATCTTATCTGTGTGAAGTAGAAAATACATCTACATATCTTCATAGTCTGTAAACATTTCTTTTCAATCTGAATTTCTTCTTGCAAGAAAGGATAGGCTCTTGTAAAGGAGCACACTTGTGACAGGCGCACACAGTGACAAACTTTTTAAAAATACATGTCCCTAATTTTCTGAGCAGCTGTTTAAAACTAGATACATGTCAAAAATTACCCCAGTGATGTCAGCTCAGCCTTTTGCATTTTTCACTACCTGTCCCTGGGCAAATTCTGATCCATTGCCCTGCACAATCAGAGATGCGTTCCTTCTACAAATTAAAGTAGTTAAACAAAATGGGAGCTTGAATAAAAAAGTTTATAAATTAGCTATGAAGTTCTGTAAACGTTTGCTGCTTTTTTTTTTTTTTTTTAGATTTAATTGCAGCTCTAAATGTTTAATTCAGAGATTTCAACAGCAGACATAGCTAAGGATTCTGATGGGGCTGCTACAGCACAGCCTCCTGTCTGTCAAATGGACAGCGCTCCCAGAAAAAGCAACCCAGATTCCCCAGAAGACATCTATGTCAAATTGACGATGAGCTTGGCTGGCATCTTAGAAAGATCTTGAGATGACAAGATTAACCCTCAAATGCCCTGGGAGGCAAAGGGCATGCTATTTGAAAAGAGGGGCACACACATGACTTAGTGGCTGGAAAAAGCTGCCAGGCTCAGCTAAATGGAAGTCTTCTATCACAAATGGTAATTTCAAAACTGGGGGAGAGGATGCAATCCATTCTGTTGGCTCTCAGTGTTTTTTCTTGGGGGGTATGTTTTTTGGGTTTTTTTAGAATGTATTTGCTATGAAAATAACCACCGTGGAGTGCTTCATGGAAGTTATAGGCCATGTAACATTTTTTCAGGCAATAAGTTGGGAGGTCCTGAGCATCTTCGTGCTTTTCTCCCTAACTGGAGAAATCCTTCATAGCAGGCACTTGGTGCTACTGTGGTGCCATCAGATACTAATGAGCCACCTTAAAAATTCAACAGTAGGTCCTTGACGTTTCCCTGGAGGAAAAAAATAAACATGAAAGAAAGATAATTGCCCTGATAGTGAAGGGAGAGCAGTTGGCTGTGTTTGAATCTGTGTGCTAATTGCTGCTACCATAGTGTCAGCAATGTGAGTCCTGGAATGGAAGGAGCCAGTTCCTCCACTGGTGTATACTGGTGGGTGTCTGCTGCAGTCAGTGGAGCAAGATTTATTTATGCCAGAGGAAGAGCTGACCTTCATAAATTGTAAACAGTCCTTGACAGAAATACATACCTATGGCCTTGTCAGCTCTCAAAGGTTTTGTCAGTGTTGGTCTACTGGTAAACGTATTGGCAAACTTCCTCTAGCAAAGCCAGCAAAATTTTGTCCTTCCTGGCCTCATGTTGCAGCATCTCCTATCACAGTAAGAAACCTAAAGAGCCACCTGACCAAAAGTGAATTTTGTTGTTATGATTGTGTCCATCGCATAGTTATGTTGGTTAGAAATTGCATGTCACTGTATTTCTGAGTGGCTGTATTCTTAGCAAAGTTGTGCGTTGTAGGCATGACTTGATATATATAATAACACCGCCACTGAAAGGTAATTGACTGTCTCAGTGAATTCAGCTTTATTCCCAAGGAATGCAAATGTTTCTAGAGCCATGAAAAAAAATTATATTCTGGCCTTAAATTACTAATCTCTCTCTCTTTTAAACGTATCTTTAGATCTGATAATGATGTAGACTGAGGCAAAGATTTTGGGTTTTCTCTCATGATATTCATAGGTCTCAGTTTGAAAGTAGCCTTTTGAACCCTAATCTAAATTGTGTGCAATTCTTGTATTTCTAGTGGTGTTATGAGAGCGTTAGAGCCCCCCATGCTTTCCCCTGTTTCCTGGGAATGAATCAAACCATGCTCAGAAAATTAAGGGATCAAAATAGATATTTAATAGTGGATAAACACTGAGGGTTTTTTGTTCCTAAAAATGAGCAATGAATTGCCTAGAAATAGTCACTGAAAATGTGAAAAGTATTTAATATCTATTAGGCAGAAGCTGACGGACCTCAGGGCACTTTATTAACAATTAAGGAATATGGCTCCCACATACTGTTGTGATTGATATGAGTGTCTCCATGTACAGGTATGAAATACTGACGGAAGCTTCAGCAGAGGAGTAGGACTCCCCTGTGGATTTATCACCTTGCTTTAGACCAGTGAGAAGCAGAAGTTAGCAGCAAGTTGCAAAGGCTGTTGCATATTCTACCCTGCTGTATATTCTCATTTAAGGGACAACAGTTTTATCAAAGAGAATGAAGAGGAAATGGACTCTGAAAATACAAGCTGTTATGGAAAAATGCATTTGGAAAAATCTGAGGACATCTGAAGGCCAGGTGGGGGCTTCTAAAAGTAGAAATCCTCTAAGTTTACAAGTTTCATTTGGGGTTGCAGGCTGAGATCAGGCTTTAGCAGAACTTAAAACTTTAAGTCGGGATGGTAGATGCAGCTCTTAGCTGAGAATGGCTCTCTGCAACCTTTAGAGAGCTCTTGCAGTGTGGATGATGCCCAGGAGAATCATGGCCATGATTGAGATCCAGGGGATGAATAGCAGCCATTTAAGATAAATGCTTCCTATCGGCCTGTTCACTAGGATCATAAATATAGGTGACCAGCATATTAGCCTTTGATCTAACTCTGTGTGAGGACATCCACCATCTTTGGTTTTGTCTGTCATTAATATCTCAAAGTTCTAAACTGGCACAGACCACAGTGGTTTACAGCAAGTGAATTAGATCAATTAATTTCCAAAGCAAACCTAATGGGCATTTTAGAAGAGGATTTAATGTCTCATTTACTCTCTATAGCTATCTTGTTAAATGCCAATTAAGTATCTAAATATTTCTTACAACCTTAATGAATTACAGTATAATAAGTAATAAATGATCACTAGTTTTTGCTAACATGCTGAAGTCTGCTGTTAACTTTAGAAAGTGAACATAAAATTTTTCTAGCACACTTGTTTGTGCCAGCGAAAGAATTGGTTTTAATAACTGGATAATGTTTAAGTAACATAATAACTAGCAGAATACAGATGTTTTTGTCCATTAGTATACTGTCAACAAGGAAAAGTCAAGATTAACCTTAAGGGTCATATATCTGAGTAAGTTTTTAAACTCATTTTTGCTCCTAAATTGTGCAAATACTTCTGTTTCTTCCAATTAGTTGCTTGTATAATTAACCCCATTTTCACATGCAATTGCACAACTAAACTGAAAATCTAGCCCTGCATTTGTTCAAACTGATGAAAATAGTATTGTGGAATTTGAGAGTGCGGTGGCACAGATATCCTTTTCCAGGTGTACTTGGTGTCCTCCAAAAACACCTGTGATTTTTTTTATTTGCAGTGAACCATAACTGAATATATATGAGCATGCAGACAAAAATAAAATGCAGGTGATTTTCCTCCCTGCCTCCGTCTTTATATTTGGGCTCCATCCTTTCTTTCTATTTTTTGTGAACCATATGCAAATATCAAGGAGGTGATTTTTAATCATTCCTTTCTGTTATCTTCAAAGAGAAATAAATCTTGCTTGTTGTTCTGGAGAAACTGGTTTACATCAAGATGAGAAGTGCATAAAACTCCAACGAAATCATGCAAACAGGGTCAGGTGGGCTAATGCAAAGGACAAAGCTTGTACATGCCTGTGAATAACCCATGGAATAAAGCATCAACTGCACAGTTTCCACAATGACATACTGCTGTTGTGTTTCGGACCTATTGCAAATGGGCATCTTTTCTGTGAAAGATGTTACATTCTTACAAGGCCATCCTAGGACTTAGTCCCTCTGATGAAGTGAATGTGAGTAAATTAACTCCTTACAATGCGCTCCCTGAAGTTAGAAGAGTCATCTCTCCTGCAATTATTTAGCACCCCACTACTACCATCCAAGAACAGCCTCAGTTTTCCAGCAGGTTGAAGTGTCCTGGTTGGCACTGGGTTTTTTCAAGAGTGCTCCAGCACCTGAACTCAGAGGGTGAGTTTCCCCAGGTTGTGCTGAGCTGTCGGGGTGATGGGACCTGTACCAGGCACTAAGCTTTCTTACAGGCATGCCTACACCTTTATGTTCCAACATGAGTGCTCTTACAAAAACTGGCTTGTGGGTTTTTTCATACTCTGTTCCCAGACAGAGGCTCTAAGAGTATTCTTCAGGTATAATTTCTAAGCAGTGTCTCTCTATGATGTATTAAAGAGAATGCAAAGGTATTTTGTCTCCTATGCTGTATTAAGGAGAACACAAAGGTATTTTAAGATTCTCTTTTTTTTTTTTTAGCAATGTCCTCCCTATTTATGTCAGCAATTAGTTTATTCTTAAAAGAAAGGAAGAAAATAGAAAAAGCAGCACACAAGCACTCAAACTGTGCAGCTCCCTAAGTGCTTTTTTCCAATTTATGAAACAAACAAAACAAAAAAATACCCTCCGAAGTTAAACTAATATGAAACAGCCCCAGCATTTGAACTTGTCGCACGAAGCTGGTTTAAATTTTAATGTGAGCTCTGGAGTAGATTTGTGTAAGGCAAGGTAAAGCAAGTCCCATGAAATATTGATTCTGTACATTTTCTTATGAATTTTTATACTCCAATTTAGTAAATTTTTCATCTCGCCTGCACTTAGAGGTTGCCTATAAAGTCGTTACTACCAATTGTATTAACTGTTGTAAATAAATCATCTTGGTTTGGGCTATTTGTACGAACATGGGCCGACAGGACCCGGTTTTGTTTAAGCTGTGGCATGTTATGGCCTTAGTCTGAAAGGGCTGAAAGGGATTATCAAAATTTAAAATCTGTCATGGCACAGTGGCAGAGATGCAAAACCCATGAGCATCTGTCAGAGGCAGACATCTTCCTTCTACATTTCCCACCTGGGTCACATAAAGCATCATGGAGGACTCTCCAATAGAAAGGTTCTTTTGTTTCATGTCAGAAGAAAATGGGGGCTGGAAGGGGGGTGGCATTACACCCTGCAGTCCTTATATGTGCAGATCAATCCATTGAGGATACAAATAAAAACTATAATTGTTTGTACTGCTTTGGGTATAGCTTGACTTTGCAAAACAATGTTCTCTTTAAAATGCTATCTGAAAGGGCGCATTGGAACACCCGATTTGAGGGAAATCTCTAAGCAAAGATTTTACATTTGGCAGTTTCAAGGCTCTAAATCCCAGTTCTCTCTATACTTAGAGCTTTATCTTGAGCTCAAATTAATATCCTCCATCAAACCTAGCTTAGATGTTCACACTGCCTCCCCATCTCTATAACATATTAAGTGGGTAGGTAAGCAAGATTCTGTTTGGCTACTTTGTGTCTCTATCAAATGTGGTGAAATGTAGGTTTTCTGATGCCTTTCTTCTACAAGTATTTCAAAACAACTTCTAAAATATGACATAATATGCAGCTGAATGAGCATAATGATTTATTTTCTATGAGGTATACCATTGGTAACTTTGCTTAACTGTTAATCAAAACACAACACAAGAGGGACTCAAGGTGTTTAAATGGTTTCCTTTATTAATCTTGAACTAATCTCCAAGGAATGCTTTTTTTGTTATTGTTTCTTATTTGTGTTTTTAATCCCCCTTCTCTGTTAAGACTCTGACTCAGCAAGTTTCAGCAACATACTCTTTTAGGTTAAGGTCGGTCAAGTGAACTCTGTTGTAGACACAAGCGCAGGCTGTGCACTGTTAATATTGTGTAGCTTTTTGAGTCATAAATATCAGCAATCATTTGATGAGGACCTGACTTAAAGAAAGTTTTTGCATGTGCTTATACCCCATAGTCTTGAGTGGTGTTTAAATAAGTCCTTAAAGCTAAGTATATGCTCCAGTGTTGTTCTGAAGATGGATGACATGAATGTAGCTTACTGTGGTTGATGTATAAATAAGAACAGATGGTTTTTCCAGATTCCAGTTAATGGTAATGAAACTCTAATTTATTATTTTATTCAGAATAAATCTCCATTAAATTTCTGTTTTTGTAAATATTCTGAAACAATGCTTTTTGAGAAACTGTCATGAATATTTGGGCTATTTTGAAATGAGCCTTATGGTAATTTGACAACAAAGCATACCAGGTGCCCTTTTCCTGATTCTCTGTTGTCTATGTATCATTTTTAGTTCACCTGCCTATAAGTAAAGTTTATAAATTTATGTTCACTATATCCCTAAGCATAACCTGTTTCAGAAAATAATCCTGTTAATAAAATAAATTCTTCAGTGTTTGGAGATAACAGCAAGACAATTCATGACTGATGGAAAATCACTCAAAATGTTCAAATAATACTCTGACTTTTCCTCTCATATCCTAGCTTAGTTCTGCTCAGAAACCAGCTCTGCTCTATTGTTTTCGTGAGTTGTTTGTAGGTTGGTTTGTTAAATACATTTAAAGCTCCTTTATTTCTTTTTTAAGTTCAGAAAAGTAATAGTATTCAAAGAAAAACTCAAATATTTTTCCGAAGGAGCAGAACCTCATTAGTTAAATGGCTTTCTGTAATAATCACCTCGCATTCAGTTTAATTTGTCCTGCATAGCTGGATCTGACCTTTCAGCTGTCTGTATATTTTAAGTGTTTGTGTAAACAGCAAAGGATCCCGTTAATTACAGAGCCTTCCTCCCATTCAGCAAAGCAATGTCCGGCCTTCTCTGATTGCAAACATGATAGGAGAAGCCGCTGGGAGACAGGAAGGAGCTTACAGAAAGGGAAAACGGAGGGAGGCAGGCAGGAGCGCGCCCTTCAATAAGGAAAAGTGAAATGGAGCAGGCCGGGCAAGTAGCATCTTGCGCTGGGATCTCAGGAAGCTGCGAAAGGGATACGTGTAATTACAGAGCTTGCTTTTCTGTCTGTGTTGAGGTTACCGGGGTTATATCACCAACAGGCTTGGCCCTAAATGTTCTCGCTGAATGTCAGGGTTCGGTTTTGTATTGCATTCCCCAGTCTCTACCAGGGAATGGGCAGACTGACGCGCTAAGGACTAATCCAAATCTTTTACCCAAACTCGCAGCCACTCCCTGAAGCTTAGTGGAGTTAACAAACCACCCCCCGCCCCTCCTGTTGCTGCTGTTCCCTGCGCAGCTGTCACTGAGCTGCAGAGGAGGTTGTTCTCTTCAGTTACAGGTCTCGCTGCTTTGAAATCTGCCATTCCTTTACCCTGACACGGCGTGGTTCGTTGTTCGACTTTGTGATCTTATGCAGAGAGAGCAGGGCTCAGTTTGAGGTGCCTTTTCTCAAGGGACATGGGTTTTCTGCATAATGATAAAAGGAGTATCACTACAGAAAGAGAGTGAGGTTGGTAGTAAACCTTCATGAAAGGGTCAGCATCTGCATTTCCTTAGTGTACAGTATCAAGACTGGAAAGGAAAATTAATTGTAGAAGGAAACCAAAAAAAGATGCTTAGTTTTTCCTTTGTGTATTTATTTTTACAACCATGATTAGTGTTGGTTATTCTAAATTCCCATGCTAGTCAACTTCATCGTAGACATGATGTTGGAATCATGGTGATGGTGTTTTGCTGGTTTGGGATGGATGGCAACCCTGTCTGGAGCTATAACATTTGGAGAATCTCAGATGTGACTCTCCCACTACAAACCTGTATGTTATTGATTAATTTCTTTTTCAAAGATGCAAGTAAAATCCTGCTGTTTGATTGGAACTGACAAAGTATAACTCAATCAGTTACATACAGAAGCCTTTTGAGGGTAGCTAGAAACCAATATTACATTAAGTTCAGATATTTAGACTTTAGACATACATGGCAAAAGCCATATAGTTAAGTTTTTCAAAGCCATTTGGTCATAATAGTATTCTCAAACTAAAATCTTTCTTTTTAATAGCTGCCAGATGCATCATTTTCAAATGCTGTATGTGCAAACAACTAAGATGTAGGCACAGCTAATTAATCTGCAAATAAAGTATCATAGAAGGGAGGATAGTTGAATGCAGGAAGAAAACCTTGCACATATTCAACTGAATTGTTAACAAATTGGATGTAAAGGGTTGTCCTTTTCTCTGCGGTGTTGCCTGGTGTCATAAAACAAAATTGCTGTCATTATAAATGAAGCTGAAGGATAGCTCTGTGGTCACATATGGACCTGTTGTTCAGACATCAGTAAACTAGGCCTTCCAATATTTATGTTAAGTACTGTTAATATTAGTACTTTTTTTTTTATCAGTTGGGGAAGTAAAAGATAAGAAAACTACATGTTTTGATAGAAGATGATCTAATTTTTAAATGTGCTTTCCTTCATTTTGCATTTGAGGTAAATGAAAGCACGGATAGCTAACTACTGCTTTGTGTATTTAAGTGAAATAATGAGCATCTCTAGATCTAAACTCCTATATAGGCATCAGCTTTGGCACGTATCTGCTTATTTGCTGAGTTTCCTTAACTCCTCATAACTCACTCTGAAAAGACTTGAATGTCAGGTGCTAGAAAGTTCAGCAGAGAGCAAGGTCAGACCCAAGGGCCCAGCATTTTCAGAGAGAGGAGCAAATTAAGTTCACCCTTCAACCCTCTACTCTGAGAATCTGCCACTCCTGTAAACCTGTTTTAGCTGTAGTCCCCAGAAGTCTGCCAAACAGAAACCAGAAACTTTTCAGTATATTTCTCCTGGAAGCAGGCAGTGTCAAGAAATGCAATTTTGTTAGATGACCACATTAGCCTTGAACTTTTCAGACAAATCTAAATGAAGAGAAAGAGTTTATTCTGGCTTTTAGAAACTGATGGGAGCCCTGTGGGGCGTAGGTTCAAATTTTTAAATGTTCACATCAAATCAGATAATGGTATCCACCCCCTCAAAAGCTCAACGGGTGGAGAAGAAAAGAACATACCAATAAGCACATGCAATCCTTCAGAGTTCATTATACAGCAAGTGTGTTTGAAAGGACCTTGAGAGCATGTTTCCAAGGGAGGGGTAAGGTCGATGCTTGGATGGGAGAAGCCAACTGAAATCAATGGGAATTGATTTAGAGTCCGGGGGCACTGTGTTAAAATCTCCAGTCTTACGATACAGCTTCATGAATATTAACAGGAGTGGGATCAATACACAGCTGATTTTCAGATGTACAGCTGGCTCCTTTTCGTCTGTAGATTAAAGAAACGGCAATCTTTCTTTCTTTAGATAAGATTGAGAATTCCAAAAAATGACTTGTGACTTTAGATCCCATTCTCCAGGACTGTTTGATAAGGTTTATGATATGTTCCTACTTTTTAAGTGTGTGTTTTCCTAGTCACATTTATCTCTGGTGTCTGTTTCAAGGATTTCATCTGAAGTAATAAAGCGAAGCAGGTTGCTCTTGGGGCACTGAGGTGGCTCTTTTATACACTTACAAACGCTGAGTTTTGGGGAAGCCCTGTGCGATAGCCCTCCTTGCCTCCTACCTGCCAGCAGATGGCTGCCACTCTCTTATGGAAGTGAGTGGCTTCATTGCACAGTTTATCTCGTGCTTCACAGAAAATCACAGAGTGCTGCAAAATGCTCTGTTTGTCTAATCTATGACAGGCCTGGCTCCAAATGTATAGTCTGCCAATCTGAAAGCCCAAATGACTGACAACATCCGTTTGGAAGAACTCTTCAAGATTCAAAGGCAGAAACCGGTGCTGCTGCTGTGCATGTAATACATCAGCTGAACCTTCACAGTCCCAGATGCTGCCTGAGCTGTGAAAGTGAAATCAGGCTTGAAAAAGTTCTCCCTTAACAAAGGATGCACAATATTTGAAACATCCTGAACATTTTTGTTTGTTTGTTTGTTTGGAAAGTGCAGGTCAGGATCCAGACTTGGCAGCTTGTCCTGACTTCCTCGAGGAGCTGAACAAATGTCCCAGGTCCAACCAACCTACTTAAACTCTGGGAATGTTTTGGGCTCCTCTGTACAGCAGACAAAAGATTTCTGTATTCAGGCTGCCTAATAACAAAGAATTATGTCTTTTTTTTTTTTAATTAAAAAAACCCCAAACCACCAACAAAAAAACCCAAACAAACAAATACTCAAGCCCAAAAAGCTTCCTCTAAATGGAGAAGGATTTTGATTTAGCTCTGATAAACTTGGTTTTGCTGTGTTTTCTTATCAGGAGTGTCACCCCTGAGATAGCCTGCCTTAGCTGAGCAGTGCTCGTGGGGCAGCACCAGCTTCCGAGCAGCAGCACTTCTTGCTCCTCTGGCATTGCCAGGACTGTGTAACCTCAGCAGTAGATTCACACGTCTTTCCATGGGGTTTTTTTTTGACTCCTAGCACAAACAAGCCAGATTTTAGGTCCTGAGAATTGTGAGACAGGAGGGGAGAGACCCTCCTGTACAGAGTAAAGTGGGGCAATTCTAATGTTTTATTGGCAGTTTCCTGCCCCAGAGATCCTGCGCTCAGTCGGACGTAGCTGCTGTTGGCTCTGGCTGCGAATCTGTTGTGCAGCCTGAAGTGTTTTATATGGACTGATCGTTTGTCTTCTTGTGGCACCAGAAAACATGCTCAGGCTGTGCTGCTCTCTGTACCAAAACTAGATAAACACAAGCCATGATCTGTAGCATTTGCAGAGTAAAAAGAAAAAAAAAAAAAGCCAGAATGCCCTAAGTCTCACTTTACCAAGGGACCATGGTGCATTGGGTGTTTTAGTTTTATTTAAAGCAACGATAATTAAACTGCGTGTCTACTTAAGGGATTTTGAAAATCCTCTGTAACGTGATGAGGACATTTTACATGCACATTGCTCAAATAGTGCTTCTGAGGTTGTCAGGTCTCAGGTGGACCTTTAAATGATGGAGCTGAAGCACTGAGGGCTTCTCCCAAGCTCTCTGAAGTGAAAGGGAGGTAACAGCCAGTGAGCTATTCTACTAGCTTAAATTTTGCCTGAATCGGGTTTCTAGCTACATTGCAAAACACTTCTAGAAAGCTGAGTATGTCTTAAGACTTACAGATTTAGTGCTATTCCCTGTGGAAACTTTAGGTAGTATCTGTCAAACTGTATATCAGAAGATCATTGAAAATATGTTCATTTTATTCTGGTTTTATTACTATGGTTAGTGATATAGATGTACACAAGCGAGATATGCACCTTATCTCTGGCATCAGATACCAGAGTAAGTTGCTGTGGTTCAGCAGTTCATCATAGAGCCTGTTCGTGCTAGGGGTGGTCTCATGCACTTCAGGAACATGAAGTGGCAAGGTTTGCTGTATCCTCATGCTGCTGAGCTGTTCCTGGTTCCTCTAAACCAGTGTTTATTCCAAAAGTGACAAAGTTATCCCTGGGCTGAACTCTGGTGATTGCTTATGCCTCTAAAGGCATCGATACATTTGCATGTTGTGTTTGTTTTGCATTTAAGGGACTGCAGGTTTGGGGACAATTTGCTTATATTGTTTTTTCACTGAATTCTGCAAAACTGGACTTTGGAGGCTGAATTGATGGTTGTGACAGGGGAAAAAAAAAAGCTTGAAAAATTAGGAAGAATGCTAAGAAATGGTTCCTGTGAGTTTTTTAAAGGTCCTCATAGCAGTGCTGCAGTGGGTTTCAGAACACTTTTGGGAAAAAAAAAAAAAAAAAAATGGTGTGGAGGAAGGCAATGTGAACAATGCAATACAAAATGGGGTAAACTTTGAGACTTTGTCTTTCTATACATTATTCATTGCGCCTAGTGAAAGGCAACTTGGCTTCTCATGTGTTTTTGATGGCCAATTGGAAATGGTGAAAATGTTTGTAACTTCTATTGTGTTTTTTTCTAATTAGACAAGGCAAATAGTTTATGAAGAGGAAGGACAGAATTAATCATGGGCTCTTGCTCATCACAGCTGTGCTCTGAATGCCTGACAGAGCCACTTTATGGCATATAATTCAACATATAGAATAAATGTACTACAAAGGACATAGTTTTCAAAGCATTTTCAGTGGCGATCATATTATTTTGCAAAGTCCTGAGCACAACTGATTACAATTGAACTGAATGAGAGCTGTGAGATGCTTTGGAAAGTGAAATCCTTGCTGGCATTTTCAGAGGAGATCTGAATCTGGATTACAGCTTTTTATGTAATTTGGATATAATTTTCATGTCTAATTTGGTGGCTGTGTAAGCATATTGAGTGTTTTCTGGAGGCAGTTGGTTACCTAAGTATCCAGCTATCTCTTTGGGTTTAAAAGCATAGAAATCAGGAGGTTCTGAGGGTATTTTCAAGCCATATGATTAAAGTCTTCTCTCTATGTCAATTTTAAGACTAGAAGCTGTATTTATATTCTATATGAACTATATGTATGTTTTCTTGAATGATCTGATGCCAGTAGCAATCATACTTCATGTTTCGTATTAACTTCAAAATGTATATTACTTAGTATTACCTTTTTAAAGAAATATTAACAGTTTTTTTATAGCTCTTCAACTGTTTTTCTTTCTTCTTTAACCAAATCTGAAATACTTCTGCTGTACTACTTTTATTTTAAAAGCCCTCTCCCACTTTTGCTTTAGTAAGAGTGTCCACACTTGAGAATGTCATCCTTTGAATTGAAAAAGACTAATTTAGGTTTACGGGCTGTAGCTGAAAGTGGCTTCTCAGTCTTTTACCTGAGCCAGACTTCAAAAATGATTCACGATGATTTTCACTTGTGAATGGATGTTTGTCTGCCTTGTATCTATGTAGTCTGAACAACTGACCTACAAGTGCAAATCCTACCTAGATATGTAAAATCTCATTAATTTGCAAGTTTAAGTAGTTGTGTCCACACTTTAAAGGTCTGTTTTAAATCACTTTGAGCATGCTACTGACAGACATAACCGTGAATGTAAATGTTAGTTCATAAAATGTCTAGCATAAAAGAGAGGGTATAATTCTCTGTTACATCATTATTATATTGCAGTGATGCCTGTAATATCCAGGTTGATGTGAAAACTGAGTTGAATGAAATTGTGGCTTATTTGGCTCTCAGTTTATCTATTGTTAGAACAAAATGTTCACAAATTTCCATTTTATTTTGTAGTGTTTGTATATAGCATGCTAAAACACCTGACTTATAAAGAAAATACTGAAAGCATTGCAACTACAGAGATTAGAGTGTCAGAGAGATTGCGTGTCTGATTATGTAGGTACTTAGTGAAAACAAACCTGGTCATTTCAAATCTTTTGCAATTGTCCCATGTGATATGGTGTAAGCATATTGTGGATGTTGCATCAAATACACTTTTGGCTATTGATTTTTAAAGCACCAATTTTCATGGAGTGGAATGGTATTCTTCACTTGATTATTTGTATTATAAATTGCAATGGCTAGTCTGTTGTTAGCAGACAGATTTAAAATGTTGTCTCAGTGCCTGATATCATGTACACTGGTGTTTAGGAGAGTTAAGACCCTCATAATAATAGATCATGGAAAACAAATGTTACTCCTTACTGGTATTTGATACTTATTTCAGTATAGCAAATCAAAGTTTTACTGGGTTCAGAAATGCCAAAGCAGCATGTTTTGTACTCATCAAAAAAATATCAGCTTCTGGAAGTGAAGAACATCTGCATCTAAAACACACCAATTAGCAAGAAGACATGAGTGATGCTAACGTTCTCATTCTATTTTTGGTCACTGTCTACGTGATCAGGAAAAAACAGAAATGCTATGGCTTTGATTAACTCTTCTTATTCCTTTTTTTTAAAGTATTTCTTCTCATTTTCAGTAGAGAAATGTTGATGAACAAAGCATGCCTGTGAAGACATATAAATATGGCTAGAAGAACTGAGCAAATACATGGTCATTGGAAATTTACTTGATATATTTACTAAATATTCTGCAGGCTACAGAGTATGATACACTGTATCCTCCCATACAGAAGGCCAAGAAAAGGCCTATATATTTACATAAGTCATATTTGTATAGCTAAAGCTTGAATTTTCACATCTGCAACTTTTATTTAGTTTTGACGTGTGTCGTCTTACTTGACATCGTCTTTTAAAACTGCAATGACAGTAAGCGAAAGGAACATGTAAATTTAAATTTCAAAATCATTTGAAATCATCTTCAATGGAAAAAATAGCTTTGAGGTCAGTTTTCTAATGCAGTTCTCTCCCTTGGGAGCAATCATATACCTTTGGATTACTTGATACTTGTCTACACATATCTCAATGTCGTCTTGATTCAGAAGTGACTTCTACAGACATTGAAAAACACTGCACCTATCTGTGAAATACCATGCCACCATAAGTGAAATATAGAAAAGTTTTGGTTTGTGGTTATTTTTTTCAGTCTTAATTGTGAAAATGTGATCAGATTCATAGCTATTTGAGTGTGTGCGGTTAATATTCGCATCCCATGAGCATTCATGTAAGTCATACTCAGCTGCTCAAATGTTAGGTGAAGGCAATCTCTAGAGGAAGGTAAATGGTGAAACAAACTCACTGGAAAGTTTCTTTGCAGTTGCAAATGTTCTTTGTGTTGTTGAAGTGAAATTTAGTTGTTCTTATCCTCTCAGAAAACTTCAAGGGATCTGTCATCCTCAGAAACAGGCAGGAGCTCTGTTCTGTTTTGCTGGCAAAAGATGAGGAGCGGTCCTCTGGTGCAGTCTGGTGTAGCTGTATTGCTCAAAGTGCTTTTAAAAATACGACCCAAAGTCTGGATGCGAAGTAGCTAAAGACTTGGCCTTGATCCCTTTGAAATTGTTGTCCTCCTTTGTTCCCTGAAAAGTTTCAGGTTTTGTGATTTGCTAATTTATTGCCATCTTACACCACATTGTTTCTTATTCCAGCCCTGATCTGTTTGGAACTATGCATGATGAGATTTTAAAACCAGTAATTGGTACCAAACCGTGTTGGCAGAAGAAATCTTAGTAGAACCTGTTAAACTTTCTTTAAACTCGGTTGACTTTCAGAGAAGAGAGATGCACGGTTAGCATGGCTGCCTTTTTTTACACGGGTGTCTTTATTTTTAGTAACTTTGTTATAAGATAATTGTCTTTTTCCAAAATCACTCGCTGAAAAGTCTGTTGAGAACATCCTTCAGACTATGGGAAAACATAAACTTGTAATATATTGTAATCCTTTAGTTCTTCAGTCTATGTGTCTAAATATTTCACAACCACCAAAATATAGCAGAAGGTGAAGCTTTAAATTAATCAAGTAGATTTTGCCTTTTGTGTAACAAGGCAGAGTGAACACCTGAGCCCTCACTAAGGATGTAACAGACTCAAAGACATAACAGATAATCATTTTGATACTGATCACAAAAAAATACATCAGCTGGAAGTTGAATTGGGTTTGCAATATATACAACCAGTAGCAAATAATTCAGTTACTTGCTGTTTATGTGAACTGTGTTGGAAGCTGTTCAAGGCTTAGCTTGAGAACTTGTGTGACGTCACAGGCATGTGCAGAACATAAGGAACATCTTAGCTACACTTGCTCTTTTTCTTCCTTCCAGAGGTCAGCTGTTGTGAGTCAGTGATACCTAGCATAGCCTTTTAAATGGACACCAATGGCCATTCATCAGTGAAATCCCTGATAGCCTGATTCAGCCCCTTTGAAGTGAAGGTGAAAGTTCCCATGCCATTAGCAGTGATGAAGGCTCTACACCTGCTTGTTGAGCTGCAGTTTGAAGCCATACCTTAATGACTTTGAAGCTGATTTACAAATATTTTAGTGTTGTTTTATCTCAAATGTTTAGCAATTTTCCTGGTCCTGTCAGGTAAAACCAACTCAGGAGTTAATTATTGCTATTTGAAGTGTAGCATATGGGGAAATAAAAAATGTATTCCAGGTACAGCAATAAAATGAAATCCTAATTTGTCATTGGGTAAAACTGAGAACAAAAGAGGGCACCAGTTCTCCACAGATCCCAGGTTTGGTGTGTTCATAGGTTTCCCTCTCTAAGTGTGGAGCACTGATATTGGAACAATTATCTTTTTGGGGTGGAGTGAAATCTGTGTTTACTTATATTTGCAATTTCAGTGGAATCCTTCCAATGCTATTTATGAGACCTTGAAGAGACTCTGAGATAACGAGCATAAAGCTCATTGCAGAACAGCAGTATCCTCTCTTTTAATCCTCTAGACCAGATGTGTTGAGGACACCTATAGCTTTGTTGCTGCAATGGTGTAATAGTTGTGACCTTTTAAAGGGACCACTTAAGTTATGCAAAATTACACAGAATAGGGCAACACACACCATCAAGCTTCTTTTCCTGCACCAAGGGTGGGGCGGGTTTGTACCATGTTGGAGTTGTAGAGACCTCCATATTGTTTTTACAGGCTCTGTTCCAGAGTCCACTGAAATGGATGACAAGATGTCTTCAGAGCTAAATTGTGGTGACTTTGCTGGGTTTCAGACCTTGTTCAGAAAGCTCACAGCATCTTTTTCTGTGCTGCTGAGCAGTGGGTCTCATTACCTCAAAATTTTATCACTTTGGTCGGCAAGAGTTACAGATGGTGACTAGCCCCAGTCTGTGGAAGAAAAAAAGAATTAGAAAAAAAAAATAATCCACCTTTTTCTCTTGCTTCAAGGTTCATGAATGTACTGGTCTTTTGTGTTGTGTTGGCTATGTAGCTTCCCTCGGGAAAGCAGATGGGTAATTTTGCACAGCACTGGAAAATGTGATTGCAGCATGGGTAGCTAGTTTAAACCTAGTTCAGCTAAAATATAGGGAGCCAGTACCTTTGGCATCAATCTCTAAAGGGCTGGAATAGACCTGTTACAGTCACACTGCTATCGCTACCCCATAGGCAGGCTGAAACCCTGAAGTGTCTGAACTCTGGTGTGAACTGAATATCCTGAAAGCCGAGCAGTGGAAGTGTGGGTAGTACCACTGCTCAAATGGCTGTTAAATGAAGTTCATCATTTATATATCACGTATAATCTTGTTCCAGCTATTTCCTTAGTTCTTTCATTTGAGCTTTGATTTAAGTGGTAGTATATTTTCTAAAGATAGCCAACAGGTAACCCAACAAGAATAGAAAATGATCCTATACATACTAGTTATTCCAGCTGCAACTACAAATGATAGAAAAAAATAAAATCACAGTACTTTTAACATTGTTATTTTGAAATGGTATTATTTAAATTTCAGGCATTTTCAACATTCCAGATTCCTTGAAATTAAGAAATGTACTTGATGTTTATCCTATAGCTTTTTAGGTTTCTCACTTTAGTGCCTTTGTTGACCAGTAGGCTCTATTTACATTAGGCTCTGTGTGTCAGTGTAATTAAAAGTCAAGCCAGTGATGTTGCTTAAGCTTCAATGGAAACATTGAAATCCTCTGGCTTAAACTCTGAATTTGGGTCTGGCATAACTAGATAATGACTAGGCATCAAATGGTTCAAATATCTTTGCATTATAATTGATCTCTCTTACCTATCAAAATTTCTCTCAGAATTTAAAACAGCCTGAGGCTTTTCCCATGTAAAAAGTGGATCCTGCCTTTCCCAGATTTGAAGAGTTGATTCCAGCGAGGTTTGCCAGTGTTTGGTTCCTCTTAAATGCTTGCTATTTCTGTACAATTCCCTGAAGTGTATGATGGTTTATTCGATTTCATTAACATTTGGAAAGGATTTGAGGAATTGCATGAATTGCATGGTTTGGTCACTACAGTAAAAAGATAATAATGCTCTTGGGAGAAGCTGAATGTGGAAATTGCATGTGAGAAGTTGCGTGTCCATCCTTGGAGGCTGTAACAGCCTTTCTCTATGGTGTGCTATAAAGTTTTAACTGCTCTAATCAGCAAGGACCATCACTACCACTCATGTCAGAGGAATGGCTCTCTTATGTGATAACATCTGAAGGCTGTTCTCATTGATGGCCATGCCTATATATAATTTTGTAAGCATGAGACCATGCTCAAGTCCAAACTTGTTGCATATTGAAATAATTTGGAGGGAAGGCCACCGTGAGAGGATGGGCTGGGATCTGGCATTGGATGGGGGAAGCTTGAATTCACATTACGTCTTTCCATGTGCTCAATCGTGCCTGTATTACAGGCACAGTTATAAAGCCATTTTCTTTATGTAGCTATCTCTTTCACCAGGTACATAATGCCATGCGGTGGTGTCATGCTGCCAGAGCAGAGCAGACTAGTTATCTAGTTTCTGTTCTTAAAAGAAATGTCATTAGTAGGAAGGCAGCAGGGGGGTTGGAGGCAGCTGAGCTACACTAATCCACTTGCTGGCAATGACAGCCCACAGTGTGCTCTGGGCTGTTCTTCTACGAGTGCTTTAAGCCACAGTCCATGTGAACTAGCTGATAAGTGTTGATATGACTCCTGTATTTCAGCAGCATGTTACAAAGGTGTTTGTGGAGTCTTGTGAGTTGTTTTGGTGAATTTGGCAGGGATGTGAAAGGACTTGTGTGATGTGGAACAGTGAAAACAAATGCATATCACTTAGTATTTTAAATAGGTTTTTGCAAGACTTCAGAAGAGGTTGCAGTGATTCCTAGGTCATAACTTGCTGGCAATGGTTTGCCCCAGAGACCTTCCAGCATTGCTTACAGCCATGGGAAATTACAGTTAAAAGAGGTTGCTATCACAGCAGCCCAGGTTGACAGCAAGAATAAAATAGCGTGTGGCCTGCAGCAGGTTCCTTGCTCAGTATCACTGCCTGTAAAACAGCAGAAGTGCAGGAATACTATTGTAGGAATATTGAAGTAGTCTCTCTCTTTTTTTGAACTTGAAGGTCCTTATATGTTAACACAGTCATGTATGTGTTACCCAGCATTTTGGGATGATAATACAGGGTTTCATCATGAGTCTTTGAAAACTGCTTACTCTGAAGTCTGAAACGCTGTGTATGACGTAGCCACTTCTTGGGAGTAGGGTTTCCCTGCTCTAAATTGAAAAGAAAAAGCTTGATTTTATTTTTTTTCTTTTCCTTTAGAAACAAACTAGTTGTGAATGAGGCGCAGAAAAACTTATCAGCATACTGTCGCTGTAGTCTCTTGTGCTGAGAATTCAAGCTGCAGTTTACATCACTCCCTCCTCTCTCAGCCCTTCCCTCCCCACCTCCTCTCCCAGCACCATACATGTGTTTAATCGTAGACATGGGTGTAAACCTGTCTATCCCTTATTTTGCATCCTTTGAGTATTATTATAATCAGGCCAGTTTATTAAGAATTAATGCCTCTTAGTGAACTGAGGATAATGGAATGGCCACATTTCTTCTTGTGCTGGACTGTGATTTACTAATAGGAGCTTCTAGGGAAAGGATCATAAAAGAGTGAGGCCCCCACCTCTGGATTAATATTTAATCAGGTGTTAAGAGATCCTAGAGTTCCTAGCAGAAACCTGCAGGGGAAATGAGAGGGTCCTGCATTTTAAAGGGGCAAAGCAATTATAATTAAAGGCTTGATCCAAAGCCCATGGACATAACTGAAAATCTCCTGTTGATTTGAAGACCTTTGGATCTGGCCCAAAGGGAACCAAAAATAATGAATGTTTTTGCATGTAAGACAGAGAAAGACAGACATACTTTTTTAAAATTTATTATTATTATTTCAAAGGTATCAAACAAGGTTAACATGCATGGTCTAAATTGAAAATGAATGGGATGGAAAAAGTCTGCTTCTAAAGATGTGCATCAAATGAGCCAGGGGCCAAACTGTTCCAAACTTTTAAAATATGTGAATATGAATTTAGATGGCTTATTTCTTGTATTTCATGGTTAAATAAGCTTCACTGAGAGAATTGTGGCAGTTGAGTTGTTCTAATTCTCATTATGGTTTGTGGACTACAGATCAATAATCTGTTTTTAAGTAGGCACAGATCAGTTCAGTTTACAAACAAAATCTGTCCCCAGTTCCCTAAATCAGTTGTAGCTGCAGCCTCCACAGCCCTCTCCACTTGCAGGAGCAGATCAAGTGTGGTTGCTCTCAGGCTGCCTTTGCAAATGCCTCAGTGGGACACAGCCCTGCAGACCACCAAGGAAGAAAGTCCAGGTAGCCCATCTGATGATGCATCTTGTAAATCTGTGAAGTAGGATTTCTGCAAAGTAAGTGCCTTTTTCAATTACTGTACCATGTTTCCAGTTGTTACTGGGTTATTTCATCATAAATCTGGGCCTATGGATTTACCAGGGCCTAAAAAAAAAATGTTCTTGACTTGGAACAGGGTGTTGGGGGGAGTGGGTTGTTGGTCAATATAGTTGACTACTGTGTTTCAAACTTTGCTCTGTAAGAAGAGCCTCCAGCTAACATGAAACCCCTGATAAGCAGAAAGGAGGCAAAAATCAGGGTTGTGTTGAGGCTTTCCTTTCCAGCTGAGGTGGGAGAGGAGTGGCTGCTCTGCTCTTGCAGTGGCTGAGAGAGAAAGAACTTGACCATGGCAGCTCTTTTCTTGCTAGAGAGAATATTTTGCCTTCTGGTGAGTGTGTGTGTTATGAGGGGCTGCCCAGCTAAGCTATTTATATGATCTTGTGTCATCCTTTTAAATTGGCCTTTCAAACCAGTATCACCAGTATGTATGAACATACATTAAAACTGCACGGGAAGATAGCACACATAGCTGCTCAGTGTGACTTAACAGGACCTATTGTATTTCATTGCAGGCTGCCATGTCCTAGGTCACTCTGTTTCAGTTGATCTGAGTTTGCATCTGCTCTCCACCTATGCTGGTTTTACATTTGTGCTAAACATAGTGTAGGTGAGGGACAGTGATTAGGACCGTGTTTGTATCCATAGGTCTTCTCTCATTCTCTGTGTACATTCTCTGGATGCCTTGCACAACTTAACTTTGTGCAGTATAATATTGAATGATAACATGGTGCATTACATCTAGTTAATCTAGAAAACCTGCTGGTATTCCTTCAATTGATTTTGGCTATTTGCATTCAAAAAAAAAAAGTATCCTAAAACACAAGCCCATAGTTAAAGTGCTTGTATGAGTGATAAATCCTTTGAGAGAATGTAGGTTAGACACTTTTTGTTCTTTGCTTTGTGCTTTTTGCAATTGACTTTTGAGCATGGATTCTAGTCTTCATGCAAAGTTACAGCTGTTTCTAACCTACAGAGTTCAACAGAAAACCATGAAGTGCTGCATCTTCCAAAACAACAGTGGAACTGAATTTCTTTAGGTCACAAATGGGGTCTTGAGAGAAACTTTATCCTACAACCCATTTTTCATCTTGTTTAGGCCAACCTTCCTCCACTGAAGACAGTAGCACACTGCTGTGGAAACTATATTGTGTGTTTAAACGTGGAACAGTGACATAAGGAAAGTAGTGAGTGTGACTGTCAGCATTTGCAATGAGCAGTGGCAGCCAGAAATAAGAGAGAACGAGGTGAGAGTAACAAGGCAGTTCCTCCAGTGCCATCAGCAGATGTTTTGAGGGTGGTTGTTGGGTGCGTACTGAGAAGCTCTTCATGTGTGTCTAGTGCACAAGACTGAATATACAGAGGACAGGAAAAGGCAGAAGTCATTGATGTACAAGCAATAAATCTACAGCTGCATCATTGCATGAGCAATTCCACTATGTAGTTAGGCACAGGGTAAAAAAAATAGCATAGCTTTGAAGGAACTAGTCTTGGGGTGCCATGGGACATGTTCCTTGTGTGGTGGCAGAGCAGAACAATGGAGTTTTGCTGCCTAGTACTTCTGAATCTCTTCAAAGATTGAGAGAATCACACTGTTCATTAAAAAATCCAAAGCAAAGCTGAGTATTTTGTCACCCACACCATACAGCATCTTGGCCTTAAGCTCACTTCACTTTTTTTTTTTTAACTGTTAATTAAAATGGTTCATATAAAAACAAACAAATCAATTTTCTTAATGTTATGCAATTTTGAGGGACTGTTGGAGAAAGAAGCTGGAGGAAGATGACTCACGTACAGAACAAGACTAGAATTTTTTTTTTCTTCCCCTATCCATTAAGAAATGTAGACATTTAGAAAGAAATGGATGGATACTGTGGAACTGGGTACGTTCAGTCCTAATAGCAAAATTCTTGAGAGCTGTATCTAAACCCAAGATATTGTTAATAAGCCTCTTCGCTCCTCTTTCCTGCAGTCATCTTTTCATTCATTTGATGCTTCTGATTTCATTTGAGAAATTGGAAAACTTTTTAGCAGAGTTTTTAAACTACTTGTTTGTGGGTGTCCCACGTCTGCCCCCCACCCTTTGGCCTGGCCTTTTGGAATCAGATATTAGGAACGATACTTTAAGAATTGAAACCTATAACTACAGAAATATTTTTCGCCTCAGATTTACACTGAAAAAATTGATCTGATTGTACCCTAGAGTTTTCATGATCTGAAGGCAAATAAAAATAGGCTGTATGTTTTTGTTGGTTTTGTTTTTATCATCTTGAGGTCTTTGCAGCTACCTCAGGCTCCATAAAAAGTAAGGATGCCCAATTTTTGCACTTTGAAGTTTTGCAGTACAGTCCATGTCTTTGAGGATTGACAGCACAGAGGTGCAGGGATAAAGAGGGCATGTGTGAAGCAAGAAAAGCAGAGAGCAGAGATGGATGTGGAAGCTGCATCTACTAGATCTTAGCTGGGATCCTGAACCACAAAGCTAAATAGCCATCCCTCTCATAATGATTGTTCCCAGAGAAAGACTTTCCCTGAAAATCTCTTTCCAGCACCACCTAATAGGCAAGGCTTATTTCAGAATTTTATTCCAGCTCATTTAAGTTTAGGGACCTTCCCCATTGCTCATTAATCTCAAGGAAAAATGCAGATGAGAGAAGTTCAGTCGGTGTGCAGCCACTCTAGATGAATCTGGGCAAGGTCTTTTCTTTCCTCCTGCTGGCTGAAGGTCAGGAGCCATGGCTGTATTAAAACACCTCAACAGAACAGTACCCAATTACACAGTCTCTTGTAAGGGCTGGAGATTGCAAGACCATTACTATTGGATGGGAAGATCTGGATCTCCCCATAATTTGGTGGGAGATGAGAAATGATCAAAGAAAACTGACTGGTGTTTGAAATGGAGTAGGGAAGGAACTTTTGCATTTAATGAAACAGTAACGGCTGCTTTGTGATTCAGCCTGCCGCTCTCTCTTGAAAATAGTACAAAATTGTCCATTAGTGGCACATAGCACTGCAATAAAACTTATGAAAATTATTTATTGCTACATGAAGCTGTATAGTTCCTTCTTATAAAGCAAGATATAGCAGAAGTGGGGTAAAGGCCAAGCATTTAGTATTTAGTTCTCAAATTCTAAGGTCTTGCCTAATGTGAAATGTATCCTTTGCAATTAAGAGTAGAAGATAATGAAGTTTATGACAGTCCTTATTTTTTCCCAGGGAAAGTTTGCCAGTCTGGGCCTGGCCACAAAGCAGGTAATCTCCAATTCATGCAAACCTTATCTTTGCTGAGAAAAGCTTTGTTCTCTTCTCAGAACATACCTATTAAACTCGCTTTCCTTTTTTTTTTGAGAGAAAAGTCCTTTCTTGCAGGTGTTGCTGCATGGGAGTTTGTTGTCTGTGCAATCTAGGAGTGTCTCACAATCAATGAATCCTTGTCCCCTTGTTGTCTGAGAGCTTCAGTAGGTAACAGCAGGTAGCTGAGCTGATCAGGCAAAAGCCTCCTCATCCTGTGGTCAATGGGAATTTCGCCACTGACTTGTTAGAGTCAGGATTTCAGCCCTAATGTTCTCGAAGAGATATTGATAATACATGGTGGAAAACACAACAACATATTTTATCAGAAAAATGAGCACAAATGTGCAAATAAAAACACAGAGATAGTAAAGGTCAAAGCTGTTTAATGGGCCTCCATAAAGTTATGTACCACTTAAATCCTAATTAACTCCTATTTTGGGCGTTTCAGTGGGATTTAATAAGTAGGCTTGTGGAGAACCTCTGCCCAGGGTTGAATTTCAACCTTCGCAAAGAAAATGGGAGGAGGTTAGTTTACATTAGGCATCTGTGTATTTTGTTCCCAAAGTAGCATTTAGGAAAATGGCCACAAACAGCACATGCTGTGTTATAGCTAGCAATTTAATTTGCAGGCATGAACATATAAAATCCATGATAGGGTGAAGTTTGCATTGCTGCGAGTGTTGTATAATGGAAGTACTCACAAAAGCCAGAAGGCTGAGCAACAAGTGGCATTTCAAACCTCTGAGTTTACCACAGCCTCACGTATTTTGCATTATGGATACTTTTCTTAGGTTTCTTGTATTTCAAATGCTTTACTTATTGTAGAAACAACGGGACTGCATTAGCATGGGTGGAGCTGAGTGGTGTTGCTACAACGCAGAAAAAAAATCAGTTTATTCTGTGGCTTACAATTTATTTCATGGTTGTTGAAATATCAGTTTAAGTGATGATTATGTTACCCAAGTATGTGGTATACTGTCTCTGCGTCTAATATAAACAATTACTGTATATGGGTTGCACGTGTGGTTATAATGTGATGGTGTGGTGTGGTACTGAGATTTTATCAGGTTTGGACTGGTCACATTACTCACCAATTCAGACTTCCCTTTGGCCAAAATCTTAATATCTATGCAGGTCATCCCAAATGAATGCGAGCAAAACCTTTATACCACAAGTCTATCATCATATATTCCACTGTTGGCACATATTGAATAGGCATATTATAGATTCAGTGTTTGCTGACTCCTTAAAAGAACTTGTGGGACTCTACCTGGAAGGGTTGACTTCTTCATTGTCAAAAGTCCCATGGGACAAACTGTTGAGGAAAAAAAACCAAACGATAATTTCTTTAAGAACCTCCAGATAGTATTTCTTTATAATGTAATAGCTTGGTGATTCTCTGTGTCATCTCAAGATTTTTTGGCAATGTAGGCATAAGTGGTTTGAGCTCCTTGAAAGTGAATAGGGAATTTGCTCTGTTCAGTAGCACATTAAGGTCACAAGATACCGGACTCTAAATCTGCCATCCTTGTCATCTGTTTTCTGAAATTGTACCACAGAAAAATTAGTTTCAGAGTTGCAAAATGTGGAAAATAAAAGCGTTTCTATTCATTTCAACCTCATTCCTGGATCCTAGTGATGCATTTGGAGTTGTAGGGTCAAAGACTGTGTGGGTGGGATGTCTCCATGCCTAGTCTGTAAAAGCAGGTAGAAGTGCTGTCAAACACTGACTGTGGTTTTATGTGCTCCCAAAGACTCTTCCCGCCCCTGGTGCAGTGTTTGGCAGGCTAACAGCCAGCCAGGCTAACCCTGATGGGAGATCTGGGTTGGGTATGAAAAGTGGCCCCATCGCCAAGTCTCTGAGAACAGTCCAAGCTCTGCTTTTGGTTAGTTAGGGGAGGAAGTAAAGAGGAAGGGATCGGACAGCTTTCCCTTCCTAGCAGGCAGATAATGTTACCATCTTAAAATGGCATTTCAGTCTTGCTTCTTCCTCAAGTTCCCTCCCCCCATTCTCCCTTCAGCTTTAATATCTAGGTTTGTCTGATTTTAAACTGGGTTATTTGAATGTCAAACTTTCAATAACACTTTAATAGAGGTGTCCATTAACCCATGCTAAATTACAGCAGAACATCTCTGGAAATACATGTGACATCCACATGAATACCAAATGAATTCATTAGGATCAGCGCTATTACAATGAATACCAAATGAAACCCACAATGATGGGGACATCATCTTTCTGTGAATAATCGACAGCGTTCCTTTGGCACTAGTCAAACACATCAGCTGTTTGTTTCCACTGATGAGAGGTGGCAGTCTAGGTTTTGGTTAGATAAACAAATGATGACACCAATAATCACTTAGTTGGTGGCTGTAATGCTTAATAATCACATCCTGATATCATGCATACTAGAAGCAGTGCTGCACTTTTTATGCATAATGAATCCCAAACACTTCATAAAAGGTGATAACTTTCTTTGACCACTGAATATATTATTTATAAAAGTGCTCCTTTCTCTTCCCCCTCCCACCCTTGGAGATCCTTTTAAATTTTTTTTATCATGTAGAATACACTGGTAGCACATCTTAGGCTATGAGGTCTCTTCTTATACATAATTTATAAAACAATTTACAAGTGATTTATTTTTAGCAATAAGATAAAACACGGTGTGAAGGGTTTTGCCAACAGAGATATAGATGGTTTGGGAGTAATACTTGTGGAGGAGCCAGGGGTTGAGTGAAATTTATTTTTCTGTTTTCTCCTGAGGTGAACCTTAAGGAGACTGCTTTCACACTCGTTTACATAATGCACTAAATACACACACTTCCCTAAAATTGCATGAAGTTGTATGGCACCATGTTTTAGATGGCCTTGAAAAATACCCTTTAACTGAACATTATGGTAGTTAGATCTTGTTGGTAGATACAGTAAGAGTGTCCTCTCCAGATGCTGTCTGGTTTAATGACTGGGTCTTTCTGGCTGAAGCCCCTACTCGGTGGTGGAGCTGCTGATGTCCACATAGATGATGTAAAACTCTAGTTTATAATATGTAACTCGTTGATGAAGGAGGAAGGATTGTGTTATATCCTCTCTCCCAGGAGATGGCAGTGTTTAAGAGCATTAGCAGAGCATCTTGCACGTCATTAACTTCACATCCTTGCACCAACCCTGGTTCTCAACAATCAGTAATTCACGAATCTCATGGTAGTAGTCTAATGGAAGCAGGAACATGGGTTGACCCAAGGATGGAGAGAGGGCTGTGTTGCAGCAGAACCTCTTTATGTCAGCTGTGGTGGTCTCTGATATGAATTAGTTACTGTTTGGGGCTTGTGTGTAGCAGGATGTTCAAAGATGTTGACCTTGTAACTTTGCTTTTGTCCTAGCCTGCAGCTGTGCATACTGCAATGGGAAAACCCATCTAACTGGCTTTCTCTTATACTAAATCTTATTTCACATGGTAACCAGCATAGCACAAAATGTAATGAGTATCAGTGACAACACGTGCTTATCCAATAACCGTTGAATGAAGTTCAAGCCTTTTCTGTCCCCGTTTCTTCAAAGAGATGTCAGGAAAAATTGCCAGTTCTCATTGGCTATGTAGAAACACTGGTCAAAAGTGATCCCTACCTGTTGGTATCACCAACTGGTGGCTTTCAAAATTGAAGCTATAGGCTGGGTTTTACAGCATTGCAGGTTGCACAGTCATTTATAACTATGCTATATGCCACCTAATCAGCATGCTGGATCTGCTAATCTGCTGGAGTGCTTAGAGAGCTTTTTAACTTTTGCTTTGTACACGACTGTGTAAGACAATGGAGAACAAGACTCCAAATCTTCCGTCTCTGTTTTTCATGTAACAGACTGAGCTGGTTCTGACTTTTGGCATTTATGCAACAGAGCTGGGGAAATGCCTAGCTACTGCAGGCTTCCAGGTAGGATCAAGGCACCGACACTTGTGTGCCCACAGGGAATGTCCTCCTGGAAGGTCATCTGAAAGGGTAAATGTATCGTAACTTACCCAGAGCAGTGCCCATAGTCATGCTATGTCCTGACACTGAAATGACTGTGATGTAAGAGGAGAGTACAGAGATTGGGGATATTCAGCCATTTTGGGGGGTCAGGTTGAAAAAAAACTGAGTAAGAAGCTGGAAGCCCTGTCTGTGCTCTTCTGGCGTCTGCCTTGTTGCAGAATTCCTTTCATGCTCTCTGCTCCTCAGTATGTCTTGCCCTCCGCTCCTGGGTTATCACCGAGGTCTCCATTGTGCAATCCTGGCCTTGAAATGGTTCAGCCTTCCAACTCCTAGGGAACTAATTTCCTACTAATCTATTTGTTTAAAATTAGTATCTGCAAAGTTATTTGGGGAGACTGGGGACATACACCCTGGAAAACTGTAAAGGCAGGCACTGCTTTCCTTTGCATCCAGAATTCAACAGAGCTGTCAGATAACACATGAGAGATGGTTAATAATAAATTAAAAACACCGCAGCCACAGGGAAACTGCATCTCTCCCCTCCCCCCAAACTCCCCCTCTCTTTTGCTTTTTTTTCTGCCCCATGGGCTTAATCAGCATCAAAGAGTAACAAATCCAATAAAATGTTTCCCTGAGCCAGGAACCAGCCTGAACTGGATAGGCACGCACACACCAGCCTCTCTCCCTCTCCCCCTGACTGCCAGCCCCTTTGCAAAACAGCTGACAGTCGAGGTGAAGATAGAACAAAGGATGAGATAGGGAATGGTAAATCACAGAGCCACCCCCCATCTCTCATCTGGCGTTAGAGAGCTCTAATAGTCCTCCTGTGCTTTTAGGCTACTGGTTCAAAAAGAGCTTTTCCGGCTTCTGACTTGGTTTTTATCCCACTAAGATCAGAGATTCAGGGGGAGGGATTGAAAAGGGGAAAGCGTACATTAATGTCTACTGATTTTCTCCCCCTAAAATTGAATTCAAACAAAACCAGTTCTGACAAATTGCAGCAGGCCATATGTACACCTCTGATGGCTTTATGGCCGTGGTGCTCCACAAACACCTGCCAGCGCCTTGCTCGGCTGCGAGTGAGCAATGCTGTGCTGGGAAGTGCTGCCAGGACCCGGCGAGGGTCTGTGCGGTCACCCCCTCCCCACCCTGCCCTTGCAGGCTCCTCCTGTGCAGGGATACCTCTTTTCAGAGCTAGGGGAGATACAGATCACTCCTGAGCAGAATGAGAAGGTGGTGTTGGGCTGGATCTTCAGGGGTGAAAACTGATGTGGGTGTATTAGAAGTCAGGGGGCTGACATTGCTTTTCTGAAGCTGAAGATTCAGCCTAAGGTATTTACCTGTCTAAGAGCAGTGTGTGAGTACATGCTTATGGCTGAAGGAGATTAAAAAAAAATTTTAAAAAGGGTTAGGAGGAAGAACTAAGGAGAACATAGCCTCAGCAAGTTCTTCATTCTGTGCTGCTCTTTGTGGATCGCTGCTCTGGGTACATCTATGTCCCCTGAAGCTGTAATATCTAAGCACTTCCTAGTTATTAATATTGTAAGCACATCTTCTCCATAGCCTTGGAGAGAGAGTTGCCATCATTTCTGTCTTAGAGATGAAAACTGGAGCACAGAGGAAGGAAGGTTTTGCTCATGGCCAGGCAGAAAAGCCTATGGCAGAGTTAAAGAAATGAATCCACATAACTCAAACTCTGCTGTATCAGATCATAGCCAGGAGAACATCCTTGCCTTTGGCCTGTCTGCGTGAGCCGTAACACTTTCAGGTGAGTTCAGGCATCAAGTCTGCACTGTGCCGAGTCCAACTTTCTAAATCTGCTGTTCTGTGCTAGAGCATAACCGTGCTAAAGGTAGAGATTTCAAGTAGCTGACAGACAGCTCCATCTGCCCGTGTAATGGACATCTGGACAGTGAGCACTTTATAACTCCAAAAGTTTGACTTCACCTTCCAGGCAAGATAGATTGGCTGTGCATTTGCCTGTGCATATGTCTTTCAAATGAGATCCCAAAAACCTGATCCTGTTTGATGTACATCACAAGAAAGATCCCTTGGCATTTTTCATAAGAATAGATATTCTTCTGCATTTCCTGTTCTGTAATAATTCTTCCTGTGTGTTGCTGTGCTGTGGGTGCTGCCACCCACTTAATACTTGTCTCCCAACAGATAGGTACTCTGCAAGTGAAAATTGCTTCATTTGGACAGGCTAGGTGTAGGGTAAGAGGAGCCTGTGGCTCCTGTGCTGACCCACTGTATAGGGCTGGATCACGTCTATAGCATATACAGTATTAGTCATGAGAGGCACTGTAGGAGGTTGAGGTGGTGCTGCTGCTGAAGTAATTCTATCATAACACTAGAAAATATCCTTTGTGGAGAGAAAGTGCCTTGGATACCCTTTCTCTGTATGGAGGTGCAGTTCTCCCCTATTAGAAGCTGTAGCATGGCTGGCACTGTAAACTCACCAGGCTTTAATGAATGAATTAAAAAACTACCAAAGAATTCCTATGGAAATACAGACGGCATCCACATTATGGCCATAATTAATTAACCAATCAATTATCATGATGAATGCTATTTTAATGAATCAGTTGCAAATCATTTTCAGTTCCTATGGTTTTCATTGGGAGCACATTAATCACAGCAGACTCTTTGGGTTGCAGAGGAATGTGGGATGTAAATCCAAGACCTGAGTACATCTTTAACAGAGGTGAGCCAGATTCTCAGCGATCAGATCCAGATGCAGGTATGGAAAGCTCTCCTGAAGGTCAGAGGCTTTTCAAACATGGAAAAATAGTGCTGGCACATTATAGCGATTGGCCCAGAGCATGAAACAAACAGATCTGAAATGACCCTGGACTGGGATGGGATTTCAAACACTTTCAGATATGGACTTTCCTGCTAATTCAGTTTATACTGGGAAGAAGGTAGAGTAATGCATAGCAACTGTGAAATGTTGGATCAGCCATACTGGTTTGGGTTTTTTGGGTTGGGTTGGTTTGGTTTTTTTCCTGATGTTAGATAAGGATTCTTGTAGATTTGTATAAATACAGTTGACTTTGGTGATACTGCACAGGAGAAGTGGCTGTCTGAATGGAACCATTTGAGGGACTGGGGTTAACTCTGTAAAGGCTGTTCTTGAATGTCTGCTTGGACATTGCATTATTTTCAGTTTAGTATCATTTACTCCTGTGGAGAGCTTGCATAGTTCTACCACCTCTGAATGCTTCAAAACAGCTGATCAACAGAAGCACCAGTTTAACTTAATGATTAGACTTAAGCCCTTGGATGTAACATACTTATTTAACTGAGGTGTTGCTAAAACTCACTGATTGCTCCTGGAATTAGCCAGAAGGCATACTGGCTGAGTTTGGTTGTTTTGTACAGCTATGCCTAAAGCTCCTTGGAGTTGGAGCTGCTACAGGGAAGTGCAACAAATACATCACAACACTCATAGCATTGATGTGGAGCGACACAGGGAGCACAGGCTTCTCTACTGCAGGAAACAGTGGATTTGTGATGTGGCTGGGGATTTTATTTATTTATTTTTTAAATTAAGAGATAGCTTAAAAAAGAAAAAAAGAAGTAGGGAGGGTTGACATGAAGTCTTGGGGGAAAAAAATTCTAACCTGTTTGAGGACATTGATAGGCCCTGCATTTCAGGGCATTGTACTGAATGAAGAGAATCAAAATGGAAAAAACCTAAACCAGTTAGAAAATATGTTAAGTAATCCACAATGTTAAGCTTGACCCTGAGGTAGTTTTATAGTATATGTAACCATATAAGCATTAGTTTAGGAACTGATCTCTGTAATATACCTATTAAAAATGGCTTATTTCACTTGCAGCTAAGAAATACATAGATATTCCTCTTGCACAGCTGAGGGAACCTGCTTATCATGGGATGGAGTCTGTATATTTTATTACGTTATTTGTATTCATTGTGTTGCTGTAGCAGGATGGACTGCAGTAAGAAGATGTATCTTTAGTGAGTTTAATGGCATGGATAGATAGATATCACTGGAAACTTTTTTGCAAACACAGACTTTATAGTTCAGATAATATGTTTGTCTTTAGTGTTTATTATATGTTGCAGTCTAAAAGGCACAGTTTTGGCAAATGTGAGCCTAATATGTGTTTACTAAAGCTATACAAAAGTATCTGTTGACTTTTGGAAGCCCTTGGAAACCCCTGTCTTCTGATGGGATGTGGGCACCCAATTCATGTAACAAATACAAAAGCTTGCGAGTAGTCCTGACATGGCTATATTAAAAAATGTGGGGAAATATTTGTGGGATATTTTTTGGAGTCTTTGTACTGCTTTACTGGCAATCACATGAATTTTATATCTGTCATGAAATCTCCTGACTTTTCCACTGATATGTTGCAAGGAGGTCATTAGAACAATTACTGAGATGTGGGAAAAGAAGTAGCATTCCATAGCATCAATTGCCAGCACTGCCATCTCTAAGCAATTAAAAACCATGAGAACAAAAATTTGACATTTGTCTGGACTATGTATCAATAGGGTGCACTTGCATTTGTTTTTGAGGCTTTTTGCACGGCTATAGCACTAGACTTACGTTCTTGAAAAAGATGAAGCTGGTTTAGAAAAATTAAAGTCAATTGAAAAAATATCAAGGAAATGTTTTTTCTCCATTAGAACTCACTGACTTGATACGTTTAAAGATTTTATAGAAACTATTCAATTTTGAGAACTTCCCGTGGGAAACAAGTTTTGTTAGAAATCAGTTTGTTTTGTGAGGTTCCATCAGATTTTGTTTCAATTATTTGTGAACCTGAAACAAAAAGAGTCAGTCCAGTCCAATCCAATAGTCGCAGCTGCCTAAGTCACTGCCTGGCCAGCTCAGGTGGACTAAAGAGGAGTGAGTGTGTCTGGGAACATCATCCTGATGTAAGACACTGGAACTGGGGAGGAATGGTGTTTCTGGGCTCCCAGCTCCTCACTTGTCTGACATATTGCCAGCGACCCATGGGTTTCACAGGCTTTTGGATCTCAGAGGTCTTTAATTGCCAAATGGTTGCGACAGATTTGAAAATGAATGTCACTCTCTTCAGCATGGAGTAGTAATGGCAAAATTACTGAGATGCTATTTCACCCTTGCTTGGCACTGATGGGCAATGCTGAAGCCAATGAAAATTTTTTCAGTCTTGGGCTGTAGCGACCAAAGCTGTTTCACCCACTATAGTCCTCTAGGAAGGTATTTAGACATCTGAAAGATTGTAATTCATTCTGGAAATGACATATTTCAATATTAAAGTTGAATTTCACTTCCATGACATGGAGCTTATTTCTGACTCCAGATGGAAAAAATTCCCAAACTTAAATAATTGAATGGAGCTGATATCTGGTTTCCTGAGCAGTTCTATTTCTCATGTGGCAATAAGCTAGAATTCTTGACAAAATCATCAAGTATTGAAAGAACCAAGGAATGGGTGTATCGAAAGGCTCAGCCAGTCTCCCACTCTCAATAAGGCATGTAGGATTATTTCCCTGGAGACTCAGAGCAGAGCCTGCTGATGGTGCAGCCATTAATAAAACAGGAAAAATATTAGTGAGGTTTGTCCAAGACCTGCTTTGAGTTTGTGGAAACACCCTTTAGTCTTTCTGGATCCAAATATGTGATTTATTCTCCTTGAGTCCTAAATTTAGCAGAAAATAAACCAGACCAGGCTTTCCTCACTCAGGTAAGGAATTTCAGTATGTTATGTTGCCAGACGTTGGGTTTAGACTGTAGGAACACAGATTAGTTCATTGATCAGCAAGACTACATCTTCATTGCCATACCGCTGCTTAAGGCCAGGTATGTCCACCCTCTTACATGCCTGATTTTTTCACTCGTGGGAACATCAAGTTGATAGTGTGGCCAAATAATAAGACCGCACCTGAGTTGCAGAGGATGGGGCCTGCGATGGGTCTGGTATCTCTTGTTTAGGCACAGCTGGGATGCAGGGTAGGAGGCTGATGGAGGGAGAGGGCTTTGGGGAAGCACCTGTTATCCCTGGTTGGGGTGAGCCCCTTCTGCCTTCAGCTGAGCAAACTGGTCCTGAGCCTCCCAGACCAAACCCCTGGAGACTTCACTACTGTTGGAGAGGTGATGGCTTGCACTTTCCCAAACAAAGCACAGCAATGTTTCCTGTAATTTGAAACAAAGAGACAACTTGCTGCTTTGTAATCTGTGGGTGGGGGAGGCACTGTTGAGTCAGGAAGCCCCCAGAGGGTGCTGGCTTTACTGGTTTCAGCTGTGAAATCAAAACATATGCATGAGTCAGGCCAGTGGTTAAGTTCTGCTCACTTTGAGGCCCTGGCTTTGATTAAATTCATGTGTCATTTTCAAAGGTCCATGTTTAGCTTGGTTTTAGATCATGCTTGCATAATTAGTTTATTTAAACTATGTCTCATGTTAAATCAGGTTTTGCCCGTGGACTTAAGTACAACTATGTAATAAGATATACCTATTAAACAGATGTTTAATCTTAATGACTATGTTCTTGACAATCAATTGAAATTGAACATCTAATAACTACACTGCAACTAGGCATATCTCTTTGCATTTAATAAGATACTATAGTAATATAATTATAGTAATATAGGATATTATAAATAACATATTCATGGCAATATACCAATGTTTGTATAATACACATAATATATATAAAATCATTTGAGAAATGAGGAGGCTTTAGCTCAGCTCATCATTTCCCCAATGGGAAAGAACAAAAAAAAAAACCAAACCCAAATGTTATCCTCTTACAGAGGAAACAATTTGTATTGTCACTCTGCACTGTGTGTCCTGTAATAGCATTGTGTCCGCAGGTCATCACCCCAAGTAGTTACTCACCCCAAGTAATGTCTAGAGCAGTGGTGTCGCAGAACAAAGCTCAGGTTTGTGTTCATGTATATAGTGACTGTTGGGATACTTTTGTCAGACTCAATAATAAAGAAAGGGAACTAAGAAAAATAAAGAGGAAGAAATAGAACAAATATAGGTGTGGAAATACTTGTTGGAAAAAAAGCCAGCCAACTGTGTCAATCCTTATTGCAGTTGTTCTTGTAGTTGCATGTAAGTACAATACTTCTGCAGTTTGACACCTGAGTCTCTGATTTGCAATTGTAACCATACCAATAAATGAGCTATTTCATTAACAGATCCCACAGAATATCTGATTGTTCCACCAGTTTGATCTGATATTCCTGACTCTAGAGCTTTATATTCTGCTGTTAAGAGACGTACAAATGATTTGGTTTATATCCCTTTGTTATGCTTCTGTACCATAAGTGTATACTGATGGACATTTAAATATAAACCCAAATAACAGATTGATAATGTTCTGCTCAGAATTAGCAAGTATGTATCAAATAGTCTATTGAAACAATTTAATATTTTGGTAGGTGTGCAGTATTTTAGGATTTTTTTTAAAGTTTTTTTTTGGCCCTAGTCAAGGAGGCATTTAAGCCCATGCTTAAATCTATCTTTTTCAGCAAATCTGTTGCACATGTGTTCAGAATTAAGTGCGTGCTAACTAGAAATAAGCTGATTAACTTTTGTCTTATGGTTGACTTAGTATTCATTGGACTCTATAGGAAATTTTCCATTGAATCCAATGAGCCCTGAGCTAAACAGTTTAAAAATGTGGTGGAAAGTCAGGGAGAGAGGGTGAGAAACAGGTGGGTTAAAATTAGGCTTTGGATTATTTGGTATCTTTGGGGCTATTAAATATGTATAGAATGGAGCTCTTGTTAATGCAAATTACAAACATGTTTCAGAATCTGTTTTTATAGCACATGTACAGTACAGTGATGGACTAGTAACATATGAAAGACATATTGATGATAGTAAACATTAGCTCAGCATTCTGGTCTACAGCATTGCTCAAAACTGGGGCGGGGGGGGAAGTCTTCAAAGTTTTGATGTTTCATAAAAACAGTTATCAAGGTCTCTTTTTGTTCAGCCTTCCAGATTCCTCTTTAAAAACTAGCCTGGTTTTCCTGAGCATCTCTTTCCCAGCACATTATATTTTCCCCATGCCTGCCTGCATTAATTTTTGTTAATATTGTTGTTGCCATCTTTACACTAAAAAATGCATGAAGGAGAGAGAAGTGTGTGTGTTCTCCCTTCCCCCTTTCCTCATCTAACTCAGAGTCGGGGAGACACTTTAAATTTTTTTTTTCTCTCACATGCCAGGTTTAAAGTGTAAGACTAGGGTATTCTCCAGAGTGAAGGCCTATTTTGGTGGCCGCCTTATATTACTGGAGGGCACCTCTAGCTAACAGTGCACTAGGGTAAATTAGGCCTAGAACTTGTCAAGAGATTATTTTTACTACTGACTTTATTTAGACCAATTTACCCCCTATTTAGGCTGGGAGAGGATGATGCTCTGTGTTTTGTTTATGGGCCTTTTTTTTTTTAAATTCTGTTTGGTAATTTTTTCCAAACACCTGTATTGAAGACAGTGATTGCAAACACGTTCGACTTGATATTCAACTCACACTTTAACTTAACAAGTAGTTCAAAGATTAATTACCATGTACCTTGCAGTTCATAGATTCTATTATGATACAGCTCAAGCAAAGGGAACAGGGGAAAAATCCAGCTGATTAGCCTGTAATTATGTGTTAGCTTGTGCTTATGGTCTTTGGTTGGTTGTCACTGCATGATGCAAGTACAGCTACATGGTTATAGTTTCCCATCTATATTAATTTTAATGTAGTTGATGAGTTTCTAGGACTTAAAATATTAGTGGTAATATTAGTCGGGCTAGTACAGTTAAAATTGTTAATGTTTAAATAGGTGAAATTAATATTCTCAGCAGCAGAGCGAGGGAGGTCGTTATTCACGTTTTACCCATGGCTACTTGAACTGTGGCTCAGCTATCACTAACAGCGGACTTGTGCACTACCCCAGCACCTGGGGTACAAATCTGAGCTGGATCTGCAGTGGCTGTGCTTGTGCTTCTGGCAAGTTAACCAGAGTGCAGTGTGGAAACTACACTGGTGCTCTGTTTTCCTGCCTTGCCAGCTTGGTGGCTGCAGAAGGGACCATAAGGCTTTGAACCTGCACAGTGAGACGGTAGTGCCACGGCTGGTGGGGTTTGGTGGCAAAGGCAAGTTAAAAAGGGTTTTGCTTTATTCTAGTTAAAAGATGGATAGTGCTTAATAATTTTGGATGAGTTCGCTGGCGTAGCTCACAGTTTGGCCCTGCAAATGGTTGGTCTGGAGCAGAGTGGAAAGCAGCTTGCTGTAGTGCAAGAAGTGCAGGTGAGAACTGGCAGGATGGAAGTGCCCTAGGCTGGCATTGCAGCTGTGTAATACAGAACAGCTGAGTTAGTATTGTGTCTGAGGGACTTCTGATTTGGTAGTACCGCACCTAAAACTAGATTTAGCACCTCATCAGACTGTAGCGTCTGGTAAGAGAGGAGCTTAGCAATGGGGAGAAAGCCCCAGATGAAGACTTCATCCTGCCGTTCCTCTGTTAGTAGCCGGAGTTCTGCATTTCAAGATTTGCAGAGTGAGACCTGTCAGAGGTGTGATTAGAATTTGCTTCCTGTTCTGTTCTCACTGCGAGCAGCTCACTGTTCCCCTTATTCTAGAGTAAATTGATTAGGACTCAATAAAAAGCACAGGGAGAACCCGCTTGTCACTTCTTAAATGTCTTAGCCTGTTTGGAGACTTTGCCTGAATCCCTGAGCAAGTGGGAGCTCTTTCTAGCGTGAATTCCCCACATCTATAGTTTCGCTGGCTAACAAGGGAAGGCAATATACATAGGACAGAACAGGTTTCTATTCAACCGTGGAGAAAGCACTTGTGAATGTTGCAGGAAATGAGATCTTAAGTCAGTGCATAAAACAATCTAATCCATCACAGCCCCTAGAATGGCCCCTCATAACTCAGGGGCTGTCATACCCCTTTGTGTGCATGAAGGCAGTTGTGGAAGAAGTGACGAACTGCGCACATATTCTGCTAAATCCGTTCTGGCAGCTGAGGTAATATATTTTCAATGCCAAGTCACATAATTTTACTTTAGCTCATTTGACTCCAGGCTACAAAGCTATTCCAGAAAACAAAGGGATGGTGTTTGAATAATGAATAATAATGAATTTAATTCTGTGGGCTTGTGCTGGGCTGAAGCCTCTAGGAGGTTAAATGCAGATAAAGTAATGGAAAGCAAAAGTTTTACCTTACAAAATAGTATTATTTTACTCTAGTCCTCCTGACTTTGTTAGGCATTGGTACCTTTGGATAGATGCAGCTGGCATCTGAATTTAAAACTGATACATCATTAAGTATGATTTACAGATTTACACCTAAAAAATAGCATAGAATTACTCTCAGCATCTCCTTTTTGCCTTCTAGTTTTGTTTTTTTTTTCTTGTCCTGTCATTTTCTCTTGTTTTTGATAGTTGTAGACCTTCACAGTAGTTGCAAGGAAATCTGAGCATATCCTTGCACTGTGATAGATGTACATACACTCTTTTTTTGATGTCACCCAACATCCTCAGCTGATAATTCAGTGCTCTTCAGGAAGGAAGGAAGGCAATATTCCTGTAGTTCTGGGCAAAGAGAGGATGCCTGCCTCTGCCTGTACAACACTTAACATGTGCTAGTCCTGATGCTGCTTGACACTTTTGAAATTAGTTTAATAATAATGACAGGTGGGCAGGCAAGGAGAGGGATTCCCCTGTAGAGAGATCCTGGAAGGCAGCTTCAAGGAAGACTTTGGTATTTGTTAATTTGCCACAGACAGGAAATTAAACACCACGGTGGCGTTAAAGACCACTGAGCTCTGGGTGCTCAATTGTACTTTATCCCTTTGAAAATCCCTCTTTCCTTTCACATTTTAAGGGAGCATGAATTTGTTTACAAACTGTTTAGGCTGTTCATGGAGTTCCTTAAGACACTCAAAGATTCATGCAGGCAGATCCAAGCAAGCAGGAATGTGGAGAAGTGCTACAGATGGTTGTCTGGGAGGTCTCGCCCCATCTGGAGAGGAAGCTGGTGAATACATGCACAAGGCTGCCTTAACCTTTGTGTTTCTTTTACAGCATGCATACATGGTTGTGCTCGACCAGAGATGCTATTCCAGCTCAGCTGCTGCTTCTGCGCGTGGGTCTTTTACTGCAGATGGTGTCCTCAGAGCCGCAGCAAAGGCACGCACAAAGAGGTACCTGCCCAGATCCTGCTCCTAGGGGAGAAGGGTGAGGTGAAAAGAGGGAAGGCAGGAGCAGAGCAGTAGTAGCAAACTGAGGCAGTGGCTGTATGCAGCTTCACCGAGAGCTGTGGGAAGGCCCTGGTGAGGTCCTCCCTGGAGAAGGTGGAAAAGGTCCATGGTCAGGGGAAGGGGAAGAAGGCGACTCACTCTTCACCTGTGCTGGGGGTGTGCTAAATGGGTGGCTGGTAGTCATGGGGGATGTGCGGCTCTGATCTTTCCTGTGTTTATAACTTTACAGTGTGGTGCTACGGAAATCAGTGTGAAGCCAAAGATTCAACATCATCTATTAATTCACGGCAGGAGAAGATCAGATCAACTAGGAAAGGGAAGTCACATTTAGAAACAATTTGATAAGTAGTAAACATTAAAAAGGAAAAAAATCAAGAGGCTTGATAGGCAAAGTGGGTTTATGGAGAGCCATTTTTGGGAAGAGGTAAACAATGTTTTCTGATGCTGTTTAAGAAGAAAACCAATTTATTGAACAGCTATGTGTGGGACGTACATTCTTTGTCTGCAGCCCAAATGTGGCAATACTTTGTTAATTTGAGAGAATGAGAAAGTGAAGCTGATTATAAACAGAAATGAAACAGTCGTTCAGGCACCATGTGCATGGGACTTCTAGCGAGCTCCACTGGAGGTCCAGGCACTGAATATTTGCAGGATTATGTGTCATCTCGTGGATCTGTTTTCATGTTCCAAGCCATCTGGCATACAGGAGTAAACAAACAGCAGAAAAGATAATAAGTAAACTGGTTTTTAACTATTTTTTTCCCGGTCTTAATACTATAAGAGCAAAGGACTTTTAATTCCTAAACCAGATAAACTTTAGATTACATCTAATATTAAGTGAAATAGTAAATGTAACGTTTCCAAATTACAGGAAGGCAATCTCCCATTTCCTTTGTTCACAAGGCTGTGCATGTGTTTTCTCCCAGCTCTAGCTGTGGTGAGAAAAGGGGTGAGCATGCCCCTGCCCAAGGCTACTGCCAAGTGTCTTAACTGATGCTGATGCAGCTGCCTAGTGGTACGTACCCAGCACTAGTGCAGGCAGCTCTGAGTGTGACTCTTGGTGCCACCAGAAGAAGCTATGATGGTTTTACCAGAGCATATCCATTGGTTTGCACTGCCTCATCTGACAGCAGAAATTCACAGGTGTTGCCTCATAACACTGAGCACAGAATTTCACTCCAGTGAGGGAAATAACATTGATCCAAACTTCTTTCCTGGTTTTACCGAGGAGAGTCTGTTAGAAGGGTTCCTGCATCCACTTGCTTGAATTCCTATGTTGGTTCAGAGAAATAGTATCTCAGACTAGCTGGAAAGGTTCTGAATTTCATCAAAAAGTCTCTGAAAAATTTCTGTTATGGTTGATAAAGTGTACAGTAGATTTAAAACTATAGCTCTGTTAAAGTAATCCAAATGTGCATAGTCAAGGCCCACTGATACCAATTCATACTGTTTAATTGAATATAGCATTATTTAATGATTTTCCTTTTGGTGTAATCTCACTTTGCAAAAAATCTCACTCAAAAAAGAAAGAGAGTTTCTAGTTTTCTTGGCTATAGAAGAAACCCAGAGCATGTCAGCATATAGGCTTCCCAAAAAAGAAATGAACTTCAGTTCTCATATTTTGCAGTGGGGAAAGGAACTCCATTGTGTGCATGAAATTATACCAGACAACTATTACTTCTCGCTGTAGTACTTTTGGAAAGCTGTAGTCTACAAATGTCTGCAGTGGGGTTATCGCTTCTTCAGAACTACTTCAAAATCAGCTGGTTAGTCTGGGCTGTAAGAGAACCAGGTGGGTTAGCTTGGGGTGTCACTTATGAGTGTGATGCTTTAACCCTCAGCTCCCATCAAAGGAGTCAGTCCTACCATCCTTCTTACCTCCAACTGCATGTTCCTGCCCCATTTTTGGTGTTCACTGGCATTTATGAGAGAAGCTGGGCCAAGGAATTAAACTGGCTGAGGAAGACCACTGCAAAAAGACATTCTTTACCAGTTCAGCCCCTTGGATCCAAAAAAGGAAACTTATCTACCTTAAAGTACAGAAAGTTAATTAAAATAGGCTTTTTTTTCTGTTTGAAGACGGAATACTTATCGGTAGAGTACAGTGAGAAAAACTGACAGTCTTATTCTCTGGTCAGTAAGATTTCCAGGAACTTGTCTCATTTTTTTTTAGACACTACGTGAAGTCCCCTCCTATCCTAGACCACTGTTTGTCAGAATTTAAACCTCCTGCAGAAGAGGAATGAAGGCAAAGCCTTTTGAAGCTGCTTGGTGTTAACATTCTCATTTCTGAAAGGTGTATGATACTTTTTAACATTTTGGATGGAATCAGAAATATTAAAGAGAAGGAATAGGCTCAGGGGACAGGAATTGTCTTAATACTCTTGGGTGCTCAGTTGCCTTGTTGGTTCCTTGTGTATGTCTAAGTCGGTGTTTGTTTATGCTTGTTTGATCTCATTTCCCAAAAGTATTTCCCAAGCTGTGCTCAGACAGAGTCTATGGGAAGGAACCTTCTGACTGAAATGGAATCCCTCATTCAAGATGAAATAGAACTTTTTTTTTTCTCTCCTTTTTTTTTTTTTTTTTTTTTTGTAAGCTGTTTCCTGGCAAGGTTTTCCTGTGACATTTGCTGGGAGGGTAACCCATTAATTTGAATCCAAGCACCAGCGGGAGCTAATCTGGATGACACTACATCATGCTTGGCATTTGTTTCCACACTGGTTAGGTGCCATGTGAAATATTTCCAGTGTTGACCCATGTTTCCAGCTTTGGAAGCTATGCTGGAAAGTGCAGTTATGCTAGAAGAGTTGTCTGCTGATTTTTTTTTTTTTTTAAATTTGTTTTTAATGAATAGTCCAATGGAAATGTTAACTAAGTCACAGAAAATTCAGGTGCAAGCACAATATCACACCTGTGTCAGTACCAAAATGAGGAGTTGGCACACGATTGCTGTCACTGTTATTTATTAAGTTTATTGTGGAAATGTGTAACTTCCCAATTGAAGATGAGGATTTCACTCTGCTGTGCCTACATACACAGCTTAACCTGCTCTTGAACCTCACAGAATGCCTCACCGCAGCCTGTATCTGCACGTAAAAGACTCCTAGAATGAGCTGTTTGAGTTGTGGTCCTTGGGGAATACTGCAGAGCTATGCCTGGAAATAGTGGGTCATGCTCAGAGCTGGCACTCTGCATAGCGTTGTGTAGACTTAAGAAGTAGCCAAGATTTAAATACTGAGCAGGAAAATATTTTGATCTTTCTGTGTTCATGTCAGCAAATAGCTGCTGGTCTGTTTCCCATGGGCATTGATTGAGTTTAAGTGCTCTTCCCAATGCGGAGTCAGGGTATATGATGACAGAAAGCTTTCAAATTACATGGTTATGTACTGGTTTCATACTTATTCTGGTTCAGTGCAGACTGGTTTGTTTCTAAGGACATGATGCTAAGTATTTTTATTTATTTTAATTTCCATTCAAATAAATAATTATGAGAAATTTACTGGGGTGATAAAAGAGGGATGGGGGAGCAAATGGCTAAAGCAAAAAATAAAAATCTTGTCTTGGACAGTTTAATGTGTGTTGAGATGCAAATGTGGACTATGAAGGTGTGATCTCTTTAGGAAGCAGATTTTCTGTTTTTCTCTCCATTTTGCAGTGCCTAGCCACACAGGGCTTCTACACGCTACTGCATTATAGGTAATGAATGACCATGAGATGGAAAAGCAGAGCAAGAACGACAAGGAAGTTGAGGCAGTTACCAGAGAGGGCTGAGTTGTTCTGGTCGTTGAGCATTGCTGAAAGACAGCTTTCTTGCTGTGTTGGAGAGTTGCATCAGGTTATGGATGGGACTGGTGAATACCACATCTAGAGCAAAAAAATGGGTGGGACCCATCACCAGGGACAGGGGCAGAGAAGAGAGGCAGAAAGGATGCTTTCCTGGTTTGGTGGCTGATATTTGTGGCTGGCGAGTGATACTGGCTCATAAATTTGTGGAACTGATTTATCTGGGCTCACAGAAGCAGAAACAATGTTTTCTGACATGCAATCCTTTTGCTGTATTCTGTATTTAAAAAAAAAAAAAAAAAAAAAAGCTCTCCACCCCCCCTGCCCTTTAAGAGCAAGGAGAAGCTTCTTTCATCCTGACTTTGGGCCGATGAGAGGAAGGACAAGAACGAGGAAAACTTCCTTGAAGGAGCGATGCTAGAACACACCCAGGCCCACTGTAGGCATTCTGAGTGGATTTTTAGGCTGCAGTTTTGAGCCCCTGAATATTTGTCAGTGTAATTATCAAACCTAGGGTGAAGAGTATTATTCTGTTTCTTGAAGTGCTATAAAGGAGAAATGTTGGAATCCCAAGCTGTTCTTGCATCCCAGGATAATTTCCAGGGCAGAGAATCAGAATTACCCCACTGCCAGTTCTGGGATCCGGGAATTCTAGAGCCAAGGGCATTGATGATTAGCCCAAAGTATGGTCAAGATTTCTGAGTGACAGGGTGAGCTTTAAAGCATGCTAATTAGTTTTGAAAACCCCTGGTGTTTGGATATAAAAGAACCTGCTTTTGCTCAAATAAAGGGAAACATGCAAACTGGTTTCCCTTGGAATTGCTCCAGTTCTGAATTCATCCTCAGTTACAATCCATCAACTACTAACACCAGCAACTGCATTAATTGTAAATCCAAACCTCCTTTTTACCAGATTTAGTTATCTCAGGCCTGATCTAAATGCCTTTTGAGATTAGTGGTACTCTTTCAGTCTACTTGAGTAGAAGCTGGGTCAGACGCATATTAGATGCCTGTCACATTGGTACCTAAGCAATTTGTAATTCCAATGAGACCTTAGGTTTGATTAAGAAATCTTTAATAAGATTGCTTTTGTGTTTAAACAACCCGTTTGTAAAGGCTTCTTTCCCCACAACAATAGTAACTGGATATCCTCAGTATCCAGTCATTTCATTGCAATATGTTTCACTCTAAGAAAATAATTTCCAACCCATGTTTCTTTTCTTCTTTTAACTTAAAAGAGCCTCTTGTCTTCTTTGTGGTCAGTGCAGTCCATTTATAACTGCCTGGTATGAACTGAAATCTGTACATTCTTATCTCCCTTGCTTTGTTTTTCTGTACAAAACTGTAAGCAAGCCCTGAAGTTTGTTCAGATTAGGGATCAAACACTGAATTTCTATTTCTTTTCTTGCAAATTCCTAGAGGGGGAAAGAAAATCAATATGCTAACGCTGTTGCATCAAGCTTTCAAATCTATGCAGACATCAATAGGCAGCTGTTCCGTGCTTTTTAGAATTTTGGGCCAAGTTTCTGATTTCAAACAGATTTATGTAAAACCAGAGGAACTTCATAGGAACTTCTCTGGATTTTCACTGCTTGCTCAGACTAGGTCAAGCTGTTAAATCAATCCAGGATCAAAATTTTGGTTTTCATTGACTATTAATATAATAATTAGAAATTGATTAGTAATGGGGTATCTGTACCTTCACAGCTAGTCCCTAGGGAAATTAAAACATAAATTTTGTGACATTGTGTGCTGCCCAATATATATATAGCTATTCTTATTTGGTAAATGTATATGAAATAGTATTTGCTACTTCACCGATTTAATACAAAATAAAATCCTTTCAAGTCAGAGTAATGTACTCTGCTTTATATTTGAAAAAAACAAATGAATCCCCTGATACTCTATGATTTGCAATAAAGTTGATCAATGTGATCTACCTCCACAAATTGCAGAACATACTATTCACATTCTTTTGAGTAATACTGTTGTTTTACCTTGAAGTACATTGCTGTTGTTCCTGGCATTAAGTATAGCATCTTAAGACATTTTAATAGAAAGAAACTAAATGAAAATTGATTGATAAAATCTCCATCAAGGTGTTTATTGTTTTTGCCCAGGGGTAAAGCAGAAACTTTTGAAAGCCATGTCATTTGTATTAGATGCTGTTTTTCAAAGTGCATGGGCAATGGAAATGTGAACATAAAGGTAGGAAATTGCTTTTAATCATTAATAACTTGCACAGGGAGCTTGTAGTACAAGGTAGTGTCCAACCTTCATGCTGGATAATGATGATTTGTTGCAAAAATTGGTGTACGGAGGTGTAGTGGAAGATTGTGTATGCAGTCATAGCACTGAAGTTGGCATCTACAGCAGCTTGAAGCATATGCAAATGAAAGAGAAAACACCTGATTAACAAGGAACACTCTTATATTCCAGCTATGTTAGACAGAAGTGCAGTAGGAGAGACAGGATGTGGTTTAGCAGCAGTTGCCTGTAGGGCTTTTAAGGTTCTTAACCCTTTGGAGCAAGGCCTGAAACAACTCGTTTCTCCCTACTTCCTAGAGTATTCTGGTTTGATCAGGGCAGAAACAAATCCATTATCATCAGTAAGAGAATTTTAGTGAGGGTGAGAACTGTAAATTGCCTTATTATATAGGGAAATAATATCCAGTCTGAGACCCCAGAGTAAGTAACAGGAAAGATTATGTTAGTGGAAGGCGTCTTAAGAGAGTTGTGGGAGGACATTTGTTCTTGGCTGTTGTGAAGGGACACTGGCTTGAAAACGCCTACTCCAGACAGTAGTTTGCTGCATGACTGCCTTTTAGCCCCAGCTGCCAAGGCAAACTTGAGTAACCAACCCAGCTGTGTATAAGTGAGCAGGCTTGAGCTAAACTTATTAATTTGGGGGTTAATTTTATGCTGTACAGAGGTTATTTTTCCCCAAAGTATCTCAAACTGAAATGTCTCTAATTCTGAAGAATTGTGAATGGGTATGGTCAGAAACTTATTTCCTGCTCCCCATCACCCGTGGAGGCAGGGAAGCCCAGCGACTTGCCTCTTTGGCTACTCAAGATCATTTTGCACTCTCAAGTCTCTGTAGGCCTTTTAGCTGTGTCCACTTATCACATGTTAAAGGTAATTATTTGAAAAAGATGAAGGGTAGAAGTGGGCCTGGCCTCTCTGTAATCAGATACACAGACAATAGACATGTGGGCTGCTCACATTGTCTCACCCTGACCATCATCCCAAGTACTGGGGCCATAGTGGAGAGCTGACCCTTGTTAGTGGTAAGCTGTGGGCACACAAGTCATGATATCCAGTTCCTGACTTGAAAAGTCTCCAATCTAAATGGAAAATCAAAACCCAAATTGGAAAAGGTTTGCGAAAATGGTAGGTGATGTGACTTGCCCAAGACCATGCAGTGTTGGTGGCAGAACCAGAACTGAGTTTCTGGAGTCTGCTGCAGTGGAGATTGCAATGGATTAACCGGCCGTATTCCTTACTCACAAGACTGTAGTTGAATTTCTCTACTAGTTCTGCTCTGTTCTCACAGATTGAGGATGAATTATTTTGTGTATGGTTTGAGGGTTTTTTTGCATTGTTTTGCTCGTGCAATATAGACACTTTAGAAATGGCATACTTGCCAAGATTGCTTCTTATGGCCTATTGGGAAGGTAACTATTAAAACTGGCTAGAAAGTGTCCCAGTTTTCCCTTCTACCCAAGATGAATTTCACTTGTTCCTCTTAGGTTGAAGGAAAAAAAAAAAAGCATTTTGTTGATTTTTTTCTAGGGAAAAATGAAAAAATTTCTATTGAACAGCATGCTGCTTTTTGTTTGAATATGCCATTATTCATGAGCTAAAGAATTTAGGTAAAAAGAAAAAAAAAAACCAAACCCAAACTTTAGTTCTAGAAAGGATACTTGTGGTCAGAACATGGTTTAACAAAACTCAGTAATCTAAAAGTGGAAACATGAATTCTTTGCTTCCATACACTATATAAATCCATGTAAACTAATAGATTTATTTCTTTTATACTTGGAGAAGGAAGGAAGGAACTGTTTAATTGGAGAAAGTTCAAACACTGTAGTGATAAAATCCATGTTACTGCATGTGCAAGTAGTGTGTGTATTTGTAACATTATTCTATTAGCTTTACTATTTTTTGGTTTTGACCTTTCTTACTTGTAGATTGTTTCTGTAGCCCTTACTCCGTGTGCATATGTGCTTGTTTAAAAAAGAATAAAAAGGGTTTAACAAAACTTTGTAGATATGTTGTACAACATATCTTTTATGATGGGATATCAGGTAAGTATTTGATAAACAGAAGTTTTCAGGCATAATTGCTCAGTGTGTACAAACAGTTGTAGTGGGCATGTACAAATTAAACAGGCAGAAATACACAGTTGAGATTAAACTCTTCCAAGGTCAAGCCCTACAAATACACTGCATATCAGCTGTGCTATGAGTTGGCAATGGGACTTGAACTAAACATGTGACAAACATATGGAAAATATATTCCTTTGCTTTGTATGTTTAAAAAATGGATCATACTCAACGTGCTACTGCCTTTGAGGGCTATAAGATAAAATGTTGCAAGGTTCAATGACTTTGAGATGGGAATCCTGGGTACGGCCCAGATGGAGGCCTGATACCAAAAGCTGCTGTTGTCTTTGAACATTATTGGCCTCAAAGAATTGAAATTCCTTTTAGGTCCCCCCACCCCCACCCCCTTTAAAACAATATGAGTGCAGTTTCCACTTGTTTTTGTCCCTGTGCCAACCTGCAGTTTAAGCACTGAGGAAAATGTGCTTTAGGAGAGCATTGGCTTGCAAGTCCTCTTGAAGTCAATGGTATGGACTCTGAAGTTTTTTTGGAAAGTGTAAAAAGCCCATCTCAAACTGCTCTGAGGTTGCTCCAGTGTAGCTATTCTGCTGCTTGCAGAAAAGATGGTTTACGAAGGTTGTGTCCCCGCAGACCTCATTCTCAGTGCCATGCTGATGTTTCTCCTTCCTCACCCTGGTTGGGCTGACATGGTCATTTGTGGATCTGATCCTTGAGTTAGATCTTTGAGGCGATCAGGACTAACATCTGCACTTTGCTTTCCTCTTTTCATTTTATAAAGTTTATTTATACGTAACATCATTTCATACTGATGCCTTAGAAATACTTCCATTAGCAACTATGGGTGGAAGGGCAGGTAACAGCGTGGACCTGGTGGTCCAGGTTTCCAGATTGTGCTGGTACCAGAATCAACCCTCAAATGATACCTCCAGTATTTTGTGACACTTCTGCTCTTTACACTGTTTTGGAGACACAAATCAGCTGTTAACCTTGTTAACGAGGCTGGTGTTTGAACACAGCAGGTGTATTCCTGTATGATGATGAATGTCTCCAGGGATAAGGTGTGAAAGGGGCAGGGTATGGGAGGAATACACTGAGCTCTGGTACCCACAGGAAGTGTCATTGTCACAGAGAATAGGGTACGGCTGACACTGCAGCCCCGGTGACCTAATGGCTTGTTGGCACCAAAAGGAACAGCCCTCCTCCACCCCCTCTCCTGGCCCTCCTTTGTGCATTCCCACTTCCTCCATTGTAATCCTGAGCTGAGCTAATTAAGGCAGAGAAAGACGTTTTTAAGGCTTATATTAGTATTGGTTTTGCTCCCTAGACTGCTCATTGAAGGGGTCTGCAGTTCGTTACAGGTACCGCGCAATGTACGGGGAAGTGAGTCCTCCCTTTTTGGTGTCAAGGTTAAACCACACGCTGGTAGGAATAGCTCAAGCCTCTGTTCTGGTCTCAGCTAACCTGGTGGTTAGAGCACAGAAGGTGAAAAGATGCCTTTAACTTAGCTTTTCCTATCCTTCTTGCAGTCTCATGCCAAATAGGGAATGGAGAAATTGGCTCCAAAGCCTTTATTTTTTCCTGCTCATTTTCTGTTATTTGTTGTTTTTCTTTTAAAGCAGACTTCCAGGCCGAATGTGATTTTCCTGTGGGAGTAGATGCTGAGTTCTGTCTGCGTTTTTATCTCCGTAGTTGACAATAATAAAAATTCCAAACAACTTCCCCCGCATTCCCTGCTTTGCTGTTGTCATGTTTTCTGCTGGTTGACAGTGTCACCTCTGCGGCCTTAATATTTGAGTACATTTATTTTGCAAAGTGCTGGGAGCTGCACGACTTGTTGATGTTTTCAAAAGCTTTCACAAAAGCTGTTGAAACACTGCATGTTGCACAGTTAAGAATTTAGGAATTTTCCACTCCCACTCCCCAACTGTTTTTCGGATTAGTGTTTGTGTTTCTCTAAAGCACCCTGCAAACACCTCCTGTCAATAAGGGGTGGGAGAGAGGCTGAGGAAATCGGTCATGCAGACTTTCTTTCTGTGAAATCCTACTTGTCCACTGGGATCCTGTAAGAAAGTCCTGGGAAGATTAAGTACATCATCTCCCCTTTGTGTGCACAACCCTTCCAATGGAAGTGAAGTCACAAAACACTTAGAAGGGTTTCTTTTGTGGAGTTGAATCCTTCTCTTTTCCCATTCCTCCCTTGCCTATTTCCTCCTTCCACCCTCAGGTATTGCAAAGTATTACTTGCCTAATCAGTAACTTTGTTTTACCTATTTGAAGGTGGAAAAAAATACCCAACAACAAAAAAAGAGTAGCTCAAGAGATACTGGTTTTGGGAACAACTGGGACAACAGGATTAGGCTTAACTTTAGCCTGCAGGTGATGTGTGGCTAGAAGAGGAGCAAAGTCTCTTCTGGCCAGGGGAAGGAAGGAACAACAGATGATTCTTGTGCTGTTTTACAGAGGCATTGCTGATGCTATTGAATCTGTGGCTGAGGGTCTAAGTGATGTTTAAACAGTTTATTGAAAGACTCTTTAGGGCATGAACATTTCTGACAAATGTTGCAGTCTTTTCCTTCTAAAAGGTCCTTCCACTGGTAAATGGTACAGTAATGATACAGCACCCTTTCTACACAGTTTTCAGCTGACAAATCAACAATTTCAGATCTTGTTAAGAAGATAATGCAACTTATTGCTTGAAAACAAGACAGATAACAACATAAAGTTGAAGTCTAGAATTAAACCTGGGTCAGATGGAGCTTTTATTCCTCTTCCAATTCCCACCTCTTTCCTAGGCAAAGGAAGACATCACAAACTCCACTCGTTATTTAGCTATGACTGTTTACTCGAAGTGGTATTGCTTGGACACTACAGTAGCAAGTAGCATCTGAATAAGAAGGAAGATGAAGACAAATCACTTTTTACTTTAGAACACCATCATATTTTTAATGTGGGCTTTGTTTATTCAACTGTAAACATTAGCTTTTTCACTGATAATGGTCTCATTATGCCACAGAGTTATGTGTAAGTTATTCATCTTGGTCATCTGTTCTTACAATGTGGTGTAAAATGGTTCTGACGCTGGAAGAGGGAAGACAAGCCCCTTGTAGCATCTTGAGGAATCCCCGGGAGCCAAATAACATAACTACCTCCAAGGATTAACCTATTCTGTGCTCCAGAGTCCTGATTTTAAAAGATTGCATCTTGCAGAACTGCCAGACCATGAACCTTGGCAAGCATGAGTTCTACACATTTCCAAAATGATATGAAAAATAAAATTGGCTAAATAACCGATGAACCTGTTTCCCCTTTCTTACATCTTCAAGTAATAGTAGTAAACATCATTCAGACCATTCACTTTTTAGTCAAATATTAAGTGTCACTAAAAGATAATTTACACACTCACACAAAAATTTCTGATAAATGAAATTCCAGGCTGCCTGCATATAATGTAGTAGCTCAGAAATTCAGTGCTCTTCATTCCAACCCCATGTTGTACAAATCAAATTGCAAATGAAGCCTGCTTCTGTTGGATGGTTCCAACCATCTGATAGGGAGATCTTGGCTGGCTACTCCTCATGTGTCTTAAGGGGATATAAGAAATGAATATTTGTAATTTTTATTACTTTTTGGAAATACCATTTTTTTATGCCTTACAAAAACTACTTGATCAATTTTCATCTTAAATCAATTATCACAGGGCATTTTCTCTTTCTGCAGACTGCTAAGCTTTTGTCTCTCTGAGCTTATCTTAATAAACACAAAACCAAAAAACCCAATGACCCATAACAGGATTCACTTTGTTCCTTTTTATGTTTTACTCTGTATACAATTTGGAAATGTCTGATTCTGAATGGAGCTGTGATTGAGAGTCATTTAGGATGGTCAGGGGCATGCAGAATACAAGCAGAAAGCTGGTGGTGCCTCTTCATTTCCAATGAGGTCAGCATTTTTCCTTGCATCCGGACCCTAGGCTGCAGTTTCATTTTAATTTTCCTTTGATGGCTGTACTGCTTGGACATTTGTTGTAAAAGCAAATAAATAAGTAGATATTTGTTATTTTAAACTTGGACTGGGCCCTTATCTGGTTGATAGTGCACCACTGCAGGCTGTTACTGCTGGGGAGAGAGGGGCAGTGGGTGGTGGTGGGCAGGGGAAGGTGGGTGCCGTGGGTGCTGGCTGCACCCCTGGGGAATAGAGTGTGAAAGTGGGGCTTTTTTACTTCCAAATATTCTTGCTCCTCATACTTTTAGGCTCAGAAAAATTGTCACAGTTGGGAGTCAAGACCATTCATACTATGTTGATTTCTGTGTGGTGTTAATGAAAGTGGGTTAGCACAATGATGAAACAGATATATAGATTTTATCATATATTTGTTAAATTTTTACTCGGCTTGTATCAGGAAGAGAGATTATTTGGTAAAACGCCCTTAATTTTTTAAATTTTATCATTTTAGAACCAAATATATAATTTCCATAAATGGATAGTTACACTAATTATTAAATGTTTGCTTAGTGTTAAACGTTTTCTCAAAGTGTGTGCCTGCCATATGCTAATGGCAAGCTGGTTAATATTATTTATTCCAGCCTACGTGTTTTCTAGCAATATGAATTTGTAGAAAGAATTTTGTGTGCGTGAATAGCGATGTGTATTCATAGCAAGTAATTTTTCAGTTTCCCCTCATCTGTTGGAACCTGGTTTGAAGAGCTGTGTTTGCTTATTGTGCCTGTAATCCCTGTTTACTGAGTTTATTATCTTAACTCCAGAAGCATGAGTTATGTGCACGTTTATGAATGAAACCTTCAGTCAAGCAGAGCTTGGTCTTTTAGGTGTTTTACACCATGCTTGCTAGCACAAGGAGCCATGTGAGAAGGGTATGCAGCAAGCAAGAGTACTGAACAGCAGAACTAGAGGACAGGATGTCTCCACGATGATTACCATTATTATCAAAGTGTAATTTATCCAATTAGCTGATTCCATTAAAAAGGTTCGATTGATTCTTCTTCTCCTGCCACTTTTTAACATGTTTATATCTTGAACGAGTGAGGGATGTATTGTTTGACATGACAGCTTTCTTTGTGTGTAGCTACCTCTTTATTTCAGTCCAATGACTGACAAAAGATAGGAGTGGGTCTTTTTGATGTAGCGTAGGGAATTATTTACTGATTTGACATCCTAATTGATTGGGGATTTCTTATTATATTAAGGAATTTTCATCCTGAATTGCTCAGCAAAGCAACATTGGTACATTGCAACAGGAGGATAAAAATGAAGATGTCAGGATGAATCAAAAAAGGACAACTATTAAGCGTACTTTTCTGTGCTGTGATTCTTACACACGGTTAATAAACTTTTTTCCTCTCCTCTCATTACCTTCAACCCTATGCTTCTGTTCTCTGAAATGGCTTCAGAGCTTCTTTTTAAAGACAGTGGCTCCTTTTTAAAGAATTTTCAAATAGGGCTGGTTGAAAAATATGAAGTGTGTTCCTGTAAAAAGTAGACAATCTGCATATTTTCACAACAAAACTAAAAACATGTTTTGAATTTTAGATTTTCCCCTCTCTTTTCAATGGCAAATGGAAAAGAGTTAGGAAGGTAAATGATAGGGGGCATAAGGAAGAGATGGGAAGGACACTCGAGAAGGTCTTTAGTAGCAAAGGAAAGATACTTTGCAAAGAAAAATTCACCCTGCTTGGCTGAGCAAAATCTGGTTTAGTAGCATTATTGTAGGTCTAAGCTCTCTTTTACATCATCTGGGCAATCCTGAACATCAGCTTTTCCTAAAAACTCTGAGAAGTCCTAACAGCCTTCAGTCAGACCTGAAAGCATTTTGTTGACGGGGTGCAACATGCTGCTATAGTGGGCTTTCACATGCCTGGTTTTGGCATCGGCGCCTGCCCTGGTGCCACCCCTTCTGCTGTGCCAGGCTGGCTGCTGAGACCAGCTGGGTGAAAACCAGCTTGGCTAAAGCAATTAGCTGTTTGCACCAGTGCTCCCTTCTTGCCCGGCCACTCAAACTTTGGAGGTGTTTGAGCTGGCATTGTCATCAGAAGAAATATTTGGGAAATTATGTCCTTAACCTTGAAGTGAAGATGCAGCCAATGTATTTTACTGCTGGGCAGAAATAGTAATATCAATGAGCGCTAGGGCTGGTGAGATGCAGGCAGAGGGGAAGCACAGGCTCACCACAATGACATCTTAAAAAATTTGAACAAAGGAAGTGCATTGGTTCTTTTTACAGAGATTTTTTTTAGGAAGAAAGTTGCTCTGACTTCTGGAAGGAGCTGGATATTCCATCACATTACTGTGTTTCGAGAAATGGAAAATACAGTGATGATGACGCTGATTGTTTTTAAAATGAAACTGTCTGTAGTTATCTCTAGAGATAATAATGCTCTGCTGGTTTAGTGCTTCCTTGGTTTCGTTCATATAAATCCAGAGAATGAGGCATCGCAAGGCTGTATCAGCTCCCCCACACCACCTCCAAGTAACAGTGTCTCATCTCAACCATGTTTCAAAATATATTTTCTAAATCGATTGTATAAGGTTTTGCTGGGATGCTTGTGCTCTCATTTTTTAATACTGGACCAAAAGCTTGAATATAACAATTTTTTATTCACTGATTTTACCTTTCTATGGAAGCCAATTAACTTTGACCCTCTGATTTGCATTGCCCATGAGACCCTACGGGATGTCTGTATGTTGGGGTGTTTTAGCACTTGGAGGACAGAACGTATGCTGCCTGGCACGAGGTATTCAATTACCACTGTGCAAAGCAGGTGTGAGTGGATGGATGGTGCTAATTTCATAGCTTTTTTTCATTTACCTGAGTGCAAATGGCCACATGCGAAGGATAAGATTCAGGATTTGTAGGCTTATGTTGGTTTTGCATATAGGAACCTGGGTAAAGCAGCTTTTGATGACTGATTTGACAATTACTCCTTCTAAGGGGAAGTTTGGTCTTGTATCTAACTCAATTTTTTTTTTATTTTTATCCAAAGAGCTGAAAGTACTTTTCAATTGTTTAGATTCATTATTTACATTTTAACAATATAGAAAATGGAAAAGAAAGTGGAGAGAGGCTAAACGTGAAAGTCTCTGTTGCTTATAATGACACCAGGATCTAACACAAGTTTGCCTAGTTCCCACTCTGGCATAGCTACTTTGAGACAATTGTTTTATGTGAGATTTTTGTGTATTTATTTCAGGCATGCCTCATGGTTACCCCAGTTTGTGTTTTTTTTTGAAATCAGTATCAGCTGAATGTGCTGTCAAAAAATAACGTATAGAGCTGTTTTTCAAAAGAAAGATTTTGCTTTGATCCCCTCAACTTAATGGAAAAAAAATATTCCTCTCTGTTCACAGATTGGACATACATTTCTAATATTGGCAGTAGGAGACATGACATAGTGTGATGGGCATTACATTAGCAAAACATGTATTGTTACCCCATTAGAGGCTGGGCCACCAGAGCATAACAATTTGCTGCTGCCACCAGCTGATGGAGTTGGTCCTTCAGCTGAAGTGATGGATATCAGTAAAGTTGTGCTCAAACTCTGTGCATTCACAGATTTCTACTGAGGCAACATGTATGTGAAAATGAAAATTGTGTGTAAAAGTTCAGCCATGTATAGGATGGGTTAGATATGGTCTGGAATTGCAGAGTTCTGTAGGCTTCTTTTCTCTAAATTATGTCAGTATAACACAGCTGATTTTGCAGCCTGAATATGACAGTGCTTCACTGGTAGTATGTTCTCCAAACATCAAGTTAAAAAGAGTTTACAGTGTAACAGGGGGGACAGTCATGAGGAGGAAACCCCCAGGGAACCTGATGTGTAATCTTCCCAGGGTATGAAAAGCCACCAAAGGGTTAATCATCCCCCACTGCATATGAAATGACAACAAGCTCTTGGCAGCTTTCCCCATTCTTTATATAACACTTCCAAGCGCTGAAGCTTGTATCCTCCTAGTAATGCTTTTAATTTGTGCTCTGTTGGGGAGAGGCCAAGATTTAATCGAAATCATTAGAATGTCTTTGCTTGAAGTAGCTGAGGGCTTGTAGTGAGCTGGAGGAGGTTACTTCAGAATAATTAAAAGAAATACATAAGGTCGTCATTGGTGTCTGAGCTATTCCAGACACTGGGTTCAAGGGGGAAAGGTTGAGTTTAATGACAACTCCTCTTACCTTAAGTAGGATGCTTGCATGGCCACATAGTTTTAATAATTAAACTTTGCCTTTTTCTCTTCCCACACTTACCCAAGTGGACTTTGTTTCTAGCTTTATCTTGGTACACTAAAGATGGGCTTGAACCAACCCCCGGGAGCCAGATTTCTTAGAGATTCGGGGCTTTGGGGGCTCTACCACCTAGATCCAAATCTAAATTTTGCGATTTATCTCTTATCTCTAAAATGGGATGAATTTCAATGTGCCTATAAGCGTGCATATGTGTGTGTAAGAATGCGGTTATGTGTATGTGAACACGTGTGCATATTTGTTTACACTCTCAGCGGAGGTCCAGTCTTGAGTTTTGACTCTCTTTATTTACATGGGACTATCAGAATGCTGGTGCTATTGCTTTCAGTGTGATATTGATGTCAGTGTATGGATTTTAGTCCTATATGTGCCTGAAAGGCAATGCTATGCTCTGGGTGTGTGCACAGGAAAATAAACTGCTGAGGTAATTTTGAGGCATGATACATATGTTAATTGCTTAGTGTAAATTAGAACATGCACTTTCTTTCTTTGTTGTATATTAAACAAAAAGGTACTCAAAGGGAAGTTAAAAAAAATAATTTCATATCTCTTGCACTGTACAGTCCCAATGTTGCATAGACAGTGATGAAGCAGACTGGCAAGCGATGAATTTGTGTGAGAAACTGTCTTGCTTGAATGACTTTTTATGCCTACATTTGAATACAGCCTCTTACAGCGGAGTAAGTTCAAATAATGAACTAATAGCGAATGTTAAAGATTTAGGGAATTGGCTGTGAACTTTTGACCCTGGGAATATAAGGAGGTTTGCTTTTCAGGAGAATTAGTCTAGCTGGGCTAATGGGTGCCAATAAGGGCTGTAAGCAGTGTGTCAGGGACCAAATCTTTTAATTAACCGCTGAGTGAAAAGTAGTTTGGGAAATGCAATAAGTCAGATTCAGGTCAGATCAAGCAGAATAATATGTGGGCAATGATGAAATTAACATACTAGGAAATGCAAGCTGAAAATCTCCAAACTTTCCTTATTAGACTGATAGAAAATGGGATTTACTTTGATTGCTTCAAGAAAACATTGCACCTACTTCTACTGATTCATTCTAGCAAGGTTTAGACTGTCCTGGCCAACATCATCTGCAGATGAAAAAGATTAAACTGGAGACACACCATGGTCTAGCTTTGAAAAACACTGTGACTTGTGGTACAGGCTGGCACAGAAGCATTGATCTTGCTCCAACGGTTTTGTTCAAGGCTATGATGCCCACAAAGTTACAACAAGGATTAAATTGCTAGTATGCTACTATCTCTTGTCTTTCTTGACAAATAATATTGTCTCTGAGCTTCTTTGCACTCTCAATTTTTCTGAGTCTACTTTTTTTTGTTGCTGACAGTGGTATTGTCACTTTTCAGGGAACAGTTTGTCTTTTTGTCCTGTGCTTGTATGATACCTGTTACAGCTGTGCCTGGTTTGGGAGGTGAGTACCGCTAAACATTAACACAACATGGATAATTACATTCAGTATTGTCTTGTAGATATAAGGTTCTCGATTTTAATTATACCTTATTAACAAAATGAGTAGGATCAGAAATACATCTAGAGAGTTTGGAAGTTAAACCGGTGCCTGTCAATGTATCATTACAGAGTAAGGTTTAAATTATTAGTTTAGTTCACATCTAATAGGATTTTAATCCTATTCTGATTGTTCTCTGTACACATCAAAAAGTATGATTTTAAAGAAGGCCCATGCCTTAAAATTTGTTCCAGAGGGCTTTGAAATTAATGGAAAAACTCCAGCTAAGCTTAGTGGGCTTTGAATCAATCAGTTTTGAGTCTTTTCCATCAACACTAAAATTTAAATATGCTTTGAAAACTTTTGATTGTGGGTCCCTAATTTCCTAAGAATCATTATCAACAATGACAATGTGGTGTCTGATCTGTCAAATAACTTAATTCAAACCTCTACTAATGTCTCAGCCGTTACTAACTACTTAAGTAATTTACTTAATCGGAAAGTGCACTAACTTCAGTGTCACATGCAATGGAGAGTAGTGAGGGATTCCATAAGATCAGAAACAACTTCCCAATGCCCCATTGCATTTCCTCCTTGCTTTCTGACTGTCTTGGTAGTTGCAATGTTTAGCTAGAATAATATTTTCTTCCTGCATAATTGTTGCAAGGTGCACTTCTTGCCAAAAATCAAAGGGCTAAATTGCATTCACTGACTTAAAATCAGTCCTGCTGTCAACTACGATGCATGTTTAATTGTTCTGTCTGTACATTGTTGGGCTGGAACAGTTTCAAACAATCTACCAATCATGAGCAGGAAAAAAAAATCATTAGAAAATCAATTTTTGCTTAATTGAAGATCCTTCTTCCAAATGGGAATGAAACAAGATTTATAACCTCAGATTCACTGACTGTATAATGATGGCACTTGAGCTTGTCAGGGTTTGCATTTGGTAGCTGTGGCATGGACAGCATTTACTTTTTCTACCTGCTGTGGGTCAACACAGCATGGGTCCTGGGGAGCAAAGGACTATGGTATGTACTACGTAGAGTGCAGGAGGCCATGTTTACAAATCAAGGGTGGAAAAAAAAGCAGTATATAGGGAGGAAGCAAAGTAGTAGAAAGGAATTTCAAATGCATTTTTTATTTGTACATTTCTTCTGAATGCTGTGAGTGAAAATTACGACGACTGACGCATGGTGACATCCCTTTGGCATCTGACTACTGATGCCAACATTGATAAAATCCTGTATCGCAGAGCCCCTTGAGTAGTTCGCTCTCTGCTCCCAGAACAAGGGTTCCCAGAGGTAAAATCCTGTCTCTACTCAAGACAATGAGAGCTTTGCCATTGATTTCAGTAGGGTCACAATTTCACTTCAAGTCTTTTAAAAACTTCTAGCCTAATTTTCTTCTGTTGAAAATTGAGCAAATCTACAGAGTCATGATGTGGTTAAATGGTAGCAGACGAGGAAAGCATAGGAAAATGGAAAACTGATAGGAAAATCAGACTTGTTATGATTATAGTCCCTTCCCCCTTCCTGGTTTCTCCTGCTGTGCTGAGAAAATACAGCACCATTCTCCTTTAAGTTCAAAATGAGTAGAAGAGGGAGTCATGGTGTAAATATCAAGCAATAGCTAAAAGTGAATTTACCAAAGTTCAATAAACATAAAAATGATGAATTTAGATGTCATGTAATTAACTCAGAATTACACAAGCAATAACCAAGTAATTACACCTTTAATAATGCATTAAACTTGTCAGGAATACTTAGTAATTCAACTAGAATTTAACAAGATAGCCTATAGCAAGTTACAGTAATTAGATATCACTACTGAAAACATTGACAGTTCCTAATTGATACCTTTTATTATAAAGTCAAATGCCAAACATTTCTTTTGAGTGGATTAAGGAATAATATTAGTGGTGTTTAAGACCATACTGCCTACTCTTATAAATTGCATGCAGGTATAAAAAAGCAGCAACAACAAAAAAAACTAAGAAAAAAAATGTGTACTAGTTAAACCCATCAATCACACAAATTTGGTTCAAGTTCTCACTCCTGTTATTTAAATTACAACCTAAGAGAGTCTGCTCCCTGGCAGGTCTGTCAGCAGCAATGGAGAAAGGGAGGTAGAAGAGAAAACTTTGTGAAACAGGTAAAGAGAATAACAATTGCATCATCTGGAAGATGCAGGCCTTCAGTGTGAATAAGGCACACTGCAGCTTTTGCAAGGGTACAGCAGAAAAAATAAACAAGCTTAGGAGTTTGTAAATTAGATATTAAGGCAGGACTCGGGCTTACTAACAACTAAATCAGATTGTTTAGACTACAGGAGAAAGGGTTTTTTTTGAGAAAGAGACGGAATAGAATTGAAACTATGTGTTTACTTGCTGTTTCTAAATGTGGGAGATATTTCTGCTGGTTTTATGTTGTTCAGTCTGTGCACTTGGCAAGTAATTATTTTGCTTTTTTTTCTTGTAACCAAACCAAAAAGTAAAGTTTATTCCAGGAGAAGCTGAAAAAATAATGTTAAAAAAAAAGAAAAAAAAAAAAAAAGGAAAGGGAAAAAAAAGAAATCTTTTTGGTCAACTCAAAATGTAGTTTTCCTGAAATAAAAATGTTTTGTTTAATTCTATTTTTTAAAAAACTTTTGAACCGCTTTCTTATTTACAATAATTCTCATATTTTGCCTGAATTCACAAATATTTTTGTTTTCCTAAAGTTCATCTCTAGCAAATTTCTTCAGAGAGAAAGTATACAATCCTATTCTGGATATGTACTGGAACCTCTGATGGTTAGTGGAACCATCTGTACTTTAAACAAAACTAAACAGAGATTAGTGCTGTCTGTTATGAAACAGTAGAGATCAGCTGGAATGATCACATACATCTTTTGTCCTTTTTTTTTTCATCTGTATAATTACAAGTCTTATCAGGCTGCATGCTGAGCTATGTCTGATTGTCAATAAGACCTCTCTTGATTGCATCTTATATAAATATTCCATGCCAATCTGTAGGATGCAATTTCAGAGTCCAAACAACTATATTGTAGTCCACAGATGCAAGATCCTGGCCTTTTTTGCTACACTGATAATCAAATTAATTCCTAAAATGTAGGCTCCCAGCTACCAAGTGGTTAATTCCCCTGCACCTTTAATGCTACTCCTCTGCTCTGATGTATGGTGGCTCTGCTGAGCCCTTCTCTCCAGATACATAAGATTATTCATGAAAATGAAACTACTGCATTTATGTTTACATGATTCTCAGCCAGTTGCGTGGCAACTGGAATTGTCTTTACTTTTATGCATATTAAAACACTCAATAGATACCCTTTCAATAATTAATTGGTAATGAATGTAGAGGCTGTAGAATGCTTTATCCGATGTGTTTAGGCTTTATCCAGTGGTTAAACTGGCTAAAAGAGCCTTGTTTTTTCTGTCTTAGGACTTCTTTAACAGGAGATGCCATGCACTGTTCTCAAAAATAACAGGCAGTAAACAAAACCCTAGAGGAACTGACTGACCTGAACAGCATCAAGGCCAGCCAAGTGCGTGTGTTTGCAATGCACGGGACACAAACTGTGTATGTTGCAGAGCAGACTGCAAAATCTATGCTGTGGGGTAGACAGCAACAATTTTCAATGCATTTTCAACACCTCTGCTCTTGATGCTCACCCAGTGCACTGCATGTCTCTTTGGAATCCCCCGGATGGCTCTTCCAGTGGGCAGCTTCCTCCTCAAAATGGTCAACATCAGAACAGCAATGCTGTGGCTTGAAGTAGCCCTGCAGGACTTAATCCTCTCTTAGTTGTCTATGAAATAAAGAGTTTCAATTACATATAGAAAGTGAGCATTTGTAGACTTGATAAATATTTCTCTTATTCCTTCTTGCTTTTTTCCTGGCCTGTTCCAGGAAAAAAAAAAAAAAAAAAGAAAAAAAAAAGGTCATCTCAGCTCTGGCTAGACTTCCCTATTTAACTGCATCACTTTGGCAATTTCACCTCCCCATCATGCCTTTGGGCTTCTCTTGATAGAGAATTGGGATTCCAAAAACTGTGCTGGCTGGGACTGGCCACCCTTTCCTGCTTATTGGAAATGGGAACAGGACTTTTTCTAAAGAAAAGGCAAAGAGGCAAATCTCTGGTTTCTGTGTGGTTTTTATAATTGTTTTAACACAAGATGGTGTAAGAGGTTTCTTCACTCTCCACAAGTCTCCTTCTGACTTGCTTAATTAGATCTGAAAGCTAATGGATTCTTATGGGTTGTAGAAAAGTTGTGTACATGTTTGTTTGGCCTTGCTCTTGTTAGCACTAGCTTTGCATGGATGGGTGTTTGTGCAACTGTGTTCATCACTGAAGTCACTCACTGCATTGCTTCTCCCCTTGTCTGGAGCATGTCTGGAGTTTTAGTGTCGCCACTTTGTCCCGATGCATATCTGCTTTTATATATGCATGTGAAGAATGGATGCACAGCAGTGTCCCCACTGACCCTGTATGCAGTAGCAGCATGTTGAAAGTATTTTCTTGATGCTTCTTCCTTACTGTCACCAGTAATGTAATGGATTAAGTCAATCATGTTGTTTTGTTTACATACAAATATGTGCATGTGTGTGCATTTATATATATGTAATGCACACGAACCAGTTTGCTGCTATGAAGGCCATTCTGTAGAATGTGACTTTGTCATTCAGAGTTACTTGAATAGAGGCATTCTCAGCAGCTGGGATGGGAACTCACCCAGTGTATCTGCATATCTGTTCATGTGGTTCCTCAGGTGGGTGCACAGTTACCATGGCTGCAAGATGCAATCACGGTAAGTCATATAAATGAAGGATACTATTGATTGTTCATTTTTGTACACACCATTGCATGCACACACTTTTGAAAATAAGACTTGGGGCATAATTGATTGCCAATGGAGCTTCACCAAGTTGACTGCATGCATTTGGTTTCCTTTATTTTTACATTTTAGAGAGCTATTCATGCTGATTCTCGGAACCTGTTTTAGGGCTTTGAATTTCCTCCTAGATGTGTGTGTCTCTGCATTGCTTTTGTGTTATGCACCTAAAATAGATGATGTGTTTAACCTTTCAGGTATGCTGATTGTGTTCTGCTTTATCACTACGAAACAAGGAATTAAGTGTTCCCCAAAGGGCTTCCCAAGTTTGTTCCCAGAAACAAAAGTACACAAATTTGTTGAAAGCCTGAGACAAGAAATGTGTGGAGGCAGATTTGACAAAGTAGTTGATGGGTGTACTACTGAACAAGTTGCTGGGGAAAAATCAGACAAATCCTGTCTTGAGATCCAAAGATTACACAGTGTACTGAGGACTCTGAATATTGGTCCTGAGGATGGGCAGCTGCTGGTGGGTGCTTTCCTGGGCTCTCCACCAACGTGAGCAACCTCATACCATTGAACACAGAGGAGGCACCTGTGTTGTCCCAGGCTGCCAACTAATGAAGTGACAATGGGGTGTGATAACTCACCAGCCAGTGCTGGGTTATATAGAGTCACTGCAGCCTATTAACACTTCGTAAAAATCCTGTATGGCTTAGCTTCACAGAACCTGAAAGGCATTAGAATAAGGACTGAAAAGCTGAAGCCCATATGAAGCCACGAGTGTTCCTGGGACAGCAAAACTAGAGGCTTTCAGATGATTTTTTGAGCCAGTTGGAGATTGGGAGACATATGCCTAAACAAGTTTCTGCATGAATGCCTAGCGTGTTGTATATGGAGGTTTACATGAGGGCAGATCCTCTGCGCTGCTACACAAGTGTCCTGCTCATTTCCCCTGGTGAAGACAGGAGAAAGTGTACAGTGAATTATCACCTAAGTATTTTTGTACTAGCTTTCAATTTCCCTGGAGAATGTAGAGTCCAGCCTGTCCTTGCAGGTCTTGATCCTGCAATGGGTCTGAACCTGATTTACCTTGCCACTGAATTTCCTTTAGATTCCACTTCAGGGTCATGGATTTAGGGTACTGTTATTGAAGAAAGGCTGATCTGATCTGTTTGCTGTTGCTGAAAGGAGGAATAGATTCTCAAGAATAGGTTGTTTTGGGCTAGTTAGCTGCTAGCTCCTGAGTTAGTGAGCTCAAACAGCTCAGAGAAAGGTCCCATGAGCAGCTGAGCTGGTGCAAGAGTTGTGCAGCTGGGAGTGGGGAAAATGGGAGGACAGTAAAATTCCTGCCCTTTTAGTGACAGTGGGATATCAGATTTTGTGGGCTGCGTAAGGTCATGCACAGACTTCTCTCCCACTCCAGCAGGCAGTCTTTGTTCTAGGCACTGTAAGCTCTCAGGCCCATCCTTTTCTTGGAGTAATAATTCTGTTAAAAAGTCATGGTTTAGTGATACTTCCTTAAATATATTTTTAAACTAATGCACTGTTCACTCAGAAATAATCATAACGTCTCTCCCAATTCCTACATGCAGGCGTAGTCACAGCTCTACAGCGCTGGCTGTGGTACCACAAGAGGAAGGCTTTGGTAGTTGTACTGGGAAATGCCACATTCCCCCAGTCTACTGTTTGTTTCCAGGCATTTTCTGCAGTCTGCTGACCCTTTGCGTTTTGGTGATACATCTGTGTGACTGTGCTGTGAATGAGGTGAGTAAACATATTTGGGTGGAAAATAACCCTGCAAAAAGAGTTTGGGTTTAGTCCATACTAATTAGCTGTAGGCAATTAAAGGGTCAACATGAAGAAGGGAATGTTCCACAGGATGTAAGAGATAAATGAGGAAAGAATGTCTTAATTAAGACATTCTCATGCTTCTATCACTGCAATCAATGAAAATGGTGTATAGAAGAGTTTCTCTAGAGCTAGAAAAGTTAGTCCATAATTTTTGTCATATATTAACTGTATTCTAGCTGCTGCATAAATTATCCTTTAGTGATGTGCACTGTATAATAACCTAGATAGATAGATACACCTTAACTATTATCTCTCTTAAACGATGCAGGAGCACTGGACCGGTGCATTACACCACAACTGCAAGCAATCACACTGTAGATGTTTAGGTTGGAAAGGTCCAGATAATATATTTCTCATACCGCCTACTTGCCACAAAAGTTTTCCAATGACTTATTTAAGACCTAATGAAAAAAATCAAAAGGCTATAATACACTGGAGGAAGAAAGCAGGAGAAATCAAAGTCATCAGCGGTGTCCTAAGGTCTGGGAACTGCAGGTAACTTGCTGAAATTCCCAGGTAATCCTAGGATGCTGATGGTGCAGGCAAAAAATCATCAGTGATTGCCATCAACATGGCTCAGAGGAAAGCTCTTTCCTCATTAATGCAATATCTTGGGATGGGTTGAATTCTGTGTATGTAAGTAAGATATACCAAACAATAACCAATGGCTCTAATGTCACTGTAGACACTAATTGTGCCCTTCTTGATCTGTTTCTAGTTATGGTTATCTTCAGTGAATCAGGGGAAAGCAGTAAAAGTCCTCAGAGTCATTTTTTCCCCTCTTTTGGTATATAAGGCCTTTGTGATCCTTCCAGCAAACTAGTGGGAGCCCTGAAATGTGGGATTAACACAATATAAAGGTGAGGTGAGCATGCTGTGAAAAGATTTGAAGTAACATATTATGTCCTTAATGAAAGTATTAACCTTTTATGACAGAATGAGGGAAAACGAAGTTAAGATGACCTGGCTGTTTTATAACTGTGTAAGTACACAGTCTGTACAGATATCTCTGTTTCAGATAGCAATGGGAGTTTTCAGTGTCCACCAAATTCTAAATTTCAGTCTTTGTCTTATTAAAGCCCTGACTCAGCAGATCCCTTCAGCATCGTTTTGCTTTCAATTACATTATGCACAAAGTGGCTTAAAGGTTTTGGACTCCCCAGTTTGATTCCAAGTGAGATAGAAAATGGCAAAATTTAGAACATGGAACCAATAGGTACACTAATCCTCTGACATCCTTGATGCCAAGATGTGTTTCAACTCTGGCCCGTGTGCAAGAGATCTTCTTCCCTTTTTATAGTTCATTTAATCAGGGGTGTTTTTGACAGAAACCAGCAAAATATTCTGGAATTACCTAACGTGCTCCAAGTGACTGTCCAATGGTTTGTGGAGTGTTCCCATGCAGAAGTTATATAAAAATGTTCTGTTGCTATGTGAACTGGAGGTTTGTTTTGATGTAGCATCAATACCCAGGAGGGGAGAAGGGGGTGGGGGGAGGGAAAAGAAGACAAGACACTGGCATAGTGCCAACCTCTGGAGTTTTTTGCGATGATAAATGGTTCACAAGGAGTCAGCATGACCCGCCAAGTAAACCCAAATGCTCTCAAAGAGCCGTGGGCTTCAGATACTGCTGACAGACAAGTACTCCTTATCTGCTTTTTTGTTTAAACATACACGCAGAGTGTGCACACGTAGGATATCTGCTATAGCAAGAGAGAACATAAGCCAGCAAAGTGGACTGCACTGGCAGATAATGTCCACCCACATGTCCAGGTCTGATTCCCTCCCACCGACCCCCGACCCCCCCTTGGCTTCTATAGAAACTTTGGATTTCTTCTCAGCTAGAGGCATAGATCACAGTAGATACCCTCTGCTGTTGCTTGCGATGAATGAGTTGCAAAGGCCTCATTGGTTTCTAAAGGGAGGAATTCACATTCAAAAATTTTGACAGAGCTAGAGGGGCCCATGTTTCTGTTGTAGCTCGTTCAGAGGTAGAGCTTCTCTTCATTTGGTTTAGTTTGTTTTGTCCTGCTTTTTGATTTTTGTTGTATTTGACTCAGGTGAAAGGTTTGGAATTATAGCTTTGAAAGTGGATTTCATATTTGTTTCCCATCACTCTCTCCTAGAAAGTGTCAGTCTTGTTCTGATGGGCAGGTCAAGGCATGAGCTCAATGGTGGTTTGGAGAATGCTTGTTTGTGCACCACTTAGAAATCCTGACTGATTTTATGGAAATCTGTCTGTAACTCTAGCCCCTGTGGTGCCTCAAGCAGCCATTTGCTAACAGAGACTGTAATGCACACAACTTATTCTCGCAGGAAACAACTACAGGACAATCAAAGATATAATTAACATGAAATAAGTATTCCCTGGCAGAACAGACTTAGGGAATTGATCAAGCTGAAGAAAACTGTTTTTCTCCAGTTACTCTCAGAGGGCAATTTTGAAGGGATGGAAAATCTTCAGGAGAGTATTCAAATGTAAGAGGACATGTTAGAAAGATCCTGCCTTTAACCGAGGGGGAACCATTCAAATCCTCTAAGCCTAAAGAGAATGAAAAAGATAAATGAAACAAGATAGATCGAGAAATTAAAGATGTAAGCCAGAGAGAAAAGATAAAGGGACTGAATCATGAGTCTTCCACTGTTTGGGTGAGTTGAATCATCTCTCTCTTAATCCACTTTCCCTGTGTACACAAAGGGCAGGCAACAGGGGAAATAAGAAGGACATTATGAAGCATAAGTAGTCACAGGACATTTGGAACTATGAAGTGTTTTAGTAGTAGTAACTGTGAGCAGAGTGTATTAAATAGGTGCTTTGGTGAATAGCTGAGTTAAATGATCTGCAAGTCAGGAGCCGTGAAGGTAGAGCCTGGTGTTGGCGGCAGTAAGACTGGTGGTGGTGAGCTGGCAGGAGACATTTCTTAAGGGAGCGAAGGAAGCAGAAGAAGCACTTGGAACAAGCTGTGCTCTGCATCCCTGAGACAGCTCTGAGTGAGTTGGAGTGTCTGCACTGTGCAATGAAACATTGGGAAGAAATACTGGTGTGGGCTTCAGGAGTGGTGTAGCTACATTAGCTTTGTGCCTGAGATTAATAGCTCAACAAGCTAGTGGGGCTGATTAGCATCATGCTGGTGAGGCTCTTCTCCTTCTGCACTGAAATTAGCTTTGTCAGTGTTAGTGCAGGGTTTTCTGTGCTGCGCTTTGCTGTAAGGTGTTGATGAGCCCTGAGGGCTTGACCGTGAACTTATCTGATCAAGCTGAATCCTCTGTGGTTCCCATAAAGCACGTGGAGTTAATGGAATAATACATTATGGTAAGCACAATGCAGACACAAGAGTTAATGCTTGCAGTCCATGCCTGGCTTTCAACTGGATTGACTTTGTCGTGACACTTTATTTATCGTTTTGTGCATCTGTAAAATGAGGAAAGGTGGCAGTAGGTATCACCTTTCTGTTATATTTGGAGAGAAATGGGAATCAGATATTGAAAAACAGAGCCTAGGAGATAGGTTGACACAAGGGGGTGAGGCTTCCAGAGATAAGGAGGTGGATTATCTGATGGAGTAACCAATTGCTCCCTCTTTATTTTGTTATTGTTGCCATCAATGTGAAGACCCAACGTCCATCATACATATTTGGTTTTGTGAGTGGGACTTTAAGTAGACAGAAAATCAAATCGGAGCCAAGAACTAGCCTGAAGGCAGGTACATCCTAATGCAAAACTTCTAAAAAAAGGGATTTGAGCATTCCCTGTGGCACAGCTTCCCTGTCCCACTGCCGCTGATGCAGCATGGACTGGTTTCCCTCAATTTCCAGGAGACCAAAGAAATAAAATACTGTTCTGTCAAAATCGAAGTGCCTCTGGGCAGCAGATGAGGAGGATTTTGGAGTTTTCCTCTATCTTTTATTGTTTTAGTTTTGTTTTTTTTTTCCTTTTCGATCCTGCGTTTGCACTTTAAGAAATTGTCTTTTGGGGGGGGAGCGGGGAAGAAGGCAAACAAAAGTTGACTTTCGTTAAGCGACTGAGACTTGGCAGTTGTGTGGAGGTCATGGTGTTCAGTCAGTGTCAGCCTCCATTCCCCAGAGTTGTATCCTGTAATGTATTTATTTATCATTACAGACGGCCAAAATTTTTTTTTTCTTTTCAGTTTGTTCTGTCCAAGGCCGCAGGGTTCCGACAGAGATCAACAGCATTCCCGCAGTGATGAAGCAGCTCGTCAAAAGCTGAATTAGATGTTAAATCTTTCTGAAGTGGGGAGGAGGTGGAAGGAGGGGAATCACATTGTGCTAAGAATTTATCATGTGTTGTTTCCTGTGAGATAATGTATAGGAGAAGATTTGTTATGGTGCAAGTTTCAAACTGCTGTTTCAGGGCTACAGTGTCTGCCAAGCTTATGATGTATTTGATCTTTTCTGAAAGTCCTTCTCTTCCTTTTCTACCTTTTGTTAAGCCATCTGTCTTCCAGGTAGGTAAATACTTAAAATACTCCACCTACTGAAATATGTATAGGTAAGCACCAAAATTTGCATGGGTAAGAGGAATAAGGAGAAATGTGCTAGATTAGACTGTGAGATTCAGTGACGTTCCAGCTCCAGGACAGAAGGTTAGACACTCAAATTGTCTCTTAGCTTTGCAATTGGATAAGTTAGACAAGATGTGTAGGCATGCCTTTTTGTAGAAACTGTTACAAATTTTGGTACAGGCCTTGAAGAAAATAAGGCATTGCTTTTCAAAGGCACTGCATATGCCCAGCATTACTTAAAGCCAAAGGAGCAACAGCTTGACGGTGCTTCTGAAAATGTTTATTGAACCATTCCGCATCAGTGACCATCTTTTACAGTTCAGGTCACTGTCTCAAGCTTGTGCACTTGTAACATGGTGGAAATACTCTTTGTGTTTTTCTTTTGCTCTTTCATCACACTCCTTTTTTCCTCAAAAGGAAATACAGACGAGTCTCATATTCATTTATGCTTTCTGAGATAATTGTGTTTGCTCTCTGCAGTCATTGAAAGGGGCCCATAGGCAACTCATGTACCTTATTAATGGACTATAAAATGCACCCCTTTTCAATCTAAATTGAGAGGGAGAAAGTGTCAGAAAGATTTTTCTCTCTCATCCACTGAATAAATATGCTGGTGTAGGAACCTTTGGGGTAAAATAGTTTTGCTCTGATTCTTCAATAAAATGTCAAGTGCAATGATAGATGAACTGGCAATCCTGAAGTTTACTCAACATTGTTTTGTGCTCAGTATCTAGGTCAAGATATTTCTGGTTTGCTTGGATCAGACGAAATTTCCACAGATCTTAAATAACACTGTTAATATTATAAGTGGTTTGGTTATTGGGCAGGAAGGAAGCTAATTGATCAGCAGGATAAGCACTGTGTGCATATGAGCCATCTTTTCCTGCCTGACTGTAATGAATCTGAAGACCAAAAGCAGGCATGGCAAGTTGCCTCTGCTGAGGGGTGCGGGAAGGAAGATAGTAACATACCAATTTCCCTGCCTTAGCTACTTGCATGGTCATCTTTACTAGAGGCACCTGAATAACCTTTAATATAACTTTTCCTTAAAGCAATCCTGGAAGTAAGTGCTACTGTGTACTTTGCAGAGGAATGAGTGAGGTGTAGAGGGGAAGTCATAAATTCACCCACTGTTGACTGAATTTGGGCCTTGACTTTGGACTTGAACCTGATCTACTTACTGTCTAAGTGTTGGTTTGGCCTCTGGACTGGGTCAACGTGCTTGTCAGATGCTGGTTCCCACCTGAGTGTCCTTATGGGGAAATAACATGACTGGGTCAAGCCGCTAGAGCTCAGAAAACACGAGCAGATACCAAATGTGTCATGGGTGAACGATGACTTTGGCTCTGCAACACCTAACTTCATCCAGGGTTTGGAACCTTAATCAGCTACTCAGGTTGCCCGTTTTGAGTACAAAGGACTTAGAGGTCAAATCTTGTCTCCTTCAGGGGGAAAAAAAAAAAAGTTCTGACTTTTCTAAGTTATCCTAAAAGGAGCTTTTGTCCATTCTTCCTTTTTGAGGTTTGCGATGTTGCCAAAGAAATCCAAGGTAACCTGCCTTTGCTCAGGCAGAAAGGTACATAAGTTGTGACATCATCTTTCTTAAGAATGGCTCCTATCTTTCACATATTATTTACAGAAAACAGCTCATAGGGCAGTAGCAGAAATCCCTGAGTGAGCATCGTAGTCATGAGATGAAAGATAAAATCACGGTGTTTCCTCTGCCCATTCACTCAATGAAATGAACTCTTTCTGTGAAGTAGCTAGGCTTTGACAAGAGGAGTGGAGAGCACCTCCAAGACAAGCAGGTAGCCAGGGAATTACAGCATCATTCTGGGACATGGGAGATGTTTATCTGAAGCCCTCTGGTTGAGAACTGGAGCTTCTGCAGGAGTGCAGGAGCTGCTGAGTAATTCAGTGAAGCAGCAGTGGCATCTACTTGGTGTGGTTTGGCCTGAAAGGAGCCCCAGGCAGCCTGCTTTGGGAGGAGCACGCCCCACCTAGGAATGCTTGGCACTCACCCACAGGTCCTGCAAGGGATTTAGGTAGATGAAAGCCTGTTTTGTGGAGTCCAAGCCAGAGCTAGGTGTGAGCTTGGTGTGCAGCCCAGCTCAAGTGGTGACATGCGCAGATGCTGTGCTGTGTAGGGAGCACTACTGCTGGAAACAAAGATGCATAAAGAGTTAGGGATTAGGCATACCACCTCTTTCAATGAGGGTGCCCAAAGGGCAAGTTGTGCAAGGTGACTGAACTGCTCTAACAGTTCACTCCTGCCAAAAGAGGGAAGTCTCTTTACCACCCAGCTCCTGTTAGATCTTTGCTGAACCAGTTCCCCACACTGACTGCAGCAGTGGTGAGCTATCAGAGCAAGTATCTCATAGGACTTCATCCTGTCAGGTGTTTGCAGAAGTTCACAATGAAGCAGAAAATTGAATCCTTGCATCGGGGGTACTATGCTAGCACCTTCTCTGCCAAGCTATTTTATTTACCATGCGTTCCTGTTTACAGTTTCTGAAGGATCTGGAAGAAATTACAAAAGTGACGGTTATGAGAGGGGACGTACTCCAGGTTGGCAAGATTGATTTGTGCTTTGTTACCACATTGCCTCTTCCTAGCAAAATGGATGTGCTGGTGGTATTCCCTGACTTTCTTGAGCTCTCGTGTTAACTCTGGTAAGTGTGCATAAACAGAAGAATGAACATCGTACAGCAAATAACAGTTTAGTTTTCAGTTTTTTTGTAGGCGGCCTGTGTTTCAGGCTGGAAAATGCCTCTGCAGCCCAGTTAGATGGGAGTGTTGCTGAATTGCTTTTCCTGGTTCCGTATTTGCTCCATATTCTTTTATGTTGTATCAAGCTATCCAGCCTGTGTTTCGGGGAGGAGATGATCCTCACTGACACTGCAGGTCACATAGCAAAGCCCTGTGGTAAAGCAGTGTATCTGTCACAATAATATGCTTCCAGTGCACAGAAAAGAAACCCATAGAAAAGTGACATGATAAAAGATAAGCTGCGTTAAACAAAGATGTTTTCTGTGTATCACACCAAAATGTGGTGTATTTCATAACACAGCAGAGCACACTTCATCAGAATCCCAGGGAAGAGGCAGACCTGCTAAAAGAATAACATTTTGGTGCCAGGGAAGTTATGCATTTAATAGATCTCCTCTGTATTTTGCAGAGAGATTTGCAGCTACATTCAGCCTTGGCTAAAATGTAATGGTAACATGTTGTAGGAGCCAGTTCTCCTTAGGGCTTCATATTGCAACAATGGAGCTATAAATGATGTTATTGAAGTGGTAAGTGTCAGAAGGCAAGCAGGATATAATTTCAATTGGGAGGTGCTTTTGATTAATCGGCCCATTTAAATGCTGAGCTGTCCAGGAGAAAATCTGGTCAGGTTGCTTTTTAGACACTTGAAGGGGAGGAAGTTTGACTGTGCTCTACGTGCCTGGTTGCAATGGACCCTGCTCCTTACTGCTCCTTATCCAGATCCGCTCCGGCTAGAGCAGAAACTCAGGGAGAGAGTTCATTTTCCTGCATGCAGCCTCCCCTAACTGCTGGCAGCTGCTGATGTGATGCATGCCTTGCTGAGAGGCAGGTTGTATGGATGGGATGGGGATCGTTGGTCTTTGCTCAACCTGTCTTCTACTGACGGTTCTTGCCCAAGAGAAACCTCAGCTCAGTGTTTTAAATGGAGACCTTTCCTAACATTGTCAGCCTCTAGTGGAAAAAAAAAAAAAAAAGAATGTGGTGTTTCGTGTTTACATAGAGGGTTTGGAAAAATATAACCTACAGCGTGTCAGAGAATGTCAATCTCTTGCAACCTTTTTTATGGGCACTTCCTTTCTGCAGCATTCAAAAGAGTAAAGAGCTGATCCTCTGTTACTTTTGTGTTTACTTTGGAAGGGATCTTTCTAAAGCAGAACTGGGATTGTCTCTGAGAGACCAAGCTGTAATTAGGTCTTGTGTATTCTGACTGTATGAGGAGAAAAGCCAGTTTTATAAAGACATGCCTCCTTTCTCTGCCCTCGCCTCCTCACATCTACCTGTCCCCACTCTAAAAGGAGATTGAAAGGGAAGAGTATGGCTGAGTGGGACAGTGAATAGTGCTCTTGGCTGGCACTAGAAGAGACCGTGCCAGCAACAGAAGGACAGAACGTGGTCTACAGCGCCCTTTTACCTTGCGGTAGAAAATCCTAATAGGGGTTTGTTTTGTTTTGTACTTTGAAGTCAATAGGTTGGTTTTCTCTTCCCTCTCCTATTTTTTGAGTCAGAAATTTACTATTTTCTGACCACAGAAGGAGGAACTGGTTGAATGCAACTACTCTGTAATGTATGAGAGCAGGAGACCTCCCTGGGCCTCGGGGGACGGCCGGGGTGCACGTGCAGTGTGTGGAGAGGAACATCGGGCAGCAGTGGGACGTGGGTCTGCAGAGTGCTGTTCGTGTGCGTGGAGTGGCGAGTGGGAGTTTTCACCATCGGCACTCAACACTGGTGCTGCAGGGCCTACGCTGTGTCTGCGGGCTTGCAGGGGAGGCTGAAATAGATTCTTGGCATAAGGTCTTGGATCTTGGATCCTCTTTACTTAATAGGTTGCTCTGTCTCCCTAGTGATACCACTGCAGCTGCAAGCCACAGAGGCATTTTGGCTGAAGTCCTCTTGGTTTAGAGGAGAGAATACTGGATAGATCTCCTCGGTAGGAGCATGACTGAATACTCTCTTTCCACTCCAGCCTGGGAGAGTCCAATTCTGCTGACCTGAGGGACATATCTCCTCATGTCCCAGGCTCTGGAGAAGAGAGAAATAGTGTGTGCAAAAGTTTTCAGTTTATATAGAAAGATTTGAGGTCTCTGGCCAAGGGACTTTTTTGTGCCTTCTCTGGCTTTTGGAAGTTGCTGAGTTTATTTTTGTCTGTGTGAGTTGGCCTGCTTTTTTAATATATGGCAAAGGTGGCTAGAATCCTGGATAGACACTTTTTTATATTTCATATAAACCTAAACAAATACATTAAATAAAGGTCCTTTCACCTCCAGGTTGGTGGTTCAAATCCAGTCGTGCTTGGGAACAGAACTGTTCAAGCAGTAAAAATAAAACATCTCCTGATTTATGAATAGAAGTGTCAAATTTTGACTTGTTCTGATTACTGGCATCACATTATTTGTGAACATTCAGATAACTGCCAGAAATTCATGAAACACATTCGTGAATCCCAGAAGTTTCATAAACTTCAGCCTGAGTGATTATTTGCTTTCTGGTGAATAAGTGGGCTGGCTAAAGGGATATAAAGAGAACAGCTAACTAATGCTCAGGTCCCATAGTAATAATAATGAGATGCAAAGGCTCTTGTTTCTGTTACACATTAGAGGGTGGCAGTTCTGCTCCAGTTTACACCAGGCAATTGCCATTTGCTCTGGGGAACTGTTGTTACTGGTTTGAGAAAGCCAAGGAAGAAGGGATCCAGCTTGACTTTCAAATCTTACATTGTTTGCTGGGCCAGCTGTTGGAAAAAAAGGTACCTATTTTTTGCTTGAAAGCTGACTTGTTATGTTGGAGACGCCATAACAATAATAATGCTAGGTAGTGCTTGTAGAGTACAGGAGGTGGGGAAAGAGCGGTGCTCAGAGCTCTGTGCAAGACAGTATGGAGAGCTGCTTCCCAGCACACAGGCAGATCAGCAGCTCTGTAACTTTGCACTAGCATTAAAGTGCCTTTAAAAAGCATGGGGATTCAGCAAATCCGCATGGATTTCACACCAGGAGTAGAGATGCCACAATTAGAGCCTAAATTCAAGGCATAGCTGTGCTAAGATGACTCTCTCCCTAGCAGACCCTGTCATACACTTATTTGTTGGGCATTCAAAAGCTGTCAGTGAATATCAGGCTGTGGGAAACTTGGCTAAAAGCAATGGCAATACGTGGCCTATAGTATTTAAGAGCTACTCTGGGACTAATTGTAAATGACATTTTAAACATTTTTTTAATGTTCTTTTCCTTCCTCTATGTGAGTCTTTATATTCTCTCACTGCTTCCTCTCCATCTGCAGAAAGTAAAATTTAGAAAAGGTTATTATAGCTGCTTTGTCACAATATGTAGTACTTGCATGGGGAAGTTGCAGGATAGGGATAACATGGCATGGTTTGCTTCTGCTGCTACTTTGCATAAGTGTGACTTTAAGACATTACCTATAATTTCTATTGGTATTATAAATAATAGATCAGGTCCACAATTTGTTTGCTAAAGGTTCCAACAGATGCAGTGTAATTAACAGACTGTAATCATTAGGGTTTGGAGAGAGGGTGACATATCAATTTTTTAACTGCTTTTCCACTTAGAAATACATCCAAGTAGTGATGCCTCCAGAGGGATATGCACATGGATGAATGTACTTTGTGCATGCCATTTTATATACATTCTCACTTTGCTTTCCAAGTATTAACATGTGTAAATCCCTTTGGCATGTGCAGATACGTGCAAGTGGGTTGTGCATCTGTAGCATTTATTTGCATATGGAAGAAAGCATATGTGGAATTGTGTGCACTGAGTTATGCTTGCGCCAAAGTCCTTTGAACGTTTGACCTTACATAGTATCTCTTCAAATCTGCGACTCAGTGATTCAGTTCCTTTTGCCTTAAAAATAAAGGTGGGTGACTTTGGGTGGAGTAATAATGATATTATTTTAGGAAATAAACCTTTGAAGCATATTTCCCAGTTACATCTCCTTTAATCTAGTAACATGAAAACCACAGAGATGGAGAAACCAGTTTTGGTGTACGAATACGGGTATAGCTCAGTGGTATGGGTATCGAGCTGATACCCAAGCCTCCAGTGAGCACAACCCATTACCACAGGGGAGATTGTTCTTTCTACCACAAAAAGCATAACCCTGAGGAAGCAGCATGTCACCACAACCTCTATACTCTTGTAGGTCCCATCTGTTCAGTGGACTTGTCCAACAAGTTGTATTTAGCTCACGGGGTCTTGGAGCAGGAGGAAGACTGGGGTGCTGTGATGCCCATTCCCCAGAGGAGTATGGGATGTGGCCCAAAAGGGAGTGAGTCTCGTGCAGGTGATTCAGGTTAGTAATTGTAATTAGCTGCTGGTGATGTCAATACATGCATTTGAGTTTTGAGAGTGATTGAAATACGGAAAAGAAGTTCTGGGGAGAACTACTTTTCCTCTACATTTTGGGAGGGCTTCTAATCTTTTTTGTCCAGTGGCTTCTGATTTCTGCCAATAAATTCTATTCTTTGTACATGGAAGTAAAGATGATGGCAATACTTGAAAGCATTTTCTTGTGATGCCATTTAAAACCTAAGAAGTTTTACCAGGGAAACAGGTGAGAGCCTTGTGGCAAACTCTTAGGTTGTCCACCTCTAAACAGCTACCCTTGATTATTTAAAAATTTGTTTTAAACAGTAAGTAAATGAGAGTACTCCTGATTTCCCCCATGCTGGCAACTGTGCCCACATGGATTTTTTTTTTTTCCCCCTCTTTTGGAGAAATCGGAAGTTCCGTTTTGTGTCTTTTAGCTGCTCTAATTCAGGTTTCCTACAGTTATTTCCCTTTTTTTAGGGACAGTGCAGGAGACAGGAATCTGAACTGACTGCCTGATGCTTAAGAAGGTGAATAATGACTTGGAGAAGACCTTGTGCGTATCTTTTGATCTTTGGGCTTCAGACACCCCTTCACCCATAATTAACTTGTGTGTTGACTGATCACCTGAGTGATCAAGGGAGACTCAGTATGTCAGTGGAAACCAGGAAACTATTACTCTATGGCAAAACAGCAATCAAGCCAACTCGTCTATGATACAAATCAGATACCTGCAAGAACAAGTCATGTAAAGGCAAGCTATACTGGAGATGGATGATATTCTAAATCATTATCTTCAATAGCATCAATTATGTTTACAGGGTGAGTAAGACCATGGTATCTTCATGGCAAGCACTACATCCAGGTAGCAGCAGCAGGAGGAACAACAAAAATTAAAATTACAGCATGAATTTCAGGAGGGGCAGTGTACTACACATGACTAGCCAATAAATCAAGACCATCAGTGGATTAGATGGAGTAGAATGGTAATGGTTATCATTCTGTTGTATAAAAAGCACAGCTTAGGTTATATAGATCATTTAAAATATACATGAATTTGAAATCAGCCAAAATATATGTCAGGCATTTTTCTTCTTAGAATTATGGTATATTTTTAAAATGTAAGTGCTTTTCAGGACAGATTTTTTAGCATGTTTTGCATTCAAATGAAACATCTACTATACATGTGAAGCCCTTGCATACACTGCCTGTGAAAGTGGGGGGAATAATTGGATTTATAGGTTCTTTTGCACATTCTGTTGAAGTCAGTCTTTCTGCCTAGTGTAGCACACGGAATAGGAAAGGCTTTCATTGCACAACTTTCCATAAGAGAGAGAGTGTTTGTTTACTGTCTGACACATCGCAATGTGTAAACAAAGATTCAAAATAAGTCTGTATTAAAAGAAGGAACTCCAACTGGGAAAGGATTAAGTTAATAACATTTTCTGTAATCTCTTTATCAGCATTTCTGTGGCCAGTATATGATAGTAAACAGGCAAAAAAGATCATGTTTGAGATGGAAGTAAATTTCAGTCTGATATGAGTGATGTACCTCATAACCAGTTATAATTAGAAGGGAGGCTTCTTACAGCACTGTTCCTCTATAAATCATAGCAGATATTACCCCAACTTGTACAACTATGAAATATGCTATCAAATGTGAAACTCATAAAATAGGTTCTTTTGTTGCAATTTCATTCTCAGAAGAGATCTAATGTGACACAAGCTCATGCCTTTTCTTTTGAGGGGTTACTTAAAAATAGGTTAAACAGCCCCAATTCCCTAGAAAAATGTATTAATCTTTCCATTTAGTAATGACTATTTTGTTCTTTATAATCACAAATTGTGCAAACTGAAAGCATTGTATGTTACGGTACACAGCATCCTTTCTTGGAAGAGCTGTTCAAAAAAACCCAGACAAAACTTGTCTATGGCACAAGCTTCATATTGACCAAAATTTTACACTGAACAAGAAGTCGGAAATACAGGATGATAACTAAATAGATACATATTTTCCTTTCCTCTTCTGACAGAGTAAGCTTTGACCTGGCCTGGTGCCCTCTCACTTTATTCCAGATGTGACCATGGAAAGTCCATAGGGGAGGCAACCATAGGGAAGAAGACCTTGCTGGCTTGATGCCTAAAACAAAAAAAAAAACCCAAATAGTAAGATTCCTTTAGTCTTTTTCTTGTATTAAGGTCTAAGTCTTTTTCTTATGATACTATATTTTTAATAGAAAATGGATGGGTTTATTTCAGAAGTGTGTTCTCTAAAAACTATGAACCTCTCAGGACTGTTGATATGGTAGGGCTGTAGCTGCCTCTATTGATCCTAATTTAAACCTGTAATTGCAAATAAAAACATCATTATATCCCCCAGCTACCGTAATTGAAAGGATTGATTCACAGGAGCAAAGCTTGATAAGAACTTCTACATGGGCCAAGTGCTTATAGGCATTTTAACACCTCAATTTCTGCATGGCCTGGGTCCGTTCTTGTGTGGAAGAATGTCATAGGCATTGGGGAAAACCCTTCACTCTTCTAATATCTGATCTCGTTTCTTGGGCTCCACTTAAAATAAGGCAGGGGACTTACCTAGGACTCTGGAGGCAGCAGGAGGATCACTGGCTTGATCTCCCAGATGGCACCAATTGTCTAGAGAAACCACATGTGTATCAATGTGTCAAGGATATGTGCTGTAGTTGTGTGAAAGTACTAACATAACAGGTTCCTATAAGCATAGGACAAATAATATTATGACTATGAATCAACTTTCTAGTCTGAAGTGGATTAATTATTTACATCTTCACAAACTGTTTTTCTTTCAATCATGTCCTCATACGTAGAATCTGAGACTTTTTAACCTTACAGTATGGTTTTCTCTTGGTACAATGTAGAGTAGGATAACGTCAGGTAATTTTCTGCACAGCATCAAACTGCTGTATTCCAGAATTATTCATTATATTCTACAAAATTTCAGGTTCAGGCCTGAAACTCATGTAGTCTGCAGAATCACCGTCTGCAGCTTTTAACCATATGAGATGATCCTGTTAGTCTGTATCTCTTAGCTCTAGCTTACCTGCTGTCTCATGCCAAAACTTTTCTGGTCTTAACAGATGTGCAGTTCATTAAGTAAGTCCTTCAATTATAAAATAGCATAATCAGGTAGAGTATTTTGCAAAGTCCATGTCTGAACAAATATATAAATACATAAATGAATCTAGGCAAATCTGACTGAGGTGAATATTGCCCCAATATAAATGGATCAAGTAGGGGATGTCAGTGATATAGTGAGTCCTATGAAGGCTGGTGCTACAGGTGTTGCAGCTGCAGAACTTAATCTTCCTGCCGCCTTTAAATCCCTTTCTAAATACCTGTTTGATAGAGCAGTTGATGTGAGAGACTTGGGGAAGACTTAGAAGACCACCATATTTCCCCTCCTCTCAGGGTAGTTTTTGTGAATGAATGTGTTTAGAAGATCTGAGGAGGAATAAAACCAGAGGATTGTTCAATCACAGTTTCTCCTTTTATCTGCCCATATTTTACAGGATTAGGGAATGCAAAGCATATTAAGTATGCCAAGGTCTTTTATTGTGACTGGTCATCAGAGAAGATGAAAAAAAATGTTTTCCTTAAAGGAAATGGTGGAGGCTTAAGAAACGGAATTACTTTTTCAGTAATAGAAATAGAACAGGGGGCACTCCTTGCACTGGCATTCTCTCAATCCGCAAGAACATGACTATTTCATAACAACTCAGGGAGGTGAACACCCAAGACCTTCAAGGTACCAAAATGCTTTCAGGGATCTCAGCCCAAGAGATTAGCTCTTCTTTAGCAACTGAGATTATTTTATCTTCAGAGCCAAGTAACTCTAGTTATGGTACAGTATAACAAGCCAGTCATGTCTGCTTAATGTACTCAACTTGGAGGAGTGAATCTGTAGAGCAAGAAATATTTTTATAAGTCTTAGATTAAGATCAATGGCGGGGGGGGGAAGTTTACTACTATGATTGGTTGGAAACAAGACTGATATGTCATTACTCAAGGGACATATTCTGTCAGGCAGCATTCAAACACATGGGACAAACTTAGCTCCTTTAAAAATATTTTAGTATTTTTAAAGAATTAAACAAAACTTTTGTTTAATAGATTAAATTATCAATTTTTTTGTCTTACAGAAGTAAACAAAGAGCTGAGGAAGTCTCAATCACTCAGTCTTATGACGTTATGGTCACTGTCCAAAATACCAGCGGTAATGTTCCACGCTGTAGAACTAAGAAGAAGAAAAGCAGATACTCAGCAGGGTTAGCCCAGGGTCTTTCCAAGTAATCCCTTATTTTTGCAAAACATTTCCATATGGGAAACTCAATCACTGAGCAGAAGCACTGAAAATAGCGTGGCTAGTTCTTTGTGTAGATACTGATATTGGCTGTTGAATACCTAAAACAGTTGACAGGGTTTAACAGTGCTGCTCTGCATGTCTAAATGTAAAACTGATGCCTGGGGATGAAAATTGATCTATAGCATTAAACTCTAACCACAAAATGGGTATCACCATTTGGAAGGGAAACAGATAGCTGGTATTAGCTCGTCTGGTGAAGACGGGTAGCTAGAAAGGGTCTGAAGAACTGTTGTAGATATGAAACCCTTACCCTGAACTTCATGAAAAATTGGTTCAAAACACAAATTTGCAGCATATACTTGTTTATGTACTGGGCCTGAGATGTAGCCCTGAATCTAAATCCTTTTCCACTGGGCAAAGTTGGGTCTGGCTCTTTACTGACCCTGCCGGCAGACCTATCTGCAGTTAACTGATCCTAGAAAGCAAACAGGCTTACTCTTAAGAAAAAGTCTCTCTCTGTTGTTGGGGTTTTTTTTCTCTTTTCTTTTCAAGGGAAAATGTGTTGCAATAATACAGAACTATCATGATCTCTCTGGTTACAGCTGAGTGACACTACATCAGCAGCAGAATATGTACAAATTAAACTGTAACAATGTACCAAGGAGAGGCACAGCAATATCATAAAAATTATCCACAGTACAATATGACTAATGTTGTGTGAAATGCATTCATTGGCAAAATGATGTCTAGGTGTATCTTAAGGAGTTATGCTGATGGAGATAATGGTTATAGAACAGAGATAAAGGAAGGAAAGGCGAGTGAAAGACAAAAGGTTGCAGTAAGGGCAGTGTGGCTGGGGAGGATGCTCAAGTAGGCGTCTTTGAATGGGGAAAAGCTGTGTCCCTATGGAACATAGAAGGGTGTGATAAGAACTCAGTTGCACCTTTCCTACTCATATGCCTGGCATGGAGGTGTGCTCCCTCTTTCAGGCATGGACACATGTTCCTGTCTTCTTTCTCACCTGGTTTCACATGGACTTTTTGCAGTCAAACGTTTATCTAGAAACACAAGCTGCATATGTGTTAAACATTCTCTGGCAGTGTTACTTATAGAAATGTCTTTTGTTCTCCCTTTCTAAGTACAAAAGTAAACAAAAATCCCAAAGAGGAGGGACTGATATTTTATTAGCATGTCTAAAACCAAGAAATCAGCTCAAACTTACTCAGGGAGGGAATGGCTGAAGTAAACACTTAATTAAGGTGCATTCAGAAGTCGTCAGCTCCTTCCTTAGTCTGAGAGTTTTTGAAGTGAGTAAATGTTTTGCCTGAATAATGAACTTGGGTATTGGTAAATTAATTTGATTTTCCTCTGCCTCTCTCTGTTTAACATAGAATTGGAAAAAATCTGTCCAGTGACCCGTTGTGCCATTATGCTTATCCACAGACGTTTACCTAGTATTTGAACACTTTGTTTTCAAAGGAACATAGGGATTACCCAATTAAGTCTTTTTTTAATAGCTAAATTCCATTTTCCAAAACAGCTGAGGGGCTTGAGAGCTCACAGCTCACTGAGTGTCTCTTAAAACCCTCTCTAAGTACTTCTTAAAATCGGAGCACTGGAGAGCAAAGTGGACCTGCCTGAAATAAAAATCAATCTTTGTGCAGTGTGCTGCTGGAGTGCAGGGCCTAGTCTCTGATGCAGTCAGAAACTCTCAAATTAGTACAAAAATGAAGCATTTTTATGGTGTTCTTGATTAGTTTGCTACCTGGTTGATTACGAAGGGAAAGCTTAGGCCAAAATTGTGCAACAGTTCTTGTTTCTGATGTGTTGGAGCCATGTGAGCTAGTTTTTTCCCTCATCTATTGATATGTACAAGAATGGGAGGTAGACCCATCCAAAAATGTCGGGATCCAACTATTTTCAAAGACCTAAGATATCCAGAGGTGGGAGTTCATTTTGTCTCCTAGTGAAGAAAGGGTCCCCTAGGAACATTTCCATGGGAGGCAAAGCTCTCCATAGACATTGGGTGTGCTGGACTGAGCACTTCTGTTGTGCTCCAAAGGCAAAGGAGGAGGGAGGGATGTGATAAAATCAGTGTTTTCAGCCCTAAGTCTGACTTGGATCTGGGGGGTTCTTTGTGAACCTCATAAAGCTTTTTCTTCAACCAACCACCTCCACTTGCTGCTGAGCATGTGCCAGGAATTCCCTCCCGAAGGAAGCTGCCAAAACTCACAGAGCTGTGATAACCCTCTGCTATCGAATGGCATAAAGCTCCCCATCAGTCCTGCGCTTTCCCTCATGCAGGCAGGGGCATGGCGTGGCCAAACTGGATTATCCTGAGCATGTAGCTCAGGCTCAGTGATTTTTCTCCCTCTCCGTGCTGCAGTTTCCTGTTTTTACAGGTCCATGATGGCTCTATGCAGAAGAATTTCTGCCTGCCCCTCTTCATTTGAGAAATAAACTTCAGCCATTTACTCTCGGCATGGGAAGGCACGCTTCTTTGCTTTGACAGGAGTGTGTGCAGTAATACAGCAAGCTCAACCTTGAGAAGGGGGAGAGGCACTCTGGGAGCTGGGCTGGTTTATATCTCAGCTGATTCTCTTCTTTCTCTCTTCCATATCCCCTTAATAGCTTGACAGGAGAAATATAGGGAAGATACAGCCATCTGATTAACAGTGCCGGGGGCTGGGGGGGGCCAGGGATGGATGACAGGGAAAGGGAGAGCAGTGTGGCTACCAGCCAAGTTCCAGCACGAAACAGAATATCTGGCTTCCTCTAATCTCTAGAGGAAAATTAAGTTACAAAAACCTTTAGTGGAAACTTTGCATACATTCAGTACCATTGCCATGCCTGACAGAAAAAAACTGATATATTATTTAGTTTATAGTTATAGAATTAAAGGCATAAGCTTTCCCACCAGGAATGAAGAAAAAAAATCCTCTTGAAAACCAAAGACAAAACCCCTTAAAACCCCCTGAACATTTTGTGCGATCAGAGTTCTTGAGAAATTCTCCTTTTGGTGTTGATGGATGGTCATGTGTGAATTTTGCGTCTTGAACACCTTCCCCAAAGAGTTGGATGAATATTTGCACTTGCCCAGAGAGCCCTTCTTGTTTTCTCAGCCATTTGCGCCGCCTTCTGCAGGAGCACAGTAGGGCAGGTGAGGGTGGAGGTGGGGAGGAGGCTCTGAGTTGCCCCAGGCAGACACCACTGGCCAACGAAGGGGCTTAGGCTGCTCATGTCGCCAGACAGCCAAGGCCATCGCCTCGGATGAGCGCTCCCCATTTTGGCATTCATCAGAAACGTGCGTGTTACACAGAGAAAGGAATTTCTCCCCCTTCCACGTCTGTCATCAATGTGTTGATGAAAAATAGTGGTTTGATTTAAAAAAAAAATAGCATAGGTATTAAGTGAGCAACAAGTTGGGACCTATGTGTATGAGATAAATCGCTGATTAAATAGCCTACTTCTTGAAAGTATGATGAAAGTATTACTTACATGTTACTTGGTTTTATGAGAGTAAGAAAAGAAGCTGGATTGGCTGGTTAGATCTTTCCTTCACTTAGTCTTACGTCAGGTTCATATCATATGTGTGAAGTGAGATTTCTTTCATGTCTGAAACGTGGGCTAGGGGTCTGAAATGGCATCGCATGGTTCAGCAGCCTGTGTTCCCCTGGCTGGCTGGGCTCTCCTCTTGCTGGTTCCTCAGGCTGGTAGGAAACTGGGTCTGTTTGCTCAGAGAGGAAAAAGTACAGACACATTTTGCAATATTTCCCTCCACCTCGTTGTAAGCAAGCTTGCTTCCAACCTGCACGCTAGCAGGCCCTTTCTCACATGATTCATTCGCCAGCCTCATCTGAAGGGAACATTTTCCATGCAGGCGAACATAAAAGCCATGTTTACATGCCGTTTCCCCTCTGAGAGCTTTATTTCTCTTCAGCCTCAGGGACCTCAACACCAGCCAAAACTCAATATGGGGCTGAAATTGTACACTGGCCATCCCCATCCCTGGTTGTCCCTGCAGCAGGAGAGAGGGTTGTGTTTGTCTAAGCGTGCACATGCGTGTGTGCGCGCACAAAAACAGATGTGTGCTGTCCAGAATAAATGAGGCTATTCAGAGTGTCACAAAATGGACAATTTATGGCCAGTTTCGGCAATTAGTCAGACCAAAGAAGTGAGGTGGGTCAGTATTAAAACCTCACTGTTTTGTTTACTTTAAAAAAGCAACAGGGAGTTCCAGCTGATGAGCAAAGATACTGAGAGAGGGTAATTAAAGAGAAACAATCTTTGATGTTTACTTTATTACAGTTTCTCCTCATTTTGTTGTGCTCCCCTTGCTCGGTCTTAAGAAACAGAGCTGCTGCTTTCTTTTCAGGAGGGCGGTGCGTGGGTGGCTGCATGGGCAGTTCTGTTGCAGGAATTTGTTACTTGCTTCCTGCCGGGCTCTTGCACCTTGCAGTGAATTAAGGTCCTTTGTACAGAACTGCTGGCACCTCGCAGAGCTTCTAGGTGTCAGGCTATAGGGCCATCCACTTGTGTGACTATTTTTATTGTGTTAACAGGGGAAAAAAATTTCACTGAAAAATATTGATAGCTTCTAAAATAACCCCCTAGCCCAAGAGTAACTTCAACTGTGTAAGTTGAACCTTGAGAGTGACCCGTGCCCCATAGTTAACTGCCATAGTTAACCACCTTATTTTAGTATAAATATTCTGTTCCATTTGGATTAACTATTTTGTCTACTCAGGTCCCAGTTCTGCTTCCAACACTTGATTTTGTGTCACAGTCATAAGATAATGGATTTCAAACATGTTCTTAAAAACTCCTGAGCAGCCCAAAGCTTTGGGCTATATGGAAGCAGGCTGTAGCCCTTTTCACTGCAGGTTGTATGTGTACAGTAAGAAAGTAAACTTCTTTGCATGACTTTTTATGTTTCTTGGTCCATGGCAGCCTTGCCTGACTGGTTGGATATACAGTATGGATCAGGAAACCCACTTCTTGTTTGCCGCTTACTAGTACTTCATCTAGTATGTCTGGGAAGTAGGAGGGGACAGAGTCTTTTTTTTGTGGGTCACCATGATGGGTGGACCCTCTGAAGCAATATAAAAAGCAGAGAGACCTCTTCTGACTTGTGCATCACGGGTGTGCTTGGTGAAGCTGGCTCTTGCTCATGGATGCTCTCTCATGTGGGGATGAAGGCGAGAGATGGAAAGCGGAATGGGATGGTTGGGAGTTATTTAATGAAAGCGTTTAATGAAACAAAAGATATTTAAATATGTTGTTTGGTTCACTGCAAATTTTTGGCAGTAGATGGGGCCCTTACTGTAATAAAATTCCATTGAGTTGGGAAGCCTTTTGGAGACGGTGCCCAGATGCGGTATATTGGTGCTGACTCCTGGAAGATCAGCTCTGACTTGACTCAGGCACCTTGTTGTTTCCATGTGACTGCCCAGCATGACAAAAAAAAAAAAAGTGGGTGTGAGGGGGAGAACAAATGTGGATATATGTCTGTGCCCCTATCTTTTCACTCCACTCTGTCCTAATGCTTTCTTTTACTGTCTTTCCAAAAAGTTTCAAACCCACATCTTCAGTTTGCCCAGGCTCCCTGACTCTGGTCCTGCCGACTATGGTCACGACAGCGGGTGTGATCAAGGATGAGCAGGAAGGGAAATGCACCCCTGAAACAGGATGGGGACAGAACCAAGACCTCACTTTCTGCCATGATGATGTGGATTTGATGTTTCATTCATGCAAATGCACATTTCCTGGCAGTGCTGGTGCTGGCCTAGAATCCAGACCTGGTCTGCTCGAGGTAGAGCCATTATCCTAAAGTGCTTTTATTGATCTGTTGACTTTCTGTCTCCCTCCTTCTCTGCCTCTCTTCACCCTGCCAGCCTCCTAAAGACTCGTATCTTGTCTCATACAACCAAGGTATTTTAAGAGGCAAACAATGATTTTGAAGTCAGGTTAGACAAACTGTACTTGACCAGTGAAACCAGATATCCCCTTAATGACATCTGAAGAAGGATCTGTCTCCATTTACAAGCAGTCTCTCTTTCTCTTCCCCTCTTCTTTTTTTCCCTTCTATGTATGTCCTGGTGATCTTGAAAAATTTGGAAAATACCAAAAATTAATTTCAAGGCCAAATACATCTTCTTTGCAGTAACCTATTGCCCAGAGTGGCTATGCCATATTGTCATGCTTTATTTTCAGTTGGTTAAAGAGAGCTATAGTAGTAAATCTATATATATGCTGTGATATCCAGCAGTATTAAAGGCTGAGATTTAAAGAGAGGCCTGAAAGTCTTAGTAGTTGATGCCTGTAGAAAGCCAAAAAGAGCTGCATGCTTTACTGGAAATTTCAGGCAAAACGTGTTATAGTGCAGTATGTTACAGTGACCTGAGCTACAAATCCATTTGAGCTGGAGATAAAGGGAGAAAGAATAATACTGGAGAAAATGTTTACAATTCTGTGTATTAATAAACACTAAGAGAGGGGTTTGAAGTTGGTTGATTTATTTGCTTTGTTATTTCAGTCTTCACAGTTTCTCAGGTTTCTGGAAAATTGTATTTCCTTCCTAATAACATTGCTCATTAAGTAATTGGTTAACATAGGGGCATTTAGATAATGGTCTAAAAAATGTACAGGTAAATACAGAACAGTTAAAAAAGGCTAAATTTGGTTATAAGGGTGTGTTTAATTTAAAAAAAAATCTAAACTCCAAGGTCTTTCATATAGCTGAATATATATTCATGAATGCAGTATTTGACAGATAAAGAAGTTATCAGTAGTTTATAGTCAGGTAAACATAAATATGCATAATGCTTTATCAGAGAATAGCTCTTTAATTCTTAAGTGTGGAAACAATATAAATAAAAACATATCTAAATAAAAAAGCAGAAATTCACATTGAGCTCTCTTTTGTTAGGCTGGATAGTACTTTACCCTGTGAGGAATGCCAGTGAAAATATAAGTGTTTTTACTGGAAAATATTAATAAGATTAAGGATAAAAACTTCTATAGTTGCATTTATTCCTTACCCAGTTTATTCATATCACCATTAAGTTTCTTTTTATGGAAATTCTCAGAAAAGAAGGTGAATTAATCAGCAATACTAATGAAAATGGTTGCCTGTGCGCTACTGAAACCCTGCTTTCAAGTCTATGCTATCACTCTTGCAAACCGTGAACAGAAACAGCTCTGTGTGGCTTAGGTGAGCAGTTGTACAGCACAGGTCATGGATCACCACTGGCACTTCGGTCAATAATCAATGTGAAGAGTTTGCAAGCAGTCTGCTGGCTGAAATATGTTCATGTAAAGCATTTATCTAAGAAATTTGAATATAGTTAAATGTGGAAAAAAAAAATCAAAGCCTGTTTCCGTATTACTGGGGAAATGAAAAAAACCTTGGTGTTAAGTTTCTCAGGCCATGGGATGCCCTGTTATGCACTGATGACAATGGACCTTGATTGATTTGAGGCTTCATGTAGTGAAAAGCAGTTAACAGTTCCCTGCATTGCAAATGATTTTAGCTGATTCTAATACTATGTCAGTAACAGCAAACTTTCTTTTTGAAATCACAGACAGGGAGAAGGGAATTGGAGTCCTGGGGAAAGAGACTCTTGAAAGATTGAGGCTTGGCAAACACCCCTTAGTCATTTACTTTCCTGGAGAAACTACAGCAGGACCACAGCTACAGCCTGATGTGCACTGAACTGCATTACTTGGGAGTAAACTGCATAAGCTTCGTGTCATGCAACGAGCTAGTAGGTAAGAGCCAGAATTGTCTTTCCTTCTAGACAATAGTTCACATTGCTGCTGCTGATGAAGAAAACATAATTCAGTGTATTCCAAGCTAGACCCAAATTTGCATTTCTTTGTCCAAGCCCACACTTACAGATTTTGAGGCCATATGATTGGCCAGTTCTATAGAAATCTTGATCAAAGCACCAGCTTAACCTGTGAGATGCTCCTAACTTCTGCTAGAAGTAGACTGTGAAGTTTGTTACTGTGTTTCAAAACCTAATTGCTAAGTGAAACGACCTGAGTGAACAGGTTTGAGGGCCAGAAAAAAATTCATAATCATGCTTGTCTGGTAAGAGACCTTGCAAAGATAATGCCGATGTTAATTCTAACAAGTAAATATGTCTTTATACAGAGCAAGGTGAATTTGTGGACTTCCCTCTGCAAGATGCTATCAGGACAAGCTGTGAAGTTGGATGTCTGAACCAGATCAAGATGATTTTCTGAACGTAGGTACACGAGTAAGCACTGTAAGTAATTTGCAAGCTAGGGAAAGTGAGCCAAAAATCACATTTCAAGACATAAATGATGCCTGAGCAGAATTATGTAAAACTGTGTCTCCTCAGACAGCAATGCTGAATATTGACAAGTACATTTTGTAATGTGGCACTGCTTGAGCAGGTGAGCTGATCCACTGTGGGAAATCTTGTATTGACAGCAGTACTCTCATCGTACTCTCTAGGGCTTTACGTAAAAGAAGTTTCCTACGTATTAGAATGCAGTGTTTGGTATTTTCAGTTACACAGGATTACAGGCAGTCCCAGTGAAAAGGATTATGAACTGGGAACTGCCTGGCTGTTTTCAGTGAGTATCTGCCAGCGAGGTGAGCCAGGCAGCTACACGCCTGGTCTGTGGGACATAAGACAAAATAAGAGGAAGAAGGAAGGGAAATATTCTCCGGTAATTCGGGGGGAGGAGGGAGGCAGAAGGAACCCCATGCACTTTCCAGTTCACACCAAATCTAATTGCCAGCAGAGCAGTTGTGAGCTGCTAGGTGTGAATCCCACAAGAACCTGCTGTAATTAAGCATCCTGTAAGGTGAGGAGGGGTGTGAGCACTGCGATAAGCTCATCAGCAGCGTCTGCATCAGTTCCCCGCCCCCCTCAGATACCCTTTGGAAATCTTCAGCATGTTTTGTGTTCGTTTCAGAGCCAGGAACAAATGCTGGCAAATGTAAAGGTGTTAAATGTTGGCCAACCTATCCCAACATGCCCTACAAGGCACTGAAGGGAATATTACTCTAAATGGATGATGAGCTCAGTTCAGAGGCTGTTAAATTAAAGCTTATTACACTCATTAAGAGATGTGTGTAATGTGGTTTTGGGCTTCTGATATGGGAAAAACAACATTTTCCAAGTGTTTTGTTGTCCTGTCTGTTATGCTTGGAGAGGAATTCAGTTTCTGTTTTGCACTGGGTCAAATTCAGCCCAGAGATAAGATTTCTTCACCAAGTTTAGAGTTTGGGATTGCCTCTGTGAAGGCAGAGGCTGAGTCTGGGGAAATGTGCTTTATCAGAACCAGGAGGGGTTTCCCTGTGAACAGAGGGAAAACAAGGAGCAGGGTACAGAGATGTTCACATGCCTCTACTGGGAACCAGTCCTGCGCCGAGAGCACAGGGGCTAAAATGCAGAGCCATGCAGGTGTCCCTGCCCTGTGCTCCCCGGAGCTCTGTGTGCCAGGAGATCAGGTTGTATTGCCCCCAGCAGGGTGTAAATGCAGAAAGCCAACTTGGGTTTAGCTTTCCATGCAATTTAATAAGCCCCAGTAAACCAGGAGTGCCAGGGTGGGCGGTGCAGTGTCATGAAGCAGTTTAGATTCACCAGATATTATTAGCTTGAGTTTAGGACTGGCCCTGCAGGACTGGGCTAGTTTGCACAAGAAGGCTTGAGTGTCTCTGCCATGTGCTCCTCATCATCTCCATTATCTGTGTTTTTCCTTTATCTGGGGTACAACAGCTCCTCCCAATGATGGAGCATTGGCTCTCTAGTCAGCTTTAATCTCTAGCTGTCTTTGGAGGGTCAGGTCAGGAGAGGTTTGAGGTCCTCAGCCCTGAAGTGAAGCCCTCCCTGCTTCAGACAGGACTGCAATTGAAACCAGCTGATCCTAAGTCCCTTGCAAACATTTCCATTTCAAACCACTGAATTTTTATGTCTTCCTAGTAAATTTTTTTCTTAAGCCTCATAAATCTCATAAAGATCTGGAACAGCTAGTAAATTTGGCCATTCAGATACACGTTTTCCAGTAAAGAGGATAATGATTGCCGTTTCTGATGCCACCTCCCCTCCCCACCCCCTCAGCTGAAGGAGTTCACCTCTTGCTGGCTGACTGCTGCTTGCACGCAAATTGGGCCACGCTAAGAAAGGCAACACATACAGGTCCCATTTGCACAAAGAATCGAGGAGTTGCTGGACCTCTGCTAGCTTTGCCACTGCCCCTATATGTGACCTGAGAAAAATCATTTCTCCTCTTCACATCTCAGATCAGAAGAAACAGGTTGATACTCGCCTGCTTAGGGGTTGGGAATCTTGCTCAGTTCAAGCTGGACAGCATGTGTTCAAAATGGGAAGCTGCAAAACTCCAGGCTAGGGATCCTCCTCCCAAAGTCCCCACCAAACGCAGAACACGAGAGGTCTGCACTGTCAGCCAGGCCACAGCCTCAGTGTCTCCTGCTCCCTGCCCTCCATGCCAGTTTGCTTGCGGCGGTGCCCAGGAGGGCTGCAGAGCTCTGGTTGTCTCTAGTCCCTGGGATAATCCAGAGAGGAAGCTTTCTGCATCATCCCCGATGCACCGATGGCAAGTGCAGTCAAGTCTCTTAAGCTTGGATTTCCAGGCAGGCTTGAAAGAACGTGAACCCAAGGACAATATAAACCCAAGTCTTCTCAGGCTTCCATTGGAAATTCCAGGCAAAAGTGCTGAAGATATTTAGAAAAACATCCTACAGAAACAGAAAATTGCAAGCATATTTTCCCCTTTATTTGTTGTCTCCCAAATCCAAACAAGCTTATTTCCTTTCCTACAATGCTGCTTTTGATAATCTTGTGCCAAAGGCACTGAATCTGTTCTTATTGCTGTTAATAGCAAGATGCCTGTTGCTTTTAATGGTTCAGCTATTAAAACACTGCATCCCAGTTGTCTGGCTGTGAGCAATCCCAAGCTATTGCAGTGACAATATGGAACCTTTTTCCTCTCTGAATGTTTCTCTGCAAAGTTTGACCATTTTGGCTGGGGTAAAACATGTGTCTATCTGGGATTCTTTCCAAGGATGAGATTTTGACAGCTGTGCTCATGTTGGCAAAAATCCTGACATCTTGTGCTTCGTCGAAATAGCAGATTCTTAGTGGAGGGGGGTGGGAATCCAATTTCATAGATGAACACTTATGAATTGAAGACTGTGAGCCTGGCTTAGCTCTTTTCACTTGGGGGAAGAGGTTGAACCCATTCTCTGGGAACAGGGTGGAGCCTTTCTTTCTTCCCATCTCCACCTGTGGGCACAGATGGCTGATGGACAGTGGGGCTGATGGGAGCCCTCTGTGCCTCTGCCAACTTCGTGCAGCAGTTTGGGACATGCCTTGGACTGCACCCATGAAAGTGGGTGTCAGCTTGTTTGGAGTACATGCCTAATGATTTTCATTTACATATTAGAGGTTTGGGCATGAGTGGTGGGTGGTGTTAGCGCACTTTCAATGAAAATCCACCTTTGCGGCCATGATCAAAGCTTGGCCTATTATTTATGCCAGATAACTTGTGAAAAAACAAAGCCTTGGTATAGTTTGAAATAGCCTGTTTTGGGGTTTTTATTATTACTGTTGTGATTATGATGACTGAGTTGTTTTTTGTTTGTTTTTCACTGGAATCTCCATCTTGAACTCGAGAAATATTTCCCACAAAAGCTGTAATTATTCAGAACCAACATATGTCTGCAGTAACCTTCAATCTGATGAACTGTCATTTTTCTGATGAAAAATCACTTATTTGGAGACTAGGATTCCTATTATCTCGACAAATAGGGAATGGGTGCACAGAAAATTGTGTCACAAGGTCACCCAGGAGCTCCACATCAGAGCCAAGGATAAACTGGAACAGGTCTGGTGGAAGGTCATAAAAAAGTTTTTGGAAGGTATTTTGCAAATATTATATTTATTTCAAACTTTCCAGTGGCCAGATAGTTCCTTTATATTTTACCAAGAAAAATAAGTAAAAAAATCACAAGATTTTAAAACCATGTCAACAATAATTTTCCATTTCTGGTATTTCACTGAAAAACAAGGAAAAATATTTTTTAAAACAAGATAGTAGTCAAACAACAAAACCCCAAACAAAACATACCTCCTGATGAAAACAATTCAAACAGTTTTGCTCAGGGAAGATTGTAGCTTAGGGTTAGACACACAAAATCAGACATTCATGGCTTGTGTCCATGGCAAATGCGAGGTCTTTTATGGTACTTTAGCTTTCAAGAAAAAACAGCTAAACTGGCTCAAATTTGTACTTGCTGTGCGTTGAGTGATGTATACACACATTTACTGCACATCAGCAAGCACTTGCTTGGCCTTTTCATGTGTTTAAGCCCTCAAGCTTATTTTAAGGATTTGGGAAGGCTGTAGGTCCCTGTTATATGATAGATGAGTCAGATTTGAAATGGTTAAATGTGGGACAGTCTCTGAAGAAGAAATCATGCATGCGTGGGGTGACTGCACACTACGCTGTGACCACAGTCAGGCACACAGGCAAGCTAGAGGTAAGCTCTGAGCATGTATTATTTATCTGCACGTAGCCTAGCCGTGTTAGCTGAGTGGCCGGAAAAGTGACCAGTAACTACAAAATTATATGGGAAAAACTGTACACCATATACTTTGCTTATAGGAGAGGGGGTTGAAGAGTATAATAAAGGACACTGTATTACATGGGATGTTTGGTGAACGTGGCACTGACCGAAGGCCTTAGAGGCTCTTTCAAAGTCATGCCTTAATGACAAACACTCCCTTCCTCTCCCACTTGTTTCTTGAAAACTAGGGCAAATATTAGCACATCTGGGAGTGTTGGGCTGCCCTGTTCAGAGTGCTTCTAGCACCCGTGTTAGCTTGATTAAAACTAACGTGACCATTTCTACACTGAGAAATGCCAGTGGCATGTCTACCATAAATTAAACTGAAATTCCAACTTTAAGTTGTATTATAGTTCCGCAGCAGATCTGTTTACTCTGGAATAGCATAAGGCAGATGTCTTCATCTTTGCTGATTCTTAACAGGTCACAGGCATTGACTTTAAATAACTAAAAGCCTTTAAAATAATTTTAAAACATGCTTTCCCCTCCTCTACAGACCTTAACCTTTAGTTGGCCTCCACTAGAAACAGCCAGGATAATATGATTCTAAAACAGACCATCATAAACGAGCAGCAGCTTTAAATATATAGTGTGATCTTTACCTGAAACCAGTGAAGAGGTTGGAATAATTATTGCTCATGTTTACACTCCTGTATCTCTGTGGGTTATGTTCAATCCGATAATGATTAAAAACATACTGGAAACACATAGTAATTAGAGAAAGCACTTACCATATTTCTGAAAGCACAGAAGTAGCTTTGAAGTGGAACTGGACAGAGTGACTGCTGCCAAAACATTGCAAGATTTAGAAGCCCGATGCAGCAGGTCATTGGTAATTGTACATACAATAACATGTCTGTTTTGGCACATGCAAAATCTGCCTTCAGGACCAACCTCATAATCGCTTGTACATCAATGAGACTTTTGCAGCTTGCAGAAGGAGCAGGTTGATGGCAGGGTGAAGGATCATATAAATGCTCTGCTTTTTAATTTACATAAAGCCAAAGTTGAACTTTGGTTTGTTTCTCCGTGGGGGACTTTTTGGAGGGTGAGGCAGTGTTTAGGAAGAGGGAAGGAGAAGGAAGTTTGGGGTGGCAGCAGAGAGTGGGCACTGGTTCAGGCGCTTTGCCCTGCCAAGGTTTCAATGTGGGTACTGACATGAAAGGGAGTTCTCAAGCAGTAAGCTGTAAACCTCATGTTTTAGGAGTGTTTCTGTGGGTGAGGGATAGGGGCATGTATTGTGGAATGTATTCCTTTGTTTGTTTTTCCTATTTAAACAAACAAAAATACTCTTTTATAATAAGAGAAGAAGGGAGGAGTGATGAAGCTTGTGCTGTAAAATCATGTTTGCTGGAAAAGTTGTCCTCTTTTCCATTGCTTAATTTCAGCTTAAAAGGGGGGGCACGAAGGTTGGAGAGAACACAGCTACTTTCTTGGGAGTATTTTTATGAGAACTAGAGATGAGCCCTCTCAGGAGGGAGCAATTTAGCAGTATGTAAGGAAAGCAGAGGTAGAAACAGGCACTCCCCAGCGTTTGCTAGCATTCCTTTGAGGCTCAAAGGGACTCACTTTCGGTCATTGTCCTTTAATTTTCTACACCATACCTCTTGGTAATTTTCTCTGCAAACTCAAATTCAGCTTCTGTCCCTGTGCTGATGCTACAGAGACCTACCTGCTTACAACACGTGTCTCCCGTTTCGGTGGCGTTCCTGTCCCCCCGATGTCCCCTTGCAGATGACCAGCTGTTGGCTAATACTCAACACAACTAAAACAAGGCTCTTCCCCATATATCCGCTCTTTCTTAAGCACCATGGACAATATTATGATCCTGCCTGTCACTCGGACTCATGGACATTATCTTTGACTCAGATGTCTCTCTTGGTTCATTCCTCCAGATGGTGTCAAACTCTTGCCACTTGTTTCTCCATAGCCTCTCTAAAATACTGCCACTTTTGTCCCCCTCATGGCTCACATGCTTGCTCAGGCTGTCATTATCATGCTCCTCAATCGCTATTACAACATAGCTAATTCTGGCCTTGGCAAATCTAGTCTCATCCTGCTCACGCATGTTCTTTATGCTGCAAAAAAAGATCATTTGCCTCACCTGCCCGTCACCCCTCGCACTGCATCTCTCTTGCAAGTCTCCACTCTTGATCATATCAAGCATAATCTGCTTGTCTTTGCTCCCAAGGTCTTTCATGGCCTTTCTCCACCCAGTATAGTATTTTTATTTTGTGGTTAAGATGTTGGTTTGGGCCTCTGATAAGTCCGCTGTGCCACTCTTTATTGCCTAGTTTTTCAAATTTTAAAGTGCCCTCATGTTTTCCTGTGCTGTTGACGCAGCTTCATTATTCTCTTCCCAGTTTCTAAGATGGCTATAAAACCTTCACAGCAGTGAAGTTGTTGGTGTGCTGAGCTCTGTGATGACTATGTGGACTTTGGTGGTTTCTATGGACTCCCCTTGCCTGTAACATCATCTGTTGGCTTTTGGCTTGGAGTGAACACTCCCTGGTTTAAGAACCATCTGTTTGTGCTGGCTTTGCATGGTGCCTGTCACTGTGGCTTACTATCCCGTGAAAGGAATCCACAGGTGCTATGGTAATACAAAATAATAACGATGATTAAAAAAGAAAGCATTAATAACACCACGTGTTTCTTGTCGCTGGTCTGTTGTTACCCCTGCGACATTGAACAAGCACTGATCCTGGAGAAAGTTGAAGGGTTTCACTTGCTTCTGGAAAAATGTGGAGGAGCAGATTCTGCTCCCTACTCCATGCCTCTTGCACAGGGCCCTTTCACTGCTCCATCGTCCATTAAAATGAAGGTAAAAGGCTTAAAAAGCAGGTTGGCAAGTGGTGGGACCAGAATGATGCAGTTCCACTTTTGGGTCTTCTGTCCACTCTCTTCAGAAATCATTGCCAGTTAGTAGAAAGTCTGGGGGACTTGCAGAAAATGAGCTGAAGTTTGTTTATGTGACAAGATAGAGTAATGCCATGGGTCCACATCCAATTCCACTCTTATTCTTGTTGGGGCGTTCATTGGGGAAGCCTGTCACTGTACGTGGAGTCCACAGTGCCCTCTCTCCAGTTCTGGCCTGTGCAGGATAGGATCAAATGCATACTGATAGGGCTTTGCAGCATGCTCTGCAGCTATATTCCCGCCCACAGTCTCCTGAAGCTGCCAGCCACATGAAACCAGTATGAACAATGGGCTTAAATCCATTTTCTAAATAGAGTTTTTTCCCTGTGAAAAAAAATCAGATGCCAAAATGTCAGGCGGTAAACCCCAATTGCCAAGTAGTCCTTTTTCCTGTGAGAAGAAAAAACTCTGGTGAAAACCAAAAAAATAATAACCCAGCCCTGTGTCAGGAACAAAGGTCGCTGCCTCTGCAGCAGCCAAGTGTGTAGCCCAAGGCCAGTGAACATCTTGAGCCTTCTACCGTGGCTTTGGGACCTTTTACAAAAGCTGGGCACGTTTCCAGCGCTGAGCTGTAAGAAGGACAGTTGACCCATGTTGCACCTGGGGCATCTCGGCCTTATTTCAGTTTCACATAAGGCTTTGTCTAGGTTTATTTTATTTAATGGGCTTTTTTTTTTTTTTTTCTGGTTATACTGTCACAGGAAATTCTCACTGTTCTATTACTTTTTTCCTGTTGGAACTAGCCTTAAAATAAAATGAATAAATAAATATATATACATACATATAAAAATATGCAGACAGGAAAGCTATTCAGATCTGGAGAGGCCTTGATAACGCTGCTGATGAGATTGCCAGCTTTCCCTGAGTCTGAGCTGAACAATTCCCCACCACCTCCCCAACCCCTGGGAACTTAAGCAGTGGTAGTTGTGAAGCTTCTAATTCTGACTACAGGTGTTTGGTTTGAAAGACACCACATGCCATGTTGTAATCTCATTTAGGAAAAAAGTAATTAAATAAAAATACAGATGTGCTACAGTCACAGTTCCTGAACATCTGAAATGCCAGTCGGTTTAAAAAAAGTAAAGAATAAATCTCTCTAAAGGAGCACTATCGTCTCATCTTTTGTAATATTATCCAGTATTAGTATTTTAAATTAAAAAAAAAAAAGAGAGAGAGTTTCAAATGTCAACATCTGCTCTTAACCATCTCTTTACAGCAGGAACAGTTTGCTTAAAAACAAACAACATAGGAATGCCTAAAGTCCCCTCATTCTGCTGCTCTGCATATCCAAATATTCCTGCTAGTGTTTGCTTGTTGCACATTCCGCTCCATCGTTTAGTGTTTAGCACCATTTTCTTAAGGTACTGTAGATTATCAAAACCGTTCCTCGAGTGCAAAGGAGCAGCTAGACCTGCTCAGCTTTGTCATAACAAACTGGATAGTCACTGATCTTGCTCTTTTGAATCATTAACTTGAAATATGTAAATGCCAGTATATTCTGGATAAATTGCACAAAAACATTATTTTGAAAAAGGTTAGCCAGCTTTTAACATGGACTGTTCTCCGTTCAGTAGTAATAATGATAGTAGTAATGATAACAATAAACTAACTACGGAATTCATCTGGTCTCAATCCGGCAAAATATTTAACCCCGTGCTTAACTTTTTAAGCATGTGTGCATTCCCTTTCATCAGATATAAGCATATGCTTTGGCTCTTTGCTGTACTGCTGCTCGATTCCAGCATGTGCTGGTCCTGTTGTTTGTTTGAGATGTGCTATTTCTGGTTTGACTGGCTGGAATAAACCTTTGGAATTACCAAATACTGAAGAATGGCTAATATATTAATTACCCAGTATAATTTCGGGGGGTTGCAGTAAACAGCTGAGTGGTGTTAACCTCCTTGTTTACCACATACTTTAAAAGCTTGTTGATCTCTTCTTGCCACTGTTTAACCCTTTCTCTGTAGTGCTACCTGAGGGAAGATCATCCTCAGCTGTGCTGTGAGTGGAGACTATTGGCCTTGGAGGAAGAGTACGAAGGTACCAAGCCTGGTAATGTTAATGTGAATCTTTCCAGTAATGCTTGGGGTTTCTCTTAAAGCCTGAGCTCTTGTAATCTTGCTATTTCTTTGAACTCCCACTTTTAATACACAAAAAATAAACCCCAGCACATTTCTTCTTTATAGAGGTGCAAATCCACACATTTCTAGTCTTCATGGTATGGTGGAAGAGAGCTTGAAACATGATGTGGTGATTATGTTCTAGGCTCCAAAATAATAATAAAAAAAAATAAAAAGTCCCCTCCCTTTCTTATTTGTTTTTTTTTTCTTTCATGATTTTCAAGCCAATTTCAAGCCTTTCTGAGACCTGACAAGTTTTGAGCATTTAGTGCTGGCAATTCTTTGAAGCCCTGAAGCCTAGCTTATGGGGAATCAGATTTTTATTGAACTCTTTAGAAAATTCATCCTTCCTTCCTGTGTCAAGCATTATACAAACACGTGAGAGAGGGTCAGGGCTTTAAAGACTGTACCGTCTAGAATGATTGCCAAAGAGTGGGAACTACAACTGCTACAAGTTTTGTCGTTTCAGACCCCATTTTGCAGCATTCACGTAGGAGCAGAGCCCTAAGACAGCACCCAGCTCCTTGTGGGCACAGCTAAGTGAGGCTGCAGGTCTGAGCTTCAGGCTGCCAGGGGATTTCTCAGGGCTGCCATATATCTCTGCATGCAGCCATGTGAAAGCACCGGCGAGCAAGGGGAGCACAGATTGCCAGCAGGCCCCTGAGAGTACCGACTTTCCAATTGGACTCACTGGGTTATTATTAAATGCCTACAAAATACATGAGAATCCTGCCATTGTCTCAACTGGTCTTTGACTCAGGGGCTCTTAAACAGATGATATGGTATTATTCTTTTGTTCCACATTCCCATAATGCTTTTAAAAGAAAAGAAAGGAAAAAAAAACCAAAACCAAACCTGAAATGGGATGTCAGTTTTATCCTGAAAGCCAGAGGTGGAAGGGATGATTAGTCAAAATTAAAGTCGTAAGCTTTGCAATTTCTTTATGTAAGTTATGGCTGTATGTCAGTAGCAGCAAGCAAAGCAAAATGCACTAGCAAGACCAGTGTTCTGTTCAATTGCCTGGGGCCCCAACTGAAATTTAATAAGCAAATGTAAGATTTTAGTGCTTTGGAATGGAAACTTTATGGTAACTTCTTTCTGCAGACCCTTTTTAAGTGATGTATCACGTGTACGGTTTGTGCAGTGCACCTTGGGTGCTGAATCCCATTCTGCCGTTGTGCTGTCAGTCCTACCCTTTCTCTCTGGGTAGGACAGCATCAGTGTGGTACTGTGCCTGGTTGTTGCAGTGAGGTGACAGACCACACTGTATAAGGCCATGGCCTTTCTCTCACAGGCTGGAGCCAGGTGAATCTTCAGGTCACAGAGCAAGCTAGTGTTGAATACAATTATGGCTGGGGTATCTTCCCTGCAGCTCCCATTCACATGGCTTCTGATGCTAATGGCTAAGGCAGATGGGGGAAGCTCTACTGGTGACTTTTTTTAAGTCAGGGGTTACCAAATCATGTTCAGGGATGGCTTATGGAGAGTAGATCCTGGCTTGGGGGATGGGAGAGAAGGGGCATGACTTCTTGCAGTGCTTTTGTTCTTATTCTTTGGGTCATTCTTCAGCTTTCAAAACACAGAGGTCTTCTATGGCATTCTCTGATGATTTTTTTTTTTTTTTCCCCCAAGACACAAATTCATTTATTGCTCAAGGAGTTTATTGTCAGAGCATGTTTTACTCACCAGTGAGGATGCAGAACCGTCTCATGGGAAATGAAAAAAAAACCTCCTAATTTTAAATATCCAGCACCTCTGTTCCCTGCACAACAGTAGGCGAGGAATGCATGCTCTCCTGTTGCCAGCTTGTGTTTTGCTGTATCTGATATTTAGTTTCTTCATTATGATGGTTCATGGAGACTTGTTGTAAGCTGTTCCTCATCTCTCTCCAAGCATGAAAATCTAGTCTTGAGGGTTGCATTTAGAATCAGATCGTATCAGTAGCTGCTGGCAGGAATACACTGAGATGGCAAAGAGAGCTTTACTCTTTCCCCATCTCCATACCGCTCTTTCCCATTAGTACCAGCCGGTACAGCCCATTTGTCTGGGATTTTCTGCATGTTATGCAATACCTCCAACACCCATTGCTGTCTTTAGGAGATGAGGAGGCTGAACAACAATGAAGAAGTGCTTAGCATCTTGAATTCAGTCTAACCAGGGGGAAGAAAAAAATCCTCTTTACCTTGCACAACTGCCTATTCCAACTTTGTCCTAACAGCACATGCAGATGGTGTGCAAATGGCCAGTCAAACATGGAGACCGCTCTCTAGGGAAGCACATAAAAGCCAGCCGTGATTCTTATGCTCCTTGGGTACCTCTTGTATGCTTTTCCTGGGTTAAGGCCCAAGACCAGGCTGTCTCACTGTGCGTACTCAGCCATGGTTGCTGAGGACAGAATTTACATATATTCTGTTTCAAAAACCATGTCTCTGTATCGGTAAAGTCTTTAGAGTTCAGCCAGTGAAAGGTCTCCCATGATAATAAACCACTGTTCATTCCTCTTGCCTTCTCACGCATGTGTTTATTTCTGTTTGCTCCTTTCTTTTTTGCAGATGGCAGATAAATCTTGTCAGTGCTTTTTTGGCTTTGCAGCCTTCTCTCAATCATCTTTCCTTTTGTATCTCCAGCAATGTGCAAATCTGATGGTTTGCTATTTCTGCTAAGCATGTTTCTTTTTCATGCTGTCTCATTGTCTAATTCTTGTGCTTTTTTGCTGGTTGAAAGAAGAGACAAATTTCCAGTAGGCAAAAAATAAACCATCCCCAGCTTGTGAAAGAAATGAACCCTTTTTATCACTGTTATAAAGTGTAATAGTTTGATGTGAGTTCCTTGTCAATGTTGGAAGACTGACCAATAGGTCCCTGAGAAGCATCTTGATGTGTCTGTTGGATCAATTGGAATTGTATTGCACACAAGGAGAACAATACTGCACGAGCCCGTGAAGTGGAGTGAACACAGATGACATTTTTATTCATTCTCAGCCAGATTGCTTGGTATTGTGTCCTTTCTGTGAAAAATGACACTCTGGCAACAGGCCACTGACTGCAAAACAGCTTGGCATGGGCCTCCTGTTTGTCTCAGCCTGAGCTGAGCATCACTAGAGATGCCAGACTGCTAGCCACAAGCTGAGAGTGTTAAAGCACCATCTTTCTTTAATCAGCACCTCTCTACCATTTTGGGGAGAAAATACTCAAGGGAGAAGGGTTAGTTCCTGACTGTTTAGATCTTTGGTGGCATCAGTGATGGCACTTTGCTCTTCCCTTGGTAAGAGCATTAGCTCTCCTGGCTCGGAATGACTGGTGCAGTCTAGCCAACCCTAGACAAATTATTTTTCAGAGCTTCTGATTCTGTGCTTCCTATCTCCTTTTTCTTTTCTTGCATCTTAAGTGGAATTTTTGAAAGCCTTCAAGTGATCAGGAAGACAAATCTGATTGAATTTCAGTTTCATCTAAACATCATAGTTACTGCAGCAGCTACTGACATAGCCAAAACCCTACGGACTTCCCTCAGACTTTTCAGAGGGCAACTCCACAGTTTGTCTGGGACTGGGAGCTTTCATGAGATGATTGGGTATGCTGTGAACAAGGTGACACTGAGCTGTGGGTTGTATTGTAGCTGGGGTCTTGGGATCAAAACTAGGTGCAATACTGGGGCATTTCCACCATTATCCAATAATCTATATCATAAATCATCTTTCCAAGGTCCCTGTTGGGTCCTTCTGGCTTCTAAGAAAGTAGTTTAAATGGAGAAAGTGAAGGAAGATTGTCTTCTTCAAAGCACATTGGTTTAACTATTAATTTCGTAAGATGCTCAGATGTTTTATTCAAGTTAAATGTTTTTTGTTCCATCCAAGTAGGAGTGTGGTAAGGTACACAACAGCCGCCACTGTGTACTAGGAGACACTGGGCTGAAAAAATGGATGTGAATTTCTGTTCTGCCTGCTGGAACCAGCTTCTCTCTGTGCCTACTGCTGTGGAGTGGGTATATCCCTAACTAGTTGTGTTTTTCTGAAGTAAGGACAATATCTTCGCTTCCAGCTCTGATGCAGTGTGACATGTACAGGAGGACCTGTCATAATTCATGAAGTCAGTTCTGTTTCAATGTTAATAAGTCCTTAATCAAGTCATTTGTTTCATTCAGGATGTCACATTTAGCAGTGGATTGTGAAATGCTTGAAAACTGGAATCATAGGAGCATTATTTAGTGTTAAGTGTTATCCGCATCATATCTGAAGATGGAACATGCCAGGAAAACATCCTGCACATTCTGCAACTAACATATCCGAGCTTTCAGGATCAATTGTGAGTTGGCTGGGTATGTACACTATTTCTCTCTGTTTATGTGTGGCATAATATTATATGCTATATTCAGTAACTCATTCTCACATTGCTTATCTGTTACCTATTTTCTATGACTGGTTCTTTTGCTTTATAAAATAATACTGTGCAACATTGGACCATTCACTTTAAACTAAGATTGGCACTTTAAGTCCAACAGAAAATAATTGAAATTTAAAACTAGTAGTCCTCATTCTAGTCTGTTTGTGATATGTAAGGAAAAAGAAGAGGTTTGAGCCAAGCAGCTGCTAGTGGGATTAAGTGGGAAGCTATCCAGTGAGACCAGGTTTATGATTATCATCTCCTGTTCTTGATGTTGTCTTCAAAAGGAACAGAGCTAAGGGCTAAAATTGTATCTTTAATACCTAGTTCCTGTAAGTCTTTTCCACTTACAAAGGAGGAAAGGAAGCCATAGTGAACTTAGGGCAAACATTGTCCTAATGCATTTTCCTTCTTCATTTAAATTACATTTAATGTTGTGCCATTTTTTCTTATAAGCTTATTTCTGTCTGCAAATAGGTACGTTACATACTGTCAGTGATAATAAAAAACATACCTGTATATGCGACATATGTTGCTATATAGCAATGTCATTATTTACAAAATTTCTGCCGAGTGAAACATTGAAAAGTCATTTTTTTTTGCCTGAGGGAACTGTTTGCTTTTATGTTGTATATCTGTCTTACTGTTGAGTCCTTCTTGTGAACCAGACCCCTCGTGGTAGGTACTGTGAAGATACAGAAGAAGGGCTCCTGGTCTAGGTCTACCTGTGAGGAAAACAGTTTGGTTTGGGGTTTTCCCAGTTTCTGGCCTAAAATACGCAGTAAAGAAAGGTGTAAAAAGGGAATTATAAAATACTTCTTCAGATTTTATTTTGTGTTTCCATAGGCTCTATCAAAATGAATTCTTCCCACTTCCAACCAGTTGATCAAACATACTAAATGTTTTAAGGATCCATGTTTTCTGCAAAAATTTTGTCTTCTCCTAAAAGTTATTTTTCACTATAAAATGTTTTATTTGAATTTGGTCCAAGTCATAATGAGTGCTGGAGCAATTAAAGTATCAGTCACTATAAGGAGTCTTGGGAGCACAGGAGACAGATAGGATCTGCAGGGCTTAAGCTACTGAAATACCTTTTATGAGAATAAAGATTTCACAGACCTCAGTTTCAAACAAAATAGTTGACATATGCTAAGCTCAAAATACTAAACTACTTTTCCTGCCCTCTCCCACTAAACAAATAAAGATCTATGAAATATTCAAACTTAAATCTGCAGGAAGAAAGAAAACACTTTATTTTAAAATTTTTGGCAGGTGCTCAGATATTTATGATAATGGGATCGTAAAATGACATGGAAAGGTTAGTGGGAAAGGTGCGGTGGGAATTTTGAGTATGACTTTGTAAACTGTCGCATTTGTTAAATCTTAAACTTCAAATTCTAGACAGATTGTTTGTTCCTTTACATGTGTCATAGTGTGGATATTGTGGGTTAGGAAACTCTTAAATCAATGAAGAGTTTATGTGTAGAGCTGGATCATGCCTTCATATACTGCAATCAATTAAATTCCTTTTATTTAATTCTTGTAACCATTAACCTTAAAAAAAAAAAAAAAGGAAAGAAAAAGCCTTTTAAATATTTTTCATTAACACATACTATTAAGTGGGTAAGTGCCCTAAGTATATTTTAATTTAATTTAGAATTAACAGCAACATTTTTCCCGTGCTAATTAAATGCCAGTTTGTTATTAAGAAAATATTTATTGAAGTTGAACTTGGTGATAGATACATATCTATCACATCACTGTTAAACCTCATTAAATAGTGTTTTAATTGCAATTTGTTTTTAATTACCATTCATTAAGCATATTATTAAATCTAAATTGCATGCTTATGAAAGACGGGTTTGCCAATACAAGTGGCTTAACTACTGCCTTACTTCTAGGCTCCCATAATTTGAGGTGTGTAGGGTGGAAGTTTGATCTATTTACATTATTTCTAACAGTGTGCCCTCCCTCCCTTGCTGCCTGTGTCTCCCATCTTTATTACATAGAATTAATAGCATCTGAGCCAGTCAACAGATATAAAGGAAAATAAAGTATGAAAAATGGTGACAAAACAGCTCTTTGGGCAAGGAAGCAGCGAGCCAGCAGGGAGGAAGCTGAAGAAAAGAGGGAACACAGGCAGGGAAAACCAAAGTTAAACAGGGCATTGAAACCAATTATCTAAATTAAAAGAAGTAGAGGTTGGGGACTGGATGCCTGAAGGATGCAGAGGGATATGGCTAATGATTTGCAGAGCTTTTTCTCTTTGGCTTATCACGGCAAGTCTGCCCAGGGTCAGTCACCGTTACCATCTGATGACAGGCCGGTGGCTTTTCAGCAAAATGAGTTGCTGGTCTCAGTTCACGTGGTGCACAGCTGCTGGCGTGGGCAGGCCTCGTCCCCGAGACCAGGACAGAAGCGTGCTGCTTGGTGGTTGTGCAATATCAGTTCACAAATAACAGTTACAAAGAAAGCCCAGTGCCTTTCAGTTTTTCTAAATTTTTTTCCAGAGGCAGTGCTGCCCCCCTTAGAAGTGCCACTCAAATGAACAGCCTTATGGGAAGTGTGAACTTGCTTTTCTTAGTCGTGTTTGCCAGATTTCTTAGTAGTAGTCCGTGAACCCAAGGCAAGCTGAAAAATCCTGAAATAGAAGGTTTTCGTTTCTAAGGATATCAGTTCTTTCAACAGAAAGACCCTACTGAGTTGTGTTTTTAAAGGCTGTATGTTTGTTTTAACCTTAAAAGAAAAGAATCTTTTGGAGCCTTTCATTTAGGAATGATGCTCTCTCTTTGCCAGAAAGGAGGAAAGGCTGGGAGGAAGGGTGTGAGGGTGCTCTTCTGAGAGAGCCCAGCTCAACATAACCAGTTAGCAAACTGGAGAGCCATTCCCAAGGCAGATGGAGGGGTGGTAATAGCCAAAAGGCATGGTCCCTTATGGGGTGCAGTGTTGGCATCCTCTAGGATGCCAGGGTCTGACCCTGTCAGAGCACTCAGGGAGGAATTAATGGGGATGGGAGCTGTTGGGCAATGCCATAGCGGTGAAAAGACAGTTGTATGATGGAAATAGCTGAAGTAGCCTGAGGTTATTGCAGACTTTCCCACGGGCTGGATAAGGAAACGCAGTAAGGCTCTGTACGTTGACACTCTTTGGCTCTGCTTCTCTTTGCATTGAGGATGGTTTTTGTGCCAGGTTATCTGCATTGACTCCAATGGATTATCTCCAATTCACAGTGCAGTTTAAATCAGATGCAGGACCTCTTTTCTCCTCTTTCCAATTCATTAATCTCTTTCAAAACCTTCTGTACCAGATGTTACAATTGTAAACAAATCATCCTGGCAAACCAAAATATCTTCTCATATGTCTGTGTCACAGTAGGCGAGGTCCTAGCATTGGTGCCTCTATCTGCCTCTGGATCTTCAGCTCATAAAACATTAGTTATACAACGTTTTTTTTGGCAGTTGGGTTTCTTCCACGAAAAAGCCATTTCCATTCCAATACAACAGTGCTTTTATATGGACTGTTTCAGTCCGTGTTGCGCAACCCTTTTGCACAATGATTCATTATGCTATCTTGCTTCTTGATATGCTGAATCATGGGATGACAGTTTGCCAGCTTCTTAGTATGCCAACAATAACTTGCTCATGTTTCAAAGATAGAGAAGGCTGCAGAAATCACTACAGCGCAGGGAGCCCGAACATTTGGCTGAGGGAAGTTCTCAGCAGGTTTTAAACTCCTCCACATGGGTGGGGAAGTTACCTTTCAGCTCCTGCTCTCTTTGGATGGCTGTAGGAAATTGCATATGGCTTCCACTTTACAAAGCTGGAGAAGGCCCAGATTCCTGCTCCCTCTAAACTGATAGCAATCAGCCACTTCTGAGCTGTGGCCGTTTAACTGAGAGAACATAAATCAGTCCACCTATCCGTGGAGCATCATCTGCATTCAAAGGCTTGACCTAGCAGAATCGTGGAACCATGCAGAAGACTTTGGAAGTACCCACATAGATACATCAGGTGGCTGCTGTGGGATTTCCTGACACCGTCTCCAGCATGTTGATGTGAGGAGGCAGCTAAATTAAACCCTTTCCTTCTGCAGTAGCCGCAACAGTATACATTTCTCCACATGTTCTTCCATGACTCCTGGGTGCACTGGGTGCTGGGTTACAGTACAGCTGCTTATTTTCCACAGCTCAGGGGTTTGGTAATGATTTCTAACTTCTATTTTAAAAATTAATTTATTTTTCATCAGTTATGCACAGGATCCTTGCAGAGGCAAATGACGCTTTCCCTTGGCCATTCTGGAGTTCTTTCTGATTTGTTTTTGTTAAGAGTCTCTAACTGTAACTATTTATCTGATCACAGAGAATTCAGGATCAACTGAGTATATTCACAGCTGTCCTGTGAAAAGGGACAAGATTTTGGTCTGAAAGGAATACGTCACACTGCTTGAAAACAGTTTTTTTTAATGGAAATACTTTTGTATTTTTAAAATGTATACTTAATTGAGTACTGTATTTTATTTCCCAACATACTTCAGTTTGTAGCACAGCACAGTACTACGTACCTTATACACTTTGGACAATCATTTGAAAAGCCATTGGTTTTCCTATGAAGACACTAACTCTGAATTGCAATGAAAAATTCTAGATTATGAAGGTGGTGTCCTAATAGACCTTAAGGGTGCATTTGCACATCTGATTTTTAAGTGTAATTATTACAGCAATTTCATATACAAAAGTATCCACTATTTTTAGGTATTATTACCTGACTGGGACTTCTATAAGACAGGCAGCTTTAGTGCTTCCCCACCCCCCACCCCATGTTTATTGCATGTTCATATTCCATGAGAATCTGACCATGTGCAGTTAGGCTTTGATGTGAGATATAATAAATATCAGATTTTAAAGAGCAGCATGTACATATTTGTCTGACGTGTATGTATGGAAAAGGTCAAGGGACTTACTGTTAGTGTTTTTGTTCAGGGTCGTGGGTATGTGAAACATTCTTCATATGGATGCTATATTTTCTATAATATTTATATCTCTGCTTTGGTATTTCTAGTTCAGTGTCTCAGCCATTCTTAAGTGTCCTGCATTATTTTTCTATGAATTTATGTGCTTATTATCTTATGTCTTCATTGCTTGTGTTACCTTCTTGTCTTCCCACCTTCTCCCATGACCAAATGATTTTGCAGGGCTGCCCTGCCACAGAAATGGGTCAGACAAGTTCCAAGAACTGTAGATTGGTTGGATGGGGATCCACCTAGCAACACCACCACACTAATGCTGGATTGGGAAATTTGCCCTACAGGAGTTTGTCTTGATTAAAGGCTTCAGTCTGTCTTTGCAACACAAACACAGGAGCCCCCATGCTGCTCTCTGAAATTTACAGCGTATTTTCTTTTTACTCAAGCATATTGAAGCAGAACAGAAGAAAGGATCAAAGGTACCGTAATGTTTCTATAAACAAGTACTACTTAGTTTGGTTTTTTTTATCTTGGGTTTATTTTTTCCAAACAAATCTTCTAGGCACATTAGGCTCAGATTTCATTTTATTGCCAAATCACCAGCTGGCAACAAAATCACATATGTCTGTGTAAATAAAGTAGATGAGAAGCTGAACAGGAGATTGGGAGATGATTCAAGCAGTCATATTGGCTTCTACACCTTAAAATTTGACTGGTTTATCTGTCTATTCAGCAATGTCCTGTACAGACCCCTTTTCAGCACGAAATATAGAATTACCCCAAGCTGAGATTTTAGTATGTGGTTTTCCTCCCTTCTAGTGAATTTACAGGAAACCAGATAATTCTGTGGGACTATAACCCAAAAATTCATTTTTTGTTTGCTCACCAAGTGATGACTAATCCACTCCCTGTTACTCAAATATAGGTGTAACTCTTATGATGACTGATGTTATTATGAAGCATTTTCACTTTGAGGGCCAGATGATCCTTCCTTTGAAGGTAATGCAATTTTGCAATTAGCTTGAGGGCTCTATTACTGCCTTTTTGGTATGTTTGGATTCACTTGGCAATGAAGCGTCAAAATTGATTAATTTATCTTTAAGGTCAATGTTGCTATATATCCCTTCTTCATTTGCAGTTAGACAATGGCATGGTCACCTCAATTTGTAACCTTAATTTAAGTTTTTCATGCCACCCTCTAATTCCCAGGAAAAAAAGCCTGACAGTTATTATTAGGCAAACATATAAAAAATTTAGTAATCGTCATCTTGTTTATACAAGCAGATGAACTAAAGCATCTTTTCAGGCCTGGGTGATAACGAGACAGAGTTTTTCCCATGCAGTCACGAAAAATGGGTTCCTTTTGGATATACTTATGCTGCTTTTGGGTCCCTGGTGAAATTTTGGGGTAACTACTGAAGAATTAGGATAGCTGGTCGTATTGGTCTATTCAAATATCTCTCATCCAGGGGAGATGTCCCTTGACAGAGCTGGGTAACAGGATTCCATTTGTCAGAGTAGTGGCACAGAAATGCTGCAATAGCTATCAAGGATCTGTTTGCATGGGCAATTTTGCCCTCAGTCAATAAACTCTAAAAGAGTTTAATTAACAAGTGAGGAAAGCCCCATTATCTGGGAGGTGGAGGACAGAAATGAAAGGGTTTAAGCAGTAAATAGGCTTTGTTTCTTGCTAAAACTTTTTAATCCTTGCCTTTTCCCTAACATCCTCCTCTTAGGAGATTTCAATCCCAACTGACTTCTTGAAGCTCTCATCCCTACTACAAGTTAAGTTTTTTCTGTCAAGGGCTTCAATTCTGCTCTTTCTTCCTAGTGTTACCCTTTAGTTTGTAATGCCATCTGGGCTGTAATGTGAGGGAGAAGGGCTTCAGTTTGGGAAATATCAGTGCATACTCACTAGCTGACTTTTTTCCCAAATTGGCCAGAATACAGAATACTTCCTGCCCCACTCAAAATCATCTGCATAGAAAGATAAAATGGGAGTTAACAAGGGTCAGGTTTGTGACAGGGAAAGAAGGCTGCTAATGACCATTATCTATGCCACAGGTTTAACTTCATTACTTTTGCATTAAGTTCTTAATGCCCAAAGCAATAAGCAAACTGAGTCCTGTTGAACTGTAGTAACCTAATCTTCTCTCCAAACGAAATAGAGGGGAAAGCAGAGTCATTTGACATGGCCTTTATTTCATCTTTTCTTTTCCCATCCCCCATTCACATATTAGGCATGTTGTGAGAAGGAAGGAAAACTCACAGCCTTTTTCTTTTTTCTCTTTCCTTCCTTCCTGAGTTTTTCTAGCTGTCCAAAGTGGTATTTGGTGCAGGATTTACTCTGATGAAGGGCCTAGGCCTTCCGTAATAGTGGGTCCAGGGTTTGTCACATGGAGAAATCTATCTTGATAAGGTTTTAAAGTACAAAATTAAGCAAGCTATGTCCAGAATCAAAAGCTTTTAATTTCAGAGGTAAGACAAACTTGAGCTGGCCATGAAACTGTGGGTCCCAGTAAGTCAGATCCAGGAGAGCACATTTGCTGGGTGTTTTGAAGTGTAATCACACTTTTGCCAGGAGAGTTGAAGGGCTTGGATGATTATATCTGAATGTGACTTGTGGGCATATGCCAGCCTTGACTCCAACCATTAGTTCATCTTCTGCTCATTCTCCAGTTATGACCCCTGCTGATGTTTATGGCTCTGAACTTGCCCCACTAGATGTGCGAACAGTTTAGGTTTAGTGAGCAACGAACAAACACCAACAGAGAATTAAATGTAATTCATGATTTAGAATGAGATCAGCATTTCCGTTGTTTCAGCTCTTTTCCTACTCACTCTCAACTTTGTCAACTGAAAAATAATGAATTACCCTCTTCTGGTATGACCTGCAGACTTTTGCTCTGTAACTGGAAAAGGAAAAGCTGCTGAGTAAGAAGAGGGAGCACAAATGGATTTCCTAATACGTGCAACTCCCAGACCAACAGCCTCAGCTTTTGGCAAAGGATGAAATCAACAGTGCATCTTTTTTGGGTTCCTCAACAGAATGAGAAGGAAAGAACCAGTGCTGGCAGGTAACTGGTGAATCAGTCCAATGTGTAAGAAATATATTACTGCTCATAGAAAAAGGATACCAAAGTGATAGGTGCCTGGGAAACGTGATAGATTAGAGAGACAGAAGAAAATAATAGAAAATATGGAGAGTTAAGAAATGAACGTGAAAACCTATGAAAAAAACCCTATCAGCAATGCAATGTAATGTATTACCATAATCCAATATTATATGGTAACCTCCATATGAGAACCTTGCACTCTGAGTAATAAGTGCCGAAGGCTGAACATTTATCTTATGACCTGTTCCCTGTTCAAAATGATCAGGGTTACCAGATATTTGGGACTCTGAGAAAATTGTCCCTCCGTAATAACATTTCCTTGCCGTGCAGCACAAAGGGGTTTAGTTTCCTTGCTCCTTTCTGTCTTGGAAAGGACATATCATTGTTCTTTTTTCTGTAGCCAGGAAACTGTGTCTACAATAAGGTCCATGAGTATTACAGCAAGGCTTGATATATCAGACTGACAGCCATCGTCTGTTTTAAGACGTGGTATCTCCTCTCTACAGACCTGTCTGCCTCCTGACTGCTTGGCTTGACTCTACGGCTGCTTTTTTGGCTTGTACTGGTCACAGATTCTTCTTCAAATTGCTAACATCCTCATCACTTTTCTTCCAAACAAGATCTTTCTTGTACTTCTAAAATGAGAGAGTCAAGTGAACTACAGGGCACGCCAATTCAAGCTGCTGGGAATGCCACAAGTAGAAAGGAGTTGAATGGTGGATCCCACCCCAGGTACGTGTAAATACAAGCAAATTAAATGGTCTCTGTTGTGTCTTTGGTACTGACTTGCTGAGCTTTGCCTCCCTTCCGTGGGAGGGAAGGGAGTGTATTTCATCCATGCACTAGGCTTTTTAAGATTGCTGACTATCAAACTCAAATGTCTCCCGCTTTGATAAGTTTCTGGGCTTTCCCACTTCTCGCTTTCCTCATGCTATTTCCCATTGGTAACACCTCTTGAGTAACAACATCTCCTGGTGTTTGTCAGCTTGCCTGGGATTCATGGAGAACCCAAGTTTATTAAGATATCATTACTGAGTTCTGCAAGAAACAAACAAAACCAAAAAGCCTTCCACTCTGGTAAAATAACCTACCCCTTCCAAAAAAGAATTGAGAAGAGATGCACACTTTTAAATTCTGATTGCGATCTCCTTTCAGACATGGGAAACAACTTCATTGGATGCCAGATTGGGTAATTAGCCACTAAATGCCTATTTTTTGAACAAACAAGCTGCCATGGTTCTGAAGTTCAGGGTGAAGAGGGCTTAGGGAGAAGCAACGCTATTTTCTAGGAGCGCAGAGCAGATCAAGGGTTCCTGTGCAGTGAACTATATCTGATTCAACACAGCCTGCAAAATTAAATTTTGTTCGGCTTAAACATTTAATTACTGCAGATGTTCAGGAGATACTCTGTGAAACGTCACCTACTGGGGCCCTTTGGACAGATGCTGTTTGCTTTGACACTCCATCTGTCACTTCAAAATAATCACTGAAGCTTTAACTAGCATAAACCTGTAGGGCTGGCATCAGGGCATGGCATGTAAGAGGTTAAAAATAAGGTCAAGGTCATTGCACATCATGCATGCTAGAAGGTCAGTGAATGACGATTGCCATTTCTTGCTCTCCACGATTTTCAGTAGAGAGCACTGTATGTATCATTACAGAAAGGCTTTTGGTTTGCTTTCTGGAAGATCTAATACCAATGATACCTGCCCCATAGTTTGTTAGATCCTTATATTCAGAGAGTGGTTTGGACATGAGAAAGATATGGCAGCAAATAATGGGTATGGCTTAAACCAAATGAAAAGCTTGGTCATCTTATACCAACAAATGGAGATGTAGTATTGGTATGGATATGGGACACCACTGGGACGTACCAAAAGACAGCATAGTTATTAATTGGCCTCAGAGAAGTACAGTGCCTTTGGAAGGCATTTTCTTTTCATGTTGCCATTCCTCAGGTGTTTGTCCAAGTCTCAGGAGGAGCAACTGTGGAGACAATGAACTAGGCTAGTAAATATACCTTACCGTGTTTGTAAAATCTTGTTAAGCCCAGACCATTCTTGCTCCTACTATGTCTGAAAAATCTGTCCACACTGAGGCTGTAAATAGCCTTAGGAGTGGTGCTGCTGCAATGGAAGTGGCAGGATGCCTTGCTCTGCCCTCCCTTGTTGATGGTGGCAGTCAGCTCTTCCCCTGCCCTGCAGTTCCCAGCCCTGTTAGTACCATATCATAAAGCCAAAAGGTACAATAGACCTATGCATTTTGATCCATTGTATAACATTTACTTCTGCATAAATCTGATTTCAAATACCTCCTAGAAATCTGATCATAAGCTGTTGACTTTATTAGCTCCATTTATAATCTCATAAGAGAAATGAAATAGGTTTGGTAGGCTGTGGTTTCCATAAACTCATGTTGACTGCTTATAGGTTTGTCTATTTCTGTGTTTTGAGGTTCACATGATTCCTTTGGTTAGTTTGTTTTCATCAGCCTCAGTATCTGAGTAATGTATCTGTTCATTGTATTAAGACATTGGCATAACATCAGGTTTATTTTCTAGAATATTCCTTCTTCCAAGGCATGCTGAAAGCCTTTGCTTCCAGTTTGGGATCTCTTAGATGGGAATTGCTTTGGTGTATTGTCTTGAAAAAAATGTCTTCCTCTGGTAATAGTCTTTTGCTTTTCAACGTTAGCTCTAAGCACAAATTCCATTTCAAGATTCCTAATAAACTTCAGATTTACTCTATTTTATGCATTATCCGACTGGCAATATAAATTTCCTTGCTTTTATTAGGTTTCTGAAATTTGTTAGTGTAGATTAATTATTTGACCAGTATGATCTCTTGACTATTGGATTGTGGCATCTGGTGCTTTTAGTAAGATGTTCATAAACGATTCCCAGTCATGTTTGGTCAGTGAGACTTTTTCCCTCAACTGAATTGTCCATAACAATTTCACGAAGATGGAAGCTTTTCAGGGCACCAAGTATATATCATAACTAGTTTAGATAGTTTGATCTTGTTGCCTGTAACAAGGGTGATTGACTCATAATTAATTGCACTTGCATTACTGCTGTTTGTTGGGTGATCAATTCCTCTGTTTGTCAAGAGTAAGTTGGTAGAGGTTTTCCCCAGCCTGGTGACTTCTCTGCTGCTTCGACAGACTACAGCTAGAATATTTAGCAGTTCTAAGAGGGGTTAGCATCGACCTTTCATATGGGAGACCTTGAGGTTAGTAGATTATCTTAACTGAAAGAGGGTAGATGTAGATTAGATGTAAGGAAGAAGTTCTTCACTGTGAGGGTGGTGAGGCACTGGAGCAGGTTGCCCGGTGAGGCTGTGGCTGCCCCATCCCTGGCAGTGTTCGAGGCCAGGTTGGATGGGGCTTTGAGCAACCTGGTCTAGTGGAAGGTGTCCCTGCCCATGGCAGGGGGGGTGGAACTAGATGACCTTTAAGGTCCCTTCCAACCCAAACCATTCTATGATCTTTTCATCCTACACCTCATAAACAACCAGGTTTTGTATGTCACCCTTCTTTCTAGCATGATGGTAGGGGACGTGAACTAATATGTCACCTTGTTGCTTTATCAGGCCATCAAGTAGGAAGTGTTCAGGATAGCACTTTTTTTTTTTTTTTTTAATTGTTAGTGACTTGGTTATAGGTAATGCCATCTTTTCTACTCCTCATTTTCTTCTAAGACCTGGGACCTATCTAAGTAGATTATAACCATTGATTTAAACATTCACGCATGCAAATCATTCTACAAGGTTCAGTAACAGCAGCTAGGTCAAATTAGTGCTCATAAATGACTAATTCTATTTCCTCTTGTTTATTACCTAGGCTTTTGGCATTGGTGTATAGTTAATTAAATAATTTCTTCTTCCCATCCTCTCTTTGCATTCAGTGCCTTCCTGACCATAGTCTCCAATGGAAATCCACCCAGGGCAGGGTTTACTAATGCTGCTGTTTGTAGATGATGGTTGGGTGCTCTCCTCACCTCCCTGGGGTCCTTCCAAGTGAGAGCTGAGCATTACAGCACAAGAAGCTGTTACCTCTGCTATTCCCATCTTGTGTCTAAACTGAGAGCTGAGAGATGGAGGTCAAGGGCTCTCTTTATGGCTTTTCTTTTGTCCTATAACATACACTTCCACCTCTGTCTCTTCTCTGTCCTCCTGAATTGGCAGATTATTGTGCTTTGTCATTTTTTGGTCCCCATCCCCTATTGAAAGAGATGTCTGACTTCAAGGGATGTGCCTTACATGAGGAGATCAATTAGGCTTGTTCAGTGACCCTTCTGGAGCTTCTTTTTTCTTATATCCTGACTTACACTTCCATGTCTGATTTCTGTTACTGCTTGTCCTTTATATAGAATTTGTTCCCTCCTTCATCTGAAGGAGATTATTTTTTCCTATTAAGTGATGGCTGCTGCTGCTCCTCATCCCAGGATTTAAATAGACTAGCATTTTTTTCCCTGTGTTTTACCAGCACTAAATTCACACAATATAACAGAAAACCAAGCCCATACCCTGTCAAACAGAGACACTCTCACAGTGTGGTGACCCTCTTTCTGTCACCTGCCACATTTTTCATGCTCAACCTACAGCTGTGAAACTGTTTTTTCCCCCTTCTCTTCGAACCACGAAGTCCAAAGAACACTCCTCAGTTTGATGCCTGTCTCAATTTGCAGAACATCCTTGGACAGAAATGACATTGATAACAGTGAGATAAGAGTCCTCGTGAAAGCAGCAGCAGCAGCTTTTCATTGCCAGCTCCTCCAGTGGGTCTGAGCTAATAACAGCCATGCTGCAAACTTTATTTAATTTGTATAGGCCTGTTCCAGAGCTTTCCTATTGACTTCAGGGGCATTGAATCGGGCTGTATGGTAGCTATGGCTTTGCTTTATGACTCAGTATCACTGTCTTGGAATGGTCTCTGCCAGATCAGTCAGATTTTCCATTAAAACTTTCTCTAAGGAGAAAAATGAGTGCTGCCTGCTAGCAGAAATGTCTGATTTTTCACTTGTGTAATTTTCCCAAATAACTTTCTCCTCTGCCACGAGAAACTTCTGGGTTTCAGGTGGGTCGATTCTGTGAATGCCTTACAGAGAACTGAGGATATCTGCTTGAATCCTTACTAGCTAGCCCTGCTTATTATGTCTGAATGTTCCTTTTGTCCTTTCAATACTTTTCCATGTTGTTACCTGAAATGAGAGGAAACTGATTTTTTAGGAGTAAAATGTGCAGAACATATTTCCAGTTAATCTTCTGTGATTGCAGTTGCTATTGTGTGACTAATTGACCTGTGGCTAAATAACTATAATAGTAAAATAATTTTAGTCTAACACCATAAAAATCAAAACTAAAACTATGACTCTGTAAAGCAATATTTGTTACAAGCTGAGCACATACTTCATTAGAGAAAAGGAGACTGTTTGCATTACCAAGCTATAGTATACACCTGCCTCTTCCCATATAGGTGATTTCCAAAGGTTGCTTTTTTTGGTTTGTATTTTTTCTGTTATGTTTTTGTTTGGTTGTTTTTTTTTTCCTGAGGGAGAACCAGACTTGAGTATTGTAGTCTGATTTGTGTTTTATTTTGGTTGTTTTGTTGCTGGAAATGATTAAGGGTGTGAAGTTAATCTGCCCATGTAACACACCTACTGCCACTCTGACTTGGTTCCTTATCTGTTCTGGGATTTTAGTTGCTGATCCATCCATACTGCACTCAAGGCAGTTCAGCCCCAGGAAGGAAGGGGATTAATTCCTCTTTATACAAATCAGTGTGTTGGTCACAATTGCTTTCCAGCCTCTTGCTCTAACAGGTAGGGGGATGTGCAGAGCTATAGAAGGACTTCAGCCAACTGGAGAAAATGTGCATATGTATGTGAGAGTGGTGACTGGAGATACACAAATGCATAGGGAAGTTGTAGAAGAAGGTAGCTGCACCTAGAAATTCATGAGTCATCTCCTGATAACCATCTGACTATCTTGCCCCCTAATGGTAGGGAAAGATAGAAAATTTCTTGATCTGAGCAAATATAGGTAGTCATATAAGTGGACATACCTTCATTATCTTCATGGGAGTCAGGAAAACTCCTGCTAGTCACCCCTGGGAACATAGACTTTCACTTCTGAGATGGAGTTGTGTCTGAACAGAGGAAATTTGAGATGGATGGACTGAAGTCACAGAGCAAACCATGGCACACCATGTTGAAGTCAGGACATGAGTGGAAAGAACTTCCTGCATCTCAGTGCTCAAAAGAAGAACAAAAAAAGAGAAGTAAAAGAAAAAATTATTAGCAGTTTGCAGTTTTGCTGCCGTCTGCTCCTCTTGTTGGTTTTCTTCCTCTCTGTTCTAGGAATTCTATAGTAGTGCTATGAGGAATAATCAATTAATGCTTAGAAAGCAATTATAATGATTCCCAGTTTACACATGAATAAACAGAATGCAGCTTAGGTGACTGAGTCACAATCATTTTCTAAGTCTGATAGGGCATGGGCAGCAGCAAAGAGCCGGCTCAGCACTTGTGCTCTAATTGCTATTTTGCCAGAAAAGTTGGGGCTGGAGATCAAACAGACAGAAATGAGTTTAAAACTCTCTGAATGCAAATTGCTGTGCACTGTTTTTGAGAAAAAAAAATAAAAAATTGCTACACTCTGTAGTGATTTCACAAGTACTACATAGCTAAGGCAAGATTTGCTTGAGGTCTCACAGGGTGACTGTGGGTCATACCAAGGAGAGGATCCAGGCTTCATGTCTCTAGTGCTGTGCTTAAGCACAAGACTATCTTTCCTCCCCCTGCGAACTTGGTATTTTATTATAGAGTACCTTATCATATAAGTCTGTATGTGATACTTTCTCACGTGTTCAGCTTGAAACATGGTTAATGTAGAAACGTCCTCTTTATGTGCAATATAGCTCATGTCTTGCTTTTATTGGAAAATTCACAGCTTCAGTTCAGACACTTGGCCTGGTACTGTGATCGCTCATTGATGTTATTCACAGTTTGGTTATGTCCACTGAGTAAGTGCCTTTGGTACTATATGTTCAGATAGGAGAGGATATGTCATAAGGATCACTCTTTTCTCCTCCAGGGATGAAGGTGTTACCATGATGTAAAACCAGGTCAGGATGAAGTTCCCCTTTCATGTCTGGGGACATATTTTTGTTATTTGAAAACCTACAGAGCCTGTATAACTGCAGAAGAACAAGCAAAAGCCTTGCTATCCTGCTTCATGTACTATCAGCCAAACGAGCAAGCCAGCTTTTGAGTCCTCTGGGGTCATTTTATTTTTAGGGCTGATGCCTGAAGCAGGAAGAAAACAGCTTGATCTGTAGGTTCTGCTTTGAGCTTCCAGTGCTGGCAGCAAAAAGCAACTTCTTTTGACGTGCAGGCTGAGTTTAACCAATGGAAAAAGCCGTACGGGCCAGTGAGTTGCCATGTTTTGAGTGTTGCTGTTCTGAAGCACAGCACAGTTCCTTGTCTATCACAGAGCTGATTTACTTTTGATCTCTTCAGTCTATACTTGACATTCCAGCTGTTTTTCTGTCTCTTTATTTAATACCAGGCTTTTTCTCTCCATGCTTTTTCAGGTTTTTCATTTTCCCTTGTTTGTCTGAAATCCATCTTGGAGACACTTGTTGCCTTGTTCTCTGATCTGTTTTGAGCCTCTGCCAGCTGCTGCTGCTGCCAGTGGATAAAATGACTGAGTCACCACTTTGTGAATTTTGCATTTGCTTGTGGGGTGGCAGAGCCAAGGCCATCATGAACAAATCAAGCAACCACAACAAAGGCCCAAAACACAAACACTGGGACTTAACCTCAAAGCATATGCTGGAGCCCAATGAGGTGACAGCCAGCAAAATGCATACCGAAGGACCTCAAAGCATTACTCAATCTCAGTCCTACTTTAACCACATCAGAGACATACACCTCACGCAGCTCTGGATCAGGGGAGAGGATGGAAGGGAAAGGTAGCGGTGACCGAAGAACCTTTTTCCTCCTTCCAGAATGAATTTATCAGAGCAGACCAGCAGATGAAAAAAAAAAAAAACCCCGACCAAAAAATGCTCAGGGTTATTGAACACAGCAAAGCTGCAGTGGAAGAAAGCAGCACTAAATGCACAAGAGAAGGCCCAGCTTGGCAGATTGGCTCCTTCTCTGCACTGTCTTGTGTGGCTATGGGCCCAAAGGACTGTTTTGCCTTGCATCGGCTGGGTCAGGCTGGTCGGGCAGCAAGCTTCTCCGGACCAGCACCATTCCCCTCCAGTGCTGGCAGTGTGCTGTCACCACAGTGCTTCTACTGGTTTGGTTTTGATCTGTACCTGCTCTCATGAAATTGTCCCAGTGCTGATTTGCTTTCAGTGGCTGTGTTTCCTTGTTTCCCATGCTTTCCAAACATCCCGCTTGTTAGCCTAAGAAACATATCAGGAAAAAAACTGTCTGTGCTTGACCTGAGGGGCCAGTGGGTGTTTGGGCTCTTCACACCTCTGTCTGCTGGGACTAGAGCTTGCTAAAAGGTAATTTATACCCAATGTGCCAGCAGTGACTAACTAAACACAGGGTTAATCAGCATGGTGATGCTGAAGCCAGTGGAGGTTTTGTTACTTAATTTCAGCTTGATCAGGGTCACCCCTATAGTGCCAGCAGGGGCATGGGGGGCATTTAATATAATCTGGGTATCAGGGCTCTGTGGCTACCTCCAGGTTTGGTCACTTTTGTTGATGGCATGTGTTATTAGGGATAGATGGGGAAAGGCTGAAATACACTCATCCAATCTGCAAGCAGAGGATGGGACTGTATTAGTGTGTCGTCTAAAATATCCTGGCCCGTTTGGCTTGTAATAGCCCTATAGTAAAAAGATTTTTCATTCTTTAGCCCTGATGCAAAAGGGAAATGGGTTCCTATTTGCATTGTCCCCACAGTGTTTGTGTAATTAATGTACGTGGGGGTTCTCCCTCCCCCACCCTCTCCCAAGGTAAAAAATGACCTTGTCAAAACTTAGATTACAAAATCTTAGTTACTAAGCAATGGGTAGGGCCCCACTGGGATGGCATCCTGGCTCCTGAAATGGTATGTATAGTAAAAACTAATAAAAATGGTGTCAGAGGCTCTCAGGCTTCCAAGTCCCCTGCTGTGTGACCCCCTGATCCCAATTTATTAGCTGAACCCAGGGAAGCAGACAAACCTCGCTGGCTCCAGACTGTAGGCTCCAAGAAAGGAAATAATGTGAGCTCCAGAGCAGCGGCTCCAGAGCAGGAGGGAAGGAAGGAGGGAGGGAAATCCTCATGGAAAACAGAGGGGTGAGAGCAGAGCTGGAGGGAGCTGCTGACAAGAGCCATCTGAGCAGGATAGGGAAGGGGAACTCGCTCTGTGATATCTCAGTACCTTGACATTCAGATGCTTTAAACATGTCGGAGGGGAAGGGGAGGAAGGGGGTGAGGAGAGCGGGGCCTGTAAGGAGGCAACCAGCCAAAGTTGTTTCCTTTCATGTGTTAGCAGAGCGCTTGGGTCTGAGATCACCTTGTGCTGGTGATGGAGGATTTAGCAGCTGGGGGTGGCAGATGGAGTGGCAAAGAATGTGCCCTGTGGGTCAGAGGGGAATGTGCCTTCCCCTTTCCCGCTCCCCAACTGCAAGAATTCTGTCTTTAAAGCATTAAAGGCGATGCAGCTCATCACATTGCTGCTAACCCCCTGGATTTCCTCTTTGGTGTGCAGTACACTTAGCAATTAAACCATGTTGCACAAGGGGAGTGTGATTTTTCTTTTCTTTTTTTTTTTTCCTTTCTTTTTTTTCTCTTGAAAAGCTGCCAAAGCAAAGTGATATTGATGAGGATGGCTTGCTTCGATTAGCGGTGGCTGGCTAAGGAACAATCACCTCCAGCCCATTTCCCTCCCCCTCTCCTGCTTTGCACAAGAAACCTCCGTATTTTTTCTGCTTTCAGCAGTTGTCTGTCTGTTCTACACTTCTAATCTAAGCCCAAATCGAGCTTAAGTAGGGGTAAGAAGTGTAACAATAACTCTCCTTGTTTAATGCCAACCGTTGCATTTGAAGTGCTTTGGCTTCCCAAGGGTGATGTTATCAGGAGAAGGCATTGCACTTTTTTAAAGGCATGATTATGCAGTAAAACGGCTAATGATGAAAATGAATGGATGAAGGCTATGTGGAAGGTAAGCATACAGCAGTACAGCAGGCCTGTCCCATTTGCCAAGTCTTTATACATGTGTAATTTGCTGTTTGGAAATGTATCAGGGGTTTCCTGAGGAGGGACTGGCCCAGTGTTTCTCCTACTCAGTGACCTTAATGTTTGTTTCTAAGAGCAAATGAAAGGGCAGGCCCATAGTTTTGGTTGCCCTAGTGCCATCTGGCTTGTACGAGAAAGGGTGGTGATTATATTCCTGCTTACCTGGAGGTGTCTTGGAGAAATACCCCTGGATGTAAGACCAGTACAGATGACAAATTTGGGGGCTGGAAAAACATGTGTGCACATGCAGGTTTTCTCCTTCATGCTATTAGGAAATAGGCTGCAGCTCTATAAATCTGGGTTTTCCTGGCTCTGTGTTGCTTCTTTTTAAATCACTGCCAGGGCGATCAGTTTAAACAACCACATTATTTGTGTTTTTCTGTAGTCAAACACAGGAATTTTGAAGCGTTGTCTAAAGGAAAGAAATGTAACATACTCCTCCTCTCATTCTTTAGCTGTAATCAGTGCGAGTTGGACAGCTAGCAGAGGTCCTTGTTAGAGGATCAAGATGTACTTTCTCCCCTGGATACACACTGCAACGAAACAGAGCCTAAACCTGCATCCAGACTTGGCTGAGGTGTTGCTGTTGGTGTGTAAAGGAACCTCAAATGCTGCTAGTGATCTGCAGCTCGGTGTTTGCCTCTCTGCTGTGCCATGAAATAGGTGTGAACCTTTTGAGGGAAAGGTGGCCAATGAAAGCTGCTTCCCCAGGAGCAGAACCTGGGCATGAATAGGAGCATGGCTGGAAATGATGCTGCACCTGCACTTCCTAGGGCTGGTGGTTTCCACTCTTCCCAGTGAGGCTACGGTCCTGGATGCTGTAGCTCCTACATCCATGTGCTGTGTCCATATGACTGAAAACAGAGGAGGAAGCATGGTCCCAGGGGTAGGCTTCCCTCCTGCACAGGCTTCAGTAAAAAGCAGCCTAAAACCTGTGCAGGCCATGTCCTACAAGTGCTTGCTGAGGTTGGGGAAGGGGAAGACAGCTCCCTTGGATGAGTGCTGTTGTGCGGTTTGGTTGTGGTGGAGCCTTGGTATCTACAATTTAAGGGCAACAGTCCTTTTGCCTCACTTGTATGCTGAAACAGTGTAGGGGTGGAGAGTCTGAGTTCTCGTTAATGTGGATGCCACCATAACCTTGGGCAAGTTGCATTCACTTCATGGCCCTTGCCATTTGTGGCTGAGGTATCATTTTTCTCAGGATAAGCTGAAATTCTGTGCATTGTTGGATGACTTTTATCTTGCTATCACAGGCAGTGTGCTTTTTAAGTGTGAAAGGCACTTCTTTGCTTTATCACTTGGATGTGAAGAGGGATTATTTTGCAAGAGTTCATGGGAGAGTGAGAGAAGTTATGATCAAGTTGTACCCTCTGGAATATGCTGCGGGATGAAGATGTGGAGAGTGATATCTTCACTCTTCTTCCTTTCCCTTCTTTGCTGATGATTCAGAGCAGAAATGACCTGGGTCATTTTATGTGAGAAAAGATGCTGGGCTGATCTGAAACAAAAGGAGAAAAGCAAGTCACTGTTTCAAGTGCATTGTGGTTCAATTGAATGAAAGCCCAGTCTTGCCAACTCATGATTTGATCATCAGTGCCGCAATGCATAGTCCTTTCTTATAGCTCCAGGTCTGCAGTTATGGAAGGTCTTAAAATATATTCTACCTCCCCCCCCCGCCTTCCCCTGTAGGTTTCATGATTTCAAAGAAAATATAGCTAACGTGACCTTAGTGTACCCTCAGGACTGAGGTAGTAGAAGGCAATGGATTAAAAACTGGCTCAGGTTGCGAAGTGAGAAGATGGTGATACACAGTTCATATAAAAAGATAAAGAAAAAATGGGGTCTCAGTATTGCTAGATCAAACTTTGAACAATACAGAGAATTTCCAGGATTTGGGATCTGAAAAGGAGCTTCAAGTCACCTATTTGTAGCTCCATGGATTGAGCTAAGTGGGTGGGAGTTGAGTGTGCAGAAGTGTTGTGGAGATCTGCACTGCAGATGTGAAGGCAGGAGAGCAGCTTTCATGAATTTTTACCAGCACTGTGGTCTTGGTCACATTTGTGTAAATCCAGAGTAATATGGTTGTCCTGCATAAACTGGTATTTTCTTCCTGTATTGTGGACCAAACAAAAAAATTTTAAAAGAGATCCTCTTGTGCCTGCCTCTGACTCAAAGTGACAATAAGGGTTTTTTTTTTTTTTTCCTCTTTTTCCCCACTTTTCTTAAAACTAAGGTTTGATTAAGGGGCGCGAGGGGGGGAAGTTTAAATCTCTGTTCATAGTGGGACACTGAATTATCCTTACTGGGACCAAAGTATGGCATATGCATACGTGTGGTGAATACTTTGATTACTGTCAATGCTGTTGGATATTTATGTGCAGGGTGAATATTCCCACATAGAAAGTGCATTAATCAATGCACCAGTTACTACTTTAAGAGAGCTGAAAGTTGCATATGAATTTGGAAGTATGGCAAATACAGTCAGTCATATGATGCCAATGAACAAACTAATACTCCAATGTGAATAAAATCTCTTACTCCCATTCCTGACCTTGAGAACAGGCTTGAGAGCATGAAAGGTTTTTTGTATCTTCCTGCCATATCAGTTGGTCTAATAAAGAGATTTCCTTAGAAAGGAAAAGAAGATGTATTCTGTAGTCAGTAAGTTATGGGCTGGTTTCTGGATGGCAATGAAGGGCAAGGTTAGGTTAGACTATAGTGGGATATTTGCCAGGGTACGTTTGCTGACAGTGATTGGAGCTGTCAATGAGAGTGACACCGGGGAGCGTCCACCTGTATGTTTAAAACATGCTTTGTGAATTCGGGTGTGAAGCAGGCCAGAGAAGATATAAAAGACGTGAAAGGAGTTTGGGAGCTTCTCCCTAAAGTGAGATAACCTGTTTCTGTCAGGCTCTGTTAAAGTAAATAGGTTAATAACTGTTTTTGGTTTTACCATTAATCCTGCCTCTGATTTCCATTTAGGTGTATTTATAAGTTTGCCATATACTTCCAGAGGCACTGGTCAGAAGTGAATTTAGCAAAGAAAAAAAAATATATGCAGTGAATCCACCCTAATTTCTGTGTAACCTGACAGATTATGCAAAAATGTTGCTGCCACTACAGAGCAAGATAGCGCTGATCTCTCCTGCCTCGCCCACGTGTAAGATGATGATTTGGGGCATGGAAGCAGCCGGGTGTTGTGTTCCTGTGCTGGCAGTAACTCCCAAACCCTGCTGAGTTCCTGCGAGCAACTGCAGAGTACATGCTGCCTCATAGATGGCAAAATACCCTCTTTTGCTTTGGGGTGTGAGGCGCAAAGGTTGAAGGGCTCTACCCTATACTGGAGGGTTCATTTCTGCTGCATTTTTCATTTTAAGTATAATTTTTTCTGTTTTATGAGAAAATAACTTTCTTGGTTAAGCTGGCCAGGTTTTCTTAAATTGAGCCTAATTTATGAGAAGATCAGGAAGCCCTGGCCTATGCTATGTTTCCTCTAGTTCAAACATAAGGGATAAAACCAAAGGGCAAAGCTGAGCTTGGGGAAGAGAGAACAGCGGTTTCAATGTAACTGTGTTATCTACACAAACACTGCACTTCACAGTCCCAGCCAGAACCCGCCACCCTTCTAAGGAGAGTGTGTCTGAGATATAGAGAGCTGGAAAGATGAGAGGGGCAGAAAAGCCAAAACCAGGGCAAGAATACATGCAGGTTACTCAAAGCCTGAAGGGAAGGGAGCATCTAGTGATCAGACTATCAAGCCTTGGATCTATAAATAAAGGTACCATGTTTATGCCCTCTGGGGCCCCTTTGTCAAAAAGGCATTTTTCCCCCTTGTCAGCCAGAAAGAGATAGACATGGTTTGTCTGAGTGAGAACAAAGTACGTGCCCCTTTCCCAGGGCTTGTCATAGCTGTGGTGATGCAGGTATGACAGGGAAAGGTGCGTTTCAAATGGACCTTTTCAGGAGGTGAACTCATTGTCACTTCAAAGAATCAGATGATTTACAGTGTCTGTTTATGGGCAAAAAGTAACATCTTTCTCTATCTTTCTGCAGTATACTTAGGAGAGACATAATAGCCTGGTCATGTGCTGGAAAGAAATGACTCATTTCATATTGGGTCTAAGTGAAACTAATGTATTACTCATTTTTATGCAACTCTAGTAAATTGGACTTATTAAAAAAGGGGGGCGGGGTGGAGGAGGGACAATTACCTAAAGTCTAACCAATATGTACTAGAAAATTAATTTAGAAATATGGTTGACCTCAGCTTCCTCCTAATGAAAATCTGCTGACAAATCTTGTGATTTTGTTTCTCTTTTTAAAGCAGCCCTCGGGGTTGCTAGTAGTTCAGGTGTCAGGACCAGCTACAGCTACTGATTCAAATCCTGGCTGGATGATTTTGGCATTGTTCTTCCAAAGAAAAGACTCCAGATTCAGTCGTCTTCTGGGCTTTCTGCACTGCTTGTTGCTAAAGCATCTGAGTCTGACCCCATTGCTGAGGTCTACTGGTGGTGTGTGAAAGAGCTCTGCAGGCTGCTGAACTGTGAGCACAGCTTTAGCAGCTCTGAATGTGGTGGTTGCTCATCCTTCCAATGATACTCAAATCCTGTGAGGTGTCCATGCACCAAGGTAGGCTGATCTCTGCCTCACAGCCCCTCATTGATTTTTTGCTGACTGTCTTCTGCTTAGAGCAAGTAATCCAAAACCCATTTTCATTCCGAGCACTGTTTATCATTGAATTCTGATTAACTGAAGCCCCATATCCAGAGGAGCTAGGAAAATGGCAGCAATTTTCAATTAGAATATCCTGAACAACCTTGTCACCTCTTTCATAATCATTGCTTTTATATTCAAAGGTTAAATAAGATCATTTTTAACAACACGGAGTGCTATCTTTCTTTAGCCATGCTTGCAGTGCATCTGTGTAGAAGCCCCACACGCTACTAAGCTGTGATTAAGACCACAAAGAGGGCTCTGTGTTCTCTGGTGTCCCATTTTTCCCTCAGTGATTTCCATTCATATCTGCTGAGTTCACAGAATGGAAGGTCTGTGGTACCTGGGAAAAGCAAGCTGTTAGGCACCTTACCCTCCTTGTCCCTCTCTCTCTGTGAAGTTTATGGAGTTAGGACGGAGCTGGTGACTTGGTCGCTGCTGTATGAAATACTGAGGCATCTCCTTTGCTCTCCAGCAGCTACACCACAGGGTCACTGCACTGGGAGCAATCAAACTTTATCTGATGTGGATTTTGGTGAGAGTTTGACTCGGGAAGGGACTAAGGATAATAGATACGATATATCATAAAAGGGGATTGTTTTTACTTGTGCTTTTTTATCGGTTTTGTGTGTGTGTGTGTGTGTGTGTGTGTGTTAATTTTCTAAATCACTCTTCTGCCTATTTCTTTTCACAAATGAAAAGAAAAGAACCTGGGAGAAAGCAAAGCTACTAAAGTAACTGGAGTGATTCTGGGTGGTTTAAGGGGTGGGCAGATACTTCTCTGAAACTGGAGAGATCTAATCCTTGTCCTTCAGTCAAGTAAGCTGTAAAAAGCACTTTGCTTCTAGAAACAAGGACTGAAAGCAAACCTAAGCAGAGCCCACAGAGTCCTTCAGCTCAAGGGGTTTCAATAGATTTGTCTTAGTGACTGTGTAAGAGAAACCGGTTAGGAAGCACCTGGAAACTTATCTAATTTTTCCAGCTATTCCGGTTCATCTAATGAAAGAACTTATTTCTGCCTCCAAACACTGTTGTGCCTAGGTCCTTAGACCCTCAGTGCTGAAGCAAAGCACTGCAAGAAAAATATTTACGAGACAAAATGGAAATATGGTTTCCTCCTGATGTCGGTCCCAACTTTACCCCAGTTCTCAGAGGTCTGTGAAATGTTGTGCTTTATTAGTGCTCGGGTAATGACGGAAAAAACATTATTTTCTTTTTCAGGTTTTTGTATTCACTTTGCACTTTGTCAGTTAAAAAAAAAAAAGCTGAGGTTTGCTGGTAGGCAAACTATGACATGTTTTCAAAGGCCTTGATGTGTAGCATAGCGCTTTTGCTATGTATTAAAAAAACCTCCAGATTTTCATTGTTGCATTTCTAATTAAAAGTTCAGTGAAATGTAGGAGGTTTTCTAGCAGAAAAAAAAAAAAAAAGAAAAAGGATTAATAACCTGGATGGCTTATAGCCGCAGAAAGTAGCTGTGGAGACCTAGGCAAAGTGAAATCAGAATTCAACAAATGCATTGCTTCTTTATGAAAATCACATCTATGAGTCAGCAGAACAAGCTCCTCTGTCATCTAAAAATGTTCGTCTTGGAGACGTTCACAGCTGCGGCATTTCCAAGCCCCAGTAAGGCGTGGCTGGCACAGGGATGGGATGCAGCTCTCTGCCGGCAGCTGCAGCGGTGGGGCTGGGACCAAGCACACGGCTCCTCTCGACGCTTGCGGCAGAGCGATGCTCATCGTGGCCGCAGGAGCTGTGGATGGAGCGCTCTGCCTCGCATGCTCTGGTGATTCATCAGGAGCTGTTCTGCACGAGCCCAGGGTTGCAGCTTGTTCAGATGCCTGGCACGGACTGCGCTTATCCCCTCGCTCATATGCACGAACAGGGGCAGCTGTGGTGGTCAGAGCAGTGGGTGACCGTGGCTCACATCAGTGGGATTTTGTATTCTGGTTGTGGCTAGAATTGCACCACTCCTTTGTTAAAAAAAACCCAACAACCAACCTACTACTTTTTTTTTTTTTCTTCTTCTTCTTAACACGCTGTGGAATTACTCCAGGCATCTGACTTACTCTGTCAGCCTTTCCTTGGCAAAGTGGCTTCACCTCCCCAGCAGAGTGACTCAGGATGCTTGTCTTGCTGGCTAAGGCTTTCTCTCCTTTCCTCCATGTCACCATACACCCTTTCCCTCCCTCCTAGACACTGATCCCTAGAATTTTTAGCAGTGAAGCTCATTGAGAAGCACAACCATCTTCTTCAGTGTTGATTTGTCTTTAACATTTTCTGACCCACTCCTCTGAGCTGTTCTTCGCTGATCAGAATCTCAAACAAGTTCCTTCACCCGCTAATGCAGTGTTAAGATGATCAACGCTCAAATCCCTGAGATCTCTCCTTCTTCACAGAGGTTAAAGAGAATCGTTTTTGAAAACTTTAGCTTTCCGCCAAGTTAAAAGGGAGGAGATCAATGGGATCTGTGCAGTCCTGATACAGTGCCCTGGAGGTTACGTTCCCAGCCTGCTGATAGCATCCGGGCTGCTGAGCCCTTCCAGCTCTCTCTGAATGTGTCCCATCTGGAAAGGTTCAGGCAGAACCATGGGGGTGGGAAATGCAGGACTGCCTCAGATAGGAGGTTTTGCAAGAAATTTTTGGCAAGGAAGCTGCTAGGTAGCCTGCGATCATCACAGCCCTAGCACCCCTGGGATTTATATGGCTATTTGGCTGCTGCAAAGTGAAACCATAATGACTTACACCAAACCATGATGAAGCAATCAGAAAGAAATGAAGTGGGCAAAATGTTACCCTACTCGGCAGCCATGGCTTGGTAGGTGAAGTGCTATGAAGGCAGACACTAGCATTAGAAGAACACGAGAGAAGCTGATGGTGTCATCGACCACCATCTGCAGAAGTGCTTCTCTGACATTGCTGTCCCATGGTGGCCACGTGTCTCCCTGCATTGCCTCCAAGTGCCCGGGAGCTGGCTGCACAAGCAGGATTTTGCATGCACCCAGGATCCTGACACTGGAGAATTCATATATTTTTCTTGAGTTAGTAAATCTAGAGAAGGCTAATCTCTCTTTATTCAATTAGGTATCAGACTGTCACAGAGGTCCTAGTTAAAAAAAAACAAAAACAAAAACGGCAAAAAAAACCAACCCACAACCAAAACAAAATAAATAAGAAAAAGATGAAAATACTTCACAGCAGTGAATTTTGACTATTGTTTGCCAGTCTTTGTAAGTAAATGATTTTCTTTGGTTCTTAGACTCATAATGGAACAGGCAGTCCCCTTGACATGTTAAGTGGGGGCTGGATTTCTGGGGTTTTCTCTTTGCCAGCAGTTTCTTTGTGTGGCAAATTTATTCTGCTTTTATTTGATAGCAGGAAAAGGGTTTATATGTTGACATCGGGGTCTTTTTGCACTTCACAATAAGTGTCTGTTCAGTGATTACATTTCTGAGAACATCAGATATGCAGGGTTACCTGCAAGCCATGCAGGTTAGCCCCATGGGGCTGCAGATACTTGAGAAACGACTTCATTGACTTTATAGATAGATGCTATGTATTTTGTCATGTGGTGGAAAGGAGATGTCTGCTTGTCCCAGAGAGCTCAGAGACATGCAGTAGATGTGGCTGTATTGCTAATGTGAGTGTCTGCACATTGTCTCAAGTGATCAGCTGGATCATGGAGTGTTACTGCAGGGCACCCTGTAGACTGGTGATAATTGAGGGCTAATTGCAGTCATGTTGGAGAGAAAAGCATGTCCTATCTATGGCAGTGCCATGTATAGGGCTGTCATATTTCCTAAATTCATTCTTCTTGTTCTAGACATCTTTGAAAGTGACAGTGATGCTTCACGTTGGCATAGTTGTGGCAATGGTGAATTTGATGTCAAATTGCTGTACCTTACAGCTAAAAATGTTCTGATTTGAGCAGCAGCCAGTTGGTGATACTCAGTTGCTTCTGGTCTGGGATAGCTGTCTGGCTGCTCTCCAGAGTTGATGCCATCTAAAGATACCAGGCATGAACTTCTTATCCTTTCCCATTCTCTTATTAACAGCCTGGTATTGGGTATGGAGGAGGTCAGTTGGGTCCTGCCAGTGGGTGCTATGAACTGTGAGCAGTGTACTGGATGTCAACTTGGCTGAAGGGTCCTCTAGCAGCTTGGCTGTGCTGGACAGGGATTTGCTTGAGCCTGGCTGGTGCATCCCATGGCCCTGGAGATGAGCATGGCTGTGTGCCACCTTGATGCAGGTTGTGTCCCCTTCCCTGGCCAGCCCTCAGTGAAATCTTCAGTGCTTTCTCTCCCCTGGTACATCAGCTGGGTGTCAGGCTGTGGTAAGGTGCTGATGCAGCCAGCCTGATCTGGATGCTGGATGTAGCTGTGGGAAGAAGGTCCCACTACAAGGCTGTGTCCCAGGACTCTCGGGTATGAGATGAAGGTGGGTGTGAAAGGGCTGCAGGATAGCATCAGTGTGCAGTGTTGGGTGGTAGGTGGACATCCCAGGAGCTCTGGGATCTGGATATAAGCAGGGACCTTCACTAGGGCAACCCATGGGAATGAGACAGCATGCGGTGTGGGGGTGTAGACTAGGAGACGATGAGCTCATGTGCCTCTCTCTGCTGTTAGTCTCTTAAAGGCAATCTCTGCTAACCACAAATAGGTTGTAAAAAAAGAAGACAAATGGTAGAGACTAAATGTAGTTTAAGCTAGTCAATGGCAACAAAAATACGGGGATTTATTTAAATTGAACTGCATTTGAAATTCTATTTTAATCTAGTCCCTGTGCTCCATTCATCATGTTGCTGTCTGGGCATCGTTTCTGTCGCTGCTGACCCCTGAGCATGTAGATGCATATGCAGAGCTGGGACTGCATTTCCACCATGTCTGCGCAGGTATTTGTTTTAAAACTGGGGTGAACTCCCTAGGGGAAGGGAGTGAAGGGGACCAAGGAGCCCCACCAGCTGTGTTTGGAATAATTCATGTGCTCTCCTGGTGTACGGTGGGGCTGTGCCTGACTCCCAGATCCTCTCTTTTCTGTTCACATTAAGGCTAGGTCTGATCAGTAGAGGATAGAGCAGGGGACTTGAAGGCAGAAATCTGGTTTCTATTTCAGGCAGTGCCACTGCAACATGATTTTTAAGAGGGCTGGTGGATTATGCGTTTCCCACAACCAAAGGGAAATGTACTCAAAAGGGAGTGTTAAAAGGCAGCCAAGGGAAAGAGGAAAGGGGTGATGTGATCTGATACCCGCTGACCTCTCTTGTATAGGCATATCTCCCCTTCTCTTGGGTACCCTGAGAAACACACAACCCTCTGCAGAACGGATGTTCTCTGAATATTCTCCCCCACACCCTTTTTTTCCCTTCCTTTAGCCCTTGATCTGTTTAGAAATCCCCATTTGTTTGCCTCTCTGGTTTCCATAACCTCACTGACACTGAAGTAATGAGGAAAACCTAGCGTTAGTGGCTTAGCAGTGGAAGTTCAGCCCAGTCCAGCTGTGGGCAGTTCAGTGTTCACTCTTCCTTTGGTTTTTTTGTTTGTTTTTTAGTTGGGTTTTTTTTCCACTACCATGTCCATTTCTGCAGAAGCAGCTGACACCTTAGTCACAAGATCAGAGTCACAGATCTACCAAAGCTCTTAATACCTAGTTGTATGTTTGTGTGTGCATTTTCTTTTTCAGGGTAAGTACATATTTTAAGGATGGAATAACAGTTTGTCCAAGAATCAACAGTCCACAGGGAGCCAACTAGTCTAGCAGCCAAGGCTTGTGCTGCTTCCTTGAGGTTTTGGGGATGAGTTGCTTGCCTGTCCTCTTACATAAAAGCATAGCAAATGTCAGAATAAACACATTTTTAAATATACGACACCATCAGTCAGAGCTTAAGAGAAGCTCATTGGCTGGAAAAGAGATCAAGGCAACCGGGAATTTGGATGACCTGACTGAGGCGTTTGGACTAAAAGGTTCTTTTTCATTCACTGGAGCTAGTAATTTTTTTCTTTTTTTTTTTCTTTAGGTAATCAGCCAGGAAAGAAATAAAATATCCTCCTCCTTCCTCCAGGCAGTGAATCTGGAATCAGAGTCCTATTGCGTTACTTTATAATTTTATTTTCTTTGCTAAGGACAGATTGCTACTGGGTATGAATCCTTGCCTCAGAGCATGCTGGAGAAGGAGCCAGCATGCAGCTCTGCTGTCTGGGGTGGTTCATCACTCCCTGATTCAAAAGCCAGTCGTTAATTTGGTTAACTATGGTCATCTGGGGATGATCCCCCAGTTTTACAGTCTGGGTTAGGTCAGCTTTAATCAGCCCCACCCAAGGAGGGAGCTCTGGCAGGAATTACACTGAGCAGAAGAAAAGCCTGGTGCATTACTTTTGGGGCGAGCTGCATGACATTTCTGTACAGTTGGTCGGCCATGTGGGGAGGAGAGGTCCATGCAGCTCTTCTTTCTCAAGAGGTGCCACCAGGACTCTTCCAGGATGAATTCCTGCTCCCTGGGCATTGCTAGGTTTGCAGGTTTCCCTGTGATTACACCAGGGCTGGGGGAGAGGCGAGGTGGGACAGCTTGTTGAGTCATCTTTCCTACGTATCCTTAGAGCAGCGGGGCACTGTCTGCGACATTAACACAAAGGAGTTGTCTATGAAATTTCATTAAATTTACAGGCAGCGATTGTTATTCCAGAGCAAGGAAAGGAGATGGAAAGAGTCTGAAGTCCAGCTAGGAATTGGCTAGACTAGTTCTTGGATTGTTTTCCGCACTGTGGTTATCCTTATCTGCATCTGGAAACTGGAGTGTGTTGTATGTGTTTGTAAGAGCAAGCGGATGTGTGAAGTGTTCTGGCAAAGTCAGAAATCTCATTTTCCTGTCAATGTAATGCAGCCTGATTAGATTGTTATTGACATGCTGAGAACCTGCTAGGGTTGTTACATCTCTGTGGAAAGGCATCTGTCTGTTCCTCTCCTCCTTTCTGCCTGGAAGGATTGCAGAGCTGGAAATGGGAAGGACCTTTCAGACTGCAAATCCAGCTGTGAAATAAATCTGTTGGGAAAGCATAGTGTGCCCGCCAGCTGACCAGCAGTTTGACAGTGTATGTGGAACTGTAAGCCAATTAACAGCAGTTTGGAACAATTAGTAATTTCCTAATGGAGGAGGTGGAGGGGAGAAGAAAAAAAAAGAAAAAAAAGAAATAAACCACAATAAAAACCTCAAAACAAAACTGCTGTAGTTTGCTGGATGTTTTTCATGCTGTAAATCATTTCTAACAAGAGTTACTGGCAGTATTTGGGTGACCAGGCTTGTCTGACTTGATTGCATCATGTCAGAAATGTGCAGTGTTGCATAATCTTTTATATCTTTGATTGTTCAGGATGAAGCAGACAGGTGTGCAGTGTCTAGAGGAGGCTGTGCAGTAAGTACTGTATGGAGGTACCTGACTGAACTGCTCCTGCTGCAGTATCTGTAGTTATGCGGTGTGGAACTCCACTTGATCAATTTGCGCAGCTTGCTAGGTTAGCATGTCTATACTGGTCTTGGTACTCAAGCCAGATCATTCTGAATTAGCTTAGGTATTTCTGCACAGTGGCTTCTAGAAAAACCAAGAGAGGGTATGGACTAACTGGCTTTAAGAACATTCTCCTCCCCAAAGATGGGTCTTACTAACTTTGCACCATGAGATGGTCAGATAATGGCAATTCTCACATTCAAAATTTGCTTTTGCAAAATGCAGAGAGAGTCAGTCAAAATATCTGGGATGTTGCTGTCTTTGATCACAGCTGACCCAACCTCAAAAATCCTCATCCTGAAAGCTCTCTGAAGATGGATTTGTCTCCAAGAATGATTTTGGGTTCAGTAAAATTGCATGTTTCAGTGAAATGACGTTTCTTCCCGCCAGCTTATTTATATTCATCATAATTGTCTCACTGTGATGCCTCCTATTCATTTGCTAGATCCACTTGTTTTGCATCTTGTTCTGACTCTGAGTGCTTTTTAGGGTAAGCCTGCCTTTCAAGAATATGCATGATTGGTACCATAGGAATAGTTTTCATGTGCTTGCAGGAAGTGCATTGCTAAGCAAAGCAAGCAGGGAAGCTAGGAGAGATGAGTGGAAAATGACTATGTGAAGAAGAGCAAAGAATGAAAATAGATGTCAAGGAGTTAATCAAATAAACAAAAGTCTTTTTTTTAGATTTCTTGACTTTTTTTTTTTTTTTTTTTTTAAATAATCTTATAATGATTGCACTGGCCAATCCTTGATTCTTTTCTGTCTGATTAGAGCTGGGTTGTAGTGGCCATGATGAGTTACGACAACAATCTATTATTGGCGTTGTTAACTAGTGTCCCTCATTAAATTAAACTAAAAGGGGCAGGGAAGGGAATCTTTTCAGGGTGTTCCTTAGCTTATAATTATTTAAATTTATTTTAAAGGATAAATTTATTTTAATTTATCAGAAAGTCCTTGTCCTGAAAAGAAAAGCTCTTTAGTTTTGGTGTCGGTTTTTTTTTTCCTCCTATAAATTCATGCTTTGAGGAGAGTTAATTTACTATGCAAAGAATTTTTGAAGGTCATTTTCAGTGCCATTAACATTGTACAGAGGACCTTTGAGAATAGCTGTTTGCCTGTGCAGGTATTGCTGTGGTGCTGTCTTGCTCTATGTACCAGATGACATTTATCTACCAAAACAGTAGGCACCTTTCTGACCGCTTTGTCTAGATACTAGACATGAAATTACTGTATATCAAAATACAAAGATATTGGAAGGGAGCTGTCATTTTCCTCAGTCCTGGCTTGCAAATCTATAAAGAAGGCCAATTAGATGTGGGTGGAGAATGAGCTCCAGAAGGGCTGGATCTTTAAAGAAAATATTTCTTTGATGAATTTAGTAGAAATATGATCTGCTGGGCTTGTTTTGTCTTTCATACTGCAAAAGTCTAGTGAGAAATTAGGTGACAAGTTTCTGCATTTGCTATAGAGGATGAGTTTTCTTGATGACACAGACCTGTAAGTCTGTCCAGTGATGGGGAAAAATTGTTTGCTTCCACATAACACAGGAGTAGAAACTATGCAAAAAAATACTTAAGGACTCTGAAAAGTTTCTCTCAGGATAATAGCTCTTGTCCTGGGATTCCTGTAGGTCTTGTAGTACTATCTAACTTCCCCTCCATGACCATAGTTCCTATAAATTGCACAGGGGAACAATGCAAAAGTCTGTTTTTCTTCACAGGAGAAAAGCTGTGGGGGAGAACACTGAGGTCAGTTCCAGTCCCCTACACTTTTAGCTATTGTACGTGACACGGTTAAACCAGAAAATTTCCAGATTATCTATAAGCGTGTGATGTAGACAACAGAAGGTGCCAAATACTTCCTCACATCCTTGAAAAAAAGGTGATGTAAAAAAGAAAAAACAGGCTACAACTGTGAGTCTAGAGTTACATTTGTGCACTGTTGAGTAAGAAAGTGTGATATAAGATCATCTAGTTCTTTTTTTAAGTCTGCTCTGACTTCATTTTGTGTTGAGTGCAGGTTTTCCTCTCCTGTCAGACAAACACCATTACGTGTGTTCCACACTAACAAATACTGGTTCTGCCACACGTTTCATGGGAAAGAGCTCATTAAGTTACTAATCCTTGTAACTTCCCTTAAAAGCAAGTACAAACTATGTTATCAGTCACCATAAATAAATAAGGGAAGCTCCAAGACTGGAACCATCTGTGTTCTTTAGAGGGGAAAGATGTTCTCCCAATGTATCCTACATCTGCCTATGCTGCTTTACTTTCACGATCTGTTTTTATTTATGATTATGGCTGCCCAGAAGAATAGTCTGGTGCCATGCTTTGTATCGGTTTACTCAGTCTTTTGGCTGGGAGAGTTGAGTTATAAAACTTTCTTGTAGCACTTTACTGACCCTTACAATATTAATCTTTGATTACATTTGGATGATCAAAGACCCAGCACTACCAGGGTAAGAATGAGGAAGGAAATAGGGGAGATGGTTAGTATGCGCCTTATTTATCTGGTGTACAGATTATTGTTATAAAATGGGAATATACCCATTGAAAGCACAGGTGCACCAGTTTGAGGTTCCAATATGGTATACTGAAGTATAGCAACTCAGTATGAGGCTTGCAGAGGCTCCCTGAGCAATTACATTTTTCAAAATGTCACCACAGTATTGGCTGTGAGTAGAGTTTGAACAGAGCAGAGACAAGTAGTAACTAAAAGTCTACTTAATGGAGAAAGGTTGCCAGTAGCTTACTGTGTATGCTGCAAGTCATGTCCTCACAGCTAAGCCTAGGACTTCTGGATCTCACAGGATTTCAGAGCTGTTTCTTTCATGGGGTCTACTTGGGTTGCACTCATCTGGTCCTCATTTCAGGTTCTTGTACCTGCTCATAGTTCTTCTGCTTCGTTCTTGCTTGAGGATCCCAGGAAGAAGCTTGTGCTTGGCCCTCGGATCTGGAATTGCCATCCAGCATGTGGTTGTCTTCACCTCATCCGATGCATATGTATACATCTGCGGTGTGATAAGTACTTGCCCCTGATCTGAGATCACAGCTATGGCCATCACCTATTGCATGGGAATCTACTATGTTGGAACTTAAAAAAGATAGATATGGGAAGATAGCGGTAGATATGGAAATTGCTCCTTAATAGTAGAGAAACGCTGCTGTGGCATCTTGCATTGCTGTTTTCCAGTCTGTTAGATTTGTGTGAGGAAGCAGAAAGCTTGTCATTCTGTGGAGCTGATGGTTTGGTACGCATCACCAACCACTTAGCCTCTTAAAATATGAAATGCTGCAAATGCTCCATCTGTAGAAGACATAATGTGATTGATTGGCAGGGCTGTTCTGAAGACATTGAATGGAGCCAGATGAAGGTAACCTGAGATCCTCACTGTAAGCCTTTTGATTCAGAACCACATTTGATAGATGTTTACACTTGATGTGTGGTGGAAATAGGTTTGAGGGGAATGCTATAACTCTCTTCAGACTGTGCTGTTCAGCTATTGGCATTAGGTTGTGTGGTTGAGACTTACAGTCTTCTTGCATCAGCTATGCTGCCTCTAAATTAGCTGAAGGAGAAATCCAAGGAGAATCTCTCTGACATTGTTCTGTTTTAAATAATGCACTCAAAATTATAAATATTCTTGACTATTCCTTTTGTTTGACATGAAAATTAGATAAGGTGCAAATGTGACACCTTGCAGTCTATTTTGATGGTGGGAGAAGAATCCCACCTCTGCTTGGCATTTTGTTGGATGTGGGAGCAATTGTGTACTTGTAGTCTGAGTAGCTTTATTATTTATTTTGTTTTAGGAACAAAAGTAAAATGTCTACATAATAACTTCACTGTTGCAGAAACAAACAACAAAAAACATTTACAGCAACTCAGAAACTGAAACAGCAGTTGTTTCTTAGTAGTGGAAGATACTTGGGCAATACCTAGAAAACAAGTCATTAGAGCTTCTTACCTTTGTGAACCACAGTCTTCTGCCTCAGAAATGCCTGTATTCCCAACTGCTTTTCTGTCTGTTAAAACAAATAATGTGGGCACATGATTTGAGCCCTGAGACTTAAAGGATGTAAGCATGTACCTGAAATTAGGCATGTGTGTGTGATTTGCTGAGTAAGGGTGTCCTAGTCAGATATTTAAATTTTAAATGCACTGGGGCCTTCACTCATAAAGTAAGCAAATTTCAACCTCGACAGCAGTGAGAGGAATAAACATTAAGCTCAAAACAAACTTATCAAAGTAGCTCTTGAGACTATGTAGAATTGCACTTTAAGATGGGCAGAGCATCTTTAAAACCCTTTTGCAGTAGCTAAGAGCTTATACATTAGCTTTCATGAGAGGCATTACAGATGTCTGTGAATATTATATAAACACTAGCCTGTTTGCAACAGTTTATAAACCTAAATATTTTATAAGAAAATACTGAACATTTAACTTGCCTTGTATTTTTTATACAGCAATAAACCCACCATTTTTATCAAAAGATGCTGGAAAACCTGACTAATAATGTGACACTTTGTTATAAACTAGGAGGAAAGTTCACTGGTCTAGAATTAATAAGGTGTATGATCTGTACAGGGATTTCTACACTACAGGGGGAAACAGCTAACTGGCTTTGCTTGCTTTTGCATAAAGATGCATGTAATTTGTGAGAATGTTCTCTGGTGTATCTTTATGTCTCTGTGGCTAAAGAGGTTTCAGTGGTTTCCAACTGGACATTGCTTGGAAAATGAGAATACCATGTCCACACCTGATGTGATATATGCATGGCATTGCACGTCTTTGCCAAGTAACCTTCTTGCAGGAGGCAGGAAACAGCAAGTTTTAGACCTGAGCATTTTCTCCCCAAATATATGTATCAATTTCAAGGAAACACAAAGCATGCTTTGAGGAAGCTACAATGATGGATTCCAGGAGGACTAATTCCCCCAATGACTAAAGTAGGCCTTTGTTTCTATTCCCAAAGACATTTCATTTGCATTTTCACACGCAATATGGGCAGGTAGGGCTAGCACCTCAAAGGATGTATGTGCCCTACTGTAGCAGACCTCAAAGGATCACCATCTCCTTAGCAGAATTAACTGTTCTGAGAAATCACCCAACCTGAACATTTGGGCAGACCAGAGGTAACGCTGGACAGGAAGGAGAGTTAACTCCAGCAAAGGGAGAATTATTTACCTTCTACAATGGAAACCTCCCAGCTCCAGCGCAGGAAATTTAAGGGCCACCTTTGTTCCCCTACAGCTTGTCAGGACACTCTGTGGTGGGGCTTTTGCAGGAGAAAGTTCATGTGTTTAAAGGGGAGCTACATTCCCAAGGTGGGGAAGTGTAAATCCATGAGCGAGTGAGATTCAGGACATAACCCTTGTTCATCACAGTTTGTCTTAACATTTCCAGCAGGAATGCAACAGTTTTACCCCCTCCAAACAGAGCAATTGTCTACAATAAGTGAAAGACCATGTAGGCTTCTGGGGGAATTTTAACATAGGTGTACTAGGTAGCCACAATTTTTCAGAGCTATCAGGCTTAAGTAGCGGCTGAATAGAAGTTTGAAAATCACAACTTGAAGGACTAGTTAGGGGGAGGAAGAGTTTCAACGTCTAAGTTTTTTCAAAGCTGTACTTTGTTGTAGGGTCATAGTTTTAATTTTTTATGTCTCTGTTGCTGATTAATTTCATTGTTCTGATTTTACTGATTGATTTAATTATTTTAATTGTTTTTATTGCCTAAATATCTTTATCAGGCTTGACCTTTAATGCAAACTTCACTTAGCTTTCAATAGAAATTCAACTTCTAATTTTGCAGGTATTTAAAAAGATGCTTCCTTTCTATACTAGAACAGTTGCCCATAAGTGTTGTTCCATTAAAGACAGCAATGCCTCAAGAAAAAGCTTTTATCAGCAAGTGCTGTGAGCCAAGTTAGGATGACAAAGTGGTAGAATTGCTTGGCCCTCTCTAATTGTCACCACTGATGAAGTGAATGTGTGTAACAGTAGGAGAAATATTGCAGTTCTCCATGATTAGTAAACCTGAAAGGTCTGTACATGAGGTCTTACACTCTTATCCTTTGTTTACTCCAGAACACAGCAACCCATCTATGGAGTAAGTCCATTTGCAAGGCTGAGTGCATATTTTTCCACTCCAAAATTTGTGTAACCCTTGGTCACTTAGAGCAGAAGAATGAACATCTGAGATTTCCATTTTGAATTATTTAGGAATCTACCTTTACGCACTGAGTTTATAGGGCTATCCCTAAATGACCCACCTGCACTAGGTGTGAAAGAATTATCTTCTTGAACTCTAAAAGGAGCCCACAACATTAATTGCAGGGATCCAGAGTTACAGGATATTTGTACCTCGTAACTCTTCCAGGAATCATGGAACTGGCTTTGCTTAATGGAAGATCATGTGTATTGTCAGGGGAAGTTCCTTTCAGATCTGCACAGACATCAGGTCAAAGTTTTGTACTGGCCAAAAATGTTATTGCAGTTGACTAGGGTAGGCTGAAAAACACTGGCCAAGAAAATGCATGCTCCAGAATAAGTTATATGGTTGATGTGGCCAGATCTCACACACATATATGTCAGGATTAATTCCTTGGTGACCTACAGTTATTTCCACTTTACACTGGCATAAATAGTGTAGAAAATAAGGTTAGTATTTGTGCCATCTACAGAGCAAATACCAGTGCCAGCTTGAGTTGTGCAATTTTTGTGTGTCTGTGTTTTTCCTATAGCTTTAACAGGAGCATGGCTTCCTTAAAGCACAGAAGTGTCAGAAAATCTATCACCAGGCTTGTCCCTATAGCTTTAAGTGTTTTGCAATCAGTTCTCTCCTATAATTGTATTTCTATTTTGAATAATTCAGGAAGTCATCCAGCCTCCTTTGTTCAATGAGTATATCAGGCCACCTTTAAGTCATGAGGCTGCAAAGGGTGAGCGAGAGTTCTTCACCTCCCCCCACCCCCAAGATTTTTCTTTTTTTTTTTTTTTTTTTTAACAAGGTTTATTACCTCCATTTGACAAGTTGGAAGTTGAGACACTAAATGACTTGGCCAAGGTCATACAGGAAATTTGGGATGGAGCACCAAGCATATGATTGCTACTGGTTTCCAAGCCAGCTCTCAAACCACTGGACATCCTTCTTAATTTCCAGTCTTTTCTGGCACTGCTGCCAACTTTCTGATTCAATTTCTCAACCACATTGTACCTCTTTTTCCCTTCTTTTGTATTTAAAACCAACCTTGCAAGGTAATGTAGCAAAGCAATCAATAGGTACATAGTAATTTCCTGGGCCAGTTTCACTTCTCTTTCAGTTCACAACTTGTCCACCAACAAATTTATTCCTTGCTTGGAGTACTTCACTGAATCATTTCTATTCAAAAGTATCTGTTACCACTTTGCTAGGTCTTAGACTGAACATCTTTGATCCACCCATTTCAAGATTAGATGGATGATAGAACCCAAATTCTAGATCCAAAACCATCCATGTTTTGGAGGTATATTCAAAGCCCAAGCCTGGATTTGGCTTTCAACATGGTTACCTTGATCTGGTTTCAGATCTGAATACTGTGTCCTGTGACATCTCTGTTTCTAGCACAAAATCTTGTGTTCCTATCTCTGTGAGAACTCTTAGCCTTGATGAATGCCTCAGTGCACCTTGTGTGGGAGATGACACCTACTGATCCTCTCAAACTTTATTCAGATGGTGTTCATGTGCAGTGTTTTTTTTTTTTTTAATGGTTAGTTATTTATTACTTACCTGGAGGCCTAGAGAATTTGGCATTTTGACAGAAGTAAGTGTGCAAGAAATCCCAACGTTGCCTGTTGCTCTCATTGTGCTCTCCCTCTTGCCTGTTTTCCATGTGGGGTGTGCAACTGCTTCCCACTTCCTAGAAATCAAATCACCACCGCTCCTCCCCATTTCTCTCCTGTCTCCACATGATGAGAACATTGTCTGTTTTTTCGCCAGGGATGGGAAAGCCAGGACAAGCTTGGTACTGTGGTCTTTTGCACTAACAGCACTTCGGTGGCAATTCACTCTTTCCAGGGAATTATTCTAGATTTATTCACCACAAAGCATCCAACCATAACAACTCAGTAATTTTAAGGCCTAAGGAAAAAAAATGTAACAAGATGTTCAAAAATTTTGGTTTGGGATAATTGGGAGTTGTTTATATCCTTGTGCTGCTGATTATGTTGTCATATACCACCATTACTGGTGTCCTCAGGAACAGGATTATCTTTGCTTGGAAACAAAGCCTCTGTTTTAACCACTTAAATGCTGGTTAATGTGGCTGATAAATGGAAGGAAAAATACTCCCCTGTTGTTACTGGATCTATCAGATGCTCAAAAATCATAGGGATGAGGGTTGAATAAAGAGATACATGGATAAATGAAACATACTCACTGTAAGTTTTACGATAAAACTATCAGATCACTGCATTTTTTCTTTAGAACATTTAGGCCAGAGTCTCCCCACTGCACAGCAGAATACAGCTCTTGCTCTTCTTTGGTTTGAAAATAACTTTCTGTGCATTCAGATCATACCAACCTTTCCAAGCTGTATCTTCTTTGGGTTTTATACCCTCCAATTATTTCTGTATGAATCTGGAATTCACATCTCTGGCTCATGTTTTTTCCCCTGGCTCGCTGAAATGCCAGGGCTACACAGAAGTCCGATGGATTCTTCTTGTAATGGAAATGTGTTGTATAAGATATGGGGCTTGACAATACTGCTTCTCCTCAGGTTCACTGTGACAGCTGGGATGGGTATCTGCTACTATCCCACTAGAAAGGATTGTACTGAGTGGGCTGGGGCTAAATGCTCTTCACAGTACTTTAACAGTTAAAAAGAAGTTTAAGTATAAATTACATTTGCACTCATAGGACTTTTTTAGATTTCCAGAGTGGCATATGAAAGCTTTCTTGTGAGTTTTTGGGGTTTTGTTTTCTTGGTGGGTTTTGTTGTTGTTGTTTGGTGATTTTGTTGTTTTTTTTTTTAAAGGACCTGTCAATAATATGAGTAGTAAGTTCTAATGTTTTGTACCAGCTTCCAGCCTCTTTGAGGTTTTCAACAGTAATTTCCCTCTGATTTCATGGGAACTGGGACCTGGAAGGCACCAAGCTAGATGCACTTTGTCAAGAGAAAGCATTGTCTGCATCCAGAATTTTCATAACATCTAATGTAAAATGCATCTTGAATTTTTGGGGGAAAAAAAATCTCAACAACTGTAGAGAGGAAAACAAGCCATTTCCTTAGCTTGAACCTGCATGAATTAGTGGTAAAGTGTTGATCTCTAAACTTGCAGTTTCTGAACCATAAAATCTGTTTATTTTACCCTATAAAAGAACATTTTAACTTATATGGCTACTTAAGTTTAAAAGCTATTAGAGAAGTGGGTGGGGAGACGAGAAGCAGCAGCTTGAATCAGTAATTCAAGCTTGCAATACAATCTTCATCTGCTGCATAGCTTGCATAGAAATCCCCTTCAATGTGGATTTTCTGTGCTTGTAGCAGTCCCACAATACAGGAAATATACAGTATATATTTCCAACATTATCCATTATTGTAGTAAAGCTTATGAAGCAACCCATTCCTTGTGTATTCGTGGTGATCTGCAATAACTGGATATTCTTAAGTATGCATTTAAAGAAGTAAAAACATAACATAAGCAGGCAGAAACTAGCATCTGCAGTGACTTTCCAAAGGGATTTGGGGAGAATGTCTTTATTAATATGCTCTTACTGCAGGAACAGCCACAGCTTTGATAGAAAACCTACCTGTGTTTTCTTTTATATCTGAATTTCAGGGGGGTTTTGTGTTTCCCTACAGATTGAAAGTGCTGGGACTAAAATTGAGTCAATGAAGTACCTCCTCTGGTGGGCAGAACAAAGCCACAGCACCCTCAAGAGCGAGATGGTGTGCGACAAGGAGGGACTGCTTCGTGCTGTAGACAGGGCAGGGATGGAGGAAGCCTGGCTCCTGCTGCAAGACCCTCCCTGCTATGCTGTGGCTTGTTGCACCCTGAAGAAAGCAGAGAGGGGCTTGTGCTGCTTCAAATATAAGGTCGGTGTTTGTCCTTCATCCCAGGGTGGAGCATAGGGAGGGGAGGTTTCTTGCACAGGCTCTGATGCTCCTTCACATACACTCACACACACACACACACAGAGCTATTTGCAAGCAGCAGCCTTGCTACAGCAGTCACCTTCAGTGAAAGGGAAGAGAGAGTTTGATTCTCTCTCTGCAAAATTGATAGAAAATTGTCAACGCGTTGAGTGGCTCTGCTTCACTTGAGCTGTGCAGGCCCTTTCTATACTAACTATCCCTGAACTTGCAGTACCTTGCTAAAAATAGTTCAAAGCCTAAGCATGAGTTCTCCGAACTGTGATCCTACCAGTTCTGTTTTATTCGACTCACCATTCCTTTGAAAGTATTCATCCTTCCCCTCGTAAAACTTAAATCAGCTCATTCCTTGGTCCAAGAGTTGACATCATTATGATGTTACATCCTATGTAATGGTGTGAGACCTGGAAATGCATTCACAGCAAAACCACGCTGTGAATTGAATTTGCAGTGCCTCAGCCCTTGCTTGCAGTCTGATCTCCCTCCTGCCTTCCGCATTTATTTGTACTTTTAAAACCTGTGTGGTTCCTTGGAAATACCCCATGGTAACATAGCAGCATGCTGCTGGGGATCTATCAAGGGTCTTTTTAATGTTCCCATTTTTCTTTCCATGACCCCACTTGTTTTACAATGTTTGTGGGACCAAAAGTGATTGTTTTACCAAATTAAGCTAGTTTTCTTGCCAGGAACAGTGGCTAGGATCTTGTTGACAGATTTGGAAAAGATTATTCTTTCAATACGTTTTGAATGATTTTTTTTTAAGGATGTCTGCCATGTACAGTTTCCAAACTCAGACCACATTTAACTGTTTAATATTATACGGCGACAGGGACAAATTAGCACCTTTCATTTTCCTATCAAAATTAACACATCCCAAGAAGACATTTCAAGAGCTACAGATCTCTCATTTAGAAATAAATGTAGGAAACTAGTTAAATATGTTGAACTCAAAATCTTGGCCCAAATAAAGTTTGAGAATTTTGTTATTGATTTCAGAGGCCTCAGAATTTTACACATTTTTCTTATGTGTCTTTGGAGTTACCTTTTCCCTCATGTGTCTTTTATATGATGATTTTTTCTTTTTGATGGAAAGCTCTCTTCACAGCCTGCTCTGAAAGCCACATCTCATCCCTTTGCTCAGGGGCTTCCTCACGGGCATGAGGGGGGTTTTATGGGGGGTTCCCACCCGCCCCCCTTTCATGCATGACTTGGCCACTGGGTTTGTTTGTTCTTCCATCTTCTTCTGAAGCATTTGGAATTGGCCACAGATAGAAATGGGCTAATGGGCAGGGTGCATAGGTGCTTCTGGTGGTAGTGAGAAGCTCCTCAAGCTCCTGGCTGGCGAGTATTTCCCCAGGTAACATTGGCAGGAATCACTGCAATTTGCTTTATTGTTGTGCCTCTTTCTAGTGAAGGACACAGCTTTCTCCCAAGGCACTGGTGGTATTCAAGGCTTTCGTTTTTTGTGCTAAAAGTCTGAAGTTTGTTATAAGGTATTGGAGATTCCTGGATGGCTTGTGTTTACGTGGATGTTGGAGTTGAAGTTCTGAGTTTAGCGTGATGATTGCTGTGATGGCAGGGGTGAGATGATCCAGACAGTGCTTCTAGCTGTATGTTGCCGTGGTGTTGGGGGATATGATGCTGTATAGGGCTGTTTTCGCTGTCACATGAAATGACTCTTTTGATCATTTGTGCTCTCTGAAGCTGCTATGCAATGTAGGTTAATGAAGATTCATATTCTTCTTCCCAGTTTTGGTCCATGCAGATACCTTGGGTTAACAGAAGAGAGAATACAAATCCAAGTCAATATGTCTGTGTATTTCACTTTTCTGTCTGAGAATATTAAGGCCAGATTCTCATTTATACTAAACCCACTTGCAGTATTCTGGCAACATAAAGATGCCTTAGCAGGAATGTAAATTAAAGCCTCTTTATACTTTTAATAGTGTTTGTAGTTTCACTTGGCTGCAGTACAGGAATGATACATGTCTATACAAATGGCATTTGCCATCCTGTTGGTGGCTGCTGATATTCTTCGTGCCTCTACCCCCTAACTAACTAAACCACAAGTCTGCTGCAGTTCCAGCTTTCCAATCTCCTTAAAATGCGCTGTTTTCTTGAAACATCTAAACCTGGATTTAAGGTTAAAATAATTTTTGTGTCCTTCGTTCACCACGCAATGACCCTGTAAGTGTCTGTGTGAATCTCTACTAAATGCCCAGTTCTGCAACGCCCAGACAGATTATTCTTACCATGTACATTGCTTAAATTGGGGAGGAAGGTTCTTCATCTCAGTATGCCTTGTACAATGCAGAGCACCATTTTCTTTTTTGGATTAAAAAAAAGAAAATCTCTTGGGAGAAAAACCTGTATTGTGGACTCTCAGAGCAAGCACTTCACACATTTTACATTAAATCACCCCAGCTTTTACATGTTCAGGTCCATTTTCACTTTTAACCATTAAGATCTTGTGTACTGGTGCCTCATCTTTCAAATGGGATGCTGCAAAAATGAAGAATGTTCAGAAGCCCAACAGTTTAAAGAGCAAAGAATTGAGGGACCTGAAGTACAAGGCTTGTAGAAAAGCCATGTGTCAACTATATAGGCTCTAGGAAAAAATGTCAATATCAGCATCTACCTAATATATTTCAGAGAAAATACTGTTTTTGTAATGTCTGAAAGCATGTTATAAGCATTTTATTAGGTCCATGGTTGTATTCTGGCTGTAGGGTCTTGTGTTAAATTACCACATGTTCAACAGTGCAGGGCTCAGAAGAGCCATGAAAAAAAGCCTCCAAGAAGAGTCCAAAATGAGTTTTTGTTTGTTTGGCCTTTTTGTTTCGTTTTTTAAATAAATTTTAGTAAGTGGTGACTGCAAAGTGCATAGCCTTGAAACTGCCACAGAAAAAAAAGTAATGCTGTTCCCCCTCATGGAAATCTGGAGCTCTCCAGTGGTTTAAGTCCCCCATTCCTTCCTTTTCAAGGTCATGAGAACTTAGTTTCTGTTTGTGGTCTAGGACTGACTGTTAGGTTGTCAGACTCTCAGTCCCTATTGATTTTAAATAGAGAAAATTACACACGGAGAGAATAGAAGGAAAAGAAATGTCTCTGGCAAACTAAAAGGGCAGTATTTGAAGCTTCTGAGGAGACTGAGATCTTAACATATGTAGGGGAGAAAGTTTAAGGGTCTCAGTGCAGGGGAAATGGCATAAGACTTACAAAATACAAATATTTATAAGATTCTGTAATTTAGTAAATGGATTCTTAAAAACTAAGAGATTAATAGGTTCCCCGCGTAAAGAATGTGACAGCACTCTGCAAACATTCAGAGAGCATAATATATAGTGCAATAGCATTTCTGCAGAAACCTCTTATCTCTTTTGTACTCTTAAGTCCTCCCTATATTCTTCCCGTAGATGGAGCGAGTCTTCACTGCAACGCTTTCTGTCCAGACCAGCTGTTCACTACATTTCTCCTTCCAAATCTCATCTGAAAGCATAGTTTTCTGCATTTCTAGATTGAATATTCTTCCTGTGTTGATAGGTGACTCTGGAGGAATTTTCCGAGTGACTGATAAGATAAAGCTACCCTTTTTGGGAACAGCTTGCACGAGGAGCATTGTACAGTTGAACGGGGCTGTCAGAATTTAATCTGTCTGGTTCTGCCACTGAAGATCAGCTGTCATGGGTTGTTTACTTATCACACTGCATTGCTATTTTCTGAAGGATAAAATATTCCAAACCCAAACAAACTCATAATTCAAGAAGAAAGACGACCTCCGCCAAGTATCAGTTGCCCTCCATGCGGAAGAGGGGAGCCACTTGCTAAGATAGAGGCTTCTCCTGAGCCCTCATTAGTTCCTTGCTTATTGTGGTCTGGCAGTGCCCGGGCTGCTAAGCTCGAAGCTGATGACAGCGGAGATGATAAAGTGTCTGCTGAAGCTGTACATGGCTGCGGGTCACTGCCTCGAAATGTGAGAACAAAATGGGTCCGAGCGCTAATGACTTTCAGGTGTGCACGCCAGGGCCTGTCAGGGCAGTCAAGGAATTAGTGCTTGGCACAAGGCGCAGACCTCTTGGCTGCCAAGTTAAACATAAATGGGGCCTCGTGTAAATAAACAAGGGCAAAGTGAGCTTTTACTCACACTAGATTGTATATCAAGCTCGTACACACGTATCGAGCCCATCGCATGCATGCACACGCCGTGCCTCCCTCCCAGGGCAGTAAGGCAAGACTGGATGTTACAGCTGTGAAAGGCGGGGGTGAGGGGAGCTCCTGAGCACCATTTCTCATTTACAGGGCAAAGAGACAAGGCCCCTGCCTTGCTAGAGGCTGCTAAATCTACTTGAGCATTGCTCTTTTCTTTGCTTGCTTTCTCATGCAGATGGACCAGTGCTTACCTTGTAGGATGCTACCTTCCTTACCTTGGAAAAACTCTCCCTGATCTCTCAGGGTGAGCTCCCTTTCAGCCCACCATCCCTCCTTTTATATATTCCCAGCCCTCTCCAATGCACACCAAGATTAAATTTCTGCTTTGGCCTGGATTATGTTTTCCAGGCCAATACATTATGCCACCTTCACGCTCCCCTCCCTGCCCCATCTGGCTTCCATCCTACCCCCATAAAGATTATTAATATAGCCTGTTTCCCAACGATTTATTAGCAGGGGCCAAACTGGTGCCATTTCCCATTTTAGCAGAGCACTGAAAATAATCCTGAGGAGTGTGCCCAGCTATAAAAATGTACTTACACTGTCATATTTGCAGTTTCAAACATGCACCACTTGATAGTCTCAAAAGTGCTGTTTAATTGGGTTTTATGGGTTCTAATTAATTATACCATGTAAAAAAATGACTTGTCCCATTACAGCTCTCTGTGGTTTACTCTGAAGAGCAATGTAATTTAGAGATAAATTGTCCTTCTCTATCCCCCTGCCCCTGCTTTTCCCAGCAAGCTTCAGAAAGGTTTAATTCTCTTTAAACCTGGGAAAGAGAAGCTGAGAGAAAGCTACCTTTTGTTCAGGGGACACAACTTTTCCCAGTACCCATGAACAGCTTTAAATGTGACTCGAAATGGTTCCACGTTGCTTCTGCTGAATCAGGCTGGCAAAATTATGAATAATCCTGCAACTTTCCAAAGCTCACGTCTGTGGTAGCTGTGATTTTGCAGAGGCTTGAACATGTTTGCAGCTTTATACGCTGTGGATTATTTCCTCTGATTACATAGAGGTAACAGTAAAGAAAGCTGAGCATGTGTGCAGTTTTTTTTTCCTGAATGAAGGTCTAGATTGAGACTTCTCGCCGCGACACTGTGAAAATAGTTTGTTAGAGGATCTGGCCACCTTTATGGCATTTCCGTATGATTAGCAGCAGAGGAAACCTCTCAAGTTAACTTCCTATCCTGTCTTGCAGAATCATGAAGCCTGGAATATTCAGACAAATTCTGGGGCAGTCTTCTGACTTTTAAATGCTTCCTGGAATGACTTTGTGAAAAATGAGCAGCCAAGCAGGTACACTCGTGGTTGTTTAAAATATACTCTTATATTACATCCATCACTGTAATAAATTGGGTCTCATGAGGCAAAGCATGAAATATAGTAGAACTGAAGTAGACAAACATTATATCTTATGGTCTATGACTTTATCTGGAAATTAGGGAGTCAGAGTATCAATTAATAAGAAAAGACAGGGCAAAGAAACCTCTTTAATTTGCCTTTTATAGGCAAATGCTACTTATTTCAGAAATGTCATCTTGCACTTCAAACAGTGTAAAGCTTTTGTGCATGACCGATACCTCCAAAACTACACTGCCCACCCTAGGAAGGAAATTTGGTGAAACATCCCTGGTCACTGGTATTACTCTTAGCACCAAAAGGTTACGATTCTTGATGTGACTGCACAGATGAGTGTTCACAGGATCAAAAAGTTTGTGAGTCATGCTTCTCTAATTTGCTTATTTTATAAAATAAATAACCAGCATGTCAGTTGCTGGAAACTTGGACCATCCTGGGTGTCCAGATCAGTCTGCTTCATGCTCTGGAGCAGGAGCGGTAAGAGCTGCCAAAAAAAAAACCCAAAAAAACCCCACCACCACCACAGTCACACACATTACTCATCAATCTGAAAAGTAACAAGATTAATACTAAGAACTGTTTTTATAAAGTAATCCTCTTAATAGTAAAATTAGTTAAAAGAAATTTTAGTATATGTATCTAGTTAGTTATGTTAATAATAACTAAAACCTGCAATGGTTTTATGGAATGAGTTAGCAAAACAGAGCCCAAATCTGAATAAACCTGAAAATCTCCATGCAGCATTTGGGTAAGCCCAAACAAACCTGAATATCTTGGTGTTTGTACAGTGTTTATGTTTGCTTTTGCATGGCTTTTGCTGCCTCAGAAAGCCATTTATGGAGAGGAAACAACATGAAACCTGCTCTTCTCACGCGATTTTCATCATCGAGAGATTTAAATAAGTGGGATCTGCTCTTTTCAAGCCATTCTGTCCCCATAAATTATTCCTGGAGGCATTAAAAAGGCTTGTGAAAAACACAGTAATAAATACCCAAAGCACAAATACAAATGTTGCAGGCTGCTCACACTGCTGTGACAGCAGCTCTGTTGTTAATTTATTGAGCAAAACTGAAGAGGGACCTCAATACCTGTTTCAGCGCTGCTGTGTGTGGAGCCTCATTTTACACTGCTGAAACCGATGTTAAAAATCCCACTGACTTTTTATAACAGTCTCGTGATTGCTCCAAAGCTGACCGAGTTACTCTGATTATTCCAGAGGAGTGAAGGAATAAGGAAAATGAGGGGAGAGAAGAAATATCAGCTGCAAAAGGCTCTTCTAGCTCGCGTCACCTGCAGCAGCTCCCTGCCCCGGGTGGACTGTGCCTCTGGGCAGGATCGGAGAGGTTGTGTAAGAGCGGCGAGCTCTGCCAGGTCCTTTCTCCTGACACATCCCAGACCACAAGTATGGCCCCTACATCTGAGGGAGAGAAGCAGCAGGGGCATGCGTGAGTCATGGCCCTCATGACAGGGGAATTCCTCGCTGGCTGCTGGCAGCTGCGGGGCTGAGCGGTTTCCACTGCCTGAGCATTACGGAAAGAGCTGTTCTCAACTGAGTATTTAATTCCAATTTCTCACCTCCCTTCAAAATAGAAGATCCTGACACAGGTTTTTTTTTTGATCGAACAGTTCTCATGTAGTTCTTCTCACTGATCTTTTGTGAACTAGGAGAAGCCCAGGTTCACAGCAAACCCTAGGGTATCCTTCAAAGGCATCTGAGTCGAGTTACGTTTTGCACTCTACTCATCCCCTTGATAAGAAAACACAAAAGAACAAAATATTAATCAGTGAAACAGCCAAACTGTCCATCTTTCCATGGCATTTAACGCCTGGTTAGCCCAAACCCTGGTTTCACCTGTGAAAAGTACCCTGTACCTGCCCACAAGTGCCGTTACCCGTGCAGGGAGCTGCAGGAGTGCTGGCTTGGCACAGCTCTGCCTCTAAGTAGCTGCATTGGTATGGGAAACTCAGAACTGCTGCCCCTTGTTTCACAGGTCAGTGGTGGTTCCTTTAGATTAAAAAAGTTTGGATTTGGGTCTTTTTTCACAAATGCATGAAATGAGGCAGGGCTGTGGATGAAGGAGGAACAGGGCTCCACTCCTCGCTCTGCTATGTCTGAGTGGGAGAAGCAGTAAAAGTAGCTGGAAAATGAGGCTACCTTCCTTGGTATCACTGTATAGAAAATAATACATAGCACATTTAATAAGTTTCTTATTACAAAGTTTATATGCTACTACAGTGGTATTTTAGAAATAGCTGGTGATGTGCCTATAACTAGGATTGCTTGAAACTTTCGAGGCTTCTTTATTTCCTTATAGCTCTGTCAAACTGAACATTCTCATTGAAATTTCCCATGCTGGTATCAGCTCTGGTTGATTTATTTAAAACAATTTAAACCCAACACAAATAAAATTTCAAGGGGAATTAGAAATTTTGAGGCAACGGAGGCATAGGTGTTCTCCCGATTCAGAATGAAATGAAATTATGAAATAACTGAATTTCCTGCATACTTGAAATTTGGCATGCTGCCTCTATGTATTCCTTCAGCAGTGAATGTTACAAAATAGAAGTGGTCCTGATTCACCCAAGCACATATATCCTGATTCCCTGCAACGGAAAGACACAGGCAAAATGCTGAACTGAAACTTAGAGGCAGATTTTGATCACCTCTAATTTCAACTTGAAAACTTTAATCATTTGGGCTTAGGATTCTATGCCAGGTACCTTTTCCAGTTTTTGGAAAATTTCAGCAGATTATGACTCAGGAACAAGAATATAAATATATCTAAATTTATATTACTACACTTATAACATTTCTATCCTATATATTGCACTTATGCATGTATATATAAAGATATATATGGGTTATAGATTAAAATTTATAATTTTATATATACATATATATAATGGAGAAAGTGTTCTCCTTGAAAAGCTTATTATTTAGAAAAGGCTGTCGGGAAATCATGAAATTAAGGTTTCCTGCATAGTGTTTATTTGGCTTCCTTTTGTACATGTGTTTGGTATAGTCTTTAATTACATGACCATGTACTATATTTAGCAGAGGACCCTGGTCTCATTCAGTTCAGAAGGTGGAGCAGCTCAGGAGATGAGTCACGGCTGGGTAGAGGAGGCGGCTGGTGTCTGATGGACTTTGCCTGTATTTGGTATAGAAGCTGGGAGAAGTATAATAAGAGGCAGAGGATTGAAAAGAAAATGGGGGATCTCATGGCTAAGGTATCTGAATACTGCAAAGCTCTCACCCAGTCTTAGAGAAGTCGATTTAAACTGAATTCTTCCCGACTGGCTATTAATTTTATTTTGTATTCTGTGTTTCCATTTGCAGAATACATTGTCAGTGTTATTTCTCCTGACATATGATGCTGTACAATGTTAAACATTCTGAGAAATCAATTCCCAGACATCTCAGTTTGGGTACCCAACGTTAGCAGAATGTTTTGACCTGAATCTCTTTGTGTTTCAGTTTCCCATCTGTTAAACAAGAATAATAATATCCTCTCATCTTACGGGGTGTTGTTAAAAGGAATTAACATTGTGAAGCACTCATATGCCATACTGATAAGAGTCCTAGAAAAACTCAGAAGAAAATTAGCAACTGTGCCTTCCAAGCAGGTTTTGGATAGTATGTGGTAAAAAAGGCCTCAAGCCACATGCTGAATAACGACACTGTAGCAAAATATTGAATATCTGCTTATTAAGTGATCGCTGTCCATCCTGAGGTAGAATCTGGTGGAAAACAAGACATAATCCTGTATTTAAAGGGTGAATCATAATGCAGATGAATAAGGTTTTATGGTTAACTTTAGTTCTGACATTTTGATCACTTGGTTTTGCATATATAAATGGTGCACGTGCAAAAAGATACCTATGCCTAAAAAGAAACAAAATCTGAGTTCCAGAATGCTTGCTCTTCCAACAAATATGCAGGATCTTAATTCTTATCTCTGTAGATGAGTTGCTTCTTGGTGCCTGGTGGGTTTTGGAGAGGAAGAGACATCGCAGCTTACTCTATTTGGGAAACAGTTTTCAAGAAAATGTTAAACTGTAGCTTCTTGCCTCTTCTTTGTTTTTAAAAAATGGGAAAAGCTTTCCATCTGGGAAAACTGGTAGTGGAAATAGTTTTGAAATTAGTACTTAGATTCATGCACACACCTGGATGGGCTCCAGCAAAATTTGCATGGGGTATTACAGTACTTTCTGTTAACACTTCTTCCTACAGCTTGTGGAAGAGTAAACTCCTAGGTTCTGTAGCAACCAAGTATATAGCTTTCACAGACCTAGACAGACTACTTATTAAAGATAAAAGAATTTTTTGGCACAAGAACAAATGTCTATTAATTGGCTATGAATAAATTCAGTCTGGAAAATAAATGAAGTTTTTTAGCTACCACAGCAACAACTTTCGAGTGGGTTCCTAGTAGGAAGAAACGTGGAGTTTCCTAGTTCCCTCACATGATGTCTGATGAAAATAAAGAAGAGGGTTGCAGATCTGAAGATCTGTATGAGAGCAGACTGGGCTTAAGAACCTAGGAAGTTGGTTTCAAGTCCCATATCTGCCATTTCCTATTCCTAAAAACAGCCCTCACAAGGCTAACATTCACCTTCCCCATTTCACACATGGAGAAGCTGACTCCTAGAGGGATGAAAGGATAAATCCAGTCTCCTCAAATTCATTAATGAGGACTCATTAGCAGAGCAAGGAATCAAAGGCAGCTTTCCAAATGAGACAGACCCTAGTTATGAAGAAGTAAAGCACTCTGCCTGCTTGTGCCCCTTTACCAACCCTTCCCTGCACTCTGAAGGGTGGAGAACATACATGGAACTGGGGTCTAGCATCATGCAATGGTCGGGTGCTGTCAGTACCCCCAGTGTTTATTCTCCTCTTCCTTATTCTCTGCTGTTTGCAAAGTAGGGCTGCATTGGCTTTGCTGGTAAAAGATCCTTTGCAGACACAAAGAAGAGAGGAACAATTCCAGGCCACTTTGCAAGTCACTGGGAACAAAACATAGCTGCCCCTGCACCTTGTGAGTGGTGTAAAGTGTGTCTGATTGCTTAGCCATCAGCAGGAGGCAGCTTAAGGTGAACCATTCCTGCTGGTTTGCCACTATTAAGATCTAGCAGTACCTTGATGTTTCCTCACTGGCAATAATTTGCAGGATTAAATACTTCAAGCCACTCTAAAATTAGTTCCAGGAGGCATTTTGTGCTTTCATTTCAGAGCTCTCATGAGCCTTTCCTACTTTGTAAGTCTGCTACAGCTAATTACCTGATGGTTACAGTGCTCTAGAAGATTTCAAATATCTGTCTTTTCCACTGGTCTAAAGACCCAAGTGGGGTTACGGTGTAGAACCTGTACCGGGAGTGTTTGCCAAATACTGTAACTAGCTCAGTGAGCTTCATGAGATGGGCAAATAAACCCTGCAGACAAAATTATATTTGTCCAGTGTCTCCATCCAAGATTCAAAGCAAACTTATTTTTGAGCCTTTAAAAATATCACAGAAACCTATTGAAAGAAATACTTTTATGTATTGAACCCTCTTCATCTGCCTGATCCATTAGAGACACTTCAGAATCACAGCAGATGTTTTCAATGGGACCACCTTCATTGCTGTGGTTTAAGGGTTTGCAAGGAACATTTTGTATTTTATTTTGAGAACACCTGTAGTGTGTGATGCTACTGTCTGTCCTATGCAGACATGTAGCTATCAGAGCCAGAGGTAGAATAATTTTGGGAGAAGTGAGAAATCTTATCACATCAGCAAAAAAGCACAGCTCGAAGAAGACTGGAGGCCATCAGTCTGCAGATATCCATTGGCAGCAGTATCCCCCTCTTGAAGATATAGTTCACTCTGCTTGGTGTTTCTGGCCACCTTTATTGGCCCATGCTGGCTGTGGCCATGCCATGATCCTTTCTATTTTCTTCCCACCCTTTCCTGGCCCCTTTGAGATGACTCATTTTCTGAATATATGCATGTGTCATTTATAAAAAGTCTTACTTTCCTGACCACAGCAAAAATCCAGAGGGGTTTGATTCCTTACTTGTGATTTCACAGGCTGATTTTTTTCACCTGGCACCACGCCCAAAAGAAATGATCTCTCTCTCATACTTCCTAGGGTCATCATTGCTTTTAGCATCTTTTAAAACCTACTTGCTCGTTGCTTCTGAAGCATCAAGGCAGGCACAGCTTCATACACCAGTTCCCAGCCTTACTTCTGGGGGCTTGGTATTCATGTTGTTAAACCCATGGCAATTTGAAAACCATTGCATGCATCCCAGTAACAGTAGCAAATTTTTTTACTCATTGAGCCATCACTGAACAAATTGAAATTGTTCCCTCATTTACTCTGAATGAAAGATGTCCATCACCTTCAGCTAGACAGATATTCAGTGAAGCTGTCCACCACAGCTGTCCAGTGTTTCTTCTAGACAAAGATGCTCACCAGCCATTGCTGTGAACCTCCAGTGCAGCGTCAGAGTATAGCTGAAGTCATGTTTGTCAAATATAGTGACCTAACATGAAACTTCCGAGTTGTAAATACTGAGACCCTGATCCTAGTCCAATAGCAGGACTTAGTTGCTTCAACATGATTTTCAGTGTTTACACCTGGGCGTGATGTTTGAAAACTGTGTTCTGAGACCCAACTTCCTTTGAAGTCGATGGGAGTTTCAGCCTCGACTTCCACAGCAGAAGGGTTGGGCTCTTTGTTCTTTTGTCTAGTGCAATTTGTGAGTAATTGCTATGATCCAAGTGATGGGCAGCTGGATTTTCTAGCTAGTTTCCAAATTGTGCGCCTTCTGAGACCAGACGCCTCTTCTACCTCTCCCAAAACAAAATGCCGAAGGAACATAGATAGAGGAAATCCGTTCAAACTGAGTAAACAGCTCGTGGGGGTAGGCCAGCAGGATTCATTCACGCTCATTCAGCCCAGGCTGGCTGGTTTGATTCCAGTTGGAGCACTCTCTTCATTACAGGCCCCCTGGGGAATGTTAATCTGTACAGTATAAACATTTATAAACATCTACTAAATCATTACACTTCAGCTGCCCCATAAACACTCCTGAATGCTTTCCTTAGGCAGCATTGGTTGGGTAATGTGTGGCTTTTTGGAATGAGTTTACGGGTGTTTGGCACTGGCAGAAATACGGGGAGAGGGCACTGGAGGTTAAATAACATTGTTTAAGCTTCATGACTTATTTAGGATAAAGACAGAAGCTCCTTGTGAAACATTAAAATGGGTCTAGCTGGTAGATGTTGAGGAAAAGCCCAGGTTGTAGAGAGGCTAAGACAGCCTTCAAGCTTTGCACACTGGATTTTAGTGATGCCATTGCCATGAACATCACAAACTTCACTTACCGCTAGTCCACTTGACATTTCTGGACCCAGGCAATACATCATTATTCATCTATGACTGCAACACTAGCTGCCTTTGAAAGAACTGCCTGATGCAAGGAAAAAATGTAGACATACCTTCTGAATACTGAGCCAGAACTAACATAACCCACAGAATTGTAATCAGCTGAGCCACAGGTCCCAGGCTTGCTTTTATGCACTTACAGGACATGTGAGTATGTATGTATTGGCAAAAGTAAGTATGTTTATGAACCAAAATGAGCATGTATATATATTTGCATCTGTGAAGTGTAAGTAATCAGGTTTGAATGCACACCTAGCAAAGCAAAATTTGTGCTTTGTAGAGCTGAACTCTCAGTTCCTGGATGTGATCTGTCTCCTTGCCTGAAGGTGCCGGCATGAATGAGCATTACCAGGACTGGCATAGTAGTATAGTAACTCCATACCCAGCTCTAGAAGATCTATGTGAATATAGAAGCAGTAAGTAAAAAAGAAACAAATGAACCCTTATGACTTAGTCTTAAATAAGTAAAGGATAATTCCATCAATTATTAATATTTTTGTTCATTTTCAGGGGTTTTGAAAAGCTATGAACTGATAGAGGTGTCATTAATTACCACAAGGATTGTGCATGAGTAATGTAACCTGAGCAGAAGTTAAACATGTTGCATGAGAGAGATGTGTTTACTGACAGTCTGATGAATAGATAACAACTTGATTTCTAAAAAGCCTCTTAGGAAAAATTATTTAATTGGCTATAATTATATTGTATCCCACACTTGAGCAAATAGCGTGTGTACTTAAATCTCTGCTTTACTTGTGCATATCACAGGTATGTGGCTGGACATAACAGGAGCCTCCTTTTCCATCTCCTTTTTCTCTTGTATTTATAGCACACAGCCACTGTCTTCCAGCTATGACCACACCTATTTGTGAAACAAGGGCAGAGAAAACAGAAGATTTTTTCCTAAGTGGATCTGGATGCACAATACAGGCAAGCCAGAGGGCAGAAATCCTCCCTGATAGACACCGAGCTGTGGCTGTGGCTTTCCCGGCCCGGCCTTTCAGCGCTGTCTTTGCCAAATTAACAGCTGGAGTGAGAACTTGCAAATGGAATAGCTCTAAAATCCTTTGCAACTTCTCAAGGCCATGGGGCAGTGGGCTGCGAGGTCTCCAGACCATGGTCTGCTCTGCCCTGCTTGGACACCAGCATCAGGCCAAAAGGCCAGGACCGATGTGCCTTGTCCCTTGGTACCTTGCAAGTAAAGGGGAAAATGAAGATTGGTTTTACTACTCATGTTTACCAAAACCTTCTAAAACATGAAATCAAACCAGACCCATTATGGGCTAAAGGTGGCTTTACCATATCTGCACTTTCCAGCTTGCAAATCTCCCTCTGTGTGTGTGTGTATGTGTGTGTGTATATATATATAATCAGTAGCAGAGGGTGAATTTTCCACAGCTTTTTTGTGGCACGTAATGAGGTGGGTAATTTAAAATCTGTTCTGTATGGTCAAGGATCCAGCTCACAAAAAGCATTACACATTATTAGCTTCGATTGGTCTTTTAACATCCATCTTAAAGGGTCAATAAATGAGTTTGCCTAGAGGTAAACCAGTTGTTATCATGTGTAGGGTTACGGTCACAGCTGGAGGGCACTGGCAGGGACAGGCTGTCTGTCTGCCTGTGTAGGAGACTTCAGTCTCTAGAGTCAGTGTTCTATTAATTTTACAGTACCTTAAATTCATATTGTAATTATGAGAAGTAAGCAGAGAGAGAGAAAGATCTCCTTTTAATAGAAAATAGGTTTAAAGAAATCTGGAGCCTATTACCTTGCCAAATTCTAATTATATTACAGCTGGACTTTTATCTCGGAACACTGCAAATAAATTCAGACCGAGGTAGCTTGGATATATGTTTCCCAACTTGACAACAGGAACCTGTGGACAGGAGAGAGAAGAGAGCAGTGCAACCAGCATGAAGCCTTGGGAGTGTCAGATTTTGAATTTTAGTTTTAACCTAGGCTAAAATTTCATGACTTAATTCAAATACAAAAGTAAATTTAGTGGTCTCATACAAGCCCCTAGTGGACATCATTTATCCAGTTGAAAAGATCACCACATGTTTTAATATGATGACGTCTTTGATTAGAAAGTAAAGCTTGGAATATCCTTAGTTAGGAGGACTGGGAGACAGGGAAACTTTTAAAAGTAGAGGCTGATGTATATCATCCCACAGCTGTCTGGGATAAAATGTGATGCAATACAGCAGTTGCAGAGATGTGAGGAGCTCAAAGCTATGAAAGTGATAGAATTTGCCTATTGACTTGATGAGCATTGACTCAAATGTGCTCAAAGCCTGAAGCTATGTTATTTCGGTACTTCAACTCCGATTTGAAGTGTACAGTAAGGGAAACTCACATGACATTATTAATACAGACACTTTTCCATTTAGTTAAAAAACATTAACAAGAGAGGACTGCAAACATCATTTTATAGGATAAGTCTTCAGACATCAAGAACTCAAGACATTTTGTAAGCACAAGTCTGGTATTTGACCCTTCCCTCCCCAGTAATCAAGACTTTCAGCTGCGGAGTCCCTGGGTGCTTGCAGGCAACATCCAGACATTTAAGAAGGCTGGTCTAATCTAAGCTCCATTAGAGGCATTTAATATTGGCTTGACTTGATCTACTGCAGCCTTTGCTCGTATTTTGTCATGTCTCTAAGGGGTGGGATAGTGGTGGTGGTGGTGAAGGGGGAGGGAAGAGTGGAGAATTGAGACTGTAACTTCTATCAGAGCTTTATGAGGAGGACAATTTGAAGCACTGTCCTTGCAAGGTTAAGAACAAGCACATGGCAAATCCCGCTACGCTCCCTCCTGGCTCCTGAATAACAGCAGCCTGTGCCGTGCTCCCAGCTAGCGCATCTCAAGGTTCCTCCTGGGACCTGGCTCATCTGAGCCTTCCTTCTGCCATCCACTTCGTTTTGCCTCTCTCATTTTCATAGAATCAACTGCTCCTGAAAAGAAACCTGTTCTGCAGCAGCCCAAGAAGTGACATTCATTCCTATGAGTCTCTCTCACCCCTCGATGTGCGCACTGTTAATTTAGAGGAGGACTGAGCAGCAGCTGCTTAGAAACAGTGTGTTTCTGGCCCCTGCTTCAGTAGGGATGTGAGGAGGGGTTATGTATAAACCTCGTGCTCTTTTCTTCCAGCTGTGAGGAAGAGGAGGGGCTGTACTGCAGCAGCACCGATCCCTGACCCGAGACCGGACACCTTCAGTTAGCTCAGCATATGTTGAGAGCTGTCCCGGTGCAGTCGCACAGGGGGAAATGTGTGCCCTTTCGAGCCCCTCCTGCCCTCTGCTTGTCTTCCTTCCCAGTCTTTTGGGTTTTCCTCCACTAGCCTTGTCCTTGTGAGCATACTTACTCTGCTTTTCCTTCCCTCCAGTTGTTCCTATTCCTGCTCCAGTGGGCTGTACCCTGAGTCACAGTTTCGGGCTGTGTCTGCACCGCGGCAAACATCACTGCACCACTCACAGCTCTGCTGCCAAAGGGCACACAGACTTTGCTTCCCAGGATTGCACCAAGGAATGGATTTACAGGCAGGAATATTCGTGTAGACAGAGTTTTTTCTTTAAATATAAATATCAGAAAATGCTCACAGAAGGCACTTTTGTAATCCTGGGGGAGCATCTGTGCCCATATAGCTGATTCTCAAGTTGTTCCCATCTAATTAAGGAGCCAGAACATGAGCTTTTTATCCAGAAAAGCCAGCTTCCATTTTGGCAATCCTCCTTTCTCCAATCTTGCCTGCAAATTGAAGACTGGGAGTGCCTTTCACAAAAAATATTTGCTAAATCATTTCAAATAGCAAATGGGCATCTGGAAAATTAAAGGTCATTCATGAACAACTAAAAACTGGGAAAAGAGGCAAGGTCAGCTGAAGAAAGCCATATAATTTTGTTCCTGCTGAAGAGATAGATAATTTGTTCATAGTCCTTAGGTTGACCCAATGCATAAAAACAAATCCTGCAGTCAGCTTTAGAGATAAACACAGCTTCAGAGTTCCCTGGACAGTGTTTTCTGACACTAATGTACAGTCCAACCCAGTGACTTCAAGCAAATGAGCAGATTTGGCTGTGGAAACAGTTTTGCTTCCTCCTTTCCTTGCAACGTAAGTTTGGGCAGAGGGAAAACTTTACTCTTAAAAGTTTAATGCTATTAGTGTGATTTTTGTAAGTTATTGTGTCTATCTCAGCCTTTAGCAAATATTATGCAGTAAAACATGAGCATGAGACCTCATCCATGTTTGCCCCTGGTTTTTTACGCCAATGCTTTTAGAGGTAGTCAGAGTTGTGTTTGATATAGTCATGCGAATGATGCAAGTCTCTCAAAATTAGTCTGTTATAGACTAAGCTTGTCCCTATCACAAAATCTATGATATGCTTAGCCCAGAGTAGGTGGGATACTTATTGCAGGGAAGGGAATAACTGTTCAGACCTCTGGCTTCTAGAAAGCTCCTTTCTCATGGCTGCAGTAGATGTGTTTTGGTGTGAGGGACAATGGGAAGGAAGTATGAACAATGCTTTTGCCAAAGCAACGTATGTTCTTTAACTTTTTTCAAAGGTGTCAATTCAGAACCATTCCTTAACAAGAAATTAGTAAATTTGATCCAAAGGCTACTTGTTAGTAGGAGTCTTGCCGATTGACCGTACTGGGGTTTGGATTGGGCCCTAAATCCTACAGCTGTACTTATTAATAATTGAGTAAAAAGGGTTGGCAAAGTTTTTCATCCACTGTAAACAAACACGTTTCCACTATGAAGTGCATTTAATGGAGTTTTGCAGCATTGGTCTCCCGGGCAAGCATATTAGTCTCTGTTTTTCCCTCCCTGTCCTAATGGCCACAGCCAGGAGGGGGGCTGGTTTGAACTGTGAAGGAGGCTGGTTTTTATCCACATTGAGCGGAGAGGCATAAATTGGCATTCCATATAATCATAAAAAAAATTCCCAGCAATTATTAAAAGATTCTTATCTCTTGCTCCCTACATGGATAATGAGATCCCTCTCTGCTGGACTGAGACAGCCTGTCTCTCAGCTCACTTAATGAAATGGACCAAAGTTTGCAAATTAGCATAGCCCTGACTCCGAACGTAACCTCTTGTTGTCTAGTTGTACATCAAGGCCCCTGGCTTATGTCTTTTCTTATTAACACCCCGTAATCATGTCAACCCTCTTTGGTTTTCATTTCCTGTTTCCTTTTACAAATTCACTTTTGAGTTTTGAGCACATTGTTGGGTGCCTTTGGATGAGCTGGGATTTTATTTTTGTCTCATTTTTAACATTATTGAAGTATAAGTTTATTGGGGGGGTACTGGTGTGGATCTAGGGAATCTGTCTTCTGTTTCATTTTTTAGCTGTTTTTTTGCCATGTGATCTTAAAGCAACTCCTCTCATATGTCTATGCTCATTTCCCTTCCACTTTTTAATTTTTAAGTTTTAGACTGTAAGATCTTAGGGGCAGGGATTTTGTCTTGCCATATATTTGGTCAGTGCCTTCCAGAGTGCATTTTTGTTTCTGTGAGGGTGTCTGTGTAATAGATTATTAATAATAATATGGAACAGTGATATCATACTCTAACAAACACAATATGCTAAAGGCTTTCTAAGAAGTCAAGAAGGATGAACCCTTTGAAACTCTTTTTCCTTCTCTCTCCCCTGATGTGAAACTTCATTGTCGGACCTTTAGAGTAATAAATCAAAGCAGCTGAAAGAAGTGAATCATGATTTCTTTTGCCCATGTGTAGCTGACCCAATCTGTCTTTGATAAGGCAGTGCCCTTCCACTTTATTCACTACCCTACTAATTATCCTTCACTTTCATGAACACTAAAATCCACTCACACATTAGAATAAAAAAAGAAACAGGGAAGTGATTAGTTGTGTACAGATAAGAAGCAGCCCACAGTGTTAGCTGGGTAATAACATTTTTCTAAGATTTCTTTTTTTTTTCTGGAATTCATTTTCTCTCACTTACATCCATTGCAGTAAAAAATGCTTACTGTTTGTAACACAAAAGATAACTCTTCAATGCAAAGCTTTAGTGTATGTCCTTAAAAGATTTATTCCTTTATCAAGTATTAATTTAAGAAGGGGTGCCTTGTAGGTAAGGCAATGACATCAGTGGTAGGCTACAGGGCAGCAGATTTATTAATTTAATAGGTTTATCCATTTTACAGCTTGGATAATCATATTTCACTAAACTGGTACACAAGGAGGCCTCAGCCCATCTGACAGCTTTATTCTTGTGTGAGTTAACAAGCACATTTTGTACTCGTGACCTTGTGAATTGTAAAAGTGCGAGGAGCTAGAGAGGAATGACAGACCAAATCCAAGAAACGTGTTAGCATTTCAGTTTTCCTGAGCAAGATTTATAAAGGGAGCAGTGAGGAATCTCAGCTGCAAAGATAACTTAAACATTTGTTAATTTATTTGGTTTAAGAAAATATGCAGAATTAAAAAAAAATAATAATGGAATGTTAACTTTAAAAGTATGGGCCTAATTTGTTTATCAAAGACATCAGTTTAACAATAGAATTGCTCCCCTGACAATAGAGGAGTTGGTCTTGATCTGTGACAACTAGAAAAGAATTGGGCTGGTTTTGTCTAAGGTAATTGTGTTTGGTACATACTCATGTTTACTCCATGTGACTCTCTGTGCTTGCTGTGGCCACTAAATTCCCTCTATAAGTGTTTAAAATTCTTGAAACTGGCTGAGAAATAATGAGATTAAGCAAAGAATGGAGCTAGGCTTTTGAAAATGCCTAGTTAAAAGCCATTTTACAGTTAAAAACCTCATATATACATGTGTCATTTTAAAGCATTTCTTATTTACTATATAGGAAAGAACGAAAGCACGCAATCCTTTAGGATTTTTTTTTTCCTTATTGAAACTGTTGAGAGAAAAAGAAAATATTTTCCTATTTGTGTAAAAGCTTGCACTTAAAGCTGGACTTTTTGTAAAAACCATGTTTCCATTTTTTGTTGAAAAGATGACATGTTCAGGAAGAAGATACTTTCTGTGCAAAATAACATTCAACTGAAATCTAAATTCTCTTCAGAAAATTTAACATAAAAGTAGGGGCTAATCCTACTCTGTCCTTCTAATAAAAACAAAAGCTGAGCTACTGACACTGTACTAACTGCAAGCTCTTCAAATAAGAGCAAATACCTTGGACCTCATCATAAAAGGGTACATTTGGCAACACTGAAAGAACTGAAAGAATTGTAGACCTTCAGGGATTTATTTTCATTTATATTCAAACTCCTTTACGCCAATCTAGACATGTAAAAAGGAATATTTTGTGCAAATCAGAATTAGGCCATGAAGACAGGAATTTCAAAAGCTTGGATATGAGTCGAACATGACAGGCTGGTACTGAGATACAACGTGCTCTTAATTTACTTTCCTCTCTATTCCTCACTTTCTGCATGTCACTCATTTTTGACAGCAGGCAATGACTGTTTAGCTCTTCTTAGCAGGTGTCAAGATCTGTCTGTCCGTTTTGAGCGTAGAGCAAAGTCGAACACTTGCTCTGCAAGGCCCAGGGCTTGAGTACGTGCATGAAATGCCATGCTGGGGTGTGCGAGCAGAGCTGCCCGAGCCCAGAAGTTGCATGCAGCTTGACAAACTCCCTTGCACAACCCAAGTGGGCAGCAGTATTTGGGGAACCACGGTTCTGTCTGTAGGGCTTGTTTGGAAAACTTCATGTCCTTTTCCAGTCACAGGCACTTTCTGGTTTGTACACAGCAACAGTTAGCATTTGGGTTTAAAAAGCTGCATGAGGATATTTATGTTTTCAAGAGAATTCATTTTTTAAAAAAAATTTATAAATCCTGTTACGTTTTGAGCTGCTATATTTGCAACAACAGCTGAATTTCCACCCTGAAGTATACAACAAGTGTTACACAGGGAAAGCATTTCTCTTCTAACTTACTGCTAGAAATTTAATGCTATTGCCTGGTCTGCGCTAGAAAAAAAGACATCATGTGAACCTCCTGTTTGGTCCCTTTTAAATTTGCATGGCCTGAAATTCTTACTGTATGATGCTGTTGACCGTGTTCCCTGCAGGTCTGGCAGGACTGCTCTGAGAGATGTCGGCGGAGGTTGGTTTCTTTAGTATCCTGGGATCCTGTGAATTGCTTCTTTTCCCAAGCTGGAGCGCTGTGAATTGGGGTAATATTTCCAAAGTATTGTTATGTAAATGAAACTCCCATTTCATTTCCTACCATAGGAGGGACAAAGAAGGTGGCCAGTTGTGTTTAGAGCATGCCATAATGCATCCTACCATAAAAATGGCAAAAAAGGAACCTCTTGTTATATGTGATAGCATGGTCCCATCAGGCTCCGGAGGCTTTGATCGTTCCCTTTTCTCATCTTCAAAAGGGGGGAACTTTGTTCACAGGAACACACTCAATCACAGGGATGTTTTATAGTTGGCTGTGGATGCGTTACCAGTTGGGATCCCTAATTATTATCAATTTGCAGATTGCCTTGAATGTCTTATTAAGATTCCTGCGGAATGATTGATCATAATCAAAAAATTAATCACCAATCAGCCCTGGCAATTAACATTAGCAAGTCTATTTGCATATATCTGATAATTTATGCTGCTGCTGGAAGAAGGGACTTTTGCTGAATATTATTGATTAGGGGAGAAGAGCCAGATGCTTCTATCATTGGGACATTAGGCTTTATTAGACAGGGCTAGTAAGGTGTAAGAAATTGAAGGGCATTCCTGCAGCCTGCTGTAATGTGGGCATCTTCAGGTGTCTAAAAGGAATTTCTTAAATGCATCCACTGAAATTTCTTAAATATTGAAATGTGGGATATCATGCTTTAAAGCAGCTTTGACTTTTGGCTCTTATTTACTGTAGATGCTTTAAATGTTGAGTACAAGAAAAACACTTGATAATATCAGCCTAGATTGTTAGATTTACTTTAGAAGTCATCACTTAATAGATACAATTATTTACTGTTATGAATAAAGAATTTGCAGGCTTGTGATTAATTTGACTAATTGTACTATTTAAACTATGAAGAATTGCATATCAAAGTCCTAGAAGTGGTTGACAATAGTCTACACTTTCAGTAGATTTTGTTTAATGAATTTATAATCTTTCTTCATATTTTTTTCTTTTTAAACTGATACTTTTATTAATGCAGTTGTAAAAAGAGGTTTATTATCCATATCATCAACACTAATTTTGTCTTCAAATTGTCTTGAAATTGCTTATAGGATAGCGCACCTGTTTAAAATGTTACGAGTCTGGGCACATTTTCTGATCTTTACAATCCTTTTTGCGCCATAACCTTTGGTTTTTCTTCAGCACCCTTCAGTGTCTCTCATACCTGTTGCCGTAAGTGCAGCTACATGAAAATGCATGGTCTGCTATCATAAATTCAGATTTGGCTCTCATTTACAGCTGCTTAAAGATTAGGAACAAATTCATCTCAGCCAGTACACAAAGTGATAACAGTTTATCGTCTTTAGTCATTGCAGCCCTATAAATGATAGCAGAATTAAATCTATTTCCACTAACCAGAGATGGTCAACGTTTTAAGTGACAGAATTGTATTGAAAATAAAGACCAAGAAAACCAGGATTTCTCTCTCTGGTTTCTGAATTAAAAAGGTAGAAGAAATGAAAAGATGTTTTCATTTAAAAAATTTGCATTCTTTTGATAAATTTTAATTTTCAGTTGTATAGCTTTATTGCAAGCTAGAAATCTTTGTAGTTCATATAGGATTTTAAAAGAGCCTCTTGTACTGAGTCTCTGAAAGTCTGTGCTGACTTTAAAACTAAAAAATGCTCTCTTTAAAATAAATGAGTAAATCATGGAAAACTCTATTCTTAACATAGCTAGATTGGTTTATTCTCTGATGTCAGCCCTATGCTTATCTCAGTCTTTCTTGAACAAAGGTTTTTTTTCTTTTTTTATTTATCTGTCTGTATACACTAATCTTTTTTGCAAGCTTTGAATGCCTGTGTCCTTAATGTCATTAATATATTTCTCTCAGTCTTTGACTTCATCTTCCTCCCATTAATGAATTCTGCAGTTGATTTGAAATGGGAACAGAATCAGACCCCAGCGATGATACAATAATCAGACCAGAATTCCAACACAATAATGGTATTAAAGAAGTCTGAAATGTTATTTCTTTTTCTTTCCGTGAGCATTAAGTGATCTGAAAAGAGACTATTATCAAATCCCAGCTATACGGTACTTGAGATCTTGGATTAACCAGTTATAACATCTGGGTTTTTGCTGAAGTTAGTTGGTAACTATGAGATCTTGTCACTGCAAAGTTCAGAGGTTAATTGAAATCAGAGAGGCATAACCCATTCAATGGTCCCGTTAATTACGCCCAGCTCCCGTCTCCCTCCTCCACCCTCCCATAAACATCGGCTGCTGACCACTCGCTGCCAACCAAGGGAGAAAGCCGCCGCTGGCCTGCTGTCATTCAGCTTGATGGCTGGGAGATGTTTAACGGCTGAGTCACTGAAGCTGATAAAAAATGCCTGCAATAGGGGAAAGGGATATGTGCATGTGAAAAGGGAGTTGGTGACATCCCCATACATCATCCCCTAGCCGTAATGTTACCAGTTTTTGCTGAAAGCTGGTAATGCTTTGAGATTTATGGCAGGTGTGCTTTGCTGAGTGCATAGCTTTGGTTGGGAAAATTGGGGAGGCATTCATCGGGATCCTGCAAGACTGGTAGGGATTTCTGGCAGTGGTTTACAGGCATGGTCTTTATGCTGCAGGAGTTCATATTGCCTTGAACGAGTAATATATTATAGTTAAAATATATAAATTTCCCTTCTTCTTTTACCAAACTGATATGAACAGTGGAATTTTGCTAGTAACTATTAATTATCTGATGTTTATTGTGATGGTAACTTTCTTCAGGGTTTCTGCAGTCAGCAGTTATGCACTATTTACCTTACTTTAACCGGACAAGCACAGCAGATTTCAGATCTGAAGGAACATTAAAATATCAAAATAGATCTGAATCTTGTAAACCTATCCTGACCTTGGAGGGGGGGTGGAAATATCTCCATTGCCTTCAGTGGGAGCTGGCTTGGGTAAGGAGAAAGAGAAGTCTTCCCACTTGGGGTAGTTTTGAGGTTAAGGATGGAAAATAATTTTGAGACATATTACTTAGAGCTAGGTGGACTATGGATGTCTTAAAAACTGGGATACCCAGGTAAAGAATCTAAAAATCTCACTTCGCACGTTTGTCCAAATTTACCTGATCTAAACCCTAATCTTAATGAATATTAAGCATAGGCCTGCAAAATCCCTTCCTCCCTTTCCTTCTCGCAGCTTTCCTCTTCCAAGAAAAGCCTGGCTTTCCTGTGCATTCCAGCCAGCCTGGAGAGGAGAGCCTGGTTCTTGACCAGTTTCTGCTGTTGTGTATCCGTATGATTGTCAGCGCTGTGTCCCGTGAGAAACGCAGTCTGGAGTCAGGACCCCGCTGTCATGTGCTGCACAAACCCGAGACAAAAGCACCCCTTGTCTTGAGCCATTCTTCCCTGATTTTAATCTCTGTTGTCTTTCATCTAGGTTTAAGTGACTGTTCTCAATACTACATCTGCCTGTGGTAGAAGCGGAGAGTGTTACAGCCTGAAATGAGGTCCTTGTTCCAATCACAAGAAAGTATATAAATCACCCAAATGATTCTTATGAATAATTCTCCAATATCTTGTTACTCATCCCCCAGAAATAACAATGTAGCAGTGTTAATAGAAGTTTTTTTCTGTAAACATGATAAAATGAAAGGGAAGCATCTTTGTATCTTCTTCCAAAAAGGCAAAAGCAAGACCCAAACTGTTGAAATCTTGTTAATGAGAAATGAAAACTTTTTTGAATTTCACAGCTCTTATTAGTTTTCAAAAAACAATCAAAAAACTACAAAAAATTCACTTGCTTTCATAGCTGGCAGCATCATTTTCTGCTTGTTTCACTAAAAAAATTATCAAGGCTACTTGATTCTACTTTATTCTAACTCAAAATTATTATTTTTAAATGTGATTTTATTTTTGTCAAGTAACTAAAAATGATCATTTCTATTCTGTGTACACTTAAAGCTAATACTTCATAAAAGCTTCTCCTCTGATGGGGTGACAACGACAACATATATATATATATATACTATATACAACTGTGAAAGGTGTTTTGTATGTAATTTATGTGCCTGTGCCATATACTAAGCCCATACACTACCGAGGAGGAGAAGCTAAATCAATCAAGAGTGATTTCCAGTGAACAGCCATATCACATCTACCACCCATTTGCTCTTGTCTGGCTGAGAAATGGAGCCATTTAAACCTATTGGGTCATGCTGAAATGGGGGCCAAAATCTTATCAATGTGCTGCACACAACCGAGCCTCATTTCATCTTCATTTCCAGAGGTCCATGGGCTGCAACTGTTCCCCATAGTCCAGCATTGCACGCTGGCTTCCTGGCTGCTGAGCTGATGCCAGAGTTGGGGAAACAACTTTTTGTTACGAATGGCAAGACTCTAGATTTGAACTGGTTTTATCTGCAGAAAAATATAGAGGAAAACACAATTAGTCTTCAGTTATTATGTGGATATGAAGATAAGCTTGAGAAATCCAAGTTTGCTGTGGAATACGAGGTGGAAAAATAAATGTTTTCTGTTCACTTGCTTAATGTTTCATAGAATCTTGGAAATGTTCCACTGCCTGACCCTCATGTTTTCAGATTATTTCCACATCTGTCTCAAAGCTGTACCCTCCTCAAATGGACCAAGCAGCTAGTTTCTTAGTTAAAATAATACAGCGTAAGAGCACCCTAAGCATGCTGAACATCCCTGTAGCTCGCCCTCAGTGTAGAAGACAGCACCTGGAAAGGCTCAGACACTGGCCCAAGCTCACAGGCAGAAGTAACACACGGCATGTGTTCACCGTTGGGTTTTCCTGTTTCTTGTTGCTTCATATTAAACATGAAATTCCATATGGACCTTTTAATGGTTGCTTGGAAATTGGATGTCTCTCACCCCAGAAGGACGTATCGGCATTCTGCACCTGATTGCATTTCTCCATTCTCCCCCACAGGACAAGTCAAAGGTTATGGTTCAGAGGAGGAGGAGTTTGTCAACAGCAGGTTCTCCTCAAGCTGAGAGGAGGCTTTTTCTCTTTAATAGCATGGGGAGGTTATGCATGGATGTAAATAGTTGTTTGAGTTTGCGTATGTGCATTTAGGAATCTGATCCAAAATAAACTGATATGAACAAGAAAGTTGAGACTGACCCCAAAATAAGTTGTTCTCATCCTAAACATTGGCAAGAGGAGTAAAGCAAAACAAACAGAAATAAAGCAGCAGTTCAGATCTAGGCACAAATTTCCATCCACATGTCTTTTGTTTTCTACACCTGCTTAAGGAAAGAAAAAAAGGGCTTTTCTGAACTGTAATACTTCTGAATACCCTTTTGAAAACTTCAGAAATTGTAATATTTTCAATGTCTCGCAATTTTGTTCTCTCCAGCGTGATGCTACCGCAGTGCTATTCCCCCACCGGGCTGCGACACGCAGCATTGACTTACCCAAATGATCTGCAGTGGAGCCAGCTCACGAGTGTAAGCATCCACGTAGCACTTCTTCACCCTATTTTGGCCTGAGTTCCTGAGCTAGTATCTCTGCACCACATTTTGCTCTTCCTACACACAAGCTGTCCTAAGGTGAATCCATACCAGCTTCCCCAGTGTGGTGTCGTGATGCTCAGTTAGCAATGCTGCTTCCCCCACTTCACAGTTGGGGAATTCAAGCAGAAGAGGTCAAGGTCCAGATCCCCAGCATGTAATTCTCCTAAGGGGCCTGGGCTTATCTGTGTCAGCCAGGGTCACTGACACGGGATGGTTCACAGCAAAATCTCATACCTGAATTTTCCAAAATACACCACAGTGCCCTGGGGTGCTTGGCCTTTCAATGCCTGCAGTGATATTTACACAGAAGCAGTGGGTAGGAGACCAAGTGCCCACATCTACTATTGAATCTAAGCTGCTAAAGTATGACTCTGCAAGTTATTTCAATAAGTCTACTCTCTTAAATTTAGTTAGGGAGACTGAAGTCTATCCTTGGAGCTGGGTGATGCTGTGTGAAACAATGATGAGCAGTTAACAGCATTATTCCTAATTACAAGTATTTAGAAATCATGAGTCAGGTTTTCCAAATCTTAGAAATAATGAAATAGGTTTTCAAAAAAGAATATTTCAGGCTATGTCTTGTTTCTGCTTTCTCAACTTTTTGGGTGCAATTGGTTTACTTGTGAAGTATTTCAACAGAAATACATGGTTTCTAAGCTTGCTTTTAAAAATGACACTCAGCTTCTGACATATTCCTGTGTTCTAGATCTGGGCTTTAACAGCAAGACCAAACATTCCTCGTAAATTTATATGTGCTAATAAATGCAAACTCCTTGCCAAAGTCATATCTCCCACAATATGCAAGGAGCATCAGAAGTGAAAAGTAAATTAAATCTGTGACTGTTTCCTAGTTCTGTACTTGAGGTTGCACAAATTTTAAAGCAAATGTAGATTATAGCCAAATTCTGTTACATGGGTTTCATTCAAAGTAACTTTGCTGCTGTCAGCTAGCCAGTAATATCTACTCTAGCCGTCAAATGTGATCACTAAAAATTCAAGATAGCTAAGAAATAATTACTATAATAATCTTTTTTAACTTGTCTTCTGCATCTCTATAGGGTTTACCTTACTTTTTTTTCCTCTTTCTTACTTTTACGTTTTCATAGTTTATTTTTAATACTGTTTCTTTGAATGGTGACAGCTAAAACTTTAAAAAATGAAAGTTGAGATTCTTAACAATCACCTAATGGCTGTGGCCAAGGCTGTAATGAAAGCATCAGTCATCTTGAGACCTGTGATATACTCACTAGAATTAATAAAATCACTAGCACTGGCAACAAAGGAGAGGTTGCCTTGTAATCAAGTTGCTCTGGCTGTATGTGACCTTATTGTAAGACTGTTGTTGGGTTCCCAAGGTCTTTAAAGACTGCTAAAGTCTGATAGACTTTATATAGTTTTCATTTCAAAATGTGCTCTTTATAATATATTTGCATGGTGGTTTGCACACAGACAAGCCCAATGAAGCTCAAACCTGGTGTTATTAATACATGAACACAGTCTTCAGCTTGGAGCTGGTTCTCACTTGGCCAGAGGATTCCCCTGTAGTTGCACTGTCCTGCACCCACGACATTTGTGTCCTACTCTCCAGCACATACATGCAGACAGAGTTCAATCCTCAGTGCAGCCTGCAGATTGCTCTAGCTCTGTTGATGGCAAAAATAAGCTTCACTTGACTTCAGCTGCAGGTATAAAACTTTCCAGATACTGAAGACTTAGCTGCTTTTTGGGTGTATGAGCTTCATGGAGTTCGGTGGAGTCTGCAGGAGTTTGCCTGTTCCAAGGATCCATGCTAGTGTTTTTAGGAAAGTTTTAAAAAAAATGTGTATTCCAATTGTTACTCATAATTGAGAGAATATTGCAAAAATCTGTGTAGCTTATTGACCTGACAGAGTGTAAACAGCTTTTTAGGAGCCTCCCAATATGAAATATTCCAGCCTTTGTATTTTTCTTGTACACAAAGTGCATGGACAGAATAAGCAATAAAATACCAGATGGATTTCCTTTGAAACATAATTACTATCCAGGTGCAGACCCCACTCTTCATAGTCAAAGTTTTCCATCACTTTAATAGGATTCTTTTAAGTTATAGTATCAGTGTCTCCTGACCTGAACTATCAGTCAGTGCACTGCACATATGGTAGCGGTGAGAAAAGAGAAGCGTTCACCTCTCAGTCCTCTTTGGCCAATGACTTTTTTTCCTGAGAATGGTAATTGAGATGCCAATTGGCGTCCACTCTGGCAGTGACTTTCTGCAGGGGGCACACCTGGCCTGAGAGACCTGTATTGAAATTCATTTGGTCTTTGCAGAGAGCCAAGCAAGAACATTTATTTTATTTTTTTTCCTCTTCTTTTCCTTGCAAGGGAGCAGAGCAATAAAATAATAATAATAATAAAAGGCATAACCAGTCTCCCCTCCCATTCTGACATGTTGAGTGCCAAAACTCAGATCAAGTCTTTAAGGCAAAGTACGAAGCAATGAAAACAGGGGCTTTATTATAAAGGCAGGCCTGTGAACTTTTTAACTCTCGCAGAGCTCCCGGATGTGCCTCTTCACACTGTACACAGCTGTTGAAGGCTTCCAGGGACTGTGGGTGGTGGGTGAGGAAAGGGGAAGAGGTGGTTTAGCTATGCACAATATTTCCCATAAGAAATAAAGCAATAGAGTCTCACCTCACTGCCTGTTTTTCCACATATATTGAGACGGGAATATATTTATATAACCCTATTAAAAGGGAACACGCAGTAGCAAACTCGGTCTTTAAATAGCTACTGTTCTGCATACTCCAGTCTCCAAACTCCTCAATTTCAACTCACACCCACTTACATTCTTTTGACATATTCCTCAGGTTTTTTGTGACTTTGGGGTCAAATCCAAAACTTATTGAAAGCAGTGGAAAGACACTCAGTGAATTCAGTGGAATTTGGATAATACTCTTAGAGCTCAGATACCATGGTGATAAATGCAATAAATTACATAGACAAAGGTTGCCCATTTTGGGCTAGCTCCACTTCTACAGAAACAAATTGAACTGTTGCTACTGACTGCCACAGGAATCAGTTCTGCCCCTTCCCTGGTGGCATTTAAGCAGCTCTCAAAACATTTTACAAATAAGGGGAATATCTTTATCTCCCATTTACAGAGGAATAAACTGAGGCATGAGGCCACGATTAAACCTATGAGTCAGGCAGTGCAAAAGAGCTAGAATTAGACCCAGATACCAGTCCCTGGACCACCCAGTGGAAAAAGAGAGTCTATTAGCTGCTAGAAGTCTTGTAGACTCTCCCAGTGCTACCAGGTCCTACTGATGCCAACAGGAGTGGAGGGCAACCAACATCCTCCTGTAAATCGTTGAGCGTTAATAAACTGAGCAGCCCTTCAGAAGCAGTTTGTTTTTACCACCAAGATGCATTATTTCATCTTTTCCCCCCCAGCATTCATATTTTCCCTTTGACTCCTGTTATTTTGGTTCCATTTAGCAAATACATTCTTGGGTTTTTTTTCCCATGTGTCCCTCCAGCCACCTTAGTTTGCCTTTTTTTTTCCTTCTTTCCCTTAAAAACTTTTTTCCTCATTCAGTGCACTAAGTGGATTTACGATCCATTTAGGCAGCTTACAGTGGCATTGCTTTTACAGTTCAGAGGCAGAAGGGCCATAAAAAGATTTACAGTTACAGCAAGAGTCAGTTGCATGGAAGTTCGAGATCCAAATTAGACAAAGGGAGCGGGGCTGTGTGAGTGGCCAGTAAAAGAAGCTTGGAAACAAAAACAAATGAAACTGCTGTTAGAGGAGGAGGTTGGGGTGGGGGCAGAGAAGGAGGAGGAAAAGTTGCCTGTTAACTTCACGTTACTATTGCAACAGCTCTGTTAATTCTGTTATATAAAGCCCTTTTTCCTCCTTTTTTTTCCTCTCTCAATGTTGTTGTTGGACAGATTTCCTTTGCAAACACATATCTCAAACTGAAGAGCAGCAACTTCACACAGTAGTTGAGATTTCAAGGCAGATATTCCCAGGATGTTGGCAGCTGTTTTTGCTGCTGCTGCTGGAACTCCAGGATACAAACTCCAGAGAATAAAACCAAGTGGCTGAAGGAACGGGACCAGTCAGAGTGGAGGACTTCAGGTTGCATTGCACGAGGATAATCTGGCATTTAAAAGAAGCTAGAGACTGGGAAATAGATTTTATCCTCTCCCCCACTAGATTTTTCCTGCTGACTTCAAAAGAAACAAGACCAGGCTTGACCAAATCCATAACAAGCTGAGGCAAAAAGGAGATTTGCCACTGACATTAAAGGAACATGTCTGGGCACATAGAGAGAGACTAGACTATAGCTGGAGTCTGCAGAAGGTTGGGGGCTGCACTTCTGTGAGACCCAGGCCATATGCCATTCTGTCAGAGCTATGGAAAGAAACCACTTTGGAAAGCAATGTGTCCTTTATGGGCAGCCTGGAAAGATGCCACCTTTGTTTGAATCTACAGGTGTGTCTGGCTGGATGGGTACAGCCACGTCTGCTCCGCTGGTGGGCTGAGTTGGTTTTGATGCAGGCTGGCTATGGTCTAGGTGCCATTTAATCTGTACCATGGCACTGCATCTGGGCTAATAGGCCTTTCTGAGGGATCTAAGCTTAAGAGTTCAGGGAAGATGCCATGCTAATACAACAACAGGGCTTGAAACTGGTGGGAGTGCAGGTGGACTCATGCACAGGGCAGTCTGCACTTAACCACAGAGATAGGCTCTATTCAAGCGCAGCGTGAGAATGGCTCCAATGAGCCCATGCTTGACTATTTACTCCACTTTGTTGGGCTTTTATTGTACTTAAGTAAGTATAGAATGTGGAAGCATTTGTAAATAAGCTGTATACATAAGAAAGCCAATATTTCCTAGTTTTGCTCTAAATGCCAATTTTTTTTTTAGATAGTTGAAAAGCACACTATGGTTTTGTTTTCCTTCTCGTTGCCGTTGTATTTATTCTGCTGTTCCCATTTCTAACCAACTTCCTGTTCAAAATATCGCCTTTAGTTTCACATAGATATGGCACTTCATTTCCTGAAGTCTGTCATACAGTGATGCTATCCGACTGCCTTCTGGGCAACACTCAGTCAATGCCTGCATTTCATAAGTGGGTGTTATGTCTGTTAATTGCCTTATTCTTATTTTCTGTTGACTGTTGTTACATTATTCAGGATAGCAGCAGCACAGGAGTATTTATTTCCTAATTTCTTGTGTATTTTTTGTCAGCTTCACTGGTGAGGTTGGTGGAGTTCTTGACACTGCTGGGTCTCTTGGACGTTGTTTCCTTGGTGTCTTGGCTATCCTTTACTTGCTATGTGCTCACAGCTTTCCAGTGAAATTAGTGTTACTGGTGGTGTAAAGGACACTGGGATCCTCTGGAGGAAAAAGCACTCCATAACGATAGACTTTTAATCCTTGTTCCTTACTCCCACACATTCTTACATGGGTATTAACACTCAGGTTTCAGGTTATCTATAAGAGGAAAAAAAGCATTCACAGTGCTTTCCCTGCATCCCTTTTAGATCTAGTTCTTCCTCCTTCAGAAGAAAAATCTCCTAATAAGAAGAGTGGTAATATTTTAGAAAGGTTTGGCTGGTGTTTTGCTCTCTAGGGGAAGAAGCAGCCAGCCTCAGAGAGAGGCTTCAGCCTAAACCAGAAACAAAATACCACTCAGGCCCCTATTAAAATTTAAACGCTAATTGACAATAGCCAGACGGACATATCTTACTCCTTCCCCCCCGCCCCGGCAATCCATATATGCAGCCGTCCCCTTGCAAGCCTTGGACGCGTGAAGTGCGTGGTGCCGTGTTTGCTTCATGCGCATTTGTGGTGCTGGGCTCTGCAGCCCTGTGATATTAGCTGTCCTGCCAGCTGGTTCCCTTTCTAATTGATGTTTCGTGTGGTGCTGTATAAACCTCAAGTGACCAGTCATTCAGGACACTGATGGATTTCTGTAGCTCCCACTGGAGATTTTCAACAAGACATGGAACTGTTACCAATTCTGCTGTGTCAGGGCTGTTCCTGTCTCCTCCTTCTGCATCCCCCCCACCCCCCTCTAGCACTCACTCTTGCTTCTGTCTCCTTCCCCTCTTTCTTTTTCAACGAGAAGGGCCTTGAACTTCTGGTAGAGACTTGACATATGAGAGAAAGCATTGAAAAGAAGAAAAGACTATATTTTATGAGTGATGGTTAAAATGTATTCTCAAAGTACTATTTTTTTTAAAGTTGAATATAGTCATGTGGACAATACAGCAGTTTCCATGAAAAATTCTTAGAGTGGTAAAATGCTTCACTTTTTGGGGGGAGAAGAAGTTTGCAAATGAATACAGCCTTTTTATAGATTTATCAGGTCTGTATTTCTGGTTGAATTCCCTCCTTTTGTTCTTTTCCTTTTTCTTCTATATTTATACAATAAATAAATAAATAAACAAATGCCAGTAAACTAGTAACTTTTAGACTTTATTATGATTCTATTGATTTTAAAACCAAATCAGTGTTTTCAGTTTGAATCAAGTTGGTAAAAACATGAAAAACATTTTGGAAATATTTTGAAAAAATGCTTATTATTCTTTATAGAAATGAGTATGCATTTCCTGAGGAGGGGTGTAGAGCAAGCTGCTTCTTTGTCTATGAAGAAAATAGGATTTTGAAAGCTAAATTTTAACGGCCATCGATGTCACAGGTCAATACAGCCAAGATCCAATGCCAGGTCTGAGATCACCAGAAAAGGTAAGTTAATTTTTCCATTGTTGGAATTGTTTTAACTCCTTCCCTCTTCAATTTACCTTCCGCTTATTACCTCCTTCAGAATTGAAAATGGACCATACGATGTTGCAAAGGACTCAGTTGCCCTCCCCACCACCCTCCTCCATCCCCAGTGGGTCCCCCTGTGCCAAGGCACAGCTGGGGCACAGGAGGTGCTGCCGTTCCCTCCAGCCCCGTGCACGGACATGCGCAGGGCAAATCCCATGTCCGCAGCTAGGCTTAGGCTGTCCAAGCGAGCTGCATATCAGAAATGACTTTTACTTAACCTAGGAGGCCCCCACATCCCCTTTAAGCTGTTCTTGACTGTGTCTTTGAGTGTGTAATGTGCTCCATCAACAAATAACCTGTGTTTTTTTAACTGGGTCATTTTGAGTGGAGTTGTACTTCAAGCACGGGGCATGGGGAGGAAGTGGTGGGACTAGGAGCAGAAGGGGAGACAGCAGCAGCCTCAGACCCAGAGGGCTGCAAGGAAGCAAAATATGGATGGCTGCCAGAACAAATGCAGCGCCTTTTGGGAAACCGTTTCAAGGCCTCTTGAAAAAGTCAGAGAACAAAGAGGTTAAGGAAGGCACATAGAACATCAGACCTCCAGGAGAGCTGCTCACCATGGGCAGGTAGCTCCAACAGGGGTTTGCCCATGCTTCCAGATGGCACGTTGCCGTCTTGCTCTGTTATCACACCTTTGATGAGGTTGTCTGTGGACACCGAGGCCAGAGCCTCTGGACTTTTACAGTCTGGAAACATAAAGTGTTACAAAAATGAGTGGAAAAAAAGAGCTCGAAAGTAGCAGCAACTTTGTAAATCTCCATACGTGGTCTACCTTTTGGGGCTGGAATGAGGATCCTCAAAGGCATTTATGTGGCTAAAAGTCTGTGAGGCCTCGTCAAAGCACAATGTTGTGTTAGAGAGAGCAACATCTGGGAAAATTCCTGTGCATGTTTCCTCCCAGGTTGATCTGTGTGAGTTTATGGCCCTCTGGCTTGTTTATTAAATTTTACCTTTTGGATTTAAATCATGACAAAAACTCATTGTAAGAATAAATTGCACATTTCAGCTTCTGCTTACTCAAAACTTAATGGAAAAAAAGCTCCTATTTTCAGTCCTTGATTTCTCTAGGAATTTTAGTGTCATAAGTCCCCTTTTTATTCCACAAATGACTATGTTCAATGTTTTTTTGGAGTGGTTATTAGTAAACTGCAGTTTCAAAGCCTGCAGGCGGCGCCCAAGAGCACTGAATATGACTTCTCCAAGCTTTCTATTTTTATTGGCCAGGTCCTGATCTCAGTCACATTATGAAGCTTTGATGGCTGATGGAGATGAGGATCTGATCCGATGTGTTAGTAAAATGAGGCTTCACTGATTTACAGCTAAAAAAAAAAAAAATCTGTCACAGCTTCTTTCTCCCTAGGGTTGATGACTTCATTTTGCTGTTCAGCGGTCCATGGAAGGCTTTTTGGGTGCTGGCTTTAGGAGTGGGCATGGTAATAGAGACCTCTCGTAATGAGCTGGGGAACCTCAGAGCCTCACCCTCATTGACAGGACCAAGAGAAAAGGCTCATGAACATACCAAAGCAAAATGTGCAGTTACAGGGATACAATAGTGATACAGTAGATAGGATATACTGCCAGAATGCTGTCTAAGTAGCCATTAATGGACATCTGAGTTTTGCTAAATAATTAATGTGTCTGTTGTATCTTTTTCTTATAGATCTTTCAAGGAATTTAGTTTCTGTTCCTTTGCATTTAGTTTCTGTTCCCTGAAAGGCTGCTTTTGAACCTGTCTTCTCAAGTGTTCATAGACATTGTCTGTAAGGCAGTTTTCTAATAGTAGCTTATGTCCTTTATAGCCAAAAAGCATTTAGTCCCAAGTGCATAACAAGATAGATACCTCTCTTTGCTCTCATGCTGCAGTCTGGAAACTGCACTGGCTTTGCAATCTTACTTTGCAAACTCACGCAATGCAGAAATACCATATAAATGATGGGGTGTGGAAATGCTGGCAACAACAAGCTCCCCCAGAACATAACTGGTCCTTTTCCATTTTTTCCTCAGTGTCTCTGTGGTTGGGCTGGCTGGCCCAGATGATTGGAAAAGGCTCTGTTCATTGTTTCTCGTAACGCCTGAATAGCTGGGGAGTTCTGCCACCTTCGTCCAAAATCCTGGCTGTCAGCATGAGGAGGATGTCAGCTGTAATACAACAACTCATATTCTTATCTTCTTATCACCAGTTATTTTCCCTGAGTGCCAGTTGACCACTTTGGCTTCTGCTTGCAGTTCTCAAAGGGAAAGAAACCAATATAATCATAGTATTAGTGGCTAGATCAAACATATCCCAATGACCAGGGGACTAAGCAGGGCTGAGTTTTTGGTTTGGCCTTTGCTGAAGGTGGGAGATGTTCACTAACTTCAGTTGCAGAAGGGGGTGTGGATCCAGGCAGAGCAGGCTGCACATGCAGGCAGTTTGGAGGCAGACACTGGGTGCGGACCGCTCCAGTCCTTGCAGGGGGGATGCGGCCCTGAGTGCTCTTCTCTGCTCTTAAAAATAGCAGGTAGGTCACAGCTAAGGTGTGAGCTTAGCTCCAAATGATGGTCAATTCTCTGAAACAACCCAAACCTTTCAGCATATCCGCTTAGGACAAGGTGTTCTTCCTCTTCTGAAGCACAAAGGAAGGAAATGTATCTTCAGGAAATGTTTATTTTACCCGTGGATTGTCTGAAGCAAGGTTCGACAATACCCGGAAAAAAAAATTCTCCACAAAATTAATATAAAAATAGGAGGGGTTATTGACAAAACACATGATTTTTATGAGCTAGAGAAAGGAAAATGTGCTGTAATGCTCTATGCCAGCGGCTAAGAGTGCAACCGGGCGACCGTGGTGCAGCTGACGTGTGACCCGCGGACCCTGTCGTCCATGGGCCAGGTAAGTCAGGAGGCAGTTCCCTGTCCCCATCCTCTCAGCTCTTTACACGTCTTAAAACAGCCATTAGAAAACAGAACAAGTGAGATACTTAGCAATAGAAATGATTACATGTTGGAAGGAGAGATACTACTTAACACCTGACCCAGAGGGGTAATTTAAACACCCAAACCTGTAGGAAGCCTCCTTCTTTCTTCAGACCCCGAGAGATTTGTTAGACACATTTCTTCTGAATACTGTGGCTTAGCTCCCCTCCTTTTTTTTTTCCACCTTTATTTTTCCTAGTCTTGGAGAGCTGTAGAGGAAATCTTGAAGGCAGCTGGTCTCTGGAAATGAAGCTTAAGAGATTTAATGCCTTAACTAAGAATGAAGGAGTTAAAAAGAAAATAAAAGAAATATTTAATTTAGTTCTCTAAAACAGAGCTCTGCCCAGTCCCCTCCTCCCACGTACGCACCATCGACACCCTACCACAGAAAACAAACCCCTCGGTTATTGCATAAGCCTGACACAGCGTGTCCCTGCAGTCTGCCGCAGACCTATAACCTCCTGCTCCTTTAGGCTGGCTCCAGCATGCTACACTGTGAGTCTGAGTTGACTGAAATAAGCATGGAGAGAGGCTTCCACAGAAACCTCTAAATGGGTTTTAATGTCTCCCCACCATAGGATTCCCGGAATTAATTTGTCTGGCTTTTGAAATCAGGGACGCTGTGTTAAGGAAGATGGATGCCCCTAAGACATATTGAAAAGAATGAAGGGATGACAGTGGTGGTTTATGTAGCAAGCCTGGCCATGGATGCAGAGTAGTAAATGTGGTTGGTTGGTTGAGATCAGATTTTTTTATTTTTTCCAGTGGCAGCGCCCATGTAGTTTATTTATTTATTTCCCCCTTTCACTTCAAGGCACCTAACAACAACACTGTATTTTATAAATCCCTGTGATTATAAATCTAGAAGGATGGCATTCTTGGTTTCCTCAGAGGCCAGGAGTCTATACCCACAGGAGACAGATGGGAGAAGTATCCAGCAAGCTTTCTATATTATTGCACAGAATTGCAGGAACTGGTTTTGGTTTACACCGCATGGGGGAATGCAAAGTCTGCACAGAGCATCTCCATTTACTGCTTCCTCTGTGTGCAGCCAAGGCAGGATGGCTTACACTCCCTCTGCACAGTTACTGGGGAGGGAATAATGTCATGCCTACCCTGCAAAAGATGCAAAGCCACTGCTTTGCATCAACTGTTCCCATTATCCCGCTGGTAGGATATGGCCCCAAAAGATTAGAAGTGCTTCATGTAACTGTGCAAAGCTGGTGCGAAACTCCAGGCTGGGTCAGATCCTTTCTCCACTTCCACTTCTGTGCCTTGTCCCAGCAGAATGGCTCCAAAAACTGCACTAAAAAAGCATCCCCTTACTTTCCCTTGCAGGGCAGCAGTGGCTGATGAGACTTTGAAACCCCCAAGATGCGGAGAGCAAATAGAGATGGTTGCTGCAGAATAAGTCAGGTTGTGCTGCAAAGTTAGGAAGTGTTTTTCCATAGTTTAGAAGATGGTTTTTAAAAGTAGGCGATTTAGTTTAAATTTTTTCATGAGCCACAAGGTCAGCTATGGAGTAAGAGATGGATTTAGATTTAGAGTCATCTCCGAGCTTTGAAAAAAAAAAACCAAAACCAACAAGTGTGTTTGATTTTGGTGCTTTGCTTCATCTTCTTGCTGCCTTGGTAATGGGGCTGCTTGTGGTGTTGTGGGGGCAGCCCCACAAGATCTCTGATCCTTCCCGCCTCTTCCTATCATTCACCTCCTCCCCAGCCCTACCAGAGTCAAATATAAACTTTCTTAAAATGAGCACAAGATTCATCCCACTTGACCAAGCCTGACTTCCCAGAAAATAAACAGAAAGAGCAGAGCCAGCCAGCCCCCTCTCCCGAGCTGCCAGCCTCCAGAGAGGCGATGGATGGACCCAGAGCAATTCTGAGCCTTTTGCAATGGAGAAGAGGGTGCCAAGGACAGGGATCCCACCTAAGGGACTTCCAGGGTCCACTGTAAAATAGCAATATTGCTAAGTGCCTTAATTTTCACAGTTCTGATTTCTTTTTTTTAGTTTCAGTTGTATCCTGGATAACTGGACACAACTGTTTCCCTGCCTTGATAATGGATCAAAAGGAACCAGGTCAGTAGCACATATAAGTGCTGTTGATAGAAGAGGGCTCTTCAGAGCTCAGCACTTGAAGTAATCTGAACAGCGCAATAGCTGATTCCCTTTTATGATAATTTTTACTGTTGCCCTTTGTTTTCTTTCTATTAAAATGAAAAAAGAAAAAAAAAAAAGCCAAAACACCCATTGCCCAAATGATGTCTATTCATTAAAAGAATGACTAAAAATAAAGAATAAAATATGCTGAACAGTTTGCCAACCCAATTTTGCCTTCAGAGTGGAGTAAATTAATTTCTGCTATGCAGAGCCACCTAGTACCACACTGAGTGGGATGTGCTAGTACTGTACCAGCTGGCCACAAAGGTGGACGAGTGAGTGGACACTGGAAGGGCTTCAGTTCCCGCTCTCTGGAGCAGCTCTCCCAGACACTGGACGTCCCCCAGTCACTGTGCCAAGTCTCATCTGCTGGGAGGCTTTGTCCTTCAGTGCCTGGTAGCATACTCAAGGCAGCGAAGCTCTGTGGTGCAGCTGCCCTAAAACCACAGGACCAGCCGTGACCTTTTGGACTTGGTCCATGCTGTTTTCTTAGACTCCTGACCCCACAGGCATTACCCGTGTAATTCCCTGGGAGCAGCTGTGTGCAGGTGTTGCCTATGGTATTAAAGTGATTCTCTCTGAAATAGCATGGGAAAGAAACCAGCATAGACAAAATAATAAATACACCTGTATAGGACTCCTTTTCCTTACCAGGCAGTAGATGTTTTGGGTCAGAGTTATCCGATATATCCCGGATCCCCTCTTCCTGCGCTCGTCACCTTCTCTAACTCATGATGTTTATCTGCCTTTCCTTTCCCAGGACAGGTATCTTTGATCTCGGCTCGCCTCACTGTTAAACAGTCTCTCTTGCAATGAAAGCGTGAGCTTCTGATCCTCACTAATCCCAAAATATCCCGTATGATTGTGTGAATCTCTCAACTTTCTTCATCCTACCAGCAATACCTGGCTTGTTATTTAAAAAAAAAAAAAAGAAAGAAAAGAAAGTGAGAGAGCCTTTACACTGCACCAGACCTGATCTTTACGGAAAAAAAAATCTTCAGCTAAGACAGCTGAAATGTTCCCTCCTGATGGCTAACTGCAGCAAGCAGCAGTAGTCACACAGTGCTGAACTGAAACACCTTCCTCTGTGTGTCTTCTTGCTTTGTCTATGCTGATATTCACAAGCAGCCTTAATGAGGACAAATGTAGTTAATGAAGATTGGCCAACACTTCTGTAAATTACATATGTGCCGCTAAGGATAACACGAAAAGTTAAAAAAAAATTTTAAAAAAGGAAAAAGACTTATTTTCATGTTAGGTTTCAATTTGCTGCTTTTTTTTTTTTTTTTTTTTTTACTATCTGCTGTTTTCCACTGTAAGCATTATCTATTCAAGCCAGAACAGATTAAAGCTAATTGTTAGGCCCGTCTGTTTTTCCATCTTACTGTTTTATCTCCTAAGCAACTTTATTTGGTACAAGACAAATAATCTGAATTCCTGAAGTCAGAAACAAGGAGTGAGAGTCCGGGAAACTGGCTGCTGATCGAATGCAGTTTTTGCAAGTGTGGTTATGGTTAGAAACTCTAAATATGGCACTGTGTTACTGTACACACGGTAACTGCACCCTGTGTGTCAATGTCTGAGTCACAGTAGCGTAGTTTACTGACAAAAACATGTTTTACTACTCTCAGCTGCAAGGAGTCAATAGAGTTGGGAGTGAATGAATTGGGCTCGCTGCATCCAGTGTTACCAACCGAATGACCGGGCTCAGTGCATACCCTGGTTTTACTTTCGGTAAGAGGGATGTAAGCAGAAGGGGCATGGTTTGGCAAGCAGATGTTGAGCCAAGTGTCATTTAAGCAAAAGGGAATGGTTTGTTTGTGCCAGACGAAGATGCCAGCGAGTGGGGATTCCTGCCTGGCACCCCATGGGGAGGGGGCTGCACTGCGGGGGCGTAGTCAGGAGAGCTGTGCGATGCCCATGGAAATGAACTGACTCCGCTTCTGTGAAAGCATATGAAAAGTTTTGTTTCCAGCACCATGCAGAACAGAAGTGTCTTTCTAAGCCTGGATGCTGTGAAACAGAATTGTCGCCCTGCAGCTCCCTCTCCCCCTGCCTCAGGATAGGCTCCTTCCACCAGCAAATGAACTGTCAAAAGCTTAATTTTTTTCAACTTTTTAATTGAACTGACTTGATCTGAATGTTATTGACAGAAACTAAATTAATATAATGTTTTTCTTTTAACAGAGCCCCCCCTTTTTTTAATGTTTTAAATAATAAGTATCCACCAAGGAGACCAGCTGGCATTCCCATACTGTACATGTTTGTCCTAACCTTTACTATTGACTGACTTCTTATACAGCATGCATCTGCAAAAGTTATTAATGGAAAGTATTAAATAAATTTGGTTTAATATTTGGTAAATAAGAGGTGTCTTTTCTTTGTGCTGGAATTTGTGTTCCAAATGTCTATGTTTGTGTTATTTATATTAATATATTTCATGGCCTGCTTAATAATAGTAGCAATTAAGATAATAACAATAAATACTAATAATACTGAGCTCTTCTGCTTTTCATCAAAGGAGGTCAAGACTCAAGGGTATACCTCTGGGGCTGGTATAATGTAGATCTGATCTTCTCCTGGTATTTCTTTTTGTGGAAAGTTAGGAGTATCATGCAAAGATCACATTGCCTGTATTTTGGCCTCTGGAATGTCTCTTAGGCATTATAAATGCCAGTAAGAAATATAAAATTGGAAAGAAAACAAACACCAGGACATTGAAAAATATAACCACAAATACTGACCTATTTGGTTTTTTCTGATTTAGCAGAATGCTATTAATATTATAATTAAAGCTGTTTTGTAGCCTGGGGGCTCGAACACCTGGCTCTTATTAGAGCTGGATCCATATTGTGTGGTGGGGGAAAAAAAAAAAAAAAAAAAAGGACAAGAGAGGAGATGGCCCGAAGAAGAACACAAGAGGGCACAGTGGCACCTGTGGTGCACTTTTTGTTCGCTGGCTTTTTGAAATGTTGAGGGCAGGGTGTTTGCATGACATAAATAATTACGGTAACAAGGTTGATTCGTTGGAACTGTAAAAATGTAATTTTGTCAACTTGAAGTGGATTGTTTACTAGAATTATTTTTTGGTTAGTTTTGAGGATCAAAGATAAGATATGATGACTGTATTATATAAGGTTAATATGGCAATAAGCCCTACTGTAAGTTTGACAGAATTAACCTGGGCAGTCAGTAGGAAAGGTACCTATTGTATTAAATAAAGTACAAAACTCACATTCCAGGCAGGTGTTTTCTGCAGCTCTCCTCATCTATTGCACTATTCTTGTACCACATTGTGCTAATGAAAACTAGTTCTGTGATTTCAGAAGCAAAGGATACTAATGCTGCTTTTCATTTTCTGTTCAAGGAGGACATGGGTTTCTGCAAAGCCTTTTTCATGGGACTGATCAGAAATGACCCAAGCAAAACCAAGAAGCGATAGCTGAACCTCAAGCAACCTCACCCTGGTAGATGCTGCTGAATTGAGGGGTCACTGCTGAAAATTTTCTTCTGAAAGAGTCAGTGTTGTAAATAGCTATTTGGAAGGAAGCAACACAGAAATAAGCAGGATCCTATCCCAGATGTTAATCTGAAGTTCAGAGATCACAGTTTTCCTTAGATGTCTCATGCAGGGTGCTTGCTCGGGGAGCAAACAGCCTCCCTGTACCATGGTCACTTGCCTGTGTTGGCTTTTGCAGAGGGAGAACTGGGGTCAGAACTATTCCACCAGAGCAAGTCCAGTGAAGTTGCAGACAGTCTTTTTTGGATTTGTTTCGTCACTGTTTCTGACTTTCACAGGACATTGCAGACGGGGCCTTTACTATGGGAATTGTGGTTGAAACCTTTGAATACTGTAATCCATAACATGACATTATTTCACAATTAAAAATGAACAACGACCTTCTTTTCTTTGCAAAGAAGTCTTCATCCTCAGGTCTCCCATATGTACTATTTGTAAGACACGACTTCTCCTCCCATCCAAACCAGCCTCCAGTGGTTTCTTACCCTCCCAGAAGTCAATCAATCTGTTACTGTATATGGAGCTGCAAAAGGAAGATGCGATACTACACTGCACACAAAAAAGTAAAGAAACAACATCATTAACATCTTAATATCCTGTCCTGACATCTCACAAATTATTTTAGACTTCATAGCCAATGTAAACAGGTTTGTTTTCAACTCCCCTAATTGCCTGCTAATTGAGAGCAGATGCAGGCCTCAACTTTCGGCAGATAAAGAACAGCCTCTTCTCTAGGGTTTTGCATCTATCATGAGGTCTCTGATGTATGCTTGCAAGCTTCCCTGGTTAGTGATGCCGAGGCAGAGAAGAATTGGAACTGCTCCTCTTGAATCGTGCCTGAAACCTCAGTGAGACAGAAGGGAAGACAGAGCTGTGGGACTCATCAGTAACATCATCATCATTATTGTTTCATTTCGTACTTCAGTGCACTTTCTGCACCGGCATAGGTTTCCTTCGGGGGGGGAGTTCTCCGAATTATAGATGGGTTTCTCGTTATGATAGAAATCACTGGGTTTATGAAAAATGCATTGCTGTCATATTCCATTATCTACTTCCTCCCATGCTGCAATCCAGTAGCTTGCAAGTCATTAGATTCTTTTTCAGAGTTCCTTTGAAATAATCCTTTCAAAAAACACTATTCATTGGGTATGACCCCGGAGAGATACTGTCTGGTACTAAAGCTCTCTTTCAGTTCTGTGAGGGAGACCTGTAACAACAAGATAAGTGCATGTATATTCCAAGTAATGTCTGGAGTTTGCTGCCTCCCATTAAATGCAATAGGAGCTCACAGTTCAAATGGTAGAATTTTGCTTTGTAAATGTAGGAGAAAATGTAGTTCAGATATATAGGTAAATTTGCATTTGGTAGTGATTTAATGTTCCATGGTCTGTTTTAGTTCCAACTTAAATATTACATTAAAACCAGCAATAAAAAAAAAAAAAAAAGGAAAAAAAGAAAAAGAATGCTAACTGCTGGGTTCAGAAAGAGTGGATATGATTTTGTTCTTGCTGTCAGTGTAGCAGTGAGCTGCCTTTCACTTTCTGCTCTTCATTTAGCAAGTCAGCAGCAGTACTTAAATGATAGCCCTCCGGTCTTTCTTCAGGACTGTTTTTGCAAATGAAAGCAGGAACTTCAAATCCTTGTGTTTTTCATATCACTTACAAGGTGTTTTGTGAATTTTAACGTTTTGCATCTATCTGCGAAAAGGTGGAGGGCCTGTGAGTAATCCTCGGTTAGAAATGCCCTTTGTGCAGGGAGGCTGCATGGGTTTGTACCACTGGGTTCAGGAGATCATAGAGGGATATTTAAAATAGGAAAAAAACAGCCAAAAATAAGAAACAGCTTGGTGGTTTGTGAATGATAAACGAGTAGAAAAATAGAGGGAAGAATTCACATCTAACCGATGTCATTCAGAAATACCTGAAGCACCTGGCTTCTGGATTATGAAACATTGTTCAGTCCCAGAACCACAAAACCTTCAGGTTTTCACTGTGATTTCTTCATGAAGCCCTCTGTCTCTCCAAGGGCTGGCTCCAGGCCTCCCTGTGAACACAGAGTCACCCCTGCTGACATTATCCCTCTCTGGAAAGTTGCCACAAAGCTTGCAGAATAAAGTCCTGATCTAACAGCGATGCGAGTGGTTTAATAGGAGGGCAGGGGGACTTGAAGTCAGTAGCACAAGGCATAACAGACTAAAGCAGCGGTCCATTAAATCAGCACACTGGGGCCTAGGCATTTACAGTCACACAGTCAGATGTTTCCAGTAATTATTTCCCCATAGCATTTTTATTAGGTGCTCCATAAATAATATTCACTGCCGTGCTCTTCTCATGGTCTTTTATAAAAAGAGAGGGAGGAGAGAAGAGAAGGAGAATTTTCTTTACCTTCAGCTTGATTTTGAGGTAATTCTGTCTTTCAGTCCTATTGAAGCAGGTATGAGCTTGGAAAATATGGGCAAATTAGTTCCTCACTGGCCAAACGTTCCCTAAAACCATCATTGGACCAACTTAACACAAGGTAAGTTTCTCTTTCAGATTTAGATTTGTCTGCTTGTCTTGGATCCCATACAGACCTAGGATACAAAGGTAAGCAAGTGCTGGGATTGGAGTGGGATTTTTTTCTATGTATCCTTTGTTTGTTGTTAACTTTTCTTTTCTTGGTAGTATTTACGTAGGTCAAATCCAGGGTCATCACACCAACAAACACCACTGCCTTCTCCTCTATGAAAAGACCTTCCCAAAACTCAACACTGTTGCTGTGTGTTTCATCTGGTCTGTACGTGCAGCACCTATTAACGAAAGCTTGCTTTTTGATGGAGGCTACTGTGCAAAGGCTTTTTCCCAGAAAATATCACTGTGTTGCCTGAATTATAGTATTAATGTTAAGCAATACAGCTTCTTTCCTGGCACTAGGACTTGTGTTTTGCAAAGGACTTCTACTCAGGTATTTGATTTTCAACATCAATTTTCTAGCCAAAGTAAGATTGCCCAAATAAACCCAAGGATTTGGGATTTTGGGGGGATTTTTTTTTTTACTTATTGGACTGCAATATTGCGACCAACCCCAAGCAGAACTTAGAAGAGCAACAGTAAAAGGAGGTGGAGTAAATAGTCATGGTTCAGGTTTGCTACTACCAGGGTCACAAACTCTTCCACCTGTGTGTACAAAACCTCTAAGCAGCAGCAGGTGTGTATTTATATAGATGTAAACACAAGTGCAATACTTCTGTCTAAGCTGAAAATCTGTGCATCAAGTGTACATGAGCACACGGAGCACAGAAATTGTTAATAGCTGGGCAGAAAATAGAGCTTTAAATAAAGAGCATGGTTTTGCTTATAGTAACTGTCTTTGCTCAAGTTTGGTGGCCTTGCTCCTTGGTTGTCTCCATGTTTGTATATGAGGGTACAGTGCCACATGGCTGTAATTTCGAAGGGAATGGAGTATTTTCATGCAGCGAGCTGTCAGCAGACTAGAGCTATCTTAGCAGCCCTGCCTGCTGGCTGAAATATGTAGTATGGTCCTTTGACCTATGATCCAAGACTAGGGTCAGACCTAACACAGCCCTCACACCTCGTCTAGAAGAGCCAGGTGAGAGAACTTCCTACAGCTCTTCCAGGAGCACATTGCTGAAGCCTGTCGCAGCTGAAACACACTCTGCTGTTGGCCATCGCTTTAGCAATGCCAGGGGACATAGCATCAGTAGGAAAAGACGAATCATTTGTTTCTCAGAAAACATTGTCCCAAAATAATTTCTCAGTTCTTTTTGTTCTCTGTTCCATTTCTGGACTGCTCAAGCTGGGGAAGTTACAGCCTGAAATTAAATATGAACCTATTCAATATAAATGTGTGTATCTATTTTGTGGTATAGGAAAACTGAGTTCAGTGAACCCAGGCCATTGGCATTTTATAATTTCCTCTTGCTCCAGCAGGTAAAGGATTAACCCATTGTTATTCCTCTCTAAAGGAACAGAGAAAAAGATATACTCTGTAAAGACCCTGATTTAAAAAAAAAAAAAAATCCATTGGGTTTTTACAGAAATATTTTATTGGAACCATAAGGTTTCTTTTTTTTGAGAAAGAGAAAATTTGAAATCCGGAGTTTATTTTTCCTTCAGTGTCTCTCCTAAGAACCAACAGGAATTGAGATATTTTTTTTTCTCTCTTGTGTTTGTACCTACTTATTAAACACACATGTGGCCTGGATTCCTTGCGTAGGTGCAAAGAGGTTTGAAAAAAAGAAAAAGAAAAAAAGGTGTAACCCAGTCCATTGACCTGTCTCTTTGCCCTTAGGACTCTTTCGAACAGCTGTGAGAAAAAGAAAAAGGGGGGGGAGACAGAAAAAAAGAGGCAGTTTAACAAGCCAAATCCAGATGTTCATTTCATACACACACCCTGAACAGCTTTTGCATGGTTTATTTCATTTTCTGAAACCATTTTTCACCAGCCTGTTTTCTCAGCTGGGAAACTTCTGGTGTAGTGTTTTCAAAAAAATATTGCATTTGGCATTACAAGAAAACAGAGCCTTTAAGACATTAAAAGGACAATATCCTTGTTTGACTTGGCCCAGGGAAGCAGAGCTATAGGAATTTTAGATTTTTGTACCACCCAAAGAATAGGTAAAAGAAATTTTCCACTCTTAAACCCAGTTTACATGGGAATTAGAGAGTTGATTTAGCTTTTTTTTTTCTTTTTCTTTTAAAGACTACTCTGAGGACTTTGTGTTGCTGTAGTGGGATTTTATTAGCATGAAGGAATAAGGAAAGTGATAGCAATCAGTTTGCATCTAGATTCTGATGAACCATGGTTCAAAACACAAACTGATGCTGAATGAACTTTATTTTTGTTTTGTGAGGACCAGATCCTGACATGCTCATTTACACCAACATCTATAAAACGTGGATGGACAAATTTGAAATTATTTAATACTGGTACAGTTTCTCCTTACTTACAGTAGAGGTAAGCTACATAACATGAGCCATAATTCGTATTGGCTGTGTGAATAGCACTGATGGCAATGAAGATGGTGATTAGCTGACAGGACAGTGTCTACACTGAGTTTAGATGTACCCCAACGGCTGGCAGGTAATGAATGTAATTAGGGAAGATCAAGTGCAAGCAAGACCTATATTGCTATCACTGAGCTAATCAAAGGATATATTGCCCTTCAGAAAACACAGTGTAAAACCCCAACTCCACTGAAGCCAGTGGGTGATTTGCAGTTTGCTGTCCTTCACAACTTTGGTTAAAAAAAACATAGTTTTGTAGATTCTACAAGTGTCATTCACTATTACTTATTGTATTAGATGGAGACTTGATCCAAATTTCTCCATGTAAAGAAAGGTCTATAACTTTGCAAAAAGTTTAGGCAATGCTTTGGTGCTCCTTTTGTTCACCTGTTCTAAAGTAGAAAAAATTGCAGATATTCTTATCAGAAATGTCACCATCCTGTAGAGATCTTAGACCCCATCAACTATAAAAGAAAAGCAGATGATAAAGATTTTTAGTGAGAATTTGAAGACATATATTGTGGTTAAATTAAATAGATGACAAAAAAAGAGTATTAAAAGATCCTAATTCATAAACCAGCAACATTACTTAAACAAGTAAATAGAAATGTTTAAGGTATTAAAATGTCCCCCACCACATTTTCCTTTCACTTTGCTGCTGCTAAAATAAGGGCAAATCATCAAGTCTCTCTTGGCATTACAGAGCATTCAAGGATATGGCGTGTGTGTGCCTGTTTGTGCGTAAGTGTACGTGTATATATCTTTAAGCCTGGTAGTGGGAATATTGGCATTTCAGTGTCAGAACACCACCAAGTGGGCTATAAATACATGGTCCTTGAACTAATCTTCTCTTTAGACAGAACAAAAAAAAAAATGTAAGAAAAATCTAATTAAGACTTAAAATGCATTAGGCAGATTATTTGGCCAGTACAGAACTAGAGTGGAAAGCTGCCAAGCAGTACTAGTAAGTTCTGTTGAGCAAACCGGTGGTCTTTTTAAAGCCACTGACTTGGTACACAGATTGAATAATTCTATAGAAAGAATATATTGTCTGTCCATTTCAAGATACTGTGAATTTGTAATGTAAAATAGTGCCCTGATGTGTTTTTTCCTCTCCTCTTTAACTGGTAGTATGCATTACACATATGTGTGTGTACATGTTTGTATTTATTTGCATGCATACTTCCATGTATATTATTATACACATTTATACAAAAGCATATATTAATTGCTTGATTAAAAAGGACAGTCTGTTTGTGCAGATATCAAACCTAGAGACCAGGCAGCTTTACATCTGACTTCGGGTAATAAGACCTCCTAATATCTCAGCTTGGAGATAGATAAATCCACGAACTTCTACAGAGATACTGTCAAGACTCTGTATTTGGAAATATTCTGTCAGTCAATGCATAAACAATGCACTTAGATATTTGCCTTGGGAAATGTAATTTTAGAGATATCAGACTATCAGTGTGTACAAATACCACTATATACATCTCTGCTGGAAGGACAGTCTTTAAGGCACCATGGAACTGCACAGCACACAGCAGCCTTGGCCTGTGGACGGGTCAGTTATGTGCTGCTGTAAGACAAAGTCAGTGAAGATGATTCAGGAGCCGAGAAGAAAATGAGGAGGTAATGGCGTTGTATGGGGGAACTTGGAATAATGCTGCCTTGTACTGTCAGCCTGGACCCTTCCAGTCACGTAAAGTGAAAAGAGTAAGTCTGGTGAAGTGTGAGAGCTCTTATCTCGTTCTGCCTTTCAGCAAAGCAATGACCCATGCCACATGGCTTCCCAAAAACGCCTTCTTTGTTTAGCCAAGAATTACACCCTTTAAACATTCCCAATCACTGCATTGAAATGGTTGCATTTATTATAGCAGCCTGCCATAAAATTTGGTTCAATAGTCTGTTCTGAGAGGGGTTAATATGTGCTCTGGGAACACCATTATCAATGGTGAGGAATCCCAGCAGTAGTCTCTGTGATCTCATTTGGTGCCAACACAGGGGAAGCTCAGTGTTGCCCACTGCACTCCATGCTCCATCTCCCTTGGGTCTCCCTACAACTCCAACTGAGGTTTGCCTAATACTTTGCAAAGTATGGGGAAGTATTTCCCATCAGAAAGATCAAGGTCAAGGGGAAATCATGATCTTCCTCTTCGTCGTGCCCTGGTAAATTCATCTTGATACTGCTAATTGTCACTGCAGGAAAGTTGCGTGTCCTCCTTAGTTGTTCTCTCTACAGACTCTCTACCATTATGACTCTGCCAGTGAGAACAGATACATCATGTTTTAAGGGAATTTCTTTTGTCAATATTGTTGCACTGTTTTCTGGAGACATGTGAACTAAGCTAACAAAGCTGCTTTTTGTCCACAGAGTGCATCCATGCCCCTGGCTTAGTGACAGTGAGGAAAGGAGTGAAATTTATTCACTTCCTGAGATGAGAGAGCATGGGACAACGGAGAACTGGTCCTGGTCTCCCATAAACGGTGCCATGTGTTTGTGTAGCTCCTAGCACAACTCTGCCTTTTTCCACCAATGGGAGAGCCATGACCTGTTTGTCATAGATGGTGGTGATGATGATGCTCACAGAGAATCAAAAACCCTGCCATGAAGGCACAAACGGCAGGTGGTACAGACTGCATTTTCAACAACGCTTTATTCTGCCTTCTGGTTTGTAGGAGTAAAAGAAAAAGTTTTCATTTAGAGGAGGACATTAGGGTTGAGGTAGGAGACAGAGATTTCTGAAAGTGATTATCTGTATCACTACAAAATATATTTGTTACTCTCAGAGCCATGGACTAGTTAAGATTGGAACTGGCATTTCTAGATTTGTAGTTGGTCCCTGCTTAAAAGAGGGCCAGCTTCAAAGGTAGCTAAGGTTTCTCAGGGCCATGTTCTGTCAAGTTTTAAAAATCTGCAAGGTTAGGTGTTTCACCATCTTTCTGTGCAACCTGTTCCAGAACTTAACTGTCCTCCTTTCGATTTATTTTTTTAATGAAGTTGGAATTTGTCTTGCTGCAACTTGTGATCGTTGCCTCTCATCCTTTCACTGTGCGTATCTGAGAAAAGTTAGACTCTATCTTCTCTGTAGCCATCTATCAGTTAGTAGAAGGCACCAGTTAGTTCACCTTCTCTAACCTTTCTCTTCTCCAGACGGAACAAATTCACCTCCCTTAGCCCTTCCTCATGTGTTCAGCTATCTTGATAGTCCACTGCTGGACTCAGTCAGATGTGTTGATATCCTTCTTGCACTGTGAGGAGAGAAAATGGTCCAAAAGTGGAACTGGGGTTTAGTTATGGTTAATATTTGTATTAACTGTCTACTCCTCTGTTGACATTGGATGCTCAAGCTTTGGCCATAACTAATATAATGGCTCTCATTCAAATGTTGGAAACATCAGGGCATACCTGCTCGGCCTTCTTGGAAGAGCGTGTTTCCTGAACACACTGTACCCAGGTCATCCCATCTCATTTATTTGGCTGTCTGTGATAGCAATATAGTTAATTGCCTCTTTTCCCATTGCTGATTTGACTGGATTGTCCTGGAGATGCTGAATTTGTTTTCTTCTTTGACAAAGTGCATACACTCCTATGGATTTTTACAAAGGAACCAGAAATATCTAGGAAAAAGCAGAAGGAGTGGAAAGCCCTCAATTTCTTTTTCTATGAATAATTTAGTGCCAAGTTAACTGAAACGTTTGAAAAAGAGATTTTTGGTGCCTAGCTTCATTAAACCCTCTATCTATCCCCAAATGTATTCTCTATCAGTGTCAGCATCCAACACTTCATCTTGTCCCAATCACAACAAAGGACTTGTAGAAATAAAATGCAAGGGTAGAGTAAAAACAGATTATTGTTGCCATTATGCATGTCTCTGTGTGCACATGTGCTCTATAAACTTACAGTGAGGGGAAAAAAAAGAATCTATATGAAAAGGAATGAAGCCCTGAACCATACCAACCTTCCAAAACGTGCACTCCTTTTGGGGGTACAAGCCACGCTCCGTTGCATTAAAGAGTGTTGTGCCACACTCCAACCCCCTTCTCCACAGCACGTGTTTTAATTGGAGTATTATGTTCTCATCCACTAAGCTTTTACCAGCACAATGAGTGGGACCTCCTTCACTTGGCAGTGGTTTCTGTCAGTGATCTGTCTTCTGCAGCTATTTCCGTGGGAAGGCCCTCCATCTGGTGCTTGGCAGGGAGGGGAACTTTCCTCTCAAATGTTCTCTCTCTCTCTCTCTCTCTCTCTCTCTCCCACTCCCTCTCTGGTTAAGGTATACCCTTTGGAAATCTTCAACTTCCAAGATTTATTTTTGCACAGGGTACATACTTTGTTTTACGTGGTCTGGCTTTCTTTTCTTTTAACAAACTGCCACCCCTGTGCCCTGCTTATCCTGGCAGAGGGAGAAGAATGCTGTTTATTTTAATATTACCTTCGGTCTCAGTATGCAACAGGTCAAAAGATGTGACAAGTACACATGCTAATCCCTTTCCTTTTCAGTTAATAGAATAACACAGATGGGAAAGTTTACATTGGGATCTGACACTTGCTCCAAGCTGAAGTTAAGAAGGAGATGGGGTTGGACATTGCCTTTCAGATCAGAGTGGTTACTACACAAATCCATCTTCCCACTCAGCATCAAGTTGCTGCTGTCATCCTAAACCCCATTTGCTCTGCTCAGAATGTTCCACTTCCCCTTCCACTCTCCTTTTGAGAGTCGTATGTAGAGTTGGATAAGACTTCGAAAGCTCTTGTAAAATGAAGTATTCCCCAAGAATCAGTGATGTTCAAGTGGAAAAATGTCAACATTTTCCACTGAAACACCACCATTTGTTTTGAAATGGTGACTTTTTAAATATTTGGGATTTCTGAGCGTCAAAATAATTCCCACTAAAACCAGATACTTTCTTAGAAATATTAATTTGATTTCAATAAACCCCCATATTAACAGTTTTTTCTCATATAATCAGACTGTTTATGTTTCATTTGATTCTGTTTTCTGTTTCCTTGTAGAATATGTCCTCTGACATTCTGCATGACATAGACTGTTTGTAAGTTTGCATGTCTGAAGATTTGCCACTTACATTATTCCTGCAGGAAACACACAGAAGAATAAGAGCTAGGATTATGCCTATGATGGGAAAAGCTGCAGCAATGACTAACTGAAAGGGCTGATCCATCACAAACCAAATAACACTTTCTTCCCACCCGGTTCATACCACTTCACAATGTCTTTCATGAGAACCTTCTGCCAACTTCCCATGAGGGAGCAAGTTTCTGGTTACTGGGAACCCTTTAAAATTAAGGATTTGAGGGCATCTCTGTAATAAGATGAATATCTAAGATCTATTTTTAGATAGACATGGGCCTCAGAGTATAAATCTAAACATGGAGAAATTGTATTTTCTGCAAATGATTTTTTTAAAATCCCAATTCTATAAACAAAGCTATATGTTAATTAAAGAAAATAAGATTAGAAATGCAATTAAAAACATAATAATTTTTACTGAAAAAGGCACATATTTGCACTGAACTTAATAGCAATGAAAATACTTAATTGGTGTTAGAAACTGTGCCTATAAGGTTTGCATAACCACAAATGTATTGTTCATAGGAAGCACTCAATTAGTTACCTGCTTTCTGATTAGAGAACTAATGTTTGTGTTTGAGAATTGTTGCCTACCTTTTTCATCTATTTTCTTTCAAAATGTGCAGTTTCAGAACAGCTTTTTCACGTTGCTTTAGACACTGCCCCATTAATTTCACGGCAGATAGAGCGTGTACCTCTTCCAGCCTGCTACCTACCAATACCTAGAATAACTTACTATTGCTTGATTCAAAAATCAAGATCTCAAATTCAAAATTCAAGATCTCTGTCTCCAGTGTGGCAACAGCTGTGAAGCTCATTCATGCTGCACAGACCATGCAGAGGAAAGAAAAGAGCAAGCTCAGTTTGAAGATGCTCAAAGACTCAAATTTAAGTGAAGGGTCCATCTAGATCAACAGAGAGGTGCTTCCCAAGAGGGAGCATGAGGAAGACCAGCTTAAATTAGATGCTTGTATTTTAGTGACTAGGATGAGGTGAGAAAGATCCTATGATCAGGACTGGTCCACAGGGTGGCTTAGATACATAGGCCAAGATTCAGGACGTCTCAGATTGGGCAGTTTTCTGAGTGTTTAGCATTGGAAGTCATGCTGATCTTTCTTTCTGGTTGATGCATGACATGGGTACCTTCAGCAGAGCTGAATGTCCCACAAAAGCTCTGATCTGACTTCTGGAGGTGCTTTTTCTTCCTCCTTTGTAGAAAAACCTGGAACAGCAGCATTTTGACTATCACTGTAGTGATTAAATGTAGGTCAGATGAGTCCAGGTCATGATTCCTACATAGAGACCAACATTCCCATTGGTTCTGGTGGAAGTTCAGCCTCCTTGTTTGGGGAAAGACACCTAAATGCTTTTCTCATCCTGACCTTTACTCTCTGTTGTAATTTCACTTCTGACTTCTTGGCTAAGACCTCTAGCAAGGGAGAGCAATTAGTGCCCATCACAAGGAAAGCTTTTGCAACATGGGTGACTGCCCACAAGAAACACATTTGAGACCACCAACTGTTTTATTTGTTTTTGTTCCGATTTCTGCTGATTGAGAAGCTCATGAGATACATCTTATTTCCCTGGAGGTCCCCAGGGAAGCGGCGGTCAGACAATCCTTTTCTAGCCTGCTTTGGGCAATGCTGGTGGTATAGCACTGCTGGCACTGCACTTACGTCGCTGTACTGGTAGGTCTCTCAGCACAGGCAGCTACATAGGTTATTAAAGTGTGCCTAAATGATTCAATGCAACAGGCAGCTTATTTTGGCCACCAAACTCTTGTTGTTAAATGGTAAACACTTTAATTCACCATTACTCAGAGGCTGATTTGAACAAGTTACCTAGAGGAAAATGGCTTTGTGTCCTGAGCTACAGGTTGTGAAGAATTAAACAAAAATCTCTCATAATGGGGATGGTGCTAGAGAAGCTCCATTATGGGTGTGAGTCACTGTCCTGGCCTTTTTAAAAATAAACCCCTACACACTGTAGTACCAGATGGAGGTTTTCACATCTATGTCTGGAGACATAAGTTTTAAAATTTCAGATGTCTTTGCATTTCTCTGCACTAGGTTATGCCCACAGGTATCGCCCAGTGCAGTAGGTGGCATCTCAACTGCATCATCCTTCAGCTAATTTGAGCAGGAATTTCGGTATCCCTTGGAATCACGCTGCTCCCTGCTTCCTCCAGTTTGAAGGAGGCCAGTAATTTGCTGGTGGCCATTTAACCTCAGGAGGCCTTTTCGCCTTCCCATCTCCTACCCCACGCAGCCTAAGATGGTCTTGCCAGCAAGCTGAGCTGAGGCTTGCCTCATTTCCTCCCCTGTAATTCCACTTTTTACTTGGATAAGAAAGACAGTGAATAGATTAAACTTACTCCTTCCTCAGTGCCCAGTCTATGAGTCCTTCCTGTGTGTGGAAACATAGACCAAGTCACATCAAGTTCTAGTAATAACTCAGATAGATAGACACAGAGCCTTCACTTTAACTGGACCTTGCATATGAGTATCTCAAAGAATTCAAAAATTACAGTTCTGCTGTGTAAATAAAATATGCCAGCACATCCATCTTACCAACCATCTGTGCTATACTTAGGACTTGCCTCTGCTGATGTTACTTGGAGTATTTCCATCACGTTTAATTTGAGCTCAATGATCTTCTTAGAAATCATTTTTTGACTGTGTCATTTATGGTTCTTTGTTATTCAACCTGTTTTCATATATGAAAGATCTTTGCTTCCTTATGCAGTAAGTACACAGACCTGATCCCTGTAGCCTCACAAGCCAGAAACGGTTACAAGATCATGTCCACAACAAGTAGTAAAATCTTGTGTTATAAAAATGTCTCATCTATCCAGAAAATGTGTTTTCATAATGGGGCTAAGGCACAGCATGAATGCCAGTTCATTTAAAGCATACAAGTAAATACGTGTGTGTGTGTGTGTAGATTATAAAACTGTTTGAGACGAACAGCTAGAAGATAAATATCCAATGAGTTATTTGCGTGTTAAGATAGCCTATGTTTATTCTCATTCCAGAGACTGTGTGACTGATCAAGCCAAATTTATAACAAAACATTCAAAATATAAGTTATTTTTGGACAAGAGAATAAAGTTTTCCTCTGCTACAATGCCTACCAAAGGAGCTGGCAATGCCAGGGAACATGATGTGCTGAGACTATTGCTTATCATAGTTGTCACATAAATCTCTTTTATTTCATATTTGTTTGTCTCTGTCTCTCTCTTGTCCTACATTTAGATATTAGGCTCCTTGGGCAGAGCATAATTTGCCATTCATTGTTACAACAGTCATTATTCCAAAGGAGCTCATGATTTGGGACCGAATGATGATGATTGATAGTTATTGAATGTAAGTCACAAAAGAAAGCTCCACAGCTGAGCTTGAATTTAAAAATGCAACATTATAAAAGGTTTATGAGAAAGCACAAATTTTGCAGAGTCATGTTTAGTTCCTCTTTCAGTCTCTGATGTATGATAGCCTGATGTATTCCATGGAAGACGTGACCGCATGCATCTAGCAGAGTTTCTTCCTGGTGATACCTCTGTGAGTACTTAGCCATCCCTGGAGATAGCAGAGAACACTGGGTCGCATGTTCATATTTCATGTGACTTTTCTATGAATCATATTTCATTTTGTAACCAAAGCATCCCATCTGATCACTTGCCTTCTGAGAATTCAGTTGACTCATCACTCCTGGGTTTCTTTTTCCTTGGCACGCTTCTCTTTCCCTTCACCTGATGCCTTATTCCTTGGCAGCATTGTGATACATATGTGCATTTCAATGCCATTTGCTGAGCCTAAGTGTGCCATTTGAACACAGTCCTAGATGAAGGGGAGAAAGAGGTAATAGGTTAGAGTGGCACCATTCCTGGAAGACCAGCAGGAGATGGAAAATGTCCATGAATTCAAGGCTGATTTCAAGCAGCCTAAATTCTACCTATGTTCTTGTCCCTAAAGTTATCCACAAGATATTCTGGACCTTCAGGGTTGCCAAACCAATAGGGAACCAAAGCTGAACTAGGAGAATTAGATGGAATACAGCTGTTGGAGGCCACATGAGTCTGTCCTTTGCAGTCATGGAGCTTACTGGCAAAGCTATGTGAATAATGGACTATTTTTGTCTTCTGACAATTCTGAAAACATGCAGCAAAAATATTTGTAAAGAACTTTTGAGTGTATTCAAAACAATCTGTCTTTAAAAAGTGTGTGAACTGAAAAGCTGTCAGCCTTCCTTCTTGGGTCGAATGACAAGTTTAATTTCATTTTTGTTCATTTCATTGTTTTTGTTAATCTAATTTTCTTTAAGCTTTAAATAAAAACCTGACAAAATTTGAAATAAGTTTAACATTATTAATGAAAAAATGCAGGTATTTCCTTCTGCAAATTTTAAAACTATGCATTTGAATGTTTTTTAACTGTTTTTATTGTTTGAGGTGGTTATTTTAAACCACTAGATTTTGCAGAAACTAGCACAGAGCTGGGGAATATTTTGGTTGATCAGAAATGAGATTTTGGCAAAATCTTTGCTATAACACTTTGACCAGCTCTAGGCATCACCTTGCCTCTTCTCCCTCCCTGTATAAACTCTTTAAGACACTACCAAAGACAGTACATGACTTCACTCAAGTCAATGGCCATAATATTGTTTGAGCCTAACATGACCTGTATGAGTAGAAAAGAGGTATCATCATCTCTGTTGCTTGGACTTTTTTACTTTCTAAGGATTTATAATGTAAAACTGTCCATACTAATGCCAGAAAGGCAGACAGTCTGAGGCAAACACAGTTGTAATTGAAAAGGGAGTCTGTACACTGTAAGTGACATAGGACAGTGTGCTTCATATTTCTGCATGGGATTGTTTTGTCTCAGGCAGCGTTGGCCAAATTGCTAAGCTGTGGGTTTGTACTGCCTCAGGTGCTCTCTGCAGTAAGGTGCACATGTTTGCGTACAATGGAAAAAGGTGTCTGCCCATCCATTCCCAAAGAAAGAAATAAAAGTCCCTCCCACTTGCAGAACGTATATATTCATCTGTTGATCCTCCTCGCAAAAGAAGGAAGGCATTTAAAGTGGTGAAAGCAAGGTTAATGCTTGGACCTTTACTTGGAAATAGGCTAGTAAAAAAGAAATAAATGACCACAAAGAGTGGAAGATGGTCAATCAAAATTTCTTTAGAACAAGGAGGCTGCTTGTACTTCTCCAAGAGCTCAGAGTCAAGTCCAGGTTCATGCTCACTGTCAGGTTGTACTTCACTATGTAAGTCACAAACTCATCTGGAGAAGTGATTCAGTGAAATAATTTGCCATTTGCCTAAGATCACCCAGATGTCCCAAGACATCCGAGAATGCAAAGTTTTTTCTTTAACAGGAGGGCAGTGGCACTGAATTAACAGCGAGACATTTTTCGTGCATGTGATCCTCACGTGCAGTTCCTATGCTATCCATTGAAACCCTGAAATATGGTAAACATGGACCTGTGTGTCTGGAAAGCAGAAAGTCAGTATCTGACAGACCTCAATTGTGACTTTCACATGAGAGAACTTAAGTAGTTGCAGTACATCTGTGGTGCATCTCAGCACCCGATGCACTACTTTTTTTTGCCACTTCACACAAAACTGTGGGGTTGTTTTCCTTTTCCAGACTAAGGAAATCTTCTCTTGGAAAGTATGTTTCCAAGTAGTTTAAGGAAAGAGCTTCTTTAACTCCTTTCCCACCCCTTTTTCTTGCTTATGATGTTTTATCTTACCTTGGTATCCTAAAGATCCTGTGACTAGGATCTTTTTACTTATACTTACCATAGGATGTAAACTCTCATCATGATGTGGTAGTGTTTGGCAAATGGCGACTTGTAATGGTGCAGTTTTGAGTAAATAAAAAAAATTCTGGGCAAGATTCAGCCTTAAGGAGAGCAGAGCTGTCTCTCTGCAGTGGTTATAGTGACAAATGTAAAACATTTGTACAAAGGGAATATATTAGTCACCAGCTGTTAATATAAGCCTTTCACATTATTTAATGACCAGAGTAGGCTTTAGGCAGCCAAGCAGGGGCTCATATGGCCCCTAAGTGCCTCTTACAGCCTTGTAAAACCAGGGCATGATCTTACCCTCTCTTATCTCTAATGCTACTTGCGAAACAAAACATACTGGTATTTGGCTTTCTAACCGTAGATGCAAACAACTGCAGAGCTTGAGGGTGTTTCATTAGAACTCCATTAAAAATGAACAATCAAGATTTTAAAAAAATAATCAGAATCCACAGAGCAAAGCCTCACAATATAAAACTTACCCAGTCTCCTTTGCTTTTCCTGTGAATACGAGTGTGTGTTGCTTTTAATTTGCAAATCTTGCAACTATTAGGAGTGGCAGAATACTTTTATTTATTTATCTATTTATTTAAACAGAGTTTTAAAACCCTGCACAAATCTGGGCACAGGCTTGTGAAAGAGAACTAGCAAAGGCTCGGCGTGGCATTATTTTGTTCTGCTTTTAGATGCAATTTTATCCATTGCTGCAGCTGGCTGTTCCTCTTTTAACAGCCAGGCTCTTTAGACCATGTGCTTAGGGTAGCTTATAAATTGCCAGGCTAGATACACATGATTGTGTCTGGCAGAACGTCTTTATGATGTTGGTGGTAAAGGAAAAACATATGTAATGCTATTGAATGCTGCTGGAAATATGATACCTGGCTGGTGCCTTGTGCCATCTATGATCCAAGTGATGGTGGTTCTGAAGTGACAGTCTGCTTGATATCGGTTTTAAACTATTTTCCCTTAGAAGTGGCAGGCCTTGTGGATATCTAAAACAAACTTTAAGAGAGTTTAAGACAGATGAACTCTGTAGGTTGGGGGGGGGTTGACGCGAGATTATTAGGGCCTGGGGTGATTAATCTGAAAGCACCTCTGATCTGTGCTAGCACCAGTTGCTAGTGAAATATCTGCATGTAGCTGTCAAAGAAAGGTCAATAAAAGGGTGACAAAAAGGAAAACAGACAGTTGCTTAGATATATTGGAATATCAGCACAGAGTTTTGAGGGTCTACTCTCATCAGGAAGAAGATGAAATGCAAGTGAGTTACTCTATATGGTGTCAACTTGAAAGATCTCGGGGAAGCAAATGACAGTAAACTGAAGTCATCAGGGAACCAACTTCAAAGCAACCATTTGATACAGCATCCATGTTCAGCACAGAGAATCTCAGCCTTGCTCATTCAACATCCTCAAACAAAAAACTTTCATGAATCAATAACCACCACTTTCACACACCACTGTCTCTGCCACACAGCAAATCATAGTCAGAGAGAAGGACCAATATTCTGAAAACATTTACAATTAACGTTGCTCACCCAAGCTGTCTTTGGAAAGCAGGTAGATATGAAAGTTCATAAACATTTGCAGTGTTGGTTCTTAGCATGGAGTGTCTGAAACCGTTTTCTTTTTAGCCATCTTTCTTTTACCAAGATGAGTTGAGAATTTGAGATCTTAAAATACCTGGCAAACAGATAACTTCAGCATCTTTTGGCATATTCCAACTTAATCACATCGAAAAACGTTGGTTGATCTTTAGTCTCTAAGGTGTTACTTGTTTATATATAAGCCAATTCACATTTTGAAATGAAAAGCTGGTTGTACTAGGAAAAAAGCTAGGGATTATGATGGCTAACTCTGTTAGTGCCATATGTAAAACCACTTGGCCTTTTTAATTACCGCTCCTCTCAGTTAGGAAGCCTGCTGCTGGGGGTAGATGCAAAGTGTGCCGTGGGCTTTGACCCCTCTCCTCCAGTGGTGGGACAGGGGCTCGCGCCAGTGACCGAGCACGCCGGCTTTGTACGGCATTGCTGATGAAGTGAAGGGATCGTGTGCTGCTGGCTCTGAAGTGAAAACAATCACTCTGAAATCTCAGAGCTTCCTTAGAAATGTAAAAAAATGGGGTGGGAGCATAAGTTAATTGTGCTTTTACACACTGTTATACTTGTCACCGTGCCAGACTCTACATTTCTTCCAAGGGTGAAATGAAAACTCCAAATTCATGTGGTTATGAAACAATTTCAGTATGAGCACTCAGCAAAGAATTATAAAGTGGGAAAGACACAGTCCTGTGTCACAGCTGGTTGAGAAGGGTCTGAATTGATCAAGGCTTCTTCCAGCTTGGAGGAGCCTTTTAGAGTGTATTGAAACCATTCTGCATCTGTATGGTGAATGTATATAAGGCCTTACAGAAAAGCTGATTTGTTATGACATTTCTTTGATTAGGAGATGAGGCAACTGGCAGAAGGCATCACCGTCATTCCAAGAAATCTTGTTTCTCTGCAACTGGAGATTTAGGAAATTAATCTGGTTTGCCCTGATTTACACCAGAATAACTTCATATATTGGAAACTGAGCATGGCAAGAAATCACTGGCACTGCAGGGGATTTCTAGAGAAACAATGATCGCAGTAGGAGACCTTGATGAACAAGGACCAACCACCATTTTGTGTCCTGCGGTAATGGAGCCTGAGGTACCTGAAGGCCTTTGTAAGTTAAGATGGGGTCAGCCCCAATTTGGTTTAGTCCTGAGACCAAGTGAGTATAACACCATTTTAAAATCTCATTATTAACCCTTGTGATTTCATCCTGGGCCACGTGTACTTCATAGAGACTGTAATTGCAAGGTCAATTTTTGCATCACCATGAAAGGAGAAACAGTCTCAAATAAGTATCTCATTGGACAAATGACGTTTTGCTTATTTTTGTTATTAGAGATGAGTCAAGGGGGAAAAAAATGCAGAAGGAGTGGGTCAAAATACCCTGAGGCTAAATCTAAACTGGAGCAAATTCATATTAAAAATTCAAGTATGCCTAAAGTTAGCACATGCAAATCTACTCTTTTTAGATACATAAACTCAAATGCTTAAAGATGTGTCATAGCCTAACTCTCACTTGGATGCTTAACTCCCATTGGTAACACCATGTGCTAATTCAGGCACCCAGGTTCCTGTGTAATGTTCTTACTATGAAGAACAGTTGGTCTTGAGGGAAAACATTACATAGATGACAGCTATTTTCAGGAAAATGAAAAGTACTGGGTGAAAAAGGAGGTTTTGACATTGTGTGAAATATGGGGTTTACACACAGTAGTTTTCGCTGTGTGTATATAAATGGGTGATTTACCATATATTGATTCACACACCATTTGTAAGCGTCTAATTTATTTATTTATAGAGATGTATGGAAACCATGGTTTGAAAAGCAGTTTGCATAACATCTGGTATGTCAACAATGTAACCTTTCAATTTACTTGTTGGTGAAAATGTCAATGTAATGAACCTGAACTCAGCATTGGTTTACACAAATTTCCTGGCAGACAAAGCAGTAATGATTTGCATGTCAGTGTAAGTGACATGTGCCCTCCAGTTTTGAGTAGTTTACACAGCTAAGAGGTATAAAAAGAGTAGAGCACATGGCTGGGTCCTTATGTACTTAGGATGGCTGTACAAATTGTGTGTATTTGTGTGGTGTGAAACATTTCATCTTGTTTTGACTTCCAATTTTTCAAAAGTGGCTTTTGATTTTTCACTGAAACTGCTTTTTTTTTGGATACATGGAATAAAAGATAAGAGAGAAATTGTAGACCTGAAGGTGACTTTAGATGCTGGTAGCATGTAGTCCGTGAGCCTTCCCTGGGTGCACTAGTTTCAATTTACAATTTATGTGTTTTCTGCAGACAAAGGTCTTGTACTGGGATCTCATAGAGGAATCCAGTGGATTCTTAATTCCTCTTAGTAATATGCCTGCAAGACTGACAACAATAATGTATTGTTTACACCTTCCATATTACTGCCTGTACAATACAGGTCACATAAATCACATCATAGCATTTTCTTCACCCTGTGACTCATTGCCTGACCAATTTTGAAGTCAGAAAGTAATAAATGCTGTTGATACTGAATAGCAAAAAACCTCAGTTACGCTTAGAATCAAAGTCCATTGATGGCATCAGGTATTCCTCCTTGATTTTAGGGAGTTTAGGCCTGTGCAGAGAAGTCGTTGCCCAGTTCCTCTCACCAAACTATCCATGTGAAAAAGCAGGAGACCTGGTCTTAAAAAAGCGCCTCCAAACCCATTTGTCAGCCTTGAGTTTAGTACGTGGTGTGACACGGGTGGTGTGCTGGGAGGGCTGCAGGGTGCCAGCGGGACCCCGCCTGGGTCACTGTGGGGTGCAGCTTCGCTTCCCCGCTGCTCGCCTTCTCAGGGGAAGGACATGGGGCTGATGGGACAGGTTATCTTCTTCCTCCTCTCTGCCTTCCTCTCCTCCCCTGGCTCCCCACCCCAAAGATCTGCTTTGTGGTTTGGATTTCAATGAAGTTACCAAAAAAGGTGGAGGAGGGAAGGAGACAGTTACTTAACCACTTTGCGCGTGATTTTTTCTTCTTTTTTTTTCCTTTTTTTTTTTTGTTTTGTTTTGCTTTAAAGAACCAGATGCTATCTGTTTCCCATTGTTCTGCCCACACTATCCGGTTTGGATCTGATTTGGGTGGTGTATGTCTGTACGTGTGAGGGAGAGGGTCACAGGGAAAGCTTTGTGCATCTGTTATTATCTGATAGTTTTAAAAAAATTAAAACCATATATGACCCCACACTCGCAGCTAAGAAAAGGAAATTTCACCAAGTTTTCCAGAGCTTTCACTTTTTGTGGAAGATTTCTAGTATCTAGACTGAATACGCAGGCTGAACCAATGCCAACCATTTGTAAGAGCTTCTAGGGGTTTTTTAATAATTCTATTCTACTCGCTACATATATTTTCTATTTGTCCATCATTAATATTTCCTTCATACAGTTAAAAAAGTTGTTGTAAGATGATATTTTCCTTTTAATCCAGTTGGCCAAACTCCATCATGGGAGCTTGGAGCACATCCAGTGGTTCTGGGTGAGAAGCATGCCCCAGCCCTTTGCAGTTCCCAGGTGGGAGGAGATGCTGGAGCAGAGCTCCTCCATGTCTCACTCAAACCCAGTTTCCAGTTAAGGGAAATACAGGCCAGAAAGGATCTGCCAGATTCTGAGATACTTTCAGATTTCCCAGGATCTGAGGATATGATTTTTTTAAAAAATTCTTCAAAAATCACATTAACTGGTTGTGTGACACTTCTGATTATAACCCTATTTAAACAAAGTTTTTTATTAATACATGACATGCTTTAAGCAAATGGGTTTTTAGCCTGGGCCTTTTTAGCAAAATGAGCAAATTCAGTGTCTTATGTGGCAGTTAAGATGCACCTGAAACTGCATATGAGAGAGCTGCTATAATGGTTATGGGGGAAAGAAGGAAGTGCTGGAGAATATTGGGCAGGGCAAGGCAGGGCAGGACAGCACAAGACTGATGAGAAATATATGTATTAGTAGAGAGGTAACACATAAAAATCACTAGTTGCACAAAGGCAATATAGCTAAGGACCTTATTGGCTGATGTTGGGGGTTTTTTTAATGTACCTAAACAATAATAACAAAACCCCTATAAATATCTGAATGGCACTGAAGTTTATTTATTTATTTGCTGTTTGGCATGGGACTCCTGCTGAGTTTTCCCTCCAGCTGTGTCGACTCAGGACCCTGTCTAACTGGGGCCCTGTGTAACATTACATACAACACAGAGCGTTATTTAGAGTCCTGGGCACACTTCCCACTGCATTAAAATCAAATTGAGTTCTCACAGGTCATGTTACTGGCCTAGCTGGTACAGTCCTCTAAAGGTCTTTCCCCTTTCCCTCTTTTGTTAGGCATTCATTCCTTTTCTTCATCTGGATTGGAAAATGAGGACACGAAGCCCTAATCCCATCAAGTTTCTTTGCTATATAGCCAAAACCAGCTCTACTCTCTTTCCCTCTACTGTATTTTTCGTGTAATGTTAACTTTCTCTGCTTCTTGTTTACACAGATGGAGGCAACACGTTTGACGGCGAAAACAAAAGTGCATAACTGCATTTACAAAACTTTGGCACATACGAGTGGCCTTTTTTCTGTGACCTCTGGTTTCTCAGCTTTAGACTAAATTTTAGCTTCTCCACTTCAGACTTCTGGAAAGATGTGAAGCCCTTGAGTACCCACTTGACCACTCTTCTTCCTTTTAATGCTTGTTTATCTTTCCTGCTTTTTCATGCTCTGGACTATTAAGAAAGCAAGAAAGTGCTTCTCAGGCTACAAAAAACACTGTCATGTCAGCTAAGCCTCCTTCTAATGATCAGGCAGCAGTCATCTGTGTATGCACACGAGTTGACTTTTTGGTGGATACCGAGCCCAGTATTCAGAGGCTGCAAAAAGCCCGGCAGCACATGCTCATCCGTGGAGAACAGAGCTCCTCGCTTTAATATCTTCAGAATGGCATAAGGGCTGAAAGCAAAGCCACTGATTAATGTGCATTTGGAGGAAAAGGCCTAGCAGCCACCTCCAAATGCCCTGGGAGGCTTCTTTCACTTGTTCTATGAAAGAAAGAGCAGTGACTAAAGGAGAGTTTGACTGGACTGGAAATGAGGTGGGGAAGAGAATACCCCCCCCCCCCAAAAAAAAAAAAACGTAGGGCAACAGTTACTTCAGAGGAGAGGCTTATATAGGGTTGAGTTTCATTTTAAGGTTCTGATTTATCTGAGCTGAGCATGGCATCAGCTGAAATTCAGAACGAAACTAGGACACAAACTTAATTGCAAAACCAGCCGAAACCACAGGACGCAGTTACAGAAAATTCTCATTCATTTGAGGCTGGCATAGGGTTTCACTCTGAGCTTCAACAGGAGGTTTTGGGGGCCCCAAAACAGATTCAGGGAGTTAAAATTCAGTTGCTTTCCCAAATTAAACCCTGGACTAGCAGAAGTATTGAGGGGGATGATTAGAGACCATCGACACAAGTAGGAGTGATGACTGGCTGGCACATTGCTTTTCCACCTAACAATGAGATTTGTAGGGGATATGTTGTAACTGTTGATATAAACAGATATGGTCATCCTAAAATACCTCTATTTAATGCCATGACAATGAGTGACACAGAAAATCTGAAGGTCAACAGCTGTTTCTCTTGCAAAAAAAAAAGAACCAAGAACCTCAGATCTACTGAGACTGGCCAGCCGCAGCTCTTGTGCTGCTCTTCTAATTGTCAACTGTTGATGGCCGATTCCTGGAAATAACCAGGGAGAGAGAGAGGTCTGTGCCTAACTTGAACAGACTTGTGGTTGCATTGAAAAAGCCAAAACAACAGCTTAAAGCAAGTCATTCCAGCAGTATCACTCCCTCTCTTGTCACTGTCTCTCTGCTGCTCCCCAAGATAATATCTTCTGCTATGGGCATTTATCCCACTTTGGATTTTGCTCCTCCTGCCTCTCTACTGTTTTTATCTCTAAAGGCAGACGTTGTCTGACTCAGGAGCCTGAAGCGTACTTTTTCCTATACTAGAAGCAGACGGGGATCCCATGGGATGGGTTCAGGCTCAGGGAGGCGTTGCATAGAGGGACTCCCTGGCACTGGTGCTCACCCTGAGCTACTGTGGAGTCCCTCCACCTTGCTGCGACTCCCTCATTGCAATAGGGACAAAGACGTGCAGGGGAGAAGCTGCAGAGTTTTTGTTTCCTCGTGGTGTTTTGGAAAGCCAAAAATTTTTGAGGTTGGGAGACATGTTGCCTTCAGCTCTAAACTGTGCTCTCCTTGGGTATCCTGAAGGGCATGAGATTTTCAGGAGGTCTGATGCTGTGTGCACTGGGGGAAGCTGAGGATCTGCTGCAAAGCCTGTTTCTATCAGGGAAACAGTTGCTGCTGAGATGAGTGGGGTTTTGTGTAGCAGAGAGGTGAATCCTGCTGCTAGGATAGATGAACTGTTGAAACATGCAGGTTTTTCTGGTGCCTTTGGCATTTGGAGTTAATGGGTGTGAAAGCAGACTTTTCACTTCTGCTTTTCATGTGCATGTTTAGTGTGATGCACGTATGGTGTGGAGTTTTGCAATCGGTAGATTTCCCCATTAGTTTTGGTTTGTTTCTCTGATTTTTACAAGGGATGATTGGGATATCACTTCTGGGCAAAACATACGTTAGTATATCGGGGGAGGGAAATCCAAGAAAAATAGTATCTGAATGCTATTTGTCTTACAAGCAAGCATATGTAGGCGTTTATTATTTCTGAAGGCTCTCTTGTCAATCGGACATTGAACAATTGTGACATCTGTTGCAAGTTATTGTCCCCCAGAGTCGTTTCACACAGTTTGGAGTTTGCTTTTTTAAATCCACCACAAATAAAGCCCAGAATTATTTCCCTGTCCCCACACAGGCAAGCAGGAACCTCCTGGGAAAATGCTGCAGACTCCAAGGAGGTGGAAAGGTTTAGCAGAAGGGGGTGTTTGGGTCCTCTCTGCCCTACCATGGGTTGAACAGTGAAACCCCCAATTCACACTGTGAGAGGGAACCCCACTGAGATCCACAGGAGATGAGACAATGGTCATTTCATTAAAACAAAAACAAAGACTGAGTGCAAACACTGACCTGCAGTTCCAAACCTTCTGAACCATCATCCTGGGCTGCATTGGGAATCCTTGTGTTGGTGTTTGCAGGTTTGCACATTGTTGACACCTCCCATACTGCTGCTGGGAGCTGGGAAGGCCACAGCCAAGTTGGCTTTCCCTTTCAGCCCGTCCGCCTTTATCAGGGAAGAAATACTGTCTGTTTGTTTAGGTGAGATATTAGTCTGCCCCTGGAGCTCCAGGTCACTGTAAATGTAACACAAGCTCTATTTCCTGTTAGGAAAGGGGAAAAAATATGCCTGTGAATTGTCTCTGATGTGCTGCCAATTGTCAGAGAAGATTCAATTTGGTGGAGAATTACTGTGCCTTAAAGAGCTGCACTAGTGACAGAGATTTAGGGCAGCTACTCCTGCCAGAAATGGGAGATTTGTCTTTGATTTCCATAAAACCAGAATTGCGACTGGTAGCAAGTTGCCCTTCTGCATTGCTCGAGGAAAAGTGAATGGCTTGGAGGGGAGGTTGAAGCAGCAGTTCAGGTTGATGGGACCATTGTGGGACGTGAAGGGGATGCCTACATGTGGTTGAAGGGCACAATCTGCAAGGAGGGCTGGACAGGAATTTGGGGTAAGGCTGGCAGGTGCTGGGGCAAAGCTTTCTGTCAATGCTCCGCTATGATAAAGGAGAAAAGGCATTTTCTTGCCACCTTGCCAAAAACCCAGACCAAAAGAGACAAGAATTTGCTCTGTGTGTGTGTGTGATGCACACATGTGTTCACTGCTAATCCAATAAAACAAATATGTGACCTGTGGAATGACCCAAAGCTGCTACAATAAATAATGCTATAGATCACTCATGTATTTTGCTTTCTTTTGCATTTCCTGTATCAAGGCCAATTTCAGCTGTCATCTAAGAGGGGTATGTCTTCCACAACTGCAGTGACATGTGGACGGCTAAACGAGATTCACCCATCTGGTCTCTCTTATGATAGAAAAAAAAAAAACCAACCAACCCCCCAAAACTGGCAACTAAATAGCTTTCCGTTATTTTTCATTATGTTTATTGCAAAGAGTAATATTTCAACTTAGGCCTGGGTAAAGGTCCAGTGCATGTAGGTAAAGCTGATGTTGACAGAGCAGGCCAAGGAACATCCTTGTCTTCAGAAACATTCATCCTCCAAAGTTTTCTGTGGCAAAGAAATTAAAAAAAAAGAAGTCTATGGACTATGTCCCATGAAATTGCCTGTATCTTAACTGGATATCAAAAAGGCACTTTCCAACCTGGCATTCTGTGTGTGTCCATGTGCCAGTGCTGAATCTTCCACAAAATAGACCATCTTTTTCATGTTAGCCTTAGTAGCAGAGTAATTGTTAAATAAAAGCTGTATAATCCATAAAAATGAGCCTAAAGAAACTTAATTTTCATTTAGCTTACTACTGCAACAAACAATAGCTTGCTCAATGGTTGGAAGAAGACCAGAAGAAATGCAGAAAAGCAATTTTGAAGAAGGCAAAGGATATAAAGCATGATCTTTTGCAATTTGGTCCCCTCTCCTAGTTGTTATTACAGAGCTGGTGGGGTGATTGGGTGTGATTCAGCCAGTGCCCAACACTCTCTTTCTCTCCCCAGTACTTTCAGGTGGAAGGTAAACTTTAAACACTATCTCTCAATCTATGGGCACTCACCCTGGTAATGTCTGAGTATCTGAATCAGCTAGGGCACGCCTAGCATCAGCAAAATTATCCTCCCTGCGGTCCTTTGAAATAGGGTAAACTCCTCCTGTGCTATGGTCCAGGCTTCCAGGCAATGCCGCGGATATTTAACATGTTTTCTCCAGCCGTTTTTAAAATTCATCAAGGTTTTTCCTGGAGCACTGGAGCTCAGCGGGGTGGGTGAGCCCAAGCCGATCGGATGCTGGATTGCAGGGCGGTGGTACAAAGCATCCGTGCACGCTCCTGCGGCCGCCCCGCGGGGATATTCCCAGCCCTTAAACTTTGCGCAGAAGTGCCTTGTTCAGAAACTGTTCCTAGTATAAATACGTATTTCCATCCTTCTTCTTCCACTGTGTCTCTGTGTTTCAGAGTAATGCTCTGAAAATCAAAATGCATCATGTTATTTCATCAGACGCTACTTAACAGAGATGTGGGATCAAAAGTCAATGTGCAGCCTGAACCGTATGTCTGCAAGGCTTGTGGCTTCTCCATTAGCCATTGCATTAACTGTGTTGTACTGGTCTCCCTCCCACGCTGTCCCTGTCCCTCTCTCAAACATTTGCTGTCCGCATCCTTGGCTTTTGATAGAGCTGATTGGGTGATGATTTCTCTCTTGTTCTTTCAGCCTTTTGCTGGCTGCCTCCTAAACATGCACCTGCGTTAGGCTCCTCGTGCTTTCCCTTGTTGCATCTCTGCTGCAGTGAAATATATGTATGTACATATATACATATTTTATATACTTACACTAACACTGAGGGAAACAAGTGACCGGGCATCAGTTTTGCACTAAATGAAGATATGAGGGTATTAGCAAGAAATGTTGGGAAAGGCCCTCTTTCCATCTCCCTTTGCCTGTGTTCTGAAATCTCCTTTAGAGATGGCTCCTTCTTTCCAGTCACCCTAATTCCCATTAATCCCTTTTTTATTTTAGTCATTTGAAAAATATGCCATTACTGCTTAAGGAAGTTTAAGATCTACTTTGAAAGGGTAAAATGGACTTAATCTATTTCTTGTGTGACAAATACATTTTAAGCTTCTTGGTCTGTCTGCACCGAAGATGTCAAAATGTAATGCTTTAAAATCAATGTAAGTGATAGGGCATTTAATATAATTTCTAGCCTAACACTCTAAAATATTTCCTACATTTACAAACATATATTCACAGAAGACCAGTACTGTTTAGGACATAGGTGGACATATCTGGAATACCCAGGGGAAAAGTATCTGGTACTACAGTGTCATGAACTGTTGGGAAAAATAACTATTACTCACCAAATCTAGGATCCAGTTCCTGGGGAAAAGATAATTTCTCCTGAAAACACCTGCAGGATGAAGTTTATTCCCCTTCTGTCAGTCTGAGTAACAAAGTAAGGATGCTATAATAAATAATGGCAGGGGCTGAAAAAGATGTAAGAGGATGGAAAAGAAATCATTAATCCACTGCACCAACTCTGCTGCATCTGATAATAGCCAGCAGATACTGGACTGCCAGCACATCACTTTTATCCACAGGTTTATCTCCTCATGTGCACTGTTTGTTTTGCTTGGGGTTTTTTGTTTTGGTTTGTGGGTTTTTTTTCCCTCCAGCAGCTCTGAATCTTGTCCCCTCTGTGAAAAGACTCAGATACACAGGAGTACCCATCTTTGGCTCTGATCTTATCATCTTTATCTCCTGCAAAAATATGTATTTCCTAAAAATCTGCCTCTGCTCCTTCCCTGACCATGATCTGCTGCAGCTCCATAGGTAGCCCATGGAAAACAGGTTAACAAGGTTACCACGGTGTCGCACTGAAAGTAGCCAGCAACTCTTTTCAGTTTATTATTCATGCTGTTAAGTATGACCTGGAAATTTGTATTGTTGTATAACCAGATGTCATTTCCTTCAATTCCTGCAAAGCAAGTCTTTTTCTCCCCTTCCTCCTCCTTCACTGGCTATCCAGAGAAATGAAAAGCCCACAACGTGAGTTCATGCTCTTGACAAGATGAGTATTGTCAGGAATATACAGGCTGTGGTTTTTCCTTTCTGCATCCTGAAAGCGAAGAAAAAAGACCTTTGATGTATCCAAAGTTCTGTTATTCTTTTTCCTTCTTTGAGCTAATAAAAGGTATCATTATATTATCACACTTGTGTCCCTTCCATGTTTATCCTGGCCCATATTCTGCTCTGCAACAACAAGAACATAAAACATCCCATGAGAAACCCTAGGTTAAGTTTATTTGACTTTTTTTTTTTAACCTATGTTGTAATCAGGATTGTTTTGCTAACTTAGTTCACCGAGGTAGTTTTTGGTAAAGGCTAAGATTTGCTTAAGTGGCCAGAAAGAAAATACATATGACTGGTTTATGCCTTGCCACCCTGAATTGTAATGTTTTGTTTATTATGACTTTGGACATGTTTTATTGGTGAGTGGAGAGGTCACAGCCTCGCACTTAGAACCTGTATTTGTGCTTTATGGGTTCTGGGATTTGAAACCACAAGCAGCCACTGAACTTTTTGGCTGCCTTAGGTAACTGTGACCAAGTGGCCAGACCAGGTCCTCTCCTCTGTGGTCAGCCTGCCGGGAGCAAAAGTGTGACATTGGCCTGTGACTGGCCACCTCCAAAAGAGCAAGTAAGAAAGATGAGGCTGAAACAGGCCCACCACAGCATACTCTGCTCTCTTCTCTCTGCATTCCCAACCTCTTGCCCTTTTTAATGTTCTTAAATTCTGAGCTTTCTAGTCAATCTTTTCTTTTGGCAATAAATGTGTTCAGAAATAATTATGTGTTCATACCCCACCTAGAAAATATTTCAAAGATACGCCCAACTTCTGTAGTGGTGAATCCCATTATAACAACTCCATAGAAAAGACTCTGCATTCTACAGATGGAAAAATGGGTTCAGGATGTGTCGAATGCTTTGTATTTCAAAATAAGTCAGTGGTGGAACAGAGGTGCCTTCACTTCAAGAGGGTTTTCTAGCCTCAGACTGCTCAGTAAGAGCAGTACCATTGCCACCTAATACCTGGAGATGTGGCAAGCTTGGAAAGTTTTGAGGCAGATTTGCTTTAAATCCATTCAAAAAAAGGAGTAAAATTTCTCATGTAAAGCATTCAGTGAAGTGAGGGATGTTAAGGTGTATGAAGAACAGCCATGTGCTAATTGTTGTGCTATTTGATTTAAAAGCTGAGCAATTATGGTATAACACAAACATGTATTTACTGCAATCAGTGGAATTGCAACATTCCACCCTGGATGCTAAATGTTCAGGTGTTTTGCTGCCATATGTTTCATGTACAGCCTGCATCAGGGGTATTCAAAATTAGATCAGTCTGAAGTTCTTCACATACATTATGTGTCCATGGCAGATGCCAAATTCAAAGCAGTGTCTAAGAATAAATGAATTCTCATTAACTTAATGAGTTGTACCTATTTTACAGTGGAGAAAACTGAGGCCCAGAGAATTCATTGGCCGCATTACGCCACTCAACCCACAGCAACACCCAGGCTGATGGTTTTCTGCCACTTAGTCCTAAATTCTATTTATCTGATGAAATTTTATGTCACTAATGCTAATGGTAACAATGCTGGTGCAGCTATAACCTCCCAAAACAAATGTTACAGTGAAGCTACTACAACAAACAACCCCTTTTGACCAACATTAACTGGTAAATCTCCTTTAAATATTTCTAAATTCAGCATGTTCCGTTTCATCCCTCTGAAGACTCCTTCTATTAAGTACAATTTTTTTTCAGGCCTTGGTGGGATGTGCAAAAGAACTGCATTTGTCTGTAAAATCACCCTGGGGAGATCCTGGTTCAGTTCCCACCTCCAGTTATTTTGTTCTAGGCAGCGTGGAATAAGCTACTGAGGATCAGCCCTTTGACCTTGGTCATCTTTTTTCTTGAAAAGAACAAATGAAGTGAAATTGTCCTGCCTAAACCAAACAACCTCTTCAAATGTAGAATTAATACATTATAACTACCATGAAAACATACAATCTTCTTGCCAAGATGTATATTTTTTCTTCCCTTCTCTATATTTTCTGATGTTATTTTTGTCATGGCCATTTACTAAATATATATATATACTTCCTATTTACTCCAGTATCCAGCTTCAAGATTTCTTGTGGTTTCCCCAGAATTACACAAATAATTCATAGCTCAGCCCTCAGAGAAAAGACATAGCTGAAGGCCACCCGAGGGAAAAGATCACCCAATGGCTCCATAAGGGCAGGTATTGATGGGCTGTCAGTGCTGGACTCACTGGAGGGGTGTGGGGATTGATGAAGAGAATAATGAGTCCTCTGAAAGGTATTTACATATTTTTGGTGTTAATAACTTTACTACTGGTTTCACAAGTGCATCAAAAATGAAAAACAAACTGTGTAGCCATACAGAAAAGTAAGCAGCAATATATAAATGAACGAAACAAATACGATTAAAAGCATGACACTGTCCCAGTGCATGGACTTCAGAGGAGGGAAGAGCCTAACTAGAGGGGAAGAGGCATAAAAGCTGTTGTGTCCTGAGAAGGCATTTGGGAACCTGGGATGCAAAGGAAATATGGTGTCATACTGTGTAAAAACGAAAGCTTTTTTTTGTACAGATCGGAATATTTTTACATTTGCTCCAGTTCTCTCTGCTTGATAATGGTCGTTTGCCCATCAGCCCGCAATGAGAAAGCTCTTTCCACCAGTCAGTGTACATTGGCAGCGATTTTGCTTTCCGCTCGGAGAACAACCCACTCTGCTACCAGCAGAAGCTGTGAGAGTTTAGCTTTGTTTGTTTTCTTTACCCCCCTAAGAGGAGGTTGTTCCCGAAAATGCTTATAACCGATTCTCACTTCAGGTATATGTTCCTCCCGTGGGTTCTCAAGCTGTGGTCTGTGGAGTATGAATAGCACATGAAGTCATTCCTGCTGATACCCACAATGAAACATTAGAAAATCATGCAATGATTGGCATCTCAGTGGAGAAGGGCAAATGTACAGCATTACCCTTCCTTTATCAAACCCAGTCCTAGACTTCAGCTCTAGCAATTGTGTATTTGCAGGTCAGTCACCACTGGGGTTTCCCGCCCCTCTTATTTATGTATATTTATTTATTCCATCTTTTTTCAATTCCGTTTTGGGCCTGATCCTGCAAGCGCCAGCTGGCATAGCTGTCCAATCAGTTCTCTAGTGTCCAAAAGTGCATGTGCTTCATGGCAAAGCGACCACTAACTCTGGTCTCAGCTGAACTCTCTTGTTTCTCCTTGCTGCAAGGCAATGCTCTCAGATGTGTGTGTGTGTGTGTGTGGAGTGCAAGGGATGACAGTTTGCTGGCCTGGAAGGGGACCAAGCACTCGTCCCCTGGGTAAGCTGGCTTGCATGTTAAGTGGAAACTTTCATTATTTACCAACCGGTCAAAATGATTTTGCTATTGACAGAGGCTTCATTATGTCAGGCATTCCATTCTTTGAAAACATGGGCAGAACAGAGAAAGAGTGGTGTCAGGGAGGGGGAAATTCCATTTCTTCCTAAATTGAGTGGAAACATCTTCAGGAAAATTAAAGAAAAACCCGAGAGAAGGAGAAGAGCAAAAGAAATAACTGTAGCCAAAGCCACTTTCCTTTTTCTTCTTCAATCTCCCTTCCAACATGCTCCTGGTAAAATCATTACAAAGGCCGTTTATTTTTAAAATTGAAAGATTGGGGAGAGTCATAATGAGATATTATGTGTAAAAGTTGCACATAAATTTCCTTCTGTCATATTTTGGGCTCGCCTAACGCATCCCCTTGGCAGGCCTGAGGGAAGTTGATCACTTTAGTATAGATTGTGTGTGCTTCAATAATATTGCCCAAGGACAGAGCTACTGGGTGGCTGAGTTGGCTACATGCTGATTTAAAAATTAGATGGGCTTTTATTGGCCACACTAAATTGCTCTCAAAAAAGAAAAAGAAAAAGAAAAAAAATTTATACCAGAACGAAGAAGCATGTTTGGAGCAAGGCTCTTCTCCTTTGTCTTTCAGGGAATGCAAAGTTTTTACTCCCTAGAGAGTTTTTAATTCTTTCTCACCTTTATAGAGAGCCATGGAAGAAAGGTGGTGTGACTGTGGTGTGCAATACAGAGAAAAAGTCCTATGTTGAGTGTTTGCTTTCTGGAGTCTTTCCTTATGGGTCACATATCTGCACAGATCTGCACAGATCTCAAGGATATGGAGCTGGACAGTACAATGTTCTGCTACAGACTGGTCTTGGTCTCAGGTCAAAGGGATCTGTCTTCCTTTTTTAAGCGTAAGGACACAAGATGCCATGAATTTATTACAAAAGAGTCCTAAAATGTTTTTGTTATTGTGTTTATGATTAGGTGAGTTTGAAATTTACTGTCACGTCTGCAGTCTGCGATCTGTGTCCCTTTTCTGAGTCATGGGCTTGTCCTGAAGGCCATGGGAATCATGCCTGGTTTTTCTTCTGAACTTGGTGGGCCCTGATTAAGATTTTATTTTGTTCTTCATATTTTGTCTTCCTTGTCCCCATCTCTCTCTTTCTGAGGTTTTAGTGCTTCCAGGATCTCAGCTGAAGGATCTCCACAGCTGCCAAGAGCTGGGGCATTTCCTTTTCCTTTCCTTTCTTGGTCTAAACCAGAAACTGGTCTTCAAGGAGGCAAAGACCATCAAAGAGTATAAGAATAAATAGTAATTCATAACAGCCTTTGCTAATATGCTTAATTTAGAGCTCTGGATTCCAAGTCCTAGCCACATCTCCTCTGTATTTCATTTTTTATGAAGCACTTGACCTATTTACTCACTTTTTGACCTAGCAGGCTAAGAAATATAAGATGGAAAAGACATGACCAAAATGAGAGGTTTAAATAAATAGCTTTTAGTGTGGGAGAAGGCCAAATTCATTGTAACTGTAAACATGTTTTTTTGACATGAGCCAAATCGAGTACCCTTATACTTTGGGCAAACCTGAGTGAGTCTGAGCTTCACATCTAGTCTACGTCCCAGTCCTGTGCCAAACAAAAACTTGAACTGGAACTTGGAAAGCCAGCACTTTAGCTCAATTAGTTCAGATAATCATGCTCCAAACCAAACCTCCCAAGCTTGTCCTGTTGGGAGTTACAGTTAATTATATTAAGAGTTCAGTCTTCTTCACCGGTATCTTCATCTCTTGGTAGCAGCCTTGGGCGAGGTTGAAAGTGAAACTTGCTTCCTTTGCTTCAAGGCAGCTTTGTCTAAAATCAACTCCAGAATCAAAAGCACCATGTGCAGCTATTAAAAATCTCTCACCACAAGCTACTCTGCCAGCGTTTCTGAATACCCGGTTTCTACAGGTAACCTGGCGTGCTTTCATCTTGTGTGAATTGTAAAAGAAGGCATCAGGGTTTATTAAAGAGTTTGTGTTGCTAACATGTCATACATCATGCCATTAATTAAGAGAAATTCCTTTTTCCCCAGTTGGGTGGCTACATAATGCTGCCAGCATGTATATATTATCCGTGTCTCCCCACCCTGGCCTAACCCAAACGCTGCATGACTGATTGTACCCCAGAGAAGCTCTAGCCTCTTCAGGTAATTCGATTGCTGAGTCTCCAAAACCAAGGAATTAAAGAAACCTCTTGCACTGGGCTCTGCTCCCCTTGTAATTAGTACCAGAGCAAGCGGAGCAAAGTGGGGTGCGGCGTGTACATGTGTTCCCAATCACAGCCCACACAATGAAAATGTTTTCTTTCTGGGACAGTCTGAAGAAACCTCGTGGGGATCTGGGGATTTTATATATATATGTGCATGTAATAATAATAATTATCCTCATTAGAAAGTTAACTCCAAAGCTCTGCAATGTGCTTTAAAAATTGGTGGGAGAGCTGGATGATGCACCAAAGAATCCCAGCCCACGCACGACCTCCTGCGTCGTCTCGGGTGTTCGGGGCAGCTGAGCAGTGGGGCAGTGCTGGGACCGGGGCCAGCCTGTGCCTCGGGCACTGCTGTGTGCAGCACAAGGCTGACATTCGCCTGCCTGCAGCTGGGGCTGGATGGTTAAGATGGGTACATCCTTTGTCCCTCTGTTTTCCCACTGTGTGCAGCACATGGAAACCGGTTGCTTTTGTAACATTTTTCCATCCAGCTTTGATCCCACGGCAGTCATGGAGGGTTTTATTTATCCAGGGTGGTCAAAGAAGCAACATGCACTCAACTAACAGCCCCTCAAATTTCTGTGCTTCTCACCAATGCTCTCCCTCCAAGTTCCTGAGGATCAGGGACACATAATGGGATGCTGGACTGTTATTTTACAGAGGTTAACAATATTATCCCTCAGACTGAGCTGTAGGGTATAATTAGAGCTGTTCAGGAATTTTGTCATTAAAAGTCTTTTGGTTGGAAAATGCCAATTCTTTGAAACAACCTTCTTGCAGTAAAGGGGAAGGTTGCTTGTGTCAAAGGGGGACAAACTCTGGAATAACCACTAGCCCTGGGTAAAGGAGAGCTGTATTCAAGTCCCAGCTCCAGTGAAAGTTCAGGTTACTTATACATAAAAAAACAGCACTGTAAAATAGCAGTGAAGGGCTCTGTGCTCACCTGGTACACAGGCAAACTGTAAAGCAAGGGTTTCAAAGAGATCCACCCTGTCTGAGCAGGGATTCTTGGTTATTTCCTATTTCTTGGGAAGCATAACCAAGGTTAAGGACTTATTGTGTGGCTCTCCAAAATGAAAACATTTCTTTAAAAGGGAATATTGAAAACCCCTGCAGGGAGGGATAAGCTTCAGAGAAGCTCTTGCTGAAGTGACCTCACTACTAGCAAGCGCAGGGCTGTTGTTAGGGGGAGACCTGAATCTCTCCAGTCACAGGCAGATGTGGATACCAAAACCGTCTTGCAAGTAATTAATTAACAGCCTGGCACTATCATTGCATTACTAACTCAGTCAGTAATGACATTAACACAAATCCCACACACCACTAACTAACAATAACAATTCACTCCATCATGAAGATAAAAGTGTTCCATTGGAGGTGGGATGCCTGACCTAATAAGCCATTAGCCTACATCCCACAAATAATAGCTCGCAGGTGAGCATCACTTCGGTACCCAACACTATAACAATTATCTAATCCTGCCTGAATATGGCACTCCCAGGAGTAACTCCAGAATGCCAGTCAATCCTACTGCCAGGAACAGCAGAGCTACAGATATGCTATAGAAATATTACCCTCTAGGTCACAGTATGTCCTGGGCTGGATGGGGAAGGAAGGTGCTAGGAAAGCTGTTTGGAAGGCAAGTCAGGTTTCCAACCTCTGTGCATTATAGGATATAACAAATTAGCCAGAGTAGACAACCATGCAGCATACTTCATTATGTTTGCTGAGCTCAACTCCTGATCTAGATATGAAAAAAAAAGGCTTTTTTTTAATAAAGAATTTTGCTGCTGCTCAAGGACTTTGGTTTATTACATGATTGCTGCTTCAGTGAAATCTACCCAATTCTCTGGGAAAGGCCAGCTTTGATGAATACTTAGATTTGAAGGAATTCTGGAAGAAATTACTGAAGTGGGACTTTTCAGCATTTTCATAAAGCAAGCTGTGTTTCTCATTGGAAGGTGACTTTATGATTTGAAATCTGAATAGTGGGCTTTTTTAGATAGGAAATAGTCACATTCTGAAATAGCAATATTTTGAATTTTTCAATATCTCTATTGACCTGATATCATTATGGTATGTATGATTTACAGTTGTTATTGTAAAAAGAAAATATTTGAGATAATTCCTTTAAAAAAAAAATAATGCTGTTGAGAGAAGAGATTCAGAAATTTCAAGAAGTCTTGAATGTAGGAAAATCTTTGCCCTCCTCTTTCAAGTACCATTTGCTTAAATGCCATTTAATGTTGGCTTTAGATTTGGCTGAGTTTCCTCTGTTTTAAAGATTTTTAGTTTGCATTTAAAAAAAAAAAGGCTTGGAAATCTATGTGGTGGCCACTGAGGGATTGTGCTACTGGCAAGCATTGCTAGGACTCCAGATCCAAGAAATCAAATACAGGAAATCTACTCCTAGAAACTCAGTTTCAGGGGAAGTCCAGAAATTGGAAGAGAGGGAGGAGATCCATGAGTCACTATTGCTGGGGCCTGGGCATTTGGAGTCAAGGGGTATGGGAAATGAATGTCAGGGTTTAGGGACACTGTAGCAGAGGAAGCAGCCACTGGTGATTAAAAGGATGAGTGTGCCAGGACAGAGAGAAGAAACAACGAGAAGGATGGTTTCTTTATTGATGAGTGTCGGTGCTGTATTTCCAAGGGGGCAGGGGGGTTGGGCTAACCCACCATGAGATCAAACAGCAATGCCTGCTTTAGTGCTTCTTTTCCCCTAAAGTCTGTTTATTAGGAACTCATTTAAAATAATGAAATATGTGATGTCAGTTTATTCAGGCTAAATTTTAGCATATACTTCTGTGTATGGGGAGCATAGCTTCGGAGCTAAAATCGGGTATGAACTCTGCAAACCCTTTGGCTTCTCTTTGTAAACTTTCCCAGGTAAAAATGGCTTCATTTTCAGGAATGGCCTCTTCTTTCTCTGTTTCATTTTCAGGTACTCTTTGTGATCTTTTGCCAGGTCATCAGTTCACTAGTGTGGGAGTTTCCTTATGATGTTTAGAAAGCAAAGGACAGACCTTCTGAAAAGACACCGAAAAGCAAACCAATTACCCACACTTCAGCTTTTAGGAAAGTTTTCACACTAAGCCTGTTTTGAGTCAAGAAGATTTTTGCTCTAAATTTTAGTCAGAAACAGAACTCAGTAAACTTGAGTTTAACTTGAAATGAACATCTGAAGCAACAGACAGGTTCTGACTCTGAATCTCAGTCTGCAGCTGATATTTGCAGCTGTGTCCACTCTATCTCAAGACCAAATTGTAATTCATACCTGAATACTCTCTTAAAATGCACAGAGCTAGTATGAACTCTTTGCAATAAACCCTCAATGCTTGGTTTAGTCTGATGTTTTTAAACTTGGAAACAAAATCATCTGAGTTGCATTTTCATAGATATAAAAAATGAGGCATTTCATACATGCCACTATATTTAAGTACACATCACTGTATGTAAGTGTTTGTGCATTTGACCACCCTATTTTGTGAGGACTTTTGCAGGAAGGGCTGTGCAGATGGCCAGATCTGCAGTGCATAGACACTTTGGGAACATATTAACTGCTATTAAGCATGTGCATTAGGTGCACTTTTTGTGTGTGCAATTAACCACTCCAAAATTTTGACAACAAAGGAATCATTATGTTCCTGAAAATGTTTATTATATAAATATTGTCATTTCTGGTTCAGTAGTGTATTATTCTCATTCCTTTTGTACAGCCATAAAACTATCCTGCTCTTGCTTTTCCAAACTGGTGTAACTGGCATGTGGAATGCAACAGCTGGTTAACTCTGCAATGATCCAAGAGCAGCAGAAGACAAGGAGTGCAGAGGGGGCTGCCTTCTTCTGCCAAGCGTAGAGCTAAGCAGCTGCTTTGTATTTTCACATGAACAAAAATGTTTTGTTAACTGCTTTGCTGCTGAAGTACAGGGTATCTATAATGGGGTATGGTTGCTGGTCCGCAGGGTTACTCAGCTTCAAGAGGCTTAGTGATTCTCCTTTTGTTCCAAGTACTGGCTGACAGCATCTAGGACAAATGCTCCTGTCACAGGAGGAATGACTGTAGGATATTATTCAAACAACTTCATTTTCTCTCTATTGCATTAAGCATGCCCATATGTGCAAAAAATCTCCCCTGAAAAGAACATTTTTAAGATTGCAAATGCGCAAAAGCTGGGAAATGCCAATGGAGAAATATGCTTTCTGATCATCTTTAATTGGATAAAATAATAGACTTATAAAAGGATACGGTAGAATAGACCTCAAGATGTCATCTAGTTCTTCCTGACTCAAGGCAGGATTGGCTCAATCATCTAACAGTTGTCTAACCTGTTCTTTAATATGTCAAGTTCTCCTGGTTTTTTTCAAAAGAAATGTGGCTTTTGGGGATCCTAGGGAGGTTGCATTAAACCTGTCCAGAACTGAAGATCTGCATCTTATTACGAAGATGGGAAGGTGAACGAGGAAACTACTGTTAATTAAAAGAAAAGTGAGATGCCTCTGTTTAGAGTAAGAGTATCAGAAGTGATACTGCGAAGAGAGCATTTTACTCTTCAAAGGAAATACACCCTGGAGAAACTGAGATAAGAATTATAAGGGCAGAAGTTGAAACCTGTGTAGTATATTTGCATCCAATGTTGCTCCTACTTTGCTGGTGCATGGATGCTGTGGCAAGGGTAATTAGGAAGAAGCTAATCAAGATTCGTAAGATGTTGTGTCTAACGTGTACTCATGTACAAATAAAAGAGATGGTGTAGGGGAGGTGCAGTTGCAATCTCAAAAAGAGGTTCTGGAGGAAGTGGAAAAGATGCACTGCAAATATTCGTTCTCCAGGCTCCGACTAGAAAAGGAACAAAGTTCACGAGACTGTGAAGTGCCAGAAACCAGCCCAAGAGTAAGGTGCTGGTGAGCCAGCTTGTGTGACCTGTGGGTGTGGTAGAAATGCTGACCTATTGGTCAGCAATATTGGTCAGGACCAATTTGCTATTGGTCCTGATGGGACACAGCACTGGAGCCTGAACAGTGTGGAGCACAAGCCTGTGGTTACTGTACTCATGAAATTCAGGAGTAAATGAAATGGGTCTAATTGGGCTGAGAAATACGGTGTGTGTAACTTAGGGTGTCTGTGAGGTTGGGTGCTGACAGCAAGCTCTACAAAGTCAGAAGAATGCAGATGGGAAGGAAACATTTGCTTACAGTGTGATGTGAGGAAATGGGACAGCCTTCACCCCCGTGAGCATGCGGCAGGGAATCATGAAACACCAGCTTTCAAGCTATTTGCATTTATCTCCCAAACTTTGCTGTGTGCACTCTGATGTGCAGGGCAAGACCTGCTGAATTCTAGACAAGAACAAGGCAATTAGAGAGTGATCCAAATGCAATGCTGAATGTTTGTGCTTTGTCTTCTGTTTATGCATAACTTTCTGTTTAAAGTCATCTTTGAGTTTAACTTGCTAAACAAACCTTTCTTATTCGTAAGTCTTTCTGTTTTGAAGGATGGAGGGGGAGTGAAGCAAGGTGAGACTGACAAACAGGGTGAACTGTTTTTGGGAAGACAGTGGCTCTCTTTATAGAGATAGCAGCTTCTTGAGGAATACGGATCCAGGCATCTGTTTAGGGAAACCAGGCGATGGAGAGCATTTGCAGCCAGACTGGAATGGGTCAGTGTGGGGGGCTAGCAAAGCCAAGTGCCAAGTCTAGGAAACAGTAACTTCCATCAGGCATACACCAGAAGAAAAGAAAGCAGGTAGCAGAGGAATGCTCTGAGGGGACCAAAACTTCACAGTGCCCAGTGAGTGGGCTGCAGGTAAAAGCATTGCCAAGAGCAGCAGGGAGGACAAAACCGTGGGACTCCAGGCTCCTCTGTTTTGTTAAGGTTGCAAAGCACTTAGTGAATGAAGCCGCGAACTGCGGGAGGTGGGAAGTGGGTCTCCTAGAGGAGGCAGCAGGATGCACTCCTGGACCTGCCTCTGCCATGGAGCACAGCTGAGTAAATAGGCTGGCTGACCACAACTTTCCCGTGGTGTCAGGCACTGTGGGCTCCTGGTTTTCTGCAGGTCTAATAGGTTTGCTATGCCCTGTGTCACGGGGGTGCTGGGCCCTCACCTGCCTGGAGATGCTGGAGCAGGGCCTTGAACCTTAGAACCGCCATGTAACTTCAATTCTGAAAACAACGTGTCTCCGTTATCTTATCTTGGGCACACCAAACTCACAGTGACTTATCCTGGTCTTCACGCCTCAAGACCTCATCTTTTCCCATCCTCATCAGACTGCTCTGAAGAAACATCCGTGGGTATTTGAGAAGCATTTGGATGCTGTCATGATGAGCCTATTGAAAAATCCATGAGGACATGAATAATTCTGTACTTGATGAAGGGTTTGGAAGATGTGCCATATATAGTGCATGGGGCCCTGTCTTTAGGCACAAGAAACACAGAATATGGAGTGTATGCTCTTCTTCAGAGAGCAGCATCTGATCTATATCCTGGAAAAGTTGAGAGGGCTTTGGAGAAAACCAGTATATGACCAGCCACACCAGTGGCTCGGGGTGCTGCTTCCCTCAATCTGCTGTGGTCAGCCAGGACCACTCCTCTGCTGCGCACCTCCCCTTCACCTGCGACACCCAGGATTAAAAGACAGGAGTAGCCTGTGTCTAGTCAAAGGGATTAACAGCAGAGCAAAAGGTGAGACAACCTTGCCTTAATCAGGAAAAAGAAATTCCAAGAACAAATAATTTTATTTTCGTAACGTTAAGTAAAAAATCCTAGTGGAGGGCCTGCTTGCTCTCTCATATTCCTTTCTTGCTCTGTCTTAGATGTGGAGATGTAACTCCAGAAGAGCCTGATCTTACAAACATTTGGAAACCCTGGGTAATGTGATTTCCAGAAGTTGGTGTAGGGGTTTCTGTTGAAAACTGCAAGAGCTCTGTGTTCAAAACCACCAGTTCTGGATCATTCAATTCTCACAGCTCCGTTATGCTCTGAGGAACAAAATTTTTTTTTTTTTTATATAACCCTGAGAAGTTGAACTGTTTTCTCATCTCCTGACATGCTGAAATTGCTGTCAGAAGTAGTACTCAGAATGGCACAGTTTTGAGAAGAATGGTGAAGTATGTGTTTAGCTTTACATATACTGAGAAGCTTCTCTGAGGACTTCACTGCCATATACTTAAGGTTAAGCACAAACTGAGCATCACCAAACAAGGGGATGAGCATGGATTTGGGTAAACTTGAACAATTAGCTTTGAAGCTTTGGTGAATCTTCAAATGTTTGTTTGTTAGAACTTGGCTCTCAAATTAAATGGCAGCTCCAAGCATCCCCCACAGTAGGGAGGATTTACCACATCCAGATCAGGTACTGACTCCAATACGGTATAGAGCTTATATTTTCAAAATCTGATGAGTGGATGAGCTAGCTTTTTAGGCAGAGTTTTGGATACTCAGTGCAAATGAATCTCAGTTATGTATCACTAACTTATTTTATGGCATGGCTTCAGGAAAAAGAGAGGGGAAATGATAGTTGAAACATACATTTTTTAAAAACAAATTCCAGTTTTAAGAAAACCCAGATAAATTAAGACTCAATTCTCCTTCAGCCACTATTTACTAGACATTTTTAGAGATTATCTATTTACTTATTGCCCTCTGAGACTACTAGAGAGGAAGGAAAATGCAGTTAGTCCATCACTTCCCTGGATAAAGAGAGATGCAAACTCTTAATAAAGTATCGATGGCACCCCAAGGGGACAAAAAGAGATTTGCATCCCAGTGGCCCAGCTGACAGACCACATGAGTTACTGCTGCAGCAGCGAGGTCCTGTCAGAGAAGAGAGCATGATGAGAGGGAGCAAAACATGATTTGTACTGGCATGCAGTGAACAAGCTAAGCTGTGTAAAAATGAATACATGAAATTAAAAGGATTAATGGGACAAGTTAGTGCAGGGTAGCAGGGAAAGTCCCCTGTCTAGGCACTTCTGCCAGGTTCCACCCAGACAGGTTATTTTTTTAAAACCTTCTTTCTTTTATAAGTGAAATTTCATCTGGAGAGCGCCTCATGACAAAATTCAATTCCTTCCCCCCCCTCCCCCAGCACCACCTGGATAAGCCCTTCGAGCTTTTAAAATTCTCTTTTATTTAAAAAATCATGGTGGTTTTCACAAAAGCCTGAAATGTTGGCTTGGTATGAGGAAGGCTAATGGCATGTTAGCCATCAGAAATCATCCAGTGAGTTCATTTGCATCGAATGCTCCTTTTAACCTCATGTTGTAAATCACTTTTAAATAGCCATGCCGCTTCACCCCAGGGCTGGCTGCCGTTCAGGACTGAGCAGAATAGTTTCTGCTTGTGCTGTGAAGGCCTTTGAAATCACTTGTGATAAAGATGTATAGATGTAAGGTTTTTTACTCGTTAAATCACAAAGCAGGGCCTAAATATTTTTCTACTATAACATTTTGGTGTGGAGCACAGCCTGTTCTTTTCAAGCCCATCCAATCCCACCTCTGAAGTTAAACAAAGCTATGTGTATATATGCAGCATTTGCCCCATTAGGTGGTTGGGGTTTTTTTAGTACTATACCTGGTTTTCATCTTGCAAAAGGCAATTACAACATTCACAAGATGACAGTCATTTCATGCAACAGAAGGCTGACTAATTGAGGGAAAGGGATGATATTTGGGAATGAAAAACAAAGCTGTGACATGTAAAATTACATATAAAGTGAGCTTTTTTTTTCCCCCCTCATAAAATTCTCAACAAGTGAACTCCAGATGTCAGCATTTAAACACTGTCAGGTATTGCTTGTATTATTGTAGCATCTACAGACCCACAGGGAAATCACAGGTGTTGCCTGCTCCTAACCTGAGGGGCACAGTATGCATTGGAGAGCTTATGGCTTTAGGTAGACAAGTCAGAAAAAGTGAAGACCAGGAACTGTTGGCACTATTTTGGTTCAGTTTCTTTCTCCCTTTAAAAATAACTGCAACAAGTTTCAGCTGACTTCGATTAATCAGAATTTAAGATGATATAGAATTGGTGTCATGAAAAAAAAAAAGAAAAATGAAGAAGACAAAAAAGAAACCTTGAAGTCTACAGGTACAGCAGGTACAGCAACAATCTACTCATATTGACCCAGGCTTTCTACTGAGTAGGTAGGTAGTGACCAGAATAAGCTTGTCCATCTTCAGCAGTCAGCTGTTGTCATTGCTTCTTGGTAGACTGAAGCTATGTGGACAGGTCTGCACCTTGGTACTGCTGCTGTCGTACTGGTGGCTTCTTGCAGGAGAAACACCATTGTCCTCCAGGTCACTTCTTCAACCATATCAGCCATATTCAGTCCTCAACAAGTTGTTGCTGACTGTGTGTAGCTAAGGTAGTTTGGGTTGCGTCACCCTGAAAGGTGAAGTGGCTTCTCTACTTGTCTGGGGATGAAGTAGGAAAAGGCCATTTGAAGGTGTTACTGCTATGCCAGCACTGACAAACATGTTTGAGCTTTTTGTGGATTTTTTTTTTGCATTTCTTTTCTCTGGCTTATCATTTTCTTTGTTCTAGAAGAACACTTAAGTCAGTTTGGGAGGTCTTACTGTTCCTTGTGTCTTCAAAACAGACCAGTTTGTATCTACTAAAGGATTTTTATTGAACAGCTTGAGGATAAGCTATTCCTCATGTTCCTGGAGTCTTGTCCCAGGAGGCATTAGCATGAAACCTTGGATGAATGTTAGCTTTTTTCTACTTGATCTGACAAGGTTTTATTCAGTAATGCAAGGCCTTCTTCCCCTGCTTTTCTCCATGCACATACGTCCTGGTGGGAGCCAACTCAAGCAAAGTCCTACGTATCACCACTGGAAAACAGGGTAGGCAACGCTAATCCCTCACTTTTGTGAGGAGAACATTTTGCTGGAATGCAAAAATATACCTGTAAGACCAGCTAGTTAACAAATGTAGCAAATGCCAACAAAAGAGCCTCACTGCTAAGGAGAATTACAGATAAGTTGGACTTGGCTAAAAGGGGAATGAGAGTCAGAACTGGAAGAAAAAAAGAAGTAAACTTAAAAAATAATGATTTGCTTAGATTGATGAATTGTGGTCAAGGGAATGAAAAAGGGGACAGGGCTGTTGCTAGGAGGTTCACTGCGACAGGGAATGTATGTGTAGGAACATCTGGTACATTTGGTCCTAACACTCCAGGTCTTTTACCATATCCTGCCCAGCACTGCTGAAGTAAACCAGGTGTAAGTGGTTTCAACAGAACAGCCAAAACCACATCTTACTCCGAGAAATCGTGTCTTGAACATGAAGGCTTTGTTCTCTAGGGCCAGAGCTTCTCTCTCCACTGGTAGTCCATGAAAGTGTTTACAGAGGCCGGCAGCCCAAAGGAATTGAATTCAGGATCTTGAAAGCTTCGGCCTTCACAAAATAAACCTTCAAAGGAGATTCAGAGCTATCAGCAACAAAATACTTTCTATTCTCATCCATGGCAGCCCCCTCCATTCCTGTCTCATGTTTATTTAACAATTTAAAAAATAAATCCATTGCTTTGAGCTCAGGGGATTGATATTTTTAAGTTCTGTGGCGGTTTTTTTCCATGTACATTTCCCATAATAGTCTACATTTTCTTTTTCCTTTTGTTATTTTACTTTAACCATCATTTGCCCTTCTTGGCAATTACAACTCTTGCTTTTTCCTTATGTTGGTAATAAGATAGGTGAGGTGAGGAAATGCTGATGACAAAAGCTCCTATACTCCTCCTCTTTACCTGAGTGGTCCAAATTGATGCCTCTTTTCCACATGGGAGGTTTGGCTTAAAATAGATCTGAAAGGCCATATTTTCAAATATCAGCACTTACGCTGTTTCTGCAGTGCCTGTTCCCTGTGCTGTTAGCACTGAATTGATGTGAGCCTCACAAAGAGCATAGTCAAGAGGCTGTTTAAGTTTCATTAAAAAATAAATAAAACCCAAATCCCTGGGATCTACTTAATTGCCCCCCAAACTGGACAAACACCAGAGCTAATTTGAACTATTTGCTCCAAATTACTCTTGTGAGTTTAGCTCCTTGCTTAATTACTGGGTATTTCAGAAATCAAACCAAATATATGGAGCAGACCTACAATTCTGGAAAAAATCGGGAGGATTTTTTACTGCATCCAAGTAGCTGGATTTTATTATTATTGTCTGATGAGACTGATTGCCAATATCACATTATGTTGTTTCTTTTCCCTCCTTGTGTGGCTGAAACATTTCAAATGGGGGAAAAAAAAGCAAAACCCAAAAGCAATTAAAAACAAACAAAAAATCCATAATGACCTTCTTACGCATATTTTTAAAGGGGGTTCAAGCCTGTTTTTCTAACTGTATCTCCTGTCTAACAAACTATATTATTTCTGTTACAGGCATTTTCTCTTTTTTTTTAATGAATACATAATAGAAAGGCCCTTGCCTCACTTGGGTTTTCTTCCATGCCCATGAATGCTTACAGTCAGTCATAAACACCACACCAGAACACCTTAAAAGTGGAAGCCAAGAATAAAAAGAAAGGCCAATTCATGTATTATCTAACTGTTTCTCATGTTCAGATGCCAGTCAGGCCACACCGGAGATGGTTCTCAGCAGCTTCCCAACTACATGTAAAAGGAGAATGAAGCTTTTAGGCATAATATCTTCGGGGCTTAACCCACTTTTCTTATTCAACAGCAACTAGCTGCTGATCACGTGTTAATAATCCAGCTCTGTGCATCTTTAACAGTCCCAGCAGGAAAAGCTTCTCTAATTGAGAGCATCTTCTGTAACTGGGAGCATCTTCTCCTGCCATTTCTCAATGCAGATGCTGGTGCCTTCGCCAAGGCAGCAATTTACAGAGGAAGACAAGGCAATGGTGAAAGATGACATCTGCCCAACTACTGCTATAGGATGAAGACACAAAGGCCTCCGGGAGAGAATTAGCAAATCCCCAACAGCCAGAGGTAGATAATTATGTGAGGGAGTTGATGACCATTGGGTCAGCTGAGAGAGGACTGGTAACACTTGAAGCACTTGTGCACAAGGACACATGGGGACACATCAAGACATGAACCAACATCTCTGTGCACAAAGCAGTGCTGTAGTCCAAACACATGCCTGGCACACACCCTCAAAAGGCTGGTGGCTTCTGCAGGACTGAGCACTGCACACCTGAAATGTAGCAGAATTTATCCCTGCTCACTGGCCAGGAGAGGAATCCCATGCTACAGAGGTCCTACTTTCAGAGCTCCCTCCATTTTTAATGGCCTGACAGTAGGAAGACCCATACAGAAAAAAACCTCTGTGGCTTAACTTCACTTTTCTCAGCACAACCATTTTATCAAGACTACAAGACAGGACTACCTGACAAGAAAAAAACATGTTAGAAACACATGAAGAGAAAAAAGAGAAAGACTCTCTACTCCTCGATGGTGTTCGTATTGCTTACATTCCCCTTCTCCACCTCCTTGAAACTAAATTTACATGGAAACTGTGCAGGTTTGCCCTGTGAGGAGGAGACATCATGCACCTTGCGGCTGAACATGTGGTTAGGAGGCTTCTCGCTGCTGAACGTCTGTGGGTCTCCTGCAGGGCTAAATGTATCACATAGGGCAACTGATTTTTTGAACCAGTTCAGCATGCCATTGCTTGTGCAAAACACGTGTCCAGCCACCAGGCTTGCATAAATTGGCTGTAAATAGTTAATTAAATGCATTTGTACCCCACCACCTGATTTGCATGCAGAATTGTCAAAACAGCGTGCTAAGATTAGACACAATGTACTCCCCGAACACAATTGTACCACTGAAACAGTCTGAAAATCTGGCGCATTGAGTTAAATTTTCACATTGTGCCTTCTTGTGTAATAACAATAATCTCCTCTGCCTTGGAGTATAATCGCAATAAAGAGCTTTTTGTGATTCATTCAGTGTTTATTCACTCAGTAAACAGCCCTTTATTGCTTTTTATACTACAAAGCAAATGAGATTATTGCTTAAATTGTCCGGTAGCTACTAGCTTCTGTCCTCTGGCTTGCTTGTTCAGTTTGTTTTTGTGTTGTGGTTTTGGAAAAGAAAACTTGTTTAAAATTAGCTCCCCAATAAATCACAGTAACAATGAAGTGAGAGTTTCTGCAGTGTGACAGATTTGTAGCTTTTTATGTTTGTAATGGTGATGATATGTTTTCTAGCTTATTTATTCCCTTCTGCCTTTATTCTCCCAAACTCTGAAGTCTGCTGCAGTGAAGAAAACCCTAAGATACTGGAGCTCTGGAAGGGGGAATTTGCAGTCCTTGGACTGCACAGCTGCCTCTGTGGTATTCCCAGGATGGAAAGGTGCAGGAAAGAAGCAAAGAAAGTAAACAGGCATGAGTCTGATGCTCAGAGTCAAGAGGTGTCAACTCTAGTACACGTCCTACCCTGCTCCTAAAAGCTTGAGTTATTATTTCCTTCACTTGTCCACGCCTTTACAATAAGGTTGGTGATGTTATCTCCTTTGGAACGTGCCCCAAGATCTTTGGATGGTTAGCAATAAACATTTTTATTATTCAGTGACTCTCCAAGTAGTTCCCAAGAGCAGCTGTTCTTAACACACCATCTCCCCATGAAAACATATGGTGGAGCAGCTCTGCAGGCCTCAAAATAGGGAGACTGGGAACATTGTAATGTTCATCATGGAGAAGAACAAGTCAGCTGTAGCCAACATTTGTTCATTCACTCCTTTCCTGAGTGTGCAAATGGAGTGGCTCATAACTATTTCTCATCACGAGGCCAAGTGGCGTATTCACCAAGAGAACGGGAAAGACTATTTCTCTCTTTCAGGCAGTAACACGTAAACGGCATTTCTTATTTCAGTCCTGCCAACTTTCAGATGTTAGCAAAGCATTTCACTGATAATTATTGATTTTCTGTATTTATAGAAAGCTAGGACCTAGTACAATTCAATATTCAGGAGATGCCAATTTTCTATGAATACCTGAGAATGACTTGGTCATTTTCCATTTCTGTAATTGTTTCTGTATTGCTGGGGCATGAATTGCATTCTTTAAAATCCACCTAGAAATGGAACATGGGTGAGGAAGCTGTGCCTGAATTTATTTCTTTTTACTGAAGCCAGTCATGTTGTTTTCAATTTGGGCACTTCAAGTATTAATGTCTGACTTCATTTACTCACATCTAGTGTCAGCTTCCACACTCAAATGGAAACCTTAAATTAACTGATCAAAAATTGCAAACTGGGGCTCTCAACCCGTTAAATATGCAACTGGGTCTGTATTTTCTCTAATGGACTCTATATTTTCTACAGGAGGCTTTGCATTTAGCTAGTCTTGACAGCTTTTGAGTGACCATATTTCTCCTTTGGGTAATAGTGTTTCCTAGATTTAGCTCTTTTTCCTCTTCTGTGCTGTTACATTCAGTTGTCCTATTAGTTTATAGCACCTATTTTTACCCTAACCTAGGCAGTGACACGGTTCTTGAACAGAGCAGGTGAAGTCCCAGCTCCACTGAAGTCCCCAGCAAAACCTCAGCCCACTGGCACCAGAAATGAGATGGTACATGCCCATTGCCTTGAGCTTGCAATATGGTTCAGCATCTCAGAGCCAAAGGACCCGATCTAGTTATTCCTGGGATAAAACTGACATGTGAGCTAGTACCTACCATGTGCTCCAACTTGCTCACTGTGCTAACTGGGTAGCTTACAAGCTGCAGAGGTTGAGCTCACTGATCATACAGATATCTCCCAGTACTTGAAAGTGAGAGTGAGAGTAAGGCCTAGAGTACCATGATATTACATTTTTGACAGCAAAATCTCCAGAGCTTCCTCTTCGGGATGCTACAGTATAAAAGCTATCCTGACCCTGGGCAAAAAAAAGATCTTTAAACAACCCTTATTTCTTTGATGCTAAAATAATCATTAATTCTCAACCACTGCATAATGTCATCTGCATGTATATTAAAGGGGAGATTTCAGAGTCAGTACTGACAATGAAGCAGTGTCCTCCCTTTGGGAGTGAGAGGCAAGCAGACATCAAATTGTCAGGGAGGCCGTTGAACATCTTCTCTCAGTTCATCTCATGCCAGTGGCTCTTGCAGAGGTGATGGCTCAGAGCAACATTCTGAGCTTTCCAGGTCTGCGTTGCAAGTGCACTGGAAATAACATGCTCCCTTGCAGGCAGTGTGCACATCACCTCTGCCCCCCGTGCCTGCAGCAAGAAGTTTCCCTATGAGATTTCTGCCAGTTCTGGCACTGGCTCCTGTATGGATGTGTCATGTTTGGTTTCACTGGGTAGGAATACACCCTGCTTCATAGTTTCCATGCATAAGAAACTTGCTAAATGCATGGCCTCATCTATGATTAGATTTTTATTTCACAGGGCAACAGTGATTTATGAAGCATATTTTCATGTGGTAACCAGAAAATGTTTCCATTTAATGATTGGACAGTGTACTTTCCTTTATCAAACCTGCTTGAAAACCTTTTGTTGTTTTAAGTATACATTCTCACATGAGATTTGTTGCTTTAACCACATTTTGTTTAAAGGGGCTCTGCTCTGGTTTGCTAAAGCTTTCAGGTTGCTGGATGAAGCATGCAGTTTGCTGGAACAAGGTGAGGAAACGTGAGCCGATGGTCAACATGCCAAGCAGGAACTTACAAGTGTTTCTTCAATTACCAGTCCTGACACGGGGTTTTTGGATGCCCTTGAGCAAGTCACTTTGCCTCCATGTGTGTCAGCTCCCCATCCAGAAAAAGAGAATGGTCCTATTCATTTTCCCTTGCAGTCCCTCAGCCTGTTCATCTCTTCAGGGTCTTCATCAGAGGCTCTGGTTCTCACTGGGGCTTGCTGGGTGCCCAGCATGGTAAGGGTATGCAGTCCTGGCTGTCACAGAACATTAATTAATCATTCAAATAAATCATGTCAAAGAAATATTAATTAATCATTGCTCCAGAAAAGAGCTCACCACAGATGCTCTCTGTGGGCCCTTGGTACAGCCTTGGAGCTGCTGGAAATGCACTGTCTTTTTGAACATGGCCCATGGACATGATTAAAAGAACTGCCTCAAATCATCCCAACTTTCTCACTATTAAACAGCAGCTACAGCTCCTTCTTTTTTTGATTTTCTTTTCTTATTCTTTTTTTTTTTTTTTGAAGCTGGCAGCCTTAGTCAATAAGCCATAAGCGCCTAGCTAAGAAGAACTGCTGTCATCAGACAAAAAGGCCTCCAAGTCCACATCCCTAACAACCTATTTTAATAACAAGAGCAATAACGGGATTTATTATGCATGCGGCTTTCTGCAATCATTTCTGAAGAGAAAATTAGTTTGAAGCCTCAGGCGACAGTTGAACTCTCAGAGGCGCCTAAAATAAAATAAGGAGGGGGGGGGAAGGGAGGGGGCTGAAAAAATAATAACTGGGGAAAAAAAGTGTGATGGGAAAAGTTATTGGAGCAAGCATGCCGGTAAACTTTATCGGCGCCTTGCTCTTGTCCTCCGGAGGGAGAGCGCGGTGGCTGGGAGCCGTGCAGGTTTGCCGGGCTGCATTGCCAGGCTGCCAGCGCGGCAGGAGCTGGCAGAGCATGGTCCGGCACAGGCTGCCGGAGGCATGGCCCTGGTCCCTCCATTTAGTGCACAGGTGGAGCAGCGCTGATATTCCAGAGGGGCTCTGTGCCGAGGAGTAAATCTCAGTTCAGCTAGCGGGTTAAAAGGGGAAAAAAATAATTAAAAAAAAAGAAAAAGGAAGAGGACAAGGGCTGGGTGAGCTGCTGGAGGCAAGAGGTGTAAGAGCTGCTGGCTGCAGGTTAGGGACAGGACCAAATCCAGCACTCACGTAATGTCCTGACCTGTGCGGGCGTCTGCCCCAGGCACCCACTGCCACCACATCCACACTTGCCCCCTCCCAACCACCAAAAAATCGCCTCTCTTCCCAACCAGCTACAGGTCCTACCTTGAAACAGAGGTTTAGGTACTGGCACCAGCCTGCCCTGAAAGATCAGCAGCATCCTCCACTGAATGTAGGGAGAGGGGATGACTTTTGGAAATCGGACGAGGATACTGTTCCAACTCACAACAATGACCCTGTGCTTTTTCCTAACCAAGGGGAGGTCAAGCTACAAACTGGTTCCTCGCAGACATGCTGAATTCCTTCCCCAGTCTGCACCTGCACACCCTGAGCCCAGAGCTCTCCTCCCTCCTTAGCCTGGCCCCTGGCATGTGAAGGAATTTGAAGGGCCAGAGGTAGATGAGGTTTGGTAGCTGAGATAGGCTGAGATATAGCCTGAAATCCAGAAATTACTTCATCAGCATGATGCTGGGAGCTGCCTCCCAAGGGGTGCCCCATGCAGCCCAGTGCTGTGCAGGATGGTGTCTGTCTCCAGCAGGGATCCAGGGAATAACATAGTATTTCAGGGAGAAGGCTGGCTTCTCACCTGCCCTGCAGATAACTTCCCTGTTGTAGGGCAAACCAGCACTGACGGATTCAGGTGCTGCAGCCGACCCAGTGTCAGGTGCCACGATACCAAACCGTCCCCTCTCCCCCCTAACACCCAGGCTAGGTTTGCTTTCCCCTACTCCTTCCTCTGCATTCTCATTTCAGACAAGCCCTTGACAGAGGAGTGGGACTTGAGGCTGAGCAGTGCATAGCTGTCCCTTCTAAAATAAAAGCAACATCAAGGGAAAAGAGTATGTTTGTATATATGTGTGTGTGTCCCCATCGGAGAAAGGCAAAGCCAATTACTTTTGTGTATGTAGGACTTAGTGCTGTCTTTTTTTTTTTAATTCTTGGGGAATTTTTTTTTTCCCCTTCCTGAGGCAATGCATGAACTTAACTGCTGGAAATAGTGTAGACCCAGCTGACTGAGACCAATAATCTCAAACCTGCTATTAGATGCTCCTTGCTTTTTGGGCTCTGGTTTGAGGACACATTACTTTACTTCAACTCTGGAGTTTGAGGCCGCCCCTTTTGAACTGTAAGAGGTGGCCAAAGAAAATAATGTGTGGTTATTGTTTAAAAAGTCATCGTACCAGAAAAGTATATGATCACTTAAAGGCAACATCAGAGAGCAGGGTCTTCTGCTGGCTTCATCCAGGGCCTTGGCTAACCAAATAATTCCATAGTGATATTTATGGCTTGTATATAAAAAAGAAAATGGTCTGAAATCCTGTGGCTGTTTGGTACCCACGTCTTTAATGTCTAACTGCTTATTCATTCTAAAAAGTGGGATTTAATAAGACAGTTATTGTATGTTATTTAAATACCAATTGATTATTAAAAACATATTTATTTATAACTACAAATTATAAAGTACTTGGGAAGTGCAGCCAATCAAATCAGTGGACTGCCTGATGAATATCCTTTTCTAACCCCATCATTTTATATATAGAAAAGAGGTTGACTTATGCAGCGGGAATAAAACTAACTTAACTGCCTTTATGGGTCATTTCTTTCTTTGATGAATACTTGTAACTCCCTTTAACGGTAATAGGACCTTTGCTTTCCAACTGAGCAGAAAATAAACAGACATCACTGTAGGGGCTCTATTGCCTTTTGGGGGGCTCTGAGCAAGGTTAAGCAGAGGCGGATGAAATGTTCTCTGCTTTAATAAAGCATGCCTAAAATGTTCCTGAATAAGATCCTCTTTCCCTATTTCCTGACAAATGCTGCCCAGAGGGTCCTGCTGGTTGCACTGATGCCTGCCAGGAAAGCAAAACACCATACCGGCAAGTCAAACCCCATTTTGCAGTGGCAGAGTCCCACTCCTTGGCAGTCACACCAGAAGGCTGGACTGATAATAAATAGATCTTCTCTAGATTTTATTTACAGGAGTCTTTTGAGATTTTTCTCTCACACATACATTCCTTGTCTTCTTTGGTGGCTTTTTACATCTGAGATAATAAAGACATGTTGAAAGCTAGAAGAAATGTGAAGTGCTCATCCCATCCTTCCCTTCCCTTTTGTTTTTTTTTTTTCTTTTTCGCCAGTTTACTTTACTCCTCCCCCCCCCATTAAATTATATGATTAATGAAGGCTTGGAAAAAAAAGGTAGCTCTTTCCTGACTCCTTTTCCAAATGCAATGTGCAGCTGCTGTTGCAGATACAGGTTCTGCGACTCCAACAAGGTTTCACAGCACAGCAGGCCTGACTCACAGCCAAAAATGAGAAAAATCTGATATGGTATTTATGTCTCTGTTTAGGGAAATCAACCCAAACCAAGGTGGCAGCTGAGAAAGAAGACAATAAGAGAGGGGAGAGGAAACTTGTTCTTTAAGAAAAAAAGAAAAAGGACGCCTGTTAAGGTAGGCTTCCAAATAAATGACAAACACTCTGAAATCCTGTATCCTGGTGGCTTTGTGAATTAATTTTGCAAAGAAAATGGCTTGCTTTTCCTTTGTGAGTCTTGTTAACGTCTGAGGGTTACACACTGAGGTGTCACATCACCAGTAGGTATCAATCAGCACAACTCCCCTGAAATCAATATAACTACACCCACTTACACAAGACACAGGTCCAGGAAAAACAGACACGTCCCTGGATGGTGTGTTATAGGCAGGGAAAGCACCAGACCCTAATGCACCAACATGCTTTTCTTTCCACAGATATCTCTTTTTAACTTATGTGGTCTTTTAACTTATTGATGTTATTTTCTAAAATGTATTTTGATTCACTATCAGAAATTATTTGCAATTAACAGATGTGTTGATTCAATCACTGTTTAATTGTATCTTTTCCCCTTTTAGTGTAGTGAAAAAAAATCCACTCCTAAACAAGACAAGCTCTTTAAAAAGATCTTCATTATATTTCAATAGCAATCTTGTTTTGCTTGAAAGAAAATACTTCTGTTTATTAATTAAGAGGAATTTGCTTAAGTTAGTTCCACTGAACAAGCACTTTGTTTTGCCACATGAGGCCAAATACTTTGAATTTTCATTTGCTATGGGGTGAAGCCTTGCTGTTACTGAACTGAATGCTGTATAACTCAGAGCAAAAGCAACAGTGGGCCAAGTCTTGCAGTTTTTTTACAGACACCTCTGTAACCATCCAAGTATTTCAGATACCCATTCACACCAGCATCTGAGCTCCAGATGAATCATTTTTTATGAATATGTGGCCTGTTAAACCTCCTTTTCTCTGCCTACTGTTAGTGAAAAAAAAAAAAATCTATCTTCTTGCAGTTTGCTCAAAATGTCATGCTAACAAATTTCAGTCTGGCCAACAAAATTTTTTTTTCCAAGTTGTTGGTGTTTACAAAGCTTAATATGAAGTTGGTAGTATAGATCATTAATGTGATTTCCCACCTGTGCCACTGCACTGAAATGCTACAATGAAGGTTCTGCAGAGCCTCTGCAGAGGTCTCGCTGTGGGTCTAAACTTTTTGGGAGTGAGACGAGCCAGAGTATGTCAGCCCAAAAACGAGTGAAAATACCAGCTCAGGATTTTCCCCTGCAATGAGGAGAAAGTGGTTGCTGCCCAAGTCCACAATGAATTGATTGCTTTTGTCCTCATTTTACTGAGAGAAGCTGGTGTAAGAATGGGCTGGAGCAGAGGCTGGCTGCTCATCGTGCTAGTAATGTGGTAGCTTTAACAGATCCCCAGGAAAAAAATAGTTCACACTGTGCCAGGAAGCAGAGTCCTAGTTTCAGCAGGGTCATTGCTCTTGAAAGACAAGGTCCCAGTTTGAACAGGATTTGGACCTTGACCCAGCTGCCTGCACCTAGCAAGGCTGAACTTCAGCAGTACTGGAGGAGGGCAAGATTTAGAGCTGGATTTGGATTTTATAACTCTGGTTTAAGTTCAGGCTGTATGTGAAAAGGGGTTTGGACTGATTTATTTTGTACGTCTGTGAGTCTCAGCGTTGCATTGTGGGGGCTTCTGCACAGGCACATTGTGCACAACCAGTTGATGCTCCAGCTGGTTTGTGGTCCAGGCAAAGCCATCTGACTGCTGGGGTAGACATTCAGATGTGCACTCTTGGACAACTAACCTGCACTTAAATACCATTTATGCTTATTAATGGCATCACAGTGACATCTGGTACAGTAACTCGAGGATTATGTGAAGTGAAGGGTGAAATAACTTCACCAAAAGGCAAACGCTGAAGCATTCCCTTTTGTGTATTGAACATTCCTGTAGGGTCTGTACTTGCTCTTTTCAGACAATGGTTTCTTGGCTGGCTGGATTATTGTATATCACCTCTCTAACCTGCTGTATTAATTTCCATTGACTGAAAAGAACTTGTCAAATAAGGAGGAAAAAGGAGGGGGGAGTCTTTTAATCCATAAGGCACAGTTCTTAAAAGTACCTTGTTGTGTAGTAGCTGCACACAAGTGAAGAATTTGTCAAGAATACAGGGCTGCTGCTAATTGTCTGAATAAATTACAGCTTTGGAGCCTGGAAGCCACAAATCATGTCATTGTAGCACTAAGCCGTTCCTTTATGGAATTGGTCTTTTACAACCTGGAAAAAAACTTTTTAGAAGACTGCCCTGCGGGAAAAATGAGAGAGAGGGAGTATACATGGGGATGTGAACAGGGTAGCTCTGTAGGCTCCCAGCAGCTGTCTCCGAGAGCAGGGCTCCCAATCTGCTCGACTTTTACGCTGATACCAGCCAAGTCATTTGAAGCACCAAGAGCGCAGGTGAAGCCCTTTGAAGTGCTGGAGAAATGAGCAGGATTAAGAAAAATTTTTTGGCTGTGGGAGGGCGGCTGGTGGTCACTTCTGCAGTACGGATGTCAGGTCATTCCTCCTTGGAACATTAGGGCAAGCCAGCCTCAAATGGAAATACTAAATGTATAACAAAGCACATACTACAGATTCATGTGACATTCACTTTGCTGCAGAGGACTTGCACAAAACATTATTGATTATTTTACCCTTTAAGATACAATTTTTTTCGCAAGCATGGAGCAACAGGTGCATGTCACCCTTGTAGTGCAGGCACTTGTCCATTCTGATTTTTCCTACCGGCTTTAGCTATGGTAAAAGAAAAAGAAATACAGGATTTTTTATTTTATTTTTTCATTTTCGTCTGAAGTATCTATTTTCAGACTGTGGGCTGAGTCCTGCTCTCACTGTTGTCATTTGAAAGACTCCTACTGAGTTCAGCAGTCTTTGGATGGAGGCAAGTCCATGTGCAGTAATCCAGCATGGCACAATCTTTAAAGGGGAGTTTAGCTCTGTGTAGAGAATGACTCTTCAAGATAATTCCCAGTTCATACTGTGAACTAGACAATAAAGTGGGAAGTGCTCTCTGGAATTTCCTTACGGCAACCTGAAGCTGTGCTCAGGCTCCTTCCCTGTTTATTAGCAGTGTTTGGCAAAGTACTTCAGGCTTCTTTGCAGACCACAGTAATTGGTTACCAGACACTAGAGGACAAGCTGCCTGATAAAATTCAAAGTCTGTAATGAGGCAGACAGGCATGATAACACAGTAATAAATCACAGCCGTTAGGGTATATTCCTGGGATGGCTGGCAGAAGGGTTTCAATCAGAAGTCAAGAAGAACCTGTAGCTCCATGTCGTACTCCCCTTCACGGTCACATCTCATCCTGGATCCTCTCCAGGTGTCGGGTCAAATGCAGCAGTGAGGCCCACGCTAAAGAGAAAGTAACTACAGATGAAATGCCAGACAGGACATGTGCTCAGACTTGTTCTTCAGAGGTTGCACTAGAAAAAATAATAATTATTACACGCTTCAGGAAGTTTAGTTCCTAGACCAACTATCCATTAGTGCATTACATGAATAATTAATTGTAAGTCCTGGTAGCTGCCTGGGATCCTTCTCTGCTCAACCCCAAAGTGACATGGGATAAATACACATCACTGATTCAATAAGTTGATGAAAAGCTCAGCAAAGCTGATGAAAAAGTCTCAGTGTCATCAGTGGCTCCAAATCCTGCAACATCTGCTTGGGACAAGCAGCGTGGGGATAGATGTGTTTTGCACCAACAGGGGAAACAGCTGCTTTTCTGACCCACCCCCCCCACGCCCCTTCCCTTTTTTAGTAATCTCCATGGGCAGGCTAGTCCATGTGCCAAAGGTAGTTAATGACAAGAAAACCTTTCTTCCACCAAAACTACAGTGAATCATTAGCTTTAATGCATAACTACTTGTTTAGTCACTTATCTTTTAACTTGGATGTGTCTTGTTCTTCAGGACATGCCCTGCCCTGCCAAAACTCTTTCTAAAACATTAGCCCTGTCCCCATATCTGTCAAATCATAGCAGATTACTCCATTGCTGCTTATTTATAAAGTTTCTTCCAGCTTCCTTAGAAAAATTGGGTAGGTAAAATGCTGACATAGATGAGTTAGCACGAAGAGCAAGTGTGACAGTTTTGACAGAGAGAGGCAGATGGCTGGATCCGAAAGTACCAGCCTCATACACAAGGGTCACAAATTCAAGCTCTGTATTTGGGTTCTGTGGCTTGTCTTTCAAAGTGTGGAAAATTCTCTGAGAATGATCTGCAGGCACTTACAGACATGTTAGGACGTGCAGTGCAGAGCAGTCCCTGGAGAACCCAGGTGCCAATAGACTGGTTCACTTTTATCACTGAAATTACAGGATGAGTTGAGCCCAGCCTCTGATGATGCCAATATTGTTTAATGTTCTGTATTATGGATTTACCTGAAGGTGAATGATGGTCTGTTCAATTTCCTGTGTGTTTTCTTTGGTGTTCAAAGTTTTCTTGATGCTTATTATCACAGTTGTAACACAAGCTATGGTAGAATAGGTATAACCATGAATTTGAAGAAAAATATACTGAGGGCTAGATTTCTTTACAATAGTGTAAATAAGAAACCACTTTTTTATTTATTTTTTATTTCCACAGCTAAAGTGGAAGGAAATCATGACTGAGCCCAAATAAAGCTCTTAAGATTCAGAGGTTAAAATAGACTTTTATTGCTATTTATCTCTGACCCTACATTTCGGTGCATTCTGTTGTTAGTACTGCAGATGTTACTAGATGTAACAAAGGTACAAAACGTCTATTGTGATTTCTTTCAATGTTAAGAGAGTTAAACTCTGAAAGATCTGGTGCAGGATTTCCAAAGTGGGGCTTTATCACATGCCATCCCTAAGGGCCACTCCTCCTGGGTTAGCTTCCCATGCACTCAGCAGAAGACAGCTGCAGTTTGGCTCTACAAGAAAGGAGCGCAATGGGTACTATCTGCACCGGTTTGCACCTACCTCCATGAGCCAGACAGCACAGTGTCAAGCTTCCTATGCAACCCCCCAATGAATTCAGGCCTCTTCATATTCTGTGCACAAAAGTGAGTTGCTCTGATGTCATGAAGGGACAGTGCTGCGGCCCTGAAACCACACAACACACCTACACCTTTGTGCACATTGATCCCAGATGCGCAACTCTCCCATGCAAAGGCATAGGCCCTGCGCTGCCATGTGGCTAGGTGACAACGTCTCCATCTTTATTCCTCCCCCAGATTGCCACTGGAGCTAGACTTGCTTCTTCTGTGTGGAATTTTTGCCATTGTCTGTAACTGTACCTTTATCTCTCGTTTCAGTTTGGTGCAGAGCAAATTAATTCTTTTGGCAGGTTTTTCCACTGTCAGTGGGGGTTCTTATAGTACATTATCAATGCTCCTCGCCCTGATGATGCATAACACTAATCCATCATTAGAGCAAGAGTGTGCTCTGATGATGGATTAAAATAATTTATCATAAGAACAAGGGGCTATAATGTAACACCGTCAAAAGATGGCACCATGCAGAGACAAACAGATCAACGAGGAAATTCAGTAATGCTCATCGAATCAAGTGGATCTGCTGCCAAGAGGCTCTTCTGCAGCAAAAGTTTGGCAACCTGCAAAAATATCATTATTCTCCTTGCTGAAACAACTGCTTGCAGTAATGGCAGTGATTTAAGGATTTTCTTTTTTGAACAACAAAGGGAGACTCCCATTGCTAGCCACCCCCTTTTTAGGACTAAATATTCCAGGTACAATTACAGATCTTTTTTGCCCTATGTAAGTCTTAATTTTTAAGGCCATTCACATAATGAGATGCAAATATAACAGGTATTTAAACCACCAGTCAAAAGTAGGTTTGCTGCAGCATGGTTAAGTGACCGAGAAAGAGGATTTAAAACTCAGGAGACATGGTTATAGTCTTAGCTTTCTTTTGGAAGCACTACATCTGTAATTCAGCACTTCATTCCTGTCTAGTGCACATTTGCTTAACTGTAGCCATATGTTTACGTGGCGTCTTCAGAACTCTGTTAAAATAAGGATTAACTGAAACACCTATTTAAGTGCCTTCCTGGACATAAGTTTATGAAATCTGGACTAAAAGCAAACATTGTACAAAAGGTTTAAGAAAAACTCAAAAGTTTCTATTTCACTGCCCATGGACAATCATATTTTGAGTTGCCTCTTAGAAATGGATTGTCAAAGGTCCTCTGTCAGGTGAAATGCAATAGAAAATGGATCTGCTGAAAGAACACATCCGATAATTCACAGAATCATAGAATAAATCAGGTTGGAAGGGGCCTCAGGATGTCATTCACTGTATTTCTGTCTGGAAACCAAATAGTAGATAGATAAATGCAAAAAAAAAAAAACCCCAAACCCCCAAAACCTAAACCCCAAACCAGAGTGATCTTAAATTTTTCCTGTGATTCCAGAGTACGTGCATTTAATGAAGGAGGCACTCCATAGGATGAATAAAAGTACCTCTGTGCAACATTGATTTTGCACAGTCTGAATGACAGTGGTTGCCAGTCTTCCTATTACTGTAATTGCTGGCTAAATGAACTATAATTGTATTAAGTGGTAACTCTGAAATATGTATGTACTGTAAAAAGGAACCGAAGCAGGCATAAAAATTTGATTTGCAATATTTGGAATAAGTTAGGGGCAGGCTTCAATTGTACAGAAACTGCTGCAAGAAGGTGTGTTAGCTCAGAGGGGTCCAGTTTTGTGAGGGGGTATGTTGACAAGGAATGCCTCGCTGCAAGAATTACAGCCCTTGGGGTCTGAGTGCCTGCTGCACTCAGTACAGTGAGTCTGGTGCCTGCATCACTGCTATGACTGTAGGGATGCCAGCAGGCACCAATTTAAGCGAGCCCACACTTTGTCACCTGTTTCATAAATAGAGGGGCAGGCTGATCTGCAGGTCCAGCCCAGCAGGCTCAGCAAAGCGGTTTCACTTGCAAATACCATAGCACAGTGTGTGATATGTGACTTGCCCTAGGTTTCATAAATAAGAATTACTGGCAGTATAACTTCAAGAAAACAGAGAAACCATCCATGGCAGTTTGTGTTACAGAAGTACATCTTGGTGCCCATCAAGAGCACTGTGTGGGCAGTGAAAGGAGGTACCATAAGCGACGTGGCTTCCATAGGAAATTCTTTGGGTCAATGCTGTTGTTGCATACTATTTGCACAGAGCCCACGCTTTCTGGCCTCAGTGCACCATTCCACTCACTAAAAATTGTTCCTTCCTTACATAATATGGAACAGAATAATGGTGGATAACATGGTGCTTAAGACTTTGCTGCCTTTTTCTGTTTCCTTTGACTGTTAGTTGTCACTCTTCTTAATAATGACAGAATTACAGTAGTTTCAATATAACTTTTCATCTTGATATGAAAACTAATGATAGTAATATTTTTAAAAGTCAAACTGAACTGTTTTCACTTATCCAAACCAATTGCTGCAGCGTTTTGGTTTGCTAAAATTTGACATTTCAGAATCATATTTTGTTCTAATTTCAGATAGGAAAATTGTTTCCTTCCTGGGCAATTTAGGATATATTTGGGAATATTTGTGGATGCTGTGCTTTGGAATGTGACTGAAAAGAGTATTAGCGAGGCTGAAAACACAACAGAAAATGATCAAAATGCTGCCCATGAAAATTCTGTTGTGAAACCCATAAAATGGAAATAATATTCTCATGAAAAGTTTTCTGAGTAAAACCCCATAAAATGTCATCTCTCCTTTCAGTTAGCCTGATGCAATAGTGGGTAACCACATTCTTACCCAGGAGGATTTGCTGCCAGTTTTTGCAACAATACTGCAACAATACATGTTATTTCCAGGGTAGAAAGACAAATGGGCCTTTGTGGAGAAATGCAGCAAAATTCCAGCAACCATTGAAATGAAGGGCAGCCTTGCCATTGTTTTCAGTGCTCTTGGCTGAGTCCTTAACACAGTTGCTGAAAATGTTACAGTAACATTATTGTAAGCAGCAGGGAAATAATCTACCTTCAAAATCTTGCACGCAGCTCCTATTTCACCAGCAGCAAACTGATTGCTTGGCAGGGGAAATACCCCTCTCTTTCCCTGACTGGGGAAACTGGGAGGAGCTTTCTGCACCACACGGTGCATGAGGGTTCACCAGGTCTGCATTGCCCGTGCAGGAGCATCCAGGGCAGCGACTGACCCAAGGCTGAGGCATGCTTGCTTTGCAGCCAGAGCATTCTTAAGACATGGCAGTTCTGTGCCTGGGAAACAGCCCATTATGACCACTGAAGCAAAGATGCCAATTAAAGCAGTCCTCGGGGCGACCTCAGCCTCCCTGGCAAATGTCAGCCCAGCACCAGGAGCTGCCGGGCTAATGGAGAGAAAAAGGGACCAGCCTGCTGACTTTGGTGTGAATTGCACCTGGGTATTCGATGGGTTTACAGGAGCTGAGACTATCCCCCGAGGCTGCTGTAATAAAGACATTTCCTCATTGTCTTCAAAACTCTGCGTTGCCTGAATGTGGTAGAAAATTCATTTCCCCACGCTCATCTGCACTGGTACACTCAGGGATGTTAAAACGACTTTGTTAATCCACCACAGGGATTGCGCAGGATCCAATTCTAATCCATCAGCAGGAGAGAGGCTGGACATGCTTTCCCACTTGTACATTAATATTGAGTTTGTTTATCCAAACTTCCTGCCCAGGCAATGCTACACACTCAACTTGCTTGGATGGATGGATGGACGGATGGAAGGATGTGTGAAAGGATGGATGGAAGGATTTTCAAGAGGAACAAAATTCTCAAAATGAACTACAAGCAAGGATGTTAAGTGCTGTCCCTCCCTTCTTCCCTTCCCCCTACCTCCTTTTAGTGCTTAATTGAGTCATCTGTAAGCATTTTGGTAGGTCAGGAATGCAATTAAATAGCCTGTCTATCGTAAAATATTTGAGCAGTAATACCTGATAAAATCATCATTATCTTGGAGTAATTGACCACATCAGATAATTAAGGTTCCTGAGGCAAAGCTTCACCCCCAAAGGAAGTTCAGTGATATTAGAGCAGGGCTGCAGTAGTCAAGACTATGTTAGTGTTTCCATTATAAGCCTTATATTTTAGAGCTGTGTAATTCTGTCAGTAAAATGGCTGTAGTCTGAGAGTGTATTCGTGATTTGGTCTCTTTTTTTTAATAACAGATATTTTGGTCTAAGAGACTGAAAAAATCCTGCTGAAAAATGAATTTTGAATAGGACTTCACTTAAAAATAGAAAAAAAAAGAAACAGAATGATGAGGTTACCTTCTATCTACAGCCTGGTGAATTTGCAGCCTGAGAAGGGTATAACAATTAGCTCAGCAGCTCTCCAGTGCTGTGAATGCTTTCATAATTTGAGAGTGAAGATAATTCTGCCCTTGATTTCTTCATAGTTCTAAGCAGATACATTTAAGATATTTTTCCCGAGCAAAATCAGAAGAAGCTGTAAGAAGGAAAGCAGAACACAACAGGAGCCTCTGGTCTCAGCTGTAGAAGTGGAACAAGTATTTGCCTCTCTCTCAGACATGATGTAAGCAATAGCTTTGTCACCAAATTAGTGACAAATGAGACATATCCTAAATCACTTTAAATACAGGAGTGCCATACTGGATCAAAGCAAGGTCCATCCGCCCTCGTGTTTGTTTCTGACAGTGGTTGATACTGGATGCGTGGGAAAGACTACATGAGCAGGGCATGTGTGGAATGATAACTTCTCAGCACCTGGTAATGAACAATTTAGGGGTTTCTTCTGCTATATGCTGCCTTTAGGTCAGAAGTTTTCTTGTAAATAACCACCACTTGTGTCAGTCTCTGCTTTCGAACTCAAAAAGGTGGAAGAGCACAGAGTGCTGGAATTTAAAGACTGTCACGTCCTCTCCTTTGTACATGTGTACTGCTAAGTAAAAGCATCAAGGAGCAAGTTTGAAGCCTGGGTCATCATAGTCCTCACAAGTTAGTTGCTATCTCACAGCAATCCTATCACAGGATTAGGACTTTGATCCCTGGCTCTTTTCTATTTAGCAGGATAGTTAGAGCAGCCATGACCTCATTACCATAACATCTGAGCTTTTCACTTTTTTTCATTGCATCTATTGTTTGACTCACTCTTAGAGGGTACAGAAGGAATTTGTACCTCATTTAAAGGGAGGCAAGAGTGATGTAGATATCAACAAGTTTGACATATGTAGGGAGTTTGCCATTTAGTATTGCAGACCCTAGATGACTTAGGAACTCAAGCTCCAATCAAATTAAGATAAGATTTCACTTTCTAAATGAGTTAAGAAGAATAGTGCCCAATTATACCAAAAAGATGAGTGGTAGGAGTAAGTAGCCTGTCCCAGGACTTGCAGAGGGTTTGCTCAGGTCAGATACCAAAGAGAAATCCCATTGACTGCTGCACCTTTTTTCATTCCCAAGACTCATCTCCATTTGCCCGAACAAAGGGCCAAGCCATTCCTCTGTGATTTAAAATAGTTTTCTCTCACTGACTGTTGGGAGTTCAGAGCAGAATGTTGTGTATATTGAAGCCTTTACATTTTCATGCAGTCATTGGTGGTGTTGCTATTTTGTGCTTTGCAGTTTCTTTTCTCTGGAGTCACTCTCAAACCTCTTTGATTTTTTAATCTCAGTACCCTATAGGATTTTTTTTTGCTGCATTTGCATTCTGATTTTTTTTCTGAAAAGTGTCTTAATGAAAAATACATACCAGAATGCTCCCTGTGAGTAGCCTCCAATGCTGATGATCAATAATAGTTTATTTGATCACTGACAGCAAATGCTCTTTCAATTAAGCAGGTCACATAAATAACTTTCTGGTTCCAACATTATTTGGAAAGGCTGAGTGTGAAATAAATGTGATTGGGTTGGTGGTAGAAGTCCCTCAAAATGATTGGAGTAAAAAGCTACCTAAGTACTTGGATGCTGATCCTTGCTTTATCAGGATGGCCCAATACAGCCAAACTCAGTTTAGAAATCTCCGTAGAGTACACTTTTGTACAGATTTTCAGCCTTTTGCTGTTTTTAAGAAGGAAGGAGGTTTCTTAAGAAAAAAATTTTATCTGGCATTTTTATTGCTTGTTCCAGCTAGAAACACAACATAACACAGCCCAAAATTAATGTGTGTTTGTGTGTGTGTGTGTCTCTACCTCCCTTTCTTTACATAACTCCAAAAATGTCCATTGGGCCTCTGGGCTTTGTCTCATCACTACAGGTTTCTTGCATTCTTATGGCCACACTCGTCTGTGTCTCCCAGCCTGGGGAAGGGTTTATACTCACAGCAACATAACCTCTCTGCATGTAACTATACACTGACATTAAATATGCCAGGCCAGGTCCAGGCATGGTATAAAGGCATAGTTCACTGAAATTAAACTGTCTTGTGACAAGTGAGCATAGCATCCTTAAAACAAAAAGATACAGAACGACACATGGAAAATACACTGAAAAAAGTGGAAAGCTACAAATGACACTTCATCATTGAAAGGTTAGAAAAATAAAGTCTGTATACAAGAAATAACAAAAAATCTGTATTTCACAGCAGAGACCTGAACCAAAGAGTGGGGATTAGTGATCTTTAAGAGTGTCCAATATTCAAATCAAAATCTAGAGTAAACTTTTGCAGTTATCCTTAATTCGCAAATATTATAAGCCCAAAACTTGTTCAAAACCCTTTTGGATATTTGCTTGTTCACAAAGCAATAGGAATGGTCCTTGTTTCATTTGAGGTTGGGTCTGCAAATGGTGCTGCTGTCCTTTCCCCTTTAATTTTTCCAATACCTGTAACAATACCTGTGGAACAAGTTGTGGGGTGAGAAACAGATTTTGCAGCTGCTGAGAAAAAGATCAGAGGCACCAACCTTGTTTAAAAATTCCACAATCAATTTAGGAAAAAAACAGTAAAACCCCAGGAAACTTCCCAACTTCACTAAGAAGTCCTCAGTTCAAAGATAGATGTACTAGGAGGAATCCACAGGATCTGCCTGTCAATAGGTTTCTTAAAGGAAGAAATGTTGGGTTGGTTTTTTTTTTTTTTTCTTCTCTGCCATTGAGAAACAACTTTATAACTGCAGAACAAGGTGAAACTACTAACAGGGGCTGGTGGGAGACAAGGATCAGGGAGAAAGGGAGTTCATGTCCTGAGGATGACTTGCCTCTGTGAATCACTGCTGTTGATCTCTCTGCTGCTGAAGGTTAGATGAAAATAACAATCTTCCAGATCTTAGGGTCCATATCTTCAGGGTCTGAGTAACCCCAGGTTGCACGAAGCAGCTTACTGTGCTTTGGGCTCTGAACTCTTGGTTGTTGTAGTATGACTTTAATGTCATCCTAAGAAGTGTTAAATGGGCTTAACCCTTCAAAGTCAATACACTTACAGGTACAGAGCAGTAGGTTTCCAAAGCAGTCCCTAAAAAATCTCCATAAGATATCTGAACTGATATACTCATATGACTTGTTTTTATTTTTTTACTTCTTAAAAAAAAATACACCTACAGATTTAAATTTCCTAAATCCAGTGGTCGAGCACTGGGGCTTGGATGTCTGAACCTCAGGGACCAGGGCAAACTCCAGTCTGTACGCCCATATTCAGCCACACTAAGCTGAAGTGAAGGTCCAGCGTGCCCAATGCTGGTTTACGCACTGCGGAGGAAAGACTGCAAGAACAAGGCAATCAGTGAGTGTTGATCTCCTCAGCATATCCTCTCTGCTTCTAGTCATCTGCAGCTAGCAACAATAATGTTTAATAGTCCTTGCTGTATTTGTCCTCTGGGATTTAAATTGCTTTCTGAACCAACTGGTACTTTTGGCCTGTGCAATGTCCTGTGGACTTGAGTTCCACCCTTCAATTATACACTGCATGAACCAAAACTACTTTTTTTTTTTTTTTTCATTTTAGCTCTTAGATTATGAGTAACAGTGAGTAATCCAGCTATGACTACACTTCATTACCATCTCAGGATTGCTTGGAATATGTGGAAACCAGCTTTGAATCCTCTTCGAGTGCCACTTATCCCAAAAAGCTTTTATTGTTCATGAAGAACTGAGGCTGAATGGCAAAGCACAGAGACAACACTTAACTTTCCGGCACAGGACTGTGATCTTCTTTGCACAAATGTATGTGGGATGAGTGCTGAATAGAAGCAAAATGAGCATGCAAATAACCCCATGCACCAACTGGTGTTTCAATGCCTGCAGAGCTGGATGTTCACACAGGATCTTGCTTGCATGCTTGTCTCTGGGTGGTTTGAATGCTGAACCTGGCTCAATGCCAAAGTACATATTCACTTTTGCACATGTACTAAAAAAAAAAAAAACAAAAAACCCCACCACCTTCCTGAGGATCAGCCTGATATGTTGAATAGCGCACCTGGCCGTGAGTCAAAAGGCATGAGATTGACTCTGAGCTCAGTTACTTATGGAAGCTCTAGTCGCCTCAGTTTCCCTTCTTCCTCTCTGCTAATTTTTTCTAGTTAGACTGTAAATTGTTTTGAGCTGGTGTATGTCTCTTTATGTGTTCAGCACTACGGGGATGAGATCTCAGAGGGGAAAGGGACGCACTACCCTAATCCAAATCGTAATAATGACAATGGTATTCAATTGATGGGCTTTTCTGAAATTTCCCTATCACTAACTTTTATACTACCCATCACAGCTGCAAATTCCTAAAGTGACAGCACCTATTGCCCTGCCATTATTATGCATAATAATAATTTAACTAAAATAGCAACAGAAAATGTGCATTACACAAAATGAATTTAAATTGATTTTTTCTTCTTTCTCAAAGCTTATTACTAATTGGTATTTTTAGAGCAGAGATTCATTTTCATACACTAAAATTAATGGGCCATATCAGCGGGTGTGAATCAGGATAGCTCCATTGAATTCAATGGGTCCTATATCATTTTCTCCAGCAGAGAATCTCACCTACTATTCCAAAGAGCATTTTCTTTTTTGTAACTCACAAAGTAATTGCATTTTCAGTCTTATATCCTGATCCTGCAAATAATTGTGCCAGACATTAACTTTATGTAGATAAGAAGCACTGCTGATGCCATTGCAGCTACTCATATGAAGGAAGTTACGGTTTTGCAGGATCAGACCTTAAAATGCAAATGAAATGCAAAATCTAATGTGTTCACAGTAATATTTTATAAAAGGCAGCACCTAATATATAGTCTGTCCTAATACCTAAAATTTCTGCAAATTATATTGTACAGTAAAATGGCAGAAATGAGATTATTTAGGTTGCTTAATACCTTTTATTTATTATGAAAGCATCTCTAATTTTTTTGCACTGGAATCTCTGTATCTACATTGTCTGCAGCAAGTCTTTGAAATTCAGCAGGGGGATAACCTTTGGATTAAAGATGTGCTTTCTTCCTTAGTCCCCAAGAAATTCCTACTACAGTTTTGCTGAGATAAAGTGTTTTGAAATAGCCAATTCGCTTCTTGCTAGAAAATTTGGCAATGAGTACTGATTGAAATAGGAATTTAGAAGACTTGCTCTTTTCTCCCTCTCTTTCCAAGAAAAAAATCCTTTGCTGCTGGGTGTCCTGGATCTCAAGCATGATGTGTGTTAGCTGATGTGCTAACAGTGCAAGGTTAAACGCTGCTGATGGTGCACAAAGGACGGGATTACCACAAGTTCTTTACACAACAGGAAAACAACTTTTTAAGGAATGAAAAGGAAAAATTCTAGGTTGCAGAATTAAGCAACCAAAATTCAATAATTATTAGATCTTCAGTATCCTATATTACCCAGCCAGATTAACAACGATCCTACATACACAGTCTTCAATACCAGGATCACACACTCTCCTTACCACTGATGAAATACTGAGTGTGTACAATGGGCACAATTAACACGGTATGTGCTTGAATTTACTGTGGAGATAACACTTTTTTCCCCAGTTTTTGTATGTAATATATACATTACCATGTACTTTGAGGTTTTTTCTGCTTTGAGGCAAATTGAGTTTGACATTTATACAAGAAGCAATAAAACTGATGCAGTCAAAGTATATTCCTAAAACAAGTTCAGTAATGTCTCTTCCAAACTACGTTTGAGTTAGTGGAATAAATGCCTTTTCATGTTTGCAGTTGAAGTACCGGCCAATTCTGCCAAATGGTTTTTGGAAAATTGCCTTCAGAATTGACTTTCCCTGGGGAAGATTTGCTTCTATGGAAAGCAGAGATACTGGGAGCATTTGAAAGAGCGAGAAAGCAAAAGGGAAGGCAGAGGGAATAGGTTAAAGGCTAACTTTAAACAGGTGGCTTTCATTTCTCTTTGCCCAAATTGTTCTATAATTTCTTACCCTAAAACTTTCTGGTTAACTATAGCAAATTTCATTTTAGTGAGAGCAGTTCCATGCTAATCCAGCTTTGCTATTACGTCAGCTCAGGTTGGGTGTCTCTCTCTCTCTGGGCTTCCCATTTCCCAAGAGCAAATGCAAGTTTGGGAGTCTTGTAATTCCAATTCAGCTTATCCATCTGAGAGTCCTGAATAATTTTGGATCCCATGGATTTGCTTCATCTCAGTTAAGATGGTGAAAGGTGTGGACTTTTTTCCACCAAGCAGTTGGTTTTAGCTGACATGAATAGAGATGCCAGTTTGGACTCCCATTAGTCACCCTATTTCCCTCCCCATCTAGAAATGGGCAGAATGGGTGCCCTTTTCTCCAGTTTGCTTAATCTGTGTTGCTACCTGAAGAAGAATATCTACATAGACCAATGCAATTGCTATTGAAGTATGGTTTAGTTCACATATAGTCCTTCTGGGCTATTTTACAAGTTGGCAAGCTTTGGGAATCAGCAAACAGTCATCGTAGGGGGAAGGAATCTGCCATATTTCATATGTGTTAAATGATATTTCCTAGTCCATCTATGGATGACCTGACAGAAGGAAACATATTGCAAATGTATGTGTCATATATGATCAACCTCAATAAACATCTTTTGTAATACATAGCATTTTCCGTCTTGCATTTTGGAGGTGACAAGTAAGCAGAATAATTTTGCACATACTGCAACTTTCTGATGCTTCAGTTTGGCTCTCTGAGGCGCAGATCATCTACAGCAACGTGATGTCTTCAACTGGATGGGCAGAGCTACAACAAAAAAGGTTCCAGTGAGGATTCCCAATACCAGTGTTTGCACCATAATTTCTGCTCTGCTGTACTGAGACCATCCCTGAACAGGCATGTTCATACTGCCCAGTTGTAGTATTTACTCTATCATTTGCCACTTGCAGTTCCTGAACACCCAGAGGCTGCACTGACTTTAGCCCCAAGCTTCTTGAGATTTCCTCCGAGGTGTTGAGGCACAGCTCCCTTCTGCCCTTCAGACCACATGAAGGGGACTGTGTCTGCCCTTGAGACGCTGACCCGTTACACTTGACATCTTGGGTTTGCGATGGCACCCGTGAAACCGATACAAGCAGCTAGGAAAGGAGGAGGGAGTTTATTTTTAGGTCGCACCAGGAAAACAGCTGCAGCATTTTCTCAGTAGCAGACGAGCTCTCACAGGACAGAGGGAGGCCTGTCTTATTGCCTCAAAATTTTCCCATCCAAGGAGTTTCAACCTTTCAAGACTCCCCCTGTGCAAACCTCCAGCTCATGTGCACTGATGAACGTAACTCTAGAGCGTCGTGGAGGAAACCAGAACTATTTTTATTTTTGGTTGAGTAAACCTTTAGCATTTAACAGTCAGGCGTTTATTTCACTTCCCAAACTGCCTCCGGCTCCAGTAATGCTTAGCATGATCCTTTTCTCAGGGAGGGGGAGAAAAAAGGGGATTGAGTTAAATGCTCTCAAAACGCAGAGGCCTGAGGAATCACAAACTCGTATCCACTGCCACACATCCCACCTCAGCCCCCCTCCTTCCTTGCTTCAGCCCTCCTTGGAAGGAACCTGACAGGAAATATTTTAGAGGTAGAGAATTTTCAATGAAAATATTATTTCTCCATCTGCCCACTTTTCCGCCCTCGCAGGTTGCATGGCTAAGTGACATTTAGGAATGTGTATCCTGCAGGCCGCTCAGTCGCCTGTCTTCTCACATGTTGCTTTCCCATCAGAAGCGCATCAGGGCACCAGGTCCTCCTGCCTCCCCAGTGTCACAGGAGACACTTGACCTTTGGGAGCACGTCTGGGCTTTTCAAAGTCATTTCTAATCTCAGTGGCTCCTGTAAATGAGGGAGGCTGACCCCCTCTTGCTGAGCTTCCCCGCAGCCTTCCTGGGAAGCACAGGGAGGGTGGGGTCCACCACTGCTCCAGAGCTCTGGGATAAAAAACCAACAACCATGAAACCTACAGAAAGTTGGCTGATATTGCATGCACAGAGCTATTCAAACCAGATGCTTGCATGCCTTCCTGCCCACGCTACCTTACCCACACTGATCCGTTCCTAGCTGAACAGGAAGCTTCAGTTTTTTGTACCTTGAGCCATTTTCAACAAAAGCTGTACCAGGAGAAGGACACATGTGCTGCGATGACCTACAAGAGGCTGCAGTCAGCGAGAGACATGCTCGCTCCTTCATCCAAAGGCTGCCATGTTGTCCTTTTTCCTTGGGCAGGCTAAATTTATTCCAGCTGGTTAGGAAGTGTTAAGGTAACACAGCTTGACAAATAGTGTGTGTCTAAGAGGGAAGAGGAAAATGACTGAGGTTAATTTGTGTTGGGATTAACATTGGGGAAAAAATGAGTAATATCTGGACACATTTCAGCTGTCCCACCATCCCCTTTTGAACTGTTTTTTAAAAAAACCCAAAAAACTCTAGCCTGTGTCTAATTCTGTTTCGCTCTTCAGCCATATTTCTCTGGTCAGAAGAACAGCATGTTCTGCCTCAGATCTCCTGTGTCTAAGCCCCTCATTCCTAAATCTGGGTTTTAAAACTGCATCCTTATCACTATTTCTAACTTACTGCTGGTCAAGTCTTACCAGTGGTTCTAACTGGGACATTGTAATTTTAACTCATCCTACCCACAACAACATAGGCTTCTTGGAGCAGCAGTCACAAGCAAAGCTGTAGCAGTTGTGGGAGGAACTCCTTCCCCATAATCCAACTGAATCCACCCAGTGTGGCAAGAGGAAGGTCAGGTCCAGAAGTATTTTTTTGCTTTGGTGTTACTGGAATAAGGATGAAAGTCAAGGTCAGAGGTTTAAAAAGGGCTTCACTACAGCAACCAGGTTTTTTGGGTTTTTTCTTTTGAAGCTGAACATCTCAACCCATACATCAGAAAGTGGATTGATTTTTGAAGAGTTCTGAACATGCCCTGAAATTAGTGAAATCTGCAGCTCAGGGACCAGCAAAGCAAGCATGCCAAAGGATCCTAATGAGGCAGAGAATCTGGGCTACCATTTTGATAGGCTCCAGGAAAGCAGGAAATATTCAGCCCAGACTTGCTAAACAGTAATCACTTTGCCAATGTTTCTGTTTATTTTTACTTTAACTGCTGATTGCACTTAGCCATTTATTCCCACTTCTCCCCAAATCCCTTGGCAATTAATGTCTTACAGATAGAACTTGGTCACACTCACACTTGACTTGACAAAATAAAATGGTGTGAAAGCTGCTAATAGGGGAGGTTGCAAAATATTTTAAAAGTTCCTATGCCCCCCCTCCCCCAGTTACCAATTAATTATATATAAGGCTCAAATCCACAGCCTTATATTAGAGCAATTCCATGGGATCTCACTAGTCAGATAAGCCAGTAAGATCAGAGTCAATGTTTCACACCCAGAGGTTATGTTTCCACGATACTTTGTCATCAGCAGTGAATCCAATGACTCTTGTGCCTATCTTGGCTGCGTGATGCAGCTGCTGTGCTATACACTGGACCACTGAAATTATTTTGACTAGAAAAAAAACCAAGGAAAGGGTTGTTTGTTTACACCCCACAGTCTGATGTAGCAGCACAAGGAAGCTGAAAGAGCTGTGGTGGAGGGGTGGGTCCAAAGTGGGGTCCTGCGGGAGCTTCTGACCCCACATCACCCACATCTGTGCCATTGTACTTCACCATTGTGCCTGGCTCTTTCACACCCAGAATTAACTAGTGTAATTAAAGATACGGGAAAAACATGTTAACAATTTTCTTATTGCAAACTTATCAGGTTTTTATTTATTAGTTTTTACTCCCTGTGGAATGTGATTACTCATTGGCAAAAGTTTGAAGCTTGGTGGCTTTTTATAATGAGTAAGGAGGAGAAAATTTCCTTTGGTTTGTTACACAAGTTCATCAGAAAGGTGATCAACCACATAAACACATAGACACCCCCACCCCTTCCTGTACCCATGCATTAGCTCACAGCTGTGTGGATATAGGCTTTGAGAGCTGAATAACCCATTAATCTTCATGTGGAAAATCAATAAATTGAAAATAATTAGCTGGGTATGAGAAGAAGCAAAGAATCAGACAGCTGTTATTTAAAGCATGAGTTAGGCATGTAGAAACAAGGTATAACAAGACATACAGGGAGCAGAGAAGGGAGGGGAAATGACAGGAGGATATGAAAGAAAGAATAGAGTGGTGAATCCAAAGGTGCTGAAATGTGTGTTTATACATAACCCGTTCTATGTAACTCCATACAAGTGGCATTCTGCAGTGACCACCGTAGAAGGATCAGAAGGGCTTTTGGAAAATGCAACTCAATGGATGAAACTGCTCACTACCAAGGCTAGAAGGGCTCCAGTAGTCACCAGCAATGGAAAAAGAGAACAAAATTCCAGCCACTGTCAACAGGCATTGTCAAGATTTTATTCATCTCCAAGTAGACAAACAGCAGGGCCTGCAATGAGAGTCAGAGGAACAGCAGCAGGATGGACACAAGAATGGGCCGTAGCTGCCCTGTACAATCACAGCAATGGAGACACTGAATAGGGCAGGCAGAATATGGCCCTCTCCTCCCTCCTGTTTCATGTCACATTGACTTGGTGACAAATGCTGAATAAAAACACTCTGAGAGAAACAAATTAAGTGAACAAGAAGAATGTGCCTCACCAGTGGGGAGACAAAAACAACTTAACAGCACGCTGAGACAGATCAGCAATGTACCCAACTGTTCATAGCTCAGCTATGACAGATGGTCTTATGAAGGGATATTCCAGCTGAGCTCTTAAGTGCATTATTTTTAGGCTGAGATTTAACATCCACATCCCTGTCCAAACCAAGGATTCTAGGTTCAGTTTTGAGTTCTGAAGCACCAGAAATTTTGCAAATTATTTTGCATTTTGTTTATGGTGGAAGCTTAGTGGGATCCATTATGACAGAAAATATACAGGACCTGAACTAGAAAACTGCTAGACAAGCTACAGATCCTAAATGAAATCAACACAGAGAAAATTTCTCGTTGAGATAGAGACTATTTACAGGAAGAGACTAAAGCAGAAACACTACAGGCCATACCCAGGGTTACCGTTCTAGGAAGGATGCATGATAACTGGAGTAAAACATTTCATTTGCTCAGAAGAAAAGTTATCTCCCCTTCCTTGCAAGTTGCTGATCAAAGCACAAAGCAGGTGCCCAAGTCTGCCAAGAGCCTGAAACAAGATCTTTGAGGGGTATTAACAACTTTATGTGCCTTATTAGCATTTAATCCAGATTTAACTTCTCCAGGAAAGCCTGGCAAGACCTTTTCCAGTCTACCCGAGATGACATAGTAGTGATGAAGCTCTGCCTCCCAATAAGGAGATTCCTATAGTCACCTACCACCATTACTGTGTGTGGAGAGGCATAACACATAAGGGGATACCTTATTTCTATATTCAGCTAATTAGTGAATACAACAAGTGGTGTAAAACTGTAGAGAATAAACAATGGAAGAAGCATCTACTTACAAGGCTGCTCAAGACTCAGAGTGCTTTTAGCTAGAGGCTGGATACAAACTGGCCTTATAACTTTCCCTCTTTGTAGCTTCAAGCACTGATTAGCAAGTGCTACCACATGTAGTCTCATTAACCTGATTAGATTAAGGTCAGGAAAGGACCCACCCAGATCTGGGATGACTTTAGAGCTGTGCTTGAGGAGAAGCCCTAGAAGCAGTTGTCTAAAAGCTAGTGACTCTGGCCCAAACAGTGAAGGGAACTAAGTTTTTATGTCCCAGTATTGACATATCCCTGATCTGTAGAGGAGGCTGGACTTCAATGCAAATTTTCTTGTTACATGGGAGTTGCTTTATTCATGTACATGCTCTGCTTTCTCAGGGTGACACTGCTTTTCTCCTCTCAATCTCACTTACGTTGACTGTTCGAAGCCTGGAGTTTTGCTTCCATGTAACTTCGAGCCTCTGAAAATCACAGTCCAGTTCTTGTATATGTCTACAAGCATCATAATAGCTAGGACTGTGAGGTAATCACAGAGGAGCTTAATTCCTTCTGCTCAATCTAATGAAAAGCTTTCTAAATACAATTAGTATCTTCTTGTTACGTTACACTATCAACTTCACTTTGAAGGTTTAATGACATATCTATGCCATTTCTCCTGATTTATAGGAATATTCTTGGGGCCTTATCAAAAAGCGTTCACTACAGGGCAAAAGTCAGTTTTACAATTCTTCAAGTGCAAAATTCGTATCTTTAGATGTAGCCTAATGATGGGGGAGAGAGAGGCTGCAATGACATACTTCAGATCCAATTTCAAATTCAGCAATGTTTGTTGTCAACCAATGCAGCCACCCAGACAAGGAAAGGACTTACATTCCAGGTTGTGGGTTAACGCTTATTCTGGGGCTGTTTGGGTTGGTTTAGATAGTTAATGAGAGGAGAGAGAGGTGTTTCATCTTCTCTACTTTCTAAACACAGTGTTTTCCATGATTTTTCATCTTATTAGGTAGGATGACAATTCCTTCTGCCTTCCTTTCGATATCCAGAGCTAATATATTTACCCTTCTCACTTAACTCAAAAGTCTGTATGCCAGCACTTCTGTTAAGGGAAAAGATAAAAAGTTGAATACTTCTCCTCTGAACAGGCTGCTTTTAATAGTTTGGATGGATCTATTTGACTAACTACAGAGAACAGGACAAAAAAAAAGGGTTACAATAGGAAATAAAAGGACTTTTCAGGGAAGAAGATAAAGAGGCCAGCTGAATTGTAAGGACGAAGGCTATGCTAATTCTCCACTTGGACTCTGTGCTGTAGGAAATCCAACAGGCTCCAGAGAGTAAATAAACCTGTCTGTGGTATGTGAACCTCATCAAACAAAAAAACAAGGCCTCAGAAAGAGGGGGTTGCAATAAGGACTAGGATGACTCAGGCAAGTATAAGAATGACAGAAAAGGCTGTATCAGGTTGAGGTGGAATTCTGGCCAATTCCTGTCAGCTGAAAAATTGTCCCTCAGCCCTCCTCCCCACCTGAAGGGAGGCTGCTCTGGGGGCCAAAGCAAGTCTGGGGTTGGGAAGGCTCCAGCGTCTCTGCTTGGAGCAATAACTATGTTCAGGTTTATCCTTTTACTGTGTTTCTACTTCACTGTCACTTCGAGCCACTGAGCAAAAATAAATACAATCAAATTACATGAAAAAGAGCCTGGGCAGGAACAAAACACCAGACTTCTGCTTCTGAAAAGCAGCAAACTCCCCCCAATACTGTTCTGTCTGGGTGACAAAACCCAGGACGTGCTGAAAAGCGCTCCTTGGGAGTGCAAGTCTGGACAGCTTTGCCAAGCCTGGGGAGCATCAACCGCTCTCCCTGAGCAAGCCAAAGCCCAGCAGTTTCTCAAACAGCAACCAGTGTCAGGCTGTTACTGAACGTACCCTGCTCCTGTGCTCCAGCCCCTGGGCAGCAGCACAGTTGCATGTAGAGTCTTGTGGTGGAGGGAAGAGAGAGACGAGAGAGCTCCCAGACTGACAAGCAGGTTTTGCGGTTTTGTTTAAGATGCTGAATCAGAGTTTCACCTGGAGGGGAGGCAGGGGGGGATGGATCATGGTTGGCAGGTGTCTGCAGGAATATTCCAATTCGCCTATCTCTGAGGCTGGCAGACAGTGCTGCTTGGCTGGTGCAGTTGTTTCTGCCGCTCCAAAGGCAGTTAACGTCATTGTCAGACGTGAACGTGCTGGTTCTTGTCGTGTGGCCCTACCAACAAGAGAAAGCTCCTTTGAACAAATCTGCAGCAATTTGAAGAGATAATGAAATTCAGCATCCGCCCAGGCTGCTAAGCATACTGCATTATGAAAGGTTCAGAGCTCAGTTTTGTCCTGCCAGACCGTCCTCTTTGCCCCCAAGAGCAGCTTCACACATTGACTGCACTTATTGCACAGTGTAGGCCCTAGCAATAACTTTGGGGGGGCGTGAACAGTTGCTCCGTATAGCCACAAATGGTACAAACACAAGCAGAAGGTCTTGATCATTGAACATGCAATGGAGGAGTATCACTCAAGCCTGCTTCCAGCTCAGAAACAGCTGTGCCATAATCGCAGAAAATACTAAACATCCAAAATGGGGATGGGCCAGGTTTTCATCAGAAGTACATTAATATTCTCCCCACTGCAGTAAGCACCAGTAAACTTCTCAACATTTGGCAGCACTTCGGTTATTGATGCCAGTGAGCTGTTCTGTAATTTTCTGCCTTTGCCATGGATCATTCTTGTCTGTCTGGTCTTGCTGCACGGATGGAGGTACCTGTGCTTCCCAAGGTGCGCTGCTGTGCCAGGTCACTAGGTGGTGTGCAACTGTGCTGGTGCAGAGGAAGTCAAATCAGGAACAGGCTGAGAAGAGGAAGTGGAAATAAGATGTTTTAGCTCAAGTAGGAGAAGGTTAGAGCAGTAGCGATGCCTTCAGGTCAAGATTAGGTGCATGAGCAGAGCTGGTTGGGGAAAGCTTCGTAGCTCCCAGTGACCGTATTACACGAAGTTTAAACCAATCTTTTTGTGCCCTCACTTCCCCATGTATTAAAATTCACCAGGAAGATAAATAGTTACTTCATTGTCATCTGTTTTTATTCTACTAGATAATGTAATCAAGGCTATTCTAGACACAAGAAGTATTGCTTAACTAAGTGTCATCCAAAACACAACCTACAGATTTTTGAAAGTCATCAGTATTTGTTGACATTCCAGACTGAAGCAGCTGGATCAAGACAGGACAGGTTACAAACCAGGCATTTCTCTGCCCCTTCAATATTGCTTGAAAACTTCAATGAAAGGTTTTGTTTGTTTGTTTGTTTGTTTGTTTTAAAAAAAAAGTGGTTGCTGAAATAGAAATTTCTTTTCTGGCTTTTCTTTGAGAAACTGCAGTTCTTGGTTTAAGAATGATTTATTTTCCATGTTTGGCTTCAGGAAACTAAAAAAGAAGGAAGGCAGAAATGAAATGTTTGTGTGTGGGAGAAGGCTTTTTTTTATGTAATCTCTCCTCCCTTCCAAAAAAAAGCATAAAAATATTGCTGCAAATAGTTTTGCATTGGCTGATATTTTCATTAGAAACTAACAAGCACATAAATGAACATGCTGTCAATCAAATTCAGTGACTTGCCCAAAGCCACAAGGACAAAACAACAAAGCAAAGCACCTAGTACTTAGATCCAAGCCCCACGCTCTGCTCCGGCCACTGGGCCTTGCAGATTGCAATTAGCAGCAAGAAGACGAGATCCACGAAAGATAAGTGGGCCCAGCTCAGTCTCTGACTCTGCTAAGTTTGCCTCAAAGTGGTTATGTGGGTGGTGCAGAATTTGTCAAACAAGATGTTCACAAAGATCTCCCTAAGCGCAGCTGAGAAAAAAATGAAGACAACCCTACCATAAAGTGACACATAATTCAGCTGAAGTGAAACATACTGATGCAACAGCAGAGAATAACTCATTCCCCTTAGGCAAAACTCATCCAAAAAGCTAATAATGAAAACTGGAGGACTCCAAACCATTATTTTTACTTTCCAGGCCAGCAGCAGGGATAGCTTATGTGGTTAGCAGCTGACTCCTGAGTTTTATTCTTGTTTCCACCACTAACTCATTGTATGATCTTGCAGTGTCACTGTTCTGGGCCTCAGTTTCCTTATCAGTGTAATGTACATATAAGTTGATTACAGAATATTTGACTGCTATGTGCGAAATATTCTGACTGAATACAGATGGGGCTGGACGTTGAGGCAAATGCTAGTGACCTTTTTGGAGCCTGCTTTCTCTCTGTGGTTTAGAAGAGGGTAAAAGAGGGAAATATCCAACACGTGCATATTTAGACTGGGAGGAAAGGAAAGAAAGAAAAGGAAAGAAAGTAAGTGATTTTTGCTTCCATTCCTATTCTAGGTGCTGTGAGAGCTACCAGGACCACATCGCTGGCTGGGCAGGAGCCAGCTTTCCTCATGCCTGGTGGCTGCAGCTCCTGGAGGCTGGCTTTCAGCAGCACAAAGGGTTGTATCAGCATCAGTCAATGAACCAGGTAGGCCTGGGGTGGAGGCTGTTTGAACTTGCACTGCTGCCAAAAAATGGTGCTAAAACTACAAATGTAGCATCGTTACATTCTCTGGCCAGGCCTCTATAGATGTAAATCACTCAGTCCTGGGAAGTCAGGGCAATTTATACCCGGTGAGAGTGCGTCCCTGGATCACACGTAAACTACCCTTCAAGGTAGTCCCTCAAGGACTGCATCATGGCATCCATTTGTTCTCAGCTGATGGCTTCCAGGTTCAAATCTGCTTACCTAATCAGTAAAAGCTTAAGAGCTCCCTCCATTCATTGTAGGGCAATTGAACTTAACCCATGCTTCCATATCTGTTTTCCAGACAGATTCTTGAAATCATAAGGTATCACATACGCTTCAAGCTTCTGCAAGAGAAAAAAAGAGAATACACCTGCAGATATATGGGATGCTGAGCTCAGATTTGCTGGTGTCAGTGATTATGACTCAGAAATCATGGAAAAGTGGTCAATGCCTTAACAATGGCCCATTTTTCAATGCATGCTGGTCTGTAGTTTGGGAATGGAATATGAATGCAACTCTTTCTTGGAAGGTCATTGAATTGAGCTGAACTGACCCAACCAGTTACTATTGGCTTGTAGAAACACTGTGGACAGCAATATTTATGATGATTACCCTGACAGGCTGAGTAATTGCTTTGCAGCTAAAATGCTAAAATAAATGGAACTGGATTTTCAAAAGAAGTATTTCATCAGAGCTTCCTAAATAAAATAATTATGGGAAGTAACTGGAAAATGGAGCTGGTGGCTGGATTTGTGTTAATATATGTGTGTATATATATGTACACAGGTATTTCTGTATACTTGTATAAAGTAGTGTAGATCACGAAAGGGAAGAAAGCACTCTTTATACTGAAGGATTCCACAAATCTTCCTGAATGTGTCTACTGCTACTAATGTCACTAGGACCATTATTTCATTGGTAGTACTCATATACATAAACATATTTTCAGGGACATGAAATGTAAAAATCAGAAAAGTTAACACAGAGTATAAAGTACTCAGTGTAGTCTATAGCATGAACCTACAGATTCGAATATTTACTTTTAGAGTTACATGAATAGCGAAAATGAAGTAATTTGTTTCCTCAAACATTTGGGTCTAAAGTAAGAATCTGTACTTTTCAATCAGTTGCCGTATTGGGTATGCCACATACAATATTACTGCACTCTTTATCCTGAAAGAATTCTCACATCCAGTCTACTTCTACCAGTTACTAAAAGTTTACATTCTGGAATTAGGCAGATGAACTACTGCAGCAGATCATCTCATTATCATCTAAATACTTCTGGTGTGAGGACAAGACTTTGAAAGGACCATTTTTATACACTCGTGCTGTATATGAATCTCTACTTACAAGTTACCAGGTTATCTTTGCTTTAGCTACTAATTGAGATTCAGATCTGCTTGGTTTTCAAATGAGCTGAGACATTTAAAAAATAGAGAATGTAGAGCAAGTGTTGGTTTGAAACTGGTTCATGAAGTTGAATTCTTTGGCTAATGAATCTTCAAGATATTTAGATGTTGAAGTTTCTAAATTGGCATGATCAGATAGACATGACAACTGCATGTGCAACAGTGGAAAATGTACGTGTAAGTGCTAAGATGTGGAAACTACTTTTATGGCAGGCGAGTGGCCAATGCACATATGTATTGACTTGAATGCTTTCATGAAAATGTGATCCTTAAAGCCCAGCCAGTTGGAATAATCAATAGCCATCTTCATACTCAGGTACCTCTTTAATGCAATGCCTAGGAATTTACCACAAGCTCTTATTAATGCAAACCCATCGCTAAATCCTGTCCGATCATACTGCACTGGAAACAGCCCTCCAAGGAGCACTTCCTTTACATAAAGGGATTTCCTTCAGTGCTGGTTCATAGACCACTCTTTGCTGTGCTTTAGAGTCACCATACCCTCCCTTTTCAACTGCTACAGCAGCATATATATAATCACTGCACAGGAAGTAAACTATTGTCTAAGTTTTAGAACAAGCACTACTTTTGTGTATTCATGAATACCGCAAAACCACTAAGTAGTCAAGTTAAACATAGATACTCTGGACACACAAATGTGAGCTGGATTATATGAGTTTTGGGGGTTATTTTGGCAGGTTTTGGATTTGAGAGTGACATAGGCTACTAAAGTCTGCTATGCCAAGCTCTGCTCTGGACCCTGTCTTCAAATGTCATGCCCAGCTTCCTGGGCACTTAAAGGACACAGAGGAGAAACATTCCTCCAATAGATGTGGCAGGAACCTGCTTTATCAAAGCCAACAGAGGTGGGGGAGAAGGTAGAGCTTTCCAAATTTGGGTACAGAGGGACCTGGCAATCTGCTGTACTCTCAGAGGTGCAAATACAGAAGCTTCCATGGGTGGTGAGTAAATGGGACGAGCTCAGGATGACTTCATCCTTTTTTCCCATTATTACTAGGTATTCTGTAATAGCACTTGCAGGCTATAACCAAGACTGGGACCTGCTGTGCTAGCACTTGTATGGACAAGCAACTGTTCTTGCCCCGAAAGGTTTAGAGTGAGATCTTGAAAGCAAGGTGATTTTGGCCTTAAGGATGGTACAAGGATGATACTTAAGGATGACAGAGAGCAGCAAAAGAGGGAAGTGAAGTGACCTGCTCCATGTCAAGAATGCTTTGGAAGTCTTCTGCTGCCTGTTCTGACAGTTTAGACATTCATGGGCTGTCCCAGACAAACACCATTGCAAAGTGGAAGTCACTTAGTGGAATGAGAAGCACAAGGTACTGTGTTCACTCGTAGCCCACAGAGCTCCTAGATATCAGCTACGGTTCTTTACCATTCAAAATTTTAGCTCTTTGGGGATTGATTTTACTTAGTACCTCTCTGGTTTCCCACCACACACCTTGTGAAGAAATCAGACATTTGGAAAATTGTAATCTAAGTAGCAATAGTTGCTCCATATCCTGGAAGTGATTTTTGATGTATCTGTGTACTTTTCAGTTTCCCTCTCTGTCTCTATCATGATATCTGGGAGCATTTGCAAATCAGTTAAAAACATCATACCATATCAGATACGAATAACTATGTTCCTTCTCACCCATCCCCATCCATGCTCCAGGCTTCTACTTCCCTAGGCAGATTTCTCAGGAGGAATCTGAGTGAATAGCTAGCATTGCTGGATGCTTTGAAGGGCAATACAGATTAACTTTGCCAAACCATTAGGGAAAGCAAGGTATTGCTTAAGCTGAAGGTCCTGATTAGGAAATGCCTTCATCCACAAAGGTATGTGTCAACCCCACCCGCACACACAGAAAGTTCAGATCACTTAGTTGCAAGATTGCAGTTGATTTCAACATCTGTAGAGATGAAAAGAGCTGCAGCATCCAAACCATGCTTCGTTTAGAGAGATCCAAACTGGGAAATTGGATACCATTGCAACTGGAAACAAACTGGTAACCAGTTCAGCCTGCCAAGCAATGCAGCAATTAATGAGTACTCCCATAACCTCCTTGCTAGGTTATTCCAGCAGCACAATTTGCTCTGTTTAGTTTGCCAGGGTTTCTTTCTGGAAACTTAAACAACACCAGCTTGATGCAGCCCCAACCCAGAGGCCTGGGGAAAGTAAATTACATCACTGAGCTGCCACTAACAGGTTATACTTCCTGAGTTGAAAGCACCAACTTAATGTGTTTCACACAGAAAAAAACTTCAGGTGCTAGAGAGTGGAGAGAGAAACAGAAGCAGCCTTGGAAAGCCATCCATTAATACATGGCCATTTTCTGTTATGTAGAACATCCCTTCCCTCTTTGCCTTGGCAAGAAACTGAAACCTAAGTGTCTCATGGTGGATAGAAGGGGTGTCCCTAGAGTTCCTCAGATGAAAGCTGAGGCAGAAGTGGGACTTGGCCCTTTCTGCTTTTGCCCACCGGATCCCAGCACAGCACCTGCTCTGTCAGGGAGCTCCTATTTGCCTGGAGCTCCCAGGCTGAGCTGGGAGTCACTCTTCTCTGCCATCACCACCACCAGGCTTCCTACACATCATTTATGCATCCAGAGCAAGTGGGATTCTCAACTTCCCATTGACTGAACTCCCAAATGGTCTACAGTGATTATTTCACTTAAAGAACACTGATGTTAAATGCCATGTTATAAAATTCTTTGTTCTTTTAATGCTCGGTCCACTTCTTGAATGACCACACTGTCTGGCCACCACAACATAATCTCTAGACTTCTCATGCCTTGACATCCCTTGACATTCCCTATAACATGTGACTCACATATATGCATCTTACTTACAGACTGTAGAATACTGGGTTCTCTCTAATCCTGAAGTTCTTGACTCAGTACATTCTGAAGTTAGCAGCTAATTCTGGTCCCCATTTCTGAGGGACACTGAGAAATGAAGAGCCAGAATACTGAGTGCCTCACTGCAGCAGACCAAGGGGATTCCCATGACTGTAAATTTCTTAGCAGAAAAGTTTCTGTTGTTCTGGGCAGGCCATGAGGAAAGGAAAAGAAAAAACACCTCCTCCTATTCTCATCCCACTCACTTCTGTGAAGGGATTTGGTCTGTACTTTTTTTGAGGTCCTGAGGGATTTAGAAACCTTTTTCTTTATTATAGTTTTGGACTGAGAATTTCCCTTGATTCCTCTCTATTTGTTTCAACAGACTTCTTCCTGTTTACATAAATTAAGGATCTGGCCCCTGGTTTCCAACCCAACCAAGGACGACTCAAGCACAATGAGATAGATTGTCCTCGCAGGATTTCTAGCTGCGTAGAGAATCCAAAGTGCCAGAAATCTTGTGGGAAGAACTGTTTTCAGGGAAATTCCACCCCATAGTTTCCATACGTGTCATATAGGTAATGTCACCCCAGACTATAAACCTTCTGAAATCAGCCTGCTGCATTCAACACTTCTGGCTATATAATAATATTATGTAATTATATTTTTTATATATTTTTTTTCCTTCTGCTTTAAGCTACCTCACTTAAAATTAAATTGTGACACCAGCATTTCTCATTCCCTCTGAAAGTGTGGAAGGACAGGATTCATCTGGAGGGTGCCATCCTTAGCTGGTGAAAAAAGTGCCACTGAAGTCAGTTGTAGTTGTGGCATGTGGTGTAGGTATAACCAAGTGACATGTTAGGTGCTTAGAGGGCATCCTTTGGAGCTAAAGCTCTGGCACATTAACTGATGTGGAGGAGCAGGAAGCTGAAGACTGAGATTCATTTCTGTATCCATCCTCACTGCAAACTCTGAGCAGTCAGTGGTAATTTTGATCAGATGAATTCCTCCTATCAGGAGGAAAGACAACGTATGCCAGTACTTTAATTTCATTTCAATTTGCTTTAGCAGAGATTTATAATTATTATAAGGAATGATTTTTTAATGTAATTCTGTGTTGTCAGAGTAGGTTAGCTTTATGACCTGCTTTAAAAAATAAATGCGGCTTTAATTAAAACAAAACCAAAGAGAGAAGTACAGTCTTGTACCAACATGTTGCTGTCAGCACCCTGCTAACTGTCTGAATTGAACTGTAAGCCTTTGCTCAAAGATACCAGTGCCAAAAACAAAGCTCATGGCACATTTAAAGGTACCGCTGGCTTATTTTTAATTTGTATCTTAACTTAGTAGTGCTGGAGGTTTTCTAATAACAATTATGATGACTGTCAAAAATCAGACACTAATGAATAGCAACTTTTAGTAGGCTGTCAGCTTTTACAGAAGCATAGCTGGATGCATCAATAAACCCAACGTTCTTTTTGCTTAGCAGCAATGCATTTCCATTACCTGAAATGGAGTCACTTTTCGTTTAACCTAGTACGAGATCAGAATCAGACTCATTAAATTTAGCCTTCAAGCTGCCATCTTTCATGAGGTAAGATGATTTTGCTTCTACATAATGGATGTCACAGAGCTCATCTTCAGTACATGCTCACACTACTTGTAATTTTCTGTATTTGCATTACCTGACATGTGAGACAATATTAATGTTATATCACACTGAAGTCTCTCTGACATCAGCAAATAGAGCCCCCACACAAACCAGAGACTTTCTAGCATGCATGCACCACACATAGCCCCATTTTTGCCCTTGTGTCTCCTTCACAAGGTCAGTAATATTAAGCTGACATATTAAACTGGTTTAGTATCACTTGATTGGAATTCTTCATGTCTTATTGTTCATCATACACCAAGATCCAAAGAGCTGTTGCATGGCTGATGCTACATGGCTTGGTTAGGTCGATATGTATTCTGGGGGGTAAAATCTGACTCCCTAGAAGTCGATGGAGATTTTGATTTTGATTTCACTAATGTTAGTTTTAGTATTAATAATTCTATTGATTTCCTTCTCATTAACCTCAGAGTTAGAGAATTATCTAGTCCATAAACTACATTTTGGGATAGGTATTCATTTTTGAATTATTTTTACTCTGTCTTGTTAAAATGATTCAGTAAGTGGATGAAAATGCAATGGTAGAATTAATTCTGGGTCCCTAGTAAATGGTATATACCCGGCACAAACACATGGCAGTTTCTAGGTGAATAGTAAGATGCAGAAACAAATGGGTGAGGGGCAGATTACACCCTTTCCCTCCAAAACCTCTGTGTAATATGTTTACCGGGGTGCTGAGAGCTGTACAAGAGTCTAATACCATTGAGTTTCCCAATGGGGAAACTCAAGGAAGCAGTCTGCAGTAGCTGTCAATATTAAAGAACCAAGGCCATGTGTGGGAATGTAAAGCCAAATGTTTGAGGGATGATTTAAAGAAAATTAAACTTCTTCTCTAGCATACATTTTAAAAAAAACCCATCTTCTACAGAATACATGGGTGAAAAGAGTAAAAAAGAGCTAACAGTTTAGGATTTAATTCTTAAGTAGCTATCTTGGGGAAAAATTGTACTTTTCAGAAAAGGTATTTTTCCAGCTAAGATTGTCTGGTCTGACATTAAGACAAGCAGCTTCAGATATTATAATACTTCCTTTAAAATTGCTATAGTAAAACCTGAATTTCTTTCTTCCAAGATGGATGCACTAAAATCTTCTGTCTTGGTGTCAGATGGGTAACATTCACTTCTGTGCCAGATCAGAGCTTGATTTGAAAAGTCTCCATCCTAAATGTTTTGTTCCATTAGAGAGCTGGTAAATCACTCCTTCTAAACATTTTAATACACTTCTAGTCTTGGCAATTTACAAGACATCAAATTGGTGAATACCCTAAGAACCTTTTCAGAAAATACATCATCATTTAGAAAATTTATTTGTTATCATTTCTCTCTCTGATTAGTGCATACCTGGTCATAGGGCCAGGTTTAGAAAAGTGTTCCTTTTTTTAAAGGCCAAATTTTCGAGAGAGCTCAGCATACAGTGTTTGACTCTTGTGCTGCTCGTGGCTGTGGACACCTCTTGGAGAGGGGCCATCTTTCTGTTCTATGTTACTCTGTCAAGCACTGATTCACAACTATATTTCAGGCAATATCATGCAGTAAATAATAACGATCATTAGCAACTGTACATATCACCTGAGGCACTAAAACTAGTCAGGAGAGATACAAAGTTAGTTCTAATAACTCCTGAAACATTTCTCAAACACTTGTTTTAATGCTACATGCTTATGATAGGTTTGTAGTTGTGAAATCCTATCAGGATGCATTTGGAATGGCTTTGCACTGCAACTAGGGAGAATTCTCTCTGAGTACACGCTTGCACAGAGCACACGTCACATCTGACACAGCAGTGTGCCTGGTGTTCCTCCCACTCTCCTTAGTTTATTAAAACATCAAAAAAAAAAAAAAAAAAAGACATGGCATATCACAGGAGTAATCGTCTGGCAATAAGCTTTGCTCTGGAAGACATGACGAGTGTCTAAGTCATAAGACATTAAACTTCATCATGCACCGTGCTTGTTAATGTTATAATGGGCTAAAGGGAATATTGTGTGTAGTCATGGATGAAGAGGAAGTGTCCTTACCCTGTTGTTTGAGTAACAGTTGAGACACAGTTCCCAAGATAAGACTATACTCCTTTTTCTTACCACATATAAACATGTTTTCCCTCCCTCCTTTCTCAGGTTTTAGTGTATGGAAGAGCTCAGTGAAACTATGATGATGGATTGGCCTTAATATAACTGCATGCATAAGAGGTGAATAACTATTTTCTCACTTGGTTCCTCTAGCAGAATAGCTCAACAGCAACACAGTGGGTTAGCTTGGTCTTGCCCAGTTCCTTGGAAACTGTGGTCAGATATTCAATTCTGGAGCTTCAAGTGATGCTTTTACTCTTGGGTCACGGACCTGTACAATTGTCCCAGTGGTTCTGAGATCAGACAGTAAAGGACAAAATAAACTCAGCTGTGTTCTAGTCCTTGTAAAAATGACTGACTAGTATAGAATAAAAGAGAATCCCTAGACCCCATATTGGGATTAATGCAAAAAAGCAGTTTGAAGCTCAATCTCCATATTGATTTACACTGGATTCAGTTTTCTGTAAACATACTAAAAAATGGTGGCATGATTTCCAAGGGAGCTGGGAGTCTTCCTCTCATTGCAGTCAGCCAGAGCTACATCGGCTCAGCAAGGAACAGGGTTGGGAAAGGTGTTGGAAGAAGGAGGAGGGAAAAGCCTTTTGGTGTCCTATAAACATTGTTCCTCCATTTTGGGCTTTGGAAATTTTTTTAAAAAGCAAAAATAGTTGAAATGCCCACATTTAAAAATCTCAGCCAGCTGAACTCCTTTCAGTTAAATAAAATCACTCCAACAATCTCTGCATTTGGAAAGATAAAAGGAAGAAAACAAAGTACTTATATTTTCCCTGTTCAAATTTAAGCGAAACAAAATGTCTTCCTATTATCCCATTGGACAAATCTAACCCGAGGTATTGAAGAAATTCCCCCCCAGAGCTCAATGCCTCTGTCTATAATGAAATACAAAGGAAAACAACTGCTAACACAAGTAGACTTTGTACTGCGGGAACGACTTTTCCTGTACTAGCAAAGCAGACTACTAATATGATATGATGGGACATTACTAATGCAACAGAGTGTAGCTAATGCAAACAAAATATGTTGGAGTGCCTGGTTGAACTGAATAGAGAATTTGTTTGTCTGGGACCCAGATTCTGAAAATCAAAGTAAATCCCACAGAAATAAATCTTACGGATAATTCAATAAACTATCCAAGCCCATCAGATGCACCAAGCCATTTTTGGGCACTGGAGGTACAGATAGATCCAGGAACCTAATTCCCATACTGACTTTTGAAGGGAGTTGGGTGCTTGGCTGTCCTTGGCACTTAGGAAAATCTCTTCTTGTATAAATAATAAATGATGATAATTTACATTGACATAATAACTAAGTGTATGTGATTATCAGTAAAGGCTGTAAAACTGCTATTCAAGTCTTCGAGAGCGTTGCTGTCATTGAATTCAAGGCTGTGTGTACATAGCAAGTTCATCTCTGAGAAATACCTAGTTATAATGCTCTCTTAAAAGAGTAGCAGTGATTTTTTTTTTTGCCTCCTTTCCCCTCCTCCCACTCTCAGCTCTTCATGACGATATTGTCTGCTGTAAATGGATAGGTTTGAGCAAATTAGAGAATCCTATTCCTAGTTTCAGCTGAGGGTAATATCTCCCACAGCAAAGGGTCTGCTTAGGCTTTGATGCATTTCACTCAAAAGACCATCTATTAAATTGAATACTTGTGTACTCTCCCACAACCTCGAGGGCTGTGTGCTTCAGTGGGAGCTGCTTTGCAGTCAGTAGCAACTAGTCGCAATTTGTTATTAAAACTGCAGCTCCCCACTGCTTGCTGCTGCTGACTACCATGAGGCTGGAGTCTGCTCAAGAAACGCAGAGAAAGCAGAAACTGAGAATATTCCCAAGCTCACCTTTTAATGAAGGCATATGGCATTCAGGATATTGTTATTCATGTAGTAATTGGCAATGGCGTACACATATTTATGGTACCGCTCATCATGCTTAGGAAATTTTGGAATTGCTCCATTTTAATGGGCCATAAACACTTACCTGAAGTAAAAGTATAGAGCAAATACAAAGAAACATGAATAATTCTTTATAATTACACACATATATTTATGTACACACACACATAGCCATCAGGCAAGGCAATTTTTTTTTTATATATAATTATTACTGAACTAGAGAGCAAACTGCACCTAAATTGTTCTAAATCCAGATTAGTAAATTTGATTTGTAACTGTCAAGTGAAAAATCAAATGCAAAGTTCTGAGACTTTTCTGAGGTATTTGGGACTGCACATGAACTGGAAAGAAACAAGATTAATTAGACTGTCTGCTATTAGCTGTGGAACTTGATTCAAACATTTGCAGTAAAATTGGGGCTTGACAAAAAGCATCAACTCAGGGAGACAGAAAAAACCACCACTTTATAGTCCTCTTTCTAGTGAGATATTAGAAAGGAGGTTTTTGTGGGGTCTTTTTTAGTGCAATGAGTACTTGAAGTTCTATCTGTCTACTGAACCTTACAGAGAGATGCGAGTACAGTTTATATCCTTACTAAGGAAAACTTCTGTTCTAATCTGTAATCATAGAATTAAACTGCTGCAGCTATAGCTATAGAGCTATCCATATGGATATTCTAGTTCCGTTTTTATTTCAGATTGTTTTTTAAATTCCGTTGACTTATTTAAGCTAGAAATAAGAGCTCTTATACCAAAGTAAAAGTTTTACATGAAAAAATAAGGAACAACAGTGGTTTAAACCCACAGATTTAGATTTCTGCTACTGAGAAGTTTCATCAGTTTGAGAGTAGACTTGCTGAAAAGAAAGGGCCTGGTTAGAGGAAGCCATAAAAATAAATTTTATGTTCTAGTATTGGAGTCTGTGTCTATAAGGACTGAAAGGGTACATATTTCAAACCATTAAAATAAAAAAGTCTATTTCTGTTTCTTCCAGATTCACCAAACCTCACCTAATTATTCACACACAGATATTTAGGATGTGTTTTCAGGAGAGTGCTCAGCTGAGCACTCAGTAATACCCATGTTCTGTTTAGAGGAGTTAAAGACCTCAATACTGATTTTGATAACGATCTGCAAATGCAGGCCTTGTAATTCTCCTACTTAGTTTTTAAAAATGGGTGTCTGAGACTCTTCTCCCTCTTTTCCCACAACTAGAAATTGCAGTACTTTTGTCCCAGCTTAATATTTGAAATATAATGCTTGCAAAGACCACCCCAGTGAGGCTGGATTTTGTATTTCTCTATTAGAACCACAGCTCCCCTTTATCTCTCTACTTCGATACCTGGTGTTGCAGGTAGGATGCTCTGGCTCACAGCATCTGGGCTGAGAAATGTTTTCTCTCCTTGGAGTCCCAGGTACTTCAGAAAAATCCTTCAGAAACCATTTATCAGACTCAACACTGATATGTTCAGTAAAATTTACAGTGAACTGCCTTCTTTCCCCTCCTGCACAGTTGCCCCAGACTCACTCCAGCAGAGCGGTTGTTAACAAATTGGTTAATTGCTGGTGCCTTGCTGATGTTTGCTATTCTGCATCAGGGATAGTCAACTCCATTCGCACCAATTTGGAAATGACCTTAACTGTTGTTCAAAACTAAAAAGGGATTTGTTTTGAAGCTTAAAAATCTCTCAGGCAATTATTTCTTCTGGTAACTGACTCTCAGCATCCATGCTTGTGCTTCTTCAGTGGCAAAAAGAGAAAATGAAGAGTTTTATCAATAATGTGCTGGCTGGCGGCTCAGAAGATCTGCTTCAGTACCTGGCTCTGTCACGAATCTCAGTCATGATCTTAGGCAAGTTCTGTCATCTCCCTGTGAGACTGAAGCGATGTTACTTCATTTCCTGCTTTTTAAGATGTTGTATTCATCTAGATTGGGAGCTCTTTTCGAGAAGGGTTGCATTTGTAGGATTGGATAGAATGTGCCACAGTGTAGCCTCATTAACATCACGGAATTCTCAGATGACACAATAATATTCATAAAATTAGGTGATGGAGGTAACAAAGAGATATCAAGCAAAGGGGTGATCTTGCAACATTTCTGTCCTCAGACTGAAACCATAAATTTCAGAAATCTTGTGAAACAACTTGCTCTCCAGAGTTTACTACTTGAATTTTTTTAGAGTAGTATTTCAATTGTTTGGCTAAAGCTGGAGAAATATCCAAACTTTTGGGTGCTGACTGGAAACCTCCAAACTTTCTGAGGTTTCTCTATCATTGACATAAACCATGGTCTGTGGTTTTCAACAATAACATTTGTGCTGATTTTAGCAATTCAAATCCAGATGCAGCAACTGAGCTTGGCAAAACAGATGAGCCACAGACCACTTCTATCTATCTGAATGTGCAGTTGTTTTTAGTAACCGATTATCTACACCATCACTGACAACCAAATTCTCATATGGCTTCTGTGATGTGCAGGAGCAACATCAGTACAATGACAGTCTACAATGGATATAAACAATCTAGAAGTTTTTGCTTTGGAGTACCTTACTTGCATATCTAGCTAGACTGACTTCAACATGTAGCTGAGTGTGCTTTTGCCAGGTGTAAATTCTCTGCTCAGAAAGGACACCTCACTTAAAAATTAAACCCACCAGAAGGGAAATTAGCATCTTCCAAAAATGCATGTAGGAAAGCAATTCAAGGAGTGATGGCCAATGCAATGCTTTAAAGCTATGCAAATATCTAGGCTCACCTTGATGTAACACTTGCTTGTCCAAAGTGAGACATTTACTACATCTGCAGGGATTGTGTGTAGACCACTGTCAGCCTCTGCTGGCAGGTGCCAGAGTTGCCCAGCAAAGTGGCAAAACCCTAATCCTCCTCTTGTCCAAGTGTCAGGAATCAGCAGCAGATCTGTTTGGAAGGGCCAAGTAGACAGTATGTCTCATGGGCACATCTGTGATTGCCTACAGTCTTCGGATGTGAGATGATATTGAGACCTGCAAGGGAAAGTGTAATAATAATAGACTTAACCCAAGCTTTGATTCAACTTTATGAACAAGAGAGACAATTCACACTGCTTACCCAGAAGCAATGCTCATGCCAGGGAGTTTGAGGGAGATATTCAATTAGAAGTATCACTTCACAAGGGAAAATTCTAACCGGAGTGAGATATGAAATGTGAAATTTCAGTGGGAGCTGCATTTTCTTTGGGGGAGTTCAATGGAGAGTTTGTTTTGGTAGCCAAGATCCTAATGGAAAGATAACTTCATCCTTAAATCTCAAGTGATTTCTGCCAATTCATAACAATTTACACCTACAGGGCATCAGCAAATTAAGTCCAACTACATCACTGTCATGCGAAGAAGTATTGGGTACACTGGAGCATGGAAAGACTGACTTACGGAATGACATATGTTAAGGAAAAGAAATAAAATTCAAGAGTCCCAACTCCCAGTCGCCTGCTGTAATCACTGTACCTTGTTTTTTAATACTCTTCCACTGCTGGAAATAAATGAATTATTTAGGTTCTGCCTGACCATTTTTCTCTTTCCTTTTTTAGCATTTTATGCTTCGGCTTTAATTCATTCCCAGTATTTTTTCCATTTTAGTTTCTAGCAATAACATTATTAAATTTCGTGTCTGCTTCCGTTTTTATTTCCATCTTTCACCAAAAAGATATAAAGTGAAATGAATCCAAATGAGAGAGCTTCTCTCTTCAAACCGCTCTCGGTATCATCGTTTCCTTAATTAAGTAATTGAAGCTCTCCCAACACACACAACGTCATTCAATCTACTGCGGTCTCTCATATATGCTGGCACTTAGATTTGTTCCTATAGGGGACTGTTTTTCCAGTCCATCAGTCTCTTCTGCATCTTTCTTCTAATAACCTCTCAGGCCTGTTCCTCCTGGTACCCTGTGGTGCACATGCAACATGACTTTAAAACAAGGAAAGAACATAAAGACAAGATTACTTCAGTATTATTCACAAGGCTCTCTATCCTGCAGCTCATATGGGACCAATCTTGAGAGATCTGACTCCCTCACATTTCTGGCTGAACAGTGATATTCCCTGCTTTAGTTTTGTGTTTGTGCCCCTAGTTTCTTCCCTTGAAGTGAAAGATTTTTATATTATTAATTGCTAATTTCCTCCTTTTACATCTTAGGCTGTCCAAACCTCTTTTGCCACCTCTTAGCTGACCAGTTGCTGTCTTTCCTGGATTCTGGAATGACATTTTTCTATGCTGGAAATCCTGGCCAGAAGAGTTTCCAGACTAGAAATACATTTTCAAAGGATGAACAACACAAAGCCCATGCTAAAATTTGGTAAATTCTCATCCTCGTTACAAAATCACCAGGAAAACCTTATAACAGCTGCAGGCTCTACTAATTTATATAGATCCTCAACACATCCAATATTATATAGCAATGGCTGTAGTTGCTGGGAGTTGCAGAATTGTTTTTTTTCTGTTGAAAGTTTCTCAGTGGAAAATTGAGATTCTGTTTCACTATATTTTTCAGGAAAAGGATCCCCTAAGGAGTCTAGATGATATTTTTCCTGGGGTTGGAAGGGAAGGAAGAGCAGCTAATGCTCTATGTTCCTTCTTTTCTATGGACTTTGGATCAATCTCTTCCCTTCTCACTCCACTCCCATCCTTGCAATGCCAAATCTAGTTAGGGGTGAGGGAGTCAGTAATTGTTCTCTTCCCTGTGAATTTAGGATGATAAAGAAGGAGATCCTATTGAAATGATGTTTCAGGCATGGGAAGAGCTGTAAAGAAGCCTAGGAGAAGGCAGAGAATGGGACTATACTCTGGATATGTTGATGGTGGAGCTAAGAAATGGCTGGAACTGATTTAAATTAGAGTTAACTGCATAGGTGGGAGGGTAGGAAATTAAATGAGTGAACTCAAACTTGAGGTTTGAGGAGAAACAGCTAGCAAGAGTCATATTTGCATGGAGGAGATGTTATACGCAAAAGCACTAAACAGGGTTTCTAGCTTAAAATCTCATGACATACCAAATGGCACAGTATAATTTTTCAGATCCCTTAATCTCAAGGCCTTAGCATAAAGATTCTGAAGTTTAACATCCAAATTCATTTTTCTGTGATCATCCTTACTACTTCTCAGTGAAGTTTTCATTCTCCTGAATAGACCTAGCTCTGACTCTATATCTGAATTATTTCTGTTCTGTAATTTTATCAGATTATAGTTGTGACAACCTGATGGTGAGGAGAGGATCCAGATCCATTTGGAAGAACTAATTCCAAATGTAATTAATGAGGGGGGGGGGCGGGGGACATTAGCAGGAATTCACTCTTCTCTTGATGAGACTTTGCAGGATGGATCTGTGTGATGCCTTTTGTAGGCTGAGCATCCATAAACCCAACCTGTGACAGTTCAGCTCATCACACATCTGGTGAATGAGTGGCCTCCCAGCTGACGGCCACTAAAGCAGAGGAATTTCACCATCGATCTGGAGAAGCACTTGAGACAATGGGAGTAACAGGGCACTAAAGATTGCAATATATCACCAGACTCGGCTGCTGGCTTGTATAGATCAGAGCTGCATTAAGATCATTACAGCCTGCCTGTGACTGATCTAAAGAGAGTAAGCCAGCTCTAGGAAGGGAAAAAGCTGCTAATAAAGAAACAAAACGGAACTAACTAATGAAAAAAAAATGTACCAATGTGACAAAATTTCTTTTGCCAGCCTGCACAAATGTCTTTGAATTCCCACTCTGCTGTGTCTGTCAGTGAAACACATGCACTAGTTAAAGCAAATTATTAACCCCACCTTGCCTCCACAGAAACATCCAGCTTCTGAAATCATAAGTTACACTTGAAAGAAAGGGAAAGGCAATGAGAAAACAGGAAAGAAACAAAAACCAGGAATCCACCTCCTACATAAATCCATACATCAGCAAGATCCTGAAACTGGCCTCTTACTGGAAGTACAAAGGCAAGTGTCACTGTCTTCACCAGCCTCTCTTGTGCCGAGAGCTGGGGAGGTGCTTTTGTGTCCTGTTTGCTCAGTACAACGTGGTGAGAGCATGCCCTATGTCCCAGGCTGGTTGGACTCCGTGGCGAGGCGTGCATAACTGCTGCCCTCGCCTTGCGTGCTTCAGCCAGAAGCCTGCCCAGGTGTGTTTGAAGTGCCCCACAGGATCACAGCCCTGTGATCAGGGGGTTTGGGACTGATGCCCTGATGCATAGTCAGAAAAAGGAAACCTTTGATGCACTCTGAACTGAAAAAAGTAAGTAGGGGAGTAAATCCCACCAGCCTAAATCTGCCTATGTTTACTACTGTGGAAATACAACCACTTCTACCAGGTGAGGATTGGCCCAGCAGATATTTAGCTTTTCAGGGCACATGTTTGTCCCCTGGGCATTTTCTTCTTTCCATGTCCCTGCAGATCACCTGGATTGTCTGAAGCTTTTCATGCATAGCAGATCCACCGATAACCTGTAAAGGAGCCAAATTATGAGCAAGAGCCATTGCAAAAACCCAATCACACATGGTGACTCCTTGTCACTGCAGACAAATCTAAGAATAAAAACCCTTTTCTGACCCCTGATCTTTCATTGCCTGTAAAGAAATTTGCTGTAATTGTCACCTTCTTATGGAAGAGAGAGGTGGAATTTGAAACTTTGTGGAGAATGAAAAAAATCTCCATTAATAGAGGAGAAAAAAGAAGAGGGCCTTTCATTCATGTGTCCCTATAGTCTCCCAAGTCGCTTCCATTTGCTATGGGCTTGCCAGCACCCACAGGATGCTTTTAACATGCATACACTTAAGCAGCTACTTACAGTGTATTGAGCCAGGTGTGCTAAGCTGTGGAAATGCATTTTTATCAGCAGGCAAGAGCTTCTAGTCAAACTGGAGAAGCCTTAATCCTCCTAAATAGTGTGAAACCTCCCTGCAGATAAAAGACTTGCCTGGCTTGTTCCAGAGGGAGTTGGTGACATGGCTGCACCCTCGCCCCCTTCTCCCTTAGGAAAATATGGCCCTGCGGGAAGAGTGAAAAGGGATGATCAAAGGCAGCTGCAGTTTAGCTGCCTGCTTCTAGCAACAGAAAGGCTAACCCGTCATTACCAGGGAGCAGCGCTATTAGAGGTGAATTGTGAATGGAAGGGGTGCACACTTAGGATCTTTGGCAGACGGAGGAATTGGGGCTATGCCACTGCGTAGGAGGGATTTGGGCTTGGGAGGGGACCTTGTTTCTTCCCACTCCTTTGGCAAGGTAAAACCCAGGTGTGTCCCTGGGAATCCCTAGCTTTTTAACTCACTTAGGAGTATTAATGAGTGGATGGTGGTTTTCACCTGCACAACTCATAGGTAACTCTGGACTGGATTTCCCACTGCATTTTGCCTTTACAAAACCTCTCGCTCTTTCTCCTTATGTCTCCTTCCCCAGAAAATAAAAAGCAAGTGTCACCTTCAAGAGTTGCTGTAATTTTTTTTTTTTCCCCTCTGGCTTTGGAGTATGGGGAAGGAGGAGGGCAAAACGGCAAACTTCCTTGAAGTCTTAAAGCAGGGCTAGAAAAGTAAAATGATTCTCCAGAAAAATGCATGTAACTGTGCTGGAGTGGGAGCACGCTGTGCAAGTTCTGCACTTTCTCCTCTGAGTTAAGTGTTCGCTGTCTTGGGATGGGGTCCAGCTAATTATCAACTTGCATGAGTTCTGGAGGTTGGGGAAATAGTCTTCAAGAGACATTGGAAGGTGTTGGTAAAAGCATATTTTTCTGCTGGCTTTTTAAGACATGCTAAATGGAGATTTATCTGTTCAACAGCTTGCCTGCATGAACTTGAAGCTTTAGCTTCAATGTATCCATGTTACCTGTTCTCTTACTGCAGAGTTGGCAACTTCCAGGTTTCCAGCACAAATTTGTGTTGTCAGTCTCAAGTATCGGACACAGGGAGAGGCAGACAAGCTGTGGAGCAAGCAAGGATTAATTAATTAGGGATCCTGCAGCCCATTGAGATGGGGAAGGTTGGATGGACGTGGAGAGGGTGCAGGGAGGGGGTTTACATTCACCCTGGGGATGAATCTGCCTCTGGGATACATGTACCGAGGATGGCCAGAGTTTGAAAATGTAATTGTTGGGTAAAGACCATGCATAGCCCTGGGTGGCACTACCATTCCCGTTAGAAAAGGGGCAGAGTGCAGTGCCCACTACCAAGACCAATTGCTCCGGCAGCTACATGGAGCAGACAACCCCCTGCCACCCCATGTAACAGGTTGTGTCATGCATTTCCCAAGGGGAAATCCAGTTCTTCTGGGTGCAACCAAGCAGGACATGGGGCCATGGTTTCTCTGACTCCTTTGGGTAGCCCAGCATTCCTGTTGCGTCCAGCCTGGAGCCAGTCTTGCATGTGAATACAAGGAATAGGGTTGAGTAATGGCCTTTTGGGAAGCCTTCTGGTAAGCCTTCTGGTGTCTCTAGCCCTCCAGACCACAGTCAGAAACGACCAGGCTTTTGCTTTGCAAAAATTCATCATCTGCCCATTAGCATTTTATCCATCCCATGGTTTGACTGACTTCTATGCACCTTGTTACACATGAAACTGTATAATTTTTGAGTTTTAATCCCTCAGACTGGAAGCTCCAAACAGGGAATTTCCAAGCAGGCAGGTGGTTATTAATAATAAATAAAAACAACCTCTTACATTGATGGAGCACCTCTCATAGAAAGAAATAGATCCCAAGGTGTTATACAGACATGTTTCTGCTTTTAGGAATCACTCTCACATGGATTTACAGCACAGAGACATTTTGTCCTCTACCAAAGCAAAATCACATTATCCATCATTGAAAGCAGCTGTCTCAGGGGTTGAATGAAAGTGATATTTGCCAGAATTAGCAGCTAATAGTGACTATGACTTGTTTTGCATATTTTTATGAATATGCTTTAATCTCACCGAATACTTAGAGACTCTGAGTTTCTGTTTGTCGTGATGAGCTCTATGTCTAAAACTTGGTTTGAACCCAGATTCCACTTTAATTGAAGCACTCCAACATGGACAACCTTTTAGCCTTCCCTAGTGAGAACAATATTTGCTTTCTGATAGGCTGAATTTACATACTTTTTCTTTTTATGTGTGTGCATGTGTGTTATGATGAGAAGTTTTAAAACAAATGGAATTATCCCCAGCTGCTAAGTTCTGACATGCACTTTAAGTAAACCCAGGGATGTGGCAGGCTATGAAGGAAGGGAGAGCAAAATTGGCTTACGTGTTGCACTGATCACAAAATTATCATCTGCTATCACACAGTTTACCATTAGACCCAGCTGCTGCCAACCTGACCGGTGCATTTCTTCAAGCTAAGCTAACAAAGTACTTATTTGTTATCCAGGGAACTACCTCTAATAGACTTCCAGTGAAATAATATTTGCTTTCCAACCCTACTTTGAATCCCACTCACTTTGTTAAAAAGATTGCCTCTGGCTGTCTCCGCTGGTCTAATCTAATAGTTTCTAGTTTGTACAAGCAAAGCGCTTTCAGCCAACTATATAAATAACTTAAAGAGAAGAAGACACTTTTACAGCGCTCTGTGCCGGGTGCTATAGAACATGACAGATTAGTAAATGACGCCTCAGTGGAGCTCATCTGGGAACCTCTGTCAGTTGAATATGAGCAATTACAATATTGTATTTGGGCTGAAAGGGTTGTCTGTCTTCTTACAAAAAGGCTAACAAGAAAAATAATTCCTGTCTTACTTCTCCTGTGCATGAAACTGATTTAAGTGGCTCTAGCCCCTTTTCTCTTCCCCTCCCATTGCCATTGCAGCAGCAGGAGGGGAGAGGGGGGGAAAAGCGAGCAAAGAGAGAAAAGAGAGTTATTTTCTTTCTGTTTTCACTTTTGGTTTGAATTGAAAATGAAGAAAGAATAATATTAGGAGACGGGGCTCCCTGAGGTTTGAGAAGGGACGTTATATCATTATATCAAAGAGTACTTTCTGCCACCCGCCTTTCCTACATCAGCAGTCCAGTGTGCTTCTTAAAGAGTGTGTGCCCCATGCCTGTTGGAGCAGCTCGATTTATCTCAGCTCACCTGCTAAGATCACCAAGGGCCTAGAGTTTCAAAGAGTTGCCCAAGTTTACCCATGCTATTCCCACTGTTGTTTTTTTTTCAAATAGAAAAGTTGAGGCTGAGCATCATGTGATGGAAAATATACCATACAAGCTGTGATTTCCAAAGGAAAAATTTTCACATGCCCTTGAAATTTCTTTGAGGGTCTTTTGAAACTGCCTGTAGGACTAGAGGGCTGATACCACATGTGCTTCTCTAGGACCAGTGAAGTTACACCAAGGAATCTGCCTTTGTGATAGCTTGATGTGGGATTTTGCAAACATCTACAGCCAAAGCCATTTCTTTTTTTTTCTTCTTCTCTCTCTCTTCTCTTCTCTTCTCTTCTCTTCTCTTCTCTTCTCTTCTCTTTTTCTTGAAGAACCACCCCAGTACCAGGAATTTCTTTTGTTTTCATCTGTCTTTTTCTCACCACAGCCAGTTACTGTGGCTCTTTTCAGGCCAGTGAGTAATTGCATGCAACTGCAAGCACATGAATGTACACCAGCAGAAAATTATGCTCCTGTTAAATGAGGTCCTCCTGCTACAGAGAGGAGAACAGTGTCATTCCACCTCCATGCTGCTATTAAAGCAGTGTGCGCCATGTCCTCTGCCACCCTGAGGCTGAAGCTGACTCGGGCCTCAGATACACAGGCTGTATCTGCAGTTATATAGGGAGCTTTGGAACAAGTTGAAGCCACAAAGGTCTGAGCATTAAACTGCTCACTGCTATGCCAAACAGGCCCTGGCATTCCTGAGGTGGAAATTACTTTCTGAGGTCCAATAGCTACTCTGGGACAACACAGAGCCATGACGAGAAGTGACCAAGAAACTGCCATTCACTGAAAGTAATGATCCCTGGGAGGGACATAGGGTCAAAACATCACATTTCAGTTCGGTTAATTGCCAGGAATAATATAACCTAAAAACTGGACAAAAATCTCCATCTAGACCAAAACCAATACAAGCCTAATTCTGCCATTCAGATTTAAAATCTGCCTTTGGTTATACTCATGCAGCTACACCTGATGACAGTGTGGACTGTGTGCTGGCAGCACTGGGCAGAATTTCACCCACAATTTTCCCCCACATTAGATAACCGTGCTGTACTAATGCTGAAAATATATCTGAAAACAGATATATGAAACTGAGATCATTTCAAGCAAATCAACCAGTTTTCATCCTGAAACTTATATCATGCATATCAGGGCAGTCACTGAGAGACTACCAAGCCTTGTACAGTCCCCTGACTATTATCTGCTGCTGTTTTTTCACGTAGGCACCAGTGATACAGCTGGGAGCAGCCTGAGGAGTATCAAGAAGGATTCCAGAGCCCTGGGAGCAGCAGTAAGGGACTCTGAAGCACAGAGCTTTTTCATCAGTCCTGCTGGTCAAAGAGAAGGGATTTGAAAGGGCTGGTCAAATCTGGCAAATCAGCAAATGGTTACAGCACTGGTGCCACAGCCAGGGGTTTGGCTACTGAGACTATGGGACTTGCTTTTAGAAACCTGGTCTACTGGGGGCAGATGGGGTCCATCTGTCAGAGAAGGGGAAGAGCATCTTCAGTCATAGGCTTGCCAAGCTGGTAAAGAGGGCTTTACACTAAAGTTGATGGGGGAGGGGAACCTCAATCCATCCCATTCCTACCAGTTTGATGCCAGTGCCAGCAATAGATACCCAGAGCCTGGAGGGGGATCACAGGCCAGCAGGAGAGCACCTGAAGAGCAGCACAAAGGAATTCCAGCCACTCCAGCCAGTAAATCAGCTTCATCGGGGGCCCAACTTAAATGCCTCTATGCAAATGCACATAGCATGATGAATAAACAAGAGGAGTTAGAGATGTGTGCATGCTTGCAGCGCTATAATCTTATTGGCATCACAGAGATGTGGTGGGATGGCTCCTATGACTGCAGTGTTGGAATGGAGGGGTACAGGCTCTTTAGGATGGACAGGCAGGGGAGACAAGTTGGGGCTGTCGCCCTCTATGACAATGACCAGCTGGAGCGGAGGGAGCTCCATCTGGGGATGGATGAGGAGCCGACCTAGAGCTTATGGGTCAGGATTAAAGGCAGGACAGGGACAGGTGACATTGTAGTGGGGGTCTACTACAGGCTACCTGACCAGGAAGACCAAGTGGATGCGGCCCTATATAGACAGATAGGAACAGCCTCATGTTCACAAGCCCTGGTCCTCGTGGGGGTCTTCAATCACTCCAAGATCTGTTGGAGGGACAACACAGCAGGGCATAAGCAATCCAGGAGGTTCCTGGAATGCATTGATGACAACTTCCTTCTCCAAGTGATAGAGAAGCCAATGAGGAGAGGTGTTATTTTGGACCTTGTTCTCACCAACAAGGCAGGGCTGGTGGGTAATGTGAAGCTCAAGGGCAGCCTTGGCTGCAGTGACCATGAAATGCTGGAATTCAAGTTCCTTAGGGCAGTGAGGAGGGTGCACAGCAAGCTCACTATCTTGCACTTCAGGAGAGCTGACTTTGGCCTCTTCAGGGATCTGCTTGGTAGAGTACCATGGGATAAAGCCCTGGAGGGAAAAGGGACCCAAAAAAGCTGGTTAATATTGAAGGATCACCTCTTCCAAGCTCAGGAGCAATGCATCCCAACAAAGAGGAAGTCAGGCAAAAATGCCAGGAGGCCTGCATGGATGAACAAGGAGCTCCTGGGCAAATTAAAACACAAAAAGGAAGCCTACGGAGGGTGGAAGCAAGGACAGGTAACCTGGGAGGAATAAGGAGAAATTGTCTGAGCAGCCAGGGATCAGGTTAGGAAAGCTAAAGCCCTGATAGAATTAAATCTGGCCAGGGATGTCAAGGGCAACAAGCAAAGCTTCTATAGGTATGTCAGTGATAAAAGGAAAATTAGAGAAAATGTGGGCCCTCTCTCTGGAAGGAAACAGGAAACCTAGTTACCTGGGACTTGGAGAAGGCTGAGGTACTCAGTGACTTTTTTGCCTCAGTCTTCACTGGCAAGTGCTCCAGCCACACCACCCAAGTCACAGAAGGCAAAGGCAGGGACTGGGAGAATGAAGAACCATGCACTGTAGGAGAAGATGAGGTTCAAGACCACCTAAGGAACTTGAAGGTGCACAAGTCCATGGGACCTGGTGAGGTGCATCCATGGGTCCTGAGGGAACTGGCAGATGAAGTAGCTAAGCCACTATCTGTCACATTTGAGAAGTCATGGCAGTCCCATGAAGTTTCCACTGACTGGAAAAGGGGAAATATTACCCCCATTTTTAAAAAGGGAAAAAAGGAAGACCCAGGGAACTATAGGCCAGTCAGTCTCACCTCTGTAGCCAGCAAGATCATGGAGCAGATCCTCCTGAAAACCATGCTATGGCACATGAAAAATAAGGAGGTGATTGGTGACAGCCAATATGGCTTCATGTCGTGGTTTAACCCCAGCCAGCAACTAAGCACCACGCAGCCGCTCACTCACTCCCCCCCCATCCAGTGGGATGGGGGAGAAAATCAGGAAAAGAAGTAAAACTCCTGGGTTGAGATAAGAACGATTTAATAGAACAGAAAAGAAGAGACTAATAATGATAATGATAACACTAATAAAATGACAACAGTAGTAATAAAAGGATTGAAATGTACAAATGATGCGCAGGGCAATTGCTCACCACCCGCCGACCGACACCCAGCCAGTCCCCAAGCGGCGAATCCCTCCCCCCCCCCACTTCCCAGTTCCTAAACTAGATGGGACGTCCATGGTATGGAATACACTGTTGGCCAGTTTGGGTCAGGTGCCCTGGCTGGGCATGAGAAGCTGAAAAATCCTTGACTGTAGTCTAAACACTACTGAGCAACAACTGAAAACATCAGTGTTATCAACATTCTTCACATACTGAACTCAAAACATAGCACTGTACCAGCTACTAGGAAGACAGTTAACTACATCCCAGCTGAAACCAGGACACTTCACCAAGGGCAAATCATGCCTGACAAATTTGGTGGCCTTTTACAATGGGGTTCCAGCATTGGTGGATAAGGGAAGAGCAACTGACATCATCTACCTGGAGTTGTGCAAAGCATTTGACACTGTCCCACACAACATCCTTGTCTCTAAATTGAAGAGACATGGATTTGATGGATGGACCACTCAGTGGATAAGGAATCAGCAGGATGGTAGCATTCAAAGAGTTGTGGTCGACAGCTCAGTGTCCAAGTGGAGAGCAGTGACGAGTGTCGTTCCTGTTTAACATCTTTGTCGGCAACATGGACAGTGGGATTGATTGCACCCTCGCAACTTTGCTGATGACAGCAAGCTATGTGGTGTGGTTGACACATTGGAGGGAAGCGATGCCATCCAGAGGGACCTTGACAGGCTTGAGAGGTGGGCTAGTGTGAACCTCATGAAGTTCAACAAGGCCAAGTGCAAGGTCCTGCACATCAGTCAGGGCAATCCCAAGCACAAATACAGGCTGGGTGGAGAATGGATTGACAGCAGCCCTGCGGAGAAGGACTTGGGGGTGTTGGTTGATGAGAAGCTCAACATTACATGGCGATGGGCGTTTGCAGCTGAAAAAGCCAACTGTATCCTGGGCTGCAACAAAAGAAGCATGACCAGCAGGTCGAGGGAGGTGATTCTCCCCCTCTACTCTGCTCTCGTGAGACCCCACCTGCAGTACTATGTTCAGCTCTGGGGCCCCCAACATAAGAAGGACATGGACCTGGTGGAGCAAGTCCAGAGGAGGGCCACGAAGATGATCAGAGGGCTGGAGCACCTCTCCTATGAAGACAGGCTGAGAGAGTTGGGGTTGTTCAGCCTGGAGAAGAGAAGGCTCTGGGGAGACCTTAGAGCAGCCTTCCAGTACCGAAAGGGGGCCTACCAGAAAGCCAGAGAGGGACTTTTTACAAGGGCATGTAGCGATAGGACAAGGGGTAATGGCTTTAAACTGAAAGAGGGTAGATTTAGATTAGATGTAAGGAAGAAGTTCTTCACTGTGAGGGTGGTGAGGCACTGGAGCAGGTTGCCCGGTGAGGCTGTGGATGCCCCATCCCTGGAAGTGTTCAAGGCCAGGTTGGATGGGGCTTGGAGCAACCTGGTCTAGTGGAAGGTGTCCCTGCCCATGGCAGGGGGGTTGGAACTGGATGATCTTTAAGGTCCCTTCCAACCAAACCATTCTATGATTCATTCTATGACTCTATGATTCTATGCTACAGGCCCCGTTCATGGCTCATAGACGTGACTGCAACTCCTGTGAGATCAGAGGTGCAGCGATCAGTTACAAATTGCCAGCTCCTGGCACTTGGGAGGTGTTTAACAGGATTTTGATATCTGATTTCCTCCTTGTTTTGCTTTGTTTGATCCCAGTTGATTTAATCACAGATTATCTTTTGCCAGATAGAAAGTACCTGTGCAATGAAACAGCAGTACTGAATGTAACGTTACCTCCTGAAAAATAAGGCTTGGATGGAAAATTAAAGAACATGTCAGGAGAGATGGCTGGAACGAATAGGCCAGCAGTTCTGAATGAAAGAACCTGAGCTCCATTCACAGATTTGGCCACCAAGTTAGTGTTCGATCTTGGACATGATATTTCATCTCTCTTTGGACTATTTAAACTGTGAGCTCCATGATGCAGGGCTCATCACTCTGTGGCTGTTAGTATGCAGAACGTGGAAAATATTTGTCTTTTGGATTGCATTTGGCTTTGCATTTAAAAAAAAAGGAGTGCAACCTCTTTCTTTTATATGAAAAAGTACAAAATGCCTTCCCCAGGTTTTCAGAACATAGTCACTCACATCTTCAGTTCTAAAAAACCAGAGCTGGTAAGTCTTTGTGTTTTCAAAATGCTGATTCAATCTTGACTACTTTTATTTCAGCCTTGGGCACCATATTCTCAAACGTAGGTGAATGCAGTTTTTTAAAACTCAGAAAAACACATTTTAGAAATGAAAGTTTGTGGGAAGTCTCCCTGTTCTTGTGAGAGGTAAAAAAGGCAGAATTTGGCAGCCTCGGCAGATTTAGGATTGTGCTGAAGGGATCAATCTGTTTCAGATTGAATGTCTTAACCACTTTGCAGTTACTGGAGTAGAGCACTGGTAGCAGGATAGGGACTGCCAAGGCTTAACAACAACAATCCAATGTCGGATGAGTTCATGAGCATGGTGCCAGCAGTGCCACAAGCAAGGGCAGGGGCAGCATCTGTGTATCCTGGGCATATTTTTCCCATGAAGCCTTCATAAAATGAGTGTTTAGATCCACAAACTGTCACAGGGTTGAGCAGAGCCAGATCTCATACTTATTATGCAGAAACTATCTTTTAGCTGTACCTACTCACAGAGATCCACAGAGGTACATTGATGCCTGTGTCCAGTCATTTTGGTTAGTGTTATGCTCTTAAATACACTTACGGATCTGGGCCCCTGACCACTGACTTCTGTGCAATGACATAATATCTTTCATCCATCTTCTCTTTTCCTAGACTACAAAAATTAAGGAAAAACATTCCACCACCATCCCCCAATTTTCCCAGTTCTCAGCAGGGAGAGGTGCCCCTCTGATTATCTCCCATTGAAGTCAAGGTCAGCTGCTTGCCCACCCAAAGTTCAGCCCATGCACTTCTCCTTGGAGGACTAGCCATGGAACAATTCAGCCTGTGAGACCTGTATTTCTCAAATTCAGGGTGGACTGAAAAACAGTGTCTATATATCTTTCACATCCTTAATTGTAAAGTTGTTAACCTTGCATTTAGTGCTTGAATACTCCTGTGATGGGCACTAGAGATAAACCTCTGAGAGCCAGACATTGAAATAACATGGTGAACATTTTTTTTAACCCAGAGAGCTATTATTGACAAGGTGGCAGCTGCTGATGAAGGGCCCTGAAATATTTATGGGATGTGACAGCTAATAAAACAGGTTGTTGTTTTTAATTGTTTGGCAGGTAGCAGTGAATTGTGAACAGATGTGAACTGTGTGCAGAGTCGTCAGTAGGTTTCCCTGAATCTCTTCCATGTTTCACTGCCACCACCAACACTGAACATTAAAAATATTAGTCTCCTAATTTTTACCCTGTGTCTTGCTACTTTGGTCATGTTTGAAAATTGCACCATGCAACCAAAAGTGCTCTGCAAAATGCCTGGGTCCCAATCATTTAAGGCAGGGGAGAGGTTGATTTCAGTACGGGGGGGGGGGGGGGTATGAAAGAGGTCATATTTTTCCACATAAAGTTTTGCAGGTGATCCTGTTGCAGTTGATCTGCCAATTGCACAGATGGTGTGCCTCTGCTGCACTGAAGACCGCTCAAATATGTCCTGAGACCTACATCCTTAAGAGACTGCCCAAGCTAAAAAGCATCTGTATTGCACTACGGATGTGCATGCACACTGCATGGCAAGAAGGGAAATCTGGGTCTTTACATCCCGCTCTGCAAAACTGCTTTCCAGCGCTGCTTTGGGTACAAAACTTATTCTTGGTTTCAGCCCGGTGCCTTGGCTTCTTCAGCCTGCTGCATAATTAGCTCCAAACACTTTCCATAGAGCAATGTACTTTTGGGAGGCTCCAAAGAGCTTATTATCTCTATGCTTAAGAGACCCAGAGGGACTGTGCAGGGCTTGCATTGTCTGAAATGAAAGATGTCTCATCAGGTTACACCTTTTAGCTCCTATCTGTAGAAGCGTGCTGATAAGTGGTGCTTTTTCTTCCTCCATCTCCCAACTCCCTTTCTTTCCAATATAATCTTTGCCAGATCTAGTCAAAGCAGAATAGCTGCAGGGGATTCATTAATCCTAGTCTGGAGCGAACCACCACCATCACCACCAAATCATAAAAATAAAAATTTAAAGCACCTCAGTTTATTATTCATATACTCTCTGTCCAGCCTTTTCTTCCTGCTCCCAGGGTACACTCCCCCCCCTGCGCTGGGACCCCTCCTGTCACTCCATCCTCTCCTTGATCTTCTGTTAAACAGTTATCAATTCCCGAGGGAGACTTGGGATAAAATGACACTCCTCCCATGTGCCAAAAGCTGCCAGGGTTGCGTACACTGGCACAAGTACAACAGAAACTAAGCCTTGGCCTCAAGCAATGTAACACCCAGATAAACAAGTCTGCCAGAAAGAGGCCGGGCTGAGGCTCTGCGCTCGCAGCACTGGGGAGAGGCTGATCCAAACACTCGTGAGCTGCAGATAGCTGCAAGACAGGGTGTGTGCAGGAAACCTAGGCTGCTCCACGGTGTTACATCCCTCCTGGCAGCAGTCCAGTGCATCCCCCACAGCCGCCCTCCCCATGCCACACTTGCCAGCCGAAGAGGTGTTCCCAAATAATGTAGAGTAAAAGACACCGGCAGTGCCTCCGTGCAGACCCGGGCAGGGGAATCCTCCTGCTCTGTTGCCTCGATGTATTTGGCCACGGGAACATGGTTGATGTGGGGAAAGGGGAATCGTTGGCTTGCCCAAAAGCCTTGGCTGAACATTTGGCATGGCTGGGTGCACCCTGGGGGTGGTGGAGGCAGACCCCAGCTGTGCCCACAGTTCGGGTGCAAGATTGAAAGAACAGCAAAAAATCTGTTCTCTCCTCTACAACCTGAGAGTATTTCTGCCTTTCTTAGCGTTGGGCTCCAGCAGCACCGCCTGCCTCCTGCCTCAAAACCTCTCTCCTGCTCCTGAGCACTGACACCAGGCAGGAAAGCCTTTTCTGCAAGGGGAGCAAGTGGAAGAGATCTGGGCTGGCAGAGCATCCTCTGGAGGAGGTATAGGCTCTTTGTGTCCAAATCAAGGAGATGGCCTGTTTGTGGGTGATTTGGATACTCCCCTAGTCCCTGTCTCCTGATTTATCTACTGTAAAACAAATTGGTTTTGAGAAGAATTGTGATCTCTAGATGCCTCAGCACTGGACCTCTTCCTGCTTCTATCACAGGGAGCAGGCAGGGCCAGAAGCAGATGCCCTCCATCTTCCCCCCATCCTTCACTAAGGTGTTCAAGCTGCTATCCCTTTGCTTTTCCATGGCCTTTGGAAAGACTTGCAAGGATCCTGTGCCCAAGGAATGAAGATCACAAGCCCTCCAGAAAGTGATAGGCACTCTCCAACTCCAGTCCTCCCCCTGAGCCTGCCTGGGGAGTCTGCAGCCACCCATCAAGGGCAATTTTGCTTGTTCAGGGAGGGGAGGCTGGTCTGGTCTGTGCCATAATCCCACCTTCCACCTGCACAGAGCAGTTATTGCAACTTGGGCCACAGAGCTGCTTGCATGTTACACACAGCCCAAATGTGGCTACTGCTGTCCACTGTCGAGTTGTACTTCATAGGGGTTTAGATGGATTAGAGATGTAATGAGGACAGGCTGCTCTAGGCACCCAATCCTGCTTTTCATGTGCTACAGAGAGCTGCAGAGTCAGGATGGGCCACAAGCTTCAGCAATGCCATCACCCACCCCTCTTCCACCAAACATGCCAACGGTGGGAAGCAGTGAAGGCAATATTCTACAGGGTGCCTCCATTAGTATCGAGGCACTGTTTGAAATTGGGGTTATCCTCTGCTACCATCAGAATTGATCTGCTTTATGGAAAGCCATGAGCAGTAATGAGCTTGCAAGGCTCTGTCTGCAGATAACCTCTGTGACAGAGGAATGCACAGAGTGGAGGGTGTTTGCTAGCTAAACTGGACTGCCTTCAGTGAGGAGAGAAAGTGCATCCAATTAAAAGTACTCAATCAGTGTAAAGGTATATGCAAAAAAACAGCAAAGACCAATCTTTTCTGCAGTGAAGAGACTGGCAATCTTAACATAAGGAGAAGTACGGGCCATGCAGTGCTTTGCACACCACGTGTGTTTAAGGGAATCATTTTGCAAAAGTGTGCAGGATCTCTGTTCGTAGCCCCCATTGCAGAAAACTGCAATTTCATTATGAAGCCTATCAGCAATACATGGTAACTAGAAACCACCAAGCCAGTTTTTCTATGAAGTTTTTTCTTCTATCTTTAAACTGGAGAGGATGCCTAAGTACTAAGCTGGGAAGGACATTTCAAATCAGAAAGAATGGTACACACAAGCTTGGCTTCATTTTGGGGGATTTAGGACTGATGAATGACTCAGGAAAAAAGTTTCTGCAAAATTAGACTCTGATTTCATCAGCTGAGGGACAGAACACCATCAGCCCTGCCACAGACTCTGGCTGGAACAATCAAATGCTGCAGATATGAGACGAAGGAGAGCTGCTGTGAAACTGAGGGATAATTGATACATAACAAGTTTAAGTGCTATCAATGGTATTGTTAAATATAGTTAAATGCAGTTTATCCACCTCTAATTCAGTATTGATCCACTTCTCCCGTGCACCAAGGAGGCTGAGCGTACTTGATTTTTAGTGCATCACTACAGCATTACTAACTGCCCTGGAACCAGTGGGACCTTTTGGAAACTGTGGTTGACCTCAGTGATATCCACTCTGATTAGCTTAATGCAAGTCCTGTGATAACTGCAGTTTCATTAGTAAAACTCCAGCTCCTTGAGTCATGCAACCATGTGAAGAACTCTTTTTCCCCTTGTTTCTTTAAACATTTATAACCTCCAGCATGACACTGAAAAAGGCTCAAAAATCTGAGCCCTAAAATCTCAGGACCTAAAATTCAAATCAAAAGGCTGCGACAATTATTATTCTCTAAACCTACAAGCTTTCAGCGAAACTCGTTGCCTTTTTGCAGCCTGACTCACGCTAACCGATCGCCCGAGGCTGGCAGTATTGCTTCCTCCTCCCTTCCCAGTGCGGCGGTCGGCTTTTCGACGTGGAGCAGAGAAGAGGCGTCGAAGCTGCGGCGGGGGCACGGAGGCTCAGCTGCACCACTCACTGCTCGCCAGCCCCTGAGTATCGCCTGCAGCCCCCGCGCTGGTGATGGTGCAGTTTAAAGCTGGACCAGGCAGCGCAGGTGATTCCTCACTGCAAATTGTTTGCAGTTTCCACTGCCAGGGCTTTATCTGTCAGTTAGCCACCGGAGCAGAGAAAAGCTGGCTTCACGTTGGCAATGGACTGAGCTGTCCCTATTTCTCCTCTGTGCACTTTGAAGCATCAGTCCTGCTAAAACCCTGATGCAGACTCTGCTGGGGGGACGTGTCAGACCAGTCAGGCTGCAGAGACCTCCTCAAAGGACAGCATCATGGTCGTGGCTTCATCGCACACTCACACCTTCCTGGCTTCACTTTGGAAGCTGTGTACCAAACCGGGGCAGAGGGAGAGCAGCAAATGTGCAAGGGATCAATCCTGCAGCATGCCAAGCAGCCTCCTCTTCCCACTGGTTCCCACTCTCAGCACCTTGCAGGATCAGGCCCTTCCTTATGAACTGTCAAGTCATTATCGTCTTTCCCTGTTTGGCATTTAACGTCTCTTGGCAAAAGATTAATGAATTGACTGGCTTTCAACAGGTTTTATGAAGCAAGACAAGAGCATGCCAGCACAGACAGAATATTAAATGCGTTCAGCAGGGAAGCCTCGCATGCCTGTTGTGTGTCTGTGCAGCCAGTGTGTGTGTGTAGGCACGAAGGGCTCCGAGGGAACCGTTGGCTCAGAATGGCAAGCAAGGGGGAAAATTGCAATAAAAGCAACATGTGGCCTTTAGCTTACTGCCTTACCTCAGATGAACCTTCATTAAAACTGCTCTGAGCCTGCTGATTTCACACTAACACCCCCCCCCCAAAGATGATCAGTGTATATATTCACATGACAGAAACGTATGATTTAGGGATTGGGGGATTTAAAGCATTGTTCATATTACTGTGGTTATTTCATCCCAGTGTAAGTGCCCTCCCAGCCATGCCATCAGCGTTTGGGTGCACAGGATCACTTTGTCACCTGCTGCAGCAGGCAGCAGGCAGAGCTCTCTGCACAGGAGAGGGGGGAGAGAACAGTGAGAAATGCCTGGGTGATTTACACGGGAATAATTCAGCCAAGGAGTTCTGATGACTTCAGAAACCACCAGAGCAGAGACCTCCCAAACACAGACTTCATGCCATGTAACGTCTTTTGGTTTTTTGTTTGTTTTTTTTTAAATATATGGATTGAGTGTTGATTTAGGTCTTTAAAACAAATGAACCATTTTATTCAAGTAATAGCTGTGTTAGCAGTGACTGAAACTATTGCAGTGCTTATTTGCACACAAGGGTAAAGTAATGGAATTTCAGGCCTGATGAGATCAAGCCAAAATGGTCCTAAGCGTTAGCAAAATTTCAGTCCTGGACCTTCTTTGAATGCCACGACTCACATCCCAGACCCAGATTTTTAATCCTCTTTAGTAATTGGTAATACGTGGCACAGCACGTCTGCTTTTGGAAGGTTCAAAAACAGAAAGCCATAGCCTTTTGTTCTGGTGTTAGAAGGTCCTAACACTGCAAAGTGCTGAGAGGTGCAAGGAATTTCTGATTCCCATGAATGCGAATGGGAAATAAAATTGGTCAGCATCTCACAGGTTTAGACTTATTAAGAGAATCGGAATGATGTGATGGTTTACTAATTGTTGCCTCTCCCCATATAATATTGCATGGTTACTTTCTGAATAGAAGTTAACAGCGCCGGATCCTCAGCCGGAGTCAGCCGGACTAGACCCATGGGAAACTAAGGGTGAGACTTTATGCCACGTCTCTAAGGCTATGTGGGATTTGTAAACCTCTCTGGATCCTTGGCCTAGTCCTGAAATATCTGCTCAAAGTAACCAAGAAAAGCAGTTCACATTCAGGAGCTCCCTTGGAAAATACCTAGGGGAACCCTCAGATCAAAAAAGGCGGTAGCCGCTGCTTGAAGGGGGGTACCAAAAGGCACAGGAGTTGTCCTGACGCTTCTGATAACCTGTATGAGTTAGCTGTTGCAATGTTGGGATGGGGTGCCGTGGGTTCATGGTGTGACACGCAGCCCTTCTCCTTGCACACCCTTTGCTCCAGGGCTTGCACAGTGTGATGGGTTGACCCTGGCTGGACGCCAGGTGCCCACCAAAGCCGTTCTATCACTCCCCCATCCTCAGCTGGACAGGGGAGAGAAAAATATAACAAAAAGCTTGCGGGTCGAGATAAGGACAGGAGAGATCATTCACTAATTACCATCACGGGCAAAACAGACTCAGCTTAGGGAAAATTAGCTCACTTTTTATTACAAATCAGCCAGAGTAAGGTAAATGAGAAATAAAACGAAATCTCAGAACACCTTCCCTCCACCCCTCCCTTCTTCCCGGGCACAACTTCACTCCCGGATTTCTCCACCAAGCCCCCCCAGCGGCACAAGGGGGACAGGGATGGGGTTTACGGTCATCACATGTTATTTTCTGCCGCTTCACCTCCTCAGGGCGAGGGCTCATCACACTCTTCCCCTGCTCCAACGTGGGGTCCCACCCACGGGAGACAGTCCTCCACGAACTTTCTCCAACGTGGGCCATTCCCACGGGCTGCAGTTCTTCACGAACTGCTCCAGCATGGGTCCTTTCCACGGTGTGCAGTCCTTCAGGCACAGACTGCTCCAGCGTGGGTCCCCCACAGGGTCACAAGTCCTGCCAGAAAACCTGCTCCGTGGGCTCCTCTCTCCACAGATCCGCAGGTCCTGCCAGGAGCCTGCTCCAGCGCAGGGTTCCCACGGGGTCACAGCCTCCTTCAGGAACCCACCTGCTCCGGCTTGGGGACCTCCACAGGCTGCAGGTGGATATCTGCCCCACCATGGACCTCCCTGGACTGCAGGGGGACAGCCTGCCTCACCAGGGTCTTCACCACGGGCTGCAGGGGAATCTTCGCTCCGGCGCCTGGAGCATCTCCTCCCCCTCCTTCTGCACTGACCTTGGTGTCCGCAGGCTTGTTTCTCTTACATGTTCTCACTCCTCTCTCCGGTGGCTCTTTTCCATGTCCCAACTTTTTTTTTTTTCCTTCTTAAAAATGTTATCACAGAGGTGTTACCACTATCACTGTTTGGCTCGGCCTTGGCCGGCGGTGGGTCCGTCTTAGAGCCAGCTGGTATAGGCTCGCTCTCTCTCAAACACAGGGGAAGCTTCCAGCAGCTTCTTACAGGAGCCACCCCTGTAACCCCCCCTGCTACCAAAACCTTGCCACATAAAACCAATACACACAGGCACTGCTGGCTGGCAGAGCAACTCTGCCTTTCTCCAACTGCCGCATAGGCAAAGCCTTAGAAGCTAGACAATCTGTCAACTTAGAATAATGTCAGGTCTCTTATCCAGCACAGACAGATAAGAGAGAAACGGCAGAGAACTCATCCCATGTCCTTCCTTAAACAGACTGCGTGGAGATTTATGACATATGGCATGTTATGCAGGAAAACATTTCCGCTCACATTTACTGCACAGTGAAGTTACCACACACCACCACTCCTGCCAGCAACCCATATGACAGGCAGAGTAGAGGAGGTCCTTTTCAGGTGACAACACTTTGGGCTAAAAATTAGAGGCATCCTATTTCTTGTGGTATTAATAATAAAGTGTGCCACTATGAATTGGCGCTAGACTTGCAGGAGTCATTCCTATCTGGCTGTGCTCCTGAGGCCAGCTGTATGGTATTGAATCCAGCATAAATGCAGTTAGCACCGGGCATCCTCCTTGGCAGTCTCAGGGATAGCTGTAAGTTGATGTGGAGGCTAAAAGACACTTTTCCCCTCCACATGGGTTTTCCTGGAATGAGACTGTACCATTATGTGAGGGTCCCCCCCCTCCCTTTTTGCAGACAGTTATGGGAATGCAGGCTGCCACATCGATATTCAAATGATACATATACATACAAACTATTATGTTCCCTTGCACAGGGTTCAGCTGACAGTCATTTTGCAAGTGGTTTTCTTTGATACGACATCATGATCAGCATGTTCTAACTGGAACGGTGACATCGTTCCACACCTTGAACCACCCACATGTATATCACCACAGCCTCACCAGATGCAATATCCTTGTATAGGCAGGAGTTTCCCAGGACAAAAAAAAAAACCTGACTGAACCTACTTAGGGAGCTTGCAACACCATGTTTTCTATTGTGTCTTTGACACTTTCTGCCATTACTGCTGTGGCCATGAGGTGAAGCCTTTAATGGCACAGAAGTAATGAATACAAGGCACACTAGGTAGGCATTGCGACAAACTTCTACCAGTGGGGAGTATGAATGACACAAGTTACAGCTTTTGTAATGTCCCAGTTTTCCAGGTACCAATTCCACACAATCGTCCTAAACCTGTATTTTTGACATATATGCATTTACGACTGCATTAGTGCAGCAGTAGTTTTCATGCTGACACCAGCGCTGGGGTACACTTACACACATACAGTCTTTTGAGAATTTGGATTAAGCTTTTGTCTTCTAGTGTTTTGAGTTCAGAGAGCTTTCCATGCTCAGCAATAGAAGACACTCACAATGATTATTTAATTGCAGCTTGGATATTTATTTATTTTTCATCAGTATGCTTCCTTGAGGGTCTTTAGCAGAAGGACTGGCACTCAGAGCTTGCACACTCCAGCAGGTGCTGATGACCGCACCGCTCCGTAACATCAAAGCACTCTTTCAATACCCAGGAAGACTGGGTTCTCTGCAAAATGGGGGAAAATGTGCAGGTATTTATTTGCATGAAAAATCCTCTCCATGCATTTTGTGGGGGCAAATGATGGGGCAAACAAACAGCTTCACACCACCTGCCTTCAAAAAAATATTCACTTCGTATGCCACCATCCACTCTGCGTGAAGTGTGTGTGAATGCAGGTGCTGTCATATAGGTTCGGTGGAAGCTGTGGTCCCAGCAAGCCACCCGTGCTCCCTGCCACTGCTGTGCTTTGTGCCTGACCTCTGAAACGGCCGGGCTGCCTGGTGCGCACAGAAGGTGTCACTACGCAACAAGTGAAATGGGTATTTATTTGCCAAGCAGAAGCAGAGGGGGAAGAGATGTAGTTCTCCAGTTTACACACACACACACACATCTGCAGTGTGTCAATGTTTCAAAAGTACAGTTTAAGGGCACGTGTGATCTCTGCTGCAAAATGAATGCCTGTTCTCAGCCAAGAAGGCTAAGCAAACCTGAGCGAGTGACAGATTTATATGCCATTGCATTAACGGATAAACCAACAGTTTAAATACAGCTTACGTTCGTTGTGTGGAGCAGTTCCATACCGAGGTTCACACTCATCCACGCAGGGTTAACTGACTAATAGTAAATGAGATCCCTACATTGCACGCATTCACAGCCTTATCTATAGCACACCAGCCTCACTTTTTTACCAAGTTGGGCTGTGAAACTTTTACTGTCTGTAGCTTTCCATTCCTATCAAACCCCCCACCTGACAGAAGTACACTGGGCATGCCCCTCACGCCCATCTCCCCATCAGATCTTGTATCATTAATGCTTACAAGAAAACAACAGCTGTCATCAGATATTGCCCCAACAGCCTATTTTATCTTAGGAAGAGTTGTGGTCACCAGCTGCCCCAGGAAAGAGGCAGGAAACCATCTCAGGCAAGGGGAGTTTCTTCCCCAGCCGTGCCAGCTCCATGTATCATCCTCAACGAAAAAGGTTGCTTGCTGTTCAAGTATGCTGCTTAAAAAAAGAGAGGATACTTGCAGTTGTGAAGTCTCCACAGCTCTGTATTAAGTCGACTCACTCTACTCCCTGCTGAAATGTAAATGATCATCCTGAAAGATGCTGTAAAACCTTTGTGCAAAGCAAGATCTGAGACAATTTCTAAAGTTTCTGAGAAACCAGACTAACTCTAGGGTGGGGAGGGGATTGTAGCCAAAAGACTTGCTGGACCAATTTCAAGAGTATTCCTTGAAAACACAAGAAGGAGCAGGAGTGTATGAGCGTGTGTGTGTACACATACATATACATCTCTTTCCTTTCCTTCCAACAGCTTTTCCTGCTCATCCTCTCTCTTAATTGAGATTTTTTAGCTCCAACAGTGGATCACAGCAGTAATTATTTTCTTGATCTCTTGCCACACACTCTCTTTCATCTAAACTATTTCACCCACTCACTTTTGTGCAACTAAATGAGACACAGCAAACACGTGAGTAGTGCATTCAAGCAGCAGAGGGAATAGAAAAATTCAAACTGGTGCAGCAGGGCTGTCTCCAGGCTTGCAGGACTCCATAGAAAGTGCCTTTTGCGCCTTACACAGCTTCTTCTCCAACTGTAATTTATTTTTTCCCTGTTCAAAAGACTGTGTTTCCAACCCTCATCATGCCAGAGCTATTCATGGCACTTAGAAATGAACCCAGATACTCTGCTCAAATTACTGGGAGAAGATCAAAAGAACTCCTGACCTCTAGAGTTTGATATAGACATCTCCTGGCATTTTTCTTCCTGCTTTAACCTGAGTAATATGTCCAAAATAACTGCCATTGATTAATTTCTGTTTTCAGCAAAACAGAGGTTTGGTTCTTTCTGGTGGAAAAATGTTTTGTCAGAAATATTTTGACTCTATTTCCAAACTGTGAAGCGCTTGCTAGTTCCTTTCTGTAATTATTATGCATTTTTTACGTGTCAGGGAGAACACTGAAATGAAAGGGATGCACTGCTCTTGGCAAACCTGATCTTCTTTCCCCATTGTTTCTTTTCTGTAGCTGAGGGAGGAATATATCATTTTGTTCAAGAAGGGAAAATTCCTGCTATTTTCAGTGCTGTGAATGCTGGGAGTTCGATGACATGCAATCACTATTCTTGCCAATGCAACGGGACACCAGTTCAGCTGTATTTTTGGCTCAGTCCTGTGCTTTCTAGGAAGGACTTCACAGCACCACCACCACTGATTAGGAGTACGAGGGAAGGGGGCAGAATTCTCCTGTTGTAACACCCTATCCCTTTTTTGCACCTGCACCAAAGCTGATTTTTGAAAAAGCAATGAAACAGCACACAAAACTTTAGGGAGTGTATTACCAATGCACACAGAGGAACTGCAAACCTCCTTTGTATGCGGGATTGTTGCAGAGATCCTCTTCGTGCTGCGCTTCATCTCCCTGGCTTTGCTCATGCATGCTGAAGTTGGCACTGTGGTTCTCCAGCTACTGACACCTGTGCATGCTAACACTTGTGCTTGTTCTCGAAGCAGTTTAACACCTGCAGCATGCTCAGACATCACCGCTCGCCCTTTCAAAACCCCTCTAGGGGTCAACTGCAGTTGTTAAATGTTTTTCTTCCTCTGTTCCACTTTGTGTCCCCTGTGAGTGGTAATGACAGAAGCCAGAATTTAGTTCTAGCCTTTGATATTCATAGCATCTGCTTTTCAGCTGTGGCTGTCTTAAATGTGAATAATAGCAACCAAAACGTCCATTTCTACAAAGCTGCTACCAGACTTCACGAGCAGCAACACTATGAAAATGTGGGAAGTTTTCACCAGCAGTAGTCCTTTAATGGCAGTCGCCAAATACTACCTGTAACGAGAAGGCAACAGGTTTGAGACTTGGTGTCAGGCTGACATCTGTTAAAATCTTCCTCTTTATCTGGAGGGTTTTGCTATCTGGGGAAAAAAAACACCCTGAAAAAGTGCACATTAAAAAAAAAAAAAAAAAAAAAAAAAAAAAAAAGCCAGACAATTCAGAGGATGAAAATGCCTTCAACTTCATACAACTATGGTTAAAAGTGTCACTCATGGACTCAGGAGTTGTCAGTCTTGCCATTCTTGGGGATGATATTTTAGTTTCCTTTATTTTATTCAATAATAGGCTTGTCCATATGGAGTCCACAAGAAAATTAAGCCTGGGAATTTAAGGATTCTCAGGGAATGCTGTGGGAGGGAATTTAAGGTAGGCTGCTTAAGCCACAATTGACTAGTGAACTCAGAATTAGAACGTTTTAAATTTTCTTTAATATCATAAATTGACTTTTATAGAACCATAAACAGCAGATCAGACAGTACTGGCAGGTGTGCCATGGGCAGTGCCGACAATCTGGGCAGTCATGAGAGCTTGTAGAAACCACTTCCTGCAAAATGACTGAAGTTAGGATAGCAAAACCAGGTGAAGATCCGGACTCACAACCAGCATCACCTTAGCACTGGCATCCTGGCATGGCTAAAGTAACATAATTGCCCTTCAATGATGTTATTCTGTTACTAAACAGGTTATTAAGCAAAAAGGGAAATTAGCCCACTATTAAAAAGATTTTTTTTGTGATGATAGAACCATTTTGTACATTAGTATTACCTTGCTGGGAAAGTAAACCACCTTCCTTAGCAATACAACCCCCCCAGTAGCAAGACTGAGCAAAAAGAAGAGCCGAGAGGCAATGGTTATTTCACCCTGTGTGGTTGCCCCACTTCCAGATCTAGCTCCTTGACACCAGACCTGGTCAAACTCCCCAGTACACACGCAGGAAATCAGCAGGAGACAGTTTCTCAAGCTGCAGAGAAGATGTTTGCAGTGTTTCTAAAAAAAATATGTCCAAATGTGGAGTTTCTTGGGATGAATTAAACTGATCCCGTGCCACGACAGCGCAGGTGATCCCTTGCAAAACTGTTCACTGAAAAAAATCAACACCTGCCCTACACATTGAGGTGTAAAAGAAGGCAGGAGGACTTATCCTGCTGAAAAAAAGTCATCTTTGCTGAGTGCATATGCTTAACCCGGGCTGAAGCCATCTGTTCAGAAGAGTGTGTCATCTTACAGCGCGCGAGTGAGTGTGTGTATATAGGAGTGTGTGTTTTTTGCTCCCTGACCTAGAATCATGCTGTTATATAAACCCTGGGATTATCAATAACCTCACATTACAAACCAGCTCCTGTTCAACTCATTAAAGGATTGTGTCTCTGCCTGTTCTGACTCATTTAGCCTCTTTGGCATTCTTTCTGTTAATGAAGATAGCAATTCATTACTCTGCACTAGCAGAAACACCCAGAGGTTAACTTAGTTTTCACTTTTGAAACAATTCTTTTACAACAGTATTGCAGCAGTTCCTTCTGCCCTGGCAAAACAGGCATCAGACCAGCCAGCAGGAAGATATTCCAACCTCAGATACTTGCTTCTGAAATCATGGCTGCATGTATGTAAAGTACCCAGACCTGAATTAAACCAGCAAACTTGCACCACTCTCGGCCCAAGCTCACTTCCCTCACTTTATCACATATGACATTACATCACCGCCTTGCAATGAAACATATAATCAAAAACCCAGAAGCTGACTCTCTAGGGGTTTGGGAAGAACCAGTTTTTAGGGAGAAGAAGCTAAGATGTGACCTTGTTTCTTTAAGCTTTTACCAAAGATACCAAAACTTATCTGTAAATATGTTCATAACACTGTCCTTTTTTTCTTTAACCAGCTCTACAGTTTGACCAGGCCAATGGGATCAGCAAAAATTCTGCAAGAATTCTTCCCTGGAAATCCAGGAATTTGCTGTTCTGGTTCTTCTGGCTCTCATCTCTTGTGCAACCTGCTGTCTTGCATAGAGCCATGCTCTCTTTCCCTCCCAGCAATTCATCCTACACAATCCACTGCGAATGCTGAAAGTCTGCTTTACAGACTGAAAGGCTCCTGTCATTTCTTTTTTTCTTTTTCTTAATGGTCTTAGTGGGCTTTGACTCTAAACCCAAAGTAATCAGCCAAACTTGAAGGTGTAATATTCCTCAGTGTTGGCCAGTGCCCAATGAGTTTAAATCCCGAGGTAGCCAGGATAGATTTAAAGATGCTTCCAGTCAGAAAGTGATGCCACTGTAAGGCCAGTATCACCTGAAAACATACTGGAGACAGTTTTGAGAGAAAAGTATTTTACTGGCTGAATAATCATCATTCTAAACAGGTGAATTTCCAGGTCTCTTTGTAAAGGAGCAAACTGGACAAAACCAGCATAAAGAAACAAGAACTAAGCCAAATCCTCCAGAAATTGCCCAAGGTTAGAGGGCATTATAGCTGGGACTTAAGCAAAACAAAACAAGGGCGGGGGGGGAGAGAAAAATAGAAGAGAAGAAAAGAGAAGAAATGAAAAATAGGGGGCAGTTAATTTTTTTTTTTTTTTTTTTTTTAACAAAGCTACAGGACTGCAGGCAAAACCAAAGAAAATTATGTTGCTCTTCCTGTGGAAAAATTATGAAATTCAGATTGAGAGAGTGTTCTGATCCGTCTGAGGTTGGCATTTTAATGGGGCTGGCTTCTCCAAGGCAGCCTATTACAGCCCCATTCAATAGTTCTAACCATTGTGGAAAAATGCCATGTGCCAACAGCTATTTTCCACAATTTTCTTCAGAAAATCTGAAATAAATGCAGAAAATTGATTTGCAGCCCTGGCAGAGAGATAGAGAAACAGTAGCACAAGGCTGCAGGCCAGTAATTTATGTTTCGAATGTCACTGAGTGCTTTGCCTATAATTTCAAGGGAGAATGATAATAATTAAAAGAACAAACTCTCCAGTCGTTTCTTACGAGGGAAAAAGCTGAATGTAGTAAGTGTAGGGATTTCTTTAAGTGCTTAACTTTTCCAGTGGAGTTTCAAAAATTAAATATAGTAATAATATCTGTCATCCAAAATTATCCCAACGAGCTTTCCAATGTAGACAGGGGAAGCACTTCAGCCACCACTAAAATGCAGCCACTGCTTGGATGAAACGTGGCAGCTGTTTAACAACAGGCAGCCCTCCACAGCCCCTTCAGCCCACAGACATGGACCAGCAGCTGAATGCTCCCCTGGGACATGCAGAAGCTGCCAATGGTGTCACTGGGAGGGCAGGGTCATTCCAGCATCTCCCTACCCAGCACTGTGAAGGGTGGTGAAGAGACACCTGAGCCAGAGACAAACAAAGGTCCTGCACCACAGATAGGCAAGTGGACATGATCACTTGTATCAGGACTTGCTCATTTGGGTTTAGCCTGGGATCCCTTGCATGATGCTGTGTTGCACCATTGAGTTTTTCATGAGGAAGTGGCCTGTAGTAAATCTGAACATACAGAGCTAGCATAGAGCCAAGAATGTAAGGCAGAGTGTTATCAGAGCAACCAGCTCTATTTCTGGCTTAAAGTTCATGAGATGTAAAAAATGACCTCTATACACAACATTGGCTCCGATTTAATACCAGCGGTGGTTGCTTGGAGTGTATATTCACTATGCAGTGGTTACCTATGGGGCACTTATTTGGGTCTACACCAAGCCCAAGCCTCTCTTGGGCTGGTTCTGTAGCTAGCTGGGATACTTGATTGAATGCTAGGTTCCAATTCAACTCAAGTTGCAGGCTACTTGCTTAGCTGTAGAGAAACAGGAAAAGAATCACTGCAGCTAAAAGCAGTCCTCCAATACCCTTCCTATCTACAGATCCTTTGGCAGGGGACACAATACAAACTGAAAACTATAGTTTGCCATAGCTAGATTTCCACAGGACTCTCCCATGGGAATCTCTGACTAAATGGCTGAATTCACCTTCATCCTGTGTTTGAATAAAACTAAGTGTGCACACTCCTGTGTGCATGGCCCAGGAGGATGATTGTTCACCCCACAAACACAATGTACTTTCCTATCAGTGGGAGCAGAAACCCAATAGCAATTGAAATTGCAAAGGACACATACAAGTCACACAAGCATTTCCACTTGCTCTTTGGTAAAGTTAATAAGAATTAAGTGTATACACCTAAGAGCAAACTTTCTCTATTCTGCAAATAGGGATCATTTCCTCTACAAATTATTTTGTTTGCCAATGGCTTTAATCTATACAGAAAAAAAATGCACTTGTAACTTTCCACATCCATTCTGAACAACCATAGGGACATTTCTCAAGGCATTTATTACATCCGCTGAGGAAAAGAAGTCTTACAAGTAGTACTTTATATACTTCAGAAAACTAAAGGAATGGTCATATTTCAGTAGGTGATCTTAAATGGAGAGCAAAAAGTAAATGCTGTATTGATGAAAACAATAAAATCAATAAATAGAAGAGAGATCGAAGAAAAAATTCTGGGCTGAGGAGGTATTTCAATTCTATTTTTTCAGTAATGTGCCCACTACATTAAGACTATATTTAGTCTAGATTTTTTCAAAGTAGATCACAGAATCTTTATGGATGCAGGCAACATCACTGCAGAGATAAATGGCTTTCAGATATTAGTTTCTGACTAGGTAAACACTGACCTTTCGACCATTGACCATTTGTCCACAAATCATAATATTTGCTGAAATACAAAGGAGATGTATGTATTGTTACATATATTCACCTTTTTGCAGCAGAAAATCCTCCTGGCAGTGTCTCATATTGATTATGAACAGGACTTGAATTAGGACAGAGTATAGTAAATTTGTGTATCAGTGCTGCCCCCAAATGCTCTTTCTTCCTCCAGAATTTAAGTCTTCATTAAAAATAAAAATAATTTTATACCTCTTCTAATAGGTGTAAGATTAGGTATTCCTTTCACAGGAGGAAAATTTTGGAGAAGTATTTGACTGTGAATGACATAATCTATGCCTGCCTGAGTTCGAAGAGAGCCTGAAGAAAGGTATAAATAAATGTCCTGTATTTATCTCAGTCAGGTATTAACTCATTTTGCTTCTTAGCAACACATGTAAGAAAGCAGAGGGTGATCTCACAAATTGCTGTGCTAACTTGTTAGACATTCCCACCAGAAACATTCAGAAGGAAAATTATCCCCAGGGATCACACTTTGAAGTTCCCAGACGCTTCCCTGGGTACATTTAGCCTTATGGAAGGGTAACAGCAGCAAAAAAACCCAGAGGAATGCAAAGCCCATGGAAAAGGATATCTGAATCTCCCTTCTGTGTGTTACTAGGGTGGTGGTGTGCTTTGCTGGGTGCAGTAATCCCATCTCGAGTCACGAATACTTTGTAAAAAGTAGATGATCCTACCAAGGGCAAGGCCTTTTGTTCATTCTTGGAACTGGTACACTCCTGAGAAGTGGCCTTTAGCACTAGGTTTTGACTGCACCAACAATGATTGCACCAACACGATTGCACACATTGCTGATTTAACCGAGGGCAGAATTTGACCCTCAAACCTCGTTAGGTCCACACAATGTCAGAGATGCTTCGACCACTGGACCTATGTTCCAAGCCCTGTTACGATATGTTATCATATAATGAATGTGATTAAGGATTACTAAACATCACTTAATGAAAGGTTTTCTTGCTTTTTCTATTTATATTACTGTGTATAATTTGAACACAGGATAATTAAATGCTACATAAAATGTTCCAATACTAGCAATCCTGGGAGCATCTTTTTGAACACTTGGCAACCTTGTAATGGTTTGTCATTAACAAGCATGCCCTAATGTGACATTCTACTTCAGCAGCCTCTCTGAGAAGGTCTTTTTTTTCCATTGCAGCACAGAGATGAAGACTGAGTTATCCATAAGAAGCAGGTGTTGCAGCGTTGCTCCCTGTGGAGGTTATTTCAATACCCAGACGTCATTAGCACTGAGATACAGTACGTTGTAGTACAGTAAATGCGTCACGTTGCACTGGCTTCCATGGTACTCTAGTGCATCCTGCCATGTATCATTGCAGGTTTCTGTCAGCAAAGGTTGTTTGAAAGGGAGGGACTAGTCACCATAAGCAGGAACTGCAGAGCAAAGAGGAAGATTACAATCTTTTTTTCCCCCTTTTCTAGACACTACCTTCTTTGCAGACACTTGGCACTGAAATAAAAGACAAATACTGCAGATTCAGGAATCACTGGGTCCAGTTTAGTATGATTGTATGAACAGCAATATTAACTGAAAAAAAAATTATAAATAATATTGAGTTATAACGTCTCTGATGGTGCACCAGTGCTCCAGTGGTTTCACCAGGGAAGGATTTCGCCCTATTGTGTCATTGCCCTGTGGTTGGCTAATGATACCATATCTGAATAGGTAACGTCTTAGCAGGGAGTGGGTGGATGGGACATGGATGTAGGTGTCTGTGCAACCTCTTTCTTGCCACGTGGGAGAGGCTATGCTAATTCTGGGGAAGTGCAAGTTCCTTAAGCTCCTTGTCCCCAGAAAACCTGCCCCAGTTTTACAGCACAGGTGCTCATCTTAGGACGACAGGATAATTCAGGTTCAAAAGGACCTCGGAAGGGTCTGGTAGATCAGACAGTGTTATTGAGGGCTTTATCCAGTCTTGCCTTGAAAACCTCCACAACAGAGACAGCATAGCTTCCCTGGGCAACCTGCTCCACTGCCGGCCTGTCCTCCTGGAGGAAGGTGTCCTGGCTGAGGCCCCTCGTTACGGTGCCAGTAAGCACGCAGAGCAATTGGAAATTACACCCCAAGTGAGTACAAAGTGATGTAGCAAGGAAAGCAATTAGCACGAGTGTGCAAGATAAAACAGGGATGAATTAGAGGAGTTTGTCTACACTGTTGTCTCAGATTACCCCTAACACAGAGATAACCTGACCTAGCCTTAAACTTGCAGCTGGTCCCCATGCTCATTAGCTGAGTGGACACTGATCGTTTTTGGCCACAGTCCCTGTTGCTTAAGATTTGACTGTTTTGGTTAGAACAACTGTTTTGTTATTTGACTCCCTCTGTCAAGCTGCTTCCTCCTTCATCACATAAGTTAATTCCACTCAGTTTTACACCCCTGAATAGCATCATTTAATGTCTCAGCTGGAACAAACAGTGAAGTCTCTCCACTGAACTAAGCTGAGTTTGTGTAGCTTTGCATGAAATCTGGATTGATTTAGTAAAATCTGACGTCAGCAACGCACGAGGTACCAGATAGTTTTACTGTGCATGATGGGGTAGGAAGGTATTGCTAATACAGCAAGGAGGAAAACACAAACCTCTGGTACGTGGAAGTAAAAACAGGTAGAAACAGGAACTCTGAATGAAACAGTTCAGAACGAGATGCTGCTTCAGCTCCATAACTGTAAATCCAAAGTAAGGGAAGGCCCCTGCAGACACCCAGCAAACTGACGGGGCAATCCGAAGTTACTCCAATGAATACCTGCTTCAGCAGGAGCAGAACTTGCCTTGGTGTTGTTAGTACAAGTCACAGTTTACACAGCATGAAGAGTTTCAATTTCATAATGAGGTTTTCATTTGAATGTAGGTCTCTGGGAATACAAGAGGATAATTTTATCTAAACTGATTTATCCACCCCTAACAATTTTACCCAGCAGGTCCCAGATGCCAAGTGGAGATTGACTAGTGGCTCTGCCTGTGTATTCACAGGAGATGCCTTTTTTAATTCCTTAGCAATTTCTTTGTTACTGGAGGACGAGAATGAAAGGCTGGCTGAACGAAGGGAGGCATGACCCCTGTGTCTTAATAAAATAAAATCCTCTGGGGTTGGCCCAAAGGTTATGCTTCCATTGCCATGGGAGAGACCTGGATTAATTCCTGCTCTGGTCCTTTGCTCTGAGGACCAGCAGCAGCAGTGAAGGGTGTTGCAGAGTTTTTGGGCAGCGATACTCAGCAATGACCTTTCTGACTGATTGCAGGGCAGCAAGGATAAGCCCCAGGGGGTACCCAGCCCTCCTCAGCTGGGCAGTACCACTGGAGGGGAGTGGGGACAGATGACAGCCCAGGGAAAGGAAGAGGACACAGGGCTCAGGATTTCAGGGGCATAGGAGTTGTCCTCAGGTTTAAAAAGCAAAAAGCATATAAAGCGACACACCCCGCTGCCATAGCTAGGCAAGATGTGGGAAATTCAACAACATATTATTTGCTGGAAAGAAAATGTACTTTTTTTTTAAATGTGGCTCTCAGTGAAAACCACGTTTATAAAATTTCAAACAATGTATGTTTTGTGGTTGTTGGGACTGAGCACAGCACTCCTCACGGAGCTTTAAATCATTTCATATGAATGCAAAAGCCCTCTCTGCTTTGCTGAATCGAGAGATCTCCAAAAAAGCCTGAATGTGAAAAGAAAAGTAACAGCTGAAAATTCCAGCCAGCGGGTTTGAGTTTTCCAAGGCCTGTTTGCTTTGGCCTGCCTCTGCCATTCCTTTCTTTCTTTCTTTAGAAGTGTGAAACTGGTTGGTTGCTGGTATTTGTTCTGTGGTCTGCGCTAACTGTTCCATCTGTGTAAACTCCAACTTGCCAGCCTGGGAGTTTAACAACACTTTCCCTTCAGCTGGAAGGAAAATGAAAGTCCCGTTAAGTGGCACTTTGAAGCTTTGCAAAACACACTGCGTTGAGTTTGAACATAGAGCGGGAAGGTCTGTCCTGCCCGGGGCTGCTCCTTGCTGTCAGCATGGGATCAGCCCCAGGCTGGAGCTGACAGTCGGTTTTGGGGGCTACATACTCCAAGCACCTCGTAGCATGCTCAAAACTGCATTAGTATATTAAACAGCTGAAACCTACAGAAACGCAAGGAGAGCCACGTAGCCAAGTCACCTACGTTTTTACTAGGGGTATCTCTTTGTCACTAGTTACCAAGACTCTGATCTATGAAAGTATTCGGGTTCTAAATTGATCTCTTAGGCAGCCAAGTAGGAGTTATATGCCTAAATATGTCAGTGGGTCTGCTTTCTAGCTAGTGTTGCACATTAGAGTTGCTGGTTTTCTTATCCTGGATGTCCAGCTTAGTCCTAAAGTGAGTCCAGTTCCCCTCTGATCAACTAGTTCAGGTGTGCCCAACATGATCAAATCTTTGACTGACTCTGATTTTTAGGATTGATGATATTTCTATGTTGGCATTGTCATTCCAGGTCACTACTTGATTGATATTTTATGTCTGTGGATTGCCAAGCTGTGATTTAAATCTGAGTCCAGCTTCCAGACAACCTTTGTATCATTGACCAAGTCTTGGGGACCGTAGGCTGAGGAGCAACGAGCTCCAGCACCCCATTGGTGTGATGGAGGATGGACTCACTCTACCACATCAGACTGACCTTGCTGGAGGATTGATTCTGTCCTGGCAGGGCTCCGAGTCCAGCTCTGACGGCACCTCTCTGTTGTTGGGCCAGTTCTAATCTAGAGTTGAGTCTGACTCAGTTCTTGTTTAAAGATAAAATATAAAAAAAATCCAATTAACTCTGCCTCAATAATAATGTTCTCAGCCTTTTATTTACACAGAAAAGATGGCTGAAATGCTGTTTTGCATCCCATTTTCACACTGCTGTTCTTCTGACCCTTAGTGTGTATTTGTCCTTCCTCGGGTTCATCAGCCCTGCCTAGATCATACTCCAGAGACGTGGGCATACGGCCGCCTTCTCCTCTTCCTCTTTTTTCATGTTGTTTTCTTTGGTTTCCTGACTGCGTGCTTAGCAAGGGTATATTTTCAAAGCGATGTATGGGGTTTAGCTGCCTGAATCCTGTTATGGCTAACAGAGAAGCTGTGCTGCTAATACACAAGTAATACTTTGAAAATGTGTAGTAAAATTCAGGTTCAGTTAATATCAGCATAGGAGAAGGGTATATCAGCTCAGAAAAACTCATTGCTGCTGAGAAAGCAGAATTCATCAGATTCTTCTAAAATAATGTTTCTGAACATTCATATGAACTCCCAACAGCTGTTGAGTTCAATCGTGTTTACTCCTAATCAAAAAATATACTGTTGTTTTTTCACAGAAAATTTAGAGAGGGGGAGAAGGGATTGCAAGTGTTTTAAAGAAAACTACAAGTAACACTGGAAGTAAATGTATTTTTGAAGATTACTTTCAATAAATAACCAGCTTACTGAAAAATGCCTTTTCCTGAAATTCAAACAAACAAACAAGCAAACAACAACAACAACAAAAAAAATCACTAAACATTTTTCAGATTTGGCTTTCCCCTGCTGCCTTTTTCTGTTTAAAAACTGATTCTTTTCAAATACTTTTTACTTCAGCTGCAACATCTTATTTCTGCTGAAAATAAATTCCTATTGAAAAGTACAACCAGCTTTTCTCTGTGAGGATTCAGGCAATCTCTTCAAGAAATGTTAGCAAAATGTTCTGTCATGTAGTCTCTGCTGTAGGTAACTGGAGATATTTGTTCTCTGAAGAAATCTCCATTGCGTAACGCAGACAACTTTCATTTTTTTCTGCACTAGAGCTCAAAAGCTTGTACCTGCCAACTTACTTGGACCAAAGGAAGGTCAGTTGTACATTTGCATAAAATCAAATATATTTGCATAAATCAAGCTGCAACTTCCTATATTACATTGATCTTGGATGCATATTCTGTTTTTCGTGGTGACAAGGGATGAGAGGCAGCAACAACCAGTTACAAGAGTGCCTATCTTAAGCTCAATACTGTGCTGAAGTGAATAGAGATCAATCCCTCAGTCTACCTGAATGCTCACAGATGTCAATCAGACCACAGTAGACAGTTCTGCTTCTGCTTGGCTCACTAGAGGAGGAGAGACTAATTTTTCCCCATTTTTTACCTGTTCTGCTGTACATAGTTCTCCTGAAGTCATGGAAGCAAAGCTATAGGTTCAGAGCTCTACATAGGCTGAGAATTCAGATTAAACTATCCAAAACTAGGCTTTGCCAAGATCATCAGTAAATTAATGCACCTGAGATTTTTATACAATAAGTTTTAGTTCATTTAAGTTTACCTAAGGTGGGAGGTTTGTGATACATTTGGATCCAATTTTTTGTCTGATTTGATGAAAGTGGCAGCAAAAATTGAGACTCTCCTGACTTTAGGAACTTAAGCCTTCAAATTAATTTCAAATTCCAGGAAATATCTAATAAAACCACTGCAGCTGGCACTGTTCAAATTGCCAATATATTCAAAAGCAATTTAGAAGTGCCAAAGTGAGACGTGCCAGGCCAGCCTCTGCTACTGCTCTGAACCCACAGTGGCACCAAGTCCTGTGCTGTAAAGCCAAGGGGCCAGGTCACCCACTCTCCATGCTGGCCTCTGGCAAAGCTTTTCCTTAAGAAACCACCTAAGCAGCTCCAGACTGGCCCTTTAGATAAGATGTGTCATTTCTTTTACCCTTAAATCTACCTAAATATGAGATTTACAAAAGGATGGATCTTAAAAACAGGATCCTGCAAAGGAACCCTTTTTTTTTTTTAGTTTGGAGAGGAACCATTTAATTTCTTATCACAACCAAAAATTGCTTTCAAACACTGCACCTGGGCTGTGCAAGCTAGGCAGGCAGGATTAGCTCTTTGTAGAAAACCCCTTTTTAAACTACACAGAGAATTGAAGTAGTGCCTGGGCCTTTCAGTGGCTTTCTCCCTGCAGCGGCTTTCTGTGTATGCCACCATGGGGGGGTTAGCAGATGGCATGGCTAACAGTGTGAAACATTTTGATTTACCTGAATGCCGACCAGTTAGCTCCAAGAGAAACAACTGCTGTCAGCTCCACTGCTCTGAGTAAAAATTAGATTGCTTATCCAATGCTCTTTGCTTTGATCTGCCCTTTTTGGGCATCGCTGTTGTCCATGCTCACAAGCAAAACATGCAGCAGAGTCAACAGCATCAAACACCCCCAGCAGCACATATCACCAAGTCTGTGCACTAAAACAAGACACAAAAAAAGTGCCTAACCTTCAACCCCATACTAACCCCAAAACACCATAAGTTAATGCACTGCTTATATCTAATTAAGCATGTGAGGTGGGATCCCCAGGCAGGTGCTCAGAATCAGGAGACACCAGAAAATGGTAAGAGGAATCACCTGGAAGCCAGCAAGTTTTACTGAAGGGGAAAGGTTTGGGGTTTGTATTTTTTTTCTTTTTTCCTCTTTTCTCTCCTCTCACCTCATTTGTGCCTCTGCTCTCTTTTTAGGCTTAGTTTAGGTTAAAAACTATCTGTTATTCATTTTGGCACATGCATGCTAAATCACAGGAGTTACCAGGGCAAAAGCCTTTTCTTTGAAGTCAGCAGCCAGCTACTTTAGGGCACCCTCTCAGAGTCTGTGGCAGTGGTAAGCGTGGAGCTCTCCCTTGTGCCTGGGTGCGGTGGGACGTGGGGCAGCCTGGGCTGCCCTCTCTGCTGATGCATTTCTGGCTCTGCTTGAGCACACGCTGATTTGTAGGCTCTCTGCAGTGGAGCTGCTCTGTGGGCAGCTTTACCAGGCACGGCTTGATGGAAGGTTTTGCAGAAGCATAGGGCCGCAATGGTGCTGACATGACAAATGAAAGCAAAACCAGTTCTTGGCCCAGGCACAGAAACCGTTTATTACCTGCAACTGTGATGGGCTTCAGGCGATGCTGTTCAGTGGGTAGCAGCTCAGCTTGTAGAGCATGAGCTGCTCTACAGGAGGAAAGCAGATATTGTGTGTGCCAGGGTCTGAGCTTCCTCTCATTCTGGAGCAAATCAGGAGAATTCCTACCAGGTCCATGGAGAACTTGGCTCCTAGTTTCTAGAAATGCTGCTCCAGCAGGAGCAAGCTGGTGTATCTGCACCTGCATGAAACACTCTTGAGATCTAACCCATTCACCGCAAATTAAGCAATAATGCTGTAAGAAGGTGATAGGTCATAAACTCAAGCCTTTGATGCTATCAACCAGACTGACTTCTGCTCCAGTATTCAACAGGAGCTTTTGGAAGGGTGAGATAATGACTTGGTAATTGCAGCTGGCCTGAGCATAGCACAGTGAAATCTCTATCAGTACTAGCTGAGAGCGTGGCACATTTAAACCAAAACAACAGTGTATTTATTTTATCATCATCTTGTAATAGCAATGATGAACTCAGTGTGGGGTCTTTCCTGAGCACTAGAGATTAGTTGGGGTTAACAGTCCCCAGGATGGTGATCTCTCCAAGGCAGTAATGAAGATGTGGAGCCTTTTAAAATAATTCATTAGTGACAGCTGAAGTCTCCATGTAACAGCCCCGTAAGATCGAGGCATGTTTTTTAATAAGCCAGGTCTGGCCCTCCATCACCCCATGCATTGCCTCCTAGCTAAAAGTGCTTTCTTCTGGCATTTTTAGCAGTATGTCTGTTCTCATTGCAAGTTTGCTTCCTCTGCGGTTTTGTAGCATGTTGCCTTCCATGCTGGTAGGGCCAACATAAGGGGAAGTAGGTGGGGAAATGCCACTCCTGTTCCTCTGCCAAAAGCAGAGGAGAACTCTGCCTTCTATCTTTAGCTTGGGGGAAGCAGCATTCCCTCCTGCTTCCCTTTCCTGTGCTGCTGTGCAGCAAGGGCTCTCCAGCAGTCCAGTCCATTTCAGCTGGATGAAGGGAGGAGTTGGTGACTGTTAGTCAGCTTGGAGATGTGCAGTGCTTCTCCTTCTGCATGCCTGCCCTTGTCCTACTGAGTCTCAGGGCTTTTGCACCACAGTGCCTGCAATAAGAATCAGGCCAGGAGAAGTGCACATAAACTTAAGACTTAATTTAAAAAAAAAATCTGTCTTTGCAGAATGATTAAAAACAAGATGCCATTTAAAAAGCATTACCAGGATTTTGAAAGTATCAGGAATGTTTTGACACCTCTGCTGTCCATAGTACATTGTCCTGGTGTATTTCTTGAGTCACTATGTGATGTTTTAGCTCCTGGCTAGATAATTATCAGACAAATATCCCATAATGTGGAAACATCAAGTCATTATCAAACCCTTGAAGAAAAAAATAAAATCAAACTAAATACAAAATAAAGCAATATCCTACAAACAAGTGATCTGTCTGATACCATTCTTCTGCTGGAGGCATCTCCATTACGTTCCAGTGACAGCAGATGAAAGGCAGGATGCAGAGAGGCCTCTAGGAAGACTTCTTTGAGCCTGTGCTAAAGTTGCTTTTAACTACAATTACAAAGTCAATTAGAAAGTCATTTCAGCATTAATGAAACAACGAATGATTGATACTTAATGGTCTTGGCAGGCAATCCAGCCCAGTAAATACAGCTGAACAAAAAAAGGCAATTCAAAGTTACAAGATGTCAGAAGTTTAGGGGTTTGTGTGTGTGTGTGTATATATATATGTGTGTGTATGTGAATGCATGTATGTTTTCCAAAATCAAAGCATTTCAGTTTGGGTTTGCAAATGAATACCTTTAACAAGAGCTGAGTTCATATTCCCAGCCATTCCTATGTAACCCATAATGTGCTCAGGCTAGCAAATGTGGTTCCAGACCCAGGCTGGATTCAGAGCACTTAGTTGTCCAGATCGGGTGTCAGACAGTCATTTCACCTCTTTTCCAGGTAGCAGTGTGCTTTGTGCAGAAGTAGGGGTGAAAGAAGCATAAAACCAGATATGCATTGCATATAGATCAATATATTTCTCTATAAATATGCACACATATAGATGTGTATGTATTTCTAGATGCCTCTGCCTTGAAGAGGTGATGGGTCAATGCATTATCCTGTTCTCTTTCCTGTGGCTTCTATTGCTCCCTCTGGGTTTAAAAGCAATATTGATGTTGTGGTGTCTTGGCCTACAAATCTAATCCCAGATGAGATTAGAAATCCTCTCTGCAGCAGGAGGAGAATCCTAGGGGGGGGCTTCAGACTAAATCCAGCTGCTGAGATAGAGAGAGAGGTTTCTGAGCTTTGTCCAAACAGAAAAATCTCAAATTTCAATCCTTGGAGTAGACAAGTTTTTCCTTCACCGTAGCACAGCAGCGCAGAGCCTGGTGACTGCAGGGCACTCCAGCGTGAGCAAAGGCAGATGCCCAAAGCTGATGCAACGTAGAAGAATTAAAACAGCTGTAGGGGAAGTGCTGCAGTACAAACTATTTGAGTAAAAACTCTTTAATGTAGATATGCTGTTCACACACAGATCCAGTTTGAAACAGTACTAGAGCAGAGCCGCTTGTGTGTTATGACTACATCACAGAGGTTTGATTAGCAAGAGGAATTTCCTTAGTTTTCCTGTAATCCTAGTGAAACCTGACTGCAGCAAGGAAACCTTTTTGCAAGGAAAATGAAAGTTCTGGTATCTCCTTTTCATTTCCAGTGAAAAATGCCAAAGGTCAGTTCATGGTGACAGTTAACGTCACTGTAAATGTCGGATAACTCCACTGGACATGATAAAGCTCTTCTCATGCAGCCTGTGGTGTGCTCAGCTTGGCTATGGAGCTTCTCTAGCATTTTTCTCTGCGACAATTGCGTGAAGATGCCAGGATCGGAGGCTGTTACCTTTGGCCCTGGACACACACAGAGACGCTCTCTAAAAGAGTTTGACCTACTCGTTTTAACCATGCTTTATACTTCCCACATGAGGATTTCAATGCACTTTAAAGGTACGTTCATGGTGCCTAATCATCTCTGAGGCAACCACTTTCTTGAGGTCTTGGGTTCAGAAAAGTGACACATCTGTGATCTGTGTGGGTAATGTCACTGCCCACCCTGTGCTCTTTCCATCATTCCTGTGTCCTGTATCTCCTTTCTCTGTGCAATTACGTGGAAAGGCGCAACTTAACTGCAAAGGAATAGCAGTGCACAGAGCAATTGGCCAGATTGAAACACTTACTTAACGCTGTTTGCTTATAGCATCCTTTCACTCACCACAAGACCTTTTTTGTTTTAATCCAGGCATGTGAGGGCTGCATCTTACAGATGTTACAGGCTTAAGCTGCCCTGAGAACACACCACCTTCCTTACTCCCGGGACCCATGAGCTGGGTTTTTCTCATAATGCATTTGGTCTGCCTCTAGAGAGGCTGCTGTAAAATGATTGCTGAACCCATCTCCAGTTCACTCCTGCTAATTAAACACCTCTGGTTCAGTGCTCGCGCGCTCATTTTTTTCCTCTCTTTTTTTTTTTTTTTGTTTTTTGGTTTTTTTTTTTGTTTTTGGCTAGTTCCAAGAGGATATTATTTTTAGCTCTGGAGGGTTAAAGGGGAGGGAATTGTGCCAGAATCAGGTTGTTAGGAGATGGGGAGAGAGGAAAAAATGCTGGGGGTGGGGGGAGATCTGCAATGATTAAAATTCCATCTAATAATAAGACAGAAAAACTCTAGTGCACAGGCCCAGCCTAAATTAAGCTCCTGAATTAGAAGCGCTTTCCAAAATTCCTCTCTAGACAATTTAATTAGGCGACAGGTATTTCCGGAGTCACACGGTGGTTCCACTTGGCAGTAAATAAAGACTCCAAGAATTTTTACCCTAGAATCCAATGAAGAAAACAAAACAAAACCTTCAGCAGGAGACAGAGCGGCGTGTTGTGAAATTGGCCTGGCTCCGTGCACCGCGGGCATGCTCTGCCTGCAGCCGTCTGCCCCCTCCCTCCCCGTCTCACCCCCTGCCCAACTCTGGTAATAAATGGTGTACCAGCACAATCCCGATTAGAGGGCCAGGAGGTTAATCTCTAGGTCGCTATCTGATAAAGTCCATATCCAGGCACTGTACTCCACAGCCTATTCATAATCTTGGGGCTTACTATTATTTAGTGTCGGTGCTGGATTGAGGTGTACAGTCTGCAGTCCTGGCACAAACGATGCGATCCATCTAAGTCAGCTTTGCTCTTTGCTTATGCTGTTCACCCCTGTCGGCCCCCCCTCCCTCTCTGGTGCAGTGATTAAGGATGCAGGATCCCCAGCCCCTTGCTGACAGCGCTGAGCACTGAGGAGAGGTGATGCTGTCATCAGTCTGGAGGAAGGGAGAAAGAAGGACTCAAACCAAGAGAAAACCCTTTTGCTTCCCCACACCATCAAACCCTTTATTCCTCATTTATAATTAATAAATAATAATAATAAAATAAATAATAAAGTCAATTCTTTCCTTTTATGGTGTAAATGATCTTTGTAATCCATGAAAACAAGACTTATACCCCTCCCTCCAAAAAATCTACCTAGAGGTTGCTATGCAGAAGTATGCGTAGTGACACAACAAAGGAGATAGATACATTACTTTTACTTGAAAAGTATCTCTGGGTTTTTTTCAGACACAAGGACAGGTGTAACAATGTAGGCCATGTACTGATAGGAAAAATGGGCATTTCCAGAATTCCCAGAAAATATTCCTTCCAGCCACACTGATTTTCTCATCATCTTCTTTCTACTGGCTGGTGTTGCACTAATTCTTCTTTAATTCCACTCCCAAACATTGGATGCTGCCTTAACATTGTCTTGGAAACATTACATGTGTGAAACATTCCTTAGATTTCCTTGGGGTGAAAGAAAAAAATTAAAAACAAGAGTTATCAACACTGTCTGAGTTATAGGCACCCAACTCCCATGGAATATCAGTCTGTGTGACACCATTAAGTGACTTCGGCAGTCCCTGCTGGAGAGGAATGTCTTCACCAGTAGCCTTTCCAGTATCAAGGGCTGGATGGACAAACAGGCTGAGCAACCCTAAACTCACATTAAGCACCCAGAATGAGTGGAAATTTGGAAAATCCCTAAGAATTTTTGGTGTGTAAGAGTCAACTTATGCTCATGGGAAGAGTCCTTGTCTCTCATGTGGGTGTTCTATCCTTTAGCAAACATGGTCTCTACTAACTACCAGCTATTGCCAGGAAGAATTGTCTAATGCTTTGGGAAATGGCATGAGTTTGCATTCCTTGAGCCAGGCATCCTGGCCTCTGAGCAGTCCTTCTCCTTTCCTCTTGAGTGAGTGTCTGAGTGTTCAGGTTAGGAGGACGCTGGGGATAAAGCATCAATTTTTGCACCAGGCTGGAAGAACAGAGAGTATTTCAATTCATCCTTGTTTGTAGAGAACTTTGAAATTATTCAAATGTATCTGTATTCCTATTTAACATATAATAATGATTTCATTTAAATCTGAAAGGATTCTTCTAGTTGCAAGAGTTATTACCCCATGTTAATTAAATATCCATTGATTTCTAAAACAAAGGAAAACACTCGTGCTTATTGAGATTTTACTCTGATATTCAGTATAATGTGGATCTATTGTATGGTTTAATCCTCTGCAAATTTGCATTTAATAAAGGATGGTTAATATATAGCAAAAGATTAATTAAGAAAATGTAATCAGATGGCAAAAGAATAATTGGAAATGGCAAAAAGGTGAATTGATGGTTAGTTTAAAACCAGACTGGACAAAGCTCTTGCCCCTGAACTCAAAGGCACTTTTGTCATTTAATTTGTGTGGAGCAGTTCCAGTTCCACACATCTGTGCAGAAAACCACTTTGTGCTGCTAGGAGGATGTTGTGGGGACCCTGATACATTGTGCTACTATGGAATGAAGCTTATTTCAGTTGCTTACAATGATATAACAGCTCCTTTGTGCAACATTCAGCTTGGCACCTAGCTCTCCCAGTGCTTTGTATGAGGCTAGCTCATCTGACACGTTAAGGGAACCTCTAGCCCAAGTCAGATAGCCAAGAACAAGTCACTGCCTTATTGAACTTGATTTTCTCCCGTAAGTCTATCCTGTAGACCTTAATGTGTGTGTACTTTCTCTGAGGCCTTTTTTTGCACCCAAAGCTAGTATCAAATTGGAGGTAAATTTAAAAATATCATCTTTTCATGTGATAGACTTTTTTTTTTTCTCTTTCACCAATACATAATTGGAAATACTAAAAAAAATAAATTTACTTTCAATCTAACTTGGTTTTGGTTTAGTCCATAAGGGAAACATCTCATGTATTTGTACAGCTAGGACATTTTAAAGTATGATTTGGAACAGTTACTAAGTCTGAGAGTCAAGGCTGGAAAGCATTAGCCCAGAAACTCTGTTTAATATGGACTTGATGATATGTGCTATAAAATCATTGCCTGAAAAAAAAAAAAAGAAAAAAGAAAAAAAAAGAAAGGAAGAAAAGAAGAAAAAAAAAAACCCTCTCGGATCTCACTTACCTGAATTACAGCTTCACAATTCTTCTCCCATATTCACCATATGCACTGCTCTTCATCCAAGTGTTGGGTTTCCCATGGTGCTGCCAATCTGGAAAGTAAAATATTAAGGCATGTAAAAAACAATGAATCCTGCCCATTAATTGTTTATTTTTTCATTTGGTTCCTGCCTAGCACGACATCTTCCATCTGAGAAAGCCATTAGCACTGGGAAGACGGGCACTGAATAAGCGTTTTGCTGGAAATGGGACATGTTTGCTTTCTTTGGAAGGTGAAAGTAGTGGAAGAAATAGAATTTGACAATAGGGTGAAACTGCAAAAAAAAAATGGGGGTGAGAGGCGGATTTATAAAAGAGAAAGCACGTGTTTCTTACCATAAAGACTTCTGCTTGGATTTTCATGCATATACACACCCCTACATCTTAACAGCTGCTTTGAAATACCTCTGTCCTGTTAATAATGCTATGGATTCACAGTCTCTGAGCTTTTTTCCATATGAGTCTATCATATTGTTTGTGTTGCTAAATTTGGCTTTAATGTAAAGTTGAGAAGAATAGTCTTGCAGTGAGCAGAAAGCCCCAGAGGCTCTCCCGTGCAGGAAGGTGATGTGCAGCCTGTCCCGCACAGCTCTGCCAGAGCCCCTCAGCCATGCTCTTCCATGCTTTTCCCGATATTTCAATCTAATTTTGGTCCTATATTTCAGATTAAGCCAGAATCGCATCTGCTTAGACCTTGGTCATGCTGCAAAATATGAAATAAGGCTGCAGATTTCATTCAGATCTAAGTTTGATTTGCATGATCTGTACTCACACTTTTTCCTGGCATTGTGCTGTGTAAATATTTGAGGCACTCAACTTTCACTTGCTCAGAACCTGGTAAACGATGAACTTCAAGTGGCTGCATTCAAAAGTCATTTGGATTATCCTCTTTTTGGAAGAGTCTCAAGAGGTGGAAACCTGGAATAAATTGTCTTTCAGTCAGGACCTGGGCAAGGAGGATTTGAGGACCTTTTTTCTTGTTTTTTGTCAAGAATCATACCCCCAAAAAAGGACTGGAAGGAAGCTCGTGAGATTGTCTAGGCTATGGACTGGCCACAAAGTGGGATTAATTCAGTGGGTGTCTTTCCTGACAGATGGTTATTTAACCTGTTCATAACAGTCCCCAGCAGTGGAGATTCAGCATTTAAACATCTCTGGGCACTGCAGAACAGGAGCACCCTGTCCCTCCCGTGACCTCAGGTTGTGCACTCATGTGCCCAAGTTTTTCGAAGAAGACACAGACTTTAGGCACAGCCCTGGGGGAATGGGTGGGGTGTAAAATTCCTCAGTTCAGGACAAGCACTGAGATGACACTTTGTCTCAGTCTCTCCTTTAGTCACAATTCTTGTGTTCTTTGTGTTTTTTTCCACCAGGAGGTAAAAAGTTTACCGTTGGCTTATAGTAACAGCAAAGCAGAATTCTCTCTAGGGCAGTTCAGAACATGCTGGTCAGACAGCGCAAAGGTAAATCCAAGATTTTGCCATGCCCTGTGTGTTCCCATTCTTAGGCTCAGTTTCCATTCTGCATGTGTTACAGATTCAGGACTAGTTAGGACATACAAAGATAAGAGGGACTTTCTGTGTCTGTGCTGTAGGCCACTGCCTGAGATAGGCAAGGAAAGGAAGTTAAATATATAATAACCTTTGCACCCAGCCAGCAAATCTCAGGAGGGCTAATTTTTCCTCTAGGATGCTCCAAGTTTAAAACTCTTAACCTGTTTATCAGATCCTACTCCCTTAGTATCCATACCCCTGATGAATTCTGATTTTCTTCCTGACTCACAAGATTTATAGCTGTCATTCATAGAGGAGAAATGATGCCATGTGATCCATGTGACCAAGTCATTAGCTGAATCAGACCATATTCTGAATACTGAACAACATATCCTCCCAGAGAAATGTTTATAATCAGTCAATACTATTTATTTTTAAAAGGGCAAAAGATATCATTGAGTAAATTTGAATAAGAAATAAATCTTGAGAAATTGTAATCAGCCTGTGAACATTTTGCAAGCAAAGAGAAAAAGAAACAGGCTAAATTAATTGATTAAATTATTTGAGGCAAGTGCCTCTCTCTGTTCTGATCCTATTCTCAGTCCCTTCAGTATTTTGGTAGCATACCTTAAGCCTGACCTGAATCAAACTCTGCTATTCCAATCAGAGCTCTTTCTTTAGTGGAGATTGCCAGTCATACTCCATTAAGCGATGGTTTTGCATTGTCGGCAAATGATCATTAAGGGAGCAGGCTGATAACATAAATCTCATTTTTACTTGCAAACAAAGTCAGGTCTTTAGGTGCAATAGAGACTGATGTATTTGCTCTTTGCCTTGCTTTTATTGGCTTCTCACCCCCCAAACAGCGATACACTTTTCAGGACGGTGTTTACCACACGCAGTAAGTCAGTAAGTCTCTAGTTTTCTACCTACTGAAGAAGTGCAAGTAACATCTGATCAGCTGTAGCTTCACATCCAGGGATGACCCTGTTATGCAGGGAGATTCCTGAGGATAACAACAGATGGGGGCTTCCATCTGAACCAGAATAGCACTAAAGGTTGGAAGACTTGTTGATCTCAGCATGGAACCTCCCACACTGCAAAGCATTCACCAAGATGCTCACCAGACTGAAGTGTACGTGCCAGAGGCCTCATCCACTGAAATAGCTTCCTGATCTTTCCATGCTTTTGAGCTCAGCTTAACCGCCAGGAATCCCCAGGAAGGAAGGAAGGAAAGAACAATATCCTCTTGCTCCGCCATACCCCCCCGTATTACAACTCAGCACTCTGCTTTGATGCTTTGCTCTAAGAAATCCTTGGCCCACGGCTAGAAGATAACAGCAGATAGTCA